>NC_140932.1:163825485-165197985 GCF_014529385.1 Adiantum capillus-veneris | reverse complement strand
TCACACACACCACACACACACACACACACACACTTACATATACCCTTCCATTTTGAGGCTATTTGAGATCATAGTTAGTCTATTAATTGAGATTTAGTGTATTAATCAAAAAATCAAAGTTAGATTTCAAGTTCACCTTGAAATAAATCGGTAAAATTTTGCTAATGTACATACGAACAATTTCTTAAATACTAAAATTTTATGGCCATTTAGCCACCCTTCAATTAAGGAAAAGTAAAGTTGGAAAAGTAGAGTCAAACCTTTTTGTTATACTTTGAAATGTTAAAAATTAAAGCCTCTTAGAAGTTTCACAAGTTCCTAGATTCCAAGCTTTAAAGAAATGGGACATTGTGTAAGGTTTCATTTGAATTGAAGCACTGAGTGACACCTGGAGGGTCTCTCCTTCCTTGAAAATTTTAAAGCTGCATAATATATAGTATAGATATAGATGTAAAGATCTAGGTTAAGATGCATAATATATAGTATAGATATAGATGTAAAGATCTAGGTTGTGTGGGTTAATTAAGCTATTAGGCTACTCGTTATCCTTCATTTGATAGAGAACGGACTCTAAGCTCTTACACCTTTTTTTGCACGTGAAAGAGAAATGGGGGCGTCTAATCCCTTGGACTTTCTTTTAACAAAAAATGAATGGAGATGTGGGTCTAGGGTAACGGTGGCGAATTCAATAGTATTAAGGATGTGTTGAGGGATTTGTCGGTGAATTAGGATATTTACTCTCTTTTTTTTTTTTAATAGCAAAACCCACAATAGGTGGGTGGAAAGATTAGATTAATAAACGGTATGGCCTGTACCGGTTGGTGGCTTGGCTCGGTTTGAGCAAGTCAGGCGACTTGGATATTTACTCTTAAGAAAGAAAGCTCTACACTTTATTTAGTGTATTTTAATTTTTAAAATTTATGGCATGAGAAGGAAAGTCAATGTTTAAATTTTTGTGTTTCTTTCTCGACAGAATGGAGTCTTGCCCAATGCCTGCGAGACCTCTGTGTCTCTTGCTCTCTCTTCCCCCTTTTGGCCTACCTTCTTGTGGAATCTGGTAAGGTAGGGGTGTTGTATGACCATCCACGTTGCTACAATTCTTAGGAAAATACATGCAAGGCAATCGACTATGAGAGAGAGAGAGAGAGAGAGAGAGAGAGAGAGAGAGAGAGAGAGAGGCAGAGGGAACGATCGTGTGTATGACCATCCACGTTGCTACAATTCTTAGGAAAAGACATGCAAGGCAGTCGACTGAGAGAGAGAGAGAGAGAGAGAGAGAGAGAGAGAGAGAGAGAGAGAGAGAGCTTGGAATGGATTATGAAAATTGAGCCAATCGATGACGTCAAATGGAAAGGGTGAAGTAGCGTTGATGATGTCAAATCTAGCGGTGTTGTGGTAAGGTGATGGGAGAGTCTTCAAAGATGAGAAAAAAAGGCGAGCGTAGAGCTCTACATGCGATGACCAGGATCAAGTGGCGCGCTCTTGTGCTTTTAGGTACCCTTGATCAATTGCCTTTCCGGAAAGGTAAGTACAAAACAACCTTCCCGTTTGCATTCCATATTGTATGTAAAACCCCAACAACCACCACACCACCACCCAACCCCACCCAACCCCCCCCCCCCCCCCCCCCCCTCTTTCCTTTTCACACATGTGACTTTCTAGCCTTATGTCATGACTTGCACCTAAACGGACCCCCTTTTTTTTCTTTTTTGAGGTTAGGTACCTTGTGCAAACTCAAAAAATGGGAAAGAAAAGAGCCCATACTTGCCCTTTTTGCCATTCATCCCCACCACTGACCACTCCCTTTCTCCCACAAGCCATCAAAAGTCCTGTCGTGAGACCCCTCTGTCATTTCATGACCCTTTTTGCTTATGCTAGCTCACTTGTAGTTCCAGTGCATATCCTAGGCGCCTTTGATACGTGGATGGGAGCAGTGTTAGAAAACAACCGGGGTCTAGTGTATTGTAGCCGGCTGAAATTATAAAATCCCGGTTAGATTTTGAGCTTGCCTTTAAGAAAACGGCAAATTTACACAAGTTTTAGTGTAATTACCGGAGAATCTTGAAATTTTGGCCTAAAAACCGGGAGAATTTCAAGTTTTCCCTTATTTTGTTCGGTTAGGAAAATGTATTTTTCTAGCCGATGGGAGCTCTTCCCATATTGTGGAAGGCGCATGTTGCAATTCCATGCGAGCTATATTAAAGGGTAGGTGATACAAAAATTCTGTACCAACAACCAACAATAGGAAACTTTGAGCACATATAATTATATGGGTCCTCCATATGCACCAGATTTCAATGATCGAGGTCTTTGACTTTTGATTTTACAGTATTTGGAGCACCCTTGTATTCTCCGTTCTAAGCTTGTAGTATATGCATGACTCCATATATATATATACATATATATATGTATATATATTTATGTATATATATATATATATATATATATATATATATATATTATATATATATATATGTATATATATATGTATGTCGGTGTCCAAATATTTAGAGCTTTCTCACATCTTAGTTTTTTTCTGGCCACAAACACACCTAGAAGAGCATGGTGCCCCTTCTAAGACCTAAATCAGATCCTAAAAGGAACGTTTTGGCCACCTACCTAACATTTTTAAAAGTAATGAAAACCTAGAAGAAGCGAGGGGAGCGTGTCTTACCTCACGACTAAGTGGACATAAGAGGAGTTTTGGGGGGAGTGGGGGGGTGTGTGTGTGTTGAAGGGATCAATGGATGAGAACTCCACGCACAATCATCGAGGTGATTTGTATCGTAGATTGCTTGTTAAAATCAAACCCGGCCAAGAACTGAACCCAGACATGGGGTCTGTTCGGGTTTAGTTCTAAGTCAGTCCAAGTTTATCGTTTATAACACCATGTAAAATGGCATTACTTTCACATGCATGCGGATGGGCGACGTAGTTAGCTCAAGCCTCAAAAGGCATTGGGGCATGAGGTCATGGGTTTCAATCCGTGCTCTTCAACGACGCCGCCATTTTTTGGGTGGGCGCATGCACCTCGAGATGCCCGTCAGTCCTCTCTCACCGATCCCCTTATCTGTCCCCACATGCAGTCCTGTGTCACTTAGTGCCGTGGGTCATCCTAGATGGCTGCTACCTACATGATTGATGTTGACTTACCTCCTATCCTCGTCACATTTTTCATTCCTCCATTGCTTTGCCTCTCTTCGGGGCTCGATTATTTTCAAAAGCTTTGAAAAATTTCAACTAGAAAAGATTAATGGTTTTTTGGTGAAATTTGTATGTATTTTTATAAAAATACACTAAAAGTTTCTAAAATTTGTAAGTTTTTGCACCTTCAAATTTTATTTTCAAAGGTAAGTTTCAAATTTTGAAGGTGGAATTACACTAAACCTACGTTTTTTTTCTAGCACTGTAAGTTCTCTTCGTCATAAAATCCATGAGCTGGATTTTGAGGCTACACCAATGGTGGTGGCATACAATTTATACTTTACACCAACCACATTGGGGTAAGAGTATATTGGCCCATGGAATAGCACGCTTGGGTTCACCTACACAAGCCTTTAGTACGCCCGCACTGCCTCCAGATTGGACAGATGCTATTGCTCGCGCCAAGCTGACTGGATATCGACGCTGATGGAAATGAAGGTAGTCCCAACTAGCATTGCAAGCCTTGGCAAGGAAAAGTCCCTGGTTGGGATGGGATGACGGTGGAATTCTATGCAGAATTCTAGGAAGACCTCAAGGCCCCAATCACAAAGTTTGGCCAATAAAGCCATGGTCGAAGGGTCGTTGGAGACAAGTGTGAAGAGAGGGCTTATCAAGCCCATTCCAAAACAGATCTACTGCTCTAAACTAAACTACAACATTGGCACCCTATAACGATGATGTCGGGTGGCCTACAAAATTATAGCTAAAGCAGTGGCCCTCATACTAGCTCCCTTACTAACCAAGATCATCTCCCCCCATCAACATGGTTTCATTAAAGGAAGGTCCATATACGATAACATCTTGGCAGCAATGGTGGTCATAGAATACCCAATTGTCACAAAGCAGGAGTGCATTTTGCTGTAGTTGGACCTGGACAAGGCCTATGACATAATAACATGGACATATCTAGAAGCCATCATGGAAGCTCTAGGCTTTGGGCGCGCCTCTGTCAGATGGTTCATGTGATGGAGGCTGGAAGCCAGTCAGAGATCCTATTTAACGGTAGAATTGTGGGCTCTTTTGAGGTTAAAAGGTCTATTAAACAGGGATGCCCTCTTGCCCCCCTACTTTTCGCCATAGGATCACATCCTCTAATCACGACGCTCGAAGATAGTGCTGAACGTGGGGAGGTGCAAGGCCTTGTTTTACCAGGAAATAGACAACTCCTGGCAAAATTTTTTGCTGATGATTCTCTGCTCTTCCTGAAGGCGTGCGCCTAGGTCATCATGAAAGATCTGGAGATTGTACAAATGTTCTCGGTAGCTTCAGGGTCCCAGTGTAATATAGAGAAGTCAAGGATGATTTCCCTATCAGAAAATGATCATTTGATCCTTCTGTATGGTCAGGGGAGATTGTCACAAAAGGAAAGATCTTTAGACATCTGGGAGCCCCCTTGGGGGTGGATGTAACTCACAAGCAAAGATTTGAGTGGGTGCTTGAAAAAATCAAAACAAAAATAAGTAGGTGGAAGTATGCTCTTCTCCATTCCCAAGTCGGATAAAAGTGATGAAGGCCTTCATGACTCCTTATATTGCCTTCACTAGCCCGCTTCTCAAGATGGCAAAGTGTCACTGGAAAGAGTTCTTAAAACTAGTAAAAACATTTTTATGGAAAAAATAACACGAAATCTTCCAGGCTATGGAAATGGGCCAGTTGGGAATCGGTTGCTCGCACGGGAATCAAGGAGGCCTCGGGATTCTTAACCCTGTGATCCATGCAGAAGCTTGTTGCGCCAAATTTGTTGTTTCCTTGGCTAGACAGGATTAAGTTTGGGCAGTTATGATCAGAGATATGATAGAAGCAGCTAAACTTGGCTCGAAGGGAGGAAAGTGGAGAGGGGTGGAGGTTCATGACAAGCTGCTCCCCCGGCGTGGTCTACCTTAAGACTAGGGGGCAGCTCAGGAGAATTGGTAAGAAATGCAATAGAGTAGCAAGAGTCTTAAAGTGGGGGGAAGAAGCCAGATACTTCAAGAACTCCATCCTACATTGGCCCCCTGGCTCTCCAAAGTTGTAGACCCGCCACAAACTCCCTATTGGATTGAGACAACAAGGAAGCTGAAAATAATAAGGGTCTGATCCGACTTGAGCACTTTTCGGACAGTGTCAACAAGAGTTGGAAAACCATTGACCGTATGATGGCCCAATACCAACTCAATAGCTTGGAGGTCTTGCTTGTCCACAAACTGATGAAAGAACTTGACAATCTAGTGATGCCAATGTGTGACTTGGAGTTGGACTGGAAAGCTGGAAATGGCCCGAAAGCAGTCTCTTGTGAAACCCCATACTAAATCATTATCAGATAATGATGCAAAAGAAGAATTAGTCTAACCCCCTTAATAAGCTATGGAAAAAGCAATGGCCAGAGGAAAGGTGGGAGCATGTAATGGAGAACATATGGAAGCCAAAGGTTCCACTAATACATAAAGGTTTTCTTATGGAAGGTTATTTGGGGTGCTCTATCGAAGGGGGTGAAGATTCAGGAGAGAGGGATTGGGTCAGATTGATGCTCGGGGTGCAGGTTGACTAGTGAAGATCTGGCCCACCTTTTCATGGACTGCCCATCTATAAAAGGCCTCGCAGGGAAAGTATGCACGTGGGTCCAGAGAACATGGAAAATTAGTTTTTTCAAGACTGACCTATGCTTTGGAGGTAAAAACTCAGGTAGTCCTGCACTCCTCGTCAGCACTTAGATTGTCAGATACTTCTTCTTTCATAACGTATGGCAAACAAGGAACCGCGTGTGTTTTTGAAGGAGGATTTGACGTGGCAAGCTTCGCAGAAATTATACAGGAAAGCAAAGTTCTAATATGGGCACTCGGGCGCAAGCATCACTCGGAGGATTGGTCTAGGACTACTTGTGCCTTGTTGTCAGCAGACGGAATACCAGGGACGGCGGCAAACCTTGGCCATCGGTAGGAGTGGCTACCCTAATAGCCGTTGTAATTAGGATTCCTGGATGTTGTCATGACTTAACATGAGCATGACAAAACCTTGTAACTTTTTCGGCTGTTCAATATAATTCACTCACAATTGTGAGTTTTAAAAAAAAAGAGAGTATATTGTTACTCTTTGAAGGATGGGAACATGTATTGTTACTTTACTCCCTGTAAAGGCGGACTATGCGATGTCTGTTGCATCCATGTCTCGATACGAGCATGTATTTTATGTGACTCTTTTGGTATTTTAATTTAATCCACTCACATTCTGTGAGTTTTGCAAAAAAAGAGAGAAAAATATATCATTGCACCTAAAAAGGAACAATGAATTTCATGGTTAATTTTTATTATTGTATGGAATTTTTATAGTGATTGCAAGGTTTTTTGCTACCGTAAGCACTCGTTGTATGTAAAGATCTAGGTCGTGTGGGTTAATTAGGCTACTCGTTATCCTTCATTTGATACAGAAGGGAGTCTAATCTCTTTTTTACCTTTTTTTTATGTTCTTTTGCACATGAAAGAGAAGTGGGGGCCGTCTAATCCCTCGGACTGTCTATTAACGAAGAATGGATGGAGATGTGGGTTTAGGATAAGGTGCGGTGAATTTAGATTAAGATGAGTAGTAATAAGGATGTGTTGGGGGATTTGTCGGTGAATTGGATATTTACTTTCAAGAAAGAAAGCTCTACACTTTCTTTAGGAAAGGTAAGTACACAACAGCCTTCCCGCTTGCATTCCATATTGTACGTGACCCCTTGTCATTTCATGACCCTTTTTTGCTTATGCTAGCTCACTTGTAGTACCAAAGAATATCCTCGGTGCCTTTGATACGTGGATTGGAGCTCTTCCTCTTATTGTGGAAGGTGAAGGTTGCACTTCCATGCGAGCTATATTAAAGAGTAAGGTGAGACAAAATTCTTTACCAAACAAGGAAACTTTTGAGCACATTATGTGGGTCCTCCATATGTACTAGATTGCAATGCTGGCCTTTTGCTTTTACATTAATTGGAGCACCCTTGTATGCTCCGTTCTAAGCTATGTAGTATATGCATGACTCCATACATACATATATATATATATATATATATATATATATATATATATATATATATATGTATGTATATTATGTATGTATATATATATATATATATATATATATATATATGTATATGTATGTATATATATATATATCGGTGTCCAACTATTACAGCTTTCTCCCATCTAAATTTACATGGTGCCTTTGCCTTCTTTTAATCATGAGTTGGAGTTTGAGGCTAGAAGAACATCATGCCGCTTCTAATGCTTTTAATAAATGTCTCCGCTTTCACTTTTCATTACACAGAATCTTTCCAAGATGCTTTAAGATCTCCATTCCACTCACAATACAAAATCATTTCTAATTCAACTCTAATTTTGTAGGATTTGACCTCATTACGTACAGAGAATTAGGTTCACGTTTAACCGTTAGGCTACATGCCTACGGTGTCCTTTGGGGTGCCCTTAACCATTAAAAAAAAAGATGATGTTATCCTAGATGATGTGGCCTTATCTCTTAACCTCCTCCATTTTTCCATCCCTCCATTTCTTTGCCTTCTTTTTGTATTAAAGTGCATGAGTTGGATTTTGAAGCTAGACCAATGGTAGGTTTGAAAGGATAGGCAGCATCGACATCACCCTAGCCCCCTCAAACTCCTTCACTTTCTTTTGAACTTCTTTGAAGTGACAATGTAGAGAGAAGGGCTTTCGAAAATTCTGGAGGTCAAGCAGGGGGTTTTGTAAGGAAGTTTGCCAAATAAATGCCCTAAAAAAGTGAGACATGGTCATGTCGGTAAATTGTTTACAAATGAGCCCCTTCAATCTTGGGGGTACGCATTTTTTGACAGTGTTCTCCAAGAGCTATGCATCAATGCAGTGTTCGAGAAAAGTGTGCCTCAACTTGGTTGGAAATTGAAACTAGCTGATTAAGATAATAGGGAAGAGGAAAAATTTTGGTAAAAATTTGGCATAAAATAGTGTAAAAATGGCAAGGATGGAGGTTATGAGGCATTTTCTCCTTTTGAGAATTGCATTAAAGGGATTTATGTATGTTTGGGACAAAGAAATTTCCTGAACACTGCATTAGTGGGCAATACGGTTAGGACCACGAAGTTACATATAGATCTTTTAAGGAAAAAGAGAATCTTTGACCTACCTCTCTCGTTCGAATGCCAAACCCTATCAACCCAAGCACTAGCAGATAGTCCTTGAAGAGTAGGCTTGGTTCTAAAACTGCAAACTCTCTCAAGACTCGAGGGGGTTGTGCAATTTTTTAATACTAGATGCCTCTTTTTGGAAACTCAGTGTCACCAAAGAACCCCACTCAAAAATACTTTATTTAATTCAATGTGATGAGGACCCATGCAAAGGGTGTAACAAAAAAGAAGGCTCTCTACTCAAGTGCCAAGATGTAGTCCCATTGCTCAAAAAGACCCCCCATCAACATCCCCTCAAGATTCTAATAAGATGCTCTTTATTAGGGAGCTACAAAGCCAATAAAGAGATGGAAAAATGCATGCCTTCATACTTTATAGAGAAGGGGAGTCACATGTGGATAACATTGGGCTTAGTAGCGTGGAGCTTCAAAGATGTCAGGAACCTTTGGACATTGCATGAGAGACATGAACATAGCACCATATTTTGTGAACTTCAATGGAAGTACAACAAAATGAAAAGCTCTCCTTGGAAGCATTAGAAGAGCACTTGACACTATTAAAATCGTGAGTGGGAGTGCACTCCACCTTCACTCCTCGCCTAATTTAGGTCCACCATTTTCTCCTCAATCACCTCCTACATTTGAGCCCTAGTTAGCTCTAGCTACCACCCATGTATATAAACAGGTGCGGTGTCAGTTCATTTTATCATGCAATTTAGCCACATTCACCTGAGTACTTTGTTTTTATCTCACTATGCGCATTAGTGATTAGCTTAACATATGTATTAGTGTTTGTTTGATTATTCCTTCATGGCCCATCGGAGCTTTATTAGCTTAAAAACCTACTCAAGCTTTCAAGAAATTAGATCCTTAATCCCCTACAACATTTATCTTGCTACTCGCTCCTCTCTTCCAAGACACCTGGAACCTTGCGACGTGGCAGAGAGCTCTTCTACCCCTTCTCTTAAAGCTAGGTATCACACCATAGACAAGCTTAATGGCAACAACTATTAAGTCTAGAAGGTGAAAATGTAGCTCTACCTCAAGGAGCGTCAACTATGGGATGTTATCTCCACTTCGGCTCCAAGTCCTGTGCCAGCTGAGTGGGATGACAAAAGATAACACTGCTCATATGGAGATCATCCTCCATTGCAGATATCGACAAGTGCAAATGGTACAATCCCTTAAATGAGCAAAAACTATATGATTTTTATTTCAAAAGACGTATGAGCATATTGACTTAGTTTACCAAGTCTCCCTGATCAAGAGACCGGTAAACACCAACATGCAAGAAGGACAAAGCACTACCAAGTTTGTATATACTTGGCAGCCTCTTCTTGATGAAGTCATTATCTCGGGATAGGCCATCCCTGAGACATTACAAACCATGATTTTGCTGGTAGCCCTTCCATCCTCTTGGTGGGCATTCATCATCACACAAGCCTCAAGTGTGGATATGCAATTGCAACCCTTGGTGAGCAAAAGCCACTAAGAAGAGTCTCTCCGTGGTCAATCTACGGGCACCCAACCATTGCCAATCCTTGTGGCAACAAGTCCGACCGCCAAGGCTCCTTCAACAACAATAAGAAACCTCCTTGCCAGCACCATTGAAACTCCAATCATGGTGGTCGAACGACCGTGTCATGGCGGCAAGAGAAATCAACATGTTGACTTTCAACTTTTGTCACAAACATGGACACCTAGAAAAAGATTGTCATCAGAAAAAGATGAATCAAGCAAGTGGAGGACTTCTCCCAAGATTCGTCCACCAAAGGTTCAATGTGAGCAACTTCAGCCCATATCCTCAAGTCCAAGCTCATTACTGAGCTATCACCCTATGATGGCACTAGACAACCTCTTCTCATGCCGCCCACTTGCCCATGTAGCTGTATGCCAATTTCATAGGTGCCCCTCTACCTTTGCTAACATGTGGTTTCTCAATATTGGTGCCACCCATCATATGACATATCACCAGGAATGGCTCAAGAATCTTACCTCTCTCTCTATCCCATTAGAAGTTAGCTTAGGTGATGATAACACCCAATTTGTGCAAGCTTATGTTGATGTCGAGATCACTTTGCCTGAAGGTCACAAAGTCATTGTACCTCGAGTCTACTATGTTCCAGGTCTACGCAAACATATCATCTCTGTGTCTAAGCTTATCAATCAAGGCTTGAAGATGGAATTATCTCGTCTCAGCTGTCATATCCATGCTCGTGCTCCTAGTGGCCATATTTTTACTATCACTTGTCCTCAGCAAGGTAAATTTTACCCTCTTGAGAGAATTCATCTACGCGGCTTATGCTTTTGCCACAATATCCAACACTGCTAGGAAAACAGAAACCCTCAAGCGGCACTATTGGCTTGGCCACATCTCTCAGCACGCTCTCCGAAAACTAGCTCTTGGTCTTCCCAAAGAATTGCCATCTTTCAACCTCTGTGAAGGTTGCATCATTGGTGAAGCTACTCACCAACCCTTTCCTAACTCTTTATCTCGCACTTCACATCCGTTGCTCTTATTCACTCAGATCTCTATGGCCCTCTCCCTGTCCAATCTCTCTCACAAGTCCTAAAATATTCCCTTACATTTCTTAGATAATTATTTCCGCTTCACCTTTATTTATTTTCTATCAAAAGAATCCTCCACACTCTACCACTTTTAGTACCATAAAGCTCAAGTTGAGAATCACACTATACTACTCATTCAACGATTTCACTTCGACCAAGGTGGTGGGTACACTTCCAATGCTTTCCCCAATTTTTGGCACACAAGTGGCATACTTTATGATTTTAGCATCCCCAACCACCCGCAACAAAATGGCATCATAGAGCGTTAAATTTCACTTTGCTCAATGCTGCTCGCACCATGCTTGCTCAAGCGCAATTGTCTCCCATATACTGGGAAGAGGCAATTTCTATGACTTGCTATCTTCAAAATCACAGCTACAACTGTGCACTTTAAGGTGATACACCCTATGCTCATTGGTTTGATGCTCCACCCACTCTTTGTTACTTACGTATCTTCGGGTGCCTTGCATATGCCTTTGACATCCATCCGCCCTCTAATTAATTAGTTGGCACCTCGGAGTACTCGCCACATCTTTGTCGGCTATGATGACCCCATTGGCATAAAATCTTACAAGCTTTTGAATCCAGGTACCAACACTTTTCTCTATAGTCATTCTGTCGTCCTCTTTGAAGAGCTTCTTCTCCTACCTCCACCCCTCCCTCTACATCGACACATGCACCATTTCCTTCAACAGCCGACCTGCCCACACCTGCTCTCCCCAATCTCCCCACTACGAGGTGCTTCCTCCTCCTAGGGTTCTAATACTTCCTCTTTATCCACATCTCCTCGCTCGCCTACACCAGCTTCTTCCGAGAACCTCATGGCTGCCCATTCACCTGCTATTGCCCTGTTTGTGTAGATGCGCTCCCTGCTCCCTCACTTCTAGCTGTGATTTCCCCTGCTGCACATGAGGATTCTCTTTCTGTTCCCTCAATCTCGGTTGCAATTCCCTCACCCATGTCACCTCATTTGCTCCTTTACCTTCCACCCAAGTTATGGCTCAATCAACTCTATCAAGCCCCCTTTCAAAGCCATGTCATCACTTAAATTATGGCTCAATCTCCTCACGTAAAATCAGTTGCTACTCACCCAACCTTCCCTGCAATCATGCTTCCCTCCTTGTAGCCTCAACAATGCCTATATCAAACCACTCTACTACTCATCTTTGCACATACCATCGCCGTGATTGCCACACCCCTTGCTGCCGTTCTCCTTGACCATTCACACATTATGGCTCGCAGCCCAGCTCCCTCCTCCCCCTCTCCCTCACAACGTATTCATCATCTTAGCCGCCCACACACATTCAAGATGCACTCTCCCCTCCACCTTCAGTTGCTCTTACTCCCAACAACTTCACTCGCCCCACCCTCTCTGAAGTCAAGCCTCAAACCTTGACTCCGGTACTTCTCCCCTTGCAACTTCATCCCCATGGATCGGAGCCCTATTTCCCTCTATTGCGACCAATCAGCTATTGACTTGGTTTTTGCTCCTCAGCTCACCTAAAAAATGCGGCACATCTGCATTGCCTATCATGCTTTGAAGGAATTGGTGGAGCATGGTTTCATTTCTCTCAGCTACACTCCTAGTCTCCTACATCAGATAATTGGCTGATTGTCTCACCAAGACTACTGATCAAGCCAAGTTTTATGCATCATGTCAGATGCTTGGTCTCCTCTCTTGAATGTAATCTCCACGGGGGATCTCTCCTCACACATCTTATTTTTCTTTGATTGGCATATTTTCCCACTTAAGGGGGGATGTTAAAATCATAAGTGGGAGTGCACTCCACCTCACTCCTCACCTAATTTAGGTCCATCATTTTCTCCTCAATCACCTCCTACGTTTGAGCCCTAGCTAGCTCTAACTACCATCCACAATCAACTCCTACTCATGTATATAAATAGGTGTTGTGTCAATTCTTTGCCAAAGAGGAAACGCACTCATCGTTATATCCTCAAGCATATCCCTTGTTGGCGATACGCACTATTGCAGATATTCGCCTCCGCTCCACTTTCTTTTGATGTGAGGCAAGGCAATGGGGCAATGAAGAAGAGTCAAATCAACTCTGCACTATACGCGCACTTCAAGTTCGAAGAGTCTAAGTACCACACGCCTTACCCTAAATACATACCAACAAAGGTAGAACTCCCCCTCCTACTCCTTTCAACTAGCCCATTCGAGCATGGCCTTGAAACAGATACGGGCAATCGTTGTGGCAATGTTGTAGAAAAGCTACAAAACATGTCACCTCTCTCTTCGAGCTTCCCTACTCTCCATAGCTTCTCTACAACATGCAGCCTCCTACCTCATACACCCCGTGAATTCAATGCAATGTCATATCTTTCCCATGAATTTTGAGCAACCTTATACCCTCTTGAAAATCTCGCTTTCCCTAGGTCTATGTCATGAGCATCCTCTCTCTCCACATCTTGCAATCCCACTAACAAAAACATCTCCTATAATAGCACTAATAATCCCTACCATAGTCTTAGTCAAGTATGAGCATGGGCCCAAAAAAACAAGATAGGTGTCAATCTTTACAAAGAATATGGTTAAGAAGGTGGCAGTTATAATATGCACAACAACAAAAATGGCACACCAAGCGAAAGGAAAGTACATGGTATGTGTGTGTGTATGGAGTCATGCATACTGTAATAGTTGTAATAGTTGGATGGGAGAAAGCTGTAATAGTTGGACACCGACATATATATATATATATATATATAAATATATATGTGTGTGTGTGTGTGTGTGTGTGTGTGTGAGTCATGCATACTGTAATAGTTAGATGGGAGAAAGCTGTAATAGTTGGACACCACCCGACATACATATATATATGTATGGAGTCATGCATATACTACATAGCTTAGAACGGAGCATACAAGGGTGCTCCAATTAATGTAAAAGCAAAAGGCCAGCATTGCAATCTAGTACATATGGAGGACCCACATAATGTGCTCAAAAGTTTTCCTTGTTTGGTAAAGAATTTTGTCTCACCTTACTCTTTAATATAGCTCGCATGGAAGTGCAACCTTCACCTTCCACAATAAGAGGAAGAGCTCTCCAATCCCACGTATCAAAGCACCGAGGATATTCTTTGGTACTACAAGTGAGCTAGCATAAGCAAAAAAGGGTCATGAAATGACAAGGGGTCACGTACAATATGGAATGCAAGCGGGAAGGCTGTTGTGTACTTACCTTTCTTAAAGAAAGTGTAGAGCTTTCTTTCTTGAAAGTAAATATCCAATTCACCGACAAATCCCCCAACACACATCCTTATTACTACTCATCTTAATCTAAATTCACCGCAACCTTATCCTAAACCCACATCTCCATCCATTCTTCGTTAATAGACAGTCCGAGGGATTAGACGGCCCCCTCCCAACTTCTCTGTCATGTGCAAAAGAACATAAAAAAAAGGTAAAAATAGATTAGACTCCCTTCTGTATCAAATGAAGGATAACGAGATAGCCTAATTAACCCACACGACCTAGATCTTTACATACAACGAGTGCTTACGTAGCAAAAAAACCTTGCAATCACTATAAAAAAATTCCATACAATAATAAAAAATTAACCAGATTAACCATGAAATTCATTGTTCCTTTTTAGGTGCAATGATATATTTTTCCCTCTTTTTTTGCAAAACTCACAGAATACCAAAAGAGTCACATAAAATACATGCTCGTATCGAGACATGGATGCAACAGACATCGCATAGTCCGGCTTTACAGGGAGTAAAGTAACAATACATGTTTCCATCCTTCAAAGAGTAACAATATACTCTTTTTTTTTTTTTTAACTCACAATTGTGAGTGAATTATATTGAACAGCCGAAAAAGTTACAAGGTTTTGTCATGCTCATGTTAAGCCATGACAACATCCAGGAATCCTAATTACAACGGCTATTAGGGCAGCCACTCCTACCGATGGCCAAGGTTTGCCGCCGTCCCTGGTATTCCGTCTGCTGACAACAAGGCACAAGTAGTCCTAGACCAATCCTCCGAGTGATGCTTGCGCCCGAGTGCCCATATTAGAACTTTGCTTTCCTGTATAATTTCTGCGAAGCTTGCCACGTCAAATCCTCCTTCAAAAACACGGCGGAACCTTTCATAGCTTCAATAGTAGTCTCCACAATCCTTCCATTCGCGTTAGGGGAGGAGTAGTAGTAGAGGGGTGTTTCCGAGTCACTTGATAGGATATGTGTCTCAATCCATCATGCAAACCTATAGTTGGGGACCACTAGCTCTCGCTAGGGCTTTACAAAATGTAATTGCATGCTATATATATATATATATGCGCTAGCTCTTCATGCTTTGTGAAAGAGTCAATAATGATTTTACCTGTGTTGTACGTGTATGCAATAAGAAAAAGGTCATCTCCTCTTAACTTTCTTGTATTGTGTATGCCTCTTTAACAATGTCAGCTTTGCCTCGGTATATACACAAGCAGATTTGGAAATTACGAAAACTAAATTTTCTTCAGTGTTTTTTCATACACTACATAACATCATGAGCTTCTGCTCGAGAGGGACTACATACCTAGCTAGGTATGATTGGGGGCAGGGGACCGCCGGCCCGGTGGTGCATACCTAGCTAGGTACGATTGGGGCGGGGACCGTCGGCCCCCAACGGGCAGGCGGTGATCCCCTTCCCCCAATCGTACCTCGCTAGGTATGCAGTGCCTCCCTCACAGAAGCTCATGATGTTGAGGTAGGTTAGAATGTGGGAATTATTCAAGAATTTGTCCAAAACTTCTTGTGGTATTTGTCAGGTTACTTACTGAGGGGAAAAAAAACAAACTCAAGCTTAGCTGGTTACACATTGTTTTTAAAGTCAAAGACTAACAAGCTCACAATTATTTCTACGACTAAAGAACAGATTCTCTACGTCTAGTATATTTACTAAAATAGTAAGCTATTGTTGGCAGGTGATCAAACGTCAAGGAATCCATGCCAGCTAGTTAGTCGGCTCTTCAGGAACTAATATATGAAGGGGGTGAGGATGGCCACGTTCTAAGCAAGGAAGGGGAGTGAGATACTAAGGAGAGGGCCTAGTTGGGGGAGATTATAAGCTGCAAAATTTGATGAGGATGAGCACTCTAGTAGTGGGGGTTGGTGCCTCTTGCTACTTATTATTGCTGCATGCCACCAATTGTGGGTGTTCCTGCACGTCCACTGGTCGAGGCCTTGGAAGATCAGGTGCTGGATGCGCAGGCAAGGAATCAGTGGACCATCGCCCAGCTTCTTTGGCGGAAACCTTCAAGAGCGCAACAATCTTCGTAAGGAGGCCATGCTCCATGACATGCAAAGTCTTTCCCACGACATTGTACCTCGTCTCATGCCTGATTATGTGCAGTGGTCCCAAACCTATGGTACACTCTTTGTTTTGTATTTATAGCTAATAACTTTATTGAGAGTACTCTCTCTCTCTCCTCTCTCTCACACACACACACACACACACACATTATGTTATTATCTTGTGTAATGATGCCAAAAGAGTATTTCTTTGTCTTGAGTTGACAATTCTCTCCTCTCTCTCTCTCTCTCTCTCTCTCTCAAGTACTTAAAAGTTCTTTGTCTTTAGGCTACCATGTTCTCATTTTTTTCATATTAGCAAACCATCTTCTCTCTCTCTCTCTCTCTCTCTCTCTCTCTCCTCTCATTCTCTCTCATATAGACTCTTATATATTCTAACTGACCTGTGTATTGTAACAAGGTAAGAGCTTTGTGTTCTGGTGGGGCATTGAGCCTCGGCTAGCTATATACGACTTGGAACATATCAAGAGCTTGAGGAGCTATATATCTACGTCTAGCAACAACATGTGCTACTCACTGGGGCGGTCACGGCTACAACAAGAAGGGGTGATGCACTTCATTGGGAAGGGACAAACGGTGACAATCATCAACGACCGGCATTCCATGTGGAGAACTCGTAACTACTAAACATTTCTTTTAGCACTGATAATCCTGGTAGCACTACTAGTTCTTGATCTACAAGTCTCTCTCTCTCTCTCTCTCTCTCTCTCTCTCTCTCTCTCTCTCTCTCTCATATCGGTATGTGCATATAAGCTCCCTCATCACGATCCACTGAGTTTCTTCACACGTACCGTGAGGTCCCTCCATATCGTGCTCTTGCGAGTGCTATGTATTACTACTATTATCTCAGTACCTAATATCTCTACATTGCAATAAATACTTCAAGTTCTTCAAAGATTCTCCAGGGCTCATGGTTTGAAGACCATAACTAAGGCTCATGGTTCGAAGGTCATTACTTTGCAAAGATTCTTCAAAGATTCTCTAGGCTCATGGTTCGAAGACCATAACTAGGACTCATGGTTTGAAGGTCATGACTTTGCATAGGGATTTCAATTACGTCTTCATGTGAAGTGTGAAGTGGTAATAACTCATTGCATTAACATCCCATTGGAGTGTAAATAACACCAAACTCACATTGACCTGTTGAAACTAAGAGTTCCTGTTTGCCTGACGGGATATTTGATTTGCCCAGCGGGACCCCTTCGCAGCCCAGTGGGCTCAAAATTTCCTCCAAATTTTTAGAGAGCGCGCCGCCAAGTTTGAAGGGGCCTATATAAACAATGGCCCATCCTCTCAAACACCCCTTTTGGCGCACTCTCTAGAGTCCTCACTAGAGCTAAAACTTGAGGTTTATGCTTGAGCTTTATCATGTAAACTTTTTGCACCTTTTTTCCCTATAAAAACGCCCACTTATAGTTGTTAGGAAATAAGACGTAGCTAAATAAATTTTTGAGTAGATTACTTAATGGAGAGAGATAGATTTCACACACAAGAGATTATAGAGTAGAGAGAGAGAGAGAGAGAGTACACACGATATACGTGGTTCACCCAATGTGGGCTACGTCCACGGGAAAGCAGCCACTCAATGGCTTTAGCACTTCAAAAGAAGAAGTAGTTTACAAAGGGATTAAACCCTTGATAGAGCTCCCGCCTTGCTTCACTCTCACCACCTCACGCTCACCTTGTTGCATCAACTTCACACTATGAAATGTGTGTAGAAATGGCCTCCTTTTATAGGCCAAAAGGGCTGCCCTCTCTTATGAGTGACAGCCATGTGTAGCCGCTCTTGTGCGAATAAGTCCAAATCGGACCTTCCAATCCACCCATGTGTGGCCGCCCTTGAGAAGACAAGTCCGCTTTTGAATTCGGCCACTGGCCGTTGAATCCGGCCACGGCCACCGGCCATTGACTTCCGACCACTTTCCGGCCACCGTCCGGCCATAATATTCCGGCGAAAAAAAAAAGTCTCGGGGGCCTCCGCCCCTGAGGCCTCTAAAGTTGCCCCTGATTCTTGTCCGTGAAAATTTTGGTTTCCGGTGAGTGATTTTCCTTCACGCACGATGGCTTCTCCTCATAATGGGGGCCTTACACATGTGCGCGTTTACCACAGAAAATTACAAGGGTAAATCAGGCTCCATACTTAACAATAGTTACCTTCCTTGGTTGTCTATCCACTTGGAAGCCAGTTTGGGTAGGAAGTATTCTCGTGGAGAGTTTAGGCGGTGTGAGTGCATGGGGCTCATTTTTATTGTTGAAATGGTGCGCTCCTCATCACTACACCAGCGTAGTTGTATTTTATGACTAGTTACCTCCCTTGGGTGTCTATTCACTTGGAAACTGGTTTGGGTAGGAAGCATCCTCGTGGATGGTTTATGTGGTGTAAGTTCTTGGGACTCATTTGTATTGTTGGAAGGGAGCAGCCCTCATCATTACAACAATTTAATGATTATTTTTTTATTTTTTTTTGGCCTACATATCACTTTTGTCGGGTATTAATGTTGCCCAAAGGGACCTTGATGCTTCTCGAAGGGCAACTCATGTTGCTCCGGAGGGCCTCAAAGGGCTAGGCTGTTGCCCGCTGGGCAAAAATGAGCCGACCATCTAGTAGCCTTCAAGTCACATGGACATTTTCTGTGTATGTGAAGAGTTGTGAATTGAGAATTTTGTTAAGTAACATTGTGATCATATTAAAAAACATGTGATTACGTGAATTTGAATCCCTACTCTGCACCACCACTAGCAACAACATCATAAAGCATGCGGTCTACAATGGAGCTCAATTAGAGATGTTCATGAGGCAGTGGTGAGGAAGGCAGAAGAAGAGGCCTTCTTTCTCATGGTGCTTAGTGTCTTGAAGCTTCACTTAATGAAGATGTGTGACAAGGAGCACATGTAAGTGGTAATTCTATGGGGAATAGACCCTGGGGTCAAGAAATTGATCTTAGTACGTCAAAAACTCGAGGCTATATCTTTCTCACTCAAGATAGCAAAGATCTATCCAACAAGCTTTAAAGAGATCCTTCCCTAAACCCTTCCTTAAGGCCATAATTTAATTCATTTTTTATTTAAAATAAATTGGGGGCCCTACTATTTATTGTAGATTCCTTTGCCTAGTAAATTATGGCCTTCTATATGTGTCTACATTGATTTAGTTGAAAATTCCTATAACTAACATATGAGTGATGCAATAAGAGCAAGGAACTTTAATGTATAGAGTTGGCCATGATATTCTACATCTTCTCTTTTGCTAGATGCTCCAATGAACTGTGGTAGGCCTTATGCATGTATTGTTCATTTGTCCTTATATACATCTATTCAAATTTTTAGGACTTTGGTGGTGGATGTCAAACTTATGTCAAATAGAAATTCTGCAACAATAAGGCCCAAACATAATGATGAATTATGTTCTCAACAACAATTCTATCTATGATATATGGATCAAATTCTTGATAGTCTTGAATGTAATTGATTGAAATGCATCAAGTTCAATGCAAAGCTCATTTGCATTCATTGCAAGGACGTGACTAAGTCTATATAAATCCTTACGTTTGACTGTGCCATTTGAGAAGACCTAACCAACCTCATAAGGTGCTGACCAAGTTATTTTTAGATTAGGTTTCATAGGTCCTAAATTGGAGTGATATATTAAAATCAAATCTCCTTTGTGAAACTCCTGCATCTTCAACTTATTGTCATGCCAATGTTTCTTTCTTTGTTGGACCACTTCTTCTGCCAACATTGCCCTCTGTCTGATTCATCTAGCTTGAGTATCTCATCAGTCTCTTTTCTAGAGTAGTATTATAATCTATATCTCTCATGTTTTATAGTTAATATGAGATACGGAACACCAAATTCCATTGGTACAATGGCTTCTATACCATACATCATTTTGGAATGTGACATTATAGTTGTAATAAAATGCACCATTCTATATGCCCAAAGTGATGTTTGAAGTTTCTCATCCCAATTGTGAAGTTACTTCTACATAATTTTAGTAAAAATAGTCTTGATGGTCTTGTTGCTACTCTAATCTTATCCTTTGTATTTGGGATAATAAGGTGCAGACTTTCGATGCTTGATGGAAAATATTTTAGTCAGGACCTGAATTGTGTCATTTAAAAATGAGTCTCTTGATCTGCATCTATCTCCCCTAGGCAGCCATGATAGTCTTGATGGTCTTGTTGATACTCTCAGCCTATCCTTTACATTTGGGATAATAAGGTGTGGACTTTTGATGCTTGATGGAAAATATTTTAGTCATGATGTGAATTGTGTCATTCATGAAATGAGTCCCTTCATCTGCAGCTATCTCCACTGGGCAACGATGACATGCTCATACAAGAACCTGATTGTAGACTTAGCTATGTTGTTAGGAAGTGCCTTAGCCTCCATCCATTTACTCACACGCATGTAGCTATGACTATATGCTTATTCTTTTTTGGTGTGACTTTCTTGAAAGGTCCCATGAAATCCAAACCCCACTCAATGAATATTCCCAAGGGCTGAATTTGGTTAAAAATGTCAAATTTGATGAATTAGGTGTATCCATTTTCAAAAATCTCTAACATTTGATATCATACTCAACCATTGTAATTGATTTTTTTCCTATAGTAATGTCAGTAGAAAAGTGTCCTCTAGATCTTCCAATGTGTGCCTTAACGACTACTTGCACACTTGTTGACATAGGTATATACTCCATCTTACATAGGTAGACACTCCATCCTTGCTTACATAGGTATACATTTTCTCAATACTCCTTCAATGCCCTATCTATATCAGGATCCAACTATGACTGTAAAGACTTCTGATAATGAGAGCCTTCTTATTAGAGTGCGATCAAAATTTTGGTATTCCACCATATGCAAAAATCATACATGTCTTTCCATTCTCGATTTACTTCCTTAGTTATCATTGTCTAAATAAAATAACATCTATTGGGTTACCTCTCAAGGATGCATATGTCAATTGAAAATGAGATACCTTCTGTACTTCTAAATAGGAAATCTGCATGGCATTGAGTTTGATAGGTTTATGAAAGATCTTGAAATCAAATTTGAGAAAAACCATTATCCATCTAATCAATTTTCCTTGGATGGCAACCTTGTTAGTCAGATAAATTAAACTCGAATGATCAACATAGAAATGAAATAGCTTCCTCAACAAATAACGTTTGAACTTTGGGGCATTGGATACCATTCCCAATGATTCTCTTTCTGTTGTTTAATACCCCTACTTTGTCTTATTGTACCTGTGATTGGTAAAGTATATAGAATAATTAGTTTTTTCATCGAGTTGAGTCAAAATCACTAAACTCGATTATCAGTTCTCCATCGGGTTGAGCTAGAATAGCTCCCATTGCCATGCTAGAACCATCTACATGAACATGAAAAATGATATCCCATTTTGGTTGGCAAAGAATCACTTTCATATTTATGGATTTCTTTAAAGACTGTAAATTGCTTCACATTCAAGAGTCATGATAAACTTAACTCCTTTCTAGGTAAGTTCATATAATGAAACGGCCTTCGTTGCAAACATACGCTTGCATAATTTGGAAGTCATACATACTGGTCGTGCATTTGATTTCAGTGGTATCCCCATACTAGCATACTTCTAGGTCAGCAACCCTTCAGATCCGTATGTTCCCAGCAGACATCCATTATATTTTGAAAATAACTGCTTGTCCTTTTCTTTGATCTCCGGTCTTAGATACTTATTCATCTTTATTAGCTTAGGATTTGATTTTGAACCCAAATTCCATTCTTCTATTTCTTGATCATCTAGTAATAACGAGTATGGTATTTTAGTCTCTATTCATCTAGCTAGTGATTCAACTTCTTTTCCTATACATATGTCAACTGCATACTCATTGTAAGGGTTATATGTACTAGCTAGATCCTCACCTCTACCAACCAATACCCTATTGCTTTCTGGTGCGTGAGCATTCTGCTGCCTATTTTTTGTGTCCACCTCATCTAGTCTAGCTTTCCCAGTTGTCTGGCTTTCTTCCTCTCATGAAGGACTTTTTTTCAAATTAAGTGGTATTTTCCCCTTGACTCAATAACATTATCCAAGTACTAGTGTCTTTGTTCTTCTACTCTATTCTAATCTAGAACCGCATTGAGGTCTATTTCAGCTATGGAAAAGAGATTTATTGATGCTAGCATCCCTTCTATCTGTGTTATTGGTTTTAATTTGGATTCTTTTATTGGGCCTTGTATGATTAATCTTTGGCATGCATAATCATGTATGGCTCCCACACTTATTAGCATGGCCTTACTAAGAGCATACTATACGCACCTTGTACATCCAAAACCAAAAAACTAGTTTTAAACATTTTGATCGAAAAGTTCTTAATTAGACCACTACCTTGGACAATACTTTGGTCTACCATTCTAATTTTTAAAGGATCATGCTTCATCTCCTGAATTCCTAATTTCTACCTGAGGTGCTCCTGTAGAATATTCACTCTAGCACCACCATCCAAAATGACACCTATTAGTGGTTCCCACTGCTTTTTGACCTTGCAGTCAATTTGAATGAATGGTATTTTATTATCCTTAATTTTAGATAGATCGATCACCAATGCATCTGGCTCTATCTTCCTCTATCTTTTGTTGAATTGGCAAATTCAGGTAATATAATTCTCATATCATGAATTCATTAGTCAACTTCTGGATTCTTTCACATACTTTAATATATATCTCATCTTGTTTGTTTCCAAAACTACTATATGAATTGGACGACCTTCCCTTTGTAAAACTACCTTCACAATGCCATGCCTCTGCTGATAAATTCTTTTTAGGAGATTCAGATTGTTGCTGCTAAACATTTTTTGTCTCTTAGTTGATGGATCCTTTTGTGGACATTCCGATTGTTGATGCTGAATATTTTCTATCTCCAAAATTTTTAATCATCTTTTGTACTGAAAATGCATAATTATTTCTTTATTGCAAGTTGACAAGTGAAAAAAGAATAAGTGAGATATGAAATATGCAAAATTATAGCATAATTATGCACATTTTATTATTAAAGTGCTCTTTATGAGCTGTGTTCATCGGTGGTTAGTGACCATAGCTTATAAAGAGAAATTTAATAATAAAATGTTTATAAATATGCTATCTTTTTGCATAGTCCATAGATCACTTATGTTTTTGCCACCTGTTAGCTGCAATAAAGATATATCACTCTTGCATGTACTTATTTATAGATTTCTTGAATGCTCAAAATGATTGCAGCCCTTCTGTCCGGATGTATAATGACCATAGCTCATAAAGAGAACTTTTACCATATGATGCTTATACGTGTCCTATTCTTTCACATAGTCTATAGCTCACTTATGCTTTTTCTATCGTAAAATGCAATAAATAAATAATTATCCATTTTCATTACGTCTTTTGGTCAATTCCACCTTGACTTTTAAAATCTCTTCCTCAGGATGCTCCTAGTTGCTAGCACCCTTTGTACCAGATTCAAAAGCTAAGGTTCCCGCACTTCCTAAGATTTTGAAGCTTTTGGCAAAAGCCTTTACATGGTTTTGGCTACTCTAGCTTCCTCTGCTCCAGATCCTGAGTGATCTGAGTTGCCAACTCTACTCCTGTCACTCATCCACTTCTTTGGACTTTCCCTTAGCCTTCTAGATGACTCTCTGTTTCCCTCACGTTTGAGCCTCTTCTCTTTGCTTCATTTGGCTAGATGGCTCATCTGGTAATTTCTCATATTTTTCACAAGTGTAGCAGCTGAAATTATGTATGGTAAAGTTAGCTCTATTGCTACCAAAAAAATTTGATAGCATCCTGTTCTAGCCATATTATTGGTATTATCTCCATTGTCTATGTTCTCATATAGCCTCTCTTACTTGACTAGTTCCAAGGTTGTGGAGTCATCATGGAAACATCTTTTCTTTCTTTGAAATGATGTATTTTGATTTTACAATTATTCTACATGTGTCCAAAATATTTTCAATAAGTTCATTGGTAACATTCATCAGACTAATGTTCTTTTGATTTACATTTCATACAATTGGTCTCTACTTTCTCTAGTGAAGCTATGTTCTTAGAGATCTCAGAGATATGCTTGGGCAATTCTTCAATCTTCTTAGTCTAGGTTCCCTTCTTTCTATGCTTGGATGTGTCTTTTAAATCACTATATGAAGAGCTGAATTTGGTTTACAATCCTTCAATAGATGACTCATTGGAAGTGGAACTCTCTTTTTCTTTTTTGCCCTTGTTCTTTTAGATTGTTGCTCTAGTTTTAGAGCTCTTTGCACTGGATCATTAAAATTTTGGGATGGTGTTGATACCTCTTATTCTCTTAATTTCTTATATTTGAACCTCAATCAAAAAACATGCGTGTATGCGTTTTTTTAATGGTGCCTCATTCAGCTGCCTGGCTAGTTTCTTGATTTTGTCGACATAACTTCTAAACCCTGCCTTGTTTGATTTTGTCCAATTCATAGAGCATATCCCCATCTCTGTAGTTTTCACTATACCCTAGTTAGAAAGTCTTCTTCAACTTACTATAAGTTTTGAGCTTGTAAGCTAGATAACTATAGTACCATTTCCTTCCTGTATCCTTCAAAATTTGTGAAAAATACTCTGGCCAATCATCTTCATTGATGTCCTTCAGATCAACATACTACTCAAAGGCTTTATATGTGGACATCTAGATTCTCTCTTTGATTGCCTTTAAAAGTGAAAAACACAATTATTAGATCATTGCACCATTCACCATGCCTGATCTATGATGGTTTGATTTCTTTTTTTGATGCTTGGATGTAAATTTGGGAAACACAATTTTCAGATCACTAGACCTGTTACTCGTGATGCTTATTTGTAGTTTGGAGGGTTTCCAAATCCATTGTTGTCTTTGCAGTTAGTTTACCCAATTCTTGTTCTTTGAATTCCATGGCTTCTTTGTATGGCTCGACACATATAATTGGCCAAGTCTAGTCTTTCCTCACAGTGTCGTAGACGTCTGTATACACTATGTAGATTTTGGTGGCGAGCATAGATTTCATCCTTCATTTTGTCTATTACATCGTGGACATACTGTGTGTATTCATCTATGTCCTCTAAATTGTCCATTGTTCTTGTGTTGCTCACTTTTGGCTAATCCGTTTGTGTGTCTTGAGTCTCAGCCATTGGCGCATTTGGTTGGTTGGCTTGAGGAGTTGGTGTGGTTGTGGGACTGGTTGGTTTAGTCTCTTGTTCCTTGACATCTTTGTTGAGTGGTTTGGAATCATGTTTTAGATTGGTAGCAATGCGAGTGGTTTCCTCTGGTGTAGTCTCCTACTGTGGTGGTGTATTTGTAAGAGAGAAGTGTGCAACTTCTGTAGTATTAGGGTTTTCTAATTCTTTGGGTGTACCCTCCTGAGTATGTGTACTGTCTTCTTCTTGTGCCTGGGCTTGTTCTCTTTGTCGTTCCTCTTTATGGTAGAGATCTTCTAGGCCAGCCCGAGGGTCATCCTTTTCATTGAACATTGGGTGTTTAGTTCGGATTTTGACTCTTCTTGGAGATGGTTTTCACTTTTCCTCAAAATCTCCTCTGAGCCCTCTTTATAGCTCAGAAGCCGCCTTCTCTCTTTTGAGTCTTGCTGTCCTTTGTGCTGGTTCTTCAATAACGACTATCGGCCTATGTTTCTTGGTCTGATTTACTTCATCCACTTTAGATTTCTCTTTCTCTTTCCTTTTTCTTTCAAGAGGAATGCCCTCCTCTTCCTGCACTTTCTCTTCTCTGTTACCTTCTTCTTTTGCTGTTGCGAATGTGGGTGCTTGAGTTGGTACACCGACTAATCGAGTGTGTAATCTTGCCGCCACTGGTGGAGCTCGTATTTGCACTTTTGGCTCCTCATCGGTCTTGTTGAGCAACCATAAATTTTGCTATGGGATGCTGGTAAATGCTCTACGTCTTGGCCTATAGCGTGATAGGCAATTCTGGTGAGCACTTCTGGAGCTCTTAAAAATGTGATGTTCTCTGGATTCTTCACATGAGTGAGGGTAGTGTAGATGTATTGTGAGTGGTACACTTTTTTCATCCCCACTTTCTTTGATGCTTGAGTGAAGGTGGAAGCCACAACATGGTTGGGAACTATTTACCTTGGTGGTCTCTTGGTAGTGAAGTGAAAATGTTGGTGATAGAGCCGCAACACCTGCTCTATTTTCCTTTGCTTCAACTCCCAAAAGGAGGATGATTGACTGGTGAAACTACCATTGGTTGGTAACTGTCCGTCCCTCATTGGTTTTCCTCCTTTTTGAAGCTTGAGTGCTTCTACCTTCTTGTCCTCTGTTATGTGAACTTTGATAGGAGAGCCATTGAGATCAGATATGGTGGCTTGTCCTTCCTCTGTGATACTCTAGAAGAGTTCATATGCTCTTTTGTAGTCGACGTCGCAAGGGTCCATTTCTATGTAGTCCTTAAGGCCAATATTTTCCCTAAGTGGTCGGACTACCTATTCTTTGATGAGGTCTTGAGATTCCCTTGGTAGCATATGTACTTTGACTTTGTTTCCATGAGCACTCTTGAATGATCCGTGGTAGATAGTGACAATGTTGGCTATCCAATTGTTCTCTTACCAACTTGGTTACATTTGCCTCTCTCAAGAAGTCTTCCTATAGCCAATATAGTGGGAGTTCAACAAATTCTCCTTCATGGTATTTTTCTTCAGAGCTCCCAAGATAGATGAGAGATAATCTGATAGTGTATGGGCACATCGAGAGATTAGACAATTCTAGCAAGTTACAACCAAGTAGCATAACTGAATAAGCAAAAATGAGCCCTAAAAATTATAATTTTGGCAAAGTCTATCTTTGACGCGCCTAAGATGCAAATGGGTGTAGGTGCATGCAAAATGATGTGAAATGGATTGTATAGAATATATAAGTGTTGGTGGTGATCTGAAAGAATCTTGAGAGTTTTTGACTTTTATGATGGAAGCTATGAACAATTATATGTCCGCTAGACCGCATTCTGTACTTTTGGTGATTGACCAAGTGAGGATTTGTCAAACTTGATGGAACTTGGGCAAGTGTTTAATGTGACCACTGTGAACATATCTGTGCATCACAGATACAAGTTAGTCTCTTTCATTTCCATTTCTATCTTAGGTGCACCTAAGATAAAAAGAGGGTGATTTAGGGCCATTTCTTATTTTTGGTGCTATGATGGATCTTATAGCAAATATCATTGATAATGGGTGAAGTTGGGTTGATTTGGAAAGGTAAAAGTGAGATTGGGACACAAATGGCTATGGGATGTGTCATAGTGTGTTTTATGAGTATCTTGCATGAAAAATATGTTGTAGTGTGATGTAGTACTTGTGATGGGGAAGGAAAACATGCTCGTGTAGAAGTGGTTGCCAAAAAATGGTGCCATGCTAGTGATTCATCTTTGGCGCGCCAAAGATGGAAGTTACCCTTTATTGCATTTTAGGCCTTGCTTTTGCCCTATCTAGCTTCTACTAGGTCATTGATGGTTGTTGGAACCCTTGGTTTGTTTCTTGGTAGCTGATGTATTTCCCGATGAGATTGACCGTCTTCTGTTGAGCAAGGTTTGACTTGGAGTCACTAATCACTAATTACTTGCTCTTGGAGGTTGGTGGAGGTTCGATATGGTGTAGAGAGTGTCCCCCTTGATTTTCAGGTGAGTCGGGTCAAGATTTTGATTTGTGGTGCAAAATGTCACTTTGCGGAGTGATTATGGTCTTTTTGTCCTTTACTGATGACTGAGACCCAGTTGCACCCCTAAATCTCCACAGTTCCTTAATATGATGGCCTCAAAGCATTTGTAAAATCTGGTCCCCATCTGACTCCTTTATCTTCGACATGCCGTAGATGCTAAGTCAGATTTTTTGAAGCTTTTTGCACTTTGGAGCTTAGCAATGTGTTGTCCCCCTAGTGATTAGCCTTTGGTTCAGTTTTGGTGAAATTTGGGTGTCAGGTGTAGCCGGTGTTACCATTTTTACCCCTAACCGCTCCCAGATTGTCATGTGTTGTTGTATTGTAGCTCCTGTGGTTGACAATGTGGTGATCAAAACACTTCTAGATGTAGTTAGGAACTTATCCCTCATGGTTGGGGTGAGTAAGAGTCAATAGACACTACGTAGGAGAGCGTAGAAGGTCACCAAAATCCACCACTCAGAGCTCCTTCTCTAAGGTCTAGAATGTAAATGAGAGAAATATTGGCCTATGGGGCTATACATACCTGGACTTTCCCGATGCCTCCTTTCAATTACCTACCCAATGAGCTCATCAGGTCTAAGTGCAGACTCTTGGATTGAATTTTTTTGAAAAGTGACATCTCTCGATCATTCTGTCGTGATTTGCCTAAATGACTAGTTGGTGAAAAAGGCCGCTGAACTTTTTGATCCGATGAGCTTTAAATTTTTCAGACTCTGCCCTTGAACTTTGAGATTTGGCGTTTGAAGTTGAAATCCAATTTTGACATTCTTGCTTATTTATTTTGGATTTTATTAGCTTCATCAACAAAAAATTAAAGAAAAATAGCTAAATCACTCAAAAAATTTTATTTGATACTAAAAAAGCTCTAAACCACTTGCACTCTTATTATTCAATCATATTTTTATGCATTGCTCCTATTTTTCATTATTTTGATCAAATTATATGCTAACAATTAAAATTATACTATATTATAATTATTGGAAGATATGTACAATATATAGACACACCTAGGGTTATCAAATGGAAATCCCCATTCATCTCATTATTAGGGCAATCACTTAATTGGTTTTAAAAAAATCAAACATTAACAAACAATTACTTCAAATCATTGGCCTTTTTACTTTCCAGATTTATATGTTTTTGTTCTTTTTCAATTGTTTCCTTGTCTCCCCCCTCCTGGCTTCAAATCAGCTTGGGTTCTGCAGTGTAGAGGGTAGAAAGTTGTGTCTAAGCATGGCCCTGATTGGCCCTATTATGCTATGGAGGTCAATGAAAATAAACACATTATGATATGACTTGAATGGTCTTGAGTATGGACGCTTGTGATGTCGCAGGTATCCGGTTGCTTGAATATTTTGAAGAGAAAATGTCACAACATTGAGACTTGTTGTATTTGATAGTGCGATATGCTTGTCCGCTGTTTGGCTTAGATACAATGGTCTCTGTGGGAGTGCCTTGACTTTAGGTACCCACTTATGTCTGAGTGTAGCCGGCTTGACTCACTGTGGGGTCTTCGGTACCCATTGTTGAACTTGTTCGGCATATTTTTTTGTTTTCTTGTGGATGTACTTTGCTTACTTGGCTGCCATATCCATGTCCCTCTTAAGTAGCGATGACCTATATGAGCATTTGGATGTAATATTTTTTCTTTAAAGTTGTCACTGATGTGTAGCAATATTTTTGGCACCCATACTTGTTGAGGTTAGTTCTTGAGCTCGCTCTTGGGCACCCAGATTTGCTTGACTCCTTTCATAGGTTGTCTAGAAGCAGACTTTAATGGAGTAGTGATCGTATTTATGACTGATGACTTCTGTTTCCTAAATGGGAAATTATAAAAAGATCCTTTTAATTCTTCCTTATTGTATACAAACAATATTCGTAGTTGTCCGCCTTTAAGTGTGAGGTCCAACATTCCAACATCCCAATCTTGTACTGCTTTGTAGGTTCACATCTATGGAACCCTAGTATTAGGTCTTCATTCATGTGTTCATCCACAGTACATATGAAAGTATGCAGACAAGAAAATCCAAAAATCCATGAACCATAATATTCAAGGTAATTTTTTCCAGTGTCGGAGTGATTTGTTTGTTACAGCCTTTGACAGTGGCTCGATAGTACTCAAGTGGTTGAGTTGTTGCCTTGAGATAAGTTGAGTAGCTGACAGCATTGCCTCAAGCTCTTGTGTTTGCTAAAGATTTCACTTCGTATCCCTCCTTTAGAATCACGTTGATCAACATATCAAGACCATCCATCCATTTGTCATCAGTCTCTACCTCATCCTCAATGATGCACTGAAGTTGGAGAGTATTGAGTGGTGCCGATTGTAGAACAGGTTGCCTCTTGTAGCTTTTCATTTTAGAATCCAAATGCGGGCCTCCTCTTGAGCCTGGTCTATCATCTCTTGTCGTTTAAGCTTTCTTTCCTTGGCTGCGTTCTTTGCAAAAGCTCATTACTCAAGGGAAGATTGTATTTACAAAACCGACATCCACTAATCCAATTTGCCATAATTTATTTGTCTAATGTAGCTAACTTAATTTGCCATAATTTATTTGTCTAATGTAGCTAACTTAACTGCACCGCTTGGTGAAAGATCTTCAACGACAAAAGAACCGTGTCTTTTTTTCCTGCATTTAGGTACATGTTGTTTCAACAAATATACTAGGACTAAATCCCTTGGTTTGAAACCTTTGGTCAGCAACTGTGAGTCAAAAAGCTGTTTTTCTATTTTTGTTTTTGCATGTAGATGTGAGCAATGGATGCTAATTGTTGCCCATCTAATTGTTCCAAATCTTCAAGCCATTCAGACAATTCATGTCTCGTCCATTATAACTCAATAGTAACTCTGAGGTTGAATAATAAGAATTCCAATGGCAAGATCGCATCCAGGCCATATACCAAATTAAAAGGAGTTGTGTTTACAGCTGTTTTGAAGGAAACTTGATAAGCCTGTAAGACAAAATGAAGATGCACTTCCCAGTCTGTTCTACCTGAATCAATAATTTTATTTAGTACATAGCTTATAATTTTTTTTGTATGTTCGGCTTGACCGTTCGCTTGAGGATGATAGGGAGCAGATATATTATGGACTACCATGAACTCGTCTAATATATATTCTATCGGCTCATTAAGAAAATGCAATCCACGATCACTTACAAGCTCAATAGGAAGTCCATACCTAATGAATACACATTCATACAAGAATGCAAAAGTGGTTCTAGCACTGTTCTTCTTGGTGGCCCGTGCTTTAGCCCACTTGGTTAAGTAATATGCGACCATAATAAAATATTGTGCCTAACTTCTGTAAGCTGGTGGTTGTATTGGTTTCACAAAGTATGTACCACACTTAGCAAATACTCATGCCATCATAGGTCGCAATGGCATATTATCGACCCTTGTCGGTATTTTTGCTCTTTGACATGCATCGCATCTTCAAACAAACTCTTTTGCGTCCGCAAATAAAGTTGGCCGCTAGATTTCTACCATCAATATAGCTTTGGTTGTGGTTTCATGAGAGAAGTGATCTCCTACTAAACATGCATGTGCTTGTTCTAAAATAGGAAGATATTCCTTCTCATTTATGCACAGTCTAAGATGTTATCGATATAGCTGGTTTCCAATCAAGACATAGTTTGACGGCTTTCGTTTCTATTTCTCTCCTTCATCTTTTACTCATGTTTTCAAAAAGATTCTATTGGTTAGATATTCTAACAGGTAACCACTCCACTATGGTATGGCTGCAATGTGGAATAATGTGGCATGGGGTATGGCGGCTTTTACTTTACACTGAGAGCACTCATGTACATATTGATGAACTTCCTTCTTTATAGTAGGCTAATAAACCTACAACCAAGTTAATCGTTGTAAGGTTTGGTCGTGTGAAAAGTGTAGTCCTACTATTGTGGTATGTGCTTGACTCAAGTAGGCTTCTTGTTCCTTCAGATTGATGCACAAGAGCAAGATTGATTCTAGTCTTGTTTTCTTGATACAAACGTTTCACCAGCAACTGATACAATGCGGATTGCTCAATCAAACGTCGTGTAATCCGTATTTGAGAATCTACTTGCACGATGGTCATTAGGGTCACAAGGTCTACTGACCATCTAGGAATCTTTTACACAGAGGACATATATGCATCTGATAAATCATCATCTACCCCTTAGGTTCTTCCTCTGTTGTGAGTCTCGACAGATGATTCGCTCTTTGTTGCATGGTGCCTTTTTTAGCCACCACTGTGAAGTCAAATTCAGTGATGAACCATCTTACTATCCTTCCAGTATTGCAAGGTTTATTTACCAAATAGAGTAAGGCTTGATGATCTACAAAAAAACCAAACTTGTTGGCTAGCAAGTAGTGTCAAAATTTCTTGACCGAATAAACCATACCAAGGCCTTCTCTTTTCGTGGTTGTATAATTCTTTTCTGGCAGGTTTAATTATCGGCTAGCATAGGAGATAGAAAAATCCATGGTCCCCTCTCTTGGCTGAGCTAAGATACAACCAATAGCAAAACTTGAAGCATCGACATATATGAAATACCTTGTCCTAGTCGAGAGCTTTCAGAATCGGTGTTGGGATCAAAGTTTCCTTATGCTTTTGAAATGACTCTTTACATTCATTGGTTCATTCAAAATGAGTCATAAGACTATAAATAGGATTAGCAATCACGACATACATATAGATAAATCTACAATAGAAACCACAATGTCCCATAAATACCTAAGCTCCTCCAACTGTTGTTGGTCTAGCCATCTCAACAAAAACTGCTACCTTTTTCATGTGTGGCTATGCCATTTTTTTAAGGCACCACAACAATCTATCTCATAGATGAACTCTGCTTCCTTGAGTTTTTCTATCTCTTCTTTGATTTTTTTGGCAAAGGTCTCATTATATGTATATGGTCCTCATTTGGTCTTTGTTGAGTTGGCTTGGCATCATCTCTCATAGGGATGGTATGCTAGCATATTGTAGGATCCACTCCTTTGAGATCTCTATATGACCATGCAAAAACATCTCTATACTCCTTCAACGTCCCTATGAGAATCTCTTCTTCTTCTTGCGATAAATCCATAGCTATATATGCGTCTCAGATCTTCTCCAGGATCTGCTAGGTTGATTTGTTTCGCATTTTTCGGACCTTCATAGGATTTTCCCGGTTTTGTTGACTGTCGTAATGGTTGCTTGAGAACAATCTTGCGATCTTGCAAAGTGTACTTTTTATAGTGAGATAGAACATTGATTTCTCCATGTTTATCACTATCTAATTCCATTTCTATTGTCCAAATCTCACTCAAGGTCCTTTTCAACTCTTTGTATTTAGCCTTATACTCTGTTTTTGTCATTAGACGCTCTTTTTCCTTGGTTGTTTCACGTTTGTAAATTTTTGATTTCTTATGGGTTTGTCGCTCTTTAAGTGCCGATTCGGGATACCTTCCAGTGTTACTTTGTCTTTTATGCAATCCACGGCGTTTACTTTCATTAAGAATCGAGTTTTGGTATTCAACGGTTGTTTTGTGATATTCTTTCTCAAGTTTTTTTCTCGCTTTCTATGGTATCTCTGTTGATGTCTCCGATGTTGATTTGGGAACTCAAGAAATCTTTCTTCTCCTCCTCGGAGTAGAAATTTGGCCCTTACATGCTCCTTTTTTTAGTCCGATTCTTCCGTTGTAATTTTCTCTTCTTCCAACTTGTGTGTGGCATCATAGTAGTGATCCAAAAAGACCTATTGCTCCTCAATCATCTCAATGAATACCATTGGGATAGGGACTATGTCATAGCGTTTTTCATCACAAAATTGTATAGGTGTTGATCCATTAACACATACATCCATTGTGGCCAAGATCTGAGTCCATTCAAAGGGTTCAGAAAAATATTTAGGGAACAGTTCCGGTATATATTTGTGTTATTCACCTCCCTGTCTAGATCGTAGTCTTCCCTTTGCAAACTCGCTGACAATGAGAAGTCTTTTTGTATCTTTGAAGATAGTTTAGTCTCTACAGAGGTCTCAGAGTCTAATTCTTATATTGGTGTCCTCAAGAAATCCGTGTAGGAATGACCTTTCAAGTTTACTCGAGTGATTGCCCCTACTTGTTTCAGATAGAGATAATCGTTGCCCTAGTTGTATTTATCTCATAAATGTTCTTCCCAAGATGATTTCATAGTTGAGTTTCTTTCAAAAATCTACAATGGCAAAAGTGTGTTGGTAGTCAATTCCAAGTAAGCCCATTGGTTTTTCTATGTGTCCATCTGCAAAAATTGCAGTTTCATTCTTGTTGTTTGCATGATTACCGGTTTTTCCCAAGATTCCCAGATAGCTTTGGTTGCTATGGAAATGCTTGCAAATAGCCATGATAGTTATATCATTGTAATTGTAATGTACTAGAAGGGTAGTGGTTCCATCATTCCCTTTGCAGTAGTCCCCTACTTTGTTTATAGGCAATGACTTGACAATTTTAGTTTGTAAATCTTTGCTTTCTAATTTTTCCAAAGTCCGTTGAGATGCTTCTTTTAGCCCCATCTTCTCCATGGTGGTTCGTATATCTCCCCACAATTGTGGTTTTGATTTCATTAGTTCTTCTAAGGTGATTGTACACTAAACTGGTGTTGACATAATGGATTGTATATTAGCCACATCCAAGGTCTGTCTTGGCCTATCTAGTTAGGTTTTTTTGCAAACCCTTGATTTCTCTTCATTCTCTCCTAAGTATCTAATGATAGCGTTCGCAAAATTCCAGCTTTCAAAAAGCCTGACTGCTCGAATCCCCAATCTCCATATAATGATTGTTTATCCAGTTCCAAGGGGAACCTCTCAAACTGAACTTCCTCAATTGGAGCTGATTTCAAGGTTATAATCCCATATTTTTCTTCTCTGTCTCTTTTCCATAGGTAGTTCAACCAATCTCCTTCAACTATCGGCACCTTGTTCCATCCTTCCTCATTATCAGGAACTTTTAATTTAGGTGATGGTGCTTTATCATTTGCCATGTTTCTCAACTCGTCCTTTTCTTGAACTTCTTCCTTCATGGTTTCAATCTCATTTTTAGCCGTTTTTTTTGCAACCTCCTGTTGTGGATTTTATTTTTCCATCATGGTTTGTGTGATTTGTATACAAGGTTTCTGTAAGCTTCTAGTCTAACTGCTTCCATATCTAGTGCTCGATAATTTTTCTATTGATTTTCTAGGATTTGACCTGCTTTCAAACCAGCTTGGAAAGCCTCCAAAGCTACATTTATTGGCTCGTAGATTCGGTCGACTAGTACTAATCCAACCGATTCAATTTTGGTTCCTTGAATTTGGTTGAAGGAGTCTGAATTTTTTCTTCTATTTCCTTCCGTATCTTTTCTTCACTCTCTTTTCGTTATTTTTGTCTCTTAAGTTCGTACCTCTTGCATATTTCTTTCTTGGAATTTTTAGAGGATTTATTGGATTTGTCAGATACACTTGCGTTTTTTTTGCTTGTTCTCCTTATCTTGGGCTCTAGTCATCACTTGAACAAGAATTGTTGGTCTGAACATCAATGCAATACGTACGCGAGAGAGACGAGAGATTGAAGAAACAGTAGACAATCGTTGAGCTGCTACAGCAACGCTTACTCTTTATTATCTAAAACTTAGGTCTTAAAGTTATAAAAATTGGCTTCTTACCTTAGCCAAGGTGTAAAAAAGTATTTCTCACTAATTGGGGCTTAGTATAAGGTTAAGAGACTGCAAAGAATTACAAACATGGAAGCCATTGGCCCCTTTAGACTCACTAGTACTCAATAACATTACTACGTCTTTGGACTTGCAGGATTTTTCAATAATAAAATGGGTTTGATTACAATGATTACGCTTGAAAAAATGTGTGGGGTCCTGCTTGATGCTCTTCTTTTTCTCTTGTTAGCTGAGAAACTAACAGAGTGTCTTTCAACTTTGTCTCAATGTTGTCTTCTTGAATGTGTTGACTGTTGAGAGGCTCAATGCTCCTTACGGGCCCCTCTTCTCCTTGAATTGGCATCAATTTCTTCAGTCTAAAAGTGTGATTTTTTTATCAAAGTCCTACTTTGATTCCTTAGCTAGTGTGCTAATATTGTCCTAATTCATAGTAAACATTATAGTGGCATTCTTTCCTCGTACTAGATGATGTGGAGGCATTGTGAATGGCTAATTGACTGTGAATTCTAAGTAGGAGATTGGTTCTTGTCAAGAGCTTTAGCTCATCACCATGATCATCAAAATGGAATGAGCTAGTCATCTGAAACTATTTTAGGGTCAGAATGTCAGATTCAGATGCCATATATGAAGTCAGATTAGGTTACCAAAATCAAACTTCAAAAGATGAGATTGAGAATTGAGACAAACAATTGAACTGAAATGAAAGACTTCAAATGCCATAAACTAAGATAACTTGAAGTGTATATTTAGATTCATAGGCTAGTTTAGAACTAAAAACTTCAAAAGTACAAGTGTATAGCACTTAGTATCCAAAAGAACTATAAAACATCTAGCGACTAGAGTTGCAAGAGTTCGAGTTCATTGATTTCAAAATTGGAATCAATGGGTCCTATTTATAGGTGCCTGCACTAGGGTTTGACTGGTTGCACAATCATATACGGTCTAGTAACTACCGATAATTTTTTAGATAACTTGTCTAGATAAACCCTTGTGCAAGTTATCTCTGAAGTTAGTTCCCCCACCTTCTACACACATATACTCTCTCTCTCTCTCTCTCTCTCTCTCTCTCTCTCTCTCTATATATCTATATATATATATATATATATATATATATATATATATATATATATATATATATATATATATATCTTGATTTTTCCTTGTATGTATTTATGTTCCTCTCTATCTGCTTCTTACCCTATCTCTCTCCCTCTCAATTGATCTCCTTGTTACACCTCTTTCTATCTGGCACCCCATCTCTATCTTTCTCTCCTCTATTTATTTCATTCCATCTTTGTATTTTGCTCTCTCCCTCTCTTCCTCGAACTCTATGTTGTGCTTACCCTTTATCTCTATCTCAATCTAATTGTCATTCTCTATTTCTCTATGTTTATATTTACCTCTTGTTCTCTACCTAGTGCTATCTATAACTTCATCTGCCCCTTTAACTCCCTATCACTCTCCCTCTCCCAGTTATCTCCTTCCTCTCTCTCTCTCTCTCTCTCTCTCTCTCTCTCTCTCTCTCACACACACACACACACACACACACACACACACACACACACACACACACACACACACACACACACACACACACACACACACACACACACACATGCATAGTGTATGTGAGTCCCATGTGTAGCACTGCTTCCTCCCTCTTCTTTTAAGTCCCCTCTTTTTCTCATGCTTGTGCATGTTTGTGTGTGCTTGTTATATGCACATGTTTGTGTGTGCTTGTGCATGTTTGTGTGTGCTTGCTATATGTACATGTCAATAAATTTCTTTTTTGGATTTTATGTGTGCATATAAATATGTATGTGTGTCCTTGGTGTGTGTAAGTATATGGTAAATGTATGATTACATTTCATTACATTCATGTGTGTCTTCGTTGGATGTGAATATTTTTGTTCTTTAGGTGAGTGTATGAATATCTGTATACATGTTTACTGTGTAGATTTCTTGTGTGTATGCATGTTTGAGTGTGTGTGACAATTTTCACACAAGAATGTGCTTGCGGTGCATGTTTCTGCATGTTGTACGTAAATGTTTTAGGTGTTGATTATGTTTGTGCATGTCTTTTATGAATTTTTTTGTCTCATGTATGTGCATCTAATGAATGTGTATGCTTTCATGTGTGTACATGTGTGCAAGCTGCTTAGATATGTGCTTATTTTTCTCAAATGAGTGAATGCATGTGCACATACATGCTTTATGTTTGCATGCACATGTGTGTGAGAGTGCATATTTTAGATGTACTTTGAATAGTATTAAAATATATCAATGAATGCATTCTCACTAATATATGACCAAAAACACCCCTCTTTGGCTACTTCTTTCACCTCATTGTTTTCTTTATTTAGTTGTAAATATCTATGGATGTTGATACACCTTCATGTTTTATTGTATTTATCTACCATCTTACCTTGATTTTCTTGATTGTTTTCATTACCCTTGTCTACTATCTACTCCTTGCCTGAAATAAAATTAATTCTTGTTGGGACTCTAGTATAAATTGTGCCATAGGGGCCCACAAATGTCACTATGTATGTGACATAAGTATTTGATTTCAACATTTATTATTGACAAGAGTGCAATGACTAAGAATGTCAAATGCATCAAGGATTGGTGTATATATATAATTTGGATAAAATTTAAGAAGTTTTCTACAACATCTTAATGATATTGTGTTCTCAAAATGGTTCATCTATGTAGTGACACGATATGAGATCATTCCACTAATTTGTTTAAGAAGTTTTAAGAAGTTTTCTACTGCAATCTAATGATATTATGTTGTTAAAATCGTTCATCAATGTAGTGACTAAGCATGATTTTATATATTAAAAAAAAAAATACTACAGTTTAATGGTATTATGTTCTTAAAATCGTTCATCTATGTAGTGACTAAACATGAGATCATTCCACTAGTTTGTTTATATGGTGTGCTCAATATGATGCATTTAAGAAAAACCCATAACTTCTTGCCCAATATTGTAGATCAAAGTAATGTTTTCTTTAATATAATGGGAAAGAGTATTTGTAATAAGGATTTAGCATGTTTCATTGTAGATGTTTTCACGAAGTGCTAAGGTTGACTATCTTCCAATTCTTATGAGTGTAATGTTCATTTTTATAGCTCTAATAGGTAACTTTGAAATGTATAGAAATCGTCATCAATTTCCTTAGCTAGTAGGTTGGAAAGTGAAATGAGGTTGCTTAAGAAATTTTATCTTTTATAAATTTGAGCGATATTTTGAGATTAAATTTAAGCAATTTTATTTTTCTTTTATGTCTTTTCCAGCACCAGCTGGAGCACATAGTGGAATGTACTTTGGAAGTGGTTAAGCTTTGGAATAAAATGCTTTGTGAATCCAAAGAAGAACGAGTGGAAATAGAAATAAGTGAACATATGAGTCAATTAGCAGGAGACATAATTGCAAAAACGGAGTTTAGTAGCAGCCACCAGAAAGGAAAGCTTATATTCTTGAAACTAAGTGCGCTTCAAAAACTTTCCATACATTCTTCTTCCAGATTTGGCTCGAATCTTCAAAGGTTAGTTATTTTGTTTAGAAGATTTCAATACCATACTTTCTTGTCTATAATAACATCAAAACATTAAGAGTTAAAATAAAAAGCTTTTATTTATTTATTCTAGTATGTGTTAGAAATAGGTTGAAGTCTCTCACAAATTTTGTTAGGAAATAACCATCTTCTCAATCATGGGGAGGTCACTTAATAGTCATGTGACTATCATGTGAGTGTAGCGGAAGGGATTATTAAATTTTATATTTTCTCATAATTTCATATACAAAAGGGTACCATAAAATAGAATTGAAAATTTTACTTAAAGATGAATAAATAAAGAATGTATTTTATTTATCAACAATATATAGATAAGAAGTTTTAAAAATAGTCTTTGAACGCACATGGCATACACATTTCATACATAGTGACAACCCCCCCCCCCCCTTCTCGAGCTCTTAACAATATTTCATGACAAAAAGGTTTTTTCTAGATAACAAGAGATTTAGAATATACTACTGTCTCACCAAAATTGGAAAATATGGGGAGGGTAGGGGTGCTATGTAGTATATACAGTTAAATGGAACATGAAGATCTTAAGGAAGTACATACAATATTTTGGTTTCATTGACAAAATTAACTAGAGCTATAGCATAAATACCAAAAAAAAATCACCAGGCCCTAAAAGGTAAACAAACTTTTTGACATTGGTACCATTGGTTGTATCAAAACCATGACTTGTGGTTATAGATTACTCCTTTGTTTAATATGACCATAAAAGCATGCAGTAGAGATATAAACAAACAAACTTCCTTTACACAAACAAGACCGCATTACTACGACCAATAGCTTGAAAGATTTAAGGAAATATAAAGATAATTTATTGTTTCAAAACATTCTATGTATGTGTTTGTATAAATTTTGTTATAAGTATCCATTAGATTCTATATGCCATCAACAATGGAAGTAAGACACTTGTTCTAACCCTATCTTGGGGTTGATATTGGTATACATTATATAGAAATTCTAAATTGATTCTCAAATATTTGTAATGTAGCATATGTAGTATTTTTTTAAAAATATCTTTAGATTGTCACCATGTTTGTGATTTTGTGGATATACCATTTCTTCTTGCATAGGGTTCGCATACAATCTTGATTTTCCAAAATCATATTAGCAACAATTAAGTAATTTGAAAGTTCTTTAGACAATTTATAGTCAACAATGTGACTCAATAACACAAAAATTTCATCATGAAGGATGCATAAGATAATTAAACCAATAATAAAATGTTTAAATGTCATTATATTGTGTGGCTTCTAGTGCAATTTTAGAAATTTTCCTATAAAGCTATAGTATGAGGTAAAGATATTCTAGGATATATAGATCTTATCACCTACTAATATCTTTCACCAAGTGACATATCAAGCCTATACCTCTTAGACAATTCTTTGAGCTTTTTATTTCAAAACCCTAGATATTCTCGGATATGACTAAAAGCATGCTTTGGTGGTACAAAAAGGACCGTCCTTGACAACACCCTTGACAAATCTATGAGTTACAATTTCTACATGTCACATGAAAAACTACCTATCATAATATATATCAGTGGATAGGTCTACAAAAGAAGAATCTAAAAACATAAGGTCCGAAAAGTTTTGACCTAAACTACAAAAAATTTACCAGTCCCCACTTTTTCATTGGTATAAGTAAAATAGGTCCTTCTTTTTTACCACCAAACCACGCTTTCACCCATATATTGCTCCTATTAATTATGAAGGTTAAATTCTTTGAACATAAATGTCGAGTGGAACAATTATGTGTGCTGAAAAATGAACAATATTTTTCATGATAATCTATACTTATTCTTAATGTCTGTGTCATTTCTTGTACAATTTCCTTACAAATTTTGACTCATGAACCATCAAATAAATAAATGATAAGTTATTGAATACTAAATAAAATGTGAATGAAGTAAACACGCTAGAAACAAAAATTGAATCTAGGAAAATTAAATTTTTGAATGACATGTGGCTCTATCAAAACGGTTTCACTGTTGCTCTTAAAGAAAGTTAAAGCATAAATAAACTTGACATTTGATTTTCTTTTTCTCCCACAATTGAGATCGTCAAGTTGACTTGCTTGTAGTATTTTAAAGTAATTAATTTCTTGGATTTTAAGCACTGTACATTTCAAAATTTGTTACCTTTTCTATTTTCAAGTTAATGATAATAAAATTTTATTTTAGTAAGAGTTTATTTTTTCCTAAGTTTCCATGCTACGTTATTTTGCATTTTTTGAGATATGTTTCTTTTTTTGGTTTGATAAACTACCATTCCAAGCTAATTCAACCACATGATTCCTATGACTATGAATGTAAATTGTAGTTATCTTCGATACTATGAATTGTGGCCTTTTTAGTCATCTTAGTGCTTCTAATTGTTCATTGTACACCATGCAATTTATAAGTTACTATTCTAGAATCAAAGCATCCATGAAAGATTCAATCTGATCTCCCCTTTATATCAGATAAGAATCAAAATTGAAAATTGGTATTTTTATACGATACTTTTTAGGACTTGTAATTATTTAAAATGGGTGAATAGATATATTTATTAATTAAATTTTGAAGATAGAATATACCTTAAAAGTTATCTTTGGGTAAGCCTTAAATTATCAAGCTATGACTTCATTGTAATCTTTCTGAAAGAGGAAGACTCTATAAGATATAGTTGTTTTTCATCATGTAGAGCTTTAATATCAGGGTATCATTTCCACAAATTTGTACTAGATCAAGTGGGTTAATGGGAAAGGATTGTATCTATTTTATTTGTGTATGTATCAAATTGGGTAAGGTTTCTTGAAAGAGTGCACCCATCGTGTAAATTAAGCATGATTCAAAGGTATTAATAATCTCTTGAACATATGTGATATAGGCTAATTTAAGGAGTGATTTTTATGTTGAGAGAATTTACAAGGTAGCCTTCATACCTAATGCTTAATTAAACTAGGCCATCTCCATTGTCTCCTTTGTCTCAACCCTTTCCTAGATCCCTTGGTGAATCGAAGTCACCTTAAAAGCATACTTACATTTGGTATGTCTACACCTAGCTCTAATGTGGCTATGACGTTATCTCCGGAGGTTCATCATTCAATACCCCCTATATAATGTGCGTTCATGGGGTATTAAAATAATCTCTCTTTTAATATGTTTGAATGAATAAAATGATTTTTTATTTTAGATTTTTTTTTCAAAATTGAATAAAAACCCATTATTTTAATGTATCTTTGTTAAATTATCTGAATTTTTTGCATTTCAAAGCCCCTCCTTTCGAACTCACATTATATATTAACATGATTACATAAAACCCCCCCTCCAGGACGTTCTTTTCTTTGTTGAAGAAAATATTTATGGATAGCTATCAAGTACTTTCTTGGGATGAACTTGGATAGAAGCTTTGTATGGTCTTGCGGTTTCACTTAACAATCGGTTCTCTATAGACATTATGTATATATGCTAATCTTGGTAACACAACATATACTTTGACACTTGTAAAAAAGAGAGTGCGTTTGCGAATTCTACCAAAAACTTTCAAGCCAACATTATGATATTCTACTCCCATATACAATTCATTCGCATGACTATTTGGGTTAATGTCCAAAGTTATTATTATTAAAATATTTTGTATGGAACATCACCAAATTATCTTCTCTAATACTATAGGAGTATGACCATATCTAAGAGAAAATTTTGGTCTTTCATGGTCCTGAATGTCTTTGATGCACAAGAGTATTCGTATCATTGGATACTAAATTTTTGCATGATAATGCCCACATATGCTTTAGTCCCGTATGACCATATCTAAGAGAAAATTTTGGTCTTTCATAGTCTTGAATGTCTTTGATGCACAAGAGTATTCGTATCATTCGATACTAATTTTTTGTATGATAATGTCCACATATGCTTTAGTCCTTAGGGATTGGCGATACTATTGGTGCGATGGAGGTTGCTCACTCTCTCTTGTAACGTCATGACTCCACATTGATGATTGTTGAGTTGAGTGCAAGCATGGTGACAGCAGGGCATCATCTTCTTCTTTAACTTGAAGCAAATGTCATGTCTATGCAATTTGCCTTCAAGTAAGATAAGGAAGCGAGCACCATGGACACCCTTTCCAAGTTCACGTGTATGGGTGTGGATGCGAGAGGGAAGCCATGGGATCAGCTTCCCTCTATTGGGATGTAAAACAAGCTCCCTTTTTGGACCTATTGCTAGAGTGCATGGACCTTACCAAGTTTTTATAGAATTTGAAAAACCTAACTAAATTTTGCAGATATTAGGGTGAGAAAGTCTTAAGAGTAGGTTGATAATAAGGATTCTATCTGGGACGGGAACAAGAGTGGCACTAGCGAAGCAGGAGAAGTCGTGCATGGGAACCGACGCAAATTCGGAGGCGAAAACTGTAGCTTTAGTTTGAGAAGAGTGGGAGTAGGGATCTGAGCGTATAATTAATTAATGAACGCTCGGGTAGACCCAGTATGTTCTTGCAATACATGATACATCATTGTAGTTTCCTTACCTAGTATACTGAATTGGCTCAAGACTCAAGTGGACAACCTTGACACTAAGTGGGACCGTGCATTTATTAGGGGGGGTTAAGGGATCGACAAGCGGAAAGTGAAGGACGACCTCGAGGCACACTAAACCTGGCGAGCGCAAAATCAAGGCGGCATGGAAACTCCACTACCCTCTCACGATCCAAATTTGAACCATGACCTCGCGCATCGGGTTTTGTGTCACAAGGCTGACCAACTCACCCGCGTGCACGTTGTGTAACCCCTCACGTTTTTATGAGGTTATATTGTGAGTTAACGCAGGCTACCCAGGTTTTTGAGGTTTAATTCGTGTCCGAGTTTAGATTTTAAATAGTTTGTGTGGTTGCAATCACCTTGGCTTTCGTGCGTGAACTTCCCCATTGTGGATCCCTTTACCGCTCCTTAATAAATGTGGGTGTTACTTAGTGCTGACAGCATGACAATAAACATGCTAGCTTGAATGTACTCTTTGATTTTTGTGCAAATTAATCATTTATGCACAATAGCTTTCATAACTGCATTTAATGTAATGTAATTTGGAGAGTGTTTGAATATAACCACAAACCCACTTAGGGGTTAGGTTGTTTCCTAAAACTTGTAAAGATATCCTCACATAATTACTAATTTGTGTTATGTTCTATACCAAAATAAAAAACTTGCACTAATATATAATTAATTTGTGGATTTAAGTTTTCACAGATTTGAAATGTTGTAAACACACTAAAAATAGTAAATACATGTGAATGAATATAGTAAAAATAATAAATACATTAGAATAAAATTCCCAAGCAAAGATTTTCTCATGGCCAAGGTCTAATGTATGTGATTTGATAGATTTAGTTGGTAGGGTGCCTCATGTGCTTGGGCAATTAAACTCAGAGTATTAACCTATTTAATGCCGTTAAATTTAGAGTTGTCAAACTCAGAGTATTAACCTATTTAATGCCGTTAAATTTTTTTGCATGCTTTATGCTTGTGCATGGTTGAAAAACTAATTGTCCACCAACTAGCATAAAAAAGCATTGATCTTGACATCCTCATTGTATAATGCCTCGATGCAGTGTTCGGGAAAAATGTGTCCCAGCTTAATATCGTGCCATTTTCAATTTCAATAATGCCGGTTGATGGCAAGGGGAAAAGGAAAAATTCTGGCCCAAAATAGAGAAAAATAGTGTAAAACCCCAAAAAATACCACTAATTTTCTAAAACTTCATCTTGGAAAACTCAAGGAAAGGAAATTTATATGTTTGGAAAAATGATTTTTTCCGAAATCATTTTTCCCGAACACTGCTTCGATGTGGATTGAATGCTGCAACTTACACATTCAACATTGCACATGATGCTTCTGACTACAATCAAACACTCTGTACAAAGAGGCAAAGGCATCTAGTAAAACATTGTAGTCTTGTCTCTAATGTAGATTGAACTCTGCAACTTGGCACCCTCATTGTACACGTTGTACATGATGCCTTGACTCCAATTAAACTCAGTTTAGCTTCACATAAGCCTTTTCTGTTTGTGGACTAGAAGCTAAAAAAATGTTATATCAGTGCTTCCTAATAAATTTGAGAACTTCCTAGTAGTATTTTGTGAGCGATCAATTAAAAAGTTTCAACTACAACTAGATAAATTAGTGAGCTTCAATTACATCCATGATGGCCAGTAAATGTCTAGGCGATGGCACTAGAGATTTGGGGCGTGTGACCCTCACAAGAAGTTTTGGACAAATTCTCGCAATAATTCCTACAATGTGACTTACCTCAACATCATGAGCTTCGGTGAAGGATCGAGGCACTGCATACCTAGCTTAATACGATTGGGGACAGGGGACCGTTGGCCCTGTTTGGGGGGTTGGGGGGGGGGGGGGGGTCCCCGACCTCCCTACCCCCAATCGTACCTAGCTAGGTATGCAGTGCCTCTCGAGCAAAAGCTCATGACGTTGTGCATTGTATGAAAAACATTGTAAAAGACTCCGTTTTCCTACATATGAAAATTTATGAATCTTCTTGTGCCTTGGTTTGGGAAGGTTGTCATACATCATTTAACTAATCATTGTCCCCTAATACCCTAATTGGTCATACCCACAGCTAGGAAACAACTGAAGTAGGAGAGTTGTTCTTCCGTAATTATATCACAAGAAGATTTAAATATTTTCTCATGTAGGAAAACGGTCTTTCTCACTGTTTTTCATACAATGCATAACATCATGAGCTTTTGCTCAAGAGGCACCGCATACATATCCTCGTCAGTATATGGCGCGGTTCTAAGCCAGAGGGGATCTAGGGCCCAAGTTTGGGGACGTGAGGTGGCTTTAATCTCGGCTGTCGGATCACGCAGTGAACTGGGGGTGAGCTAGGGGTAAACTAGGGGTGAACTCGGGGCAAAAATGGCGCCCCAAGTCACTCCTAGTTCACCCCCGCCTAGTTCATCCTTAGTTCACTTGCCTCGCGGGGTGTGGGTCGAACCTCGAACGTCTCGGTTGTCACACGAATGCTCTATCACCACGCTAGCGCGCGTCGATGTCCATGTTGGCATGACACATGATCACACCCTAGTTTAAGCACCCCTAGTTCACCCACCCCTAGCTTATCCGCCCCTAGTTCACCCTCAGTTCACCCCTAGTTCACCCATCCCCAGTTCACCCCTAGTTCACTTTATGATCCGACGGCGGAGATTAAAGCTTCCTCGCGCCTTCAAATTTGAGCCCTAGATCCCCTCTGGCCTAGAACCGTGCCATATAGTGACGAGGACCGCATACCTAGTTAGGTACGAGTGGGGGTAGGGGACCACCGGCCCTACACTGGACCGGTGGTCCCTTGCCCCAATCATACCTAGCTAAGTATCCGGCGCCTCCCTCACACCTTCAGCCTCAGAGAAGCTCATGATGTTGAGATAAATCACAATGTGGGAAATTGTCCAAAACTTCTTGTAATATATACGTCGGGGTTTGAATGCTTTAATTGTCCTATTTTGATCTTTCGCATGAACCGTTTTTTCAAACAAGTTCTGTGTGTGTGTGTGTGTGTGTGGGGCTGGATGAATAGAGAATGCTATGCTATATTTTATATGTGCAGGATACGGAAGCTGAAGGAGGAGGTGGAGTCGCTGTTCATGGAAATCATCGAGGGTCGCCGGGCAGCAGCACTGCAAGCCATGGCAGGACATATTGATGATGAGGATGGGCAGCAAAAGAATGATTATTATGGGCAGGACCTGTTAGGGCTGATGCTGGCAGAGATGGAAGCGGCCAAGCTAGAAGCTGCGGCTCCACTGTGCGGCCAGCGTCGTCGGCGTCAGCAGCTGGGCCGGATGTATACCTCTCGGCAGCTAATGGACGAATGCAAGACTTTCTTCTTCACCGGCCACGAGACGACGTGGCTGTTGCTGACATGGACGTTCATGCTCCTGGCCTCCAACCCCACTTGGCAGCATCGTGCCCGCCAGGAGGCTCTGCTCTTCCTGCACCAGCATGGCGACATGCCCGACTTCGACATGCTTAGCAGGCTTAAAGTGGTAAGCACTGTCACACACACACACACACATACACACACACACACACACACACACACACACACACACACACACACACACACACACACACACACACACACACACACACACACACAGAGTCTACTTAGCTTTCAAGAATAAAGTTTTCCTTTGGAGGATTTGGACAGGGGGCCTCCCTCTTGGAGAGCACTTAGCAAGGAAGAGGATGTCTGCAACTAGAAACAACTAAACACCTGTTTCGGAATTGCCCTGTACTGCATGCCTTGCCTGGTGGGGATGTTTATATGATATATATATCTTTTATTGAAAGATTAAAGTTACAAAGTTCATGCTTTTATTTGGTGCAATCCAAACTTCATCCCTGGCTTGGACTTGTATATGTATTGGTTTTCTCAGAGTATGGATGCTTTCTTTTTTGTGGATTTCCAGAAACTCTGCTTTGTTTGATGGGCACAACTTTTGCAGTCTCGCTTTGCCTAGGAAGCTCATCAGGGATAAGTTGTTTGAAGACAGCCTAGACCCCGAGAGAGAGAGAGAGAGAGAGAGAGAGAGAGAGAGAGAGAGAGAGAGAGAGAGAGAGAGAGAGAGAGATGTACCCATTAAAGCAAGGTATGAAACATCTAACATGCTTGACGTTAAATCCTGGAAACTTGTCTGCTCTAAGTTGGTATAGAATGACATAATTAGGTACACTGGGAATTCTCTAGGGATTGAAAGTTTTCTTTGACAAAAGATATTCATAAAACCCCTCTACACACTATGAATTAAAGGACCCCTTTTATTCCATAAACCTGTACTTAAAATAAATAAATAAATCACTTTTACACGTTCCCTCTTGTATATACAATTTTTTAACACTTTGAAATATAAAAACCCCTCCAACCAAACTCACGTGCTACACTTATATATTTTAAGGTGAACCCTTGGCCTTCTGACCATAAGGTTGTAAATATGGCCAAGGGTTCTATTTTACTATATAGTAAATATATATTTTACTATATATTGTAAATGAAAAGAGAAACTTGATGAATTGTGGGTCTTTTAAGGAGATCATCAGCTATATTAGAAAACTACTTAAGACTTGGGGCAAAAGCATCAAGACAACGATGCCTGCCTGACTCTATTGTTCTTTGGAACTATTTTTGAAAGCTCGAAAACAAAAAGTAGTGGATGTCATAGATATTTGATATTGTATATATAACAGTAAATACATAAAGAGTTCTTCTCATGTACTAGTACATGGCTGTGGTCCTATAAGTTATGACCTAATGTGTTTCTAAAATAGTCTTGTGTTTCATCGAGCTAATTGAGTATAAACATAACTTGGGATGTAAGTTGGAGGACATATCTACTTTGTTTGAAGCAGGTGAGTGTTATCAGGTTCAAGAAAGAGTATCTCAAAGCTTCTCAAAGTTTTTAATAGAGGTCAAGAAAGTTTCTAACATAGTGTATTTTTATGTGCAGTTAGGTATGATTCTATTGGAGTCCCTACGACTTTACACGCCTGCCACACTTCTTGCAAGAGAGGCTTTCTCAAGTATAAAGGTTGGAGATCTTGAAATTCCAAAGGGGTTATCGGTGTGGGTACCTGTGCTTGCAATCCACCATGACAAGACCATATGGGGAGAGGATGCTGATGAGTTCAAGCCGGAGCGTTTTTCAGAGGGAGTAGCGAAAGCTTGCAAAAATCAAATGGCCTTTATGCCCTTCTCTTTTGGACCTCGAAATTGTGTTGGACAAAACTTTGCAATGATGGAGGCTAAGATTGTTCTTTGCATGCTCCTTTCACAATTCACATTTCATCTCTCTCCTTCGTATAGACATGCTCCTATTTGTATCCTCACCTTGCAACCTAAGCATGGTGTGCCTATCATTCTTCGACATTTTAGACCGTGATAACATTAAATCTTGTCAAAACTATTAATTGTTGAACATGACTTGAGAGGCATCAATCTATACACTAAAGCTATACATCCTTAGAGAAAGCAATTTGTAGCTAGTGGCCATACTTTGTACAAATACAATGGACATGCAATTATACAATTTTCACTTATTGAGCATGACCGTGTGAAAGCACCAAGGGCCTTTGAAAGGGAACAATCTGATCTAGCACTAATTGATATAAATGATTGAGCACACTACAAGAGATCACTTAAATTTTGACGTCAGATTATTGACGTCGACAATGGCGGGCGTCAGATATATGTGTAGATAAATCTGGAGGAAAATCAAGTTTTTTTTTATAAAAAAAATTCAGATTTTTGACGTGTAAACAGTGCACACCGATGTGCAAGTCGATGTCTATACCGGTGCGTATACCGACGCTTGTACCGATACACATACTGACATCTACATCGGTGAATCCTGCAAAAATAGAACCGCAAGTTTCTCTTGCGTATTTTGTGCCTTTCTTCTCTTCCTCTCTTACCCTCCTCCTCCTCACTTTCTGCAGATCTGCTGCCTCATGATTTGTTGGAGTTGAGATTTTCACTTGTATGCTGCTCCCCATCAACAAGGTAAGCTTCTTTTCAAGTTTCCTTGTGGATTTGTTTACTTTTGTGTTTTGTGTAACATAGTGTTGTGTGTGTGTGTGTGTGTGTGTGTGTGTGTTTGCGTTTGCAGGTTTGAGAACATTTTGCCAATTGTTTCTTGCTCAAATTATAGGCCGTATGTGAGTGCTTTAACATTCTTTTTTGTTGCATACACAAATACACACACACATTGACATAAACATACACGCAAGTAAATAAAAATAAACATAACTATATATGACGCATACACACATTTTGGGTTATTTTGTAAATAATATTAATTAAAAATCATCATCAACTAAAAAAGATAACGATATTTTATCATTAAAAGAAAGATTTATTTTGATTTATGTTATTTTATAATGATTTTTATTATTTTTGTATAAATAAATTTAGAAATTAAAAAATTACATTACTATTTTTGTAATTGAGACTTATCGTAGGCTATTCGATTAATTAGGTTTAGTCCTTTAACACTAACCGTTTAAGTAATAAGTGGTTTCATCGCTTAGGATTGGTTCGCATTTAGATCGATGAAGGTTAGACGTTTCTTAATTAGAGCGCTTAGTTGCTTATGTACTAAATTGTTTAGCCGAACCCGCTTAGTCCTACACGCGGCTCGTCTAGTTTTGTTATTTAGTCACTTAGCGATTTAGGGCTAGTCGTGTAAGTTTAATTGGTATTCAAACAGTTTACTAGGGCTCGCCGCTTAAAGGTAACCGCTTAGGTATTTAATCGCTTACCGCTCAGGACGGACTTCTTCGTATTTAGATCGTTGAAGGTTATACGCTTAGGACTAACCGCTTAGTGTTAGCAGTAAAAGGACTTCAACAAACGATGTAAAATAACGCAATTGGACTACAATAGCGCACATAGATTTAAAAAACGCAAATAGATTTCAATAACAAACTTATGTCAAACCCTAATATATAGGCATTGAAAAATCAAAAACCAGATTATTATCCGGTGGTCTTGATCTTCGAGCACCTCTAGACTTGCTACAAATGAAGGCGTGGAAGGCCCTGCAAAATAGCAAGAAAACAACATAATGCAAGCCATAATTGATAAAACTCTATACCTGACGAATAACCTATGCTCACTAATCGTTGCTATATACGAACAATGAGGGAAAGAGAGCAAGAGGGTGCGTACAACACACCTCCTAGAGTGGAGTGCCACACCAGTATGGCGAGAGAGAAGAGATGAAGAATAATGCGTATACTGAGTGCAATCTCCCCCGGTGCAAGAGTGACCATTTCTCTCTTGCATGTATTTACTTAATAGACTTCTTGAATGGTCAAAGTGAGTACAAACTGGCCGACCGGTCATAAATGGCCAAAGCTTATAAAAGAGCACTTGAATAATAGAATGTATATGAAATATATATCCGTTTACATAGGCCTAGATTGGTAAAGTCTTTTCCACATGTCAGCTACAATAAGTAGTAAAATATCAATTCCATTACATACCTCTTTGTTGGGAAGCACTATCCTCCAGTTGCAAAGATAAGAATTTGCAAACTATATTGGTCAAAGATAGTGATTAGTATTTTGTATTAGAAACATCTTATAATAAAAATAAATAAATTATTAAACCAAACAACGTTATTTATGCATGTCGTCATCTATATAGTACCTATTCTAGTGTCCCATACCACTAGAATATGCAGTATATTGTGAGGTCCCCACCCCGCCGGCGGATCTGATGGTAAACCTGGTGGCCACTAGATCTATAGTGGAAGCAAACAAAGTGGTTCAGGGTTCATCTAGCGGACGATCTCTCATCACAAAGTGAGTTGAGTTCGAGCCTACTAGCAACGCGATCAGGACTAGTTCAACATTGGAAATAGAACATGCCGAGCTAACTTTTTCCTAGTAGACATTCTTTCCTATTTCAAACAGTATATCCATCAACCGTTCTTTCCTACTTAGACTTTAATATACAATTGAATTAAAATGCCGAGGTTTCCGTCGGATTTGTCCTACATGTTAGGGATATGCTCTTTCCCAACTTATCATATGCAATGTTAAATTAAACAACTCGAATGAAAATGTGACCTACCTCCTACTTCCTCATCAATGGCCCGTGAGATGGCCGGTACTTGGTCGTCCATGGGAGCTTTTCCTTTACCATTCACGTTGCTTCTTCCCGCCTCGTGGTCGTGGGTACCACCGAAGCGAGTTCTCTTAACCGGGGTCATTTTATACTCACTAATTAATTGACAACTTGGAGAAAAGAACTAATGTCCGAGAGTACCATAACAATCAAGATGACAGATTAGAATCACTGAACAATCACTCTTGTACGAGGGGTTAGATTTTCTTTAAGACATAGCAATTTTTGGGATAACACCTTACTTGTTCTATGGGAACTGGCTCCAAAATTTAAATACTTAGCTTAGGTAATTAAGAATTTCAGATTTTTACTAATTATATTACTAGAGAGGTGAATTAGACATGCTTAATCACCTTGCTAAAGTAAGTAGAGAAATGTAAAATCATCATATGCATAGGTGAGAGGATATTCCCTTCCTAGTGGATTAATGACGGATTAATATTCCTTAATTACATCCTAATCTATGAATAAATTGAATCCAACTTAGTTACTCCAATATTGTGTGGTAATAGAATGAAATTGACCAAATCCACATCATTACTGGCTTGACAATTAATTACTATGCTGACTAGCGGGAGATTTCTTCTTACTAATCATGCATTTATCTATGATTAGGAGAGATTAATGACTTGCATAATTAACTATTGGATGATGATTATGTAATAGAATAATGATATGGAGAATTAGAGAGCAGCTATTAAGAAATATAGCTATGATTAAGCATAATAGTTGAGGAATTAAGAGAATGATGGAGAGATTTGCAGCAAAACATAAATTAAATCGATATTACAGTGATTAGGGGTTGAAAAATCTACTCGAATTTCTTATCCAATGGAGTTCTCAAGATGAAAATTGGGTAGCACTTCCCTCCTTTGCTTCTTCTCCAAAAACTATGTGTGCCGGCAGCATCTCCCCAAGGTGTGTGTGCAAGTGTGTGTGTGTGTGTGTGTGTGTGTGTGTGTGTGTGTGTGTGTGTGTGTGTGTGTGAGCACACTCTTAATAGGCCTCTCCATGCTGAAAATCGACCTGGCTTGCTATTTGCATATGAGAGCTACTCCACTTATGCATGGCAAGTCCAGTTACATGCCTACCAAGTTTCCAGTTAGCTAGTGTAACTGACTCTCACACTCACTCTCAAGCATGGAAACTCTCCCACAACTCCCAAAAGAAGAGAGGGCGCCCCCTAGCTACTAAAGCAAGCTCTGAGTGGCCTGGGACCTGTTCCCACACAGCCTCGACCCCCGGTGCCTCCACGCACAACCTTAGGAAATTTTGGTTTTAGGCTAAAACGGGCCATACGAGTCGGATTTTAATGTCGTAAATTGCTATACTAAGTTCTAACTAAGGTGTATCTGTCCGAATACCTGCCATATTTAGCAACCCTCGAGGTCCGAAAATGTATTTTTTTCAAATTCGGGGTACGGGTGTAGTTTTTCGAGACGGTCAAAACTAAACGGATCGGGTGACCAAAAACTTATCATTTTTGAAAAATTTTCACAAAAATTATTTCAATTCACATTTTGAAGCTTTAGAACATTCTAAACATCATGGCACTGTCAGAATTTGAAAAACTACCAAAAATAGTAACTTTTTTCATTATGTTCATTCCATGGTACAATGGTGCTCTTTCTGTTCGGGGTCAGAGACTTTACAACCTCCCCAACGTGAAGAATTTGAGATGTCCTCATTTCAAGAATGTGCTTGGGTAATCTTTTATGAGCGTTGGTTCGTCCTCCCAAGTTGCATCTTCTTCTGGGTAATCCTTCCACTTTACTAGATGCTACGTGATTGTTCTGTTGTGTAACTTCCTTTCCCTTGTTTCGAGTACATAGTCCAGTTGGAGCTCGAGAACTCCTTGTGCTGGCATGACTATCTGATTTGAATCCAAGAGTTGATCAGGATTAGGGATGTAGGGTTTGAGTAAACTGACGTGGAATACATCATGAACCTTCAAGTTTGTAGGTAACTTTAGCTTGTAGGCCTGGTCACTCACAACCTTAACGATCTTGAATGGTCCACAATACCTTGGGCTTAGCTTCTTGTATCTTCCTCGTGATAAGTTGTATATGCCTAGTGATAAGTTGATTTTCTTCGGTCGGACTCGCAGAAAAACCTTTCTCCTTCTTTGAAAGTTCTTTCCGAACGGTTCTTATCTGCAAGGTGCTTTTTTCTATCCTGAGCTGCCCGAATGTCTTGGCGAAAAGCTCTAGTCTAAGCTTCCATATCTTCTAACATCTTCCTAGAGGCTTCTATCCTGATGGTTGGATTCGAGAAGTTCAATGGTGCTAAACAGTCCTGTCCATAAAGAGCTTTAAAGGGTGACATTCCAATGCTTCTGTGTTCGGAAGAATTATAAGCATATTCTACCAAAGGAAGATATTGTAACCACTTCTTTGGCTCTTGCGAACAATAGACCCTGAGAATGTCCTCAATAACTTGATTAACTCTTTCAGTCTGCCCATCTGTCTGCGGATGATACGTTGTACTGAAGGTTAATTGTGACCCAATAGATTGGAAAAGCGAAGTCCAAAATTTTGATGTAAACTTGGTATCTCTATCACTGACCATACGCTTGGGTAAACCATGTAACCTAAAAATCTCCTTAATGAATACCCGGCTAATATTGAAAGCAGTAAAGGTTGTCTTTACAGGTATTAGATAAGCCACTTTTGTGAGCATATCAACAACCACAAAAACAGAGTCATAAGCTCTTGTAGAAGGTAATCCTCTAACAACGTCCATACTGATGTATTCCCATTTCATCCAGTGTTAGGTGTAGCGGAATGAATGTTGTATTTTCTCAAGATTAGTGATCTTTATTGCTCAAGGTTCCGTTTAGTTCTTTAGGTAAAGAGAGATCTTTCCGTCTTGTAGAGTGTTGTGGTCACGAATAAAGTGAGTGGATATTGTGTGTGCAAGTGAATGAGACTTAGAGAAGGAGAGAGAAGAGATACGACACCGAGAGGTTGTAAAACCCTCCTCCGAAGGCCCCACTATCGTCGGCGAGAGTGGTCTAACTTTGATTGCACAAAGGTCTACAATGCGTATGCAATGGACTGATGCAATGGGGCTATGCCGATGACGACGACGACGACGAAGACTTCACGGCTGGAAACTGTGATCTTCTATGGGCTGAATTCGGTGGCTTTTTCGAGGCTGAAAATGACTATTTTTCTTGTTGCTTTACTGGCTGAAAATGATTGTTTGTGTCGGGGGTCATGCTAGAGACAAAAACGCTGAAGTGCTATGTCTGCTAAGCTACGTTTTTATACTGAATTGCACCTGCTGAAAACGATGCCCAAGCTGAGGAACACCTATTGAATAACGCTGCTCTGGAAGGGCTGAAATCGGCTAATCTGATGCAAAGGCCTAGCGTTAGTAAAACGCTGCAAGGCTATGACAAAAATGTTGAAGGCTGAGGTGATTCTGTCATGGGAAAACATCGAGGATAGGGCTGATGTTCAAGGGGAACTGTCGCCAGAAGGGGGGAGCTTCAAGACGAGACTGATCCTATGAAAAACGCCAAGGGAGGGGTGGTGATGGCGATGTATCTGATGCTGAGGGAGGGTACTGCTGAGAAGTTGCCTGTTGAGCGGGAAGCTCTTGCTGCCTCTTCTGCCAGAAAGTGCTAACTTGGGTTTTCTTATAGATTAACTTAGAAAATTTGGCCTACCTATTTTTGTTGGAAAGTCACTTAAAAATAATAAGTGAAAATACCAATAAATAGGAAATATAGGCTAAACACTGGAAAATTTCCCTAACCGATGCTAATGGATTCTGATGGAAATTCAGATGATCATGCTGTGTGAAACCGGCGGATATGCATCTATGCTAAGTGATTGGGCATGTACGGTCTACGAATAGACTCACAAAAGTGCCAGATCACTGCTAATCTAGACTTGAATAAACTGACTGAACCCTGCTGTGGTGTAGCTTGCCCACGGACACATAGGGTTGGGATATGTCACGTGACATCTGGGGTATGTCAAGAGGTTGAAGTTGCCCTGGTAACTTGATCCTTTCATCTTTTATCCGTTGACAAGAAAGACATTGCCTCACATAGCGAAGTATGTCTCCTTTCATTCAAGACCAAAAATAACTCCTCCTGACAGCATGAAGAGTCTTAGCATAGCCTGGATGTCCAGATGTAGGGCTATCATGTGCTTCATACAGAATAGCCTTCTTTAGAGCTGGGTCTGTGGGTACACAGAGTCTATGTCTGTAGTAAAGACACCCTTCCATAAGAGAGTAATCCTTAGCTTCAGGCATCTTATTTTTCTAGACTATTGATGCTATACATTGGTACTCTAGATCTACCAAAGATGCTTCTTTGATTTTATCCCAGATAGGGTTATTTGGAATAGAGATAGCTCCGAGAAAAGATTTTCGGCTAAGTCCATCTACAACTGCATTTTTCTTCCCTGGTCTATACTTTATGTCAAGGTCATATTCTTGTAAAAGCTCTATCCATCACCGTTGTCGCATATTGAGAACAGGTTGAGTAAAAATCCATTTTAAGCTCTTGTGGTCTGTTACTAGCTGCAACTTGCGCCCGAGAAGATAATGTCTCCATAACTTCAGCGCATGAATAACCGCTAATAGTTCCAAATCATGAGTAGGATAATTCTTCTCATGATCCCTCAACTTTCGTGAAGTATACGCCACCGGTCTTCCTTCTTGAGTAAGAACTCCACCTAAGGAAAACTTGCTAGCATCGGTCGCTACTTCAAATTCTTTACTGAAAACGAGAAGCTTTAAGATAGGAGCCGAGACCAAGAATTCTTTTAGCTTAGCAAAACTAAACTCATGCTCGGTCTTCCATTTGATCATCATTCCTCTCTTCAGGAGTTCCGTTAAAGGCGCAGCAATAGTCATCATTCCTTTCTTCAGGAGTTCCGTTAAAGGCGCAGCAATACGTGCATAGTCATTGACAAAAATCCTGTACCATCCCGTTATCCCAAGAAATCCTCTTACTTCGCTGACGGTAGATGGTTGAGGCAAATCAATGATATCCTTGACTTTATCTGGGTCCATTGAAATCCCTTCGGCCGATATGACAAATCCAAGATAATGACCTTAGGTGAGCAGAAGGTACACTTGCTCGCTTTAGCGTAAAGTTGGTGTTCTCAAAAAAGATCATACTTTACAAACATGTTCTTCATGATCTGCCTCGTTCTTAGAATAGATCAAAATGTCATCAAAGAAAATCAGGACAAAATCATCCAGATAAGGTCTGAAAATATCCTACATAAGTCGATTGAAGCTTGCAGGAGCATTTGTTAGACCAAAAGACATTACTGTGAATTCGTAGGGTCCATACCTAGTCTTGAAAGCTGTCTTTGGAATATCTGATTCCTTGATCCTGATATGGTACTGACATTAGATCAATCTTTGTAAACATTTTGGCACCGTGGAGCCTGTCCAAGAGTTTGTCAATGCTTGGAATTGGATACTTATTTTTGACAGTTATCTGGTTCAGTCCACGGTAATCTATGCATCGCCTTAAGGTTCCATCCTTCTTCTTCTGAAAAAGAACTGGTGCACCCCAAGGAGAAGTACTGGGTCGAATGAATCCTTGCTCAATGAGTTGCCTTAGTTGTTCCTTGAGTTCGATGGCCTCTGGAAGTGACATTTTATAAGGTCTTTTTGAGATAGGTTCACATCCAGGGATAGTCTCAATCTCATGATCTACCTCTCTATGTGGAGGAAGATTGGTGAGGTCTTCAGGGAATACATCATCATACTCCCTCAACCAATTTGGTCAAAGTGAGGTATCTGATTGGTCCACCTTGTTGAACTTTATTGCCTAAATTTGCTGCCCCTTTCTCAATCCCTTCAAAAGTTTGTTGGCCTTAACTAGAGTAGCCCTAGGTCTCCCATTTCCCCCCTGGATTAAGACTTCATTACCCAAGTTATCTGTAAAGGTAAAGTTCCCTTGTGCACAATGGATGTGGGCCTTATTTTGCTTTAACCAGTCCATCCCTAGTATCCCATCAAAGAATCCTAAGAGTAGGGTTCGAAATTGGGCAGAGGTTGGGTGTCCCCCTAAATCAAAGTCAATTTTTCTTGCAGAGTGTTGAATACTACTTCCTTGCCGTTTGCTAACTCTACAACTAGCTTGCTTGTTGGATACTTGTCTAGCTTTAGCTTCCTCATGCATCTGGGTGAAAGAAATGAAAGAGTGCTACCACAATCTATAAGGAAGTTAACTTGTTCACCTCTGAGAGGTCGTGGCGTATGAATGACTTCGTATTGCTCGCAACCATTGGGGTTATCAATTGCAGCATGCAAGGTTGCTCTCTCCACTGCTTCATCACCTACAGTTGGTTGTACCACTGCGGCATTCACTCTAGCGGTAGCTTCATGCCCTTGCCCTCTATTCATCCTTCCACGTACTCCAAAAGTTCTAACTATGTTTGTTGGGATTACATTGGTGACCTTCTCCAAAAGCCACTCGTTGAGGGTTTGATTGGTGTTGTCAGAGACAGTCAGGTCCATTCGTGTAGGTAGCAAGTAGAATATCTGCAACACCCTCAATTCTTCTCCCCAACGTATCTTCTTCAAATCGGTAGCCATGCATCCTAGCTTTCGAGCGTTGATATAGTAAACCCCTCCTGCAAGTGTCCAGTCAAGCCCCCATCCTTGATCGATGCGAGTGGAGTGCGGTGTATGAGCCTTTAGAAACATCTCCATGACATCTCGCCTGAATTGGTAAACTGGGGATCGTCGAGCTTGTTCGTAAATAAGCTCAAACACATGGAACTTTCTATATTCTAGCACGGGGTCTTCCTGCAAAACCAATGCAAGGAATTCGGATCAGATACCTATATACCCTTAGTTCCTTTAAATATTTAAACAATACGACTTTATTTCTCAGTCTAACCTAACCTTGGCTCTGATACCAGGTGTGAGGTCCCCACCCCGCCGTCTCAAACGGTGGATCTGATGGTAAACCTGGTGGCCACTAGATCTATAGCGGAAGCAAACAAAGTGGTCGAGGGTTCATCTCGCAGACAATCTCTCATCACAAAGTGAGTCGAGTTCAAGCCTACCAGCAACGAGATCTAGCTCCACCTCGCAGGGGAAGCATGTTTAACTTATCTAGCGATCCTAAGACCCACCTTCCAAGAGGAGAGAAATTCCGAGTGCCTTTTTCCCCATGTTTCAGAGGCACGTACACTTGAGACTTCGCAACTCTAGGGACAATGAGTAATACTAGTGTCAATTTAAACATTATGGGGACGGAGAGTTACCGACCAATCGGGACCACCCTTCTCATAGGCATTCACAACCTCAGTTAATCCCCCACTTTCCATCCCACACTCACACTTCCTTGTGCATCCTAATTACTACCACAATGGTTGTTCAACATAAAAGTTCCTTGATTAGATTCTGAATCACAAGGTTCGTTAAGACAGCCCTTCAATCAATATTGCAAAGCGGCACCAAGACAGTAATTCTAGTAAAAATTCTAATCAAACTTATTCATTAAAATTCCAATGTTTTGGAGGTACAACATCCCCCCTCCGGCGAGAGTTTAGTCCTCCTGTTGTCGCCTAGCTGCCCATACAACTAGGTATGTCGATCGCATAGACAACACGACATGGACATTCCCACTGTATAGAAAGCAAGACGTGGGTTCCCACCGCATAGAAAGCAACTCATGGGTAGAGGCCCTAAGCAGTAACTCTAGCTACTGTGAAATCGTCGCGAGCCGACCCCTGTGATCAGTAGGGGGATCAGGACTAGTTCAACATTGGAAATAGAATGAACATGCCGAGCTAAATTTTCCCTAGCAGACATTCTTTCCTATTTCAAAGAATATATCCATCAACCATTCTTTCCTACTTAGACTTTAATATACAATTGAATTAAAATGCCGAAGTTTTCGTCGGATTCTCCAACATGTGAGGGATATGTTCTTTCCTAACTTATCGTATGCAATGTTAAATTAAACAACTTGAATGAAAATGTGACCTACCTTCTCCACTTCCTCGTCAATGGACCGTGAGATGGCCGGTACTTGGTCGTCCATGGGAGCTTTTCCTTTTCCCATTCACGTTTCTTATTCCCGCCTCGCCGTCGTGGGTACCAACGAAGCGAGTTCTCTTTACCGGGGCCATTTTATACTCACTAATTAATTGACAACTTGGAGAAAAGAACTAATGTCCGAGAGTGCCATAATAATCAAGATGACAGATTAGAATCACTGAACAATCCCTCTTGTACGAGGGGTTAGATTTTCTTTAAGACATACCAATTTTAGGGATAACACCTTACTTGTTCTATGGGAACTGGCTCTAAAATTTAAATACTTAGCCTAGGTAATTAAGAATTTCAGATTTTTAGTAATTAAATTACTAGAGAGGTGAATTAAACATACTCAATCACCTTCCTAGAGTAAGTAGAGAAATGTAGAATCATCATATACATAGGTAAGAGGATATTCCCTTCCTAGTGGATTAATGACAGATTAATTTTCTTAATTACATCCTAATCTATGAATAAATTGAATCCAACTTAGTTACTCCAATATTGTGTGGTAATAGAATGAAATTGACCAAATCCACATCATTACCGGCTTGACAATTAATTACTATGCTGACTAGCGGGAGATTTCTTCTTATTAATCATGCATTAATCTATGATTAGGAGAGATTGATGGCTTGCATAATTAACTATTGGATGATGATTATGTAATAGAATAATGATATGGAGAATTAGAGAGCAGCTATTAAGAAATATAGCTATGATTAAGCATAATAATTGAGGAGTTAAGAGAATGATGGACAGATTTGCAGCAAAACATAAATTAAATCGATATTACCGTGATTAGGGCTGAAATCTACTCGAATTTCTGGTCCAATGGAGTTCTCAACACAAAAATTAGGCAGCACTTCCCTCTTTTGCTTCTTCTCCAAAAACTATGTGTCGGCAACACCTCCCCAAGGTGTGTGTGCAAGTGTGTGTGTGTGTGTGTGTACTGAGTGGGTGTGTGAGCATGTGTCTGTGTGTGTGAGAGCACACTCTTAAATAGGCCTCTCCATGCTGAAAATCGACTTGGCTTGCTATTTGCTTCTGAGAGCTACTCCACTTATGCATGGCAAGTCCAGTTACATGCATACCAAGTGTCCAGTTAGCTAGTGTAACTGACTCTCACACTCACTCTCAAGAATGGAAACTCTCCGACAACTCCCAAAAGAAGAGAGGGCGCCCCCTAGCTGCTAAAGCAAGCTCTGCGTGGCCTGAGACCTGCTCCCACCCCCGGTGCCTCCCCGCACAACCTTAGGAAATTCTGGTTTTAGGCTAAAACGGGCCATACGAGTCGGATTTTAATGCCGTAAATTGCTATACTAAGCTCTAACTAAGGTGTATCTGTCCGAGTACCTACCATCTTTAGCAGCCCCTGGGATCAGAAAATGCATTTTTTTTCAAATTCGAGGTACGGGTGCATCTTTTCGAAACGGTCAAAAGTAGACAGGTGGTCGGGTAACCAAAAACTTACTATTTTTAGAAAATTTTCACAAAAAATATTTTAACTCACATTTTGAATCTTTAAATTATTCTAAATATCATGGCACTGTCAGAATTTGGAAAACTGCTAAAAATAGTAACTTTTTCCATTATGTTCATTCCATGGTACAATGGTGCTCTTTTTGGTCAGGGTCAGAGACCTTACATATATGTTATACCCTAATGTATCAAGATATCATTGGTCACACTTATCATCCAATAATCAATTTGCATCAATATCAAGTCCAATTTAATAAAAACTGCTACGACAGGAAGTTGTTATATACCAAGTCCAAATCCAAATATCCGTCAACATATAACCATTTGAAATCCAAATCCGAATATCCGTCATTTTGTATACCCAAGTAACAAAACCATGCTAGGGACAGTGGTGGCCAGCCAGTGCAGCATGATTTCGTGATCGGTGTTGCCTAAATCGACGAATCTACACCAATAAGATGTCTGCCTAGTTAATCAGCAAGAATCTGCACTAATACTGTCTAAATCGGCGAATTTGCATTTGGTATTGTTTAAAAATTGTGAATTTGTAGTTTGTTGTTGTGTTGCCTAAATTGACAGATCTGCAGTGACGTGGTGTTGCCTAATCGGCGAACCTACACCAAAATGAGCATTGGCACATTGCCTAAATTGGAAAATATGTATACATGTGACCAGTGTACCACACAAGACATAAAAGAGAAAAATATGTACTATCTGTTTGACACCACCTTGGAGTATAGCAAAGTACTTACAAACTGTTGTTCATGAATCCAAAATACATGAGCTGATGTGAGGAGCTACAGGGCTTAATTACAAATCATTTCCACAAAAAATGTCATTCAATGTAAGTAGGAGCCAACATGTGAGGAATGTTTGATTTCATAGCGTATAAGATAATACAAACAAACAAAATATGAAAAAGAGTAGTGATGTATTCTATGTACATTTGTGGAGGATATACACTATTTAAAAATACATGTACTTGTGTGTGCATATAGAGAGAGTTGTGTTGTCTCTTTGAGTGGTATTAATAGACACATTTGGGAGTAAGGCACATTCTTGGATGAGAGAGCTAGTATATTCATGACTAGGTAGTAAGGTATAGATTAGTTTAGATATATGATTGATAAGAAGTGTAATGGAAATGGCCCATGAACTTTGAGAATAGCAGAATTAGGAGAATTAAGAGAGCATTTTTGTGAGACTACTTTGAGAACATAGAAGTAAACTTAATTAGCGGTAGCAACGTAACCATTATAATTAATTAACTGGGCATGAATAATACTTTTTCAAGAGAGAGAGAGAGAATTATAGAACTTGACAACAATTGAGGACTGGATTTATGTGGAGCGGGTCCCCCCTCCAATAGCCTTTTTGTATTATAGATTCTCTCATGATAAAGAGAGACTTGGTATAATACAATCTTTGTGTTCCTTGTGACCTTGGTGATGCTATGAAGATGGAAATCTTCATGCATCACAAGCATAACATAAACTTTGTATAAGCATTAACCATCCCCGACCTCAGTCTCAAGGCCTCAAACACCTTCGAAGGTGAAGAGAGCTAGCGAGCCTACGAGGGTAGGGAAGAGGAAGAAGAATCATTCATAGGACAAAGAAATAGTTACTCACTTATCATCCCTCTTCTTGCTTAGCATAGCATAATATCATAATAATGAAGATGGAGAGGATGACAAGCTTAAGCATTGAAGCATGGCTCTTGGTTGGATTTGCATTTCATAGCCAAGAGTGTTGGTGTAGGCTCTCAACTCATTAGGAAAAATATAAATCTCAAAAGGGCCTTGTAAGGATCCCTAATTTTAAGGGATTAAGGTTAAAAATGTGTGTGGTTGAGACAAGGCCATTGAATGAGGGTATTCTCATAGGTTTTTTTTTTAGGCTTTCATAGGCTTTTTGTAGGTTGAAATAGAGGCTAAGGAGGGAGGATAGGTACATTCTCTCTCTACCCAAAAAAGTGGTGGTCTTTATGACAATAACTACCTTCTCCCCTTTCTTTTGTCACATCATCAAGGGGGTCCATAGCCTCAACCCAAAAAAACACTTTTTTTCAAAAAAATCCAAAAAAACCTCACTTTTAGTCAAACTTCTCCGCAAACTATATATATACTCAAAAATCAATTTTCTCTCTCAAAATCTCGGGAGGTTCACCATTTAGTACCCGACTATATAACGTGCGTTCGTGGGGTATTAAAAAAATCCCTCTTTTAACATGTGTGAATGAATAAAATGACCCCTTATTTCAATAAATTTTCCCAAATTTGAATATAAAAACCCCTTATTTTAATGTATTTCTGTTAAATTGCCTAAATTTTTTGCATTTTCAAACTCCTCCTTTCGAACTCACGTTATACATTAACATGATTACATAGTGCACCCCCCGAGCTCAAAATATCACAGCTAGACCTGCAAAATATGAAACTTCCCACCTTTTTTTATTTTCCTCCAAAGTCACTCGTTTGTCTCTCACTCCTCTCTATCTCTTCTCTCTCCTAATTTTCAGTTCACACCTACCTCCTTTGTAGCATTTAATGGCCTAAAAACTTGTGTGTAGCGGAAATTAACATGAACATAGTGGGCATTTCATTAGAATAGATTCGTAATGAGAATTACAAGAGTGCTTGGGTGGAGAGAGCAACAAAAATCATAACACCTAGTTGGATAGCATGAACAATACTTTCAAAAGAGAGAGAAATTAAGCTATTGACAACAATTGAGGACCGGATTTTCATGGAGCCGGTCCCCCCTCCAAAAGGCTTTGTATTATGGTTTCTACCATCAAGAGAGACATTGTACAATACAATTCTTTGTGTTCCTTCAAGACTAGCTAGTGCAATGAAGATAAAAGCTTCATGCACTAAGCAAAACACTTTAGCAAACACAACATCAATTATCCCCGGTCTCCGACCCAAGACCTCACACACCTTCGAAGATGGTGAGAGCTAGCAGGGTATGAGAGTAGATTGAGAGGAAGAAGGAGTATCTTACAAGAAGGGATTTCCTTACTCAATGTCAAATAACATTTTTGTTGATTTGAAAAGACTTCAAATGGTAATGATACATTTTATGGTGTACCACCTAATGGTGAGCCTACAGTAATGCAGTCTTTTTTTTCAATTATGATTTTTCTTATGTTATTTTGGACATTTTTCAGTGCTATGCTCAAGGTTGGTGTTTGTGCTGAAGCTAGACGAGTGTCAGATTGTGAATAAACGAAGATTAGAAAGGATAAGTATTACTCTCATGAATGAGGCATTATTTCATGCAAAACGTATAGCTATAAACGAGGATTGTGCACCATCTTTCAGTGTGCAGTCGGAGAAAGAAATTTGGTTGCTTGGTGCTATTGAGGTTCCCAAGGAGACCCATGGAGTCCTTGCTTGTATTTTTGAATGCATTCCGTGGATAATAGATGTCATTAAGGCACAACTAACTGGGGAAAAACTCCAAGTAGATGGCATAGGGGAGTTTGAAGTTGATTGGCACTTAGGTGGCGATTTGAAAACAATCAAGTGCATTCTTGAGTGCAAACAAGAGGCAGGAGCTCTATTTCCTTGTCCATTTTACATTAAGGGCTATAAGGGGAATGCACGCAAGATCGCAATGGTCGATGAAACAGAGGAAGATGATAATTCACAAATTACACGTGTGTGGGAGCATTCGGTTCTACGATGTCCTATGCTGGAGGATCCCAACCGTGCTACAAAAGACAATGAATGGAACCCTATAATTAACTTCCCTCTCAAAAATGTGCCACACTTCATGCTTTTATGCGCATCTTTGATCGTTTATTAAAACTTCATATTGATTATGCCTTTACAAAGAATCCTATGGAGAGGTCGTTTGATGCTATCTCAAAAGTGGAAGGGCTCTTAAATTCAATAGGTTGTCATGGGACCAACACCTCCATTGTTGCACAGAAGAACAATGCAAGCGCTTAGGAAGTGGCCCAACCAGTGTCCATGAGTGTACTAAAGACAAGGCATTTTTTGAAGAGGTTTCGGTCCAAGGAAAGGGGTGTTGCTACCAAAACATCAACATCTGAAGGTGGATGGGAGTTGTGGAAGGATCTCTACAAGTATACAATGGACAATGATAGCAATGCAAGTGTTGTGCTTAGCCGACAACATGTTTGGGCGGTATTCAACAAGATGATGAAGATAGTACAACTTGCAAGCACAACCAGTGAGCAACGACAAGAATTCCAAAATTTGGTGGTGGAGTTCACAAAGATAGTTGTACATTACACACTATATGGTGAGTGCTTGCTATTCCGACTTGGTCTGTACTATGCTTTAGTTTTGATCATCGATGTGTTGTGGCTTTTTGGACAGCACATCCTCGATACCCATGGTGCATACTTTATGAACATGTATGGTACATTGGATCTTTGGAGCAGGCAAGGTATAGAAAAGTCACACTATCGTGACAAAGGTGTCTACTTCAAGAATACAAGACATGGAGGAGGTTTAGTGCACTCATGCTATCTTTAGGAAATGTTCAAGTGGTTTTATCGCACCACATTTGGACACAAAATGTCGATTGAACGTGCAAAGTCATCGCGCTTGGCAAAAGAAACCCGTTGACTGGCCCAAGTTCGTCCCTCATAATGCTAGAGATTGTTTTCATTGTTTGATTGTTTATGAAATTTTAGAAGTGTATGTTTCGTTCTATGTTTTTGAATAGTTCTCCAATTTCATGTGGTTTTAAAATTCAAAAGATTATTTTGTCGTGCTTTTAGCGGCTCTTTTCCACCATGTGAACCCACCCTTATATGGCCACCCTATATAAAGAGATACCCCCCCCCCCCCCCCCCCTTTCAAACACATAACACTCCTTCCCTCACCGAACACCACAAGCTCTAAGAAGGCCCCCAAACGTACTTTCACGATGGCAAGGACAAAACAAACTGTAAAGAAGAATCCTAAGACCATTGAGGTGCGCAAAAAGCAGAAGATGCATGCAAATTGACAACCTGAAGAGCTAGCTGACTCAGATCATGAGACGGACACGTCGGATGAATGTGCACCATGGGAAGGGGAGGACATTCTAGTGAACCATAGGGTGGGCGGGAAGACATTGCGAGGCGAAATGGGCCCGAGGCCATTTGACCCAGGTCGCCCCACCATGGCCGGCAAGTCACTGCCTAGTGGAATGGGTGCCAGGCCTTCTGATCAACACAACGATGATGAGCATAGCAGTGAAGATGAGAATTATGATCCAGATGAAGATGCCCCCCAGCCACCTCCCAAGCGCCGTCGAAAGTCAAAATTCTATAGGAAGCTGCAAAGAGCAAAGCCACAAGGAGCTCAGAGGCCCCCACAACATCGACCTCAAAAAACAAGATGATTTTGTGGAGCGTATTGCTGAGATCCGGCATTACCAGAAGACAGCAGACCTGCTTATTAGGAAAGCACCTTTTGCACGGACATGTAAAGAAGTGCTACAAAGCTACAACAGAGAGCTTCGGATGTCTGCAATTGCCCTCGATCAATTCAGGAGGCTGCAGAGGTTTATTTGGTCAGTCTCTTTGAAGACACATTCTTATGTGCTATCCATGCCAAGCGTGTAACAATCATTGCCAAGGACATGCAACTTGTACGTCGCCTAAGGCAGGACTGATACCTTTGATGTCAAAACCTTTTTTTTGTAACTAACTTTTGTATTGGAATCAATCTACTTTGGAACCCTTGTACTAGATTCAAGTTTTCTTGAGAACTCAATATATTTTCACTTTGCGACAAATACAATCTGTCTCTTTTTGTCCAATTTTATTGTCCATTTGTCTACATTTATTTTGTTAAATGGTTGAAGGTGAGATGCTAATCAGTTGTACAAAAGGATAATCAACTAGCAACCAAAGCTAACAAATTATTTTGTTTGGCTTGAAATTGTCCATTATGTAAATATATTGCTTTGTATATGCCAAAAACTTCCAAAGCTTGAGAAATTTGTGTTGTCCACAAGACAACGAGAATTGGCTAGATAGCAGTCTTGCAGGGCCAATTCTCGCTGCCTTGTGGACACAGTGGAAATTGCATGAAATGTCAAATTCAGGGCACACTTGTACAAAAAAAGCTATTGTATGCAAATTTTTTGACAAAGATTTTTCAATGTACAAAATCAAATTTCAAACAGTTTCCTTGTCATTCACTGAACATGAACAAAACAAGAAATTGAACTTTGCAAAGATCATGGAGAACAGAGATAATTTTCATTTAAAATCTTGTACATCTTGCTTAACGATCTTTTGACAAGAGGCGCTTTGCAACCTCTCTACGATGTTCTATAACATTGGGTAGAATGGATGTCAGTACAGAAGCAGCTATAGCTTAGGCATTGTCAACCCCCAAAGCTTGACAAAGAGTTGTGCGTGTTATGACCTTGCCCGCAGAAGCCAGTGCCAGAAGTGGCAATTGCCAGTGATTTTTTCGTGCAAGAATAATTACATGGGCTGTTTGAGGGATGATGGCTAAACATAGGAGTTTACTTGCGGCCTTCAGCACCAACAAACAAAATGGCCATTCGTGGAGAAATCCTTGTGAATTATGCACACCTCTTGCATTGGTAGTTTGCTTATGTAGGTAGTGTGCTAGGGCATCTTGAGGCCCAAACACCATGCGCTCTCCCCCCTTCCGGCTAGCCCAAAGGTCCATGTCCAAAACATCTTACAAAATTTTAATTAACCAAAAGCAAAGAAGAAAGGTTGAAATCAACGTAGAAGATGCTTAGTATTACCTCTTGTTGCTTATCCTCATCATCCATTGTTGGTGTGTCTTCAAGGTTGATAGAGGATTTTCTCTCATCCACCTTGCGGGGGCTCTGCGAACCAGGCGAATCAGAGCAGATAGGAGTTTGTTTGGCAAAAAATTTGGCTTGTGTGGCAACTAACTCCTCGTCCGTGACTTTTCTCGCTGCTCTGCAGCGAGAATGTCCGCTATCACAAGCGCAATTGTGTTAGCAACAGAGTCCCCCAATGGAAGCAGCTTGTCATCCAGAGCTTCTGGTGTAGGATCAAGGGGGAACTCCATCTTGGTGCATATGAAGCTAAGACACTCATCTAGTCGGACACCAGAAGCCTTTTCAAGATCATGAGAATATATACTCCTCATCTTCTATAATTATGTTTCTGAGACGGCAAATCTCCACTTCAAGCATTGCAGCAGGGTCACGGCACTCGAGGTCGGACACCTCGAAGGTGCCAGCAAGCTGCTCTCTCGTTGCAACTGCTTCTTCCAAGCCATGGAGATATTTGGAAGCTTGCAGTCTTCGCTCACTTTGGAGATCTATAGGCGCAGCCTTGGGATCTATACGATCCGCCAGCACCCCACCCACTGCCAAATGGGGATCTCCATCTCCTCCGAGGAGGGCTCCTCATTGAGGAGGAAGAAGAGAGTGGAAATATTGGACAAGAAAGATTGCCCAATTTTTCCCTTCTTGAAGGAGTCTGCAACTTCCTTTGTCGCTTGACGGAAGTGGTTTGCCTCTTTTGCAATCGATTCAAAGCGAGCTAGTCTCTTTGAAAATGTGTGTCATCCTTGTGGATGTAGCGAAGCAGATTGCATGGTAACCACAGCATGGCGTTGTCTTCAAAGCTCACAGCATACTTGAGTATGTGCACGTATATACTCTATGATGTCGTGAAAAGTGTCATTGTGGAGTTGCATGGTTTTTTGCAATTCCACTGTGCGGGTAAATAAGCCGTGAAGATCACTCCGTTCAACATATTCTGTGTCCTCAAAGAAAAGAAGAGACCCCGAAAGGGGTGTGTGTGTCTCTTCCGATGCTACTGCTGCGTGGGAGGAGGATGCACTAGCATGTGATGCCATGGCTCTTTGTGTGTGTGCGTGCGTGCGTGTGTGTGTGTGTGTGTGTGTGTGTGTGTGTGTGTGTGTGTGTGTGTGTGTGTGTGTGTGTGTGTGTGTGTGTGTGTGTGTGTGTGTGTGGTGTGTGTGTGTGTGTGTCTTCTTTCTGTCTCTCTCAAGTGTTGACAGAATAATAAGAAGCCCCCTCTCCTTCATATACCTCCCCACCCCCCCCACCCCCCTGCTTGCTGCAAAGAAAGACACCATCCCAAAGCTCTTTGATATACGTACAAACACACATGGGTGCGCACACAAACACCCAAACAAAATCTAAAAAAATTAATCAACGAAGGTGATACTATAATGACAAAAAAAATTTGAATTTCCATTAAATAGAAGGCTTTACGTGGCATTAGAGCCGGTTACATTGATCTATTAGATCAACTTAAAGATAGTGTGCTGCCAACCCTCCACTCCTCTTGAACTTTCATGGTTGCCTCCATCCACCTACCAATCTGAAACAACAAATATGATTTTAATCAGACTAACAATTGGCACATATATACTAAACTGACCTTTTGCCGATTGAGACGAAAGTAAGCATCTTTGATTTCTTCGTAGCCCAAGATAATCAAGTGTTCCCGTATGTTGGTGAGTGTTTAGTGTTCACTGAATTGCACAATCTCAGAAACACCATTTGACAAAGTAACGGGCATGTCAAATTTCACAAAATTAGCAACACTAGATTGTAATCCACTTTTCACTCTTTCGCATCCACCACTCATAGTGAAAACGTAAGTACAAAGTAGTGTGCACTTTCAAATATCGTATCCCTATATGTGAAGCGCCCACCTTACACTTGTATTTATCTCCTTGGTGCACTCTCTCAACCATTCTCCAATTATCTCCAAATATCAGTTTTAGTGCTTCATACATTACATTCTTGCTACAAAACATAGTAGGTGTGACACAGAATGGCAATGTCTTGAACAGGTGTACAAAAACATGAACGGGACAGCACCAACTAAGCCCTATTGATCTGGAAGCCTTCCCAAATTTTAATGAGGAGCAAATATCAGAAATCATCTTCTCCTTCACTAAGAAAAGTGACCACGCATCGGGTTGTGGCCATTGCAGACTCGGTAATGAAGGTTTGTCAACAACAATGATCTTACCATATCCATCCTTTGAGGCCGGCACTACATACGTCTGTGAGTAGAAGAAGATTTTGCGTTGCAGCCGAATCGAAGGTGGCGAGTTGGGAAGCATCATAACACCAATGTCCGCATGAAGAGCATTGAAGGTTCCTGTTGAGACTCTTGATTGGTTGTTCCTCAACAAGGTCGGATGGGAATATATCTATAATAACACCAAAAAATATTAAATAAAAAACAAATAACAAGGGTTTATTGTCATAATAATCAATATCTAATTCTCCTAAATGATTTTCTCATATTAAACTGATCATTTAATGTGGGGAAGTGCCAGGGGAGAAAAAGCTAGAATATTGGTTAAGCTAGCAGACCGGCACAGTAGGGATCCAAAGGAGAGAAAATAGGGATCCAAAGGGGGGGCCATCTGCAAAAGATCCATGTGCAACAATGGGCTAAAAAGACCCTAAGGTTCAGCCCATTAAGACTTCCAAAATGCTAAGGTTCCAAAATTCAAAGGTTGTGTCCAAAGGTCAACCCTAGGGAAATTGGATGCTTTGTGTGTGACCAAAAAGTCTTTTCAAATCCCTACATAGGAGGGGGCGAGCCTTGGGAGTAGGGGATGAGAGAGAAATTCACACACACACACACAGGCTCCCTTTACACAAAGGGAATTAAGGACACATGTGAGCTCGCTAGCCCAGATGCCCACAAGGTGTGCCCAATTCCTATTGGATGGCCTTGGAGGTGGACCAATGAGATTTAGGCTAGAGTAAATCTAGTTTAATTAATTTAAAAACACTTAATAAAATAACCAATGAGAATTAAGTCCTCTAGAAGACTATTGGACAGTCTCCCAAGGGGTCTATTGAGCATTCAGCAGCCCAATGGCTTGCCTGATTCCTATTGGCCAGGAGGCAAAGGGGTACAATGAGAGTTTAGTTTAATTATTAAATTACCTAAAGCTCTCACAAAAGGGGAAAGGGGGACACATGTCAATAGTCTATCACTTATGCTGCTTAATAATCATTGGCTTGACTTGGGGAGGGCCAATGGGGAGATAGAAAGAGCAAATAGCAAGAGGGCTCGCCCAAGAGAGAGAGGGGGCTGATTTTTGCAAGGCATTATCACACACACACTCTCACATAGCCTATGTGAGAAGTAAAGAAGACTAATGGAGAGCTCATCACCTACTCCAAGCTTGTGAGATAGAAGCCTACATCGACACACTCTTGGCATGTGGATGCAAATCCAACCAAGAGCCAAGCTTCAATGCATGCTCATCTCCTCTACCATGCTAATTACTACCATGCTCATCTCCTCTACCATGCTAATTACTAAGCTAAGCTATGCTAATATGAGTGATTATGTGAGGAGATGTACATCTTTCTCGTAAGATACTCCTTCCTCTCAATCTACTCTCATACCTTGCTAGCTCTCACCATCTTCGAAGGTGTGTGAGGTCTTGGGTCTGAGACCGGGGATAATTAAAGTTGTGTTTGCTAAGTGTTTTGCTTGGTGCATGAAGCTTTCATCTTCATTGAACTAGCTAGTCTTGAAGGAACACAAAGAATTGTATTGTACAATGTCTCTCTTGATGGGAGAAACCATAATACAAAGCCTTTTGGAGGGGGGACCGGCTCCATGCAAATCCGGTCCTCAACTGTTGTCAATTGCTTAATTTCTCTCTCTTTTGAAAGTATTGTTCATGCTATCTAACTAGGTGTTATGCTTTTTGTTGCTCTCTCCACCCAAGCACTCTTGTAATTCTCATTAGGAATCTATTCTAATGAAATGCCCACTATGTTCATGCTAATTTCCGCTACACACAAGTTATTAGGCCATTAAATGTTACATTTACAATCAGCAAAAACCAACAATGTTTTACGATTTACAATGTATTGGGAAATCTCTTGAGCTTCCATTTCTCAATTAGCGCATGGAACGCCAAGAGTACACCTGTTGAACAATGGCCACTATGCCATTGACTCTATGGTTTTTGAAACCAAGAATTCTCCCCTTCCAATGTTCGTCAAGGTTGCCACGGTTTCAAACTCGATGTGGCCCAATAGCTGCAGGTTGCATGAAGATCCAAGATCCTTTAAAACTTACACCTGCGACACACATTCCCCATCAAAGTCCCTAGTGTTATGCAAGCAAAATGCCTCTATCTCATCCTTTGGATTCCTTGAAGTGGAGGGGGTTGAAATGGAAGCCCCAGAAGAAGAAGAGCTATGGTGTTAGAGAGAGAGGCATGTTGTTTTAGGAATGAAATGAGAATGAATGGTTAAAAGGGAACAAAGGGGAGAAGAGTAGTTCAAATGGATGGTGTGGATGAAAGGGGGAGACAGGTCTTGCAACTATGGAAAGCTTCCATTTGTGACGTAGGTATGGAAAGGGAGGGGAGGAGGTGAAGTGGCTAATGGGGAGCAAGGGGAGAAGAAGTAGTTCAAAGGGATGGTGTGGATGAAAGGGGAGACAAGTGGTGTACTATGGAAAGCTTCCTCGTGTGCTGTAGCTATGGAAAGCTTGGAGGCAGAAGGAAAAGAGAAGAGAGAAAAGTAGAATAGAGGGTATTGCTGAGAAATGCAGATTTTGGTCAAAGAAAATAGTTTTTTTTACCATGTATTTGGTTAGGAGAGCTTCTGGAGAGTGAAAAGTGAGATTTAGAGATTTTCACAAAAATTTGAAATTTAGGGTTACTTTATGGGAGCCCATGAAAGTGAAGGAACCCCCTCCCCGTTCCCCCCTTTTCCCCCCATCTCTCTCTTTCTAGGGGAAAAAGCTATAATGAGGGAACAAATAGGCCCCATGCACCCTACTACCCTACCTTTTGAGAGGGTATAGTTGTGGCCACCACCCTCTTGCTATTGGTCCATGCTTAATCACCCCTTAAGCTAAAGGGCCTTTTGGGGTTCATATTTTTCCTAATGTTCAACAAGCTTGGAGAAGGAGATGGAGTTCTTGTGCTTTCACCAAGTGAGAATGTGTGAAAAATGAGTGTGTAAGAGAGTGTATAACCCCAAGCACACCCCTTGCTTGCTTTGGTCCACCCCTCGTAGCTCAAGCTTGAAGCTCGTTGACCCCTCTAAGCCTAGCCAATCACATGCACAATACATCTCAAGCAACATGGATAGCATTAGGACAAGTGTCCTCCTTACCTCTTTGAAATAGAGAACGTGAAAATATCTAGATATTTGTGGAATTGAACTAGAAGCTCATTGGACCCCTCTTTAGCCAATCCAATAGGATTCAAGCACACCATGTGGCTAAGCATAGGGAGAGCTTGACATGTGTCCATGTGCCCCTTGAAAAGGGGGTGCCCTTTGGGTGAGTGGAAGGTTAACTCAAAGATTCCCCTAACTTTGGGGCTTTCCTCCTCCCTTGCATTAGGAAAATTTTGAACTTATTTTTGGGCCTTTAAGAGTTCCACATCATCAAAGTTGTACAAAAGAAAGCAACCCGGTAGACCCTCTAAATATTGCTAGAACCCCATGATATGACCTATCATTGAAAGTTCTTGAAAAATGGATTCTAAAGAGCCAAGGTCCGAAAAGTTTGGATAACTTCTATGAAAGTTATGCCATTTTTTTTTAATCATCCAGGTTATGTTACCGTTAAGGTAATCTAAAATCACCTTTTTCTAGATCTACATGAAGGCAATGTCCGATACATGCATGCTATATATCAATAGATAGCATTTGAAGAGTAGATTCAACTATCCAACCTCCGACAAGTTTGGATCTTATTTGCAAAAAATTTACCGATCCCCACTTTTTGAAAGCTATGCCACATCAACAATTCTTACAAGGCCCATTTTTAGTCCAAACTTTTCCTAATGTAGGGTCTCTTTTTGACTCAAGCACCTTACCTCCCATGCGAGTCAAGCATGAGAAGCACCTCAAGCTTGGGTCGGGTTCCCACCTCAAGTCCTAGCTTGCCTAAGGTCTAAGGACTTTTAAACACTAACCTTTGGAGGTCTTTAATGAAGCTAACCCTAAGGTCTTTTAAGCTCCATTAGATGCACATTGCTCTTTAATAGAGTACCATCTTTTGGACCCCTATTGAGATGTAACCATCTCTACTCTTGGTCCCCTGTTGAGATAAATCTAAAAGCACTTATTGCACATTGTCTTTGGTAGACAACCCTACACCTTTGGACCCCCTACAAAATGCCTGTTTTTTATGCCTGCAAAAGTCTTTTAGTGGCCCCCTCCTTTGTTGAATTTGTACAATGCATCCAAGAGTGAGCCCCTCCTTTGTCATATTATAATACAAAGCATTCAAGTTGCCCTTGACCCATGCATGGAGGAGGATTATTGGTGAAATAAGAAATATATACATGGTGGGACTAGTGTATGGACTATTCATGGACTTTAGCTCAATGAGCACATGGTGTTAGAATAATGAGTAAAAATAATAATAAAAATATGGAGAAGTTATGGATATGGAAAGATATTGGAATCATATGATATGATCCCTCCTTGAATTATTTTGGGTGAAAGAGGAAAAGGTATGCAAGTAAATAATATAATAAAAGTAACCAATGAGTAGAAATCAATTTTTTGTTTTCACGAGGGTGAGGGTGAAAATGTGGGAGTGATTTGTATAAAGGAAAAATATGAGGTTAGAGTATGTACATATTGGCAAAAATATATAATTATGGTGTAAGAGGATGAAAGAAGGTGTACATAGGTTTCATAAAACACACACCTAAGTAGAAATATTTAAATAAAATACCAAAATAATTATAAAAAATCCCTATATTTAGGCCATATATACAATGAAATATTTACACACAAAGAGGCCATAATATACTTTTATTTTTATTTTTTTTTATTTTTTTGGCTCACCTAGCCCAGTGACTAGCTAGCTGAGGGTTTTTTAAGAAAATATAGGAAAAGCCCCCTAACTCACATACGCCTATTTGCGGTGAAATGGTAGGGATAGCCATAGTGTTTGGGTGATTTTGGTAGGGTGAGATAGCTTACTATGGCAATTATGGAGAGCCGAAAAACGGCTATCAATAGCCCTCTCCCCAGGATGATGGTATATTCATGTACCATCATAGAGCATCTTTTCAAAAGAGAGTGCTTCAGAGTCCTTGACGAGATCATCTTCATGTAACAATACTTACATGAGACAGCGGCCTTTGACAGATCTTTGGTAGATCCTTTGGTAAAGGCGACTCAAATAGGGCTTCAAGCGATACCCGTTTACCTTCCTGGAGTGCTCTTTACCATTCAAGTCCATAAGCTGATAGTAACAGAATTGAAAGCCTTCTTGACTATGTATGGCCCTTGCCATCTAGTTTCAAACTTGGCATCAAAATTGTCAAGTCGATTGTCATACCTTAGCACAAGCTCTCCTTCCTTGATGCCTTTGTCCTTCAGTTTCTTGTCGTGCGTTTCTTTCGCGTTGTGGCTTTCCTCTTGTAGCACTCGTATGCTGCTTCTCTTTTCCACTCAAGCTCCACTAACGTAAGAAGTCGATCCATCCATACCTCTTGATCATCTTGTGCTCCTTTGCCATGAAGTCGCATTGTTGGAATGTTGAGCTCGATAGGCTGCAAAGCCTCTTGACCATAGACCAAGTGAAATGGTGTGAACTCCGTGCTTCCCTATATGTGGTTCGATATGCCCACAAGGCACCATCCAAGAAGTCATCCCATAATTTTGTCTTGTTTTGCACCATCTTTCTAATGATTCCTGCAATGACACCATTAGCCTTCTCCACCAAACCATTTGACTGTGGGTAGTATGGTGTGCTATGACGATGTAGAATGTGAAGCTCTTCACAAACTTCTGTGAGCAAGCCCTTCCTAAACCCTGGACCATTATCAAAAAATCTCCAAAGGTGTGCCAAATCTGCAACAAATGTGAGTGTACACAAACTTGCTAACTGTCCTCTCATTCACTCTTGCCACACTTTGAGCTTCCACCCACCTAGTCATATAGTCTACAGCCACTAGAATGTAGAGTTTACCATTTTTTGTCCTAGGCAGAGGACCCATAGCATCAATGCCCCACTTTTCAAAGGTCCATTTGCAAGCACTATTTGCCTCGGGCCATGCACCAACCTTCTATTTCCATTTATCTGACAATTGTGACAGCTTTTACACCAATGTTGAACATCCACATGCAAGCTTGGCCAAACATACCCCGCAAGCAAAATCTTCTTCACAGTTGATTCTTGGGCAAAATGACCACCACATGCCTCTTCATGCAAACCTTTTAGAATGGCTGGAATTTCCTCGATAGTTGGTACTCTTCTGCACACTTGATCCTTCCCTCTTTGATAGAGGGAGCCTTCTAGGAAGAGATAGAAACTTGCCTTCTTCATGAGTCTCCTCTTCTGAGCCTTCGTGAAGTCTTGTGGAAACTCACCCTCCAAAATGTAGCCAATAATGGGAGCAATGACTCCAATCCCTGGTATCTCGGTTGCTTGACAGCTGCTGCCACCATGATGACCTGCACTTCTCTCTCAACACATGTAACTGCTTGTTGTGCAAGTAAATCGGCATCTTCATTTTGTTTCCTCGGAATATGATATAGTTGCACTTCTTCAAACTGATTAAACATCCTACGAATGGCATGAACTTTTGTCCTTAAGCTTTCATTCTTGCATGCCCAAATGCCTAAAATCTGTTTAACAATGAGAAGTGCATCTCCCTTTACCATGAGACGTTTTATCCCTTGGCCAATGCACATCTTCAAACCATGAAGTAGTGTGTCGTATTCTGCTTCATTGTTGCTAGTTGAACCTGGTAGATTGACCTTCTCTTTCATGACCACCTCTCCACTTGGGTTGAGCAACACTAGCCCTCCCCCTGCTTTCCCTGTGGCTCGACGAAAAGCTCCATCAAAGAACAAGGTAAAAGCATTAGGAATACTTTTTGGTGGTGGCAATGGTAGGGTCTTTACTTCAGGCACCTTAATCTCCTTTTCGTGCACCCTATAAGTGAGAATCCCTGCCAATTGTGCACGCACACTATCTTCTACCTTGAAAGAGTATTGAAACTCTTGCAACTCCATAATCCACTTTGAGATCCTAGTACTAAGATTCATTTGAGATGACACCCAAGGGAACAAATTTTCTGCAGTGAGAATTACAAAAGGTTTTGGTAGCAGGTAGGATCTAAACTTTCTCACCGCAAACATGAGAGAAAGCATCATGATTTCTGCTTCTGTGTAGTCTCTCTCCAAAGCATTCATGACCCTACTAGCAAAGTAGATGGGTCGCATCCTTGTACTGTGGGGATCTTGTTGTAGCAACACAGCAGCAATTGTTTCTTTCCAGCACTAGAGCTAACAAAGAATGTGTACTCCAACAAGGAGGCATGAGTGTTGGTAGCTCTGACAAAATGACTTTAATTTTACAAAAGTACTCTTCAAGCTCATCAGACCATGCAAATTCTACTTGTTGTGTCAACTTTTGCAAAGGGTGAAGTAACTCCGAGGCTAAGTGAATGAAGCGTGACATATACTTCACCTTTTGAATGAATGAGATGACCTCCTTAAGACTCTTGGGTGATGGTAGCTCAATAAGAGCCTTTGCCTTCGAAGGATCCACTTCAATGCCTTTGTAAGAAACTTTATGACCAAGCAAGATTACTTCATCCTCACCTATATGGCACTTGTCGGGGTTGAGTTGACCTCCCATGTCGTAGAGCTTCTTTAAACCTTCTTCTACCCTTTGTAGATGCAATGATTTTGAGCTATAAATACAGAAATCATCAATGAACACCCTAATTGACTTTCCAAAGAATGCTTGAAACACCATATTCATGAAACGTTGGAATGTTGCAGGAGCATTTGTCAGACCAAATGGCATGACTCTAAAAGCATAACAACCCCAAGGAGTGATAAAGGTTGTTTTCAATTGATCCTCCAGTGCAATCCCTATTTGAAAGTAACCTGAGTAACCATCGCACACAGTGTACTTCTCATGACCAGCTACCTCATTTAGTATCTCATCCTGGAATGGGAGGGGAAAGTGATCTCTCTTTGTTGCCTCATTGAGGGGACGGTAATCCACACACACCCTCCACTTGCCGTTCTTCTTAGGAGTGACAACAACAGGAGAGACCCACTCCGAATTCTCCACTGGATAAATGAACCCTGCTGCTAGAAGCTTTCTTACCTCCTTGAGTAAAGCCTGCTCCTTGATGACTCCTAGCCTTCGTAGCTTCTGAGCCTTAGGTGTGGCCTCTGGCTTCAACTCAATTTTGTGTTGAACAGCATCTACTCCACGCACATCGGTGTAGTCTTTAGCAAAAAGCCTAGGAAACTTCCTTAGCACACATTTGAACTCCTCTCTTTCATCCTTTGTAAGTATTGTTGATAGCATACCTTCCAGCATCCCTTCATCTTGATATTCACCTTCGTTCTCTTGAGGACCTACCTCCTCCAAGCCTTGACAAGAGGTCTCTTGGTTGCTTGGCTTAAACCTTACCCCCATGACTTCGATGGAAGACTCCTCTTCAGTAATGCTGCCGCTACTTTCTTCTTCTGAAGTGCTATCGGTCCAACCTTCTTCCGTCTCACTTTGAGATGATTCTTCATGGAGCTCCTCTTGGCGTTGCTCCTTCATGTCAAAGGCAACCTTCTTATTATTGTCATTCCTGCAAATTAATTTCCCACTCTCCCAATCCTGCAAAGCTCGCATTTTCATTAGCCATGGTCTTCCTAGGATAAATGGATAACCACTTCCCTTGGTCGACATAACATAAAAATCCACTGCCTTCTTAATGCCAAAGGCCTCCACAAAAACATTTTTACAAATTCCTACGCACCTAGCCTTGCTATTGTTTGCCATTTTCACTTTGATTTCAGGTGTCTCATGGATGTGCATGCCTAGTCTTTGCATGAGTCCCTCTGTCATGATGCAAATTTGTGCACCCCCATCCACTAGACCTTTCCTAACCAATCTTCCTTTGATGTAACAGTCTAGCACTGGTGTAATGTCCTCATTCATTTCAGCTTGTGCAATTTTTACAACAGGCACACTCTCTTTTACCTTTCTCCTAGTGCTAACTGCCCTTGTTAAATCCCTCCTAACTTGTAGACATAATGCAAGAAATTGAGGCCATGAAATATCAAGACCCTTACCTCTCATGTCTTCCAACAAGTTGTACGGAGCCATACCATGTCCAAGAGGGAAGTCTTGGAGGTTGATACGACGTCGAGTCCTCTTGGTTTCCTTGGTTTCCTTTGCCTTCTTGCCTTGTCCATGGTCACTCTGTGATGTGACTCCTTCTTTCTCTTTACCTTTTCGTCGGCCACGCTTAATGCCATTGGCTTCCATGTCAACCTCATTTGAATTTGTCACCTCTACCACATGCACATTTGGATCTGGCAAAGGTGGAACTCCTTCTACCCCTTGTGGAGGTGGTCTTGGTCCATTTGGCCTTTGTAGAAGCCTTGGTTGTTGACCAGCTCCTTCTCCTGCATTCATCACTGGGTAATTCAAGTTAGGTCTCCCTGGCTCTCCACGGGGCCAAGGACAATTATACATCCCATGTCCAGACTCTCCGCAATTCCAACATTGCAAGACTCTCCTAGGTCGTGGGTCTCGCTCTTCAGACTTCTTTGCTTGTCCCTTTGGACCTACGGCTTGTGCAAGGTGAATTGACAGGCTGCTTAAGGATTCATTTAACTTCTCAATCACTTCAACCGTTACCTCAGGAAGCTCCTTAGATGTTGATGCTTGTGACTTACCTTTGGGTCTAAGACCTTCTATTGGAACCTCCCCCCTTAAGCACTTGAGTTTCCTATATTTCTCAGCAGCCCTAGTTTCAGCTGCATCAAAGGTAGCAGGTGCACCCGCCTCAACTTTTACCTTAAGGTCAGGAAAGAGTCCGGCTATGAACCTCTCCTTCTTTAGAAATTCTGCACCATCACCAGGGTTAGCAACATTTCGTATCCATAGAGCCCAAAGACGTAGGAACTCTTGCTTGTACAAGTAGTAGTCATCTAAGTCTTTTTGCTTATGAGAAACAATGTCTTGCCATAATTTCTGAGTGTTTTGGGGATCCAAGAAGTATTTCTTGAAACGATTCAAAACTTCCGTGTAATTCCCTTTAAATTCCTCAGGCAAAGAGTCAAACCAAGTGCTAGCATCTTTCCTAAGGACCACCTCAAACATTTCTACACGTTCTTGATCAGTTACTATCCTCTTGATACGGCAAGACATCTTGAAATTCGCTAGAAATAATTCTGCATCCTCTCCAGGCTCTCCAAAGAAAAGAGGATATCCAGACATTTGGCGTTGGCTCTTCATTGAATTAATTTCAAAGTGACGCGTTTTTGTTTTTTCTTTCTTTAAAATATTTACACAATAATATTTTCTAAATTGCAATCTATTCTACAACAAAATAAAAATATTCACATCAAATGACCTATGATAATCAATAAGAGGTAGAATGACAGGGTTTGGTGATGCGAGAATTTCTCCTACTCTTTGGGCACCAAACATGAATACCATACGTTGTTGAAAATGGATTTTTCTACTAATTGCAATGTTTATTCTAATGTGTGGAGTGAAATGGAAGGGGAAAACCTCTATTCCTGGGCCATTATCCATGGTCTATGCATGACCTAATACTCAAAACAAAACAAAAATATAGACGTCCAAACTAAGGTCGTACCTAATCAGAGGCAAAATAAAAGGGTTTACTGAAGCGTTTATCTCGGCCAACCTAAGAGGACCTAAAATCCTACGAATTACTCGCTGAAATTGCAACTTAGTACTAACAATTATGTGTACCTTTTGCCTTGCAATGGGAATGAAAGGATCATACAAATTCTCGTGATTCATGCAACCTACTTGACTATGCTAAAGGTTGAACCTACACAAAAAGATACACAAGCCTTTCCTCAGTGGGGGCACCAAAATTGAGGCGGTCCGGGGGCGGGCAACAAGAGAGGCGACCTCTAAACACCCCTCAAGGCTCCCGTGCTGCTCAATTGGGGCTGGGGCAACCACAAGCACAACACAACAACAAACCCACAGCCAAACCAAAACAAGATAGGGGCACCACCTAGTTATGGTATGCGAACTAGGACGCAAGAGAGATTTTGGCACAACCAAGAAGATGCACCACACAACACACACAAACAACCTCACACCAAGACACACATGAAATGGACCAGAGAGAGCTAGAGCAAAGGGAAGAGAGAGAGGGAAGGATCTTGCGTAATACCTTATTTGTGACTTGCAAATGGAGATGGTTCGTTATGATGCTATCGTAGAACTTGTACAAAACTCACTCAATGCTTAGTGATTGCTAATCATTGCCAAAACACACACACACTGTCTTAGGGTGTGGGAGACCTCTCACCACAATACCCTCTTACAATGGACACAAAACTGGCAATGGAAAACACACTAAAACACTTTCTAAAATCAAGATCAACCGATAAAACTCAAAATACACAAGTCACCTTGAATTTACCAAACCGTATTGCACAAATGGAAGGACGAAGATTTAAACGTCGAATCACGCCTTTGATGCACCAAACCTCAATTTATTGATGATGAAGGAGCATGTAAAATAGTGGTTTTGAGATTTGTGGAACTCACGCTCTCTCACTTGCAATGTGTAGCTTGAAGGCTTCTCTCACACCAAGAGTGAAGCTCACAAGTGGTTGCTACACCTAAGTCTCTCCTCACGCATAGAGTGTTGGGGTGCTATGTGAGATGTTGGAGGTTGTTTTACAAGAAGGAGAGGGGCCTATTTATAGGTTGGAGACCCCTCATAAAGATTATTGGAAATCCTAATTTACAAGCTAACAAATCAGGATTATTATTTTTTTGAATATCAAAACATTGCGGGCCTTCTTTGTCTGCTTGAGTCATGGGTGTGGGCTCAAAAGAGAGCATTATTGATGGTGAATAAGGTGAAAGTAGAGTTTTAAGGAAAACGAGAGAGAGAGAGGGAGAGAGAGAAAGTTACTTTGTACATGTCTTGAGGTGAGGTGTCTTTTATGGTTAGGTCAATGCTATTTTGTGTTAGTATGTTAGTCGTTAGTAATCACTAGAAAGTTAATGTTACATTTACAATGGGTAGAGTGAGTTGATTTGATGAAGGAAGAGGGGTGAATTAAAAAAGAATCATTGAGATGGTGAAGCTTTGAAGAAGCTTGAACTCACCCTTGTGTAGATTGTGGAAAAAATGACCGTTGGTCTTCTTCTTCTTCTTCGCTTCTTTACGCCGCCGCCACGGTTGACCACCACGATGAAAAGATGATTTGTTGATGAAAAATCCTCAATTTGCAGAAGTTATCATGGTTAAGATGCTGAATTTTAGATATTTTAGGAGAGGTAAATGAAATTGTAACATAGAAGCAATAGAGAGAGACATGGAGAGGGTGTATGTATGTAGAGGTTCATAAAAGAACTATAGGGATGAGAGAGAAGGGTAATGGTGAAGAGGGTGGGAGAAGCCATGGAAATTGCAGGTTTGAGTGAGGGAAGGAGAGGGAGGGATGTGTAAGAGTGAGTAGGTGTGTGGAAGGGTGAGAGAAGACTAAGGGTTACTTGTGAGAAAAGTGGGCAAACTGGGGTCCACTCAAAAAATCATAGCTCACCGCTGGTAGCTCCAAAAATCATGAAAAAATTTGAGGTGATTATTCAGAGCGTGGGCTACATTTTCTCTTTTGACCACCGCTCCAAATTCGGAGTGGAGATAGGTGCCAAAATTCTCACCAAAATGCCTGTTTTTTATGCCTGCAAAAGTCTTTTAGTGGCCCCCTCCTTTGTTGAATTTGTACAATGCATCCAAGAGTGAGCCCCTCCTTTGTCATATTATAATACAAAGCATTCAAGTTGCCCTTGACCCATGCATGGAGGAGGATTATTGGTGAAATAAGAAATATATACATGGTGGGACTAGTGTATGGACTATTCATGGACTTTAGCTCAATGAGCACATGGTGTTAGAATAATGAGTAAAAATAATAATAAAAATATGGAGAAGTTATGGATATGGAAAGATATTGGAATCATATGATATGATCCCTCCTTGAATTATTTTGGGTGAAAGAGGAAAAGGTATGCAAGTAAATAATATAATAAAAGTAACCAATGAGTAGAAATCAATTTTTTGTTTTCACGAGGGTGAGGGTGAAAATGTGGGAGTGATTTGTATAAAGGAAAAATATGAGGTTAGAGTATGTACATATTGGAAAAAAATATAATTATGGTGTAAGAGGATGAAAGAAGGTGTACATAGGTTTCATAAAACACACACCTAAGTAGAAATATTTAAATAAAATACCAAAATAATTATAAAAAATCCCTATATTTAGGCCATATATACAATGAAATATTTACACACAAAGAGGCCATAATATACTTTTATTTTTTATTTTTTTTTATTTTTTTTGGCTCACCTAGCCCAGTGACTAGCTAGCTGAGGGTTTTTTAAGAAAATATAGGAAAAGCCCCCTAACTCACATACGCCTATTTGCAGTGAAATGGTAGGGATAGCCATAGTGTTTGGGTGATTTTGGTAGGGTGAGATAGCTTACTATGGCAATTATGGAGAGCTGAAAAACGGCTATAAGTAGGTATGGAAAGCTTGGCGGGAGGAGGAGAAGTGGCTAATGGGGAGCAAGGGGAGAAGAAGTAGTTCAAAGGGATGGTGTGGATGAAAGGGGGAGACAAGTCGTGCAACTATGGAAAGCTTCCATTTGTGACGTAGGTATGGAAAGCTTGGCGGGAGGAGGAGAAGTGGCTAATGGGGAGCAAGGGGAGAAGAAGTAGTTCAAAGGGATGGTGTGGATGAAAGGGGGAGACAAGTGGTGTAGCTATGGAAAGCTACCTCGTGTGTTGTAGCTATGGAAAGCTTGGAGGCAGAAGGAGAAAGAGAAGAGAGAAGAAGTAGAATAGAGGGTATTGCTGAGAAATGCAGATTTTGGTCAAAGAAAATAGTTTTTTTTACCATGTATTTGGTTAGGAGAGCTTCTGCAGAGTGAAAAGTGAGATTTAGAGATTTTCACAAAAATTTGAAATTTTAGGGTTACTTTATGGGAGCCCATGAAAGTGAAGGAACCGCCTCCCTGTTCCCCCTTTTCCCCCCATCTCTCTCTTTCTAGGGGAAAAAGCTATAATGAGGGAACAAATAGGCCCCATGCACCCTACTACCCTACCTTTTGAGAGGGTATAGTTGTGGCCACCACCCTCTTGCTATTGGTCCATGCTTAATCACCCCTTAAGCTAAAGGGCCCTTTTGGGGTTCATATTTTTCCTAATGTTCAACAAGCTTGGAGAAGGAGATGGAGTTCTTGTGCTTTCACCAAGTGAGAATGTGTGAAAAATGAGTGTGTAAGAGAGTGTATAACCCCAAGCACACCCCTTGCTTGCTTTGGTCCACCCCTCGTAGCTCAAGCTTGAAGCTCGTTGGACCCCTCTAAGCCTAGCCAATCACATGCACAATACATCTCAAGCAACATGGATAGCATTAGGACAAGTGTCCTCCTTACCTCTTTGAAATAGAGAACGTGAAAATATCTAGATATTTGTGGAATTGAACTAGAAGCTCATTGGACCCCTCTTTAGCCAATCCAATAGGATTCAAGCACACCATGTGGCTAAGCATAGGGAGAGCTTGACATGTGTCCATGTGCCCCTTGAAAAGGGGGTGCCCTTTGGGTGAGTGGAAGGTTAAGTCAAAGATTCCCCTAACTTTGGGGCTTTCCTCCTCCCTTGCATTAGGAAAATTTTGAACTTATTTTTGGGCCTTTTAAGAGTTCCAGATCATCAAAGTTGTACAAAAGAAAGCAACCCGGTAGACCCCTCTAAATATTGCTAGAACCCCATAATATGACCTATCATTGGAAAGTTCTTGAAAAATGGATTCTAAAGAGCCAAGGTCCGAAAAGTTTGGATAACTTCTATGAAAGTTATGCCATTTTTTTTCAATCAGCCAGGTTATGTTACCGTTAAGGTAATCTAAAATCACCTTTTTCTAGATCTACATGAAGGCAATGTCCGATACATGCATGCTATATATCAATAGATAGCATTTGAAGAGTAGATTCTAACTATCCAACCTCCGACAAGTTTGGATCTTATTTGCAAAAAATTTACCGATCCCCACTTTTTGAAAGCTATGCCACATCAACAATTCTTACAAGGCCCATTTTTTAGTCCAAACTTTTCCTAATGTAGGGTCTCTTTTTGACTCAAGCACCTTACCTCCCATGCGAGTCAAGCATGAGAAGCACCTCAAGCTTGGGTCGGGTTCCCACCTCAAGTCCTAGCTTGCCTAAGGTCTAAGGACTTTTAACACTAACCTTTGGAGGTCTTTAATGAAGCTAACCCTAAGGTCTTTTAAGCTCCATTAGATGCACATTGCTCTTTAATAGAGTACCTTCTTTTGGACCCCTATTGAGATGTAACCATCTCTACTCTTGGTCCCCTGTTGAGATAAATCTAGAAGCACTTATTGCACATTGCTCTTTGGTAGACAACCGTCTCCTTTTGGACCCCTATTGAGATGCAACTATTTTTCCTTTTGGTCCCCTATTGAGATAGGTCTAGAAGAAAATATCTATATCCTAACTCTTGTTCCCCTTTTATCTTCCCATATTTAATGATCAACTTAATATGAGAAAATCATTTAGTAAAGTTAGATATTATATTTTATGATAAGAAGCAAGGAAGGTATCATAGAATCTAATAGAATATGGCTAATACATGAGCACTCAAGCTTTTAAAATGATTTTGAAAAATAAAACAAGGAGATGACTTATCTGACTGCGTCACATTATGGTATGCATCAACTTTTGGGAATCGTAGACAGTAAACAACTTAGAAATTATAAAAAATATAATTAAAATTTTAAAAAGTGAAGAGCATTTTCAAAATCATTTGGTTAAGTGCAATCAAGATGGAGAGTGGAATTGCCTTAAACTTGTGGTAAACCTAATAAAGGTAATTGTGCTAACTAGTACTACTGTAACTAATAGCTAATATAACAATGAGCTATTTGAAGAGGACAAAATCAAGAAAAGCTTCATAATTTTATAAGTGCAACAAATTTTAAGACTACAGATGAGGTTATGACTTTTTAAAGAGTTAATTGATGAAATAAATCACAGAAGACCATGTAGTGTCATCATCATACAAATTGGAAAAAGGGGTCACAACCCAAGTTTACAGTAGGGGTGTTGTATACCAGCAATGCTTGGGTATTTGGTCAGATAGAATTGGAAAAATTAGCATAATTTAAAGTATTTACCAATCTTTACTAATATGAATGATGAGGTTGCTAAATTGAGGAACAAATTCTCATAGCAATCATGTTTTGATAGACGTAGTTACACTATTCAAGTCAGTAAGATTGAAGGACTCATTGACAAAGTATGGAGCTTTTCCCAAATGGTCGTCATGCATATCTAAAAGTGTGTTTGAACATGACTAAAATTTCTTTAACTACCACCATATATATATGAGCTGCTTGGAAGCGAGAACTTGAGGAATTTCTATAACTGAAGCCAAACGGAGGTCTACCATATATTTTAGACAAACTGCCAGGGTGATCACAAGCGCCTAAGAAGAAACGGTTTCTCACAAAAGTACAATCAAGATACAACAACAAGAATCCGCTAGATATTGCCTCTTACGTCTGACTCTGATGAAGAAGTGTTGCAGTGAGCAATAGTTACACAAGATGGTGGTAGCATAGACTTCACCGCAACCCACTAATGGATGCATGGTGAGTGGGAGGGTGTTTTGTTGCAAATTTGAGGGGGGAAAGAGAGAGAGAAAGTATATTAACCGTTGTGAGCGGGATGAAAACACACACAGCGCCTCTATAACGACCCGACACACACTCTTGGGAAGATACACACACACACTATGGGGCACCACTCGGCTTACACAACACACCTGGCCGAGACAGGGAACACACCTCTGGAGTGAGAGGAGAGAGACTATCCACTTGCCCACTCCACACAGAGACACACACACACACACACACACACACAAAAACTCATCTCAAAAGAGGAGAACTTCTGATGTTTAGATACAAATGAGCTTGGGCCAACACCAATGGGGCAAACAGCTCATACAATATGGGTAAAAGATACCAGATACAATCACAAATTGGAGAAGAAGCTTCACTCACCGGAGAAGATTACACAGAAAAATAGCAGAAAAAGAGTGAGGAATTTGGCAAAATGGACAGCGCCATCGCGTCCGGAACGGCCCAAAACCCCAGTCTACAATGTCAAAGTGCTCAAATCCGACCTCGGATGAGCAGTTTACGGCCAAAACAGGCTCCAAAAACCCAAAAAAACACACCTGCGGCTGTTCCTCCTCTCTTCTCCACGTTTTTTCTGGTCTTCTCTCTGTTTTTTCAGTTCCCACACTTAGCTTTATTACTTGGGCACCCTTGGCCTTTTAGATGACCTCAAACGGACCCCGAACAGGCCAAAAACTGACCTCGCAGTGCATGGTTGTCACCTTTTTTCATCATTCGCACACCTGGCACTCATCTTTTTTCCAATAATGCATCTCGCCACCACGTGAAGTGGCCCCAAAAAGTGGTCCTAATGATGACCTTTCTGCATAACTCTCACCAGAAAACACCCACCTTGTGTCCGTCCTCATCCGTGTGCAAATATTGACCTCGTTCGCCCTCCTGACGCCACTAGATGCCATCTGACGCACCTGCTGACCTCACGTCGTCGGCCCGCGGATAGCTTCCTCGAGAAGTTTTACGCGCTACCAACTCCTCCTTATTGTAGAAAAAACACACTAGTATTGATAATAGTGAAAATCGCTGCACTATGTACATGCTGTCCTACCTGTACACATGTGGGCCCCACGTAACCACCTGGCTATGGAAATTGGGTAATCCTTTATTCGATGCACCATGCATGTATATGTACATATGCACAATCCCTTGCTCCAAAAAACTCCTGACACCGTCTACAAAAGGCTACGAGGCCAAACTAATACAATCCTTGTGGATGTAAATCAATGCTTGGGCACAAAAATTAAAATGAAGTATAGTGAAAGACGGACTAAAATTGTTGGAGTAAACCGTCATCATCATCGTCACTACCCGACGATGTTGGAGAAAGGATTGCACTAGTCGCTAAAGAACTTCATCAATGTCTACCATTGTAAGTAGCTTTACTAGGAGGGGGAACAGAGAGAGAAAAATGAAATGAAATGTTATATTACTCGTCTTCAGAAGGCCATGGGATCAAACCGATACAATCCTTATGGATCTAATACAACGTTTGGGTACAAAAACATTAAGTAAAGTGAAGTAATGAAAAGGCATACTTGGCTTAATTAGATTTTATTATCACAAATCTCTAAGATTCAAATTACTTGGTCCGGTGCTCCCATGCACATCATCACACTGAATCCTCTAAGATCTACATCCTAGCACCCCCAAGCGAGCATCCGTTGATGCCTCTCTCTCTGGTACCTAGTTGGTTCGTACAACATCTACCCATCGTCCCCTCCTCATCCTCCCTCCCCTTTCCATCTTTCACTCTCCCCATCGTGTCATGGATCCATCCCAATGCATAAACAAGGGCTCACACTCTGTTTGCATCCTTCCGCCTTGCGGCTCATCTCACTTGCAGGCATGTACCCTTGTTGAGAATTGTGGCACGCGCTCAAGCAAACACCTGGTTGAGCCCTTTTCAATTAGCTCTCCCATCACCCCTCCCCGGCTTGATGAGGGCCCACACACCTGAGCTCACATGTTGCTTCTTGAAGTGTAGAGCACTAGATGAAACCTCCACACATGATGTGTCTGATTTCTTCCTTTTTGTGGTGCCAGAGCAATCAAATCAACCCTGCACTTTTTCTCTGGAGACGATCACAGTCACGCGAGAGAGAGAGAGAGAGAGAGAGAGAGAGAGAGAGAGAGAGAGAGAGAGAGAGAGAGAGAGAGAGAGAGAGAGAGAGAGAGAGAGAGAGAGAGAGAGAGAGAGAGAGAGAGAGAGAGAGAGAGACTATGTGAGTGGTGGCTTGCATAATGCGAAGCTGCATACATTCGATTGCTCTGGGGGAGAGAGATTGAGAAAAAGAGAGAGATTATGGCTTCAGTCACTAAAGCATGGCGTCAATGTTCGTCTCTGCAAGTAGCCATACACACACACACACACACACACACACATGCGTGCACGCACACACACACACACATGCGCGCGCACACACACACACACACTGCACACAGAGAGAGAGAGAGAGAGAGAGAGAGAGAGAGAGAGAGAGAGAGAGAGAGAGAGAGAGAGAGAGAGAGAGAGAGAGAGAGAGAGAGAGAGAGAGAGAGAGAGAACTTGCTGGCACTAGTGTGGCCGCTGTTGCAAGGTAGTGGCTGAGAGTGGAGAAACCTTTCATGGAAGTTGGTGGAGGTTGGAGTAGGTGTGTGTGTGTGTGTGTGTGTGTGTGTGTGTGTGTGTGTGTGTGTGTGTGTGTGTGTGTGTGTGTGTGTGTGTGTGTGTGTGTGTGTGTGTGTGTGTGTGTGTATGTATGAGTAGGAAACGAGAGGGCAATCTCCTTTCCACTTGTTAGCTGCAATAAATAGTAAACTATCAATTCCCTTACATGACCAAGGTGTGCAGAAATCAGGCATGGCTAGAGAATGTGAGGTTGTTAGAGCTAGCAGCAAATGGTAGAAAAACCGCAAACGGACTTAGGAAATGCAATTCAAAAATGACTTGTGTACTTCAAAAACTTAAACAGACTTTGGCAAACAAAGTAAAATAACACAATCAAACTTCAATAGTGCACACAGACTTAAAAATCGTAATATATAGTCATTGACCAATAATGACGAGATTATTACCCTGTGGACCTGATCTCTGTGCACCTCTATACAAAGGTGTGTGGGGATTGAGCATGGCTAGAGAATGTGAAATTATCATGGCTACTGTGCTTGAAATCATACCTCTGGTTTTCCAAAGAATATCCAGTTGGGATTTTGCAGAGTAGTCATGTCTCCATTCATCCCATGGTAATGTCTAAAATGCATGCAGCCCTATCCTAGCTAACCATGCCACATTGGACTCTAGTGTCAAGTTTAGAGATACCTTAAAATCCATAAAAGGATCCATCAATGACTGCTGCAGTTTTGTTATGCCAAGACGAGTGTCTGCAGCCACTTCTTCTTCTCCTAAATCTTCCTCCTCCTCAGGGTTGCTGATGTTGACAAGCAGCACTTGTCCCTTGTGACGCAACCTTCTCGGTGGTCCATCATCCTCCAACTCAGGCTGCATGGCAGTGATAGACTTCCCTCTCACCATAGCTTGAGGTATGTTTAGGGTGGGTGTGTACTTGAAGAAGTCTGGCGACAACATAAGAGAAACTAGAGTTTGAGAAAGTTGATGGTTTACACCTTTGGGTAGTGCACCCTGCTTTTTACTCACATCAAAATAGTACTTGTTGCACTATGATTTCAGCTAATAGAGAATCATCCTGCTTTTCAAAGTAAATTTTCAAATTTGCCTTGAAAAATCCGACCCAAAAATATTCAATCAGCAAAATTCCGACCTCAGGTATTCCGAAAATCTGACTTGAGCACTTTGAACTTTGATTCCTTTGTCTTGTTATTAAACTATTGTGCATTGTACAATTAACCTCAACACTATTGTTGGTCATCCTCTTGTGAAATTGATGAGCGCCAAACCTGCTTTCTTGACCACTTTTTGCAAATTGTTTTGGTTGAACCAGTCCTGCTAAATGCCATTCCAAATGGGGTGGTTTCCCTTGAATTTGTTTAATCTGAAACCATTAACAGGTTTCTCAACTTTGGTACCAAAAACATCAGCAACTATGAATGTTCCCTGTCCCAAATCTGGACAATCTTATATGGACCAATATATCTCAAAGTTAACTTGCCTGGATGTAGCCCTAATCTGGAGCTATACAACATTACCCAATCTCGAGCTTGGAAAATTTTAAGCTTAACATTCATACTCACCCAAGATTTCCTCCTTCACTAGATTACTTTAGTTATATATGAACTAATCAACCTATCCTCTTCTAGTTGCATCAAATATTTTCTCTTGTACTTGACTGACAATTTGGGACTCATCTTTTTTGCAATTAAATTAAGGCTTGGAACCACAAATTCCATAGGGACCATAGCTTCTAGACCATACACCAATTTTAATGGAGTCATACCTTTGGTGACCTTGAAAGCTGTCCTAAAGGACCACAATGCTCAATCAAGTTTTTGATCCCAATCCTTCTTGTTGTCTTGAACAATTTTCTTCAATATCTTCACCAAGGTCTTATTTGTGCTTTCAATTTGTCCATTAGCTTGAGGATGATAAGTTGTGGACTTTTTGTGCATAATCATATGAGATTTTGTTAATCCAGCAATCACCTCATTTAGAAAATGTCTTCCTCTATCACTCACCAACTCCACATGACATCCAAACCTAGTCATGATATTATGATAAAAGAAATCTGTCTACACTCTGGGCTTTAATGTCTTTGAGAGCAAAAACTTCAACCCACTTGGTACAATACTCTGTAGCCACCAGAATGTATTTACATCGTTTACTAGTAGTGGGATTGATAGGTCCAACAAAGTCCATTCCCCTCTTTTGAAAAGGTTCTAGAGGTAATATAGGATGATCAAACATTCTATCCCCAGAATTTGGCTGACCCAACCTCCGACAAATCACACAGCTTCTAGCAGGCTCATGGGCATCCTTCAATACAGTGGACCACCACAATCCAGCTTGCAACACTTTCTTACCTATTATATCACCTAGAAAATGTCCTCCTGTTGTTCCTGAATGAGCTTCTTGCAAAACACAGCCTTTTGTTCAAAATCTGGAACACACCTTCTAATGACTTCATCAATCCTTTTCCTCTATAGTGCTCCTTCTATCACAAAAATTGGTCTACTTTTTAACGTAAACTTCCTTCTTTGGTCATCTAAAAATCCCATTGGCATTGTACCATCTGTCAAAAATGTTAGCAACTAATCATACCATGATTTAGAGACTATATTTTGAACTTCAAACAAATCAGCATAAGGTAGGTCATCTTGAACACCTGTTGGTTCTTCCCCGGTATCAATTCTACTCAAATAATCAGCAATGGTGTTCTCTTTGCCAGGAATATGAACAATTACAAAGTCAAATTCTTGTAACAATAACATCCATCTCGCTAATCTTCTAGTTAGCAATGGCTTCTTAATTAGGTAAAGAAATTCCTGATGATCCACATGAAAAATAACTCTATTGCTCAGCAAATAATGTCTGAATTTGGTGAAAGCATATACCATGCCGAGAGATTCTCTTTCTATTACAACATAATTGCTTCCAACTGATGTTAATACACTACTAGCAAAGTAGATAGGTCTGAACCATCCCCCAACTCTTTCTTGCATGAGGACAACACCAATAGCTATATTTGATGCACCAACAAATACATGAAAAGGCAATGTCCAATCTGGAGGTTGTAATATTGGTGCTATTGACAACATCTTTTTAACATTTCAAATGAGCTCTCCTAGGGTTCCGCCCATATAAAAGGTACACTCTTCTTTGTTAGATGAGTAAGAGGTAGACAAACATTTTCCAAATATCTAACATATCTAGCATGCCATTTCACCTGACCAGCAAATCTACTAACTTCCTGCACATTCTCTGGGCTTTTGCTCTTTTAATAACTTCAGTCTTCTTCTCATCAATGGACATCCCTTCATGAGCAACCACATGCCCTAAAAGTACTCCACTTTTGCAAGCAATAACACTTTTAGAAGGATTAAGGCACATTTTAAATTATCTACATTTTTCAAAACATAACCTCAAATGCTGTAGATGTAGTTCCTTCTGAAAAGTTGGCCACAAAAACTCTCATGAAATCCTACAAATAAGGTTCAAATGTCTTGTATGTTGTAAACTTGAATGATGGTGGTCCATTTTTGAGTCCAAAATTCATAACTGTAAATGCAAAAGCACCCCACTCTGCTATAAAAGCTATTTTGTGTTGATCCTCTTCAGCCACCTGAATCAGGTTATACCCTGAAAAACCATCCAAAAAGCTATACATTTCTTTCCCTGCTACAACATCCAATATGGCATTGGAAAAGGATCTGTAATAGTGGCTGCATTCAAATTTCTATAATCAACACAAACTCTGATTTTTTCCATTTTCCTTGGGCACCACAATGATTGGTGACAACCATGTAACCTCATGAGTTGGTTTGCTAAACCCAATAGCTAATATAGCTTACCAATCTCTTGCTTTACCCGTTCTACAAATTTTGGATTCACTTTATACCTCTGTTGCAAAATCAGAACTGCATCCTCCTTTAGATTAATGTGATGCTGATGTAAGCCAAGATCTTTACCTTTCACTTCACAATAGTCTCATGCAAAAACATATTTGTATTCTTTCAACAACTGCAATAACTCCTACAAAAAATCCCCATCTATATGAATACTGACCTTGACAATTTTGGGAGCCTCTTCTGTATCCAAATTGATATCCTTTAGCTCATCGTGCTTCACCCTAGCTGATCCTCCAAATCTTTTATTGTAAATCTTTTCAGCCAACTCTATTGATTCCTTTTCCTCTATCTGTAAGGCTTACTTTGGATTAGGATTTGAATTTTGATCCTCCATCTACACCAACTCTTATCCCTGTATTATCTACCCATGTAATAAGTCAGAATCTACCTATTCTTCCACTTCATCCTTCTGTAGGATGCCTTCAACATCAACTTCAAATACTGGTATAATGGTTGGATTTGCTTTTAGAAATGCTTCTTCTTCATCATCCTCCACTTCTTCTGCCAAATTAATTGATTGAGCATACAATGGTCTTTCCTTAACAGGAACATTCTTTCTCCCAATCATAGGAATTGCAATTTCTTGCTTCTCTTTCTTTATGACAACTCCATTCTCACCACAATCCTGCTTGACTTTAGCCAATATGAACCAAGGCCTCCCCAACAACATATCATAGGAGGTATAGCCTCTCTCCATCTTCAACACAACAAAATTCACCTGAAATTGAATTTGTGCAATATAAATATAGATTGTTGTCTCAATATTCTTGATGGTTGAACTCTCCTCTAAGTCTGCCATCTTCACCTGAAATGGTGTTGGCTGCAATTCTCCCAACTTCATTTTATAATACACCAACTCAGCCAGAATGTTGACTCCATATCCTCCATCCAATAATACTTCATCAAAAAAAGTGTTGTAAAATACCACTTTTATAACAAGAACTACAAAGTCAACATCTACCAGATCAACTTTGTTCACTACAGGCTCAAGTATGCCATTTGTTTGAATTGGATACTCCCTTGAAGCAATCTATTCAACAATTTTTCTTTGAAAAGGCTAGAACCATACATAATAACTGATCCAAGGACATCTGCAATGGAGAGTTTATTAATGCTTCAAACCATTCCTTGTCATATTTTCTTATCAAGGGTCTCTCATAGTGCTGTTGCAATTGGTCCCCCTGAACATCTGAAGTACTATCATCCACATTTTGATTCTTTTGGTCCTTTTGCACCTGTTTTTGAACCTGCTCTCTGATTCCTTTTTGTTCCTTTCAACCAATAGGACCTTTAGTCTTAGACCTTCTAACAACCATTACAACTATCTCTTGGTTCTCCCCACACTGATTACAATCACAAGCACATTCATCACAATGCTCTTCATATGGAAACTCCATATTCTTACCAAGGAACACATCTGATGTGTGTTGCTCATCAAGGTCAATTTTGATGACATTTGCTTGAGCTAGTGGTTGATTTTGGTGCTGCCTTTGTGGGTTAACCTACTGATTATCTTCGTTGTAGGGTACAATTGGCATCCCTCTCTCCTCTCTATGCTTGACCCACAATGCAAAATTCAGACCAACCCAATGATTTGGTGTTGAACAATACACACATGGAATGATGCCTAATGTTCTTCTCTGATTATTATCTTGATTTCTCCAAGTGGTCTTGGAGGTCTCTAAATGGAGCTATTTGATTTGTTTCAGCATCATTTCTCCCTCTACTTGCTTGTGGATTTGATCTACTCCTATTATTAGGGTTGTACCAACACTAGGATGTGTTATGCCCTTCCCTTTTACAAATCCGATAGTACTGCTTTTCCTTTGGAGCTACAACAGAATACTGGATTTTCTTCAACTGATTAATCAAACCTTCTTCTTTGTCTTTTTTATCTTTTTTTCTTCTTACCACTCTACTTCTTCTTCTTCTGTTTTCCTTTACTGCTTTCAGCCTCACTATCAGAGGACACCTTGGAACCACTATCTTCATCAGTTTCAGACTCAACATTTGACTCTGCTTCTGATTCAGAGCTACGCTTGCTCCTAGATTTTGGTCTAGTCATACCAAGTCTAATTTCAACCCTTGCAGCAGCTGTGACCAAATTGTTGAAGCCACCTACAATGTCTATGCTAGCCACAACATTCTTCAGTCCCTTTCTTAGACCTTTCAAAAAATAACCTGCTAACATATCATTTGTGGGTCTCTCATTACCCTGTCATCTCTCCACCAAAATTTTGAATTTTTGAGCATAGTCTTCCACCAGCATACTTCCCTGTCTACTGTCCCTGATTTTCTTTAGGATATCATTTGAAGTTTTCTCTTTTTTGAATCTCTATAAGAATGCTACTCTGAGTACAGCATAAGTTGAAAAAATGTGCAATTCCATAGTGGCTAAACCAACTCATTGCTTTACCTTCTTGTGTTGCTGAAAATTGTTGCAATTTTATATCATCACCATATACTTCTTGATGTCCACTAGCTTGCCACTTGGTCTCAAATTGAGCCACATGACAACATGCATCTTCACCTGACTTGCCTCTGATTTTCTTCTTTAACCTTCGGATTAGGAGGTGGTTCAGCCATAGGGGGAGGCTGAGGTACTCTCCTAGGTCTTTGCCTGGTAGATACCTATAGTGGGTCAAAGTGGAGTCTTCTTCTACTTCTTGTAGATCTTGATATTAAGAGTAGAGCCCCAACAAATTGGCCCACCTGCCTTCCTAATGATGATCTTGAACTCTCCCCTACTTGATTCCATGGTTGCACTTCCAAGACAACCACTTCTACTTCTTCGTCTATTGTATCTTCATAATGGAAAGGATCAATATTCCCTGCTTGAGTCTGAGCCCTTGTGTAATAGACCCTAGATACCCTTCTTGGTCTCTCTGACATACATCATCAGTTAATGAAATAGAGATACCCGGAGCAATGCTGACACTGAGAGAATTTTGACTGAACCCTAGCAAAGTTGTAACCCCAACAGGATTGCCAAATTTGTTGGGGCTCCACAACACAATGATATCTCTCAACAACAAATATACTCTCAATAGAGAATCAAACTTCACTCCATAATCAGACTCATCAAAAAACACAGTCAAACAACTTCAGATAGAGCAAAGTCAGAGTCAAGAAAAGAAAATCATACACAGTAAGAAAACTCCATTGACCAAAGCTTGAATACATCCTGACTCTTGTGTGTTTGTTACCCACGACTTCTACCATAAAAAGAGTTAAAATTGTCTAAATGAATGTCCTTGGCATACATATCCGTCTGAGAAAAATACAACCTAACCATATTCTGACTATGGCTAATTCTAAGCAGCATGACATAATCTAACTGAGCACTATTCTGACAATTCTATTACCATGTCAAACAAAGAAAGAGGGTGGTTCCACTGGAAATGTTGGTTCCACTATAAATGCATCCACGGTTGAGTCTTCTGTGAAACAAGACTGTGATGCTGATGTTGATGCAAAATGGGCCTTTAGTGTAGAGTGCACTTACAATCCTATTGTCCATGATGCATGCATGTCAGTTGTTGCTGCAAATTCACATGTGTGGTATTTTGATAGTGGTGCTACAAAGCATATTACCTCACATCATGATTTTTTCACCTCTCTTGAGTCTGTCCCTCATGGGAATTCAGTCACTTGTGCCAACAATGCCTCTTATCCGGTTTAGGGGGTTTAAAAGATTCTGATTACTCCTGCAAATGGAAGTCCTTTCACACTTGTTGATGCAATTTATGTACCTGGGATCAAGAAGAATCTTTTGTCTGTATCTACACTTGCTAGACTTGGACTTGTAGTCAAATTTGTGGATGACAAATGTACAGTTCATGATCTCAAATTTGGTGATGAAATTGTTGCATTTGGCTTTTTGTGTCGTAGGCTGTATAAGCTCACTTTGAATGACAAGTGCGGACAAAATTTTGCAAATGCAGTTGCAGATTCAAGGATTGTTTCAGATGCAAAACTGTGGCATGCACATTTTGGGCATCTAAATCGTGTCAGTTTGTTGTGTTTGTGGAAATCTGATATGGTTGCTTCTTTGCCACCTCTTGAAGCACCTATCAAACATGTTTGTGAAGGCTGTATTTTGGGTAAAATGCAACGTGCTAAGTTTCCAAAGGATGGGTCAATTTTTGCTACATGTAGATTGCAACTTGTGCATAGTGATGTTTGTGGGCTATGCAAACTCTGTCCTTGGGAAATTACTTATACTTCATGAGTTTCATTGATGACTACTCCAGGCATGCATGGGTATATCTGTTGAAAGCTAAGTCCAAAGTGTTCATGTGATTCAAGCACTTTATTGCTATGGCTGAAAATGTCTCAAAATGTACTATGGGCACCCTCCGTTCTGATTGAGGGGGGGAGTATATGTCTCATGAATTTAATGCATTATTGGCTAGTTGTGGGATAAAACACCAATTTATAGTGCCTTATACACCTCAGCAAAATGGTGTTGCTGAGAGGAAAAATAGGTCTCTTACAAAGATGGCAAGATATATGGTCAAGAGTCAAGCTTTACCACATTTTTTTTGGCTCGAGGCTATCATGTGTGCCAGTTATGTACTTAACAGGTGTCCTACAAAATTGTTGCAGTCTATGACATTATATGAAGCATGTCATGATAGAAAGCCATCTATTGAGCACATGTGTGTTTTTGGCTATTTGGATTATGGTTTAATGCCACAAGTGCAGCTCAAAAAATTGGATTATAAGGCTGTCAAATGTATTTTTGTTGGTTATAGTGCTGAAAGAAAAGGTTGCAGGTTGTACCATTCGCAAACAAAGCATATTTTGGTCTCACGTGATGTGTTTTTGAGACATTCATGTAAGCTCACAGGACATTTATGACTCTTTGTTAGCAGCAAGCTAACACGGATGCCACAGATACCATTTTTTAGAGTTCTCATTGTAAAACACTTATTATTTTTTATAAATCGAGAATATTGTAACTCTTATTTTCTCGGATAAACTCTGTAATTAATGAGCTGAGACTACAAGCTTCCACATTGTATCAACCTGTCATTACCCAGCTTTGGTAGAACTCCCAGATTATTAGTTTTGACCACCAAAAACCTTGGCTAAGGTAAAAAAGCCATTTTTTGTCAGTTTTTTAGAAGTTTTTGGATAATGAAACACACAACGTGAGCTAACAGTGCTCACTCCTCTCCTTCTCGCGCTTCCCACTCCCTCCCCGGTTGTCACATTGCAGTCGCATTTGTTGCATTGCAACCACATGTAAGAGCTCTACGCATTGACGTAAACAATTCACAGTAATTCGTAGCTTTTGGCGTCGCCGACCCGCACACTAATTTTATCATAACTACGAATTTACACTTTCAAATCAAAAACTAAGCGTAGGCGGGGTATTGGGCCATCATTGCTAAACATTTAGAAACATTGTGGGTCGAAAATGACTAGGTCAAAAATCCACTGTTATTAATAATCGTAATTTTGGAACTTGACCTAAAGTGGGATTTGATCCCATAAGCACGTGTCCTTAGGTCTTATAAACATGTCCTAGAAGTTTCGTCACATTTGGATTTCATTTGATGCTATAACGGATGTGTTTTGTTTGCCGATGAGCGATTGGTTTTGGCGATTTCAGTCACTTGAGTGTAGCTTGAGTTAGATGCGAGTTGTTAATTATTTTCTGAGAGATTGACAACCTCTTGTAGCCTTTATGCACTAGTCTAGTCAGCTTCGTTCCATGGATTGACAATTTAATCGTGGTTCTCGCTAATACTGCAATAAGATAGGATGTTGAGGTTATACATGCATCCCACATTTGGCGCCGTTGCCAGGGATCGAAGAGACCTAAACTAGGGAAAAACACGAGCGTCTTTTGAAGTTATTCTTTAACTTCCTCTAGAATCACCTAGAGTTCAAATCTTTCTTTTAAAAACCGCATAGCTTAAGATTGTCGTCTTTTGCTATATAGAGGTAGCTTGGAAGTAATCGTACTTGTTGAGTGCCTTTAGGATTGTAGGATTGTAGAAATAGATTAGTATTTTGAGGATGATCGGTAAACGAGACAAGTCTTAAGATCAATGCTCACAAAACCATAAAAGACCAGAAAATGAATGTTTGTGGACACATTCCACAACCCCATTGCATGAGAATCTAGGAACTAGGGTAAGTAGGACCCGAGGTTCATTTCAGAACATTGCTCTCTCTAAAAGAATCAAGTGTGAGTTGTTATTGGAAGTTGCAGAATTTGAGGTCTACGGCTAGAAACAGCACGAAAAGACTCGAAATCACTCAATCCAACTGGAGAGTAAGCTTAAAAGTTGTCTGAACCAGTTGGTAAGCTCAAGGACACTTCGAGGTAAAAATTTCAAGAGTTGGCCAAAACTCAGATTATTTACTTTTTCTTGAGATGTTAGGCCAAATTAATTTTTGACTTGATTCATAGGCTCAAAATAGCTCATGTAAAGACTGTCTCTGAAAAAATTTCAAAAAAGTGTTCATTTCAAGCCTAAAGTTAATAATCATGATTATTAACTTTCTGCTCCAAATTGACCAAGGTTCATACCATTGACTCATTGCATGTGTACAAACAACTTTTGTAAAGACCCAAAAGATTTGAATCACCAAACTAGCCAAAAATTGGGTAAAAACTAAAGTTTGTACTGACTTTTTGAATCTTGAGTGTAAATTGGGAAAAATTTGTCCAAACTTGTGAAAATTGATTCATAGGCTTATATTGATGTGATAAACATGTGTACATGCTCAGTTGACCAAAAAGATGCAAAAAGTTACCATTTGTAAATAATCACGATTATTTACATCTGCTCCATTTTTCAACTTTTTTGACCAAGTCAGCATACCACTAGTTTAATCATGTTGTAATAAGCCCACAAACCAAATTTGGTAAGATTTGAATCACTGGATTGAAAATCGTGACCAAATTTGCAAAGTTAGTCTGCGAACAGAAAGTTAATGACCATTTGACCAAAAATTGTCCAAACTTGATGAAACTTGGCTAGTGACCTTAACTGAGGTGCTTAACAGATCTATGTCAAAGTTGGGACAAAAATTTACAAAAATATAGCTAGAGTAAATAATCGCAATTATTTACATCTGCTTTAAAGCTTGAAAATTTTGCACATTTGAGTATACCACAAGGTCAAGCATATCAAGTAGACCTCATAAATCAGTTTTGGTGAAATTTGGATCACAAAAGTGAGACTTAAGCCAGATTCTTGAAATCAGAGTCTGCGGACACAAAATAGTTGATAAACTTGATCATATTTTGTCCAAACTTGATGAAACTTGTCCAGGGACTTTAACAGGTTGTAAACTTGCCAATCCAATCCAAAAAGTGCAAAAAACTTGTAAAAGTAAATAGTCTCGATTATTTACTACTGCTACCCAGCGATATCAGTCTTGACTTTTGAACTTATACAGTGTTAGACTAATATAATACAAAGCCACCGGGAGATTTTGGGTTCAATCGGATCAGAATTGGTACACATTCACTCAGTTTCTAGGTTGCAAATTAAATCTTTGATTTTTTGCTAAAGACGAATCTGAAAGTAAATCACGAGAGTTAGCAAAAACTCTACTATCTTTATAGAAGAATAGCTAACTTGATCAAATTTGTATAGGAATCGTGTTGCAGACCAGGAATCAATGGCTTGACAGAAAGTTGATCGAATCAAGTGGAAATTGACGACAAGTCAATTCAAAGGTAAGTACTCTAACCAGGGCTTCATAAGTCTATATGAACCTTAGATCTGGTCATGTACTAGGAAATCAGGGCATACTCAGAGAAACCTCTAGTAGAGTATCCACCGAAGACAACGTGAATCAAGGCAATTCCTTGCACACAATTCTTGAAGAAGTCTCCGACACTTTTTCAGATTCAACATCTGAAATGCCTTCTTATTCGGCTCACTCGAAAATTGGAACGACAATGTGCTATAAGCATATACTCTCTTTTTACAAGACTAACTGCCATGGAGCCCAGGTTTACTTAGACCCTAATAAGGAGTATGATATTTGCATTGATGACTATGGTATTGAGTTCGAAGAAGAGATTAGGGCAAACAAACAAGGAAAAATATACATGGACAGAAACGAAACTCGGTATGTACAAGTCAAAAACCCTGATGTGGTAGAAATATGGGGATTAGAAGTAAACACCATAATCCCAGATATGTCAGCAAAAGAAGGACCACCAACTTTAGAATTCGAGGGATACGATCAAGTAGATTTGAAACCTTTGAAACGGCTTAGTACGAAAAATCCTAGGATCAGAGTCTATTGTTGGAAGATAGAAACACAAAAGATCTTTTGTGGACTTTGCATGCCAAACCAGGACAACTAATGGCCATGAAGATCATCTATATCTTGAAGATCAAAGATAAGGAATTAGCAGACCTACCAACCTACATGTTTAGGGATTGTTATAACAACAACTTTGTTATGATGACTCCCGAGGAGGTAGAACAAACCAAATACCAAGGGTATTCCATAAGGGATTGGATATTAGGACAAGGACCAGAAACAATTCCAAGAGATGAACACCGTGAGAGATTATCTGAGAGTAATGTGAAGAAACCAGAAACCACCTCATCACGTAGAAAACCGGGTGACACTAAGGGCAGTCCAAGGCTACATGAGTCACTATTTCCAACAGACTGGTTTAAAGGACTCGGAACAGGACCAACTGCCAAGAGACCGGGAGTTGAACCAAACAAACATATCAAACCAGCTGATTTTCAAAAATGGGTCAGAAAATACAGTGGATCAGGAGATCCATACGACCACTTAGCAAGCTTTAAGCAAGTGCTAAGAGCAAAACGTATATTCGATTTCCATACTCAATTCGAGGGGTTTGGAATGACATTAGAAGGAAAAGCATTGACATGGTTCCAAAACATGCCACCAAGGTCAATCATGGACTTGAACACATTAGCTCAAGGATTTGTAGCTGCTTGTTCCAAAATGGGGATCAAACATAATACGGCAGCTCAAATCTACAACTTTAAACAGAAACATGGTGAGTCTATTAGGGATTGTGCAACTCGAATGAAACAATACATTGCCTAGGGCTAGAGATACCTGCAGAAGAATGACTCGTATCTTTGTTTCTAGAGGGACTGCTAAACAAAGAACTTCATGCTATACTCTATAGTAAGAAGCATACAACCCTAGAAGAGCGTGTGTCAGAAGGAGACAATTGCGATATTTTTAACGAAGAAGATGTCCCTAAGGATAACCAAAGTGAGAAAACAGTGTCCACTAAACCAGCACAAGTGGGAACGGCTACTGCAGCATCACTTTTAGCCATAGAAGACATGCTCAGAAGGATGAATGACATGATGAACAACATGCAAAAATCACCTATGAGGGGACTGGGACAAGGGATACCTCAATAGAGACAACCAATTAGGCCACAAAAATGGTGTGCAATTGAGGTTAAATGGACCAACCATGAGACCCACGAGTGCTACTTCAAACCAAAGTATGATGCAATATTCAGTATGTGCCTATGAGGCCACAAGGACAACCCATGTACAGATATCAGCCTAATATGGCCCAAGCTCAAAGACCACCAATGGGGTATGGAAAGACCTCAACATGTATTGGGACAACAACCTCCGTACCCAGGACATAATGCAGTGCCTGTAAAGTACATGCACTCAGAAGGAGTCATAGATGAATAAGCATTAGTGCTTGTTACACCCTATGCAGAGCCTAGTTTATCTACAGTAATGGTAGAAGGAGATTGGTATAATTCACATCCACCACCAATGGACGAAATTGCGACTTATGCTCCACTAGATCTCGCACCAATGTATTATGTAGCTAATCAAGGTGTCAGACCTGCCATGGTAAGACCCATGATTAAGCCAAGAACAGGAAACTATCATAGATGTGGTGCAGATGACCATTGGAAAAATGAATGTCCAAAGCTTGACAAAAACCTCAAGCCAGTTGAAGCCTATTGCATACAATGTTGCAAAAATGGAGGACATTTTTTGAAAGATTGTCCTAAAAATCCTTTAAACAAGGGTAAAACAGTAGTAAACGTAGTCCAAGTGATACCTACTAGCTCATCAGAGAGTAAACCGATTATTCCAATCAAGGTAATCACTAGAGCCCAGGCCAAGAAAAAGAAACACAACTCTGATGATGATTCAGAAAATATGAAAGTTTCCTCTCAAAGAATCAAAAGAAGGAGAAGCAAAAGATATGAGATGAGAAAACAAAAACAACGGGTTGAAATCGAGGAGAAAGCAAAAAACCTATTCCAAGAAAAGTTGAAAGAAACTGGAAGTGAAATCAAGGAAACAACCATGAAGTCTGGAGGATCCATTCTGGTCAATAAAATTTTTGCCTTTTAACGCCGCCTTCAAAGCCTACCAAGCAAGACTTAGAGCAAGCCAAAACATGGAAAACAAATGGAAAAACTATCCTTCTCCAGACATGGAAGCAGTTAAGCTGGAAGCTTATCAAAAAAATTGGTAAGAATCACGCAAGAAATGTTGGAAACACAAAAACCAAGCTTGAAAGTATTGCAAAACCTGAGGAGCTTGTGGTAAGAGACACTAAAGAAAAACCCGATGTGGTGGAAAAACCTCACCTTGAAACAAAAGAATCAAACTTATAGTGTCGGACATCGAAGATGCCTTAGACGGAATTCCATTCGTAGAGGAAGATTGGCCAGGACACTTATGGAAAAAGTTAGAGAGATCAATGATGGGAGCCTAACTCTAAAGTCATCTCCTATAGACGAAATCTGGTTGGATAACCTTCATATTGATATGAACATGGATGTACAATCCTTGTACGGGGATTGCGGATCTAAAGCTTTTGGAATATCGTAACCATTGACCTTGAAAACATTACCCCTCTTACTTGGGAGATAACGAAGATGAATCCATAGTGTGTAAGACCACTCAAGTAAAGAGAGCTAAACAGACCCTAGAAGTAGACAACATTCATTCAATCATGTCTACACCCATCCAATGCACTCTTACCTTGGGAGAACTACTAAAATTCAGACCATAGTTATGGAAGGATCTACAGAAAACCCTAGAGAAGGTGGGGATAACGGGGCTAATTTCAAAAAATTTGGGAAAATTAAAAAACGAAATGGACAACAAAGAGATTCGATCTATTCCCATGAACAAAGTCGAAGAATATTATGAAGGGAAAGAAGGAAACACCACTCTTCCAGTGAAATATAATGACATTGGAACCATGGCGATACTGGATAGTGGAGCAGGAAAATCCATAGCCACGAAAGCAGTATGGGAATCCTGGGGACAACCAGCCATTAGAAAAACTTAAATCAAATTGCAATTGGATGACGGACACATTGAGACACCATTAGGGCTGCTTGAAAAGGTGATAGTCAATTCTTGTAGAATTGAATATCAACACACTTTTGCCATAGTAGACTTTGGAAAAAACTCAATTATGAAATCATATTGAGAAGACCTTTCATGCGATAGGTACAGCTTATCCAAGATTGGGGAAACAATTATCTGTACTTAAAGCAAGTGGGATCTATAACAAGAGTAAATCTAAAAGATCACACTTATAGAGATGTCTTGAAAACATTCATACATGAGTTTGATTCAATCTCTTCGGCTGAAACTAAGCTTCCATCCTGGTTAAATAAAGACACTCCTATTTGGATATGTGGAGCATCAGAAAATGGAAGTTTAAGACGAGAAGAATGTATTCTAGAAAGGGACTGCACAGACGAAGCCTATGTACTTGAACCCTTTCCAGAGCATTTGTTTGAGCCATTTGAGTGGACTCAAATTTAGCGACCATGGATGTATGTGTGAATACGTCTATGCCTACTCAATTTTGCAATGAGGATGGCTATGACATAATTTCCATTCAAATGATTTCAATCCTCAACATTGAAGACGAAGATGAGGAACCCAAGGATTTGATGAAAGCTCAACAAGTCTTTTCAGACCTCTACTACGATGCAACAGATGAGTTAGATGAACACTCAGCTACACCAGAAGATTTGGTGTCAGAAAAAGAACATGTGAGAGCTAAGCTACTCTTGAAAGGAGGGGAGGAAAAGTTTTTTGACTTTCCCAACCAGAAATCGAGAAGACAAAGGAAAAGGGACACCATAAACATGAAAACACGACCTATGCCATCAGTCTCCAGTAGAACACAATTCATGATACAGATAGATGCAAATGATTTTCTCAAGGAAAAAATCACTAGCAGATATCCTTCAAACAAAAATTCAAAAATATCTAAAATATCGAGAAAATCAAGGAAGGATACTAAAGTAAACCCACAGGATAAGAAACCACTCATGACACGTGTCGAGCGGAAAAAGATATATCAAGAGTTGAAAAAATCTCTAAAGGAGATATACAACCGAAATGGAAACCACAAAAGAGGATGGTAAGGATGTAATGAGTGTTCCATCCCATTACAAAAACTATACTCTCCAAAATAGAAAAATCATAGTCAAACAACCTGCTAGGGAACTATGGAAGCAGGGCGAGTCCTATGAAGGACCTGAAAATGCTAAAAAGATAAACCTGGCTGAACCAGGAGAAGAGCCTAGACCTGCTTACATTGCGAATGACCTAGTAGAGAAATAAGAAGAGATTTTTCTAAACTTGCTCAAGGAATCCAGAGATCAGTCAACATACCATACCCATGAGAGATGATGAGAAACCAAGTAGACAAAGGCCATACAAGTATAATGAAACATTTGCCAGGAAGATAAAAGAAGAGAATAAAAAACTAAAGGAATCCAAATTCATTTACGACATTGAACACACAGATTGGGTGTCTCCAATTGTGGTAGTACCCAAGAAGAATGGAAAATTATGAGTATGTGTTAATCTGAAAAAAGTAAATGCAGCTACCATTAGAGACAACCTTCCTCTTCCAATCACTGAGCATGTTTTAGAACGAGTTACAAGAAAAGAAGCTTACAGCTTCTTAGATGGCTTTTCGGGATACAATCAACTTTTGGTTGACCCAAAAGATCAGCATAAAACTGTTTTTGCAAGAGAATGGGGTATTTTTACCTATCAGGTTTTGCCGTTTGGATTAACTAATGCTCAGCCACATTTCAAAGGTTGATGATCCATGCTTTTAAAGAATATCTTAGGAAATTCTTAGAAGTATATATGGATGATCTATGCGTACATTCATCAATCCGGGCTGATCATTTTTGAACACCTTAATGTAGACTTTATATAATTTGCTTAAATCCTGAAAAGTGCACATTCATGGGTAGACAAGGAAAAATTCTTGGACATATAGTGTCTAAAAATATCATAGCTACTGATATTGAAAAAAATCATGTCATTGCTGATTTTCCTAGACCAACAACAGTTAAGGGGGTACAAGCCTTCATGGAGCATTGTGGATATTACGAACGGTTCATCTACATGTACGCTATAATTGCAAAACCCATGTATACCTTGATTACACACTTTGAGTGGACCGAGGCATGTGAAGAATCCTTTATGAAGCTTAAGCAAGCTCTCACCCCAGCTCCAATATTGAAAGCACCAGATTGGAATAAGATATTCCACGTACATATAGATGCTTCCAATTTTGCTATCGGTTGTATACTAGTTGTAACATTTAATGGCCTAATAACTTGTGTGTAGCGGAAATTAGCATGAACATAGTGGGCATTTCATTAGAATAGATTCCTAATGAGAATTACAAGAGTGCTTGGGTGGAGAGAGCAACAAAAAGCATAACACCTAGTTAGATAGCATGAAAAATACTTTCAAAAGAGAGAGAAATTAAGCAATTGACAACAGTTGAGGACCGGATTTGCATGGAGCCGGTCCCCCCTCCAAAAGGCTTTGTATTATGGTTTCTCCCATCAAGAGAGACATTGTACAATACAATTCTTTGTGTTCCTTCAAGACTAGCTAGTGCAATGAAGATGAAAGCTTCATGCACCAAGCAAAACACTTAGCAAACACAACTTTAATTATCCCCGGTCTCAGACCCAAGACCTCACACACCTTCGAAGATGGTGAGAGCTAGTAGGGTATGAGAGTAGATTGAGAGGAAGAAAGAGTATCTTACGAGAAAGATGTACATCTCCTCACATAATCACTCATATTAGCATACCTTAGCTTAGTAATTAGCATGGTAGAGGAGATGAGCATGCATTGAAGCTTGGATCTTGGTTGGATTTGCATCCACATGCCAAGAGTGTGTCGATGCAGGCTTCTATCTCACAAGCTTGGAGTAGGTGATGAGCTCTCCATTAAAGCTTGGGAAGAGATAGTCTTCTTTACTTCTCACATAGGCTATGTGAGAGTGTGTGTGTGTGTGATAATTCCTTGCAAAAAACCCTCTCTCTCTTGGGCGAGCCCTCTTGCTATTTGCTCTTGCTATTTTTCCATTGGCCCTCCCCAAGTCAAGCCAATGATTATTAAGCAGCATAAGTGATAGCCTATTGACATGTGTCCCCCTTTCCCCTTTTGTGAGAGCTATAGGTAATTTAATAATTAAACTAAACTCTCATTGGACCCCTTTGCCTCCTGGCCAATAGGAATCAGGCAAGCCATTGGGTTACTGAATGCTCATTGGACCCCTTGGGAGACTGTCCAATAGTCTTCTAGAGGACTTAATTCTCATTGGTTCTTTTATTAAGAGTTTATAAATTAATTAAACTAGATTTACTCTAGCCTAAATCTCATTGGTCCACCTCCAAGGCCATCCAATAGGAATTGGGCACACCTTGTGGGCATCTGGGCTAGGGAGCTGACATGTGTCCCTAATGCCCTTTGTGTAAAGGGAGCCTGTGTGTGTGTGTGTGTGAATTTCTCTCTCATCCCCTACTCCCAAGGCTCGCCCCCTCCTATGTAGGGATTTGAAAAGAGCATCCAATTTCCCTAGGGTTGACCTTTGGACACAACCTTTGAATTTTGGAACCTTAGCATTTTGGAAGTCTTAATGGGCTGAACCTTAGGGTCTTTTTAGCCCATTGTTGAATATGGCTCTTTTGCAGATGGCCCCCCCTTTGGATCCCTATTTTACCTCCTTTGGATCCCTACTGTGGCCAGTCTGCTAGCTTAACCAATATTCTAGCTTTTTCTCCCCTAGCACTTCTCCACATTAAATGATCAGTTTAATATGAAAAAATCATTTAGGAGAATTAGATATTGATTATTATGACATTACCTCTCTCTTGAAATCATAGTCGTCCTCGACTATGGTGTAGAGAAGATAAATCATATTCATGAGTCCTTTTCTTAGCAGGTAGAGAATCCCTATGTTACCCTACGACATCATTCCACAATCGATGACTAGTCCATTTGGTGCTTGAGATCCTGAGGCTTCCGCAAGCATGTCTGCACATTAGTCCTATCAATCTTCCATAGTAGAGTGACAAGATCTACTTGGTGTTTGGGAGACGTCGTCTCCGCAAACTTGATCTAAGCATGCATACTACTTCATTTTTGTGCACAATACATTTGCTTACTCTTGGGAAGCATTGTAAGTGTTAGGAAATAAGATGTAGCTAAATAGATAATTGAGTAGATTACTTAATGGAGAGAGACAGATTTATATACACGAGATTATAGAGTAGAGAGAGAGAGAGAGTACACACGATATACGTGGTTCACCCAATGTGGGCTACGTCCATGGGAAAGCAGCCACTTAATGGCTTTAGTACTTCAAAACAAGAAGTAGTTTACAAAGGGATTATACCCTTAATGGAGCTCCCGCCTTGCTTGACTCTCACCACCTCACACTCACCTTGTTGCATCAACTTCACACTATGAAATGTGTGTAGAAATGGCCTCCTTTTATAGGCCAAAAGGGTTGCCCTCTCTTATGAGAGACAGCCATGTGTAGCCGCCCTTGTGCGAATAAGTCCAAATCGGACCCTCCAATCCGCCCATGTGTGGCCACCCTTGAGAAGACAAGTCCGCTTTTGAATTCGGCCACCGGCCATTGACTTCCGACCACAGACCACCGACCATTCACTTTCGACCACCGGCCATCGGCCATTGACTAACGGCCACCGGCCAACCGACCGGTTGTTTTCCGAACACTTTCCGGCCGCCGTCCGACCATAATATTCCGGCGAAAAAGAATATTCCGGCTGCCCCTGATTCTTGTCCGTGAAAATTTTTGGTTTCCGCTGAGTGATTTTCCTTCACGCACGATGGCTTCTCCTCATAATGGGGGCCTTACAAATGTGTGCTTTTACCACAGAAAATTACAAGGGTAAATCACGCTCCATACTTAACAATCTCCCACTTGGAGACTGATCTCCAAACCAAACCTGTGGTTGCTTTCCATTCTGGCTTCATATCCTTGAATGCCGATTGAAGATGAGCAAAAGCTCAACTTCTCCTTGTTGACCACCTTTGTAAACATATCTGCAGGATTTTCACTTGTATGCACCTTTCCTAGCTTTAGCTGTCCCTGTTCCAAAAGAGTGCGTATGAAGTGATATCTCACCTCAATGTGCTTTGTCCTTGAATGAAAGGCAGAGTTCTTCGCAAGATGGATAGCGCTTTGGCTATCACTGTACAAGACACAATTTTCTTGTTTGAATCCAAGCTCTTCTAAGAATCTGTGAAGCCACATAATTTCTTTGCTTGCCTCCGTCATTGCTACATACTCTGCTTCCGTGGTAGAAAGTGAAACCACTTTCTACAGCTTTGAAGCCCAGCTTACTGTTGTGCCTCCAACCGTGAACACATAGCCAGTAGTGCTCCTTCGAGTATCTTTGTCACCTGCCATATCTGCATCAGCATACCCTTCTAGAAAAATATCAGTTCCTCCAAAATACAAAGCATTTGTTGTTGTCCCTTTTAGATACCTAAGTATCCACTTCATAGCTTGCCAATGCTCTTTACCTGGGTTGTCCATGATCCTACTCACAACTCCCACTGCATGTGCAATGTCTGGCCTTGTCCAGACCATAGCATACATTAGAGAACCTACCGCTGCAGCATATGGAACTTTAGACATATAGGCTATCTCCTCTTGTGTCTTTGGACACATATCCTTCGTTAGTTTAAAATGACCAGCCAAAGGTGTAGAAAATGGTTTTGTATTTTGCATTGTAAACCTTTCGAGTACCTTCTTGATGTAATCTTCTTGAGATAGCTTTATTGTCTTCTTCGTCCTGTCCCTTGATATTTTCATACCAAGTATCCTCTTTGCAGCACCTAAATCTTTCATTGAAAAAGATTTGGACAGCTCCTCTTTTAGGTCTTTGATGTCCTGCATGTTAGCACTTGCAATCAACATGTCATCAACATACAACATTAGGATGATGAATTTCCCATCTCCCAAATTCTCCGTGTAGACGCAATGATCCGAGTTGCATCTTGTGAATCCATGATCCAACATCCATCGATCAAACTTCAAGTACCATTGTCTTGATGCTTGCTTTAGACCATACAAGCTCTTCTTTTAATCTGCAAACCATTTTCTCCTTACCTTTTACTTCATACCCCTTTGGTTGAAGCATGTAGATTTCCTCCTCTAAGTCACCGTGAGGGAATGCCGTATTTACATCCATTTGCTCGAGATTTAGATCATGAGCAGCCACAAGGCTTAAGACAAGCCTAATTGAGTTCATTTTTACAACAGGAGAAAATATTTCATTGAAGTCAATACCTTTCTTTTGAGAAAAACCTTTTACCACAAGCCTAGACTTGTACCTTTTCTTCCCACCTTCTTCTTCCTTTAGCTTGTACACCCATTTGTTTTGAAGTGCCCGCTTACCTTTTGGCAACTCAACCAACTCCCATGTTTGGTTGCGATGTAGTGAGTCCATCTCCACTTGCTTTCTGGAGGTCTACTTGCTCTTGTAGATCTTCGGGGAATAGGTTGAGGCTCCTCATTTGGTTGACGTTGTTGCACATTGTCACCGTTTGCAGTCCTTGAGTCTTCACCGTCCTCAAGCTCCATGTACTCATCACCTGTTTTTTTTGTTTGTTTTCTTTCCAAGTAATCTTTGTACATATTTTGTTCGTTAAAAATTACATCCCTACTCCTTAAGATTTTACCATCTTCAGGATTCCATAGGCGATACCCAAAGTCTCCTTCTCCATAGCCAATGAAGAAACACTTTTTGGACTTTACATCTAACTTTGATCTTAGGCTTCTATCTATGTGCATGAAAGCCTCACACCCAAACACTTTGAGAAATGCATAATTCACCGGTTTACCTGTCCATGCCTCTTCTGGAACTCCCCCATCCAATGCCGTTGAGGGTGACCGATTGATTAAGTACACAGACGTACTTACACCTTCCGCCCAAAGCTCAAGCGGTAGGCCTGCATGTAGCCGCATGCTTCGTGCTCGTTCCATGATTGTCCTGTTCATCCTTTCTGAAATCCCATTTTGTTGAGGTGTCCTTGGGGTTGTCCTTTGCCTCCGAATGCCATTGCTAGCACAAAAGCTTTCAAAAGCTTGGCTGCAATATTCGCCTCCATTGTCGGATCTGATGCATTTAACCTTGGTACCTGTTTCATTCTCCACAAAGGCTTTCCACCTTTGAAATATGGAAAATACATCGGATTTATTCTTCATGACATAAACCCATGTTTTTCTAGTCGCATCGTCTATGAATGTTACATAGTACAATGAGCCACCAAGTGATGGTGTACTTGCAGGACCCCAAACATCAGAATGAACCAACTCAAGTTTTTTATTTTTTCTTTCATTTCCTGATTTTTGAAATTTTACCCTCTTTTGTTTACCATAAACACAATCTTCACAGAACTCTAAGTCCACTTCTTTCAAACCTGGTAGAAGCTTCTTTGTTTGAAGGATTTGCATTCCTTTGGCACTCATATGCCCAAGTCGGTAGTGCCACACCACATTGTCAACTTCTGTAGTTGCTGCACAAGCTGAAGGTTGCGTGCTAACAGTACACAAGTAAAGTGTACCGACTTTTTCACCCTTGGCAACCACCAAAGATCCCTTTGAGATCTTCCACCGTTTGTTTCCGAATGCAATGTTGTGACCTTCATCGTCCAATTGTCCTGTAGAGATCAAATTTTTGCGAAGAGAAGGAACATGCCTAACATCTTTAAGCTTCCATTCATTTCAGTTAGTAGTTTTGACAGAAACTGTACCTTTGTCGACAATCTCACAAGCTTCATCATCTCCTAAGTATACATACCCAAAATTACCTTTGGTGTAGTCTTGGAAATGTTTCTTGTGTGGTGTCGCATGGAATGAAGCCCCGGAATCTACTATCCAGGAATTAGACACATTGTCTAATGAGAGAATTAGAGCATCTTGCTCTACTTTACCTGCCACATTGGCCTCCGATGTTGGCTTGTTGTCTTGAGACTCTGTCTCCTTCTTCTTCTTGGACCAGCAATCCTTCTTGACGTGGCCCTTCTTGCCGCAGTTCCAACATTCAAGAACTAACTTTGTGCGTGACTTGCTCCGCCTTGAGCAATCACGACCCTTTTGGTTTTTGAACCTCTCCTTAAGCCTTCCTCTTGTTTCCACTGATAGTGCAACACTTGATGATTCTCCTGTGCTTCTCCTTCGCATTTCCTCGCTTAAGAGAACACCCACAACATTATCAAACTTAAGAGTATTTGTGCCAGAGATAGAATTACTTACAGCCATCACAAGGCTGTCCCAACTATCCGGTAGAGATGATAGTATAAGGAGAGCTCGCACTTCGTCATCGAAATTGATTTTCACTGATCGAAGTTGACTTATGTTTGTGTTAAAGTCATTTAGGTGTTCTGCAACTGAACCATTCTCTGCCATCTTTAGATTGAACAAGCGCTTCATAAGAAATACCTTATTGGATGCTGATGGTTTCTCGTAGAAGTCATCAAGTGACTTCATCAAGTCCTCCGTGGTCTTCATCTCCGAAACATTGAAGGCCACCATTGACGCCAAGCTTAACCAGATTGTTCCCAGTGCCTTTCGATCAAGGACAATCCATGCTTCATCTGCCATTCTTGCGGGCTTCTTCGCAAGACCGCCTAGTGGCAAATAGAGGTCCTTCTGGTAGAGATAGTCTTCAATCTGCATCTTCCAATGTTGGTAGTTTTTGCCGTTGAACTTCTCAATCTTGAGCTTCCCTTCCTCCGCCATAACTCCCACTCAATTCAATGAATCCTTTCCTTGAGATAATTTAGCTACGAGCAAACCTTGCTCTGATACCAGTTGTTAGGAAATAAGACGTAGCTAAATAGATAAGAGTAGATTACTTAATGGAGAGAGACAGATTTATATACACGAGATTATAGAGTAGAGAGAGAGAGAGAGAGAGAGAGAGAGTACACACGATATACGTGGTTCACCCAATGTGGGCTACATCCACGGGAAAGCAGCCACTCAATGGCTTTAGTACTTCAAAACAAGAAGTAGTTTACAAAGGGATTATACCCTTAATGGAGCTCCCGCCTTGCTTCACTCTCACCACCTCACACTCTCCTTGTTGCATCAACTTCATACTATGAAATGTGTGTAGAAATGGCCTCCTTTTATAGGCCAAAAGGGCTGCCCTCTCTTATGAGAGACAGCCATGTGTAGCCTCCCTTGTGCGAATAAGTCCAAATCGGACCCTCCAATCCGCCCATGTGTGGCCGCCCTTGAGAAGACAAGTCCGCTTTTGAATTCGGCCACTGGCCACCGGCCATTGACTTCCGACCACCGGCCATCGGCCATTGACTACCGGCCAACCGACCGGTTGTTTTCCGACCACTTTCCGGCCACCGTCCGGCCATAATATTCCGGCGAAAAAGAATTTTCGAAAAAAAAAGTCTCGGGGGCCTCCGTCCCCGAGGCCTTTAAAGTTGCCCCTGATTCTTGTCCGTGAAAATTTTGGTTTCCGATGAGTGATTTTCCTTCACGCACGATGGCTTCTCCTCATAATGGGGGCCTTACAAATGTGCGCTTTTATCACAGAAAATTACAAGGGTAAATCAGGCTCCATACTTAACACAATCTTCACAGAACTCTAAGTCCACTTCTTTCAAACCTGGTAGAAGCTTCTTTGTTTGAAGGATTTGCATTCCTTTGGCACTCATATGCCCAAGTCAGTAGTGCCACACCGCATTGTCAACTTCTGTAGTTGCTGCACAAGCTGAAGGTTGCGTGCTAATAGTACACAAGTAAAGTGTACCGACTTTTTCACCCTTGGCAACCACCAAAGATCCCTTTGAGATCTTCCACCGTTTGTTTCCGAATGCAATGTTGTGACCTTCATCGTCCAATTGTCCTGTAGAGATCAAATTTTTGCGAAGAGAAGGAACATGCCTAACATCTTTAAGCTTCCATTCATTTCCGTTAGTAGTTTTGACAGAAACTGTACCTTTGCCGACAATCTCACAAGCTTCATCATCTCCCAAGTATACATACCCAAAATTACCTTTTGTGTAGTCTTGGAAATGTTGCTTGTGTGGTGTCGCATGGAATGAAGCCCCGGAATCTACTATCCAGGAATTAGACACATTGTCTAATGAGAGAATTAGAGCATCTTGCTCTACTTTACCTGCCACATTGGCCTCCGATGTTGGCTTGTTGTCTTGAGACTCTGTCTCCTTCTTCTTCTTGGACCAGCAATCCTTCTTGACGTGGCCCTTCTTGCCGCAGTTCCAACATCAAGAACTGACTTTGTGCGTGACTTGCTCCGCCTTGAGCAATCACGACCCTTTTGGTTTTTGAACCTCTCCTTAAGCCTTCCTCTTGTTTCCACTAATAGTGCAACACTTGATGATTCTCCTGTGCTTCTCCTTCACATTTCTCGCTTAGGAGAACACCCACAACATCATCAAACTTAAGAGTATTTGTGCCAGAGATAGAATTACTTACAGCCATCACAAGGCTGTCCCAACTATCCGGTAGAGATGATAGTATAAGGAGAGCTCGCACTTCGTCATCGAAATTGATTTTCACCGATCGAAGCTGAATTATGTTTGTGTTAAAGTCATTTAGGTGTTCTGCAACTGAACCATTCTCTGCCATCTTTAGATTGAACAAGAGCTTCATAAGAAATACCTTATTGGATGCCGATGGTTTCTCGTAGAAGTCGTCAAGTGACTTCATCAAGTCCTCCGTGGTCTTCATCTCCGAAATATTGAAGGCCACCATTGACGCCAAGCTTAACCGTATTGTTCCCAGTGCCTTTCGATCAAGAACAATCCATGCTTCATCTGCCATTGTTGCGGGCTTCTTCGCAAGACCGCCTAGTGGGAAATAGAGGTCCTTCTGGTAGAGATAGTCTTCAATCTGCATCTTCCAATGTTGGTAGTTTTTGCCGTTGAACTTCTCAATCTTGAGCTTCTCTTCCTCCGCCATAACTCCCACTCAATTCAAGGAATCCTTTCCTTGAGATAATTTAGCTATGAGCAAACCTTGCTCTGATACCAGTTGTTAGGAAATAAGACGTAGCTAAATAGATAATTGAGTAGATTACTTAATGGAGAGAGACAGATTTATATACACGAGATTATAGAGTAGAGAGAGAGAGAGAGAGTACACACGATATACGTGGTTCACCCAATGTGGGCTACGTCCACGGGAAAGCAGCCACTCAATGGCTTTAGTACTTTAAAACAAGAAGTAGTTTACAAAGGGATTATACCCTTAATGGAGCTCCCGCCTTGCTTGACTCTCACCACCTCACACTCACCTTGTTGCATCAACTTCACACTATGAAATGTGTGTAGAAATGGCCTCCTTTTATAGGCCAAAAGGGCTGTCCTCTCTTATGAGAGACAGCCATGTGTATCCGCTCTTGTGCGAATAAGTCCAAATCGGACCCTCCAATCCGCCCATGTGTGGCCGCCCTTGAGAAGACAAGTCCGCTTTTGAATTCGGCCACCGGCCATTGAATTCGGACCACCGACCACCGGCCATTGACTTCCGACCACCGGCCATCGGCCATTGACTACCGGCCATTGGTTGACCGACCGGTTGTTTTCCGACCACTTTTCGGCCGCCGTCCGGCCATAATATTCCGGCAAAAAAGAATATTCCGGGAAAAAAAAGTCTCGGGGGCCTCCGCCCCCGAGGCTTCTAAAGTTGCTCCTGATTCTTGTCCGTGAAAATTTTTGGTTTCCGGTGAGTGATTTTCCTTCACGCACGATGGCTTCTCCTCATAATGGGGGCCTTACAAATGTGCGCTTTTACCACAGAAAATTACAAGGGTAAATCAGGCTCCATACTTAACAGTAAGCATTGACAAGGTTTATGTTATCCTTTAATTGTATGCCTTGCATCCATCTAGCATCTTCAAAAGGATAATTCTTAAACTTAATAAGATATCATCGGCGGATAGTCTTACTGCCTCTTAGTACCTTGTGTTCATGTCGGAGAATGGACTCGGGCTGCAGCACCTCCTCTTGGTCCTCGATCTCCGGTGGGTCTTCAATAGTTGGTTCTTGAGGTGGCTCTCCTTTGTAAGGCTTTAACAGGCTCACATGGAAAGCATTGTGTATGAGCCAATGATTGGGCAACTTGAGTTGATAGGCCATCTCATTGATTGGCCTAAGAATCTGGAAGGGACCATAGTACCTTTTTGCTAGCTTAGCATAGTACTTTTGGTGGCCCGTAGGATTCTTGCCCATCGTGTGCCTCAATCGAGCCTTGGGAAACTTTAACAAGACCCAATCGTTTTCTTTAAAGGCTTGGGCTCTTCTGTGCTTGTCAGCAGCAGCCTTTTGCCTTTGCTGTGAGATAGAGATAGCATCCTTAATCTTTTGAAAATATTCTTGTAGGTCTCGGCTATACTCATCTGCAGCAGCGAGGATCTTCCCATGTAACTTAAGTAGCAAGGGACTTTTTGATCTCCCCTCAATTACCTCGAAAGGTGCTTTTCCCGTGGAAGTATGTACAATGTTATTGTAAGCATACTCCACCAAGGGTAAGTACTTCTCCCATTGGGATCTTTGATCTACTTCCGTTACATAGGCTTTTAGTAGATCGAGAATGGTTAGGTTAGCTATGTCACTTTGGCCATCCGTTTGTGGATGATAGGCCGAAGAGAAGTTTAGCCTTGTTCCTAGATTCTCAAAGAGACCCTTCCAGAAATTACTGGTCATTCTAGGATCTCTATCCGACACTATAGACATTGGCAAGCCATGGTACTTGAAAATTTGTGAAATGAAGAGGGTTGCCATTTGATGGGCTTTGATAGTCTTTTTGACAGTTATAAAATGAGCTTGTTTACTGAACTTGTCTACTATCGTCCATATTCCCGTATTCCCATGGATAGACTTAGGCAATCCAAAGATAAAATCCATGGATATGCTCTCCCATGGTGAATTAGGGATTGGCAAAGGTTGAAGCAATCCAAGTTGCTTCCCTCTATCAAATTTTTTCTTTTGGCATACCACACATTTAGAAACATACTCTTGTATGTTCACTTTCATGGTAGGCCAATAGAAATATGTTTCAATTCCCTTTAAGGTAGACTGAATCCCCCTATGCCCCGCATAAGGTGGAGCATGAGATTCATACATTACTTTCTCACGTAGTGAGTTAGTAACACATAGTCTATTGACGTAGAGAAGATAGCCATCTTGTAAAGTAAATGGTTCTTCTTTCTTCCATAATGCAAGGGCTGAAATCACATCTCTAAAATCGGGATCAATAGCGTACTCATCTATCATTAAAGATAGATCGTTGTGAGTTGCTATGGAAACCTCATTCACTCTCGTCCGTCTTGAGAGTGCATCAGCTACTTGATTATGCTTGCCAGCAATGTGAGCAATATGAAAATGAAATTGCGAAAGGAAATTTGCCCACCTCATTTGTTTGTCGGAGAGATTGGTCTGCGTCATGAAGTACTTAAGACTTTGGTGATCCGTTCGCAGAATGAAAGGAGTCCCCAATAAATAGTGCTTCCATGAGTCTAAGGCATGTATAACTGCAAGGAGGTCCTTTTCGTATATGCCTAGAGCTTGCTCAACAGGGTTGAGCCTTTGATCACAATGTCCTGATCAACTATCCTTATTTGATGATAGCCAATTTTTAGGTCAATCCTATTGAAGTAGGTCGATCCTTGTAGCTTATCAAATAGGTCTTCTACCCGTGGAACGGGAAACCTATTCTTGATAGTGATCCTATTTAGTGCTCTATAGTCGACACACATACGATATGTGCCGTCTTTCTTTTGCACTAATAGCACATGTGAGCAAAATGGAGATGAGCTAGGCCTAACCATGCCCTTCTCAACTAACTCATGCACTTGCCGCATAATCTCCTCTTGTTGAGCTTGAGAAACTCTATAAGGAGGTTTGTTAGGCGGTGAACTTCCTGGAAGAAGTTCAATTGCATGGTCATCATTACCTTGTTTAGGAGGTATCTCACAAGGGATGTCGTTAATAAAAACATCTTGAAACCCCTTGAGAAAATTGGATAACTCTAATTCCTTTTGGTTGCTTTTATTTTCTTTTGCTGAAGCATTAGGTTCATTTTGAGAATCTTTAACAAAAATCATGTACACGGAAATAGAGCTCTTTATTGACTTGTTGAAAGCTGGTGTATGTACAATGGGAATAGTGTTACCCATTTCCTTAGCATCTATATACATGTCTTTTTCCCTGAATTTAAAGGAGATTCTCCTTTCAGGAAATTTAACATCGGCACAGCCAAGCGGTCAAACCATGGTGCCCCTAGGATTACATCCTCATGCTTGAGAGGAGAGATAAATAAGTCCTCTTTGTCCACATAGCCTTGGACATGAAGCCTCAATTTCCCGATTAAGGGAGTGACTGAAGCTTCTTGCCCCTTGAAGGCACTGTCTGCAAGTAGGACATCTCCCATCTCGTAGGATTGTATGCCTAGCTTAGTGGCCAACTCTATAAATATAAAATTGTGAGTAGAACCAAGGTCAAAGAGAATAAAAGCATCATGTTCTCTTACCTTTCCGCAAGCATGGCATAGAGGAGATCCTTTGTGGTGAGTTTGGTGAGTCTCCTCGTCTTGGATTTCAACGAAGGTAGCTCTAGGAGGATCTTGGCAGTTGTTATTTTGGGGACAAGTGTGGTACGCATGACCTTGTTCACCGCACTTGAAACACCGGTTATCCTTGCGATAACACTCAAGCTCTTCAGGAGAGAGTTTGTTATTACCTTTGTAAACTCCCTTCTCTTTAGCTTTGTTGGAGTTTCCCTTAGGAGACTTTTGGATATTTTCCTTCCCCTTAGACTCATTGGAACCCTTGTTTTCCGTGGGCTTATTATTTCTTTTAGCCCCCGTTTGGAAATTGATTCGAGAGGCCACCATAGTATGGTGTATTACCGCCGATATGGTACGTGGCGTTTGGGAGTTGACATACTCCGCCATTTCTTCGGTTAAGCCCGCACAAAATTGTTGGTTTTGCTCTCCAAAATCCAACTTTTTGAAGACAGTGGCTTTGAGTTGTAGGTCCCAAAACTTGTCTACATATTTGTGGATGGATTCATAGGGAGAGAGCTTTAAGCTTCGCCATTCGGTGAGTACTTTGTCTTTGGCATCGGTGGACAAAAATTGCTTCATAATGGAAGCTCTTAAACCTTTCCATGTTCGTGGAGATTCACCGTTGGCTCGTAGGCTAGACCACCATTGCCTGGCAGACTTTTGAAAGTGCATAGCTACATGGCGTAGCTTAGAGGACTCCGTGAAGCCCTCATCTCCAAACGCCGCATCGAATTGCTGGATAAAAGCCACGACTTTGTCCGTAGCACCAAAGGTACCATCATAGGTAAGGAAAGAGATGCTCTTCCCTCCCTCTTTGAATTTCTTCAACTTGGATGACCTCTTCCATGTGGCATAGGATTTCCTAAGGCCTCTTCTTTTTGATGGTTCAAAGGTTGCACCATCACTTTCTTCAGAAGGTGAAGAATTTGAAGAAGGTGGAGAAGAGGGTGACCTCTTTCTCGCCTTTTTCTTGTATTGATCTTCGTTGTCTTCACCATCACTTTCATAAGAGGAAGAGGATGAAGAAGATGGAGAAGAGGGTGTCCTCTTTCTTGCCTTTTTCTTCTCTTGCTTTTTATCATCCCTCTTTGAATTATGGCGTGGAGAAGAGTGTGATGGTCTTCTCCGCTTTGGTGGTGATGGAGAGCGTTTAGCCGACCGTCTTCGTGGAGCCATCTCCGCCGAGGTGGCGGGAGACTCACTTATTTCTCGTTCCTTCGGTGGAGGCTCTTGAGTTCTCCTTTGGGAAGGAGATGCATCATCAAGAAGTAAATTCTTGACCCTTCCTACGGATTCTCTTCTTCTTCCCGAATCGGAGAGAGACCTCTTTTGGTAGTCTCACAAGGAGGCTTCCTAGGTGTTCTCTCGTCATGGTGATGAGCTAGGAGAATACCGTGAGCACGGAGCTGCTGTTGCACTTCACTTTGGAGAGATGGATTGCCCATGGCTTGTTGAAGCCTAGAAACAAGATAGTTAACAAGCATTGAAGCATCATTAGCAGCTTGCTCATGAGCAAAATCAAAGTTATCAACATTAATTTCACTCTCTTTACTATTGTCAGCCATTCTAACAACTTTTAGGTGTAAACTTTTTAGGTGTACTTTGGCACTTCAAGCCCTATTTGCTACTCCTCTTTACCCCTTTAGAAAAAGCACTCAAGCTACTATACCCGCGGCTCGAATACCATTAATTGCAAGGAATAGAAGAGAGGATCGTTCAAAACCAAAAGAGCACCAGCTCCTGTCAAGCCTCTAATAGCTCAATAGTGGTTAAGCCGTAGGCAAGCCCCGTAGGACTCCACTATTAAGACCATAGCTCTCAACGGTGATGCCCTGTTAACTGCACAAAGGTAGGCGCACTGCAAGGCTAAAAAATCCCTATTCTACTTACTCACGGGCAATTAATAATACCAACCATTTATAGCTAGCTTGAAGACCTCCCTTCTTGGGCAAGAAAAGAGAAACCTTGTGCTCTGATACCAATGTAACATTTAATGGCCTAAAAACTTGTGTGTAGCGGAAATTAGCATGAACATAGTGGGCATTTCATTAGAATAGATTCCTAATGAGAATTACAAGAGTGCTTGGGTGGAGAGAGCAACAAAAATCATAACACCTAGTTAGATAGCATGAACAATACTTTCAAAAGAGAGATAAATTAAGCAATTGACAACAATTGAGGACCGGATTTGCATGGAGCCGGTCCCCCCTCCAAAAGGCTTTGTATTATGGTTTCTCCCATCAAGAGAGACATTGTACAATACAATTCTTTGTGTTCCTTCAAGACTAGCTAGTGCAATGAAGATGAAAGCTTAATGCACCAAGAAAAACACTTAACAAACACAACTTTAATTATCCCCGGTCTCAGACCCAAGACCTCACACACCTTCAAAGATGGTGAGAGCTAGCAGGGTATGAGAGTAGATTGAGAGGAAGAAGGAGTATCTTACGAGAAAGATGTACATCTCCTCACATAATCACTCATATTAGCATAGCTTAGCTTAGTAATTAGCATGGTAGAGGAGATGAGCATGCATTGAAGCTTGGATCTTGGTTGGATTTGCATCCACATGCCAAGAGTGTGTCGATGTAGGCTTCTATCTCACAAGCTTGGAGTAGGTGATGAGCTCTCCATTAAAGCTTGGGAAGAGATAGTCTTCTTTACTTCTCACATAGGCTGTGTGAGAGTGTGTGTGTGTGTGTGATAATGCCTTGCAAAAATCACCCCCCTCTCTCTCTCTTGGGCGAGCCCTCTTGCTATTTGCTCTTGCTATCTCCACATTGGCCCTCCCCAAGTCAAGCCAATGATTATTAAGCAGCATAAGTGATAGCCTATTGACATGTGTCCCCCTTTCCCCTTTTGTGAGAGCTTTAGGTAATTTAATAATTAAAATAAACTCTCATTGGACCCCTTTTCCTCCTGGCCAATAGAAATCAGGCAAGCCATTGGGCTGCTGAATGCTCATTGGACCCCTTGGGAGACTGTCCAATAGTCTTCTAGAGGACTTAATTCTCATTGGTTCTTTTATTAAGTGTTTTTAAATTAATTAAACTAGATTTACTCTAGCCTAAATCTCATTGGTCCACCTCCAAGGCCATCCAATAGGAATTGGGCACACCTTGTGGGCATCTGGGCTAGGGAGCTGACATGTGTCCCTAATTCCCTTTGTGTAAAGGGAGCCTGTGTGAGTGTGTGACTTTCTCTCTCATCCCCTACTCCCAAGGCTCGCCCCCTCCTATGTAGGGATTTGAAAAGACTTTTTGGTCACACACAAAGCATCCAATTTCCCTAGGGTTGACCTTTGGACACAACCTTTGAATTTTGGAACCTTAGCATTTTGGAAGTCTTAATGGGCTGAACCTTAGGGTCTTTTTAGCCCATTGTTGCACATGGCTCTTTTGCAACTGGCCCCCCCTTTGGATCCCTATTGTGGCCGGTCTGCTAGCTTAACCAATATTCTAGCTTTTTCTCCCCTGGCACTTCCCCACATTAAATGATCAGTTTAATATGAGAAAATCATTTAGGAGAATTAGAAAATAGATTATTATGACACTAGCTCAACCAGGAGACGGAAAAATTGACTTTCCTATTTCTTATGCTAGCCGACAGTTGAACATGGCGGAAAACAATTACACCATCACCGAAAGGGAAGGATTAGAAATAATATATGCCGCTAAAAAGTATAGACATTACCTATTAGCCAACAAGTTTGTGTTCATTGTAGTCCACCAAGCTTTGTTGTACATGGTCAACAAGCCATGCAACACAGGAAGAATAGTGAGATGGTTATCATTCTTTTGGAATCTAATTTCATTGTGGTTGTAAAAAAGGACACTACACATGACGAGTAGATCATTTGTCAAGGATTGTTTCAGGAGAATCACCTAAAGGGGTAGACGATGATCTACAAGATGCCTATTTTTTCTCTGTAGAAATGATACCTCAATAGTCTGAAAACATTGTGTCATTGATGACAATAGCTCAAGTGGATTCATAAATACCACTTCCTATTACGATCGGATTAATCGAGCAATCGGCTATGTACCAATTACTAGCTGGTAGGCTATACAAAAAAAATCGAGATGGGATATTGCTCTTATGCATTAATCCTGAAGAAAAAGAATAGTACCAAAGTCAATCACATGTTACCATAGTAGGACTTCACTTTGCAGAAGACCAAACTATGCAATGAATCTTGAGACTTGGAGTATTTTGGCCGACTATGAGGATTGATGTTCGATCTTTTGTAAAGGATTGTCCTCAATGTCAAAAACAAACACCCATACCTCAATGTAACATTGTTTCAAATGTCACTTGTTCCTAAGTGGAGTAACTATTTGTTTACTTACTTATCACGCCAAAAATTTCCTAAGGATATGAGTAAACGCCATCAGAGAGCAATCGAAACTGAAGCAAGAGACAATGCTCTTATTGGGAACCAATCTATCGAAGAGGTAAAGATCAACATTTGCGTCTTTGTGCAAATGAAGACGAGTATATTCCGATTATAGAACAAGCACGTGCTGGATTAGCTGGAGGTCACTTTTCTAGTGATACCACCACAAGGGCAATCTTGATGGCAGGCATATGGTGGCCAACACTTTTTGCAGATGCCAAAGAATATGTTCGAAGGTGTGATGCTTGTCAACAAGCAAAAATGCCAACACATGTAGATAGCATGCCCTTAAGACCAATGATAGAGACTAGAGCTTTCGCAAAATGGGGTATAAATTTTGTTGGGCCAATACATCCACCTGTTTATAGAACCCAAGCTCAATATATCATTGTATCTACGGACTATTTGACCAAGTGGGCTGAGGCTAAAGAAACTCAAAAGAATGATGCCAGAACCACCGCTGCATTCTTCTATGAGTATGTATTTTTGAGATAGGGACTGCCAATAGAAATTTTCATTGATTGGGGAACTCATTTCCTCAATAAGGTAATCAAGTATTTGCTTAATGAGTTTATGATCATCCATAACAAATCAGCTCCCTATCACCCACAAGCAAACGGACAAGCTGAGCATACGAATAAAATTCTTAGCTCTCGGTGATGACTAAAGTGGTTAGTTCAGGAAGGATAGAGTGGGAAATGAAATTCCATGCTACTCTTAGGGCTTATCGAGTTTCATTCAAAAAACTTTCAAATGCTACACCCTTTAACCTTGTATATGGTCTTGATGCCATACTACCAATAGAATTTATGTTGTTGACATTAAGGGTAGCAGCAAATCTTGAGTGAATTGGACATGAATTGTCAGAAAGACTTGAAGATTTGAAAAAGCTAGATGAGCAAAGGCTAATTGTTCTATCTCACATCTATGCACAAAAGCGAAAATGATTCCCATCAACACTCTGTAAATAGAGGCAATGGGAATTACCTAAAGATGCAGTTTCAACAGATGATGATTGGTTAGACGGAATGGAATTGCGCATCAAAGTACAGCTCAACAATCATAGCACCAATCATAGCACCAGATGAACACATGAATGAGACGATGATTCTTGGAATCCCCTGGATGCGGACATACAAAGCAGTACCAGATTGGGATACAAATCAACTCAAGTTATCACCTAAAGGCAAGCAACTCATTATTCCAATTGCATCAAGCAAGGAGGAATGGAAAGGAAGAAATCAACAGACCAAACCACGAAGTAATCATTCTTCTCCATCCCCTCGACAAGCAAATGCTACAAGTAGCATTCAAGGAGTCAGGAAAATTTGGGTACCACAAGCACAGCTTAAGGATAAGCTGGTTCAAATCTGAGTGCCTAAAACTTCACCGACAAAACAAAAGAAGGTCTTAAGGGTAAAAACAAAGAGACGAGCATCTCCGAGCAAGGAACCTAACATGAAATTGGTTTGGAAGAAAAGCGAGCACTTATCTTCTCCACAAACCGTCAAACCAATCAAGCAATGGCAAGTTAAGTCTCAAAAGAATCCATCACACCATACAACACCAAGCAAACCAAGCAAACCAAGCTACCAATAGCGAGAAAAAGCTCGAAAACTACAAAAGTGCTACCAACAGCTCAAGCAATCAGCGTGATGAAGCATCCTGATGGTACAATCAAAGAGAGAGCACACAAGCTACAACATTTTCTCTTCGGAAGATATCATCAGCGAACCTCGACATCAGAAACCCTTGAGTTAATTACTAAAGACCCAGCTCTTGCACAGCATAATGGTTTGAATTGCATTGATCTTTACAGCATGGTAGAGCCAACCACGGCTATGCATAGACACGATTGTTCAACCCATGCACACAATCGTCCCGGAGTACGCCATCCAAGAGGAGTGTAAGGGAACTAAGTACTAAGTAATTAAGGACAATGTTTGAAGAGGGAGGAAAAAGTTTGATATTAATGTGTGATTTTTTGCAAAATTACATAATGCCCTTATAATTCATCATCAAGGAAAAATTCATCGATAATATATTTTCGATGAGTGTAAATAGTGTATATACTATCAGAAAATCATCAAAAAATAGTCCTTTTTGGTATTTTTCATCATTTTTATTGATAATGAGACTTAAAAATAGAAAAATCCAACAAAAGACAATAAAGCTGTGTTTTTCAATGGATTTTCTTAATTATTGGATTTTCTCTTTACTTTTTTGAACATTAATAGCAAGAAAGCTCAGATGGAAAAACGGAAGACACGATGGTGATAAAAAAGACAAGGCGGACAAGCAAAAAAAATTTCAATGAAATCATAAGATGGAAGCAGGAAGCCTAAATTAAGCAGCTAGGCCTACTTTTGCAAAATTCTTGTAGAATGAGCTACAAGAATCCGATCAAGGAAATCTTTGAGTCTAACATAGATTTCACGGCCTAGTAGGACTAAAGGGGGAATCTGAGGAAAATTGGTTCTGTAAGTCTGGGTATAAATATCCAAGGTAGGCTAAAATCACATCATTTCCACTTGCAGCCTTTGCAGAGAGAACTTTTCGACCTCTTTCGCGCGTCTTTTTTGGAGTCTAAAGTTACCCGTTTTCAGCGCCGCCTCACACGAGACATGAGGGGTAAGTTCTTTACTCATCAATGATCCATTTTGTACAGCCGGTAGCTAGTCCAAACCCCCAGAGAAAACCCTAGAAACCAAGCAGTGCACGAAGACCTACGACCAAAAACTGACCATAGCGGCCTGTCAACTCGACCAAATCAGATGGGATTTGAATTGCAGCATGCCCTAACATAATAAAACCTTTCTATATCATTAGTTGACCATTCAGCAGGGGTCGACGGGGTCCCTAGTAGAAAAGCTAGACTTTTTGCAAATGCCAGAATTTCAATCTGACACCACAGATAGCTTGCCTACGAGGTTCATTCACAATGTATATGATTGGTTTAGTAAAATCAATCAAGCAAAGCCCTCAAAAAGAAGAAAAAGGCTCGAAGACTACAAAGCGTCAAATTCGACATACGGGGTCAAACTGACTCCAAATGAGACAGAATTGGATGAGTTGCTTCATGACTATGTTGTGGACAAGTGCAAAGCCTCAAAATTGGCTGACCAACTCAACAGGCAGTGTAGACACAGAAAACGGTGATTATATTGTAGCCCAATGTTCTCCTTTGCATAACCATTCTGTAGCACGAGGACAACCCTTTATCCTAGAGTTTTCCTCCTCAAATATGTTTTGCACTAGGTTGTGTGATCGACAACCAAGACTCCTTGCTCCCTCCGACTGCGACAACACGTCTCTCTCTCTCTCTCTCTCTCTCTCTCTCTCTCTCTCTCTCTCTCTCTCTCTCTCTCTCTCTCTCCCCTAGGTTCTATGAGAAATTTTAAGAGAAAATTGACTATGTTTGATTTGGAAAATAAATACACATGCATTTCATTTTAAAAAGTTCGTCGGCACCATGAAATTGGACCATTTTACGGATAGCTATAGAAGTAATTGGTCATCATTTACACAATTCTTTTTTAAAAATTCATCAATGCACTTTGTAATTCATTTACTTCAATGCTAGATGCTTGATCTTAATCTCCGTATGGTCGCATCCTATCCTAGCAGGGCTAGTGAAGAAAAGAATCTGCCATATTCGAAAGGTTTCCTACTTTTTCGAAGCTCTGCAAACGCTCCACTATTCCCATAAAAAATGAAGGGATTATGCTATTAATCAGGAGGAGAAGAGCTAAGCGCCTTTTTCTCCACGCTTTGTCCAATGGAAGTGCAGGAAGACCAAATACTTTTCAGCTATATTTTCGTAGTGCTGAAAATACAGCTTTAGTGTGACCCGGTTTCTCCTTCCCCTCTCTTAATCGTGCCAGCCCAAAGTTTGACTAGGCTCTTCCCACCAAGCAAGACTAGTTTGCAGTAAGGCAACAAGAGAAAAGACAGTGATAAATCACGAGGCCTGCCATGCCTAGCTGAGATGCATGCCTCATTGTTTGTAATCATAGCTTCAAGAACAAGTGGCAAATGAAAAATGTCTGGATTGGATGAAATTTGATGGACAAAGTGAAGGGACACTGGAGCTTTGTTTACAAGCTATCAAGCTCTATGATCTCCTTCATCTCTCTCTCTCAACAAACAAAACAAACACACACACACACACACACACACACACACACACACACACACACACACACACACACACAATTCACGAGGAGGAAATATAAATCAATATGAAGCAGGTTGCCTCTTTAGCCTCACAGCTATGTTCCATCTTCCATAACAGAAAGTTGGGTCTATCTCTACACTTGCATTATAAACACACAGTCCTTGCATTTGTACTTAAGAAAGACTGGACATACAGGAAGCTCAAGGAGGGAGAACTATCTCTCCTTGTAATGCGTAGCACAACAGTAGTACCATTCCTCAAGTTGAAGCCGCAAACACAAAGAAAATAGTACCTATTTTGGGGAGGAAAGAGAGGAGCATAGCAACAGGAGCTCTTACCTTAGGCTCCGTCGACAATGTTGGCAATGGGTACCTATGGAAAGACTACCTATTGAATTTCAACCTGGACAAAGCAACTCAGTAAGGGGAGCACGATTGCTCAACAGTTATGGACTCCAAGGTCTCTCTCTCTCTCTCACACGCACTCACACACACACACACACACACACACACACACACACACACACACACACACACACACACACACACACACACACACACACCCCAAACTATGAACATACCCTCTGTTAGGACTTGGATCTAAAAAACTGTGCAAATTTACCTCCTCAAAAACGCAAAAGAGACCCTTTGATTAACTAGATGAGGGTGGTGGACAATGTTCCGCTATGATGTACGTCGTTCCGTGCGGACAGAGAGAGAGAGAGAGAGAGAGAGAGAGAGAGAGAGAGAGAGAGAGAGAGAGAGAGAGAGAGAGAGAGAGAGAGAGGATCACTAGTCTGAACTCTCGACAACGTAGAGCTGATTTCGTGAGAGGGGCTTTCTCGTCAATAAATGCTTAAAATCTTATGAAAAGCTACAAGAGCCCATAGATCAACAAGCTCCAATCAAGGGAAGCTTGACGATTCTAGTGTTGAAGGAATAAGTTGATGACCTCTTTACAATAGCCTTTTCCTGTGCAGGCCTGAAGTACAATGTGGAGTAGCTCCATCCTCCAAGAGCCTTCCTTTCACACTAATCATGGCCCTGTTCCGCTTTCACAACTGGGTCATGCAGGCCTCTCAAACTGCTCCTTCTACAAAGCAAAGCCTATCAATTAGAGGTATTATTATTAAGAATCCACTAATGCAAAATAAAGTCATGAATCGCTAGTAAAATCAAATACAAAGGATCAAAAAGATGTTCACTAGGTAAAGTTACCTTTAAGAAAAATTTTCCTATAAAAAAATTGGCAAGTTCTCAATGCCCTCAACGTGCACACCATGAAGTCCACCTTGCCAATCCCAAATGCAATCTTCTTGGTTCTGAGGCTTGAAACTACACTTCAATCAGATGTTGTTATGGCTCTTCTCCAAGACTTTCTAGTAGCAGCAAAGCATGGCTCTTGGTCTGGAATATGTGGCCCATGTTGTCCCTGTACTTTCGAAATGACATGTCATCAATGTCCTCGAGCTACATCATCTCCCCAAGTGCAACGTCCATCCACAAGGCATGCTTCACAAGGATCTTTTCCAGCTACTTGTGCTCGAGCTTGAATATGTAGGCATTATGTCCTCTGCTCTGGAATCAACACACCATGTACCTGGGCCCCATTCGAACTAAAACAAAGTCCACAACTAGGTGCACAACTAGTTGCAACATGGTGGATAGCCATTCGAACCAGGGTAGCCATATGTACCTAGGTCATCATCATCCCTCATCTACTACAACCTGAGCTCACACGCACATGACTCTGCAAGTGTTAGCGAACTGATCTACAAATGAGGCTCCCCATTGAAAGCAAACTAGAGTAGAGTTCCCAATGATGTTTCGAAGGTGGAACCTGAGCTACGTTAGGTAGGTTGCAGCTCTAGGCAGAGGCGGATGCAGTGACTGTAGGAATATAGGGTTGAGCACAAACCTGCTTAAACCATGTGACAGCGGATGGGGGCTTGAAGGCGCAAGACCTTGTGACTTGTGGGTGGAGACGACGAAGGCTGGGTCCAGATGAAGCGGAGGCAGGGGAAGGCACAGGAAGAGAGGGCGCAACAGCTGTTCATTGGCTTCATCTTAGTGAGCGTTGCCAGCGGCTCTTGTAAATTGGGGAGACGGAGGCAGGAGAGAAAGGTGGAGTTTTCCCTCACGTTCGTCTGAACCAGGTCGAAGATGCAAGGCAGGGGAAGCGCCTTCAAATCCAGGACATGGTGGATGTGAGGCACACATGGCATACGAAGAGAGAGAGAGAGTGAGAGAGAGATAGAGAGAGGAAGCGGCACGTGGATGTGGATTCTCTATGATAACTTTGCAGCATAATAAATGTCGTGACCTATCTCCAACAAATACTCAATTACAAGCCCATCATTTTCAGAACCACTGACCTCATACAGCCCGCTGCTCACCACTAGCACTCATGACTCTTTCTTGAATGTTGCAATGCACTCACCAATCAAACGTTTCTATTCTTTCTTTTATTTTTTAAATACATATGAGATTTTTCACTATAAAAAAGAAAACACATCACTATGGCCTTAGCCCTTTGGACTGGCCAAAAACCATAGGCAACGGCAGGCCCAAAGGTCACGACAGTCCAAAATCTTAAAATTTTTTAACGTTAAATGCAACCTCACGCCCACGATTTGGGCACTCGATAGGAACTGAATTTCGGTAGCTCGCTCGCTCTATCTCTCTGTGTGCGCCTGATGCCAGTCACGAAGAATGGAAGTGAATGGAGAGTCTCTCACAGAAGCCCGGGAGGGGCGCGCATGGCTCTCTCGCAGGGGCAGCAAGGCTCTTATTCCTTTTTCTCCTTATATTGAAGCTGTTAAGAGGGCTAAAGCCTCACAGCGGTCTCCCACCCTCAATCCCAATGGCTATATACTGGTAAGCCTCTCCTTCCACTTTCCTGCCAAAGCTGACATCCTTTCTCTCTGAGAGAGAGAGAGAGAGAGAGAGAGAGAGAGAGAGAGAGAGAGGAAGAAGAAGAAGAAGAAGAAGAAGAAGAGAGTTTTAACGTAGCAGGAAACTATCCCAAGAGACCTTAAAGATCTAGCCGACGAGGAGTTGAACTCAAGACCTACTCAAGGCCTGTTATTCAAGAGGGAAATGGCATAACCAATGTGTGTGTGTGTGTGTGTGTGTGAGAGAGAGAGAGAGAGAGAGAGAGAGAGAGAGAGAGAGAGGGAGATTGAGATTTGATTGGTTGATGGTGCTGGATTGGCATCATCCACTCAAGGTTCTCTTTTGTGTGTTTGCATGGAGGTTAGGGGGCACCCACAGTAAAGAACTGTTTTTGAGTTAACCCCCTCCCTCCAATTATTGCACTCCTTTGAGGTGCAGTTACATTTTCAAATAATACCTCCCTCCTCTTTCACGTGTGCGAGTGACATATTCCATAATCAGTACTCGATTGCTTAAGGATTTGTCCTCCAATTCTCTCACAAAGCGGTGGCGCACAACAATAGCCAATTACTAACTTGAGTAAAGTAAAAATTTACATATTGTTCGAATGGGATAAAGAGAATCCCTGGATGCAATCGCATGCACATATGTAATGCTGACATAGACTTCTTTGAGGAAAAGGACGTGTAAAGCAATTGAAAAGCAACTTGCTTTTTCGGAAGGCAACTGCTTTTCTGAGAAGCCTTCCGAGAACCCATCTTCATTCATGTGCTTGGTCCGTCCGGAATCTACTTAGACCATGACTTTCTCGTACCAGTGCTACCTTGTGAAGCACCAAAAATGCTCATAAGTTGGTCACTTTCGTATTGAACCCTCAAAACAATTCCTTAGCGATGCTTCTGGATGGTCGGATATTTTGAGTCAGCCATCTGATGTTACGTATCAGAAATTACCGCTCAAGTTGGCCTACCAGAGATTCCCATTCACAATGCTCATCAATCCTGTCCAAATGACACACTAGGAGCACTTGTTCTAGGATGTAGGAGTACCAATCCTAAGATGGCTCAAGGGGTATTCTGTCTATGATGCTCTATGCCCTTCCCCTAATGACGCATTTAATAAATTCCCTTTTGTGGATCCACTACCCAACTAACAGTTTATATGTGCACACATCTAAATACAAAGGAAATTAATTCATTAACTAGAACTGAATAGAATTAGCCACTTTAGTAGCATCACTCTTGCTTCTTAACAATTGTCGTGAATAGTAGTGCTTTTAGATAATTGCCCAAGAGGTCTGGTTAGGGTTCCAAGTTTGGTTCACTCATTTGTTGAACAGCTAAAGGGGAATGATTCTTAAACTTAACCAAAACTTATGATTTATCTTACCATTCTTTAGTTGGTGCTCTTGGTGGTGAACAATCTGTTCCGGATGGAGGATTTCTTGTGTTTCTTCTACTTCAAGAGGATCTTCGTGAATAGGTTCGCTTGGAGGCATACCAACATATGATTGAAGTAAACTTACATGAAATGCATTATGGATGTTCGAATTTGCAGGAAGATCCAAGTGAAAGGTTGCATCATTAATGGTATCTATAATCTTGAATGGGCCATAATAATGATTCAAACGTTTGACAACTTTGCCTTCATGCCATTTTGTTTCTATAATCTTGCCTTCTCAAATTCAAGTAAGATCAATGGGCGCGATGTCAAGTCTAATTGTCTTATGTGCTTATTGCTTGTTATGCATTTCTTCAGAGTGAAGAATAGCTCTTCTTACTTGCCCGTAGGCAGTTTCTAAATCTCTTTGTTACAGACTTGCACACTCCATGCGAGAAATCAGTAGCAACACACAAATAGAAACCGCAAAAAACCGAACTGAATTTGAATAGAGAGAGAGAGAGAGAGAGAGAGAGAGAGAGAGAGAGAGAGAGAGAGAGAGAGAGAGAGAGAGAGAGAGAGAGAGAGAGAGAGAGAGAGAGAAGAGGGATAGTTGACATGGAACGGTGAGTTCTGTTTCCAGATGCACTTGCCCCAAAGACTAGTGCTCCCTATGGTATTTCTTTATTGATTGGGGATCACAAAGGTACAACTTTCGAGGGTCCAACTCTCCAAGACTTTGCGTCGAGAGCTCCTAGAGAGTGGCCCCAAGTGTCCTTACGATCTATACAAGGGATGCCCAAAAGCAAAGCCCCAAAAGCAAAGCCTCAAAAGCTTCTCTTTCAAAAGCTAGCCCTCCAAAGCTCTGGCCTCTCAAAAGCTTGTTCCAAACCTCGCTTCTTGATGTCTGTACAAATCTGCCGCATAATCAAGCTATCAGCGCAAAATCCAGGCTTGCCGTACAAGTGCCACGTCAGAAGTTAATTTCATGATTTTTGACCGAGCTTGCCACGTCAGTAGCTTCACGCAATTTGGGGGTCCTCTGGGTCTCGTAGGGTGTAATCACTTTCAACGAGTGATCAGACGGAAACATAGAGATAACTGCAAGCTAGTAGAGAAAGCATTTTAGTGTGTTTTCATTGCCTAATTCTTGTCCATTGTAAGAGGGTATTGTGGTGAGAGTCATTCCACAACTAAACCGATCTATCGACAACATCTTCAGCAATTACATCTAGATCTATTCCAGATCTCACTGATGTCTGGATCGACTAATTCTTATTGCTATCATGTCCATCTCATCTGGAATCACAAGACCGAAATGCTGCAGTCATTTCGTCTTTCAAACATGCACTCAGACATACTCACACGAGAGCACACGGAAATCAGATTCATTTCGGGAATTTCCAGTTCGAAGTACTTTTTTTATAAAGTCATACAGCAGACACACCCATGTCAACTTGCAGTGGACGCTTGTATTCTGCTCTGGCAAACTTATTTGCCCAAAACTTCATTTTTTTTTTCAGTTTCCTCGTCGGATTTCAACTTTTCTTTACCTTCCCGTTGAGAGGTGTTATCTCCATCAGAGACGGGAGCGCACCCGATGCGCGATGAAGGGTCGGCGTGGCTAATAAGTCCGGGGTCAGCGCACGAAGATTCTTCGATACCAATTCCCCAAAATAGTGCCCAAGTGTGCCCTGTCTCCTCTTTAATAGGACCGATATGCTTTGAGAAAAGCACACGCTTGATGCTCTGATACCACTATAACGAACTTGGACACCCCAAGTCTAGAATCTGTCGCGACTCGAGAGAGATTCACTTAAAAACACTTCCAACTTAAATCACAGTTCAATTCGAGACTTGGCGTAGTTCTGTGCCTAGGGGTATTGGCCCCAAAACCTGGCGTCCCTTTCGGTATTTCTTTATTTGATTAATTTTTGAGCAAAGTATAACTCTCGTAAGGGACCTCCGCTCTCAGACTCTGGGTCTAGATGCCCCTGAGAAGTGAGGCCCTTAGGGCTCGATATGCTTTGAGAAAAGCACACGCCTGATGCTCTGATACCACTGTAACAAACTTGGACACCCCAAGTCTAGAATCTGTTGCGACACGAGAGAAATTCACTTAAAAACACTTCACAACTTAAATCGCAGTTCAATTCGAGACGACACGGCCCGGCGTAGTTATGTGTCGTGAGGTATTGGCCCCAAAACGTGGCCACCTTTTGGTATTTCTTTATTTTATTAAATCTTGAGCAAAGTACAACTCCCGTAAGGGACCTCCGCTCTCAGACTCTCCAGATGCCCCTGAGAAGTGAGGCCCGTAGGGCTTATTTATTCTTACAAGGGATGCCAAAAGCATAGCTGTCAACGTAAAAAGCGGACCTGTCGGTATAGTCTGCCACGTCAGCATGTCAGCGGGAAAATCGAGATTGTTCGTAGTGTTGGTCCACGTCAGCATGCCACGTCATCACTTTGTGACACTTGGAGTGCTATGAATAATGCCCTCCAGAATAAGCTATGTCGAACTGTTGAATAAAAGCGAGGGCCTTTTGGGTATCTCGGAAGCCTGAAAAAGTCTCAAACTTAAGCGCTTGTCAACCCTCCTTGAAATCTTCGGTTTTCTTGCTCGTCTCGGAGAAAATCATATTGGTTGGCTCTATCTAAATGCTTCCTCTTAGAATTAAACATCGCTTCATCAGAGTTCGAGTTCTCAAAAGAGGATGAAGTCCCCTCCGAGATATCCAAATATTTCCGAGATCTTCGGTAGGATCTTCTTTTCTTGGCCTCTTCTTGTTCTTTCCGTGTCTTTGAATCTTTCGTTGTTTCTTTTGCCCTTTTTGTCCTCATCATTGGAATCAAAAGAGAAAGAGTTGTCTGAGCTATTGGAAGAGGATGAGGACGAACTTGACACACCCTCGAAGGGTACACACTTCTTCGTTTTTCGTGCCTTTGCAAAAGTAGACTTGTGACCCAAATAGCTAGGGTAGTATGTTGATCGACTATGTTCCTTTGACCGCTTCTTGGTCTTCAAACGTTGGTTGACTTGTCTTTTGACAAGGTCGTCGAGTTCATCTTTGATGAACATCCGTGGAACCGGAGCTTTCTTCAAAGCTGACTTTAAGGGTGAATTGATGGCCGTACGCCATCGGGAATGTATCTCATCAATCGGGTGCCGGGTCAAATATTTTGCGTATTGGGGATCTTTAGAATATTGGAGCATCTACCGAGCACAGGCATCAACCTGTTGTGGTGTTGCAGATCCATTCGTCCATACTCCGTGGGTCGGGGTGGCCCGTACTCTTCTTCTGAATCTCCAGAAGATGGCCAACGTATATTAGAATTTTTCGTGCTTTCACCTGACCGTGAGTTATCTGGTGGGTTGTTCTGGTCCTTGCGAGATTCGTTGACTGGATCCATGAGTGTCGCGATAGAATGGATCGGATTCTCCTCGGAAGGAAAATCGATTGAGCTCTGATACCACTATAACAGACATGGACACCCCAAGTTGGGAATTAGGCACGACACACGAGGGAATCACTTAAAAATACCTCACAAATTTTATCACAATTCAATAGAGATGACACAGCCCGACGTAGTTCCGTCCCGAGAGGTGTTGGCCCCAAAGTCTGGGACCCCTTTTGGTATTTATTTTTATATTAATGCTTGAGCAAAGTACAAAGTCCGAGGGTCCTCTCTGCTCAGCGCTCTCTGGCAAAACTGAGAAAGAGTGCGCCCCTGATTACATATTTATAGGCCCATGGCCTTCTCAAAAGCAGTACATGAAAAGCTTGGAGTTTTAAAAGCTTCTTGGCCCAAAAGCTGGCGTTCCAAACTGCCAGCACAATTCGCGGAATTCTGTACGCTGCCACATCAGCAGTCAGCGTAGAACGCGGCCTGTCCGTACAATGATTGCCACGTCAGCATTTTTGCGATCCCTCTTTTATGTTCTTTATGTGTCCCCAAGGGCCCCGTCGGACGGGTACCCAATAAGTTGGAACAACTTATAATCTTTTTAAGTCTGTCAGTTTCCGGGTGGACATGCCACGACATCATTTTGTGACAAGATGGCATTGGAAATCGAGTGAGGGATTCAAGGTGTGCACTGAAAGAATTAAAAGGGGATAGGCATCCTACACCTCAGCTCATGCATGCTCCTTGTTATAGCCTAGAAGATCTATTCAAATCTTTGTGGTTGCTTCGATAGATGAGGCGAGGATTGTTCATCTTTGCAATCCTTGGACACGAGACACCTAGTTGCTAATTCTGCAAGTGCCCATCCTGATGGTGAGGGGACATAAAAGAAGGACAATGATGCAAGGGAGAGGCAACGGTGAGGAAAGAGGGGGGAGTGTTGGCATGAGGCAGGTTGATTGGTCATGTGGCTAACACAAGTTGATACAGATCCTAATCTTATTTTCAATGATAGAATAGCTGATTCACTATAAACACTCCTGGCAAGGGATCGGATGGAAACACAGAGACAGCTTCAATTTGCAACATTTGGAACACTTTATCATTTTAAACAACTGATCTGGAACAGAGAGGGAAAGGAGAGAGATAGAGAAGATGCTCCTTTACACAGTCGATGGCCCTGAATTACCATTGCCAGCACCTCGTTCAGAAATTTCTTTAGATCTCTTCTGTTACAAGAAGTCGGAGGGTTGAAGTCCGAGAGTAGGTTCTCATGCAATCACGCGAACTCAATTTGCAGAATCTGTGTGTAAGTGGTGGCCCAGAGGGTTTCTTTTGTAGGGCCAATGGACCCCCAACAATAGTAGGTCATCCCCACAAAAGCAGGGTGCCCCAAATCAGCCCGTCCCTTCCTTTTGCTTTTTCTCAGCATTGGAATTTTTCTAAAAAGAGAGAAAGGAAAGCGCTTTTATTTTATGCTATTTGAAAATTCAGTTTTAGAGAGAGAGACAGAGAGAGAACTCGTTTTTAGTGCATTGTTCTAGAGAGAAAAAATCAGCAGATTCTAGAGAGAATCTGCACCAGAGAGAGAATCAGAAATTCAGGTTTAAAGAGAATCAGCGTTCTCTAGAGAGAGAAAGGCAATGCGTGGCATAGAGGATTTTGGCTTTGACAAAGAGATTGGCATAGACCACCTTTCGAGAGAGAGAGAGAGAGAGTCCGTGATTGGCCAAACAAACGCAATGATCAGTTGCCTCCATGACCTTGGTGCAAAAATCTGAACCCTAAAAACCGTCACATTCACAATTGCAATGCACATATGTGTAGCCGTTATATTTAAGAATATGCAGGCTGAAAATGAGGCTGTCTATTTTGCATAATATTTTGCTATTGCCTATATAGATGCATATGCAAAGAGTGTTAATCAAGGACGTCCTTGTTGCCTTTTTATCTTGTTACTATTAGATCTTTAAACCATTGTCTATGGACGTAGTTAGCTGCTTCAATGGAGCATTTGTCCTTTTGTTTGGGCTCACATGAGACTCAATCCTTGCCTTCCTATCTTAATGAGGGCTTCTACAGGTTTATTGTCTTATGCACTTTTTCTATTTTAAAAGTTTCTTTCCCTACATGTGAAGTCCCTGGTGATTTTGATAAATGCACAAAAGTGGATTGGGATTTTTTTTGACAGGTTTTACTTGACTTCTATTTTGCAGATGGCTCAAGCTGAGAATATGCTATCATTCGAGCTCGTTCATAAAAAAATGAAGTAAGCTTCGAGATATACTTAACAAGTTGGACTCTTGCCTTAGCATCAGAGAAGCCAAGTTGATTGTGATTGTTTTCTCCCGTAATGAAAATAAAGTCAAGCAATTGGGTGAAATGCCACATCGTGTGGAAGCCTGTGCAAGATATCTGCTACTGCAAATTCATTTTATCGGAAATCAAGCGCAACTGCATGGCGCAAGCCAACTTTTCTACTTCTGATCTAAATCCACAGTGCAAGTTTTTGTAACATCTGTTTTCCATAAATAAAGCTTCTATGTCTGCATCCCATTAAGCCCTCTTGCTTGGAAACTCACCATCTTGCAAGGATTGTATGATACATGTGTGGAATTCAAAAGGGGTCCTTGTAATACGGTGGCGGTGGTGTGGTCCAATTCTTTTATTATGTCCATTTTGCTTTTAATACAAGGTAAGGTCATGTCTGTTGGACATGATTTATGCCATTATAGAATACGGCAGTGTAGACGTCTCAATTTCAAAATATAAACTTGTCTACTTTGTTTTCCTTGCATATGCTGGTTACTCCAATGTGATTGGGCGTATGTGTCTGGGCCTTGAGGTCTTTGGTTTTAGTGCTGGCCACCCACTTGGGTGGGCTTATATATCCCTCCCCCCCCCCCCCTCCCGAAAAAAAGGAAAAAAAAAAAGAAGCTGACTAGAACAAACATGAATCCCATAAAAATAAAATTCAGTCGAGGGCCTTTCTTGAAATTATTGAGTCTAGTTGATCTTTCAGTTTACAAGATTCCTCTTAAAAGGGGAAATGCTGCTCACATCTAGTCCAGAAGCTCGGCTAGGGCAGCTAATCCCCAACAGAATTACTAGATACATGCTGTCTAAAGACTTTGCAATGGGGTTTACAACTAGTTGAAAAGGATGCGGCGTAGCTGTGAAGTAGCAGGTACATTTGTGGAAGGAACATCTTAGTGTCAGTACACCTTATCACTCGCAGACACTCTATCTTCCTCTGTCTGTTGTGCCTTCTTTTCTCTTCCTCTCTCCTTCTAGACTTCTCTTTCCACTTTTATAGAGGGTAGGGGTTACTGCAGTACATGACCAAGGCTTCTCCCAATGTCCAGGAGGTATGGCATATATTCTGGAAGAAGCCCAAGTAATCTGATTGTGACTGCTAGCCCTCCTCCCAGGCCAGGAGAGACCCGTGCCCTGTCTTCATATGTAAACTGGCGCTGCCAACAACTAAAGGGCAATGTGTTAAAACATGCGCTTACTGATAGGACTCAAAATGCATTTGAGCCTTGGAAGCACCATCTTCTGACCCATGCTCCATCTATCCATATGGAAAATGGTCTTGCCAACAACTAAAGGGCAATGTGTTAAAACATGTGCTTACTGATAGGACTCAAAATGCAATTGAGCCTTGGAAGCACCCTCTTCCCAGAGAAGGAAAACATTGACTTGTACAAGAAAGTGTGCCGTCTGCAATAATCCTATACCACCTAGCGTGTAAACCTTTCATTGATCACTTTGCAAATTAGACAGAGCGATTTGAAGCAGGATACAGGTTGTCGAATGGCCTGTAGAGATTCCACCTGGAAAGAACCACAATGCTGATGCGAAACACAATGAAAGTGAGGCTAGCGTAACGTAGCTTCTTGTTTCTCAAGGCACAAAGCCAACATCCAGCTCTTCAGGAAGCTGATCTCGGCTAGTTTGGGTAGCAGAGCCTTTGAACATTGCTCTACTGATGACAAGACTCCTCGCCTTACTTCGAGAGAAAATGATGGCCTGTTTTTTGTGTGGGCATGAGTGATGTGCGCCGATTCTTGAAGATCTTGATAGTCTTGTCCTTGTGCTGGAGAAAATACACCCAAGAGAATCGACCGTTGATCAATAGGATAAAGTAGAGCTCCGCTAATCAATGAAATGTGCATAGGTCCATATGTGTTGGTGCGAGCTGACTTAAAAAATGCAGGAGGTCGTTGGGTAGAGTGCTTTGGAATAGCATCTCTATGGTGCTTCTCATGAATGCAAGAACTGCACTGCCCTTGCTTACATCCAACATCGAGTAAGCCACCGATTATCAGCTTTCGAAAGGCTCAACGAAGCGTGTCAAGATTCAAGTGATTGTACTGGTAGTTCCATAAGTCACACGTAGGAGGGCCTGTTATTGAAGAAAGAGGACGGAGCTTGTAGAGTCCTTGGTCAACCGTGTCTCCTCTTACCTTTTTGCTGAAGCCAAGGTACCGACTAGAGATCAAATGCTTTGTGAAGACTCTTTATGCCAAGCTTGCACACCTCGTGCATGGACATAAGATGGAAATCAAGTTGCTGAACACCAAGTACCTTGGACGAATGCATCCCCCCGTGCCATTTGGAATAACCTGTCAACTACTTATTTTTGTGCTAATTTTTCCTATTTAAAGCTTCTTTTAGTTCTAGGCTTCATTATGGTTGTGTGGTTACGGAGGCTACTTTTGGAGATGGGCTTTCCCTAGCAGACGACCATAGTATACATGACAACCAGAGTTGTATAGTGTTCCGTCTGTTCTTATTTGTTGGCACGTGGTGCCCTCCCGCACGCCATCATTTGGGGCCAGTGCTCTCTTGAGGTGGAACTCTGCCACTCTGCATCTCGTGTGTCGTGCATCTCTTTCAGTTCAGTTGTTATTGACGTACTTAAAAGTTTGTTCCATCTGTTCTTTTCTGTTGGCATGTGGTGCCCTCCTGTTACAGCACCATGTGCTCGTACTGCTGTTACGTCAGCCCGTGTTGTTTGCCGCAAAATCCGTTGCAAACCTTGACGAAAATCACGGGACTCTACGACCAGTTTTTGGTCCTTTGTCTCACTGTCGGTCTCAATAGACTCTTGCTCCTTGCTTTAGGCCCATTTTAGGTCATGCCTCGTCATCAAGTTGTGACAAAGGCCAAACCCGAGCTGCACCAAAATGGAGGACCATAAGATGGTGGCATCAGCCCACAAAATGCAGCCCTATTTGCGGCGCAAATCGTGACGGAAAATGTGGGAGAGCTGTACAGTGCTGCTAACAGGGCAGTTAGAGCTTTTGGGCGTCAGTTTTTAAAACGTTAACTTTTGGAGCGCTAGCTCTGAAGCAGGGAAACTTTTGAAGCTTTTAGGATGAGTTTTTGAAAGCAGTTAACGTTTAGAGCTTTTAGCTCTTGTAAAAGAAGAAGGCCAAGGGCCTATAAAAAAATGCATGGGGGGAGCATTATTTACTTAGTGAGTTACGAGTCAATGCTCCTCTTGGCAGTTGTACACAATTGTAGTAATATAAAGACCGCTAGGGCGCCTAGTTGATGGGCTGTGCATTTGAGAGAGGGACTCGCCACTCCCCACCTCTTCCCAAGCGTTCAGTTTTCTTTCAGTTTAAACTGCTCAAAGTGTTTGCAGATTTGTTCCAATTGTGGTAAAGTCTGTTTGAGATCCTACGAATAGGCTCATAAAATTAGTGGAACTAAAGTCTTAATCCCCTAGGGTCTACAAACATTGTTTGGCTGTTGAAATAAATTTAGGATGTCCAAGTGTCACACAAAGTGTCACAAACTGCAGCCACTGAAGAATGGAGCCAACTTGCAGATTCAGACCGAGGGTTCTAAACCCTAAGAAGAAGAAGCCGAAGCAGCGGAAGAAGTTTTACCGACTTGCAAAGTCTTATCGAGTGGCTTATTTTTAAAGAAGAGTTCCCACCAACTTATGGGACCCCATCCGATGGGTTCCAGGGGACCTAAAGGCATTAAAATAAAGGAGGATCACTGTCACAAAGTGATGACGTGTCTGCTCGAGAGCATGCGGGAAACCCTAACCCTGACTGCTGCTGAAAACCCTAATTCTGGAAACCCTAACCCTAAAACCTGCAAACCCTAAAATCTGTCAGAGACCCTAACCCTAACCCTAACCCTAACCCTAACCCTAACCCTAACCCTAGGACAGCAAGTTGAACCCTCGGAAAAAGCGCTGACTTGATGACGTGGCACTGTACGGCCAGGCCCGGAAATTGCGGGGCTGTTTTTGGCGGCAGCTTTTCAGCTTTTCTCTACGCAAAGTATGAGAAAGAGGGAGAGAAAGAGAATACTTTGCTTTATTTTTAAAACTCAAGAGAGCTTGAGAGAGAAGAGTTTCTGCTTTTATTTTTAGGCTTTTGATTTGAAGCTTTTGGGGCTCTGCTTTTGGCAACCCTTCTAATTTAAGTAAGTGGTGAGGACTCACACTCTGCAGAGCATCTGGACTCAGAGTCTGAGAGTGAGAACCCGACCTACTCTTGTAACTTTGAATACATAAAGAAATACCGAAAGGGACGCCAGTCTTTGGGGCCAATATCTCTAGGCACGGAACTCCGCCGGGCCAGTGCAAATCTATTGTGAATTGTGAACTGTTTTGAAGTCGTTATTTAGTGCTGTTGTGATTGATTCTTGACTTGGAGTGTCCAAGTCTGTTACAGTGGTATCAGAGCACGGCCAATTTTTCTTCTACGGGAAATCCGATCCCAATTTTTTTTTCCGCGGCACCTATGGCTTCACGCAAGGATGAGTCGACTCCCTCTACATTCGGAGATGTGGCAAGGGATCACAACGAAGATTCCGGCAGAGAGTATGGCCCGCCTCGGCCTACTGAGGCGGAGCGACAAGAGATGGAGCGTCGTCAATTGATCGGCGATGCAACAAAGATGACGCTCAATTTTGCGAAGGACCCAAAATTTGCAACATATGAGCGAGACTTCTTTTCAGGAAGTGCACGAGCAATGGCAGAAAACCACAGAACCACCCCCGAAACCCGCTCTCAAGAAACCTTCTGCTCACAAGAAATATTCAGAGAAGGAATTAGAAGAGGTGGTTGATGCACGGATTGCTCAACTTTTTGTCGCGCAGAACAAAGCTAAACAGCACGGCAAAAAGCAGAAGAAAGGCATTGACTTCCCGGGATATTTGGGTCGTCAGTCGACTTTTGACAAAGCAAAGAAACAGAAGAAGCGTGTTCGATTTGAAGAAGTACCCAATTCTTCTTCTTCTTCTTCTGACAGTTCTTCTAGCTCTTCAGATTCGAGCGAAGAAGACAGAAAAGGCAAAAAGCGAAGCAAGAAACAACGCTTCGGAAAGGGCAAGAAAAAGGTAAAGAAGTCTAAACTCGCCCAGTGAGTGACAGTTCTACAGAGGTCTCGTCTACGGATAGTTCAGACTCTGATGACGGCAAATTTTATGCGAACAAGAAGAATTTTTATAAAGCCAACCAGTATGACTTTCTGGAAGATAAAAGCAAGAAAGTCCAAGAGTTAAAGGAAGGTGGACAGTCAATTAAATTTGACACTTTTTAAGGATACAAAGATGCTTCGAAGGCTTTGTCTTTTATACAACAGTTTGACATCGCTTTCGCGGGAGGACGCTACTCATAGCACTCCAAGATTCGGAAACTCCAGTTTTTGACCCTTTTCACATTAATCAGCGTAGCACCCTTAAGATTCTTCAGTCTTCCGTAGAATAACAAATTTAAGAAGCTTTTTATTTCTTCTTGATTGACCCAAGAGTATGAACGCGATATATGAGTTGCTTGGAACCATCTTCGGATGACCAAGAGAGATACAATGGATGCTTACTGTGAGAGATTATGGAGCTCTTTTCTACCCACCTCTTCATTGAAGAAGATCTCGTCAGAGAGTAGATTGAGCGCTTCACCTTGGATCTACCTACAGATCACTGCTTGGAACAGAAGTGAGCTTCTATTCAATAGTTGATGAGTCATGCGAAGCGGGGCTTTACCATTCACTCTCGCAGTCTGAGCTACCCCACCGATGAGGTCATGACACAACGAGCCGAACAGACTCCAGGGAATGAAAGTAGAAAGAGAAAGAGCAACCCAGAGAAGAAGGATGCATGACCCAAGCTTACTCCTCAGGAGAGAGCTCGCTTCATCATGGAGGGGAAGTACTTTGGATGCGGGGAACATGGACATATCTCCGCGAAGTGCCCTAAAAAGGCACAGAAAGAACAGAATGATAAGGACGATGACAGGCCTGAGAGTTCGAGAGCAGTCGAGGAACGTGGAAGAAAAGGTAAGATGAAAACAGGACTGGTTCCAGATTGTGTGGGTATCGATCCCAACATCATGGACGAGAGTACAGAACTTTGCCGAGCTTGGGGCAAAGTGAAAGACCAAGAGGCCCTGATCTTCTTTGATGGAGGAGCCAAGGCCAACTTCATTTCACCGGAATTGGTGGCGCGGCTCGAGATCACTCCCGATCGAGTGGGACCACTTGCGGAGGATGTTCTAGCAGCACCTGGCAGGGACGTAGCCATTACACCTGTCATTGGTAAACTTCAGTTGCATTGTTAGGGGTATTTGGGGTATGAGGACTTTTACATAATGCCTTTGGAAGGTTGTGATGTTCTCTTAGGGATTCCTTGGTACCACAAGAACAACGCCGTGGTCGATTATCGGGCGAGGAAAGCGACATTGACTACAGAGAAGGGCAGAACCATTGTACTTGATATTAAACTGAAAGGCGAGTCCGTCCCTATTGTATCGGCTTCGGCCATTTCTAAGTCAATGAAATCCAGTCTGTTTGTTACTCGATCTTTATGAAAGAATTGAGCGATAAGGATAGGACAAATATGTTAAACTTGATAAAGAACGCCAAGATTTTCTCCACTCTCACGCCGATTGCTTCTCAAAGGGCCTACCAGGTGAGTTACCACCTGCTCGTCCTGAAGATCATACCATTGATCTGATACTTGGAAGCACACCACCGGACCGGCCACCTCACCGCGTGAGCCGAGCACAGAATGAAGAGATTATGAACCAAGTGAAAGACCTCTTGGAAAAAGGTCTTGTCCAGCCTAGTACTTCACCGTATTGCTCTCCAGTGTTTTGGTTTTGAAGAAAGACGGATCTTGGAGAATGTGCATCGATTATAGAGCTCTCAACAAAATCACCATCAAGAACAGATTTCTGATTCCTAGGATCGATGATATACTCGACAGATTACAGGGATCCTCGTGCTTTAGCAGGATTGATTTGAAGAGTGGATATCATCAGATCAGAATCGCGTCGGGAGACGTCTACAAGACAGCTTTTCGGACGACTTTTGGGTTATTTGAGTTTTTGGTGATGCCTTTTGGCTTAACCAATGCTCCTGAAACCAGCCCGTAGGGCGGTAGGCGTTGGCTTTCACCCGAAATTCTTTACTTTAGACACACACACACACAGAGCATTTTGCAAAGAGAACCTGCGATGGGAATTAACACTTGAACACACACACGGCTCGGAAGCTAGAATGCTCCGAGCAGACGTCGACAACCTGTAGGCCCCAAAATTGGCGCCCCTTTCGGTATTTCTTTATTCTTTAGGAGGGTAAATTACAAGGTAAGGTCCTGGGAATCCTTCACGTGTATCCACCTAGATACCATTTGATTTGGCCAAATTTCGATAGCATAACAGCCCCAAAACTTGCGCGAAACCAATTCCCCTGCTAGAACTCACTTGCACGGGCGTATACCCTTTGATTCCTGCCCAAAAACAGTAAATTCAGCACGCTGTATTTACTGGTTTTTGCCCTGTTTTCAGCCCCAAACAGTCCCCTTACTGTCCTCTGCCAGTGGGGCACGATTCCCAAGTGTCATGGCGTCCGTATGGCTGAAAAACAGTCAAATTACAGCGCATACACAGCGCTGATTTTGCACCTGTATGGTGAGGTTATGACCCTCACCAGTGCCTGCTTTGGAGTAGCAGCTAGCTACCCCTGTTCCTGCTCAAGGAGGCTCTTGCCTCAGCATGAAAGCATGAACCCACACAGCTGTACATCAGTCAAATGAGGAGCCCTCTTGTGGGGCATCACATAACTGCACGTAGGGGAGAGAGAGCAGTGTGTAGCGTGCAGGGCATCACTCCTAGTACCACACTGTACATGAGAGGGAAAGGAAGCACTCCATAGCTCTTAACCTGTGACAAATTGCATAATGAGGCCTTCCCAGCTTAAAAATTCAGCGCCCATTTTTCTGGAAGAGGCAAGTGCATGAAAATGTGACACTTGGCGCATTTACAAGCATTTTCCCGTTTCGGGTTCGCCGCTTAAAAATATCCCAACCGACGCGTCAGTTGACTTCGCGGCAGAGTTATAAAGTGTTCCCCTAGTCATACCGGAGGTAATGACGCGAACACATTTCACGGCCCAAAATAGCAATTCCCTAAATTTTAGGAGATGCTTCCGTTGGGCTCCCACTGGTCTTGTGACCATCTATCCTCATTGGGACCGCATCCAAAAGTGCAATGTGGCCCAAGTATTGGATACTTTCAGTTGGTAGTCACACCTTGACTTTACGCCTTAATTGAGTTCACTTCCTAGTATCCACCAACTTGCTAAGTGCGACGGGGGGACCTTTATGATCTTGCTCTGAGCCTAGACATCCTCTTACCATACGAATTCCAGTGCCGACCACTTCCCGTCTGCGGGTGAATCTACCGTTCACATTGGCCATACAATGTCCGACTGTTTGCTACTTCAAAAAGAGGGTCTCAAACAAATAAAATAAACCCCATTGGAAAGAAACCAACAACCAAGGTTAGCAGTTGCCACATCTCTGTGACATGGTTAATAACTGCCACGTCCTCGTGACATACCCCCCTCTTGAAATCGCAAACGTCCTCGATTGCATACCATAAATACACGCCATTGATGATCTTGTGCTATTAACACTCTTTTATCATCGCATGTATCCGCAAGAAAGGTCGTAACATACATAGATACAAATGACTTAATGAGACCTTCATACTTTTGCCATTTCCATCTATGGCACTGAATTCATATGTACATTTGATGTACTAGCTCTATCATTACCCCTCCTTTGCACACGTTGGGTTGGGGCATAAGTAGGCTGTAACCCAAAGGCTTCAAGGTAAAGCTGCAATACATTTGGTGACTCTGACAGTTCATGCTCTTCCATCCACGTTGCATCCATAGGCGGATAGTTCTTGAACTTCACCAAATAGCGTCTTGCAACTTGTCCTTTAACTTTTCTGTCCTTATGTGCCAAAACTTGCTGAGGTACCAGAATCTCATCAAGTTCCTCAACTTCTGGCTGATCCTCATCTGGCATATCTTCTGGGACATCACCCACGAAGGGTCTTAGAAGACTCACGTGAAACGCATTATGAATCTTCCATGCATCAGGCAATTTCAGCGTGTAAGCCACATCGCTAATCTTGTCAAGCACTTGAAAAGGCCCATAGTAACGCATGCTGAGCTTAGGAAACAGTCGTTCCTTGCCCTTCATCTTCTTTAACCTTGCCTTTTCGAACCTTAACAGAACCCAATCACCAGGGGATAGTAGCAATTCACGACGGTGACGATCAACAGCCTTTTTCTGCTTTGCCTGAGTCTTCTCCAAGGCAACTTTAATTTTCTTATACATCTCATCCATGTTCTCAACATATCGATCTGCCTCAAAGATCTTGTCCTTTGTATGCAAAATGGGAGGAACCTTTTTGCCGCCTTCAACAATCTCAAAAGGTGCTTTGCCAGTAGACGAATGCACCGTATTATTGTACGCATACTCAAGCATAGGCAAATACTGTTCCCACTTGCCCTTATTATCTGACACATAGCATTTCAGCAGATCTAAGACAGTAGAATTAGCCTCTTCTGACTGTCCATCAGTTTGTGGATGAAACGAAGACGAGAACTTAAGCGTAGTACCCATGTTCTCAAACAATCCTCTCCAGAACAAACTGGTCATGCGAGGATCACGATCACTGATAATCGATTGTGGCATACCATGGTACTTAAACACATTGTACATGAACAAGCGTGCTATCTGATCTGATTTTATCTTCTTCCTGATAGGGATAAAATGGGCCTGCTTGCTGAACCTGCAGATAATGGTCCATATACCATCACTCCCTGTTGGCGTTCTTGGAAGATCAAAGATAAAGTCCATAGCAATGCTTTCCCATGGCTTATCCGGAATCGGCAGTGGTTGTAACAACCCTGGTGCCTTTTACCTGTCAAACTTGACCTTTTGGCAAACTATGCATGCTCGCACAAAGGCATCCACATCTCTCCTCAAGGTAGGCCAATAGAAGAACGTCTCTACCGCTTTAACCGTTGCATCAATGCCACGATGCCCTGCATACGGTGGGACATGACTCTCTTCCATGACCTTATGTCGCAGTGGCCTAGTGACACAAAGTCTGCCATGCATCATCATAAAACCATCTCTGAGGAGGTAGTGCTCGTGATGTTGCCCCTCTTGTAACTGATCAAAGATCCTTGCAAAATCTTCATCAGCAGTATACTGTTCCTTCATGTCATCTAACTCATGATGATAAGGAATTGACACAGCTGAAATTTGTGGCTTTCTTGATAACGTATCAGCCACAACATTCTTCTTGCCTTCCACATGCATAATCTGGAAGTGGAACATGGAAAGAATGTTTGCCCATCGCATATTCTTTTCGGATAACTTTGACTGTGTCAAGAAGTATCGCAAGGTCTGATGATCTGTTTGGACAACAAAATCAGCACCTAAGAGGTAGTGCTTCCAACTAGAAAGCGCATGAATCACGACCAAGAGCTCTTTCTCATAGACTTGCATAATCCTCTCTGGCCCTTGCAAAATTCGGCTTTCATAAGCTACTACCCGTCCATCTTGCATTAGCACTGCTCCGATGCTACTGCCACACGCGTCACACTGGACCACAAATGACTTCCTGAGATCTGGCAAAACAATAACTGGATCTGAAGTCAACTTTTCCTTTAAGAGACTAAAAGCTGAAATCTCTTTTTGGGTCCATGTGAAAGCGACCTCTTTCTTTTGCAATGCGTGAAGAGGCGATGCTATCTCTGCAAAATTTCTGATAAACCTTCTATAGTAGGAACACAATCCCAAGAAGCTTCTGACATCGTGCACAGTCTTCAAGTCTGGCCATGTCTTGATAGCTTCGACCTTTGCGGGATCCATTCTAACACCATCCTTTGAGACTATGTGGCCCAGAAAGTGGATCTCTTCGAGGAAGAATTCACTTTTCTTAGGATTGACAAGTAACCTGTGACTGCGCAGCTCTTCGAACACAATGGTCAAGTGACGCCTATGCTCCTCTTCATTCTTCGAATACACTATCATGTCATCGAAGAACGTTCCAACAAACTGTTGATGCGAGCGGAAAATCGGGTTCATCATTCTGTTGAACGTGGCAGGAGCATTTGTTAGCCCAAACGGAATCACTAGAAACTCATAAAGACCAAATGTCGTTCTAAACGCAGTCTTGTGCACATCCTCTGGCCTTATACGAATCTGATGGTACCCACTCTTAAGGTCTATCCTGCTGAAAATTGCAGCACCCTCTAAACGATCGAGAATATCATCAATTCTAGGAATAGGGAACCTATTCTTGATGGTATTCTTATTCAACGCACGGTAATCAATACACATGCGCCATGAGCCATCCTTCTTCTGCACTAGGAGCACTGGGGAGCAAAAGGGTGAAGAACTAGGCTGAATCAGCCCCTTCTCTAATAACTCCTCAACCTGGCCCATAATCTCTTTCTGTTGCGCCACACTAACCCTGTAGGGAGGTCTATTTGGTGGGCTACACCCTGGCACCAAATCTATCCGATGGTCCTCAGGTCTCTCTGGCGGCAATTGCGACGGTAATGAATCAAAAAAACAGTCACTAAACTTTTGCAAAAATGCTGACCTTTCTTTATCTAACACAGATAAATTTGACTGATCACTATCTGAGACATCACGTGCAAAAATCAAGTACACAGAAAGATGATTCTTTATTACAGAAGTGATAGCAGAAGCAGATACAATAGGGACTGACTCTCCTTTAAGCTTTACATCCAAGATGTGAGTTTTGTCCCTATGCTGTACAGTGATCTTTTTGTTGTAGGCATCCAAGACTCCATGCACTCGGAACATCCATGGGATCCCCAACAAGGCGTCACAACCTTCCAGCGGCATGATGTAAAACTCTTCAGTGTCCACATACGACTGAATATGCAGACGCAGTTTTCCAATGATGGGTGTAACACACTCTGAGTGGCCAAGACATGCCAACCCTGCCTCTGCTGTGTACCCCATCTCTTCAGCTTTGATGCCCAGCTTCATAGCTAACTTTGGTGAGATAAAGTTGGCTTTGGCACCTGGATCAAAGAAGATGAGTGCCGTCTGATCCTTTACTTTATCCCATGCCCTGCATAACTCACTGGCATTTGTGCTGGGCTTGTCACCCACCATGTCTGGCACTAAACCTTCCGTGGGTTTTGGCTTCTTGCCTTTCTGATCTTCTTTATCCTCTGAGTCAGCTGGCCTTTTCCTTTGTGGACAATTGATAGAAAAGTGACCAGGCTGCTCGCATATAAAGCATTTGTTCTCAGCCATTAGGACCTTCTTTTTCTTGAGCGACTTGCGCACAAAAGGCTTCCTTTTCTGTTTCTTTGCCTGCGCTCCAGAAGTCCCGGTTGAATCCTTGTCTTTGGTGGCCTTTTCTGACCCCTGTGACGCGTCAAGAGCCGTTTTCACAAAGGGCTTCTTCGCTGAATTTTTCTTTTGCTGCCCTCCTTTGTCACTGCTCGGAAATCCACTGTCCTCTCCTTTCAACAAGGCAAGACCAGTGTTCACAACTTCCATAAGCTGAGTAAGGGTAGCCACTCTGTTCTTTGTACAGTAATCGCGAAGCCCTTTAGGCAGCCCACAACAGTACTTCTCTATCTGCTCTGTCAGTGGCACAAATCTGTAGGAGGTCATTGAGAGTAACGCTTTACAAAACCTCCTATTGTACTCCAACAAGCTCTTGCACGAAGCTGAAGTAAGTTGGTGCCAATCTGTCATGACGTCGGCTTCAAATTCATTTGACAGCCAAGCAGATGCAAACATTTGCTTGAAGTAAACCCAAGTGGCGGGTGCCTGTCCTTGCATTAACACTGTCGTCCACCATGTAAGCGCATTGTTCTTTAGGAAAGTGGCAGCTTTCCTGACCTTCGAGGCCTCTGTAAAATTCCCTCCCGCATAAGTTGTATCAAACTGCCAGAGGAAAGTGAGTGCCTTTGTCTTGTCCTCGAAACCATTGAAGGTACTGAACTTTACCACTGCACCACCTTCTTTGTAAGCCTTCGGCTTCTCTAGTGCCCCCAAGTTGTCATACGGAATGGTCTGCAACATGGGCACTGTAGTAGGCATGATCGGCATGTGTTGGCCATTCACATTTTGCGTCAGAGGTGCAATATCTGGCTGCTGTCCAGAAAAACCAGCCATGCCAAAATGACCCTGTGGCACCCCAAACTGGCCATGGTTGCTCTGAAAACCCTGCTGCATGCCGATACTACCATACATGGGGTTTGGCATGATGCCTTGCATACCCCCGAACACTGTTCCTAGCATGTACGGCTGACTTCCAGGCGCATAACCAGCCATACTTTGGAACACTGATCCACCTCCGAAATACCCAGGATGTACCGTGGGTGGTGGAAAAACTGAGTGCATAGCCTGGTATCCAGCTCCCTGTCCATTCAAAACAGCATGCTGGCTCTGAAAGGTGGCGGGCTGAACTGGCATAACCTGTGGAATAGGCGTTCTAGCCACCTGTTCAAGCACGGGAGGAACTTGCTTTGGAGCCCCCGACTCCGCAACATGCGAGTGTTCCCTTTCCTCCTGCGCCACATGAAGTACCTGGGCTTGAGCATCAACAAGCTCCGTACGCGGTGTAGGTTGCCTATTTTGCTGTTGCACTGGTGGCGCTTGCAAGAATTCCATAAACCTCGGATTCTGTACAAGTTGCGAAAAGACATTCACCGCGGCAACTAACTGAGTCTTGAATGCAACATCCTCAAGTTGCCCTGTCATAAAGCCCTGTACTACTCGAGGGACATTCACGTGGACAGGAGGTACAGACTGACGTGGCCGTGAGCTCTCGCCAATCTCAAAAACCATAGGAATCTCCTGCCTGTCCTTTGAAGAGGAACCCTCTTCCATAATTCCCTTCCCCTTGTCGGCCATAGTGTAATCCCCGCGTTCCTGCACTCTTGTGTCTTTATCCCAAAACAATCCAGGCTCACTCTTTAAGGAAAAAGTGATTGATGTCCCGGCGACGGAACCATGAAACCGGCCCGTAGGGCGGTAGGCGTTGGCTTTCACCCGAAATTCTTTACTTTAGACACACACACACACAGAGCATTTTGCAAAGAGAACCTGCGACGGGAATTAACACTTGAACACACACACGGCTCGGAAGCTAGAATGCTCCGAGCAGACGCCGACAACCTGTAGGCCCCAAAATTGGCGCCCCTTTCGGTATTTCTTTATTCTTTAGGAGGGCAAATTACAAGGTAAGGTCTTGGGAATCCTTCACGTGTATCCACCTAGATACCATTTGATTGGGCCAAATTTCGGCAGCATAACAGCCCCAAAACTTGCGCGAAACCAATTCCCCTGCTAGAACTCACTTGCACGGGCGTATACCCTCTGATTCCTGCCCAAAAACAGTAAATTCAACACGCTGTATTTACTGGTTTTTGCCCTCTTTTTAGCCCCAAACAGTCCCCTTACTGTCCTCTGCCAGTGGGGCACGATTCCCAAGTGTCATGGCGTCCGTATGGCTGAAAAACAGTCAAATTACAGCGCATACACAGCGCTGATTTTGCACCTGTAAGGTGAGGTTATGACCCTCACCAGTGCCTGCTTTGGAGTAGCAGTTAGCTACCCCTGTTCCTGCTCAAGGAGGCTCTTGCCTCAGCACGAAAGCATGAACCCACACAGCTGTACATCAGTCAAATGAGGAGCCCTCTTGTGGGGCATCACATAACTGCACGTAGGGGAGAGAGAGAGCAGTGTGTAGCGTGCAGGGCATCACTCCTAGCACCACACTGTACATGAGAGGGAAAGGAAGCACTCCATAGCTCTTAGCCTGTGACAGATTGCATAATGAGGCCTTCCCAGCTTAAAAATTCAGCGCCCATTTTTCTGGAAGAGGCAAGTGCATGAAAATGTGACACTTGGCGCATTTACAAGCATTTTCCCGTTTCGGGTTCGCCGCTTAAAAATATCCCAACCGATGCGTTAGTTGACTTCGCGGCAGAGTTATAAAGTGTTCCCCTAGTCATACCGGAGGTAATGACGCGAACACATTTCACGGCCCAAAATAGCAGTTCCCTAAATTTTAGGAGATGCTTCCGTTGGGCTCCCACTGGTCTTGTGACCATCTATCCTCATTGGGACCGCATCCAAAAGTGCAATGTGGCCCAAGTATTGGATACTTTCAGTTGGTAGTCACACCTTGACTTTACGCCTTAATTGAGTTCACTTCCTAGTATCCACCAACTTGCTAAGTGCGGCGGGGGGACCTTTATGATCTTGCTCTGAGCCTAGACATCCTCTTACCATATGAATTCCAGTGCCGACCACTTCCCGTCTGCGGGTGAATCTACCGTTCACATTGGCCATACAATGTCCGACCGTTTGCTACTTCAAAAAGAGGGTCTCAAACAAATAAAATAAACCCCATTGGAAAGAAACCAACAACCAAGGTTAGCAGATGCCACATCTTTGTGACATGGTTAATAACTGCCACGTCCTCGTGACAGCTGCTGTGACATTTAAGCGGATGATGGATAGGATTTTTCGAGAGTATAGGCTATTTGTTGGCACTTTCTTTGACGACATCATTGTTTTCTTCAAGAATGAGGCAGAACATTGAGATCATCTGCTTTAGGTCTTTCAGGCATTACGAGATCACAAGTTAGTGATTAATGCAAAGAAAAGTGATTTTTTCCTACCAGAGATACACTTTTTGGGACACATTGTCTCAGCAGCAGGAGTGCAAATGGATCCGGCCAAGATAGAGACTATCTGTGATTGGCCCGATTTGAAGAATGTCCATGAAGTTAGAAGCTTCTTGAGACTGTGTTCGTACTACAGGCGGTTAATTCGAAAGTTTGCAGAGGTTGCTTCCCCTTTGCATATCTTGACACAAAAAGGAGTCCCTTTCTCGTGGGGATCCACAAAGGTGATTGCCTTTCAGACATTGAAAGAGAAATGACTACGGGACCAGTTTTGACTTTGCCGAACTTGCAGAAGTCATTTGAAGTATATTGTGGTGCTTGTGGTCGTAGTCTGGGTGCGGTCTTAATGCAAGAAGACCCATGTCGTTGCTTACGAGAGCCGATTGTTCTCAAGGCCGGAGATGACAACACAGATTTATGAGAAAGAGCTTTTGGCGGTTATCCATGCTCTTACTCAGTGGCGGCATTACCTAGTCGGGGCGGATTTTACTGTCTTTACAGACCATCAAAGTTTGCGCTACTTCTTGTCATAGAAGCAGCTTTCGGAAAAGCAGATGCAGTGGGCGAACATCTTGTCACAGTTTCACTTCCAGATTGTCCATGTGCAGGGACAGAAGAATGTGGTGGCAGATGCTTTGTCTTGGAAACCGTTGGTTCTAGCTATTTCCGCGATACATCGTAGGAGCTTCGAGGATATGGTCGACCAATATGCCATAGATACAGATTTTGCAGACGTTTTGACACGGATACGGGATGGGGAGACAGTAGCGGGATATTCCATTCGGGATGGCTACTTGATGAGAAAAACCATGTTGTGCGTTACACAACCGTTGAGGGAAAAGGTTATGACTGAACGCCAGTGTCCACCTTTTACGGGTCACCGCGGCATTGCTACCACCATGAAAGGGGTAGAGAGATACTTCTTTTGGTCGAGACTCAAGAAGGATGTAGAAGAGTTTGTGCGCAGTTGCTTAGTATGCCAGAAGGTCAAGTTTGACAGGCATAAAGCACAGGGATTGTTACAGCCTTTACCTATACCCACCTGCCCCTGGGAAAGTATTGCAATGGATTTCATTTTTGATCTCCCGAGAACACAGAGTGGTCACGATGGTATCTGGACTGTTATTGATAGATTTAGCAAACAGGCTCATTTCATTCCAGTGAAGAAAACAGGCAAGCCGTATCACTTAGCGAGAATGTTTGTGGCCCAGATTTGCAGATTACATGGCATGCTTGAGACGATTGTCTCCGACAGAGAGCCCAGATTTACGAGTTTGTTTTGGTTTGCCTTCGGAGAACATTGGACGCGGTTGCAGTTCTCGTCATCGTTCCACCCGCAGACTGACGGGCAATCTGAGATTGCCAATTCAGTGGTTCTAGATTTATTGAAGTCTTATATCTCGGATGAGAAGACTCAATGGGAAACGTACCTACCTTCGGTGGAATTTCCTACAATAACACGTTACACTCTTCGACGGGGAAGGCGCCATTTGAGATTGTTGAAGGTGCTGCAAAGGTTCCACCCTTCCTAAGCACGAAAGATAAGATTTTTGAAGCGGATGAATATATGCGAGACTTAGATACAGCGTTTGCCAAGGTTCGCGAGACTTTGCAGAAATCTCAAGAACGACAGAAAAAGGCAGCGGATCGCCATCGTCGCGACTTGAAATTGAAGGAGGATGATTGGGTGCTCTTACGTTTTGAGAAGGCACGCCTGAGAAAGAAAAAGGGAAAAAAGGAGAGGCTTTTTCGAAAGCTTAGTATGCGATACTACGGACCTTTCCAGATCACTGAAAAGATAAACGATGTCTCCTTCTGACTGAAACTGCCTGATACTTGGAGGATTCACAATGCATTTCATGTGAGTCTCTTGAAACCTTTTAAAGGTGATGTGCCTGATGATGGGGAGCCTGATGAGCAACCTGAAGTGGAAGAAAACGAGGAGATCCTTGTTCCTCAACAGATTTTGGCACATAAGGATACGAATAATAAAGGTAAAGTCCGAAGGCGGTTCTTGGTTAAGTTCAAGAACTATCCTGCATTAGATGCGAAGTGGATGGAGGAGGAGGACCTGGCAGATACTCCTCAGATTGTGAAACTTTACCTTGATGCTTTTGGTTTAGCATTGTCTACTGCAAATGGAACCCAGAATTTAGCTTGGCCGGAGATCTGGTGCAATGGGATGCACAAGAGGGGAGTCACTCCGCTCCTTTGTCAACAGATGCCTTGATGTTGATACTAGTTTCACCGATGTCTCTTTGAGCTTCAGGGATACTGAAAGCTGACAGTATTCTTCTGTATGACTTAAAGAAATGAAATTCCTGATTATGATACTGATTTGTTCTTGACTTCTTTTAAGTGCAGGAACTGATAGACGAAATGACTGCAGCATTTTGGTCTGATTGATCTCGAATAGACATGGTTGCAATAGGATCGGACATCGATGAGGTCCCGATTGGATCTAGATGCGATTGCTAGCTACATTGCCGATAAATCATGGTCTAAGATCCGAATGAATATTGAATGTCATGTGATGTCCTGTGATGTGACTGTCGATTGGTACATGTGCTAGATGTGTGTTTCTAGTACGTAGGTACTAACAGTCAGTGTCTGCTAAGACGGTTTATAGCCTCTGTCTGTTTTGCAGGCGTAATCAAGGGCGATTACAATGCTTTCAAGAGGGGGGTATGTCCCAAAGTGATGACGTGTCTGCTCGAGAGCATGGGGAAACCCTAACCTTGACTGCTGTTGGAAGCCCTAATTTTGGAAACCCTAACCATAAAACCTGCAAACCCTAAAATCTGTCAGAAACCCTAACTCTAACCCTAAAAACTGTCATAAACCCTAACCCTAACCCTAACTCTAACCCTAACCCTAACCCTAGGGCAGCAAGCTGAACCCCCGGAAAAAGCGCTGACTTGATGACGTGGCACTGTACGGCCAGGCCTATAAATTGCGGGGCTGTTTTTGGCGTCAGCTTTTCAGCTTTTCTCTACGCAAAGTATGAGAAAGAGGGAGAGAAAGAGAATGCTTTGCTTTATATTTACAACTCAATAGAGCTTGAGAGAGAAGAGTTTCTGCTTCGATTTTTAGGCTTTTGATTTGAAGCTTTTGGGGCTTTGCTTTTGGCAACCCTTCTAATTTAAATAAGTGGTGAGGGCTCACACTCTACAGAGCATCTGGACGCAAAGTCTGAGAGTGAGAACCCGAACCACTCTCTTGTACTTTGAACTGATTAATACATAAAGAAATACCAAAGGGGCGCCAGTCTTTGGGGCCAATATCTTTAGGCATGGAACTCTGCCGGGCCAGTGCAAATCTATTGTGAACTGTGAACTGTTTTGAAGTGGTTATTTGGTGCTGTCGTGATTGATTCTTGACTTGGAGTGTCCAAGTCTGTTACAATCACACACACTCAAGAGTCAGTCTCTTGCAAAAAAGGTGATGATGTGGCAGGTTGTACGGACTTCCACGAATTGTGCTGGCAAGTGCTGACGTGGCAGTTGTACGTAATTCCTTGTTTTGCACTGGCAGCTTTTGGCGCTAGTGCTTTTGGACTAGATGCTTTTGAGTTTGAAGCTTTTCATGTAACTGCTTTTCATAGGCCAAGGGCCTTCAAATATGTGCAGAGGGCTCAGTCTCTGGCACGCTTCCGCGTGAAGGTGCAGAGCGCGAGTATCGACATTGTATTTAGTTCAAGTGTCACAAAGTGATGGCGTGGCGGACAGCAGAAACCCTAATTTCTGCCAGAAACCCTAAAATTCCTGCAAACCCTAATTTTCGGAAATCGCAGAGGTGGAATATATATATTTTTTAAATTTTTGGGGAAATTTTGAGCGACGCAAATCTCAGCTTTTCGCTTTGATTTGGGAGAAAGAAAAAGAAAAAGAGAACTTGCTTTTTATTGACTCTCATTGAGAGAGAGAGAGAGAGAATCTGCTTTTGCTTTCAAGCTTTTGGGGCTCTGCTTTTGGGCATCCCTTGTAACCTTTAAATTAGTGGTGAGGGCCTCACTTCTCAGAGCATCTGGACGCAGAGTCTGAGAGTGAAACCCTAGCCACTCTCTTGTACTTTGATTTGATTAATATAAAAAGAAATACCGAAAGGGGCGCTAGTCTTTGGGGCCAATATCTCTAGGCACGGAACTCCGCCGGGCCAGTGTACATCTATTGTGATCTGTGACTTGTTTTGAAGTGGTTATTTGGTGCTGTCGCGGTTGATTCTTGACTTGGAGTGTCCAAGTCTGTTACATCAAGCAATATAAAGAAATATCGAAAGGGGCGCCAGTGCTCTCTCGAGGTGGAACTTCGCCACTCCCCGTCTCGTGTGTCGTGCATCTCTTTCAATTCAATTGTTATATGATTAAAGTTGTTCAATCTGTTCTTTTCCGTTGGCACGCGGTGCCTATATCCATGACAGTGGTATCAAAGCTTCAGACGTGTGCTTTTCTGAAAGCATACCGGTCCTCCCAAAGAGTAGACAGAGCAAACCGACGCTTCAAAAGTCTACTGGAAACTCTATTGAAGAATCTTCGTGCCCCGACTCCGGACTTATTAGCCACTCCCACCCTTACTTCATTGCGCATCGGGAGCGCTCCCGTCTTCACTGCTCTGTCTTACGTGGCATAAGCCATAAAGATCACTTGCAAGAGAAGGATCAAAGATTTTTCGAGCGGTGTTTTTCTCAGAGGCAGTGCCATGAAATGGTGGATGTCTATAGCTACCAAGCTGCACACTCCAAGGACTTCGCAAACTTTCAAGAATTTTTTTCCCTGAAGTTACATGCCTTCAGACATCTTCCTTTGGATTGCAACTTCTGGCTGAGTCGGGTATCTTGAGAGGCTTGCCACAGAAACCCTAGCAGATTAAAACTTGAAATTTCTCGACATGTCTCACCAAGTGTCTCTTCTCGAGCTGATAACCTTGGAGGTCCAATGTGATTGCTATGTCTTGGGGCTACCATCTCCGCTATAGGAACACTGTCTGTTAAGGCCTGTTTTGACTATTCGAGAGCTTATGGACCATGTTGTGGCCAGCTACAACCTTATGGAAGAAATCTAATCCTAATTTTAATGCAGGTTTCACGATGGTAAGCCATTCGTCTTTTTCAGCTCGATTGATGTCGAGATTGCTTTTTAAGTTTGAGTTCTGTTTGAGAACTTGTTTGGTGATCCTGTTTGGAATTTGTTTGAAATGGATGGTATCTGTTTTGAACCTGTCTTGGTACCGATTTGAATTGTTTGACTTTGGTTTTAATACTGGTTTCAATGATTGGTGATTTTACTCCCGGGTGGAGTAGTGAGAAATGATGTTTGAGAATGCTTACTCATACTCATGGCTCGGACCCTTGTGGTTATTTGCGGGGGGAGTATTGAATGTTTGAAAAGTGTTGTTTTTACTCATGGCCCGGACCCTTGTGGTTATTTATGGGGGGAGTATTAAGAAGTCTGAGCAATGTTACTCTCAGCACCTCCAAACAATGCAGGTTGCGGTCTGGGGGGGCGTTTGGTTGTAAAAGGCCTCTATATCTCCCAACCCGGACCTTTTTAGGGGGTGATTAGGGAGTCGTTGAACAACTCATGGCCTTGGACCTGGATGGTTATTTGCAGGGGGAGTGTTCATCAGCGACTCTATGTTTCTATGTCTTGTAACATGCATATGTGAGCATTTGTGTTGCATTGTGATGTGCCAACCACTGAATATTCCTTATTGGATGAGATTTTTTTGGGAAACCAACGACCCAGGATATCAAGAGCACCGATCTGGAATAAGACTCCTTATTGGATGAGATTCTTTTGGGAAGTCAACGACCAAGAAATCAAGAGGACGAGTACTTTCTTTCAAGAACCGGGGATGTCACAAACTGCTGACGTGTCAAGCCACTGAAGAAGGAGCCAACTTGCAGATCCCAACCGAGGGGCCTAAACCCTAAGAAGAAGAAACAAAAGCAACATAAGAAGTTTTACCAACTTGCAAAGTCTTGCCGAGTGGCCTATTTTTAAAGAAGAGCTCCCATCTGATGGGGCCCAAGGGACCTAAAGGCATTAAAATAAAGCAAGTTCACCCACACTCAATGTGGCAGGCTGTACAGATTTCCGCAAATTGCACTGACAGGTGCCGACGTGGCAATTGTATGGAATTCCCTGTTTCGCACTGGCAGCTTTTGGCTTTTGGAATTGGCGCTAGTGCTTTTGGAACCAAATGCTTTGCTTTTCATGTAATTGCCTTTCATAGGCCAAGGGCCTTTAAATATGTGTAGAGGGCTCAGTCTCTGGCATGCTTACACGTGAAGGTGCAGAGCGCGAGTACCAACATTGTATTGAGTTCAAGCAATATAAAGAATATCGAAAGGGGTGCCAAGGTTTGGGGCTAGTGCTCTCTCGGGGTGGAATTCCGACACTCCCCGTCGTGTATTGTGCATCTCTTTTAGTTCAGTTGTTATTTGAAGTGCTTAAAGTTGTTCAGTCTGTTTTTTTCTGTTGGCACGTGGTGCCAAAGTGATGTGCACGTGACAGTTCTTGCCTTAGCCTTGGTGGTGGCACCACAGTACTCGCAACTGACGGACCTTGGAGAAATTTGTTGCTAGCCTGTTGTATTTCTTACTGTGCGGTGAACTAGTCAATGAGTGATCCGTCTCCCCAAAAGTTCAGTGCGTTAGTTTGTGGGTCATTGATTAGAACAAAGGATTGAACACGCTGTTGATGGTTTGATGAGCGCTCCCCTGAAAACTTATTGATATGCACAGTAATGCTCATATCTCACTCTTGAGTGGCTTGGACTTTGCTGCAGTATCCTTGGGAGGATACTGAAAGTGGCATTGGCTGGAGCGCAAAACGGCCTAGGTTGCTGTCTAGGTTCCTTGGGTGGTCTTCATCGGGTATGTGAGATTAACCGTTTTTTAAGCATTAGTGGATGATTAGCATAAGGCTTCACTTTTTCCATCTCAATGCATGATAATAATGCTACCAGGCAAATTTATTTTTATCCATTAGATATATGTCAAGATGATGATCGATGCCCATCACCTCTAGCTGCAATAGGATTTCAGTTTGTTGGTTTCACAAACATCGTATTAGGAATTCACTCCTTACAAAATTGCATTACTATTGGGCTGCATTGATGGTGTAAGTACGCAACAATTGTTCGAGCTATGCATGAATGTCGTGATCTTCAATCCCTGTTCAGAAAAGCTGTGAAGTCAAGGTTGCACATGTCAAAGTTTTGAAGACTGTTTCCAAACTTCATGTGTAAAGGTGCATTTCAAACTTCTATCGATTCCCGTTACTTCAAAACTTCTTGTAGGAACAAAGAAATTGTAATTTTGGCTTTTGTTTTTGTTGTCACAAGAGTCACAGTTTAGGATCCAAGACTTCACGCTTCTGTCTCATTTCCTTTGTGTTAATGACTTCAAAATTTGAGGGCTTGTAAAAATAAATAAAATCGTCATTCATTATGTTTCTTCTTGATAAGTTTTTCACTTTTTGTTTTGAAGGATAGGAATATAGAACTTCAAATTTTAGTAATGAAATTCAACTTAAGAAGTCTTTCTTCCACAAGTATATGTTTCTCTCTTGATTGTGGGTTTATGTGAAAGAATTATGGGCTGTAATTAGCCTTTCTTATAGTTTCTAAATTCAGATCTTTTCTGACTTAAAGGAGGAATAAGGATTATTGTGGGTTATACAGGGAGTGCAGAGAGATTCCAATAACAGTGGGTCTCTATGGGAATTTTCGAGGTGGAGAAAGGCTTTGCCAGGCTATTGCAAAAATGATGGAGAGGACGTTTATGGGAGTTGAGGTTGAAGAAATCCTGAAAGCTCTATTATAATGATATGCTAATTTTCACATTTTTTTTGTTATCGAATTGTCGTTGCCCATTTTCACAGGTAAATGCAGACAACATATGCATCTCTAGTGGCGTGACAGCGTAAGCTGGCTAAAAGCATTCCCCGGTTCTCCTAGGAAGTGTTTTTTGTAAAAGGGTTTAAAAGGCCGTTTGATGTTATGAGCAGTGTCCTGGATTTATTCTTCTTTGCCACATGTGATCCTGGTGATGGATGCATCATACCAGCCCCGTATTTTCCAGCTTTTGACAATGATATGCAAATACGGGTATGTGGTTGATCAAAATGTCTAGTCAGTCTATACTTTGCAGACATCTTTTTGCTTGTTGAGGAGCTGAGCAGTTTATTGGGAGAATAATTTATTATCTATATATTTATGTGTATTTTTTTGCCCCAACTATGCAGAATGAAGTGATTCCTTTACCTGTTCAGCCAAAAGATACAAACACGTATATACCTACTGTGGAAGAGATGGAAGCAGCTGTGGTTTCTGCCGCGGAAAGAGGCATCAAAACTAAAGTCTTGCTAGTCACCAATCCAGGCAACCCCCTCGGCACATTGTATCCAGAAGCCACTTTGAAGGTGAACCTAGTGAAGACTTTGTTGATCCTTGGCTAGTTGTTCATGAAAATAGCGCTTCCACTGAAGAAATTATGTATACTGGAGGAATGCTGATCTCAAGGGAAACTCGCTAAAATTCGTTAGTGGGTTACAGGAGCTTCTTCTATGGGCATTAAATCGGGGCCTTCATGTGCTGTCTGATGAAATTTATGCGAACTCAAAGTTTGGGTATGTCCTTTGCACGAGAATTATAGAACAAGGTAGCTTGCATGTAGTTGCCTCATGTCTGTATTCAGTCTGCTAAGCTTGGAAAGGGATAACTAACTAGTTGAATGGAAGTTTGTAGTCAGCCCATGGTCTGAGCAAAGTCAGATGATGTTTAAGCCGCTAATGTGATTGTATTGGAAAAAAGAAGGGCTAAGCATAGGAAGATTCATCTACACCACAAGATCAAGCTTAAGATGGCAACAGTGGTAGTGCTTCTAATAGTAACTTCTGACCAAAATCCCCTTGCATGTCTTGAGCCTAACTCCAAATGTGACACTCTCTGATAAGCTTTATAGGTTAGAGGATGAAGTAGCATTCAATGTTACCATGTTATGGTAGTGATGTGTGTGGACACACTTGGGACTGCTGTGGCACTTTTCCCCCTACAGATATATATACAGATGTTTAGATCTGATCAAAATAGGCTTATACTACACTGTAGAAGCATCAATGTTGTTGCAAAATGTTGAACAACAAATGGCTTGTTATGTGCATATGCCCTTGATGGCTGATATTTTACAAGGCTAGACTGGTAAGTTTCGGACCGAATAGTGCTTCTTTTAGCACTCATTTAAGTGCATGTGGTTGGACAGGCCATCTGCTGATGAGTTTGTAAGCATGGAAAGGGTTGCACAAAATGCAATTGCAGAGAATCTTGTTTCATCCGAGATTGTAAAGAAGTTGCTACATACAGCTTATGGCATGAGCAAAGACTTCGGCATGAATGGGTTTCGAGTTGGTTGTCTCCATTCAAAAAGCGAAGAGTTGTTGATGGTATGTAAACAATTGTTTGCAGTTGTCTTTTTGGTGTCCAACTTCTATGGCTCACCTATATGAAAGATTGCAGTTTTGGCAGAATATGGGAATGTTTGCGGCTGTCTCAAATGACACCCAGCATGCCCTTGCTATTATGTTGGAAGATGAAGATTTTGTTGACTCCTATGTATCAGAAAATAAAAAGTCCGTTACCTTTTGATTCTCGTAAATTTACTTTGTTGTGGGTGGCTTTGCATATCATTTTGATCTTGCCATATTATGCCAGGCGGCTGAAGAAGTCGTATGAGTTGTTAACATCTCACTTGGAGGCAGCTCAAGTGAAGTACATGCCTGCTTGTGCGGCAATGTTTTGCTGGTTAGACCTAAGATCGTTACTTGCAGCGGTAAGTTACTGTGAAGAGGATCAATTTCACCTGGGTAATCCTAAAAAATTACTAATGTATTATGTTTTTTCTTAAATGCAGCGAACATTTGAAGCTGAAGATTGTTTATGGAGAGAAATTATGGATGAAGCCAAGATTGTGCTAACACCAGGTAGCATTGCACTTGATCATCAATGTGGTAGCCTGCATTGTTAATCCTGATTCTAAAAGTCATCTTAATTCGATGTGGTAGCCTGCATTGTTGATCTTAATTCTCAAAGTCATCTTCGAAGCCACGGAGATATTTAGAATGAAGACCTTTTTATGAATATATGCTCGTGTGTGTGGGTACGAGTGGGCTTGTTCATGCGTGAAATTATATGTTGATACCTTGTTTTACATCCATGATGCTGGTGGGGATGTTGTAGTATCCAGTCAATACTAAAAATAATGGAGCTGACAGTTCCATTGTCTGGTGGATTGATACCATGAGCTTACAATTTGTACTTTCTGTATTTTGATCAATGAATGTGGTTTCCCCCCTAATTAACTAAGTTATACACATTTTTTGATGGTACATTATTATATTGCAGGAGAAGCCTGCCATTATGCAGAGCCTGGGTTTTTTCGTGCATGCTATGCGTCCATGTCACCCGACTGTTTGGAAGTAGCATGCACAAGGTTGTCGGCCTTTGTGTCCAGGAAAAGAAAAAAAAGGAAAGCAAATGACAGCTAGTTAGCGATGGTGGAACGAGCTCTGTTCTTTAGACCTCAATTATTACATTTGTCGCTTCCATCAAAAGAGCATTGGAGTGGTTGATAAGAACAGGATTATAACATTACAGCCATTACATTGTGGACCCAAGGCGATTGCAGGGTTGCGGAACTACAACACTTGGTCACAAACTGTTTCCCAAGAAGGGCTTTCCACAACACATGTTTAAAGTCATGGGCATTTTTGAGGTCCAAACATGCATGTTTGCCGAGGTGTATTAGTCTAGATTCCCGGTATCTGCAGTAATTAGAAAGGGCTTGACCAGGTTATAATTTTTCTCAATATAACAAAATTGTACAGTTTATTTACTAACCTGCTTCATTCACAAGGTTTTTCTTTTTCATAACGAGTGACCTATGACCTAAGTGCTAATGTGATCTTCTAACAGTGTAAGAACACCAATAAAAACATGTACTCATCATGTGATCGAATCCCGAAACATTATCAACAGATTGATTATATGGAATGTTTTGTCACGTTGAAATTTCATCGACGCTTTACTGTGCGTGCATATCTTTTCCAGACATTCTTCTAGTGTCCCATGTTAGTCATCAAACTACAATTAGCCGCCACCACTTTATCATTTGTGTCGTCTGAAATCTGCTTTTAGCCTGCAGTCAATCAAATTCTTATGTGAAGTCAACTGTGAAGTGTAACTGGCATGCTAATATTATCAAGTCTGCATAATGTTCGTGCTCTGTGCGCTGCTCTAGATTTGACCGTACAGAATTTCCATCATAGGTGGGTGCAGTCTTAAACAGATGTTTAATGTGAAGATTGAATTGACAGGCTTGTTATGAGCATGTGGCGGAGAGGCCTCAGATGTATAGATTCAATTTCTGCTTTCCCTCAGCTTTGCATGCAAGGTTATTGTTCCTGTTGATGCAATTTTTTTGGTGTCTGTAGCACCACACAATGTTGCAGCACTGTTATTTGTCATATTAATATAAATATGTGGTCTGTGAAGTTAGGAACGTGTCCTTAATCGTTTTTCTTGTTTCCTTTGGTTTTGATAGTTGCTCTCTTTGATTAACTTGTCTTACAATTACTGCGAATTTCACATTGCAAAATTACGTTCGTATATTATTGAATTGCTACATGAACAACGGGTAAAGGTGTTTTAGTGCATGCCAAATGAGCTTGAACATGAAAGCTTTTAATCTTCTCGGTCTCTTTTTTGTAAACAACCAAGGAAGCAAGCATGCAGAGCATAGGATCTAGTAGCTTGCTGGAACAAGGTTGTGGACCAGAGCTTAATTAGATGGCTTCTTATTCATTGAAGATGTTTGGGAACTAACACTGACCATTCATTCAACATAAAACAATAGATTTGTGTACATGCACTGTTCCTATGTGACAATGGGCGCACCTCCTCTCATTGATGGTGCTGACAATCTACAGTTGACGCTAGGCTAGGGACGACAAACAATTTTTGCAGGCAGGCTTGGCATTTTTAAGGTGTTGCAGACCAACATGAGGCGAGGGGTGTTGAAGACCAACACAAGGCAAGGAGCTCGGTAGTAAGCAAATACACTAAAGTAGCCTATGACATTCACCATCATCAGTCCTGCTGTTGCGCTCAACAATGTTTCTATTGAAGATTCTGATGGAGATATTTATCTCGCATTTGCCATGGATTCAACATTTTTGGTTGCCATTGATGACTATGCTTTATACAATTGGGTTCTTGACTCAGGTGCATCTTTTCATGTGACTCCTCACAGGGAGTGGTTTAGTACATATGATGTAGCCCGTAAAAGTCTTGTTCGTCTTGGCAACGTGCTTGCTTGAGACATAATTGGTGTCGGCGATGTGCACCTGAAATTTTAGAATGGTTCTTCATTCATGCTCAAGAATGTGAGACATGTGTTGAACCTTACCAAAAGCTTAATTAATATAAGACAATTAAATGACGTAGGATATTACTGTACATTTGGTGATAGTTCATGAAAGATTACCCAAAGTTCTTTAGTGGTAGCACATGGGTCAAAGTCTGGGACTTTGTACATGCTCCATGTATCCAATGTCAAAAACCATGTAATTTGTGTAACCGAGCAACCAAGTGTTTCTTTGTGGCATTGCCGGTTAGAACATATGTTTCAAAAGGGAATAAAAATATTGTTTCGTTTTGGTTATGTTCTTAGCTTCAATCTCTCAGACTTTTTTGTTTATGAGCTTTCTTTATGGTAAACAAACATAGTCACCACACAAAAGGGACAGCACTCAAAAAAGTGAGCCATTAGAGTTAGTGCATAGTGATGTGTGTGGACCTATGCTTAACGTATCCATGGGAGGTTCATTGTGCTTTGTTACATTCATCGATGACTTCTCAAGGAAAGTGTGATTTTATCCTCTCAGAAAGAAGGATGAAGTTCTTTCAAAAGCTCAGAATTGTGTGGCATTAGTGGAGAATCATTGTGGCAAAAAAGTCAAGTGCTTAAGGTATGGAAAATGGTGGTGAGAATGTCTCTAAAGCCTTTTAGAATTTTTGTGATTCAAAAAGCGTAAAAAGAGAGTTGACTGATCGATAAAATGGTGTTGTTGAGAGGATGAACCGTACCATACAAGAGAAGTTACGTAGCATGTTGTCTAATGCACAATTTTCTAATGAATTTTGGGCGAAAGCATTAGCAAGTGTTGTCCATCTTATTGATAGATCTTCTAACAAGGCTTTAGATGAAAAGGTGCCTAAAAAGCTTTGTTCTAAGAAGCCACCTTTTACAAGCATCTTAGAGTCTTTGGCTACAAAGCATATTGCCATGTTCCAAAGGAGTTTCAAAACATGTTGGCTCATAAGTCGAAGAAATGCATATTTCTTGGCTATGGCAATCTTGGCAAGATGGGATTTCGGTTATGGGATCCTGAAGCTAAAAAGATTGTTTGTAGCAATGACGTATACTTCAATGAAGAGAAGATGCATAAGAAGCTTGTTCATACAATGTGTAAGGTCTCTGGCACCCGTGCAGAGGGGATTCCCATGTAAAGGATTAATATTAGGCCATTTTGGTCATAAATAGAAAGTTTCTAGTTTTGATAATTTTTCCACCTTTGATGTACTAATGATAAATATATTGATGTAAGCTTTTTAAAAATGATTTTTTTTAAATTTTTTTGTCACCTTTGTCCAAATAGAGTAAGTTTCGAGGTGCTTGCACCTATGTAGACGCGATTGTTTCGTTTAAATCTACCTCGTTCTAAATTTTCATAAAATATAAAAATAGCTGCATGCTCCGAAAACTGCTAAATATAGCAGGTGTGTGCATCTGACACCTTGGCTTATCATCCTCAAGCTTGTCTTTTAATAGCAACTTTCAGAATTAAATTTTGATAAGCTAAGGTGCTAGATGCACACACTTGCTATACTTAGCAGTTTTTGGAGCAGACAGCTATTTTTATGGAAATTTAGGATGGGGTAGATTTAAACGAGACGGTCGCATCTACATGGGTGCAAGCACCTCAAAACTTACTATATTTGGACAAAGGCGAAAAAAAGTAGATTTTTTTTCTTTTGAAAAGCTTACATCAATATATTTATCATTAGTACATCAAAGGTGCAAAAACTTCCAAAAATAGAAACTTTCTATTTATGACCGAAATGGCATGACATTAATCCTTTACATGGGAATCCCCTCTGCACGGGTGCCAGAGACCTTACACAATGGAGGTCAGGAGAGTTATCTTCCAAGAAGATGAAGTTGTTCACAATAGGACTGAAGTGCCTAATGTTAGACAACATCACCAGAATCCTCATGTAGTACAAGATGCTGCTGAGGAACAACCAGCTCAACCAGTTATTAGAAGGTCTATAAGAGTTTCAAGGCCTCCGAATAGATTTACTCCCTCATTGGACTACATTATGTTGATAGATTGTGGAGAGCCCTCTTGCTATAAGGAAGCCATGCAAACGGATAACAAGGGGAAGTGGGAGAAAGCTATGCAATCAGAAATGGACTCATTGCATAAGAATCACACTTGGAAGTTGGTTTGGTTGCCCAAAGGTAAAAAGGCATTACCTTGAAAATGGGTGTACAAGCAAAAAATTATACCTCATGCTAATAAACCCAAGGACAAGGCCCGACTTGTTTCTAAAGGATTTAAGCAACATCAGGGTATTGACTTTGATGAGATCTTTTCTCCGGTTGTCAAGATGATTGCTCTGCGGTGCGTACTTGCATTGGTTGCAAAAGAGGACATGGAACTTGACCAGACGGATGTCAAGACAACGTCCTTGCATGGTAATCTTCAAGAAGAAGTTTATATGTAACAGCCAAAAGGTTTTGTTGAGAAGGGCAATGAAGACTTGGTGTGTCAGTTAGAAAAGTCCCTTTATGGTCTAAAACAGTCATCAAGGGAGTGATATCGTAAATTCTACTCGTTCATACTCTTTCAAGGCTACAAACATAGCGATATGGACCACTACCTCTAACACTTAGCGAGCTAAAGATGATATGTTGATTTTCGGGAAAAGTAGGGATGAGATTTTAGCCTTGAAGTCAGAGTTACATGCAAACTTTGAAATGAAAGACATGGGTGAAGCAAGCCATATCCTTGGCATGCACATTAGGCAAGACAAATGCAAGAAATTGGTCTTTTTGTTTTAATATGAGTACATTGATAAAGTGCTCAAGCATTTCAATATGGAGAGGAGAAGGCATTGAGTATTCCATTACCTCCATATGTGAAACTTTCTAAAAATGATTGCCCTAATTGTGAAGAGGAAAAGGTTGAAATGGACCAAGTGCCTTATTCATCTGCATTTGGGATATTGATGTATGCTATGATTACTACACGTTCTGATATTTCTTTTGCAGTGGGAGTCGTTAGCAGATATATGTCAAATCCATGCAAGAAACATTGGGAGGTGTGCGCTCCTTGCCGCACTGTCGAAGCAAGGGACTTGCCAATACACCGTGTGCGAGCCACAAACGGCTCCAAGCACACAACAAGCCTAAACTAGCAAGCTCAAGAAAACAAAGGGTGTGTCACTCACCGCTCTACGCTCGCCTTCGTGGTGGATTCCTCGCCGCGATGAAGAAGAAGCTGCAGTCGTGCCGCGCTCAACCGCTTCGCCGCCGTCGTGCCTTCGTAATGCTCGATCGCACACACACTCTCCCTCTCTCTCTCTCTCTCACACACACATACACACAAGGAGGTGAAGAAGAAGAAGATGGAGATGGAGCAAGAGCACTCTTCAATTGCACAAATGAGAGAATGAGTAAAAATTAGGTTTAGTTGGCTTTTATAGGAGCTCACCCCATTCACACTTGGGCGCCCATGCTTAGCCAACTAATCCCTTGAATGTCCAAGTTAAAGTGTGCCTCTCATCGACGATCACTCTACCTTTCCCTATTGGACCGACAAGCCCGGTACCTGACTCTACCAAATACATAATACGCGTCCATCGTAGGTGATGGGTGTCCGTGAGCCGTGAGGGTTAACATGCCCCCCTTCTTGATGTAGATTCCGTCCTCGGAAGCTATTGAGTTGAAGCTGGTGCGTCGAGGTGGAAGAGCATTTGAGATGAATGTCCTTAGCCTTCTTCAGTCACTGCAAAATCAAACAACATTGGCACAGTAATGGCATTCTCTTAAAAAGCATATGCACTTTTAGGTAGACACATTGATTGGTAAAAGAATTTCAAACAATTTGATAGCAATGAACATTAAATTGCAATGTAATCAAATGCATAAACAGATGTAAAGGTAAAAAATTAAACAAGTCTGGGGTCGCTAATTTGACGGTCGAAAGGCACTAGAGATCAAATATTAATACCATGGGTAAGCTTCTTAATTTTCTGTGGTCAATTAAGTTGTTTAATCGTGAGAGCCAAGTATTCATGTTCGAGGGCTGACTAGAGGCTATATCTAGAAAACCTTGTAGTTAAGCTACCATAAAAGGAATTTCTCATGAAATCATCGCCTGTCTGATTACTTTTTCTTTGACCCCCCAAAGTCTTTCCACATTGATTCGTGGGTGCTTATTTTGTATGCCTTGGGTTTTTTGCTTTTCAAGGAAAAGCGCCCACACTGGGAACCTCTAGGGCTCTAGTACCATAGGCGATACATGTGAGTGAAGTACCAAATCAAGCTGAGATTTCTCTTCCAGCTTAAAATTTTACATTGTGGCACTTTGATTTTTTGCTTGTTCATTTTCAGCATTTAAATTTTGTAACTTTGGGGGGTCATATAACACTGTTACACTCCCCAAGCTCATCACATTAGTAAACTCCCTTTATAATACTTAAGCTAAAGGTCGATAGGGTTAAGCCCACTAGAAAGCCCTAGTACATTTCATACAATGCTGCCTAAATCGGATTAAGAACCTAAGTAACCATTGCTTATTAGGAAGGCATTTCCCATGGTATTAAGAGAAGATCTCTAACACCTAGCTTGGTCAAACTAGCTTAGTCGGACTGCTTGATTTTTACACCTAAACAAGTGATTATGACAAAACATTACATTGAATTAAATGTTTGATACCAAGCAAATGCACCGAATATTATGCTACCAATCACAATCAAAGTAGACAAACATGGATGCAAAAAGATAAAGGCAATGCTAATGGACAAGAAACACCTGTTTGTGTCGATGGTCGCGCTTGATTTGAAGTGTGAACGAGAGAAAGGTTCCATGAAGGTCCAAATCCTATCAATAGCAACACGCTCCTGTACACACTAGGAAACAAAAGGAATACCTCCAGGAGGCACATTAGTGGGAAAAGAGAACTTTGCTAATCTCTCAACTCTAAAACAGAAACACTCTATCGTACTAATTTTACCTACCCTCCATCACTCAAGTGATGAGGATCAAAGGTGTTTTATGGCATAGGTTCTGTTTCACTGTACCAGATGTGACATGTGTAGGTCTGAGTCAATGTTTTGACTTTTATTGTGCATACTCGTTTGCGAATTGCTCTTGCTCCTTTTTTTTTTTTAATTTTTTTATGAGTATAAAGCTTTATATGTACATTCCCTAAGATCGGAGATTAAGAGGTCAGGGAAAAAGGTTGAGAGGGAAGCAAGTGAATAATGGATGTCAGCAAACACTCCCCCCTTCCTTGGGTAGATCATACCGTTTGAAATGAGCTTGTCACCCTTTGAAACCAATTGTTCCAGTTGGTAATAGGTGAGGATTTTTGCCAGTAGTTTGTTATTACCCTAGGTGCCTTGTCAAGCTGCAAGGGTGGTAAGGTACTCTCCCAGGATCGAACTTGAAGTGGTTCATTAGGTGATTCTTGAACACTGGGAGGTGTGGATTCTTTTGTAGCTTCATGGAGGTCCACTACTATAGATGGAGGCTGTGTAGAAGCTTTTACCTCTATGGATGTATTACATGAGGAGCTAGAAGCTTCATGGGACTCCCCCCTTCCTGAGCTAGGTGGAACAATTCGTTCTTTCTTTGGTACCCAAACTAGCTCGGGAGCGGGTGTGTAGTATTCTGTGATTTTTTCCTTTCCACGATCATTGATTCGTTTTGGAGCTACGGGATTGGGCTCACTTGGGTCAGGTGATAGGTAAGAGCACAATCTACGTTTTGGCACCCAGATTTGATCATTTCCTTGATAGTAGCCTTGGGCTTCCAATAGTCGTTTAGGGATCCATCGCAACATTTTCTTACTTTTCTTGGAGCGAGTGGTACGTTTCTTACAAGGTTTCTGTTTTTTAGCACTAGCTATGGTCACTAAAGAAGCTTTAGGGACCCACTTGTATGTTTTCTTTGTTACCTTAGGATGAGTCTTGTCGGAAGCGATACGCATTGCTTGTAGCATATTTAAGGGTACATGCATTTCATCCCCCTCAGGTGTTACCCAGGTCGTCCCCCTATTTCCCCAAGTGTCTATGGTTGATGCTAGGTGGACCCAATCCACATTGTCTGATTCCGTCATACCCGGTAACACATCCATGTAAGGAGAATCTTGGCCAATGTCTGTATCCTTCTTACAAGTGTAACAATATTGTAGTGGGGCCGAGTGAACTGTGGTGTCAGAGCGATGATCAATAATGGTTTTACTCCCTAAGGGGTGTACCTTACCAGTCACCAAATCCACTCTAAGGACAGAGTCTTGGAATTGCAAATAGACATGATTTTTAGACCAATCGTGAACCATTTGTGCTTCCCTCATGAATGGTCGTCCTAAAATCATTTCATATGACATAAGGTGTTTAGAGAAATCCATTACAATGAACGTATGTCGTACCTTGTGTCCTAGAACTTTGATCTTAAGATCCTTGAGCATCCCCATAGGTTTGGCTATGGTACCATTTGCCATCTTTACCACAATGTTAGTAACACTGAGGCGGGGTTTTCCCATGGATTCCCAACAATCTTTTGTAACGATGCTAACTCCTGCACCACCATCAAGAATTCCCTTTATAGTTAATCCCTTGGCAGTGATGGGTAGGGTCGCATTAGACTCGTCGCCTTCAAAATACTACCCTAATTCGTTAATGGGTACCTCGATCACAGACTCGTGTCCATCTAAGTCAAGTGATTGCACATGATTTTCCTCATCAATCATAATCGAGTCAGGCCTATTTGGTTGCGCAAACTGCGGTAATCCCGTTCGTAGCTCTCCGTTAAGGAATGCTCGAAGTGCAAGGAATAACTCAGGATCTCCATATAGCTTTGCTATGATCGTGGTTCGGACCTCAGAAGACATGAAGTCCACTAGTTTGGCAACATTCATTGGCGTTTTGCAGGGTGTAGGTCCTTGACTAGGAACTGGTGAGGATGGAATCTCATATTCCTCAATGGGATCAGGTATTCCTTCGTTAAACATCCTTCCCAACAAGAAGGGTGTATGCTCACTTTCTGATGTCCTGTCCTCACTCCCTTCTTGGATGATACTAGATATGGCTAACGGTCTATGGTTCATGTGGGGTGGATGAACTTGCGTGGGAAACACTGTGTCATGAATTTTGACATGCATGGGTTCTGGTTCTAGTTTCCTTTGAGTCTCCTCCACTAAACCTTTTAGATGTTTCACCTGCTCAATCTCGTCTACTGGGTTTGGGTACGTCCCAATCTTCTTTTTACGATTCTTCCCTTTTTGCCCCTGCGGTTTATCTTGGGGGTCTTGGATTGGATTTGGAAACACGTGGTGTTTTCAGAGGCTCTTTATGGTTTTCTCTTATTCGGTTTTCATTTGGTTCCATGTTACGGTTTTCTTTGTCGGTCTTTCCCTTTGTGGTATTGGTTCTAGTCTCCATTGTCTCGACTGAATCTGAATCATCCTCGAGGTCATTCATATACACGGGGTCATCTCCTGTTCCTATGTTTGTTTTGGAACTTGGCTTTGAATTTTCCGTATTCTGCGACTTCTTCCTTTGTGTCTTCTTTTTCTTTGCTTGGATAACTGACGCGGTATCTCTCTCTTCGAGGATATGTCCTGGCCCTTGAAGCATGGACCATGTAATCGCATAAGCGGGTGCAACGGGTGGTATTGGCGATGTCACACTAGCAATTTCAACCAAATTTAGGGGTGTGATTTTAGGCGCATTTGGGTTATAGGGGCATTGGGCAATCAAGTGATCTATGCCACAACGATTACATGTGAGTATTGGTATTGCAGACGTGCTCCCTTGATTCATTTGCATCTGTGCAGCATTCTTTTGCAGCCTAATAGGGCACTCCGCTACTCGATGTGGTCCACCACACTCGTAGCATTGAAGAGGTGGCCTCCTAGCCTGGGTGTTGATATTTTGACCTCTGGATGCGAGAGCAGCAGCTTGATAAACCGGCTTGACTTGTCCCCAACAATCTTCCATGTAGTATATAGGACATTCTTCCAATGTATCAAGTCCGTAGGCAATACTAGTGTCTATTTCCTCCTCATAGCCATCTGCATAAGCATTTGATGGCTCGCAACCCACTTGGTTCATAGGGACGACTCTTGGATGCGGGGGCTGCGGTCCTAGCACAGGAGGTGGTAGCGGTGTAGCTTGTACAACATTTTGAGGTCTAGGGACCATGTGTTGCGGTAGTTGCTCAACAGGTGGAGTAGGCATCAATACAGGAGCTCGAGGTGCATCCGTCCAGGCTACAGGTGGTCTATTTGCCATCATACGTTTGATCATTAAACAATCCTTAGCTTGGTGACCATACCTACCACATGCGTTGCAAGTTCCATTAAATTTTACTCTAAACGTAGGGCACTCACTAGTGCTATGTGGACCTAAGCAAATGGAACACCATTGTTGCTCCCTTCTTGGATACATGTGACTATTTTGAGGGGGTCGATTATCCTTAAGAGACTCTTGGATTGCCTTGGTGAGGTCTGTCAAGAATGTCTCAAATACCTTTGGCTCATTGGCAATGGGCTTTGCAGTCATGGGTTCATACTCAATGGCTTGTGAGCTAGTGGATCTCGTGTCAGTAGACACCCTCATGCCTGCTATCATCAAGTTGTCCTCTAATTGGATTGCATTGGCAGTGACATCTTCCCAGGTTGTGATACCTCTAATCACTAGTCCATTATAGATTCCTTCATTCCTCAACCCTCGAATGAATCGATCAAGCAGTTGGTTATTGTTGAAGCGCTCATTTACAGGGCAGCGAGAGTTTAAGTGCTTTAGACGACTAATGAAGTCCCTTACTGACTCTCCTTCCTTACGTTCGGCCCTCTGTAGCTGAGATGCTACACCCCAAAGCACACCTTCTCGTATGTACTCCTTTAGAAACAACCTTCGAAGGGTAGGGTAGATTGTTTTCTCGTCCACCCTTAGGGTTCTATACCAATCTCCAGCCTTCCCACTTAATGTCAAGCTTAAGGCATTGCACTTATGTAGTTCATTGCGTTCCCCTAAGGAATCACATACTTGTTCAAACACTTCAATGTGTTTTCTAGCATCTTCGTCCCCATTGAATTTTTGCGTGAGTTTGGCAATTTGTACTGCCTTACTTCTAGGCTCTCTATCAGATGCATGACGCATATTTTCCGCGATAGATCGACCTATGGTTTGAGCAAACGCTGCCAAGTCACCTATGTGAGGAGGCAGGGTCGGTGGAGGTACTCTTGGAATCATATGTGGGAGAGGAACGGGTACCGGTCTTGGCATATGTGTGGATGATGCAGGATATGAAACATAACCGGGCATAGGTCCACTCGGATAAGAGCTAGGGAGCGGCACTCGAGGAGCATAAGCAAGTGGTACAATTGGAGGTGTGGGGGCCATGTGTGTATAAGGGGCTAGAGGCACATACGGTCGAGGCCCCATATTAGGTACTACGACACTAGGTAGTGGCACTGCGCTAACCGTAGATGTCATCGGTACATTCTCTATCAGGCTTATCCCTGGAGTGAGCACTGTGTTTTCCTTGATAGAGGGTTGAGCCAAGTTAGGGAAGCTAAAGTTTTCGCTCGGAGGCTCAGATTGCATAGAGACCCCAGGTGAAATGACGTAAGATGGGTCCATGGGGCTCATTAGAGGAGTCTCCATTTGTGATAGAGTAGGCTGTTGAGCCTTGCTCGTATCCAGAAATCTCATGGGGCCAGTTGAGAGTATATTTACCCCTCGGTTTTGCCTTTCTAATTGAATAATGCCATGGATAACATTACAGATCATTTTCTGTTGATCTTCGATGCTCGTGGCACTAGAGGTGGATTGTACAATCTCTATCCATCCTACATGGTAGGCGTGGCCAGAGTGTAGATCCGTCAACACCTCAGTGTGGAGGTCGTATGTCCAATGATCATTAATGAACAATCCTTCTAGAGTCGACGTGTTAACGGTTTCTTGTGAGGTAGAAGCAATGTTGCTCCCCGTGGTTTTACTTGTCACCAACGGTACTCTAGAGGGAACTTCTGAAGGAGGCAGCTCAACAGGGCCTTCTTGGTAAGAAGTTGGCAGGATATCCACATGGACACTCTTTGGGGGTGTGGGGTCCACGTGCGATATGAAAGGAGATTCCACTTCCCCACCTCCTTCGTGTGCTTCATTTGCATCAGGTTCCGAGCGAGTAGCTCTACCTAATGTTTCCATGAAACGGCTAAACATACTAGTACTAGGCTGTGGAGCTTCGGGAGGTGCATGGCCTTCTCTCTCAGTGTTTTGGGTAGGGTATGCTTCCATGATTTCTGAGTCGGAGGAGGAATCACTAGCGGCTATTTTAGGGTCTTGGGTGGTGCTACCTTGTGTCCCCGCTGAGGGTCTAGAGCTTATCGTGGATGGGTAATGGGTGTCCGTATGAACAGAGGCACTACCAATGTGCTCGTGTTCTAGCACCCGCCCAGAGCGTAAGTGCATGTGCTTTTGATACCCTAAGGTGTCAAAAAGCTGCTCTAGGAGGCCTTGTGACTAGTTTTTAGCGTGTTTTTTGTTTGTTTTTTTGCTAGATTTTTTAGAGCGTGTTGTGGAATGGGCCGTGTGATAGCTCGAAACGAGCGTATCGGTCAGAGGGTCGTGCCGTGCTTTACAGCCCTCCGTTTGGTCACTCTATGCCCTCGGAATCCCTAAAACTGTCAATTTCCAGTAGGGAACTAGGCCCAAACTAGAAAGTCTAAGGGTGCAAGTGGGAAGAGAAAGGAGGAGAGTGGAGGACTTGTCCCACATGCTCTCATTCTCTCTTGAGGGAGTAGGGTATATATATAAGAGTGAGTCTAGTATATATTATAGGACTGAGGCCTGGGCCTGGGCCTGGGCTTGGGCTTGGGAAAATGATCCCGATCCCGATCTACCTTTTATACAAACCAACCCGTCCGTTTTAAGAGTCACGTTTTTTATTTTCGAAAAATTTCGCCACCCGCTCACTCGCGTTTTTACTTTCCGAATTTTTTTTCTTTTTTTTTAAAATTTTTATTGTTAATGCAGAAAATACAAAAATTGAAAAAAACGCAGAAATGCAGAAAAACGCAGAAATGCAGAAAACGCAGAAATTGCAGAAAATTAAAAAAACGCAGAAATGCAGAAATTGAAAAAACGCAGATATGCAGAAAATTGAAAACGCAGAAATGCAGAAACTGCAGAAAATTAAAAAAACGCAGAAATGCAGAAAATTGCAGGAATTGAAAACGCCGAACTTGAAAATGCAGAAATTGCGAAAATTGAAAAAACGCAAATTGAAACTTGACAGCAAATGCAAAAAACGCAAAAAACAGAAATCTCCACACACTCCTTCCCTGCCTTTCCTATGATAGAAATTGCACCACAAGGAAGCGTAAAGTGCTAACCGAGCTTAGTGTAGGGCATATCCCCGGCAGCGGCGCCAAAAATGTGCGCTCCTTGCCGCACTGTCGAAGCAAGGGACTTGCCAATACACCGTGTGCGAGCCACAAACGGCTCCAAGCACACAACAAGCCTAAACTAGCAAGCTCAAGAAAACAAAGGGTGTGTCACTCACCGCTCTACGCTCGCCTTCGTGGTGGATTCCTCGCCGCGATGAAGAAGAAGCTGCAGTCGTGCCGCGCTCAACCGCTTCGCCACCGTCGTGCCTTCGTAATGCTCGATCGCACACACACTCTCCCTCTCTCTCTCTCTCTCACACACACACACACACACAAGGAGGTGAAGAAGAAGAAGATGGAGATGGAGCAAGAGCACTCTTCAATTGCACAAATGAGAGAATGAGTAAAAATTAGGTTTAGTTGGCTTTTATAGGAGCTCACCCCATTCACACTTGGGCGCCCATGCTTAGCCAACTAATCCCTTGAATGTCCAAGTTAAAGTGCGCCTCTCATCGACGATCACTCTACCTTTCCCTATTGGACCGACAAGCCCGGTACCTGACTCTACCAAATACATAATACGCGTCCATCGTAGGTGATGGGTGTCCGTGAGCCGTGAGGGTTAACAGGAGGCAGTGAAAGGGGTTATGCGATATTTGAATGGTACAAAAGACATGTGCATTTGCTTTGGAAGAAAGGAAGCCTGTGTAATGGGTTACACGGATGCAAACTATGCAGGAGACTTGGACAAGAGAAGGTCCACTTCAGGCTATGTTTTTGAATTTACTAGAGGTGTAGTTTCATGGAGATCTTGACTGCAAGATTGCATTACCTTGTCTACTACAGAGGCTAAATATGTTGCAGCTTCAGAAGCTTGCAAGGAAGCTATATGACTTGGTCGGCTAGTGGGAGACTTGGGAATTAGTGTTGAGATGCCCGTGTTACATTGTGATAGCCAAAGTGCTATACAATTGGCAAAGAATCCAGTGTTTCATGCAAAGACAAAGCATGTGGATGTGAAGTATCACTTCATTTGTGAGGTGCTTGATGAGAAGCAATTCTAGATTGCCAAGATTCACACTAGTGAGAATCCTAATGATCTTCTAACAAAGGGCTTATCTTTAGAGCGGTTTGCACATTGTCGAGCACTCATGGGAATTGGGTAGATGATCATGGTCATTTTCTACCTATATTGTATGTATATATATATTGTCACCCTAGCTTAAAGGCACATTGTCCTTTAAGTGGGAGGTTGTTGGGGTGGTAAAGCCCAATGTGCCGTGCCTAAGTGTTGGGCAGCTAGACACTAACCGAGAACTAACCCTGACCAATGTGCTGTGCCTAAGTGTTGGGCATCCAGACACTAACCGGGAATAACACTCACCATTCATTCTACATAAAACAATAATGACTCATAACCCTAGACACTATTGTGTTTGGAGTCCACACAGCCTGTGTGTCCTATCTTCTTCTCTCTTCTCCATTGTCGCATGCACGCACGCACACACACACGCACACACACACACACACACACACACACACACACACACACACACACACACACACACACACACACACACACACACACACACACAGACCCACCCACCTAAGTACTTATACAACTAGTCTTTAACCTAGTACAAAAGCCGACTCTTTACCAAGTTGGGCTTAGGATTTTTTAAAAAAAAAATCCCCAACAACCCCTCAAAACAAAAAAATCTCCCCCCCTCCCCCCTTCCCCTTTCTGGGATTGGCCCCTCAAACATCACTTTGATACTTTTTTAGGCTCTCAAAGGCGCATGAAGTATGGGACACTACCCCAAAATAATGGTAACTGGCATGCATTTCTGGATACTGAGTTAAATGACTGTGCATATCGAGTAGTTCACGCTTGTCGCTTATAGTATCTACCTCACAACCTTACTGCCACATAAGCTCTGTTCACCTGCACGCTGCATGATGATGTTCTTTCTCTCTTTTCTCCCACTCAATCCCCTATGGTGCCATGGCAGCTGCCGTTTGTAGCCAGACGCTTTACAAATCAAGTAGGATTCAAATACGCAGGTCTGCATCGTCACTCCTTCCACTGATGAAGTACTATATAAAGGTGAGGATGTCCTTGAGCCCCTCACTTAGTCTTTGGCATGGTGTTTGTGTTGGAGTAAAGAGAGATTTGAGGGCTTTTCCTGGAAGCTTGCCTACTGTCTAACCATGGTGCTTGTCAGGTCCGCATTCTGTAAAAGTATTTTTTTACTGGTTTTTTCGCACCAAAAATTATGGTTCTATATGGTTTGCAGGGAAATTTTCTAAATTAAATTAAGAGAGATGGTGTGGCTTGAGATTTAGCAGCCATGAGCATTAAAACAAGCTAGTCCATTAACTTCTCTGTCTTTTTAAACGATGCAGGTAAAAAAACAGTGGTCGACAATTTTTTTTTGATTTGTTTTGACTTTGGGCATGTGAGTCATTTGGCCTAAGCAAATGAATGAGGATTGGAGGGTTAACCCCTTGCCGCCGCTGGCAAACTTAAACATAGTTATGGGCTAACTTAGAAACTGTGAAAAAAAGGGGAGGCGCACATTAAGTGCTCAATAGGTACTTGTCTGATGGTCAACCGCCGGATTTTAAATGTTTACTACACCTTATTTTGATTTATGCTTGGGTGGGACATGTACTCTGTAAAAACTCAGATTGTGGCCATCTTTGGATGAATAAAGATACTTGGCACTGGGTCGTTCCCTTGCACTTCACATGTAAGCTTGGTAAAGCTTCTGAGGCCTAAGTATTGGCTCGTTTTTCTGCATACCGACTCACCATTTTAGGCTACAGAATATGGTTTGATCTGCTGATGCCATTGAAAGGTAGGATGCACCAAGGATTCATCTACTTATTGGCTGGTCTGATACAGTGAGAAAGAAGAGAGGGGGTGCAAGTCTAATTTACCCCTTGTGTCTTCGGGCTGTACAATAGAGTTTGGCGCTGAAATTTTTTGGGGTAAAGGTGTATTGGAGTCATTGTATAAAAAGAAACCTGGTTTGATGGGCATTTTGTGCATTTATTATTTGGTTATTGTTGGTGGGCTGCTAGTGTAATGATTGTATCGCTTTTCGAGTGTTGTACTGCATACTGTGGTTTGGGTTGTACTGCATACTACGGTGGAGGTTTTTTGATAATGCTTGCTGGTGGATGCTGTGGCTGAGCAGACTGAATATAGTTGTGGTCATTACACATAAGGCATGGTGTCATTACACTTGTTGATACAGTTTTGGTTTTTTCTGAGGTTTTTTTCAAAAAAATAGGAGGGATTGGTACCTCATACACAATCTAGTCCTGGTGATTTGTTTTGGCTTGGTATACTTAGCTAAATAGATGCTCAAGCCAAACACGAGATAACTGTTTGATGCATAACACAATGTTGTTTTCTTTGGGGGTCGTATTTGATGTTGAGAATAAGGCTTTTACCTAATGGTTTTAGGGATGTAGACAATAAGAGGGTTACCATGTACACTTGCTTCGTCTAGATGAATTGTTTGACTGATTTTGCTACAATAAGAAAGAGCATGAAAACCTTGCAATGCAATATATGGTGTTGTATGGATGAGGAGCAGGTGCAAAATAACTTTGGGCTGATATTGGTATTGAGACACTTGGGTCGAAAGGGGTGGCGGCCTTTGATCAGAATGATATCTATGAAAATATCTATTTAAGGTCTAATAAAAATCGGGCTATATAGAAACCATACATATGATTACTATTATAATTTTCTTGTATCTTAAAGGGGTAATGGCCTTTTGTTATTACAAGCATTAAAATGAACCATTATAAAAAACACATCTTGTACTTTATAAAACTGTAATACATGTGCACTTTGAACGATTGTTTTAAATTGAAAAAGTTGTAAGTTATACATGGATAACAACTGCTATAGTCCGTTAACGCCTGTAAAACGCATTCAAGGCCTGTTGTCTTGTTTGAATGGATGTAGGTGACGAATCTATCCTTATTTTTTTGGCTTGAAAAAAATGTACGTCCATGATTTCACTTGCTCTTACTACTTGGGAAGTACTTCTTTAATGAGTCATTATCCTTGTATACTAGAATGAGGCCTCATTCTTATAAGCCATGTACAAAGATAATTCTAAGACTGAGTTGTTTTTGTACTAATCATTGCTTTTCTCTAAAGCCAGTTGTCTTTTGAATGTTAAAGTTCATTTATGTCTTATTATATAAGTAAAAACAGCTACACACACATCCTATACATAAGGTTTTTCCATTCTATTTGGAAAAACCAGGACACTGGCTTTGGAAACTAGCTCAAATCTTAGTTTTAAGTTGGGATCTACTACCTATAATTCCTTTTTTGGTTGGCTGGTGTTAGGTGGTCCCTCATAGGCTAATATTCTGGATACTTGCTCAAGGCTATTATAGTCTTTGACTTTTTCGGTTTAAGGATAGTAGGCCCAACCTACCCGACTAATTATATATTTTCTTTCAAAATCATAAACATTTTAGATTGACAGCTCACATGAGAGTAAACTACGACCAGAGAAGCATACAAGGATTCTAGAACATATTAGGTTTTACCTAAGGACCATTCTCCAAAAAAAGCCTTGGCTATTAAAACTAGACCTTTTCTGGCTCGACGGGCCAAATATTGTGTTACATATTACCATAAGTAATCCTTGGCTTACTAATAATTTTGTCTATTGCAGACCCTTGCTCTCTTGCAAGGCCTGGAACAATCTTCTGAGCCCCTCTCTGTGGCAACCTCTCTTGTCCTTAGATGTATTTGCAGTTTGGATGCTTATCAATTAATATATGATTCGTCTCTTACCTTAGATAGAAAGTTATCTATCTTACACATGCTTTCTTTCAATGATTGGGTCAAGATTTTGGCTACCCTAGACAAGGACTCCCAAGATGGGGTTAATATGATTTCCCATTACATTGCCCAATTACCTATACTTCTGTACAATATCAACAAGATTTAGCCCTATTCTCTTCTTCTGGGGCTAAATTATCTAACTTTTTGAAAAAATTATGTGGCCTCAATCCATCTTTTATCAGTACCCCTGCTGCTCCAATTGGCCCTCAAACCGGTGGTATCTTTTGCAGAGATAGTGCGGCACTTGAAGCTATCAAGGAGTTTCAAAACAATCTTTGCTCCCTTGGTGACTCTAATCTCTTGGAATTGGTACCCAAAGTGTCCAAGGGTTTTCCTTCTCTACCAGTTAGACAACCTAAAATTGAATCTTTTTGTGTGGACCATCAGCTCTGGGTTTTACCTAACAAAGCCTTTCTGGCACCAATTCTTAGTGAAACTTGGGTTTATTTGGCTAATCTTCCCGCCTCCACAATTGAGGATTGTAGACTAAGGATTCTAAAAGGAGGACATTTCTTAGAAAAAGGAGAACTCATTAAAGCCCCCTTCAACCTTAACCTTATTGACCATTCCAAATGATCTTTCAATAAAGGTCTATACATTCAGACAAAAGGGAACATGGATTTTGCTAAAAGTAGTCATGACTTCTATATGGAATCAATTTGGAATGTTTTCTGACCGTAGATTAAATGTGCATGCAAATTACTTGACCCTAAAGCATCGTGTGAATCCAGCATTATGTGGTTTGGACCATGCTATCTGGTTTATCCTCAACCATCTGGACCAACTCTTCCCCAAGAAGCCGGTGGACTTTCATCTATCCCTTATCTATTGTTGGTTAGGGGGCCAAGCTAAAAAATTAGTGATTGCTCAGATTGATTTCAATATTTTTTGTGGGCTTATGCTGGATATCCTTACAAAACTGAAATTTGATGAACCTGGGACATATTTGACCACTTATGCCAGCTACAAAGGTGTTAAGATTATCACCAGTTTACTCAAGCCATGTATTGAGGATGATGACTCCTCCTCGCTGAAAAGACCTAACTCTTTAGCCACCCCCAAATCATTCACATCATTTCTGACACCTAGCTCTTCCTCTAATTTTAATAGAGGAGAATCTCGTAGCTTTACTAGGGGAAGAGGAAGAAACACCCCTTTCCGCCACCTTCTTGACTTATGTTCACTTATGTTGTGTAGGTTGCTTTGGCCCATGTGGAAGGATGCATCTTACCAAGAAGACTTCTTACAAACAGTATCTTTATGAATGTTGTCTTTTCCAAAATGTACTTCTGGATTGGGTACACCCAAAGACACTTTTTTGTGAGTGTTTTGACTTACTTTTTGGAAACCATGAAATACTTTGTAACATTTAATGGCCTAGTAACTTGTGTGTAGCAGAAAATAGCATGAACATAGTGAGCATTTCATTAGAATAGATTCCTAATGAGCATAACAAGAGTGCTTGGGTGGAGAGGGCAACAAAAAGCATAACACCTAGTTAGATAGCATGAACAATACTTCAAAAGAGAGAGAAATTAAGCTATTGACAACAGTTGAGGAATGGATTTACATGGATCCGATCCCCCCTCCAAAAGGCTTTGTATTGTAGGTTTCTCCCATCAAGAGAGACATTTTACAATACAATTCTTTGTGTTCCTTCAATACTAGATACTGCAATGAAGATGGAAGCTTCAAGCACTAAGCAAAACACTTATAAAACACAACATCAATTCCCTCACGGTCTCAGACCCAAGACCTCACACACCTTCAAAGATGGTGAGAGCTAGCGGGGTATGAGAGTAGATTGAGAGGAAGAAGGAGTAGTCTTACGAGAAAGATGTACATCTCCTCACATAATCACTATATTAGCATAGCATAGCTTAGTAATTAGCATGGTAGAGGAGATGAGCATGCATTGAAGATTGGTTGTTGGTTGGATTTGCAACACAAAGCCAAGAGTTGTTCATGTAGGCCTCCCTTCTACAAGCTTGGAGTAGGTGATAAGCTTTCCATTAAATCTTGAGAAGGAGAGAGAGAGAGTCTTCTTGCTCCACACATGAGATTGTGTGAGTGTGTGTGTGTGTGTGTGATAATGACTTGACAAATTCACCCCCCTCTCTCTCTTGGTTGACCCCTCTTGCATTTTACTCATGCTGACACCCCATTGGACCTCTCCCAGCTTAGCCAATGAAATTTAAGTAGCATAACATATAGCCTTATGAAATGTGTCTCCCTTTCCCCTTTTGTGAGAGCTTTAGGTAATTAATTAATGCAACTAAACTCTCATTGGACCCTTTGTCTCTTGGCCAATAGGAATCAGGCAAGCCATTGGGCTGCTGAATGCTCATTGGACCCCTTGGGAGACTGTCCAATAGTCTTCTAGAGAGCTTAATTCTTATTGGTTCTTTTATTAAGTGTTTTTTAAATTAATTAAACTAGATTTACTCTAGCCTAATTCTCATTGGTCCACCTCCATGGCCATCTAATAGGATTTAAGTGCACCTTGGGGGCATCTGGGCTAGGGAGCTGACATGTGTCCCTCATTCCCTTTGTGTAAAGGAAGCTTGTGAGTGTGTGTGTGTGTGTGTGTGTGTGTGTGTGTGTTTCTCTCTCATCCCCTACTTGCAAGGCTTGCCCCCTCCTTTGTAGGATTCATGAAGACTTTTGGTACACACACAAAGCATCCAATTTTTACTAAGCTTTGACCATTGGACATAACCTTTGAATTTTGGAACCTTAGCATTTTGGAAGTCATAATCGGTTGAACCTTAGGGTCTTTAAAGCCCATTGTTGCACATTGCTCTTTTGCAGATGGCCCCCCCTTTGGATCCCTATTTTCCCTCCTTTGGATCCCTACTGTGGCCGGTCTTCCAGCTTAACCAATATTCTAGCTTTTTCTCCCCTGGTACTTCCCCATAATAAATGATCAGTTTAAGATGAGAAAATCATTTAGGAGAATTAGATATTAGTTATTATGACATTACCTCTCTCTTGAAATCATAGTCATCCTCAACTATGGGGTAGAGAAGATAAAGCCTATTCATTAGTCCTTTTTCTAGCGGGTAGAGGATCCCTATGTTACCCTACGACATCGTTCCAGAATGGATGACTAGTCCATTTGGTGCTTGAGAGCCTAAGCTGCCACAACCATGTATGCACATTAGTCCTATCAATCTTCCATAGTAGAGTGATAAGCTCTACTTGGTGTTTGGGAGACGTCGTCTCCGCAAACTTGATCTAAGCATGCATACTACTTAACATTTGTGCACAATAAAGAAAAAGAGAATCTTATAAGACAAAAACTTTGTTCATTTTAAACATTTGTACATTTGCTTACTCTAGGGAAGCGTTGTAAGCATTGACAAGGTTTAGGTTATCCTTTAATTGTATGCCTTGCATCCATCTAGCATCTTCAAAAGGATAATTCTTAAACTTAATAAGATATCGTCGGATAGTCTTACTGCCTCTTAATACCTTGTCTTCATGTCAAAGAATGGACTCAGGCTGCAACACCTCTTCTTGGTCCTCGATCTCCAGTGGGTCTTCAATAGTTGGTTCTTGACGTGGCTCTCCTTTGTAAGGCTTTAGTAGGCTCACATGAAAAGCATTGTGTATGAGCCAATGGTTGGGCAACTTGAGTTGATAGGCCATCTCATTAATTGTTCTAAGAATCTGGAAGGGACCACAATACCTTTTTGCTATCTTAGCATAGTACTTTTGGTGTCCCGTAGGATTCTTTCCTGTCGTATGTCTTAATCGAACCTTGGGAAATTTAAGTAAGACCCAATTATTTTCTTTAAAGGCTTGGGATCTTCTGTGCTTATCAGCAACAACCTTTTGCCTTTGCTGTGAGACAGAGATAGCATCCTTAATCTTTTGGAAATATTCTTGTAGGTCTCAACTATACTCATCTGTAGTGAAGATCTTCCCATGTACTTTGAGTAGCAGGGGACTTTTTGATCTTCCCTCAATTACCTCGAAAGGTGCTTTTCCTGTGGAAGTATGTACAGTGTTATTGTAGGCATACTCCACTAAGGGTAAGTACTTCTCTCATTGGGACCTTTGATCTACTTCCGTTACATAGGCTTTTAGTAGATCAAGAATTGTTAGGTTAGCTATTTCACTTTGGCCATCTGTTTGTGGGTGATAGGCCGAAGAGAAGTTTAGCCTTGTCCCTAAATTCTCAAAGAGACCCTTCTAGAAATTACTCGTCATTCTAGGATCTTTATCTGACACTATGGACATTGGCAAGCCATGGTACTTGAAGATTTGTGAAATGAAGAGGGTTGCCATTTGATGGCCTTTAAAAAAGTCTTTTTGACAGGTATAAAATGAGCTTGTTTACTAAACGTCTCTACTATCGTCCATATTCCCGTATTCCCATGGATAGACTTAGGCAATCCAAAGCTCCCATGGTGAATTAGGGATTGGCAAAGGTTGAAGCAATCCAGGTTGCTTCCCTCTATCAAACTTAGTCTTTTGGCATACCACACATTTAGATACATACTCTTGTATGTTTGCTTTCATGGTAGGCCAATAGAAATATGTTTCAATCCCTTTTAGGGTAGAATGAATCCCTCTATGCCCCGCATAAGGAGGAGCATGAGATTCATACATTACTTTCTCACATAGTGAGCTAGTAACGCATAGTCTATTGCCATAGAGAAGATAACCATCTTGTAAAGTAAATGGTTCCTCTTTCTTCCCTAATGCAAGGGCTGAAATCACATCTCTAAAATCGGGATCAATAGCATACTCATCTATCATAGAAGATAGATCATTGTGAGTTGCTATGGAAACCACATTCACTCTCGGCCGTCTTGACAGTGCATCGGCTACTTGATCATGCTTGCTAGCAATGTGAGCAATATGAAAATGAAATTGCGAAAGGAAATTTGCCCACCTCATTTGTTTGTCGGAGAGCTTGGTCTGCGTCATGAAGTACTTAAGACTTTGGTGATCCGTCCCGCAGAATGAAAGGAGTCCCCAATAAATAGTGCTTCCATGAGTCTAAGGCATGTAGAACTGCAAGGAGTTCCTTTTCATATATGCCTAGAGCTTGCTCAACAGGGTCGAGCCTTCGACTTTCATAGGCTATGGCGTGCCCTTCTTGGAGCAAAAAAACTCCAAGGCAATCACCACAAGCGTCACATTGGACCTCAAATGGCTTTGAGAGATCCGGCAGTGTAAGCACAGGTTGAGAGATAAGCTTTTCTTTAAGCTTTTCGAAAGCATTGTTCTCCTTGGCAGACCATGTATACTTAACGTTTTTCTTTGTTAGGTCATGTAATGGTCCTACAATTTGTGAGAACTTTTCTATGAAGTGTCTATAGTATGCACAAATACCTATAAAGCTTCTTAGTTCATGAAGATTCCTTGGTTTAGGCCATCCTTTTATCACCTCTAACTTTGATGGATCCATTTGGATTCCATCTTGAGAGATAATGTGACCTAAATACTGAATCTCTTGCAAGAAAAATTCACTTTTCTTTTGATTAACATAAAGTTTATTCTCTGTTAAGACTTGGAATATTACCTGGAGATGTTGCTTGTGTTCATCTAGTGAATTAGAGTAGATGATAATATCATCAAACAACACTCCAGTAAAGGTTCGGTGAGGCCTGAATAGCTTCTCCATCAAGCGGTTGAATGTGGCTGGTGCATTGGTCAAGCCAAAGGCATGACAATGTATTCGTAAAGACCAAACATAGTGCGAAATGCGGTCTTTACAATATCTTGATCGACTATCCTTATTTGATAGTAGCCACTTTTTAGGTCAATCCTACTGAAGTAGGTTGATCCTTGTAGCTTATCAAATAGGTATTCTACCCGTGGAACGGGAAACCTATTCTTGATAGTGATCCTATTCAGTGCTCTATAGTCGACACACATACGATATGTGCCGTCTTTCTTTTGCACTAATAACACAGGTGAGCAAAATGGAGATGAGCTAGGCCTAACCATGCCCTTCTCAACTAACTCATGCACTTGTCGCATAATCTCCTCTTGTTGAGCTTGAGAAACTCTATAAGGAGGTTTATTAGGCGGTGAACTTCCTGGAAGAAGTTCAATTGCATGGTCATCATTGCCTCGTTTAGGAGGTAGTTCACAAGGGATGTCGTCAATAAAGACATCTTGAAACCCCCTTGAGAAAATTGGATAACTCTAATTCCTTGTGGTTGTTTATATTAAAGCATTAGGTTCATTTTGAGAATCTTTAACAAAAATCATGTACACGGAAATAGAGCTCTTTATTGACTTATTGAAAGCTTGCGTATGTACAATGGGTATAGTGTTACCCATTTCCTTAGCATCTATGTACATATCTTTTTTCCTATACTTAAAGTAGATTTTCCTTTCAGGGAATTTCAACCATGCGATCAAAGCATAGCTCCACTTCGACAACGCCTCCACACACATGAAAGGGCAAGGGAACTGGAACATGCTCATCACCACCCAGCCATGCCCTATATAGGCCCTTGGCCTTCTAAATATAGGGACCCCCTTGACTGCATGTCCGTCCTGGCCCTTGGCTGTGCCTGGTCCTACCCTTGGCATGACATTACTCCCCCCTTGGAGAAGCATTTTCGTCCTCGAAAACAAGAGTGATGATACACTAATGTTTTCTATAGTGGAGTCCTTCATGGATCCAACTGTTTGGTTGACCGGAACACGGTTCAGCAAGAGGTTCGATGAAACCAAGAGTAACATCTTGATTTTTCACATTCTTGTCCATTTGCAACCATCTTGTGTTACCGATTCCTATCCAATCATAGTGTGTAGACTCCATTTAGAACACACATGAGTATGCAAAACGAGTTATCACATAAAGATGTACCCTAAAGAGTACCTCTTTTCACTTTCCATGAAAGTACTTGCTAACATAATTCATAACCCAAGTTTAAGTCCTTGACTTGTTTTCCAATTCCAACAGTAAACAACCCCACCATAACTAGTGTTCAAGGTTGATGCTATTGTGGAGTTGGCTGCTCCAACTCCATCTTAGGTGACTTACGGATTTATTATGGGCTAATGTCTCATTGGTATGGTGTGATTCACTTGATGTTACGGAACATTTCCTTATGCATATACTGTAATTTTACTTCTACTGATCCTTTTATGGCTATGGTACTATTGGTTTGTTTGCCTGTTGGATATGCGTTCAATTTATTGATGAATCATAAAGAAGTGCACTTGTTGGTATCTGCGGCCTTGGTTTGTGATTCCTTTCAAATGTAGGGTTTTTCTGTCAATGCATATATATGGTCATATCATAGGCGTGGGTTGTTTTAACATTGAAAGAAGGTAGCCGCTTGCAATACTGGATGAATGGTGCTTAAAATTGGTATTGAAGGTACTCTTAACTCTTGGTAAATAACCCTATATGGTAAGGTTGACCTACTTGTTGGGTGAGAAACAACGGCCTGGCATGTACGAATAGGTCATTAGCAGGTGGTTGATTGTTACCTTGAACCTTTTATTAAGTTAAAATATGTTGTTTAAAGTACTTTGGAAACACTTGGTGAAGGTGCCTACTCAATAGGGTTGACCTACCGGTGGGCAAAAAACCGTGACCTAGTACTTTGTTTGTTTAAAATGAACTACTGTAGCAGCAAGTATGCGACTTTTGTAGAACTTCTGGGCTAGATACCAAGCTTACTATTCTTGCTATGCCGACTGGGTATTGTGTTCCTTTGAAAGTTTGCTCAACTTGGCCGTACATGGTTTGAGCATCTGGGTTTGGTATTGAGCTTACCTTTCTTGCTCGATTATGGGCTATGCTATCTAAGTATTTGTGATCCCTAGAAAATCTGCTCAAACATGGCCGTACATGGTTTGAGCGACTAGGTTAAGAACTAAGCTTACTATTCGTGCTCAATTAAGGTCTAGGCCGGCTTAGTTCTGTGATCCCTTGTAAAACTGCTCAACTTGGATGTACTGGGTTTAAATAGTTGGTTGAGGGACAGGGTTATGATTGATTATGATCAAATATGATTCAGAGGGTGGTTATATAATGTTGTGGATTATGGTGGATATGGTTGAAAATCAGCCGATCATGAATCTGTAAGTGGTGGACTCTTACATTGAGGGTATGGGCCGTGGTGGCTCTGTTCACTAGCTTTTGTAAGAATTATGGTACCACATAACATCCCCTCTATATGGTATATGTGTTTAGGGGAGTAGCACTTATACTTACTACCTTACATGTGGTTTTGACTCTATCTAGGGAGGAGTAGAACTTACTTACTAACATCATTTTATGTTATAGATGACTCCAAAGTATAGATTGACGATGAGCATCATCTACACCCGCCCGTGCACCCTACATAGTGGGTTCACACACACACACACACACACACACACACACACACACACACACACACACACACACACACACACACACACACATTTCTAGGAATAGAGTGTTGCTATGCCCGTGGTATTATTAATCGGGGACTGATTGGCTTGGGAAAACTTGGATGAATAGCTGAATTAAATTTAATAGGTGACTTTGTTAGTAGGAGATACCTTAAATGGCACCTAACCCTTAGTAGATAACTAGAGTTATGAGGAGATGCAGGCTACCTGGATCTAACTTTTCCATCTTCTTTTGCGTAATATCATTGTGGCCCCCTGGCGGGTCTGTGCTACTGCACTATCTTAGGGCCTTCTTTCCCCCCCTCTTTACTCTCTCCCTCTCTCTCCCTCTCTCCCTCTCCCCCCCCCTCTCTTTGTACAAGATGTCGAGCTATATCTTCTACCCAATTGAAGCCTGGCCCGCCACAATGTTGTGTAAAATGAGGCCTTTGTATAGGGCGGCGCTGTTGTATCATCTTCCTCTTGAAGCAGGGCCCGCCACACTACAGTAAGGGAATGTGGCCACCAATGGCTCCCACCCCTATAAAGGTGAGCTTCCATGCTCACTTAGCATTGGTACTGTGTGTTTCTAAAGAGCGTGTGTGTGTGTGTTCTTGTGTACATTGGGATCGTGAGGGTTTTACCTGCAAGGGTGTAGTGTTAAGTAGTCGGCTATATGGCAAAAGGCAAGGATAAGCATGCTATTGTGGAGTTGGCTGCTCTGACTCAATCTCATTTGACGTATGGAATTAATATGGACTATTGTCCAAACTGTGTGATGGGTTGTGATTCACTTGTTGTTATCAAACTTTTTATCATGCATATACGGGTATATATGACTGGCAGCTTCTGTTGCACTGTTTGTATCTACAACATTGGTTTTTCTTTCACTTTGCGAGTTAGGTATTGATTTTTTAGTAGGTGTATGAGTACCCTTTTGGGATCTATGGCTTTGGTTTGTGATTCCCTCTCGATTGTAAGGGGTATCTGACAATGCATACCTGAGGTTTGTCATAGGCATGTAAATAAAGCATTGGAAGGTGGTATTCTCTTTCATTTACTAGATAATTGTTGCAGTGATTGTGGTGTTTTTTTGAAAAAAAAGGGGGCGAATGATTGGTGTTCTTCTTAAAATACCTGGTGAATGACCCTATATGGTGGGGTGGATATACTTGGGGGTGTTAGAGAATGGCTTGTAATTTTTGGTAAGGATGCCATGGTGGTGTACTTCTGTTGTTGAGCCTCTAGGTTGGTTATCAAGGTTACCTCTCTTGCCGTTTTAGTGTTGTGTATTTAAAATTTTGGTAGGATTGCTCATATTGGCCTAGTATGGTTGGTTGGGAACATGGTTATGATTAAAGGTGGACGTTTATGGTTCTGAATATGGATATGATGGGTTGTGGTATATGGTTGATATGGTTGTATATGGGCTGTTCTTGTGGCCCTAAGTGGTGCATATTGCATCATTATTATGGACCTTGGCGGCACATGTTCTTAGCTTTTGGAACAAATGAGGAAATATGGAATAACACATCTATATGGACTATGATTTAGGGTATTAATACTCATATTATTACCTTACATTTCGTTTTTGACTCCGACTAAGGGGGTGTAGGATTTACTTACTAAATGTCTTTTTATGTTACAGGTGACTCCAAAGTATAGATTGACTGCACGTATGAGCACTATCACTGACCCCAAAAAAATAGCGGCCATTAATGTCAAACTCTGTAAAGTCAAGAAATAGGTATATGTGGTCCACTTCGAAGCTAAAATGCCTCATAAAACTTGTCTCCGACCTTATCTCATGAGAGCTTGTAAAGCACAAGGGGCTTCATATGTTTTTTTGCCCCTTGTAAATGATTTCATCTCTGAATATAGGATTAACTTGACCTTTCTTATTATTTATCTTTGAATGCAATCTAGTTGGATGATATCTATAACATGTGGGATACCCATGCATCACCTGCATACGGTGCCAATGCTAACTAAATGGTGTGTTGTTTCCATGGGTGCAGGTGAGGGTTACCTTCTCAACTATGGTTTTCAAAGTTCCTTGGCTTGAAGATGGCAGATTTATATATCTTCAGGCTCTTGATTCCCTTATACTTCTGTATAAAGTCTGTTCTGTACTATGAATGGGAATTATACCACCTTTTCATTAACATAGTTTTTAGTGTCTTTTGTAATTTGAAATGATTCTTTGGTGTTTATGTTATATTGTTATTGGAACACACACACATCCAAATGCGGCCCTCCTCTACAGGTGTGCACTCCACATTTGCACATACATACACATTCATGCGCGCAAAGAATGACGGTGTTTCCACTGCCGATGCGTTCTTTGCCGATTTGGATGGCAAGAATCACTCATCTACAATCCTAGCTTCATACACTAAGAATCAATTCTTCTCTCTTTGTATCCAACAAATTTCTTCCACAACGAGCCAACAAGAATCATACAATGAAATCTTCTCCATGATTCCTAATGGTGCTCATCTAGGAAGATTCCCCATACACTATGGGTATTCGGACTCTCCACTACTACAACATAGAAGGCTCGTGATTCAAATAGGTGCTCTCGCACCTACTTAGTACATATCACACTTCATTAAGTTAACATATCACAGGGGTGTCGTGTGAAACCTGGGCTACAAAGAGGTATATTGTGAGTATTCTTGGTGTGTATCTGTTCCCCCTTTCCAATGTGGCGCTCTTTCAATTTCAATGGTAGTAGATCCATTTGAATTTTCTTTCATGAGCTTACAATCAAAACTCTAGATTGAGAAGAATATTAACGATTTCTTGTCAATGAGTCGCATAATTTACTTTTGAGGCATGCTTTTGGATTCAAGATGCATCTAGTTATGCATGAGTTGTTGAATCCTTTGGTACATGATAGTTTGAGAGCTTTAACTCATTAAACAAGAGATTATACTGCTATTCTGCTTTATGGTTTGTTTAGAAAGGTGGTTTCAAGACCTCCACTTGCACCTCCTTTGGTCCCATCTCCACATTACCATCTTCCATATTCCACGGTTGGAATCCCTATGGTTACCCTTATTATCCATCAACGCGTGCGCAACCAAACGACTTAAGGATGGTAGATCTGTGGTAAAGTTCTTTACCTTCTTTTGTTTAAAGATTGAAAGAAAGAAATTCACTTTCTATAATAACTTGACACAATCTATTCACTTTGCAACTATATAGACGAAACAAGATTTCATGTGCAACCGCTTTTCTCAAGGACAATGCTATGTAGTGTTCGAATTCTTTGTCCAAAAAGCCTCATTCTCCAAAGGCATGGCAAGCCTTCAATAAAAATTACCTTAGAGGATCAATGTGAAAGATACAATATTGGGTTGTCTTCACCACTACTCCACAATGTAGTCTTCACCACTACTCCACAATGAAGCTCAACAAAAACATACACGACTACTTCACATCATTGTTGGACATGCCATGACACCGTCAACATGATGCTAACATTGCCATTCAACAATGACTTATTACACAACAACAAGACGGAAAACCAATCACCCTTCGAGTTAGATTGTCAAAGGGATCCTCTTATTGAACTTGTTTCAAGCATTCTGTTTGCATGTACAGACAGTTTGATTGAGAATTGTGCTTGGGTATTGTCTGATATATGGTTGATATCTTTTTGAACCAGTTTGACTTGTTTCACCTTGTTTGGACTCCATGAAAATATAAACTTTTATACCAGTTGAACAATCCACCTTTGAGCAAGGTTATTTTTCTTACTTTGAGCAAGTTTCTTTCTGAACGATCGGACAAGAGTCTAGGCTCCATACAATGGACCCGAGTTGCTCTAAGTGGATGGACTTTATGTATTCATGTTTTCTTGAATGTAATTGTGAGTTGTGCATATGTGGCATCAGCTTGGCATTGTTTTGGAAATTTAATCTAATGCATCAAGACTTCTAGCTTGGATGAGATAAACTAGATGGACGGTAAACTAGTGCATCAAGAGTTCCGCAAGGATGAGATGATTGGAAAGATCATCATTTTAAAATACCAAGAGTTCTGAGATGGCTAGATAGAATCTAATTGTGAAATTTATTGTATGAGGATGCATGCTTGAGAATATACTATCTAGGAGAGATGGTATTTGGCATGCTTGCATGAAGTGAGTGTCTACTCAAGAATAGATTTTGTTTTGCGTGTATAATTAAAGGAAATTATTGTTCTCTGAGGGTGGGTTTGTCATAGCTAGATGCCGCGGCATTACCATGATCGGACTGGAGTAGAGAGGAAAGGCTAGGATTGAACCACACCAAATGGAGGACCCCAAATCTGGTGACACTATTGATCGCATTAACACCAAATGGAGGACCTGAAAACCGAGAGAATTTCAAGTTTCCCCTTATTTTGATCGGTTAGGAAAAATGTTTTTAAGATACTTGGGAAATGATTGACACTGGTCTCCAGTGTAAAGCTCTTTGTGTTCAAGTCACAAGTGCTTAAAAGTGCTGAACTTACTTCGTTGTTATTTTCTGTCAGCACGTGGTGCCCTTTCCCAAAGATCTTCTGCATGCTTTAAGCGTAGTCCCATGGGCTAACCTTTCAATTTGTTTGTCATAGTTGGATATGTCTCCTACATTCACATATTGAAGGTCCATGGGAACACACAGTTGAGGGTGATCAAAGAGCCAAAGATCTTTTGCATGGTTGGGAAAAGAGTATTCCCATGGGCTAGCCTTTTCAATTTCCAATAGTATGTTATAGTTGGTATAAGGCTATCTCCCCTATTCACATGATGATATTTGCCAGCATATATAATATTTGTGGTGGCAGGATCCCCAAGCTCTGCTATCCATTAATTTTTTTTCCCAAAACTGCCAGCAACAGAGTTACTGTGGCTGGTTAACCAACGTCAGTAACAGCATTGGTATATAACGACACTAATACCAAAGGTGACACTACGCTGGTAGCATTGTTGGGATAGACATTTTGATGCATACACCTACATCCATGACACGAACATATTTGCTTTGGCACGAGCATCTCCAGTGACGTTGATTAGTCTTCGCCTACGATTTGTAAGATCCCCAAAATCATAGAAGAAAATAATTAATCAACTTACTCACAAGCTTACCAAAAAATAGGCTCTTTAACATTTTTTGATTATAATACAACCATGCAATAAGACAAATAGCATACAAGAATCTACCATCTAAAAGACATAGGCATTGCTCAACCCATTGCCATTGTTTCTTGAAACCACAGGATAATATCATAGATTTGTGGGGCTAATTGCATTGGAGCTTTTGCACATAGCTTGACCTCTAAAGCCATAAAGTGCACGTATTTTATTGTTATTCCCAATATTGATCGCATTAACACAAGGTAAGCACAATAAAGTGCATCTTGGCTGACAGGAACTTAGCTAGAAATTGGCTCAGCTCCTTATTCCATTTCAATAGAAGCATACATATTTGATAGCACAACATAAGGAGCTGAATTTTTATGATCCGAAGCAAGCACCTGCAATGCAGCACACTCACCTGTTTGAAGGTCCTTTTTTTGTCTGCAAGATCCAAGAAGTGACATAAGAGCCGCAGCAGTAGGTTCACAAGGCATATCCTGTATCAGAACCGCTGCTTCACGTAATCTTCCGGCCCTTCCTAGTAAGTCAATCACGCACGCATAGTGATCCATATTGGGAGAGCTGCTACAGTTCTTTATCATCTTGGTAAAAAGAAGGCTACCTTCATCCACCAAACCAGAATGACTGCATGCAGCAAGAATGCTAACGAGGCTCGCATCATCGGTTCTAAAGCCTTCATGCTCCATTTTTTTGAACAGCCTTACTGCCTCTTTGCCCTTCCCGTGATGGGCATATATTGCAATGATTGTAGTCCAAGTCAGTAAATTGCGTTTTGTTAACCGGTCAAAAACATATCGAGCAGAATACAGCTGCCCACATTTACCATACATGTTCACAAGAGCAGTCCCGATGAATACGTGAGACTCCAAATTACTCTGCACAATGAGGCTATGTATGTGCTCACCTGCTGCTAGTGCAGCAAAGCTTGCACATGCATCAAGAACACAGACAAATGTGATGCTATTTGGTTCAAATCCCGAGCGTTGCATTCGACTAAACAGTTCTAAAGCCTCTTTCCCCTTTGAATGCTGTGCATGCACTGCAATTATGGCAGTCCAAGAGATCAGATTCCGTTCATCCATACAATCAAACACCCTGCATGCAGCATCAAGGTTACGACATTCCCCATACATTTTGATGACTGCATTGCAGACAGTAACATCTGACATAAGGCCACATTCTATTATGCGGCAAAGCATCTCCTTGCCAAAACTTAGCCATTTCTCACTAACAAAGACAAAGCTATCTAACATGCTGATAAATGTAACCTTATTTGGCATCACACCAGATTGTAACATATTTTCAAAAAGAGCAGAGGCTTCACCACTCTGTCCATACTGAGCATAGGCCCCAACTAAGGCAGTCCATGCGATAACATCATGTGCAGATGTGAGTAGGAACACATGAGAGGCATCTTCTAAACTGCCACAATTTCCATGCATGTGCACAAGAGCATTTGAAATTTCAGCATCAGTATCCAATCCATCATGAACAATGCAGAAATGAATCAATCTACCTTCCGAGAACATGGAGCTGCCTACACAAGCATCTATAACACACATGTAGGTAACCTTGTTTGCGTCCACTTCCTGGAGCATTTTGCAAAACAATTGAACTGCCTCCTTGCCATGACTGTGCTGTGCATAAACCCCAATCATGGCAGTCCATGAAACCATGTCCTGCTGCGACATGTTCTCAAAGACCTTACAAGCATCCTCTACGCTACCGCACCTGCCGTAGCTACTTATGAGAGAATTGCAAATGATAATGTCTGATTCAAGCCCACAATTTAGAATGTGAACATGCTCATACTTTACTTTCATTAGTGCTGACAAAGTAGCGCATGCATCCAGCATACATAAACAAGCAGCCCTGTCTGGCCTTATTCCTTCTTGTTGCACTTGACTAAAAAGGGAAAGCACTTCTGCAAATTTTCTCTGCTGAGCCAGTCCTGATAGCATGGTAGAGCATGCGGCTGCATTGTGCTCTTTGATCATCTCAAAACCTCTTTGTGCATCCTGAAGTCTTCCACACTTAGCATACATATTCAAAACCTTTGTTTCCAGCATCATGTCCTTGTCAAAACCCCCCTCCACAATGAAACCATGAATTGCTCTTCCTTCAGCTTCCTCAACCCCACAAGCATCAATTACGCCTAAAAACGTCACCTTGTCGGGGCGAATTCCCTCTTGAAGAATCTGGTTGAAAACTTGGCACACTTCTTTTGCCTGGGCTTGTTGAGCATATGCTTGAATCAAAGAGTTTGATGAAACCACATCTCTGGGCTGCATATGATCATAAACATGCTGTGCATCATCCAACAATTCACGTGCACCATAAAACTTGATTAGCATGTTCCCTAGCGATGTGTCTATTTTCAACTCATGTTCTAAAATGATTGAATGCAGCAACTTTCCTTCAGCAATAAGTGCTGCACAATTAGCACATGCATCTAAGGTGCATGTGATAGAAAACTTGCTTGGAGGGAAACCTTCATGCAACATCAACCCAAACAGATGAAGCGCTCGCTCACTTTGGCAATGCTGTGCATGAGCAGAAATTATGGAGGTCCAACACACTTCATCTGCTTCGAGAATGTTCATGAAGGTGCCCCATGCAGTGTCCAAAAGTCCACATTTCTGATACATTGTCATGAGTGCAGTTGCAAGTACAACATTTTGATGGAGGCCACATGTGAGGATGATTGCATGCAGATGCTTGCCCTTGCACGAATCCTCTTTAGTAGTAAATCCAGAGAGAACCAAAGTGAATGTAAACTCATTGGGTAATACACATTGTTGCTGCATATTTTCAAAGAGCTGCAATGCATGTGCATACTGTTGATGATGAACGAGGCCGTTGATGATGTGATTCCAAAGGAAGGACTGCTGGTGGAGATGATGGGTAGCAGTGAAGACAGAGAAGGCTTCACTGAGGGCATGTGTGCACGCATATACCTGAACAAGAAGGCTATGAATGTAAGGATGAGCGTCCAACCCAAGGCAGCAAACGCAAATATGGCAGTTTCTAGCAGCATAGAGGTTTTTGGACTTTGCACACCTCTGAAGCAAAGAGGCGACATCAGAAAGAGAACATCCCAACTCGCCATCAGAAGAAATGAGACTTTTACTAAAGTTCTGGACAGGTCCACCGGAATCAGCCAATTCTGAGGATGCGGTAGTCCTGTAGCTCCTGTTTCTGATTTGCTGCAACCGGCGCAACACTCGCAGCATGAGACACCCTTCTGCTTGCTAATCATCTCGGCACAATTTTGGCCCATGGGCCACTGTTGAGTCAGTAACCAAATAGTAGGCTAGAGAGAAGCTGCGTTTCGCTAAGGCTGCCAAATGAACAAGGGGAAGATTGTCGTGGCAATTTATAGTTTGCTCAAGGCTAGTCTTGTGCTGGAAATTTGAGGCACGTCCATCTCCATCTCTCTCTCTCTCTCTCTCTCTCTCTCTCTCTCTCTCTCTCTATCTATCTAGCACGACATGTCAACCTTCTCAGCACGGGGGACATTGACACCCTACGCCAGAGACCAATGCTTGATCTCTCGAGATGAGGTGCTGTACACCTTAAGCCGCTTCCCTCCATATACCCATGTATATGATAGTCTGTAGTAGTGTTCGAGAAATTTTTGTATTGGAAAAGGTCCATTTTCCTTGCTTCTAAGGTTTCCAAGCGGCATCTAGAAATTTCAACCGTCTATTAGCCTTTTACCTTGGTTGAAGGTGGCTCTTTTCTCTTTGTGTGCTTTTTGACCCGTCATATTTCCCTTTAACACTGCAACAAGATTACTTTTAGCATAAGGGTATTACAAGCTTAAGGCGAGTCATGACTTTACATCTACTGTAGAAACTATTTGAAAAAGATAATGGAAAACGAAACCACATAGATAACACGATGGCACCTTGCTTCATTTATTTTGCACTCAAGTGAAGTAAAACATTATTGTGGCAACAAAAGAGTCCCAACAAAATATTGAAGCCAAAAGAACCGTCTCAAAGCTATAGAGTCATACTAAGAAACATGGAGATAGAGGGTACATAATTCATTTGCCAAGGCTATAATGTGCTACTAGCAAGGTAGAAGCAAAAGGGAGCATTAGCTAACTCCATCCACAAGTTCATTCATCAACTTTTTCCATTCCATGGGGAGCAAAAAGATGGCGATTTGCACAAGACTGCCTCAAAGCTATAGAGTGGTTCCAAGAAACATGGAGCAAGAGGATACATAATGCATTTGCCAAGGCTACAATGTGCTAATGGCAAAGTAGAATCAAAACGGAGCATTAGCTAACTCCATCCACAAGTTCATACATCGATTTTTTCTATTCCATGGGGAGCAAAACGATGGCAATTTGCAAGATTTTTCAACATCTCCGTTGCATGAGACAAATCCGTCACATCATCACCTTCAGTAGAAATGTTCAATAGTGCATCCAAACTCTCTATTTCCATTCTATTTCGCCACTTGTTCTTTATCTTTGTTCGACTACTAAACCCACTCTCACATATAGCAGTACTACAACATTGAACCAAAGCAATTTGAGCTATCTTCAATACATTTGGGTACATATCTTCCCAACTTTCATTGTTGGTGAGCAAAGAAGCAACTTCACAAGGCCCATTTTAGCAAAATCAATTGTAGCTTGGTGTTTGAACTTTCTAAACTCATCTTTAAATGCATTCCCATCAATAAGAGGAAAAAACCTCTTCCCGTTTACAATCTTCTCTTCCCCATAGAGAGATTCAATTTCAGAGCATTCCATAGTTCCAAAATACTTTAACAACTTTTCATAATTGGATGTTGTGCAGGAACCACAAACTTTATACATCTCATGATAGAATGATCCACAAATCGTTTCTCTAAGCATTCACACAACTTTTGGGCATATCTAAACTGAAATTCCAATGCACGCACCAAGTCACCTCCCTCAACATCACGAAGAATTTTCTGACTGAAAAACATATGACCTCACAATGAAGAGCGCAAGGCATGCAAAACGACATTTTCTGATCCATAGTCTGGCATGATAGGATAACCTCCCACACCTCTTTGAGACGCATTGAGGTCAACATTTCGTTCCTCTAAATATTAATATCTAATGCATAATATAATGCTTTGAACAATCCCATGTATTGTAATCACATCAACATAGTCCTTTTGGAAACATCTACTCAAATCACTAATCTTTCCTAGGATGTCAGCAAGAAAATGCAAAGCATATATACATTCAAAGTTACTTAGCATGCCATACAAATCTTGCTTTTCTTGTGATAGAACAACAAGCAAAGCATCCAAAGATTTACATATCTTGGCCACACAAGCATATCTACTTAACCATCGATCTCAAAAATCCATTGCATCTTCACTACCTCACAATCAAGCTCCTCTTGAATTTCTTTCAAATTCTCCATTCTATTGGAACTACTTGCAAAGTGATTGGCAACTCCAATTCTTAATTGGTCAATTTGCTTAGCATAAAGGATTTTCTTGGAAGTATCCAAAGTAGCTAGGTTTGTGCGATGTGCAACACAATGAATAGCAGGCAACCTAGGGTTAAATGTCTTCAAAAGGGTTGCTACACCTCTCTTACGGACTACCATGGTTGAACACCCATCTAAACCAAAGGCAATTAACCTACTAGTGTCTATATTGGCATTTTTTATTTCATGGATAAGAACATCATAAATGCCTTTAGTAGTACTATCATTTGTACACACCATTCCATAAAAGGAAGTACAAGGCACACATCCAAGGTCTAAATAGGAAAAGTAGACAATCATGTGGTGATGTAGAGAAATGTCAGTAGATTCATCTACTAACACGCCAAACCAAGGACTTTTCCTCACTTTTGCTAAAGTCTCTTCCCTTGTGGCCTTTTCTATACAATGGATGATTTCAGCACTTGCCTTATCATCATTGTAAAGAGAGGTCATGGATTGCATCCCGATGTCTCTCATTAACTCAAGTAAGGATGGATACAAGGCAAAAAGACAAAAGCTAGTTTTAAATTTTCTCGATCCTTGCTTGGCATAAGCACTCTTAGAATGTGGGTAATCTAAACAAAAACTACAAAAGAGTCCCACCTTCTTTTTATCATATATGAGATACTTGAATTTATGGAGCCATTCATCCTACCAAAGTGCCCTTCTTTCGAAATTTTTAGATGACGAATCGGGCTCTTCATTTTCTTCTAACTCTTCATCTATCCCATTGTCCTCACATGGCATGCTCGGTGCATCCTCTCTAGCACGTTGTTGCTTTAGTGTTCTTGTGACACTCCCAAATTTGAGAAGTGCACTTTGCTTCACATCTCTCATAATCACCTAACGAGAAACATTTTAACATTAGACAAGTAGCACTTTGCACATGAGCATTAGCAAACCTCGACAATGTACAACCAAAGAGCCGCAAATTTTACCTTTGAAATCTCATTGTTTGAATTAGAAGCGGTAGAAGACATTATAGTTTGCACTGCTTTGATGTATCTTGTTACACCACCACGATACAATGGGCGTAACAAAAATTTTCTCGATGGCAATAGTCAATGATGTTTGTCGCAAAACTAGTGTAGTAAGCTGGAAGTTGGAAGGGTATGGCGGGCGTTATCAACTAGTGATCCAATGGGCATGCAACACTGTAACTAGCCATGCAGTGAGAACTCTAGAGTCCAGGGTAGCACCGTAGTAGGGCAGCAAGGTTGGCGATCCAATGGGTTGTATGCAGGGTAGCACCGTATGCAGAGCAGCAAGGTTGGAGCTTGGCAGACTGTATGCAAGGTGGCAGGGCTCCGGGCTACAGACTGTATGCAAGGTGACAGGGCTACAGACACTGGTGTTGTGGATGATGGGAGATTCTTGGCAGCTTGGAAGTTGGGGTTGATTGGCCGACTGGTCTGCGACAGCAGCAAGCTGCAGCCAAAAGTGTTGAGAAGTTGAGAACAATGCAAGTTCCAGAAACTCATGCAATAATGCAAGCGTTAGGACATCTTTCAAGCAGCAACCTAGTGGATTCTAGCGACTCACGAGGTTCAGGTGGGTGAGTGTCAAGGAGTGCAAGAAGTAGGAGAGCTCAGAGAAGTGAGGGCAAGGTGTTGTGCAAGCAACAATGAGCATTGAGCAACATTTAAATACATGCAATCATCGAATCTTAGACTTTGGAAATTGGATCGTCATTAACCTTTGGAAATTGGGCACAACTTTAAGGTTATCTTGACAATTAGGCATGCCCCTCATCAGGCTCACCTGCTTCTGTGCTTCAACTTCAACTTTCAAGAGGTTGCTAGAATGTTAGCCTTTCCAGGCTCGAGATTAGCTGTATGGAAAGACTCCAATGTCACTCCATGAGTCCCTTCCACATGGCCTTCAAATTAAATGTGTGATAGATGAAATGTTGATGAGATTGAGTAGTAAACAAAATATAATTGAAGCCTTATAGGGCCCAAGCTATAGGACTTAAGTTCTCTTGAAGCAGTCTCCAAATTCCAATACAGAAATTTCATGAACACTGGCTCTAGCGAGTCCAGCGGGCTGCGGGAGTCAAGACTCCAACGACCAGCCTCCATGTCTTGACGTTATAATTTATGTGTGAATACCCAAAGTTCCCAAACATTTATATATATATACACACTCGCATATGCCTGGAATGACCATGTATAGATTACTTTTATTTGTTTGGTTTGTTTTAGTGACAACATTCCTACTACTACAAATTCAATATCAACTCAAACTGAAAATTCAATATCAACCCAAACTGAAGATTCAATATCTATGCAATTCCCTCTCATATTTGCAAGAAGCGGCTTAACTCCTTTTTGTAATTATTCAAGACTTCCAAAAATCCTTATGTTATTGTTTCAAAACCTCCAATTGAAGGAGTACGAGCGGAAGTGCGATGCGAGAGAGAGTGCGAGAAGAAGAGCACGACGATATGGTGAACTCGCTCTACTGTAATGTGTAGAGCATAGTGAGTTCTTATTAGGTTTTTACAAATGAATATGTGTACATACCTGGTGGCCCGCCCACTTACCTGGGCGACCACATTGGGCTTTATACCCCAAAAACCTCCCACTTAAAGTCCAATGTGGTACTTTAAGTGTGAGAGAAGCTACTATACAAGCTAATATACAAGAGATGTAGAGAAGTGATGTACTACCCTACACCTAACTGCTTGCGAAAATGCGCAAAGCTCTCTAAGGGAAGTCCTTTTGTAAGTAGATCAGCAGGATTTTATGTGGTGTGAACTTTGACAAGCTGAAGTTGCTTATCCTCGAGCATTTCCCTGATGAAATGATACTTCACATCCACATGCTTTGTCTTTGAGTGATAAACTGGATTGCGAGCCAATTGTATAGCACTTTGACTATCACAATATAACACAGGCATCTCTTCTTTGATTCCCAAATCTGTTACTAGTCGATTAAGCCAAATTGATTCTTTGCATGCCTCTGATGCTGCAACATATTCAGCCTTTGTAGTAGAGTTAGTAACACAATCTTGTAATCTAGAACGCCATGATATTGCTCCACCAGCCAATGTAAAGACATACCCTGACGTAGACCTTCGGTTGTCTAAGTCACCTGCATAATCTGAGTCTGTAAAACCCTTTACACTTAGCTCCTGACTCCCATAGCATATACGCATACTCTTTGTAGCTTTCAGGTATCTCAATATTCCTTTCACTGCCTCCCAATGTTTCTTGCCTGGGTTTGACATGTATCAACTTACTACTCCCACTGCAAATGCAATGTCCGGGCGAGTAGCAATCATTGCATACATCAAACTACCCACTGCAGACGCATATGGAATCTTATCCATTTCAGCCTGTTCTTCCTCAGACACAGGACAATCTTGTTTGCTAAGTTTCACATATGGTGGCAATGGAACACTCAGTGCCTTTCCCTTCTCCATATTGAAACGTTGCAAAACCTTGTCAATATACTCTGTTTGAGATAACCAAATCAACTTCTTTGATCTGTCTCTCTCAATGCGCATACCAAGTATATGACTTGCCTCACCCATGTCTTTCATGTCAAACGATTTTGCCATCTTTGACTTCAAAGCTGAAATTTCTTCCAAGTGCTTGCCAGCAATCAACATGTCATCCACATACAAAATAAGGATCAACCAACTGCCATCCTTATCCTTCTTTGTATATAGACAGTGATCGAACTCACTACGTTTGTAGCCTTGAGAAAGCATAAACTTGTGGAATTTATGGTACCATGCCCTCGGTGATTGTTTTAAGCCATAAAGACTCTTTAACAATTGGCATACCCAATCTTCCTTGCCTTTCTCAACAAACCCTTCTGGCTGATGTATGTAAATTTCCACATCTAAATCACCATGCAAGAACGCTGTCTTGACATCGATTTGGTGCAACACCAAATCTAATATGGCAACCAATGCAAGAAAGCATCTCAATGTAGTCATCTTGACCACCGGAGAGAAGACTTCATCAAAGTCAATGCCTTGTTCTTGCTTAAAGCCCTTGGCAACAAGCCTTGCTTTGTACTTTGGCTGACTATCATGAGCGGTGATCTTATACCTGTAAACCCATTTACAGGGTAGAGCCTTTTTGCCCCGTGGTAATTTAACTAGCTTCCATGTCTGGTTTTTATGCAGAGCTGTCATCTCTGACTGCATGGCCAATTGCCAATTCCCGGAGTCCTTCATTTGCACTGCTTCCTTGTAAAATGAAGGCTCATTGCAATCAGCCAACATGACATAGTTCATAGATGGAACAAACCTATCAGGAGGTCGCGTGACACGTCCAGATCTACGCACAATAGGTGGCTCAGGCTCAGCCACAACTTGTGGTTCCACTCTATCCCGTCCTTGCTCCTCTTGAGCCCTGACATTTTGTCTTGCACGTGCAGGTCCATCTTCTTGGAAGACAACTCTTCTAATCTCCTCAACCCTCTCTGGTTTAGAATGATATTTGGATTCATTAAAGTGAACATCATTGCTGCGGACAACCTTTCTGGATTCGGGATCCCAAAGTCTGTACCCCATCTCACCAGAATTACAATAGCCTAGAAAGATGCACTTTCTTCTCTTTGGCTCAAGTTTGTTCCTAAATTCTTTTGGAACGTGAGTATATGCCTCATAGCCAAAGACAATGAGATGCTTGTATGAGGGCATTTTGCCTGACCATACCATCTCTGGCACTGAAGCCTTCTGCAAAACCTTGCTAGGAGATCTATTTACAAGATGAACAGCTGTTGATACAGCTTCAGCCCAAAACCCATTTGGCAGCTGTGCATTAGACAACATACTTATGACCTTCTCTTGTATGTTCCTATTCATCCTCTCAGCAACACCATTTTGAGGAGGATTGTAAGGAGCAGTAAGTTCATGTTTTATACCTTTTGACTCACAAAAGTCCTGAAAGGCCTTTGAAACATACTCTCCACCATTGTCAGTGCATAAGCATTTAAGCTTCTTGCCACTCTGATTCTCCACAAGTGTCACAAACATTTTGAAAACACTAAACGCTTCATCCTTGTGCTTGAGAAAGTAAACCCATAGTTTCCTCGAGTAATCATCTATAAATGTCATAAAGTAAGAAGCTCCCCCTAGAGATAGGTTAGGCATAGGTCCACACAAATCACTATGAACAAGTGCCAACTGTGTATCTCTTCTACTGCTTCTATGCTTATGTGGCTGCTGTGTTTGCTTACCATACAGACAATGTTCACAAAATTCAAAATCATTAAATGAAAAGCCAGGCAAATAACCAGAACGAGACAAGATTTCCATTCCCTTCTTGGACATATGTCCTAACCGGCTATGCCACAAAGAAACGTTCGGCTGCTCGGTTACATTGATTACATTTTTAGAGACACTTGATACATAAATCATGTAAAGTCCTCCAGACTTTACTCCATGTGCTACTGTCATAGAACCCTTGGATATCTTCCACATGTTCTGTCCAAAAATGGTGACGTAGCCAGCATCATCAAGTAAACCTGTGCTGATCAAGCTCTTTGTAATTGCGGGAACATGTCTCACATTCTTTAGCGTGAAAGAAGAGCCATTCGGAAACTTCAATTGAACATCTCCAACACCTAAGATCTCACATGTCTGCCCATTGCCTAGCCGAACATGATCTTTAGTGGTCACATAAGAGGTAAACCACTCCTTGTTTGGAGACACATGAAGTGATGCCCCTGAGTCTATAATCCAGTCACTCAGTGCATTTCCATCAAATGATGTAAGAAGAGCTGAGTCCATTGTATTCTTCAAGAAGTAGATGTCTCCTGACACTAGACTGTCATCCTCTGCAACAGTGTTTGTCACATTTATTTCTTGAATCTTCACTGAGGACTTGTTCTTCTCACCATGGTCTTCAGCTTTCTCTTTGCCTTTTTCTGCTTTCCATTCTCTGCAGTCTCTTTTCATGTGACCCTTCTTGCCACAATGGTAGCATTCTATGTCACTGTTGCCTTTAGCACTGCGGGACTTGCTACGAGACTGATTCCTCTTTCCACCTTTGTACTTTTCTTTGGTCCTTCCCCTGACAACTAAGGATGTTCCTTTGCCTTTGTCCATTGTCTTTCTATTGGTTTCTTCAGTAAGCAGACTTCCTTGTACACCTGCTATGTTCAAACCATCTGGAGGTGCAGAATTACTCAAAGCTGTGCGAAAAGTGTCCCAACTTTCCGGCAATGTGATCAACAGGAACATAGCTCTAACAGGTTCATCAAACTTGACACCTTGAGCTGACAACTAACTGTAGATTGTGTTGAATTCATTCAGATGATTGGACATAGGTGTCCCTTCTTTCATCTTCAAGTCAACAATCTTCTTAAGCCAGTATACCTGTGAAGCTGCACTCTGCTTCTCATAAAGATCACTCAGCTTTAACCATGCTTGATAAGCCGACATCTCGTCTGCTACATTGAAGTAAATGCTTTCTGCCAAAGTCAGCATAATGGTAGAAAGTGCCAATTCATCCATTTCGCTCCATTTATCTTCGTCCATATCTTCTGGTTTTATCCCCTTGAGCTTTATAGGTTTTATCTGCTTCTTTTGTACCAACACGTGCCAAATCTGCTTCTTCCACAATGGGAAAGTGGTTCCATCCAGCTTCTTGATATTGTAAAGAGCAGTGTCCTGTGATCCAGCCATAGTTACGCTTCACAGTAGTTTACTTTCCTGGGAAAAATTCGGCAGAGTTTCCCCTATAAACTGACCTCTGAGCCAATATCAACCTGTCAAATGAACCAAGAAAGCTTCAGATTCTGCAGAGATTTTGGCAGAGTCTCCTTTGTAAAATGGCTCTGGTGTACTAAAAACAGACCAAAAAATAGCTCAAAAACACTGTCTCTCTGACACTGTAAGCTGTGGGTAAACCTGTCCTGCACCTGTACTGTCTCTCACTGTCCTGTCACTTTCCTGTAAGCATAGATTGCGATAATGCCTCAACGACAGTAAAGCAAAGATGCAATCCCAACTGTCTAACTCACAGTCAATACATCCTAGCTGCCTATCTAAGGGTGCTCGAGGGATCGCTCCAAGACCTGTATCACCGAAAGGATCTCAACATTCGAGAATCCCCCAGCTCAATAAAACCTCACTCGACCCTCAAAAAAGGCTGCAGTAAATCTGACAGTACATAGACTTCCCACAAAGTCATACATCCACAAATTTCCCACTCTATGCTGTAACCGTTGCGACGGTTGTTTGCTGCGTGACTCACAGCCAGCAAACCCTCAACAAGCATACATCATCTCTGACAATACATCCCATGTGGAAGTACCTGCAATGTCAGGATGAAATCTGGAATATCAAGCGGCAAACACGAGCTACCTGATGAACTAGTGGATGTCGCCTACAGTCTGTGTGTAGATGCGCCCGTGTCGTATGTGACACGCCTCCAAGAACTGTGAGCCGTCCTTCGATGTGTAGATAACCACAAATCAACACTCTGGGAGTGTCGATATCCTCAGCACCTGCAGTCGTAGGCCGAAAACCCCAAATTTGCAGAGTCGGATCTGCACCTGTCGAGACCACGTAGTCGAAAATGGCATGCGCAGACCTTTGTCGAAGCCGAACGGTGGCCGAGATGACCTCAGATTTCACTCCAATCTGAGTTGGTGACTCTAGCCTCCTGCAGTGCTGCCCCGAGCCTCGATCTGAGCTCTGATACTAGTTGAAGGAGTACGAGCGGAAGTGCGACACGAGAGAGAGTGCGAGAAGAAGAGCACGACGATATGGTGAACTCGCTCTACTGTAATGTGTAGAGCATAGTGAGTTCTTATTAGGTTTTTACAAAAGAATATGTGTACATACCTGGTGGCCCGCCCACTTACCTAGGCGACCACATTGGGCTTTATACCCCAACACCAATATCCTTTTGGCCGAAAATGTTGCCTCCATAAGCTTCCTTTTGACGTTCCCTCCAAAGTGCAAATGGGTGATTGCAACCAGCTCAAGGCTAAGCTGAGGCACACTTTTCCCGAACACTGGTCTGTAGCTCTCATCTCGCACCATGTTCACCATGTTTACTCTCTTACTTCTCCCACCTACCCATCAATGTATAATAGACCTAGATTTTAGATTTTCTTTCCATTTTCGATTTTCATAGCTTTTCAGAAAAAGTATGAGATTCTATTTGGATGTGACTTTTAGTGTCATAAGTCATCTTGGCCTTTTGAAGATGTTTAATATGACAGGTCTTGAGTTCAACTCTCCTCCTCAGCTAGATCTTTAAGGTCTCTTGGGATAGTTTCCTATGATGTTAAAACTCTCTTCTTCTCGTGTGTGTGTGTGTGTGTGTGTGTGTGTGCGCGCGCGCGCTAATAAAAAGAGAAAAATGGCATAACCTTTCTATCTCCCAAGTGTGGTAGATTGGTTATGCCATTTCCCTCTTGAATAACAAGTCTTGAGTTCAACTTTCCTCGTCGGCTAGATCTTTAAGGTCTCTTGGGATAGTTTCCTACGACGTTAAAACTCTCTTCTTTTTCTTCTTCTTCTTCTTCTTCTTCTCACGGAGGCTTAGTGAAGGCAATTACTTACAATTTTTGGACTACATGAGTAGTCTTTAGTAAAGGGATGGATTTTGGGTGCATCTCTCGACCATCGGAAAAAGCTTGCAGATTAGTGCCACATGGCAAGTTAATGATGATAAACCTTTTTATTATTTCTTTTAGGCCCTTGTGATTAAGTCTTCCCAATCTAAGAAACTTAAAACTCCTTTCAAAACAGCTTAAGTGCATAAGTGAAGAGCTAGTTTAGGAAATAAAAACACCCATGGAATTGAAAAGTTAAAAGACTCTTTGTGTCCATATAAATAGAGATGGTGAGTGCACCTTGATACATTTGTGTTTTTCTTTGCTTATTTTCCCTTTGAGGTTTTCTTGTCTTTAGAGTGTTGTTGTACTATGCAAGTAGTGAATATATTTTCTTTGAAGCCATTAGGAGAGCCATTCTTTTAGGCTCTTGTGAGAGGATGTTGACATTTGTGTACCTTTGGCTTTAAAGAGGGACATTGAGCATTGTGTCAAGCAAAATCTTTCTCATCCTCTTTCACTTTGTTTTTTTTTTCAATTTCTTTCAATGCTCCTACGTATTTTTTCAATCATTATTTTTTATTCTTTTAGAATAAATTGTAATCTAAATAGTTCATTGTTACACTTTTTTACAAAAAATACATATATTTTATTGTGATACCACATGTTTTAAAATACTAGTGTCATTTTCTATTTTTCTCTCTCGCAAAGAAGCCTCTTATCATAAAATTCTTCTCAATAGCCTTATTAGCCTTATGTATGCCATAGTGAATTTTCACCATGTTTCCTTTATTTTACATGCACCATCTATTTCATGTTTGAATGGTTGACATGAATTATTGCATAGGTGTTTGTACGACATAAATTTGGGTTGGCTAGTGATGGTGTGTAAGAACGTGGATGCGATTTATAGGAGTATATTCTTACCATTGGACTTTTGAGAGAGAGAGAGAGAGAGAGAGAGAGATGGTTCAATTTTAGTAGTGCACCCTTGCCCCCTCCAAGGTGACAATATGTGCAAGCTAGTATTCTCTATGCATCGTCATATTAAGATTACGAATAATCCTAAGTGGTAGTAAGGTTCTCCATTGTTTATCATATTGCTTTAAATCATTTAGTCATTGGTAATCTAGCATCAACTTTGTGTGACAATGGAAGGTGCATAGAAATTGGACTGATATAACAATACAACTATAGTATGTGAGCCATGCATTGTTAACCAAAAGAGTGCACTGTTAATGTCACTAAAACTTTTAAACCTTCAACAAAACCTTAGCTCTTAATTACAAGCAGACACGTGTAAGAAGTAGAACAAATCCACTTGTTATATATACATAAGCAAAAAAGATTCATCAATCTTACACAGTGAGATGGAAAGCATGAAAATTGTCTACAAGTTATGAAAGTATGAATACCACAAATCTACAACAATATGCAACGCCTACTTTTGACATTTTCAATGCCTTTTTTAAAAACAAATAACCCAAATGCGATGCCAATGGACTGACAAACACCAAAATATTTTATTCATGATTGACATTGTCCACTGCACATGAAATGTCAAAACTCTTAGAAAAAAAGTGAAAGAGTTAGTGGGGCACCATTGTCGCACAAAGGATGCCTCATTGGAATCGTAGAGATGGTGGCACTTAATAGCTATAACAATACCCAAATTCCCTATACCTATCATACATCAGCCATCCTTCCTTCAAATGAAACCCTACAAACCCTTTCATCCAACATTCGTTTGAATCTTCCACAAGTTCTACATTATACATGCCTTGTGGATGCACATCATGATGTTCGACCATTTGCTCCTCAATCTCCCAAGCAAAAAATTCCATAGGAGGAACTTTGATGTCAGCAAAGAGGAGACAAACTTCAACCATATATATATGCATCAACAAAAAAAAAAAAACTCAGTTAAAGAGGTTTAATGTGCATTACCCCTATCTAAAGTCATCTACAATGGTCATCACAATCTCATGGGGTCCGACAGGTGCTACCCAATTATTTGGGATTACATAAAGTGAACCAAATCTAAAGAAGTAAGACGATTTCTTTCATAATTTTAAAGACACATAGCACAAAGAAGTTTAAACAACAAAAGAATAACTTAGAATATGTAAAGCTTCCAAGTATTTCATTCCAACTCTAAATCTTCCTAAACATAGCCATATCCTAAACATGCAAATACAATAACAATAATTGAAACCTCTTATTTAATGACATCTTACCTTATATTCCCAAGCCATGAAGATATTGCTTCATATTGTTTTGACACAAAGATACTCTTAGCCAAGATGTAAAAAATTTAACTTAATTATACTCTATGTCTTCATGATGCGCACACCAAAGCAACACAACTATAAAACCAAACAAAACATGCTCATTAATTTACTGTACTAGCATAGTTCAAAGCAAGGTATTCTTTAGTATATAAAGACATTTAATAATGTGAGCACACAAAAGCATGTGCTTCAATTATTTCTAGCATGCAAAATTGAATGTATATATGGTATGACCATAAGAAGCTTGAGCCATCTTTGTTATCAACATGTTCAATCAATTTAGGTGGATTTTGAGCCACATTACTTCTCCTTTTAGAGCATGAACCTGATTCTCCTTAAGTGCATCAATCTGGATCTGGAATTCCCTACTAGTGAGATATGAGCTCTGCAACAATTTGAGCTATTGTTGCTGCAATAGACGGGAAGTGCAATGTGGATGCAATTTGGATATAGCATTCCCTACCAGTAAAATATGAGCTTTGCAATGATTCGAACCACTATTGTGTAACACACGTGAAGTGCATCGTGCCTACAAAATACTCGGAATCACATGCCACAAGAGATAAAACCATTGAATCTGCATACCTAATGACTCGTATGTGCAATTAATCAAAGCTATACACAATCTGAGAGAGAGAGAGAGAGAGAGAGAGAGAGAGAGAGAGAGAGAGAGAGAGAGAGAGAGAGAGAGAGAGAGAGAGAGAGAGAGGAGAAGAGCACATGCAAGTGCACCTCCTAGAGGGGAGATCTACACAAGCTCAAAGAGAGGAGAAGAGCACATGCAAGTGCACCTCCTAGAGGGGAGAGCTACAGAAGCTCAAAGAGAGGAGAGCGAAGAAGAGAGAATAGGAACCTAGAGCACTGGGTGCAACCTCTCCCCATGCAAGAGTGAGCATTTTCCTCTTATATCTACATATAGGGTTCTTGAATTCTCGGACTTAAATTGACTATAGCTCATAAAGAGATATTTCATAATACAATATCAATAAACTTGGTATCCTTTTACATATTTAGTCCTCACTTGCCACTTATCCCTTGTAACAATATATATACTTATCATTTTCATTACATACCTCTTCGTTAGGAAAGCAATTGTCCTTAGTTGCTAAATTAAGAATCTGCAAATCATACTTGTCAAAAACAATGGTTAGAATCACGTGTCACGTATCAAAATAAAATTTTATAAACTTATTTTTTTTTCTTATGCATGTCGTCATCCACATCACTTCATATTTTAGTGACCGATACCACGAGAATAAGCAATATATATCATATCCTGATGTATCAAGATATAATTGGTCACAGTCACCATTCAATACTAGATTCCCATTAATTTCAAGTCCAATTTCAAAAACATTGTTGACATCAAATCATCATAAACCAAGTTCAACTCCAAAACTAAGTCCAAACCAATTCCATTATATACCGAGGTAACAAAATCACACTAGGGGCAATGGCGGTCAGCCTTTGCAACATGATTTTGTAGTTAGTGTTGCCTGAATGGGCGACACCAAAGCTACCTAAATCAGTGAATGTGCACTTGTGCTACCTAAACCGGCAAATCTACACTGAGATTGTTTAAGCTAGTGAATCTGTTGTTTGTTGGTGTGCTGCCTGAATTTGTGAATATGCACTTGTGTTGCCTAAATCAGTGGATTTGTACAGATAACTGATGTTGCCTAAATCGGCGAGTATACACCAACATGAACATTTACACATTACCTAAATTGGAAAATCTATGTGCATGTGACCTATCGACTAGGCAAGGCATAAAAGAAAAAACTTTTACTACCTATCTCGCACCAAATTGGAGTATGTTTGAGTTGCAAAGTACTTATAAACTATTGTCCATTATCCCAAAGCACCTTAGCTCATGTGAGTAGCTATATAGCTTAATGTCAAATGATCTCAATAGCAATTCCATTAGGTGTAAGCACAAACCATAACGCTAGCAATGGTTGATTGCACAACTCATAAGACAACGCAGGTTAGTAAAAGATTCCTTCCTTCTAAAATTGTCCATTGGTATTTTTCCTTGTTGAAAACTACTTGAGTCTAGTCCCTTAGGTATATTTGCAAAGAGAGTCACTTAAAAGAAATTAAATAAAACAAGCATTTAAGATAAATTGGGGGATTGTTGTATAAGAAGATATTGTAAGAGATGGTACATAATGTGGCGATCTCAATATAAAGGAAGAAATAGAATAAAGAAGGTGTTGCATTATATATGGCATTTGCACCTATAAGAAAATTAACTCATCAAAGAAAATTCAAATGTTTTCATTACATGTATTTTAATAGAATACGTTGGGAAATTACATACCTAGAGGTTCTCCAAAGAAAGAGCTAATAATCAAATTGATAAGCAATCCATCTAAGTTAATTGTATGTACTTATGTTTTTCTCTTTGAATGCAATCAGTAGACACATTTAGAAATGTGGCACGGTCTTGTACGAGAGAATTAGTATGCTTAACAAACTCAATACTATAATTACATGCTAGTTTGGATATTTGATTATGTAAACAAACAAAGAATACATCCTAGAGTTATATAGAATTTTGCTAGTATAGTATCACCTCAATGTTTTAAGTGACTTGGTAAGAAGAAAACCAACAATAGAAGAGGACTTATAGTATTACTTTTGAGGCTTGTCACAAATTATCCCGCTCATGAGTGATTGAACTAAGAATGAGAAGTTTTGGTGATGATTCCTAATTCCTTTAACTCATGTGATTAGCTTTACTTGCAAATGTATTTCTCAAAGACAAAGCACTAAAAATAATTTCTTGTTAGACTCAACCAAGGATTTAATTACACACTAATATATCAACAATTTTGAAGCTCTTAATGAATTTAAAAATAAATAAATTCCAGGTTTTGCTAGTAAAAATTGGTGAAAATTAAGAATTGTTTGCTAGTAAAAATAATTTGCAAAGTTGAGCAGTCTCAGTAGATATCGGATTTGTGTCAAAGTGATTCTAAGGCTGAAAAAGGTAACTCCAAATGAAAATATAATCATGGTGCTTTATTTAGAAAATTTTCAAAAAATCCATCCCTAAAGATGACTATGCAAGTACATAACCTTATGGGTGGTAAGGAGTTGTAAGATTGATAATCAAAGTGCAAAGATAATCTACAAAGATTGATTTACCTCATGATGAAATACAACGATATATAAGGAATAATGAGCATGAAAATATCAACATGCATGGGGAGAGCTCAACGAGCCTTAACACGTTGTGAGCGGGATGGAAACACACAGAACGCCTCTATAACGACTCGACACACACTCTTGGGAAGATACACACACACACACACACACACACACACACACTATGGGGCACCACTTGGCTTACACAACACACTTGGCTGAGACAGGGAACACACCTATGGAGTGAGAGAAGAGAGACTATCCGTTTGCCCACTCCACACAGAGAGACACACACACATACACACCCAAAAAATTCAGCTCAAAAGAGGAGAACTTCTGATATTTAGATACAAATGAGCTTGGGCCAACACCAAGGGGGCAAATAGCTCACACAGTATGGGTAAAATAAGCCAGATACAATCACAAACTGGAGCAGAAGATTCGCTCATAGGAGAAACTTACACAACCAAAACAACAGAGAAATAGTGAGGAATTTGGCAAAATGGACAGCGCCATCGCATCCGGAACGGCCTAAAACCCCAGTCTACAATGTCAAAGTACTCAAATCCGACCTCGGATGAGCAGTTTACGACCAAAACACACTCCAAAATGAGCAAAAACACACCTGCGGCTGTTCCTCCTCTCTTCTCTACATTTTTTCTGGTCTTCCCTCTTTTTTTTCAGTTCCCAAGCTTAGCTTTATTACTTGGGCACCCTTGGCCTTTTAGATGACCTCAAACGGACCCCGAACAGGCCAAAAACTGACCTCGTAGTGCATAGTTGTCACCTTTTTGCATCATCCGCACACCTGGCACTCAACTTTTTTCAATAATGCATCCCGCCACCATGTGAAGTGTCCCCAGAATATGGTCCTCATGATGACCTTTCTGCATAATTATCACAAGAAAACATCCACGTTGTGTCCATACTCATCCACGTGCAAGTATTGACCCCATTCGGCCTCCTGACGCCACTAGATGCCATCCGACGCACCTGCTTACCTCATGTCGTTGGCCTGTGGATAGATTTCTCGAGAATTTTTACGCGCTACCAACTCCTCATTATTGTATAAAAAACACACTGGTACTGGTAACAATGAAAACCAATGCACTATGTACATGCTGTCCTACTTGTACACATGTGGGCCCCACGTAACCACCTGGCTCTGGAAAATGGGCAATCCTTTATTTGATGCACCATGCATGGGTATGTACATATGCACAATCCCTTGCTCCAAAAAACTCCTGACATAATTTGCCCATTCCCTAGCCTGCTAGAGCATTCATGCTCAGCAGCAGCACTAGTAGATGCTCATTCCACCTGGATCAAAAGGCCAAAGGCATATCGCCTGATTCACAAGAAGCATCATAACACCACACCTACATTTGTCAACAATAAACCAAAATGCACCATAGGCATATCCAACTAACACATCTACCTTGTCTAGCGTTCCAAAAGCATAAATATTGCAAGCCACATTCAACCCATCCGATAGAGACAACTCAAGTGACTCATCACCTGGCATCTTGGCTTCACCAGCCATGGCAACAACCTGCAAATCATGCACCCAAGTAGCTAAAAGCATTGTGTGAAGGTAAAGCTGTTGATATCAAAAGCACAAAAGTATCCCCGTAGCACACATATCCCTAGCATAGGCATCCACATAACTGAGATTGGACTCATATATGCCAAACCCCTTCTCATCATCATAAGCATACTCATCATCACACATAACTTTATCCACATCATAATCATGGCTAGCACCACGATCCATAGCTTCTAGCATGGGTTCATCAGTCTCCAAGAATACAGATCCCTGCTCTAAACCGCAATTATGCTCACAAATCCGTTCAATCAGTGCACATGCATCAAAATATGGCTTCAAAACAGGCTCCACATCCAACAAATCTACAAAATGGCTCTCAACCTTTGCCTCTTCCCTAATTTCCAAGGAACTAGTATCCAAAGATACGTGCTCATCATCAATAACCTCAACCTCACACTCACACCCAAAATCACAAGGTACACAAGTAGCCAATGCATCCTCTTCAAGACTTTTCAATCCTGTATCCAAAGCATTACTCATCTCTTTAGGCTCTTCCATAACCCTGTGAACCTGCAAGACCTCTTTACGCTTCACAATAGACCTTGGGAAGAAACGAGAAACATCATAAGATAGACTACTTTTCACCTGCTTAGGCTTAACTTCATCTTCCATGCCAAATCCATCTTGCACATGCATACCTGTACTGATACCATGTTCCTCAAGACGCTTAAACTTCCATTCCTTGTGCTTTGCAATGCATACCGCATCTTCAAAAGACTCAGGCCTCTTCAACTCAACCTCAAACCGCAACCAAGGTGACAAACCATCAACAAAAGAACTTTTCTTCAATGAATAAGGGGGGGTCTCATCCTTAAGTGCAACACACCAGCGAGTCCATAAATCTATAAAAACTTGTATATAGGCATCAACACCTTGGCAAGAACCTTGCTTAAGAGCAATGAGCTCATTCCATACTGCATTTGCATCTTCAAAAACTTGGAAACGCTCTAAAAAAGTTTCTATAAACTTGTCAAGACTCAAACCATAAGAAGAAGCCACTGCTTCTTTAGCTTCCAAATCCATGAACCAAACACGGGCCTTATCTTTCAAAAGCAATCCAAATAGCCTCAAAATCTTCTCCTCGTCACACATATTGTTGCTTATGCATGCCACCTCGACTTGCTCCAGAAACTCTTTCGCATATTCACCACTTCTTCCATGAAATTCCGGATAAGAGAAAGCCATGGCTACCCAAGCTACTATGCTTTGAGAACCCCTTCGAACACACGTGCAAGAACCCAAGACTTTTGACTACCCAATCCCCAGAAACTTCAATGGAGCTCAGCTTTAGATAAGGACAAACACATGCACATCAAATGAGTTTTCATAGTTGATCATTGGAATTACAATAGGCAAAGGACATTCCAGGATCTCTCTTAATCTTCTTGGCCCGAACATAAAGTCTATGCACTGTTGGAAAAATATGTTCCTGGACACATGAACATTTATCTGGATTCTCTGAGTTAAATGAAAAGGAGTGAATTGAGGGCCATTTTGATCATCTATTAAAGCCAACCATGAAGCTCCCAAGAAAGCACACCTGTCTTATCCTCTGATTTTGCCAAAATTTCAGCAGTATAACAACATAAATGGCTCAAAAGACCAACAAACTAGCCATCACAATTTGGAAAAATTTTGGCAGAGTTTCCCCAGAAGTAGAGCAGTGTGAACCCAAAATATAGATTGTATATGTATGCATAAACTGTCAACAATAGAACCCGAGCATCAAATAGGACTCACTAGTACATAGCCTATGGCGAGGTCACGAAAAGGGTGCTCCAGCTACCTGTATCACCGAAAGGATCTCCACATTTGAGAATCCCCCAGCTCAATAAAACCTCACGCTATCGACCCTCACACGAAGGCTAATGCAAATCGCGTATAGTCAAGTCTCAGAAATGACTATCTTCCAGACCAAGTCTCAGAAATGGCTGGGACTGCCAAATAAAACCAAATATGGCTCCACAAAGGCGTACAATGATAGTTTCCACAAGTAACGTACAATCCAGTAGACAATGCGCTCAAACAGGCGCTAAATGATGCATACCCACAACAACTGCAAGTGAGTCCACTGCTAGTATATCACTGTACTCCAACTACCTATACCTATGTGAATCACCTGTACCTATACCTGTCCCTATAACCTGTAACCTGTAGTCTGCAACCTGCAACCTGTAATCCCAAATCTCGAAGCTTGAAGCTCGAAGCAGAAGGTACTCGAAGAAGATCCTCCATGGGGGGGCCAAAAGAATGTGAGCGGGATGGAAACACACAGAACACCGAGAGCAAGGGTGTGTCACTCACCGCCCTACGCTCACCTTCGTGGAGGATTCCTCATCGTGAAGAAGAGGGAGCTACTGTCATACCATGCTCAATCGCCTCGCCACTACCGTGCCATTGCAATGCTCTCTCTCTCTCTCTCTCTCTCTCTCTCTCTCTCTCTCTCTCTCTCTCTCTCTCTCTCTCTCTCACACACACACGCATACACACACACGCAAGGAGAAGAAGAAGAAGATGGAGATGGAGCAAGAGCACTTTTCAATTACACAAATGAGAAAATGAGTGATTTTTAGGTTTAGGTGACTTTTATATGAGCTCGCCCATTCACACTTGGGCGCCCATGCTTAGCCAACTAACCCTTGAATGTTCCAGTTAGAGTGCACCTCTCATCGGCGATCACTCTTAGCTTTTTCCTATTGGACCGACAAGCCCCGGGCCATGACTACTAGAAGTGGACGCTAGTGGTTAACAAAAGATTTTCTATAACGCCAGTGTATTACGGCTTGGGAGGAATCTGGTGGGTCACGCTTCAAAAATTACACCACCCATATTGCCCCCAACTACAAAACCGTGTTCTTTGTTGCAAGAGGAACTCACACTTACATGCTTGAGCCTATCCCCTTGTCCGCCATATGCACTATCACAGTCATTCGGTTAGCTCCCACTCCCTTTGATGTGAGACAGGGTGTTGGGGCAATGGAGAAGAGTCAAATCAATTGTGCACATTATGCTCACTACAAGTTTGAGATTCTGAGTACCACACACTATTAGAATGCTCAACTTTAGGTCACATCCGAACTTGCTTCCCTCACATTTTCAGCCATGACTTGGACCTACACCCTTTCCTCTCCCTACCACAATGTGGGCTCTCCATTGCGACTCTCATCACCACAATTTTGGAGCATCGAGAGTCGCTCATCAGCCACACACATATTACATCACATGTAACTTTGGTCTCATAGGTCATATTTGACCTTCGAGGATGATAACAAAATCTCTCTCTCTCTCTCTCTCTCTCTCTCTCTCTCCCCACACCCTATCTCACTCATCTTTGTGCATGTTGACGGAAAACCACAAAAGGAGCCTTCCCAATTTTTTGTATCATTATTTTTGAAGCGAAATGACAATTTTGAAATATTTGAGCGGCCAATATTCTTTGTGGGAACAAGCCTCTAATGACAAATTTTATATAAGCCAATTTTTGTAACCGTAAGCTAACTTTTGAATTAATCAAAGCCGACCTTTATTGTGCATTGTCTCTGAGAGAGAGAGAGAGAGAGAGAGAGAGAGAGAGAGAGAGAGAGAGAGAGAGAGAGAGAGAGAGAGCTCTATGGAACCTTCATTACAAAAGCAACACCACCAACGTGTTAGCTATAGATAGGGCTTCAATCCAACGCCAAGTTTGCATGATTCCGATGTCGTTGCGAAGCAAGCTCCTACGAGCTTCCGGGTGAGTTTTCTCTCAAACCAGGTGTCCGTTTAGTGATTTCTTCATACCTATGGGTTCATGGTGAGTAGAGCTATGAATTAGGATCTTATAAGTTGAAAAGTGGTGACTTGTATTTTGTTGTCTGTCTTTATACGCGATTGTCGCATGAGTGGTTAGAGGTGGGATATCAAGTCATAAACCATAGGTTATTGATCTCTTGATAATGAGAATGTATCCTATGAGTTTTGTGACATTTCAAATGTGTTTGGTCTAGTTTCGGATAGTTGGAGCATCGTAGGTTGATTTGCTTTCACTAGTGCATAGAATGGTTAGATTTGATTTCCTCAAGTAGAGATTGTCATAGAAGGTCGAGAAGGTGCTTGACATCCATCTTCTTGTTTCCATGTGCCTGCGGGTTAAGCTTTGTCCTTGGCCGAGATAGAGTTGTTGGTTTCGTTCTTGCTATGCTGGCGTCCACTCGTGGTGTATCCGCCAACATTGGCGCTGCTGTTGAGGAACGAATCCCTAGGTAGGTGACCTTAGACCAATCCTATGAGGTGAGAGTCCCTCTGGTTTGCCAGAGTATTCTTTTTATCTTAGTTTGGCTAGGATCCATAGAGAGGTGAAAGGAGCGTGTGTCTGGCCTTGGTCACCCGTGTAGATGTTTTTAGTTTAGATTTGTATATGTTTTGGTTTTTGAGTGGTTGATGAGGTGATAAGAGCATTAGCTAGTGAGTGTGTGTTAGTTGAGTGTTTATCTAGTCAAAATTGCAGAATCCCATTTTTTATGTTTAGGAGTAGCTTTAGCTAGATGATTTGATCTTGATCTAGAGCTGTCCATCAATGAAGATTTGCTTGAGTTGTTTATTTGCATTGAAATCTTGAAAAGAAGTTGATTCGTAGTCAAAACAGTGCAAAAATAAAGTTCACAAAAAGGTTCTGCAGGACTGAGGGTTGCTGAGAACTTAAGAAGACATTTGGGAGGGTTTTGCACATAAAAAGCACAAATCTGCAAGGTTGGACATCATACGCATATAATGTCTCAAGGGCTAAAAAGAGACCAAAATTGTGAAAATTGATTATACCAGTGTGTTTAAAAGAGTCCTTATACCCTAGTGACACCTTCATGGGTGGGGAATTTTGGCGTAGATTTTGGTGATCAAAAGCCAAAAGATGAAGTGTTTGTATGACTGAAAAAAGAAAAAACTTGTGTTTGGTAACACTTTTGAGCTTTAAATTTTGTTGTAAACACATGTACATGTTTTTTTATAAAAAGGGGAACTTAGAATAGAAACAGATTTGGCTTCTGAGATGATAGACATCATACGCGTATGATGTCTCCAGCTTAGATTTGAGTGCTAACTAGAATATTGGGCATCACCAAAGCACTTGCAAGGTAATTCTAAGCCTGATTGCAAGATTTCACATCATTTGGGCAACCAACCTGACAATTAAAGAAAATTTTGCAAGCTCTAGTCAATAACAAAGAAAGTTGGTGAATGGGTGTAGAATTGACATCAAAACCTGATTTTGAGCACATATACTTGGTATACTCATAGAGGGGAACCTTGGGCAGAAACAAAAGTCTAGTCTCAGGAAAAATACATCATACGTGTATGATGTGTATTGGCCCATATTAGAGTCAAATTGTACAAGTGTTGCCTAATGTCCTAAAGCACTTAAGGAGTCCTTAGACTAAATTTCATTTCATTTGGCTCAAATTTTGAGCTAAAAAAGGCTAAGAAATAGTCCAGACATTCTACACACCCAATTTGGTTGTAACTTGCACAAAATTGGTTTAAATTCAAGTCAAAGAGTAGATGTGAGTTCGTTAAGTGTTGAACAACCTCTCGAGCAAGATTCATCTCATTTTGAGCAAAAGGACATCATACGCGTATGATGTGTTTTTGACCCTATTGACTCCAAAATCTAAGTTTGTGCATACACTAGTATTCTAAGGGACCTTGGAAGCCAATAGTCAAGATTTGATGAAAGTTGGAGCATATTTCGGCCAGTAAGTGCCAAAGAACAAAAATTGGGTCAGAGTGAGGTTTGAACCGATGTTAACTTGCACAAAATGTGTTCAAATCCGACTTTGAAAGCTTCTGAGAGTTACTTGTATGGTAGAGAATATCTGGAGAAGAAATCTTCTCATTTTTTCCAGATAGACATTATACACGTATAATGTCTAAGGGCCAGAATTAGAGCTTATTTGATTGGATTGAACCTGCCAAAGTGTTCCACTTAACTCTAACAACCAGTGGAACACTTTGGCAATCAAAACCAACCCTCCCCAAAACAAACTTTGGATGGAAAGTACATGGTATTACTAATCTACATTGAATATTATTAAAGTGAGAATCACTATTTGACAAAGATTTGCAGAGTCTAAAGTTTTGTACAGATAGCCATCAACAAGGTCCAGCAAATTAAGACCAATCAGAAGTACAATCAGTCAATCAATTGGAGAGCTGAAAGAATAGCTAGAATAAGGAACAACGGAACAAATTTTTGAGGTAAAAGGTTTGGATTGATAGTTGTGTGTTAAGAAATTGATGTATCTAAGATCACGAAGAAATCTCCAAAGAGACCAGAGATCACAAGGAGATCAGGTCAGCTTAGTGTCTCTATAGCGTTCCTAGCGTCTAGGGTGTTGATTTGCAAAATCATAAAACTTGATATTCGTTGTTTTCTCCCCACGCTCGCTTGAGATGTCTGAACACTCGTTATCTGCATCGTTATTTAACTCCATATTCTCAGAGGAGTCATAAATCTCTTCTTGTTCTGGTGGGTCTACATTCTCATCTCCTACTAGGATAAGACTTACCATGTAATAGGGTAGCACATCATAGCCATCCTTATCGCAAAATTTTGTCGTTGGGCTATCTATAATGGTACACACATCCAATGTTGCTAGTATGTGTTCCCATTCCAGAGGTTCTAAGGCATCTTCGGAAAAAAGTTCCGGAATGTAATCCTTGTCCTCAATAGCTCTTTCTAAGACGCATTCCTCTCTTTTTAAGCTCCCACAATGTGAAGCTCCGCACATCCATAGCTCTTTTTTCTGCCCTAACCATGCTGGGAATTCGGACCCTGCCAATGTAGATGAATCAAACTCTTCCACTGGTGTCTGGTTCACATCTTTGTAACTATGGTCTTTTAGGTATATTTTGGTTGTAGTCTCGCCATGTCTGAGGTATATGTGGTCGTAACCCCAATCCTGGACCATCTTTAATTGTCTCATGAGAATGGTCTTCCCAAGATTATCTCATAATTGTTCTTTTTGTCGAAATCAACTATTGCAAATGTATGCTCATACTCGATTCCGCACGAGGTGACAATTACTTTTTCTAAAAGTCCTAGAGGCTTTTCCATGAACCCATCTGCCAGTTGCAATTTCATTCTGGTAGCTCTCAAAGCCGGTTTTCCCCATTTTTTCCATATTTCCTTGGTGGCGATAGCGACTCCTGCTCCACTGTCAATAATAGCTTTGGAAACTACTCCTTGGAATTCTACTGGTAGTGTGGTATTTCCATCTTCTCCTTCGCAATATTCTCCAACCTTGTTTAAAGGTACTGGCCTAGTGTTTAGCTGAGGCTTGTCCAATTCTCCGATCCCTTCTTGAAGCTTCAAGGTGGGGTGTTTTACTCTAAATTTTTCTAAGCATTTGCCTACGGTGGTCCACATGTTTGGTCGTAACCTCAGGAGTTCGGCTAATGTGATTGTGCATGCCACCGGGGTGGACAATAACTCAATCAACCCTTGTGAATCCATCACTCTGTTGAAAGAAAGTCTTTGAGATGGGATTGCTCTCACCTCAGACTTAGCTTCATACTTCCCTAGGTAAGAGAGTAGAGTTTTTAGCGAGTCTGGTTGGCTGTGCCCCGAACTAATTGATCCCTGGTCTCCCCCTTGTGAATGCATATCAAAGTTCATTTGTGATCTTGCCTCAAATTCTTCAATGGGAGGTAAGATCTCATTTTTCTCCTTTCTCGTGCTATTTATTTGGTGGCTCACCCTGTTAGCTTCATTGGCGTCACGGATTTGTTTCCACAGGTCATCAAGATTGTTACAATCCTTACCCATTTCTACCAATGTTTTAGGCTGAAAACCATCAATTGTCTTATCTGTTGTATTTGGCACTATGATAGGTTCTCTCTTAGACTCAGAGGCAGTCGTGAGTCTCTCCTTCATGTCTACTTGTTTCTCTAAAGCTGGTTTGATATGGTTGGAGCTGGTACGTCGTGCCAACTTGCAGGTTTACCAAGCGGGTTTTCTATCAAGGATTGGGCTGTTTCAATCATCTTTCGACACATTTCCAACCTCTGGTTTTCTATTTCTGCATATGGATAAGTCATCCATCTTTGCTCTTGGGTTTGGTTGTTTTTGAGTCTGGCTTCGTATACTTTTAAAAGTGCGTCTAACTGCTCATTTACCTTTTCTGCCAACAATGATCCTCCTGATCGTGCACTTTTGGGTTCTACTATTTCCTTGGACCCTATGGTTGCCGCATTGTGTGAGCTTAGACTAGTTAGATCCTCTAACCGCTCTAATCTATCCTTTGTGTGTTTTAACTCCTCGGATAGAGCCATTTGATCTCGTTCTCTCTAGGCTTTCATACGCGCCTTTCTAGCTTTCCAAGTGCTTCTCTGATTTTTCATTTCTGCACTTGGGGCATCGGTCTTTGGCTCTTCAATTATGGGTTCATTTGTCATTCTTTGAGCTTGGGCTTGTGTCACTGCCTGAATAGGTATTAATGTCTCGTTTTCTGACCCTCCACTGGAAAGCACTGCTTCCAGCATGTTCAAGGTAGTTTTTGCCCCTTTGCTCTGGTTCTTAGGACAACAAGGAATCAAATGAGTAATTCCACACTCGGTGCAATATGTGTTGACTCTAATGATTTCATCATGAGGACAGTCTCTTAGCCAATGGTCTCCACCACACTTGTAGCAGGGTCCCTTAGGCTGTTGAGGTGCTCCTTGAGCTCCTCTTTGTTGGTATGCATGTCTCTGCCCGTCCATGCCTCCGTTGGCTATGAACATCAGTGTTCGTTCATCCAAGCTATATATTCCTTCTCCTGCTTCCTGTGCAACTGTTGGTGGTCCTGTACTTCCCATCATGCTCCAAGGTTCTGGCATTGGGGGTTCTTTCGGTGGATAATAGACAGGATTTTCAGCATATCCATTGGAATCTTCGTAATATGCATGCATAGGTACCAAAGCTTTCTCTTCTGGTTCGTTTACTGCTGGTGTGTATCTTATGCCGACTGGTCGTAATCCTGGTAGGGGTGGTTGTTGCCCCAATACTGGTTGTGGTCTTTCCACACCTACAGGTCTTGGTAGGTTGCCTGCTTGATACCTAGGCATCGGTGGAAGCTGAGGAGATGCTACCTGAGCCTGGGGAGCATAAGGTCACTCTCTCACATATCCCTTGTTATAATAACATTCCTTCGTCACATGGTTTGTCCATTTTTGTTCAATAGCACACCACTTTGGTTGTTTAGCATGAGGCTTGGCATACATATTAAATTTTTTTAGCACTTCCTGTACAAGCTGCTCCTGGATTACAGCTACTTCTCCTTTCGGTGTTGTCTTAGCAGACTTGCTTCCACTTTGTTGTGAGGATGAATCGTCATCAAGATCCTTGAATTCACCCTCCTTGTAGACCGCACAATTTTCTACAAGGTAAAGAGCCTCCTTAGTTAACTCATTTAACGTCGTGCTCCTCTTCATATGTAAGTCCTTCTGGAGATCTGCGTTCCTTAGTCCTTGAATAAATAAAAGCATAAGTCTGGACTGAGTTGGCAGTTCTTCCACAGGGCAGAACTTCACATATCTTTTTAGTCGTAGAGCTGCCTTTCGCACAGATTCCCCCTCTTTTTGTTTGAATTTATGGATTTGTGAGACTGTATTATGAGCTATCCCCCTTTGTGAGAATTCCTCAATAAACTCGTCAAACACCTCCTCCATAGACTCAAAGTCTCTACGCTCCACAGAGTCAAACCAAGTAGCAACATCCTCCTCTAGGGTAAGTCTGAACCTTGCAAATTGGGTAGGGAAGTCTAACACCTCTTCAGCTCTAATTACACGCACAAAGGCTACTACATGATCCCTCGGATCTCTGTTTCCCGTGTATTTCTTGTTTATCCATTTTTGCACCTGAGAAGGTCTAATTCTACGATGGTCTACAAATCTCATCATTAGTTCTCCTCGTCCTACTCGATATACCTCCTATGGCCTTCGATAGTGGGAGGGTTCCTCTCCCAAAGGTTCCCCTAAGCCATAGTTTCTGATGGTTTTTGCAAGAGCTGGTTCATCTCTTCGAACTCGTTCTATGGGTTGTCTTCCATGCTCCATCAACTCTTGAGTTTTTGGCTTACTCTCGCCTTGATACTGTGAATAGAGTGGTGGTTCTTGTAAATCTCTTAGCCCTCGTGCAGCTAGATAACCATCTCGGTTTTGGTCTTGTTCTAATGTCGCACTTTGTCGAAGCCATGCCTGCAATGATGGTTGGGTTGCTTGTTGGTTCTGGTAGTTGAACGTCTGTTGTTGTTAGAATGTGAGATCGCGTCGTACTCTTCTGAAAATGGATTTGTCGACTTGCTAGGGGTATAGGTGAACCTTGGCACTTCTTCGGGGGCATATGTTGATCTTTCTGGAACTATATTCCTTTTCTACCTCCTCTGGGAGAATACGTTTGTATTCTCGCCCGTACCTATCAACAAAAACGATATCCTTCCCCATAGCAATTTCATAAGAGAATAAGTAAAGAACCTTGTCTTTGCTAAATTCGTTTGGGTAGGGTTCTTTGCATAGAAAATAAGAGACTACTCCCTCACTCTCATGCTTGTAAATTCCCACATTCTCATTATAGGTAGAGACCCTAGTTGTTTTTATATCATACATAAAAAGAACTCCAAGTCGATCAATTTTTGGAGGCGGTTCTTGAGTTTTTGAAACCATTTTTCCTTTTGCCACTTTATCTCCATATCTGTTTTCATCCTCAGGGTTACTAACTATCAAATAGTGGTTCCCTTTTCGTCTCAGAATCTATCTCCATCATCATAGACTCGAATTATCTCCAGTCTCTAAGCAGGTCTTTCTTCTATACAAATACACTTGCGTGTGATAGTTAGAATAAACTAGGGCTCCCCTAGAGTTTGTTCCTTCTAAGAAGATTATAGTGAACTTGGCATCATTCAAAGGGTTTTGGGAGGTACTTCCTCCTAGCATTGGTCCTTCATCGAAGAAACCTCGTGGCTGCTGACTACCCATCATGAAGAAGGACTTATCTGATGAAGTGTCAGTATCACTCCCCTCCTCAATGATCGGTGCTAATGGATCTAGCCTTGCCTGAGTTACACTCTCCTCAGTGGACACTAAGCTATCATGATCACCTGCCACTTTTTTATCTCTAGGAATGTGTCTTCCTGATCTTAAATTCATCAAACTTAGCAATGCAATTTATCACAAATCCAACCACTCACCTGGCAAAGGATCAATGTCCGCACAACTTCTTGCCTTGCCGCCGCTGAATATACTTGTACACAAGCGTTTAATTTCGGCAATCGAATTAAAGCATTTAACCGCTAGAGGTGGTCTTATTAATTATTGGTATAACTGGAGGGTTAACCTCAACCACTACTGTATTTTATACACTTTGGATGTTCTTGATTAGGTCTGCTAATCTGAAACTATACTTCACTCGAATGTTTGTCAGTTTACAAGGAAAGTCTTAATTCCATCTTTGCTCCGTCAAAAGGTCAAACAAGGTCCAATTTCACTTCCAATTTTGGAACTCTTAAGTCAATTGGAACATCACTCTATGTCCACAGTCAGCTTTTTTCTTCACTAAGCCCCTGTAGACATCCTACGCGTAGGATGTCTACCTGCTCTGTTTTGGCTGGATTTTGCACTATAGATTCCCCTTGATGTGTTGAGTCCACAGCTGTTTTTACTTTTTGATTTGGACACCTATAAGCTGGTCAATTGATCAGAAATCTATTCCAGCAGCTTGATGTTGGTCTGACCAATCAAATCAACTCCAATTTGGACCAAAGTTGACTAGGAGGCTTGCCTCAGGCTATACAACACCTTGCTATGCCTACAATCAGTTTTTGACTTCAATTTCATGCAGTAGACATACTACGCGTAGGATGTCTAACTGCTCAAAATGGCTTCAAATGCAAACCACAGACTCCTCTTAAGGTGTTGATCACTTTGGTATGCTCAAAGTTGGATTTGGAGTGCTAAATCACACAAAACACATCCTACGCATAGGATGTCTAAATGATTTGTTTGACCCCAAACTTGAGCCACAGCTTCCCCTTGATGTCAGCAACCCAGTGCTATGCTTACATTTTAGTTTGGATTTCAAAAGACCCCAATTTTATCTATCCTAGCCCTTTTCAGTCAAAAATGCTAAGTCTGCTTAAAACCCAATTTTCTCACCCAATTGAGATGAAACCTTTCTCATGCACTCAATAAATCATGTAGATCATGCTCATGTAGCCATCCTATGGTTTTGGTCTTAAAATAATGCCTTGGCACAATTTGGGTAGGATGTCTGGTAATTTTCTTTCTTTTGGCCTTATCCTGTCAAGATATGGTCAAACTTCCACTTTCTAGGTGAAAATAGGGAAAAAGCTACCTTCTAAACACACTAGTCAACTCAGATTTTCAAAATTCACACCAGAACACCCTGTAGACATCCTACGCGTAGGATGTCTACTGGCTTAAAATTTAATTTTTTTCTGACAGAAGTACTCCCTATGCTCTGCAACTCTCTCAAAAATACTCACAGAAACTTTTGAACTTCACTTCAGCTTCTAAACACTCTTTTCCATCGTTTACAACCCTTTGATGAGCCTAATAGCAAATATAACATGCATGAAGTGCTCCAGATCATAAATCATGATGTCCTACTTACCCTACTCCTACTCATCATGTGAGATGGTGATATTGGTGTCTCGGTTGCTTCCTGGCATCTCTGGACTCTCAAACTATCCTTTCACCACCTCTACCACTCCAACTCAGTACTCTCTACACCACAACTTAACTAATACCTAAAACTATCTAAGTCTGCCTAAGTCGAAGGATCTAGGCCAAACACTCGCTCCCTAGACTCCTCCTAAGACCTAGAGAGTCCTCCACCCTCTGATCCTATCTAAATATAAAACAAGACTCTAGCAAGCCAGAGAATCCCTATCCTCAAGGACTAGTCTCGGTCACCTACCTAGGGTTTTCGTCCCCGACAGCGGCGCCAATGTTGGCGGATACGCCGCGACGGACATCAGCACAGCGAGAACTCACCTAACAAGATTTGTCAGCTAAGGATGAAGCTCGACCCACAGGCACACGGAAGCTCAACCCGCAGGTGCATGGAAGCAAGCATAGGGTGTCAACCTACACTCGTCTGACTCTCGACTTCTTCCTACAGAGGTCTCTACCCAATGTCTAAGCTACAGCCTTCAGGAGTACATAAGAGGAGATTTCCTACAACTCTTTCAAGAGCCAAATACCCATCAAACGTTCTCGAAACGCTACAGATCTTGAAGGAGACCCTATTAACACCAATAGGTCGCTCTCCCTAAGGTCCATGAACCAAAACCCCAACGCTAAACACCCGGTGCAAAATCACGTAGGATGTTTGGTCAAAATTTGCAGGTCATCGTTTCCGAAAACTAAAGTGCCTAATGTGTAGCTCTACTCAATGCGAACGCATGGATATGCTGAAATGCGAAAACAGACAACGTATGCTCACCAAATCACCAGATATAGCTCGTGGGTCGAGCTCGCAAAGCCAGATCGTACACACGTAATGTAGGTGTTGGCACGTAGCTCTCTTCGGGGGCAACACGCTGCACTTCTCCACACTCGATTTCGACCACCGGTGTGCGCATAGTGTCAAGATAAAACTCTCACTCTCTCTCGTACACAGAGTATGCTCACTCACATAGACAAAAATTTTAAAATGACAAAGGTTTTTTTGCATTAAGGTCAAAAGTGGTATAAATACCTTACAATCTCAAACCCTAATGTTTTAATTTAACCATTCACTCAGTCTAAATGTCGAAAATGGGATACAATCTGAAAGCTTCTGCAAGCCCCACTATTTACAAAGGTGAAATGATGGTTTTTCTCAATTAAAGAATAATTACAAAAACTAATATCCTGCCGGGCAATCATCCTCCGTTGGGTGTGTCGAGTTGCTAACAACGGACCAAAAGCAAGAATGGGCTTTCATCAAATGGAACAGGGGAACTAGCATGAAGGCATAACAAAGCAACATCAACCCTGGAATGAGGGGAGAATTTGGGATACTTCAAGGGCTCCTCTCTCCATTGGTCTCCATGGCTTTCCAAACTTAGAAGGGAGAATTTGAATCCTTTTTGGAGAGAACTTGCATGCCACATAAGCAACAAAGTAGTCTCTAAAATATCACATATTTGCAATGATAGAAACCTTAGCTAGAAGGGTGTGGAGCTTTTAGTGTCTCAACATGATTTGAGTTTGTACAAAAGGCTTTTAATCCATAGAATCTTAGAAGTGCTATCATCCTCACGTTCACTCATCTTTGGGTCAAAGATACAATAGAAAGCATGGCATTGGCCAAAAGATAGAGTGCTGTCACTCCCCAAGACAACCCAACATACATATAGTAAGCTGGTATACAAAAATCGACGAGTATACCGATGCCTATAGAGACACCTGTATAGACGCCTGTACAAACTCACATGCCGACGTCTACACACCTGCAAATTTTTTTGAGCAGAGAGGAGTGCCATTTGTTGCTACATGTGCTACAGTAACAAAGGCACAACCTCTCTACACAAAAGAAGGCAAATGTAATCGCACTTTGCATTAAAATAGATTGATAGTGCATCATAAAAAAATAAAGAACTATTAAACAATCGACCCTAAATACGAAATTAGAAATTTCAATAATCAACACCATGATAAGCATAACTATTACCATTGCCATAAATAAACACAAAACTATAAGTATAACCATAATGATAACCGTAAGATAAACCATAACCTTGAATTTAAACATAATGATTACCTTAACCATAAACAACAAATAACCTTAACCAATGCCAATGACATAATCATAAACAAAATCATGACCATTGCCACTATCATAACCATAAACATAAGCATAAGCATGACCATAAAAGGGTATCAAAACCATAACCATTGCCACTGACAAATACCTGAAAAAACAAAGCATAAGAATTTTGTTATTGACACACTCAAACACAAGTTTTCTCACACAAATACAACAGAAAAATGTACCTTCCTTGTGTAGAAATGTGTGGAAGCATAGATGAGAAGTCAGAAGAGGCAACTCCATGAAGGTCTGCAAGGAGGGAGGAGGAGATGGGGAGGAGCTATGGAAGCGGCCGTGGTGTGGAGAAGAGAGAAAACATAGAAAATGAGCTCTCGGGTATTGTAAAGCAGCAGGTCATCGATACATACATTGATATAGGTGCTGATATAGATGTCAGTATACACATCAGTACATGCGTGGATTTTTTTTAAAAAAAACATTGGTATCAATGTCGGTATGGGCATCGGTTATGTGTTGGTATTGGCATCGATATAGGCATTGGTATGAGCGTCATTATAGGCGTCAATATATGCAATGCAATTTAAAATTTGAATTTTTAATTGAGCAATGTCTCCCTCCATCTTTATCAACGCTTATACCGGCGCCCGCCATCGACGTCGGAAAAATGGCATCGGGAACCAGGTGATCCCTTGTAGTGGAGAAGGATAGAGAGAGAGTAGATAGAGAGGGAGAGAAATAGAGAGAGAGGGGGGGTAGGGGGAAAGAGGGAGAGAGAAAGAGGGGAAATAGAGAGAGAGAGAGAGAGAGAGAGAGAGAGAGAGAGAGAGAGAGGGAAAGAGAGTAATAGAGGGAGATAGGGAAAGAGGGAAAGAGAGAGAGAGAGAGAGAGAGAGAGAGAGAGAGAGAGAGATACGGAGAGAGAAATTGAAAGAGGGAGAGAAATAGAGAGAGAGAGAGAGAGAGAGAGAGAGAGAGAGAGAGAGAGAGAGAGGGAAAGAGAATGAGTGAGAGAAAGAGGGAGAGAGGGAGAGAGGGAAAGAGAGAGAGAGAGAGAGAGAGAGAGAGAGAGAGAGAGAGAGAGAGAGAATAGTGAGAGGGAGAGAATTTAAAAGAGGGAGAGAAATAGAAAGAGGAAGAGAGGGAGAAGGAAAGAGAGAGATAGAGAGATAGTTCTATTATCGTCCACGGAGGTCAAATATGACCTATGGGACCAAATGAACATGTCACTTGCTGTGAGTGGAGGTCATAAGTGACACTCGATGCTCAAAAATGGCTAAAATCAGCATCGCAATAGAGAGTCCACATTGTGGTTGGGAGAGGAAGGTATGTAGGGAGACCTCATGGCTGAATATATGGGGAAAAGAGGACCTAATGTGGTCAAAAGATGAGCACTCAAGTAGTGTGTGGTACTCACTCTCTCGCACTTGATGAGGGCATATGGTGCAAAGTCAATGAGACTCCTCGCCAGTGCCCCAACGTCCTGTCTCGTAGCATAGAGAATGGGAGCTAAGATGAATGGAGGCAATGGTGCGAATCGCACTCAACGGGTTGGGCTCAAGGATCGCACTCAACGGGATGGGCTCAAGGATGTAGGGATTGGTTCAGTTAGGTCGTTCGGAGAAGAAGAGAGATTTGTAGTTTGGGGCAACGTATGTGGTGTAATGGTTGAAGCGAGAACCTCCGGATTTCTCCCAATCCGTGATACATTGGCATTGTAAGAAGGCCTCATTAACCTGGGAGTCGATCGACGCATCCTTGACCAAGTGACATGCATCCCATCTTCCAAACCATTTCTTGATGTCAAGCATCCACCCTAAACTTAGTATTTTGCTCTTGCATGTGTTTTGGACCTTTTGACTTGCTTCATATGCGATTCTAGGAAGTCGATGCAAAGGGCTACGTTGTGTCTTAAGCATGCAGTCCACAACCCCTTTGCATGTCCAAGACCTCAATGGAAAGCGATCCAGACTCAAGAAGTAAGAGCATGTAGGGTGTTTGTGTCTTGACTTGGAGAAAGTTGGTGAGAAAACTCTTTTGGACATTCTCAAACTCTTTCCAAATAGGCTTCCCGATCCTTCCACCCCACACCTCCACTCCATAAAGAAGCACCAGTGTCACCAATGTGTCAAAGAGGTACTTTTTGAGAGCCCAACACTTGATCTCTCCAGCATTGCACATGTTCTCAAATGCATAATAAGCCCTCTTTCCGGCTTCCAAGCGACACATTGCACAATCCTTCCATTTATGATTGGATGGAACCTCAAGGCCAAGGTACTTGAAGTGATCTACCACTTCAAGTTGCTCATTGTTGTATACGATGCATGGATTTTTGTCATTGAGGGTCTTTACAAGGATAACCTTGGTTTTGGATCCATTCACGATCAGCCGGCTATGTAGGCAAAAGCATTCCAAGACACTCATGAGCTTTTTTGTATCTTCTAAGGTATGTGTCAAGAGCACTACATTATCGGCATAAAGCAAAATCATGATCACCGCATTTCCGATCTTAACCTCTTCTATGCCTTCCTCCTGCATAAAATCAAGAACCATGCATTCCAATTCATCAATGAGTAGAATCGCATATGAAGCAAGAAAGAGAAAGAAAGAGAAAGAGAGAGAGGGAAAGAGAGAGAGAGAGAGAGAACAGAGAGAGGGAGAGAAATAGAAAGAGGGAGAGAAATAGAGAGAGAGAGAGAGAGAGAGAGAGAGTGAAAGAGAGAGAGAGGGGGGGGGAGATAGAAAGAGAAAGAGAGAGAGGGAAAGAGAGGAATAGAGAGAGGGGGGGGGGGGGGGGAGAGAGAGAGAATAGAGTCCCACTTTCAAAGCGTGTCGCCCCTGACGCAGAGGACAAGGATACTGACGCACAAGTGCTAGACACACATGGGTGCTACTACAGGGTTAAATATAGCGGGGAGGTAGACTTCGGCACAGCACAGGGTAGGCCAATTCGACGCCATCAAATTCTTATACATTCAACATATAAGAACTGTTTTACAAAGTTTAGAGACCAACTGCCCAATCATGCACGATACATTGAGGACGCCCTATTAGCTAGATTTCCAAATTCCTCTGATCAACGTTTTTCACAACAGTGGTTGGAGGGCTACATAAAGACATTTCTAAAAAACAGGCAGTCCAATGTGCGACGTGCAGTAGCCAACCACGTCAAAGATCGAGACAGGAGTTACCGCGGTGGCAACATGGCAGATGCGGTGGAGTGGGAGTGGGCAATTCAAGAAAAGAGAGATGGGCTCATCATAAAGATAACAACGCGAGGCTCGCGCAAGACAAACTCCCATGCACTATGGCTCAGGAGGCAAGGGATATTGGAAGGAAAAATATGTAAGATTGATTAAATTATAACGTCGATCGGTGAGTATAAAGATTGTAGTTGATGATTTGGTATTGTTATTGCTAACTTAGGAAAATATCACTCTCTCTCAACCAATCAGAGAGATGGTCAAGTATCGGGAGCGACATACAAAATTTGATACTTGGCGATGGTTGTTCACAAACAACCACATCTCTCGCAAGAAATTCGACGCGGCGGTTGGATCACTACAAGCGGTAAGTTTAAATAAGTAATTTTGTATCAATTGTTTTGAGCTGTTGATAGTTGTTTAATTTGGTTTGGGTTTATGTAGAGTCAAAGTGATCAAACATACGTGCCTCTGAACGATGACGAGATAGAGGAGGATTAGATAGAAAAATATTTTGTCCAAACTTTTGTAAAGTCCCAATGTGGCACAATGTACATACAACTATTTTTTTTTTATTGTAACTTTTTTAAATAGTTGATCTTCTTCATATTAAATTGTCAAGTAAATTCAATTTCAATTCTTTGGTATTTTTTATACTCTTCCAAAAAACAATTGATGTTTCATTGTTTTATGCACGTAAAAACTAAAGGTGCTCATTTGGGCCACCCCATATATTGGGTGGCCCAAATGAGCACCTTTATTTTTGAATTGATGTGTAGCGGAAATAAGCACGGTCATAGATGCGACAAGTGTCGCGATAACAGCAGCGGGTATAGTGATGCGACTATTACCACACTTATTGCTGAGAAACCACTACCACATCGATACCCACCTTTATTGCTCCTGCAAATTTCTCTCTCCTTTTCCCTTTGTTTTTTTGTGGCAATGCTAGCAGTTATAGACAACTCCTCTTATAGTGTGTGTGATTGTGGGCTTGGGTGTGTAAACGAGTGATTGCAGTGAAGTTTTGTTGTTCGATGTGTTTTTTTAGTGGATCGGGGTGTTGAGATTCCATGTGAGCTATAGAGAGGCATGTGTGTGTTGTCGGGTGTGTTTTCCCTTTCCTCCCTTTCAATGTTGTCAGCATAAGATATGGCAATTGGGTAGGAGAGGCAGTAGATCAGTTGTGCAAGTCTGCCAACAGCAGAAGAAGATGGAGCAATAGCAGGTGATGTCCATGCCAATATGTGAGACTTGGGGGTTGGATGGCACGGATGAGGTGGAACCGCAATGTGTGATGGCACAGTACGGGATGGCTAGAGATGGTGATGGTGTGAAAGGCTTTACCACTGGCCAGCAAGCCGCTTGCAAAAATGGTAACCAATGGCAAATCTCAGCTCAGCCACGAACCCGATGTTGGACCCCTTAACAAAATTGATATCAATAAGCTTTAGGTCTCCCATGCTGCCCATTCGTTGTCAATGGGATTATCACGAAACCAAGTTCTTCTTATTTGTGTGCTTTTCTAAAAATAGTAGAGTGAGTGTAATATATGTAGAGCATTCCAAAGAGTGGAAAATAGTCTTTGCATGATCAATTGCTTAGTCAAAAGTGCTCTAAATCTATTGCTTATGGGCTCAAATAAAATTGAACAGAAGGCTTTGAAGGAGTACGAGCGGAAGTGCGACGCGAGAGAGAGTGCGAGAAGAAGAGCACGACGATATGGTGAACTCGCTCTACTGTAATGTGTAGAGCATAGTGAGTTCTTATTAGGTTTTTACAAATGAATATGTGTACATACCTGGCGGCCCGCCCACTTACCTGGGCGACCACATTGGGCTTTATACCCCAACAACCTCCCACTTAAAGTACAATGTGGTACTTTAAGTGTGAGAGAAGCTACTATACAAGCTAATATACAAGAGATGTAGAGAAGTGATGTACTACCCTACACCTAACTGCTTGCGAAAATGCTCAAAGCTCTCTGAGGGAAGTCCTTTTGTAAGTAGATCAGCAGGATTTTCTGTGGTGTGAACTTTGACAAGCTGAAGTTGCTTATCCTCGAGCATTTCCCTGATGAAATGATACTTCACATCCACATGCTTTGTCTTTGAGTGATAAACTGGATTGCGAGCCAATTGTATAGCACTTTGACTATCACAATATAATACAGGAATCTCTTCTTTGATTCCCAAATCTGTTACTAGTCGATTAAGCCAAATTGATTCTTTGCATGCCTCTGATGCTGCAACATATTCAGCCTCTGTAGTAGACTGAGTAACACAATCTTGTAATCTAGAACGCCATGATACTGCTCCACCAGCCAATGTAAAGACATACCCTGACGTAGACCTTCAATTGTCTAATTCACCTGCATAATCTGAGTCTGTAAAACCCTTTACACTTAGCTCCTGACTCCCATAGCATATACGCATACTCTTTGTAGCTTTCAGGTATCTCAATATTCCTTTCACTGCCTCCCAATGTTTCTTGCCTGGGTTTGACATGTATCGACTTACTACTCCCACTGCAAATGCAATGTCTGGGCGAGTAGCAATAATTGCATACATCAAACTACCCACTGTAGACGTATATGGAATCTTATCCATTTCAGACTGTTCTTCCTCAGACACAGGACAATCTTGTTTGCTAAGTTTCACATATGGTGGCAATGGAACACTCAATGCCTTTCCCTTCTCCATATTGAAACGTTGCAAAACCTTCTCAATATACTCTGTTTGAAATAACCAAATCAACTTCTTTGATCTGTCACTCTCAATGCGCATACCAAGTATATGACTTGCCTCACCCATGTCTTTCATGTCAAACGATTTTTCCATCTTCAACTTCAAAGCTGAAATTTCTTCCAAGTGCTTGCCAGCAATCAACATGTCATCCACATACAAAATAAGGATCAGCCAACTACCATCCTTAGCCTTCTTTGTATATAGATAGTGATCGAACTCACTACGTTTGTAGCCTTGAGAAAGCATAAACTTGTGGAATTTATGGTACCATGCCCTCGGTGATTGTTTTAAGCCATAAAGACTCTTTAACAACTGGCATACCCAATCTTCCTTGCCTTTCTCAACAAACCCTTCTGGCTGCTGCATGTAAATTTCCACATCTAAATCACCATGCAAGAACACTGTCTTGACATCCATTTGGTGCAACACCAAATCTAATATGGCAACCAATGCAAGAAAGCATCTCAATGTAGTCATCTTGACCACCGAAGAGAAGACTTCATCAAAGTCAATGCCTTGTTCTTGCTTAAAGCCCTTGGCAACAAGCCTTGCTTTGTACTTTGGCTGACTATCATGAGCGGTGATCTTATACCTGTAAACCCATTTACAAGGTAGATCTTTTTTGCCCTGTGTTAATTTAACTAGCTTTCATGTCTTGTTTTTATGCAGAGCTGTCATCTCTGACTGCATGGCCAATTGCCAATTCCCGGAGTCCTTCATTTGCACTGCTTCCTTGTAAAATGAAGGCTCATTGCAATCAGCCAACATGACATAGTTCATAGATGGAACAAACCTATCAGGAGGTCGCGTGACACGTCCAGATCTACGCACAATAGGTGGCTCAGGCTCAGCCACAACTTGTGGTTCCACTCTATCCCGTCCTTGCTCCTCTTGAGCCCTGACATTTTGTCTTGCACGTGCAGGTCCATCTTCTTGGAAGACAACTCTTCTAATCTCCTCAACCCTCTCTGGTTTAGAATGATATTTGGATTCATTAAAGTGAACATCATTGCTGCGGACAACCTTTCTGGATTCGGGATCCCAAAGTCTGTACCCCATCTCACCAGAATTACCATAGCATAGAAAGATGCACTTTCTACTCTTTGGCTCAAGTTTGTTCCTAAATTCCTTTGGAACGTGAGTATATGCCTCACAACCAAAGACTCTGAGATGCTTGTATGAGGGCATTTTGCCTGACCATACCATCTCTGGCACTGAATCCTTCTACAAAACCTTGCTAGGAGATCTATTTACAAGATGAACAGTTGTTGATACAGCTTCAGCCCAAAACCCATTTGACAGCTGTGCATTAGACAACATACTTCTGACCTTCTCTTGTATGGTCCTATTCATCCTCTCAGCAACACCATTTTGAGGAGGATTGTAAGGAGCAGTAAGTTCATGTTTTATACCTTTTGACTCACAAAAGTCCTGAAAGGTCTTTGAAACATACTCTCCACCATTGTCAGTGCGTAAGCATTTAAGCTTCTTGCCACTCTGATTCTCCACAAGTGTCACAAACGTTTTGAAAACACTAAACGCTTCATCCTTGTGCTTGAGAAAGTAAACCCATACATTCCTCGAGGAATCATCTATAAATGTCATAAAGTAAGAAGCTCCCCCTAGAGATAGGTTAGGCATAGGTCCACACAAATCACTATGAACAAGTGCCAACTGTGTATCTCTTCTACTGCTTCTATGCTTATGTGGCTGCTGTGTTTGCTTACCATACACACAATATTCACAGAATTCAAAATCATTAAATGAAAAGCCAGGCAAATAACCAGAACGAGACAAGATTTCCATTCCCTTCTTGGACATATGTCCTAACCGGCTATGCCACAAAGAAACGTTCGGCTACTCGGTTACATTGATTACATTTTTAGAGACATTTGATACATAGATCATGTAAAGTCCTCCAGACTTTACTCCATGTGCTACTGTCATAGAACCCTTGGATATCTTCCACATGTTCTGTCCAAAAGTGGTGACGTAGCCAGCATCATCAAGTAAACCTGTGCTGATCAAGCTCTTTGTAATTACGGGAACATGTCTCACATTCTTCAGCATGAAAGAAGAGCCATTATGAAACTTCAATTGAACATCTCCAACACCTAGGATCTCACATGTCTGCCCATTGCCTAGCCGAACATTATCTTTAGTGGTCACATAAGAGGTAAAACACTCCTTGTTTGGAGACACATGAAGTGATGCCCCTGAGTCTATAATCCAGTCACTCAGTGCATTTCCATCAGATGCTGTAAGAAGAGCTGAGTCCATTGTATTCTTCAAGAAGTAGATGTCTCCTGACACTAGACTGTCATCCTCTGCAACAATGTTTGTCACATTTATTTCTTGAATCTTCACTGAGGACTTGTTCTTCTCACCATGGTCTTCAGCTTTCTCTTTGCCTTTTTCTGCTTTCCATTCTCTGTAGTCTCTTTTCATGTGACCCTTCTTGCCACAATGGTAGCATTCTATGTCACTCTTGCCTTTAGCACTGCGGGACTTGCTACGAGACTAATTCCTCTTTCCACCTTTGTACTTTTCTTTGGTCCTTCCCCTGACAACTAAGGCTGTTCCTTTGCCTTTGTCCATTGTCTTTCTATTGGTTTCTTCAGCCTTCTACACCTGCTATGTTCAAACCATCTGGAGGTGCAGAGTTACTCAAAGCTGTGCGAAAAGTGTCCCAACTTTTCGGCAATGTGATCAACAGGAACATAGCTCTAACAGGTTCATCAAACTTGACACCTTGAGCTGACAACTGACTATAGATTGTGTTGAATTCATTCAGATGATTGGACATAGGTGTCCCTTCTTTCATCTTCGTGTCAACAAGCTTCCTAAGCCAGTATACCTATGAAGCTGCACTCTGCTTCTCATAAAGATCACTTAGCTTTAACCATGCTTGATAAGCCGACATCTCGTCTGCTACATTGAAGTAAACGCTTTCTGCCAAAGTCAGCATAATGGTATAAAGTGCCAATTCATCCATTTCGCTCCATTCATCTTCGTCCATATCTTCTGGTTTTATCCCCTTGAGCTTTACAGGTTTTATCTGCTTCTTTTGTACCAACACGTGCCAAATCTGCTTCTTCCACAATGGGAAATTGGTTCCATCCAGCTTCTTGATATTGTAAAGAGCAGTGTCCTGTGATCCAGCCATAGCTACGCTTCACAGTAGTTTACTTTCCTGGGAAAAATTCGGCAGGGTTTCCCCTGTAAACTGACCTCTGAACCAATATCAACCTGTCAAATGAACCAAGAAAGCTTCAGATTCTGCAGAAATTTTGGCAGAGTCTCCTTTGTAAAATGGCTCTGGTGTACTAAAAACAGACCAAAAAACAGCTCAAAAAACACTGTCTCTCTGACACTGTAAGCTGCGGGTAAACCTATCCTGCACCTGTACTATCTCTGACTGTCCTGTCACTGTCCTGTAAGCATAGACTGCGACAATGCCTCAACAGCAGTAAAGCAAAGATGCAATCCCAACTGTCTAACTCACAGTCAATACATCCTAGCTGCCTATCTAAGGGTGCTCAAGGGATCGCTCCAAGACCTGTATCACCGAAAGGATCTCAACATTCGAGAATCCCCCAGCTCAATAAAACCTCACTCGACCCTCAACAAAAGCTGCAGTAAATCTGGCAGTACATAGACTTCCCACAAAGCCATACATCCACAAATTTCCCTCTGTATGTTGTAACCGTTGCGGCGGTTGTTTGCTGCGTGACTCACGGCCAGCAAACCCTCAACGACATACATCATCTCTGACAATACATACCATGTGGAAGTACCAACAATGTCAGGATGAAATCTGGAATATCAAGCAGCAAACACAAGCTACCTGATGAACTAGTGGATGTCGCCTACAGTCTGTGTGTAGATGCGCCCGTATTGTATGTGACACGCCTCTAGAACTGTGAGCCATCCTTCGATGTGTAGACAGCCATAAATCAACACTCTGGGAGTGTCGTATCCTCAGCACCTGCAGTCGTAGGCCGAAAACCCCAAATTTGCAGAGTCGGATCTACACCCGTCGAGACCACGTAGTCGAAAATGGCCTGCGCAGACCTTTGTCGAAGCCGAATGGTGGCCGACAGGATTTGGGGCCGTGTCTTCGCCTGTCGAATTTCACTCCAATCTGAGCTGGTGACTCTAGCCTCCTGCAGTGCTACCCCGAGCCTCGATCTAAGCTTTGATACCAGTTGAAGGAGTACGAGCGGAAGTGCGACGCGAGAGAGAGTGCGAGAAGAAGAGCACGACGATATGGTGAACTCGCTCTACTGTAATGTGTAGAGCATAGTGAGTTCTTATTAGGTTTTTACAAAAGAATATGTGTACATACCTGGTGGCCCACCCACTTACCTGGGCGACCACATTGGGCTTTATACCCCAACAGGCTTTAGCACACATAAGTAATTATATAAATCAAACTCCTAAATAGGATCACTGCTTGCACAAAAATGAAGAAAAGAGCACAAATGCCAATGCAAAAATTATGTTAATATTAAGTCCAATCACATTAATCAAACAATTAAGCACACTTGAAAATGAGGTTGAGTCAAGATTGATCTAATTGCAAAAGACAAATATGCTAAGTACTATGTGAAAGATGGATACGTGCTAACTTATGAATATAATTACAAACTAATGGCACTCTTAATTAGTTTTAAACACACTCGTGAGGGTAGTGTCCCATGGACATGCCCTCAATGAGGTAAATAAGAAATAATTAGATGTTGATTAGATGTATGAATGGAAATTGTCATGGCAAAGAGATACAATATAACGTAGAGAGGATAATTAGAATCAATAGAGGTGATTAGCAAATATTAATCACACTAGCACGGCTTTGATACTAGCCGAAAGGTTATGGTGGATAGAGAAGAGAAACATTTATGTTGAGAAGAGCACAATGATTGCCTTAGATAGGATTTGTGAATACAAAGGGTTGCTTTATACAAGCTTGCCACATGGACCTTGCCTTCTACACATGCTTCTCACATATACACACTTCTTGCCACACACATGTTACACATGGCTCCTAGAGTAGGGGGGATTCCCATGAGTGTGAGATGCTACAATGCCCGCACCCCAACACACAACATCTTTCCAATGGAGAAAATAAAAATGGTTAGTGAGACCAAGGAACCAAGGTAGCATTGGTATTATTGATCCCATGCTCCATGCAAAATCCTTATATGCCAAATAGTTGTCTCATTGGCGGATCAAAGCAAGAATGGGCTTTCATCAAATGGAACAGGGGAACTAGCATGAAGACGTAACAAAGCAACATCAACCCTGGAATGAGGGGAGAATTTTGGATACTTCAGGGGCTCCTCTCTCCATTGGTCTCCATGGCTTTCCAAACTTGGAAGGGAGAATTTGAATCCTTTTTGGAGAGGTTGCATGCCAAATAAGCAACAAAGGAGTCTCTAAAATATCACATATTTGCAATGATAGAAACCTCGGCTAGAAGGGTGTGGAGCTTTTAGTGTCTCAACATGATTTGAGTTTGTACAAAAGGCTTCTAATCCATAGAATCTTAGAAGTGCTATCATCCTCACGTTCACTCATCTTTGTGTCAAAGATACACTAGAAAGCATGGCATTGGCCAAAAGGTAGAGTTCTCACTCCCCACTCCCCAAGACGACCCAACATACATATAGTAAGCTGGTATACAAAGCAAACTAGTTGCTCCACTCACCAAACTATGGAGGAAAATTTGGACATGGAAAAGGAGTGTTAATGCCATTTGCGAGATTAAATGGACTAAATATATGAATTTTTTATCTAGAAGGTGCTTTGTGGATCCTTCCCTATTGGGAATAAGGATTGTTCTAGAGGGACTAGCACTCACACTTGCTTTGGATGCAGATCGGCATTTGAGGACCCCCTCGACAAGTTCCCTACCTCATGGGGTCTAGCCGCTAAAATCTGCAAATAGGTATGAAAGATCTTGAAGGTTATCTTCTTTACATATGACCCAATCCTAGGAGGGCATAGTTTACAAACCCAGACCATTCTAGTGTGCACTCAAATCATCATATATTGTCACCTAAATTAGATCTGGAAATCTAGGAACGTTTGGGTCTTTAAGGCAAAACTTGTTGTGGCTCAATTTGATGATATTGTACGTCGGAGCACGAGCACTGATTTCAATCATGTTATAGAACCAAAGAGAGGGATACCCATCAATGATGTTGATGAAGAGTGGAATCATGCACTTAGCTGCCTAGACCACTTGGGAGGTTTTTTGTAGCAGCCCTATTTTGGTTTATGTTGTGTTTGTGTTCAAGACCCTTTTGAAATCTTTGCCCCCCAAGGCACATGTAGTGCTTGAGTTTGATCGTAAATGTTTTTCGAGTCAATATAATATCTCTCCACTCACAATTGTGAGTATGGCAAACAATAAGGTTTATCCAGTGTATGGAGAGTGAGAAAAGGTAAAGCGCCTTTTAAAAATGGAAGGGTGAGATTATTTTAAGCATAAATAAAAAATTTACAGGTGTTTTTATGTGTGTGTATATATCCACATACTACATACTATACATATATATTACGGTTCATTGGGTGTTAGACTCTAGTGTACCATTTCAAACATGAGCCCTGAGGAGTCAAAAATCTTAAGTTTCATGTTTCAACTACACCTACTACCTCATGTTCAATTACCATCTTAACATTTTATTCAAGCAAATATTTTTAAAGCTATTACCTCTATTTTTATCATCTCGCCTCAGGGTGTATGCAAGATAGAGCGTATCCACTTCCCGCAATCCGCACCCAAGCATGACCTCCGCAATGAGGCTAACTCCCCAAGTTACCCTCGTGCCAGAAGCAGGAACTTGCGACGTGTGGCATACTTCTAGAACTCAACGAGTTACTGGTAAGAAGATCCATGTAAGCTCCCAAGTGACGTGGTCATGAAACAAAGGAAACATATTATTTCATGTACATGCACACATGGAATTGTCATGTAACTCGCTGAGTAACGTGGCAATTCCAACATAGGCAATCCACGTAACACTCGGCAAGTTACGTGGCAAAGCCTACCAGATTGTCACATAGGCAAGCCACGTAACTTGGTGAGTTACGTGGATGCCTTTCTGGAAGAACTCTTGACAAAGACGTGGCACACACGCCATATATCCATGTATAACATGGCGAGTTACGTGGTCGCCACGTAACTTGGCGAGTTATGTGGAAACCGTTTGCATGCCACGTAACTCGGCGAGTTACATGGCACTCGATGAGACTTGCAAAGATGATTGAACATGGACCCACATGTGTGCATGGACCTTTTTGACGAGAATCGTATTGAGTGTCTAACTCAAAGAATGTCTGGATCAAATCTTTGTCACTCCTTATCTCTATTGAGACTCTTTTTCCCTCTCTTTCTCTCTCTCTCTCCTCATACAATGTGTATAAGACTCCCTCCACCACATGATAAATATCATATCATTTTTTGTAAAATTATATAAAAATTCATATACAAAAATACATCTACTTTCAACCTTCGAGGACGTTGCGCCCCCTTGGATCCCTCGAGCAACGAGAGAGAGAGAGAGAGAGAGAGAGAGAGAGAAGGAGAGAGATTTTTCTTTTGAAATTTTAGTTCATGAAAATCTAGTTATCCATATAGACAATGAGCTAGTTGTCTAGGTATACCCCGATTTGGTTGACCATATATACGACAATAAAGATGATGAAATAGAAAATAATCTAATCTAGTTAACGATACAAAGAACCATTTAAAAGGGCTTGGAGCAATTATATAGATGACCATATAGAGGATCATACCATCAACCATATAGATGATCATATAGATAACCATATGTATCGCTATATAGAAGATCATAGAACTGGCCATATAGACTAGCATAGAATTGACCATATAGTCTATAGACTACCATATACATTTGGTCTATGGAAAAAGGATAGCACTATATTTAGACGACCATAATATGGATGCCAATGTAGAGGACTATATAAATTACCATGTAGATAGTCATAGAGACAACCATATAGAGTCCAATATAGATTTCCATAGAGCCATATAAAGACGATCATATCCTAATCCATCATAGAAGATAGCAATGAAGATGACCCTATTGATGACATTAGTCGATCATATTGATGATCTACGTGGACAACCAATCTTTACAAAGTTAACCATGTATATATCCATGCAGAAAATTGTATAGATGACGATAGAGACAACAATGTAGATGCACTTTTTTACACCCATATAGAAACTATAAGCATGTCCTAATCCATTATAAAAAGGATACCAATGTAGAAGAACATATAAAGGTCCACATATATGGCAAACAATCTAATCATATAGATGAAAATATAGACAAGCATATAAAGACCCATGTACATGGCCAAAGATCCAACAATACAAGATGATCATATCCTAATCCATGATAGAAGAGCTAAAATGGGTTGTATGAGCCATATGTCCCATTTTAACACATAGTATGGCCCTTGATTGCCCAAACCATATCAGGTGGTTGTGTGACTTTCTATGAGTGGGTGAATGGTTCTCACACCCACTCGTGTAAAGTCTCATGGTCATTTGATATGGTTTGATCGGTTCTGACGACTCATACTATGCGCTAAAATGGGTTTGTTAGCCATATGTCCCATTTTAGCGCATAGTATGGGTCTTGACTTCCCATACCATATTGGATGGCTGTGAACCTTTGTACGGGTGGATAAGTGGTTCTCACACCCATCTGTGAAAATTCTCATGGCTATCTAATATGGTTTGGACAGTCCCAAACCATACTATGCGCTAAAATGAGTCGTATAGCTCATATGACACATTTTAGCACATATTATGGGCCTTGACCTCCCATACCATATTGGATGGCTATGAAAATTTAGAGGGGTGGTGAAATGGTGCTCAGTCCCACCTATGAAAAGTTTTATGGCCATCCAATATGTTTTGGATGGTCGCGAACCATACTATATGCTCAAATGGCCATACGACCCATTTTAGCACATAGTATGGGCCTTGACTACCCATACCAGTTTGGATGGCTATGCAAATTTTTAGGGGTGGGGGTGAGAACTATTTTTCCACCTGTGAAAATTTTCACATCCATCCGCTATGGTATGGGCGATCAAGGTCGATACTATGCGATTTAATGGGTTGTATGAGCCAAACGGTCCATTTTAGCGCATAGTATGGATCGGGACTACCCAAACCATATCGGATGGTTGTGAGACTTTGCAAGGGTGGGGATGAGTACTATTTTCCAACTTTTATAAATGTGCACATCCATCCAAACTGCTATTGGCAGTCAAGGCCCATACTATGAGCTAAAATGGGCCGTATGACTCATACTGCCCATTTTATGGGTTAGGACCGCCCAAACCATATTCGATGGTTGTGAAAATTTATACGGATGGGAGTGAGCACTATTCTTTCACCCATGCAAAGTTGAAAATTCATCGGATTGGGCGATTAAGTCCCATACTATGCGCTAAAATGGATCGTATGAGCCATATATCCCATTTTAGCACATAGTATGGGCCTTAACTGCCCATATCATATCGGATGGTTGTGTAACATTAAAGGGGTGAATTAATGGTGCTCACCCCCACCCGTAAAAAGTCTTGTGGCCATCCGTATGGTTTGGACGGTCTCAAACCATACTATGTGCTAAAAATGGACCATATGCCGCATATGGCCCATTTTAGCACATAATGTGGGCCTTGATTGCCCATACCATATCAGATAGTTGTGAAACATTATAGGGTTGGGGTTTGTAGTACTCACTTCCACCCATATAAATTCTTGTGGCCATCCAATATGGTTTGAGTGGTCTCAAACCATACTATGTGCACAAGAATGGGTTGTATGGCTCATATGATCCATTTTAGCACATAGTATGGGCTTTGACCAACCAAACCATATTGAATATCTGTGAGACTTTGTACAAGTGAGGAAATAATAATCAACTCATCCAAATTCTTATGGCCATCCAATATGGTTTGAGAGGTTTCGATCCATACTATGTGCTAAAATTTGTTGTATGAGCCATATTTCTCATTTTAGCACATAGTATGGGCGTTGACTACTCATACCATGTCAGATGGATGGGAAAATTTGTAGGGGTGAAAAATTTATATTCTCCCCCACTCTTGCAAAGCCTTGTGGCCATCCAATATACTTTGGGCAATCCCGACGCATACTATGCGCTAAAATGGGATGTATGGCTCATATGTCCCATTTTAGAGCATAATATGGGCCTTGGCCACCCATACCATATCAAATGGTTGTGTAACATTGCATAGGTGAAATAATTATGATCATACCCCTCCTTGCAATGTCTTGTGGCCATCCAATATGTTTTGGCCGGTCCCTAACCATATTATGTGCTAAAATGGGTTGCATGTCTCATACGGCCCATTTTACTACATATTATGGATCTTAATCGTCCATACTATACCGGATGGCTATGAAACTTTGTAGGGATGGAAGAATAGTACTTATCCCCACCAATACAAAGTCTTTTGGCCATCCAATATGGTTTGGTGGTCTCAAACCATACTATGGGCTAGAATGGATTGTATGGCTCATACGGCCCATTTTAGTGCATAGTATGGGCCTTGAACACCCAAACCATATCGGATAGCTGTGAGAATTTGCACAAGTGATAAAATAGTACTCAAACCTACCCATTCAAAGTCTTATGGTCATCCAATATGGTTTGAGAGGTCTCAACCCATACTATGTGCTAAAATTTGTTGTATAAGCAATATGTCTCATTTTAGCACATAGTATGGCCCTTGATTGCCCCTACCATATCGGATGGCTAGAAAAACATTTAGGGTGAAAATTTTATACTTTCCCTCATTTGTGAAAATTCTTGTGGACATCCAATATAGTTTGGGCAATCCCGACCTATACTATGTGCTAAAATGGGTCGTATGGCTCATACGTCCCATTTTAGCGCATAATATGAGCCTTGACCGCCCATAACATATCGCATGGTTGTGTAACATTGCAAGGGTGAATTAATGGTGATCATCCCCATCTGTGTAATGTCTTGTGGCCATCCGTAACCATACTATGTGCTAAAATGGACCATACGTCTCATACGTCCCATTTTAGCACATATTATGGGTCATAATCGCCCATACCATATCGGATGGCTTTGAAAATTTTTCGGGATGGAAGAATAGTACTCACACCCATGTGTACAAATTATTTTGGCCATCCAATATGGTTTTTGTGGTCTCAAACCATACTATGCGCTAGAATGTGTCGTATGGCTCACAAGGCCCACTTTAGTGCATAGTATGGGCCTTGACTATCCAAACCATATTGGATGGTTGTGAGACTTTGCACGAGTGAGTAAATATTACTCAATCCTACCCATGCAAATTTTTGTGGCCATCAAATATGGTTTGGGAGTTCTTGACCCATACTATGTGCTAAAATTTGTTGTATGAGCCATATGTCCCATTTTAGCACATCGTATGGGCCTTGACTATCCATACCATATCGAATGGCTAAGAAAATTTTCATGGGTGAGGGTGATCACCATTTCCCCACGCGTGAAAATTTCACAACCATCGGATATGATATGGGTGGTCAAGGCCCATACTAAGCGCTAAAATGGGTCGTATAAGCCATATAGTCGACTTTAGAACATAATATGGGTTGAAACCGTCCAAACATATTGGATGGCTGTGAAACTTTGCATGGGTAGGGGTGAGCACCATTTCTCCACCAGTGCAAAGTTGCACAGTCATCCAAGTTTGGGATTTATGGGTTAGGATATAGGGTTCATGGTTTAGGGTTTAGGGTATAGGATAGCCGTACGGCCCATTTAGTGCATAGTATGGATGGGGACCGGATAAACCATATATAGATGGATGTGAAGCACCATTCCCCCACCCTCCAAAGTTTCACAACCATCCGAGTTTGGGATTTATGTATTAGGGTTTTGGGGTATAGGGTTTAGGGTTTAAGGTATAGGGTATAGGGTTTAGGGTATAGGATTTAGGATTTATGATTTAGGGTTTTGGGTTTATGGATTAGGGTTTAGGTTGTGGTTCAAGGTTTAAGGTTTATGGTTTAGGCTTTAGGGTTTAGGATATATGGTTATAGTTTAGGGATAAGGATTTAGGTTCAGAGCTCAATGTTTAAGGTATTGGGTTTATGGTTTAGGGATTACGATTCCGGGTTCAAGGTTTAGGGTTTACAGTGCATAATATGGATCAAGAATGCTCAAACCATATTGGATGGCGACAAGACTTTGCACCAGTCTTTGATCACCCAAACTATATTGGATGGCCATGAGATTTTGCATGGGTGGGGGTGAGAACCATTATCTCACCCCTATAAATTTACACAACCATCCAAATTTGTATGAACATTCAAGGCCCACACTATGTGCTACAATGGGCCGTATGATACATACAGTCTGTTTTAGCGCATAGTATGATTTGAGACTACCCAAACCATATTGGATGGCCACAAGACTTTGCATGGGTGGAGATGAGCATCATTATCCAACCCCTACAAGGTTTCACAGCCATCCAATATGGTATGAGTGGTCAAGGCTCATACTATGTGCTAAAATGGGTCGTATGAGCAATATGGCCCATTTTAGCACATAGTATGGTTCGAGACCACACAAACTATATCAAATGAATAAAAGACTTTGTACGGGTGGACATGAGTGCTATTTCTCTACCCATGCAATTACAGAGCCATCTGATATGGTATAGGCGGTCAAGGCCCTTACTATGCGCTAAAATGGGTCGTATGAGACATAGGGCCCATTTTAGTGCATAGTATAAGTCAGGACTGCCCAAAACAAATTGGATGGCTCTAAAACTTTTCGTGGGTGGAATTGAGCACAAATTACCCATGCATGCAAAGTTGGACATCCATCCAGTATGGTATGGGCCATCAAAGTCCAAACTATGTGTTAAAATGGATTGTATGGTTCATATGACCCATTTTAGGGCATAATATGAGTCAGGACCACCCAAACTATGTGTTAAAATGGGTTGTATGGCTCATATGACCCATTTTAGGGCATAATATGAGTCAGGACCACCCAAACCATATCGGATGGCCATGAGTCTTTGCACGTGTGGGGGTGAGAACCACTTCTTCATCCCTACAAAGTTTCACATGGATTATATATGGTTTGGCGATCAAGGCCCATACTATGTGCTAAAATGGTTTGTATGGCTCATATGGTCAATTTTAGCATATATTATGTATCGGGACCTCCCAAATGATATCGCGGATGGAAACAAAAATTTTCACAGGTGGAGGTGAGCGCTATTTCCCAATCCATGCAAAGTTATATAGCCATCCAAATTACTATGTGGCCAAGGTCCACACTATGTGGTAAAATGGATCGTGTGGCTTATATGGTCCATTTTAGCATATAGTATGGTTCAAAACCACCCAAACCATATTGGATGGCCACGTGACTTTGCACGGGTGCCTTCTAGTTATAACATTCGTGGCCTCGTCAATGCTACCAGCCCCATCATCGTGTCATCGGTCATGGCATTGTCCGCTTCGTTCTTCATGCACCCATCGACCCTCATCAACACACTCGTCATGTTGGCTCACCCATCCCATTGTCGCACCCGTGCACGGCCCGTCGACCGTCAATGCTATTGGCCCCATCACAATTGAGTTAACGGTGGCATCGTTCAGCCCGTCCTTCACCCACTCATTGATCCTTGCGAGGCTCACCCATCAACCCACGTTGCCTCGTCATCCTTGTCGTGCATGGCTCGTTGGCTATGTCGGCGCTATCGGCCTCAATCGGCTCCATCACGGTGCAATGGACTGCAGCATCATTTGCTTCATGCTTCAAGCAACTATTTGCCTGTCCACCCATATCGGCCCGCTTCATCTCGTCATCAAAGACTTGCTTGGATGACCCCTTGATTGTCCTCCCTTGACGTAGTCGGCCCCGTCGATGAACCCGACCTTGATCGGCCTTATCATGTTGTCATCGACAATGACCTTGTCCGCTTTGTGCTTCACGTACCTTCATCCCTTGACGACATACTCGGATCGTCGGCCCGTGCCGTCTTGTCAATGCATCCATGCCCTCAGTTATCCTCCATCGATGTCGTTGGCCACATCATGACGGAGCCTCTGGTGGCTCCGTCAAGCACCTGTCGGCCCTCATCCGTTCATTGGCTCCTCGTCGCACCACGAGCCATCCTGTCAGTGCACCGAGTGTCGTCGATGGATGCATCCTTTGCGTCCTCATCCATCACATCCTCTCATGGCAACCTTCTCTTGCATCCTTCCCCTAACACAAGGGGGTTTTCCCCGTTTTCCTGCCTGTGGGTCATGGTTCTTGGGGGGTTTGTCGGCCCGAGTCGGATTGTGTACAACTATAAGGATAGTGTTGGTCAATTGAGACAAGAATGCGGCAGCGGGAACGGGGCGAACCGCGGAGCGAGGTACGGGTAAGGTGAGGCAATGAGTTCCCTGCACCCTCTTGTGATGTTGGGATAAATCCCTCCCCTCGGGCGAATGCCAAGGCTACCTTCCACCGATGGGCTTGGCTACTTTCGGACCGTTTTCGGGTCTCGCAGGGCTCGACGTATTCAGGGTGTTCGACAAGGCTCAGTAGGCAATGAGTGACGACAAACCCTATCTAGGGCCGGGGCACCGACTACGGTAAGCTCCTACCGGAGCTACGATGTGATTAAGGAACACAACGGACGTTTTTTCCGTTGCGAGCTACGTGCGGCTTGTATCAATAGGGAAGGTCCCGAATCTGTGTGCATAAGTAAACCAAAAGCTATTTAAAAAGATCTTTTTTTTTATGATCCAACGATATTTCAAATAAATAGAATTTTATTATTAATTTACACTTTTAAAAAATAAAAAATCACTTACAAATACGTTTTTTTTGCTTAAATTACCACGTATCTAATTAGGTTGAGATATCTTGATTTTTTATTTATTTACATTCTTTTTTAAAAAATTAAAAATGACATGGCTATTGAGGTGGCCATGCATGAATGACATGGTCATCCATGTGGCAAGTTGATGTAGATGATTGATGACATGGAATGCGTAGGTGGAAAGATGAGGTGGCAGATGGGATCCCCTCATTTGCCATGTCATATGATGACATGTCAAAATGGTGACATGTAATGATTAGGTGGCAAAAAAGGCGGTGATGAGTTGGCAAGGTGGCATGCTTGGTGACTCATGAGGTGGCAAGTGATGTGGCAAGCAATGCTTGCACATGCATGTGAGGTGGTGGATAACATGGCACTTAAGGTGAAGTGGCATGCAAGGTGGCAGTGGAGGGTGGTGGATGAGTTGGCAATTAAAGTGACATGGCAAGCCAAGTGTTATAGTCAAAGTGTTGGATGTGGTGATGTGGAAGGTGAGATGGCGTGATGGCATGGACCTTTGTTGACATGGCAGCCTCCTTGTATGAGGTGGACTAGCCAACTAGGCTTGGGAGAGTAGAACCAAGACATGGCTAGTTGACACGTGTCAATTTTTAGGTTTGGTATTTTACCAAACCTAAGGAGGCACACCTCAAGTAAATGGTGCAATGAAAAAAATTAAAACAATGAAAAAGTGTCTTTTCCTTACTCAAATTGACTCAAATTTTTTTCTATGAGGACCTTACACTAAGAGTTATTACATATATGAAAATCAAAATGAGTGGCAATGTACATCATCTATTATATTTAAAAAAAAACTATATCAAGATTCCCTAAGTAGTCTTTATTATTTTCTAAGGTAGATCTTTAAAAAATGAACCGTTGAAGTTTACTTTCTTTTGCATGATCACAATTCTTGGGTCATAATCTATCAAATGACCATCGGATCTTGCAAAATAAGTTCTACATCATTAGAAATCTAGTGTTAAAAAATTAGGTTTTTGTAAATATAAATTCTAACAAAGAAAAATGAAAACATTAATTATGAAAAGGTCCAAAAATTTATCAACAAATCAAGTTAAATTGCTTGCCAAGTGAACATTTCATGTGCAAGAGGGTAAGTAAAGAGGGGATATATAATCAATTTGTGAGCTTTTATTTTGGAGATTTTTTCAAAAATTTAGAGCTTTTCCCATTGCATGCTCTGAAAAGCTATTGTCATGAGTGGGAGGGGAAGCTAAGTGAGTACTACCTATGAACAATGTGAGGAGAATGATAGCCAATGGAGCTTGCATGATATATATATATATCTATATATATATATATATATATATATATATATATATAGAGAGAGAGAGAGAGAGAGAGAGAGAGAGTGAGTGAAAAAGGGGTTAATTTCTCCTATGAACTTACAAAAAATATACATATAGAAGGGTATTTTAAATTGAAAAAGTGAAAATTTTGGTACATAAGGGGTATTTTTATTGAGAAAAGCGGTACATAAGGGGTCTCTATATGATTCAAAAAATATAGAATAGTGGGTTTTATAAATACCTCTTGAACACAAGTGCTATGCAAGATCTCTATATAGTAAACCCCTCAAGAAATCATTCTTGTAAGTCCATATAATGCCTCTATTTGGGCATGTGAGGGGTTTCCTTACCTTCAGAGCGTGCTCTCGTTATCACTCTCAGATCCCTCAATGGGATTTGCCTCATCTAGGCTTGCACGTGCTACACTATGGACTCTTTGGGTTACATGCTTTGCAACCATGGTTTTTTGGTTGTTCACTTTCCCATTTATTGTAAGAATATGGTCTTTGTAGGCCTTTGAGCATGCTTATTGGGGAATAATTGATTGGTTCCTTTCGAGCAATTCTCTGTAGGCCATCTATGTGCAATGCTAATATATAATATAATTGCAATGCTAATGAATGTGGCTAGGGAAATTCGCAATGATGAGTATTATTAGCTCAATAAAAGAAGAATGGCAAAGGAGATTTTCATGTATGAAAGTTGATGAAGGCACAAATCAGTGATTGAGTAGGACAATATGGGCAGCTACGTGTTAGGTAATTCAATTGATGTGGGCCCTCTATTAGAGGGCATAATGGTGCACAAAGGCAGGTGTGGAGCACGTGGACAATATTGCAAATAAGTAGTTATTATAGGAAAGTTTGCAACAGAGTTTTGTGATGTATTGAGCCTCTTCTTATTCTATTCATAGATTGAAGGCAAAGAACTAACGGCTTGAATACTTACCTTGTGTTGAAGCTAACCGTGCATAGGATAGTTATTTTCCCTCGACATTTTCTTTTCTTGGAAGATTAGATACATGTAAAACAAGACTACTAAAGTTTTTGTAGCAGATGGCAGGTGTTGCTAAAAATAATATGGCTTTGCAAGCATGAAATTAGACCAAGAATTAGACATCCACATGACCTCATCCTTTGGGATGCTAAAACAAGAGGGATGCCAATGAAAACAATGGAAAAGATTGGCAATGACAAGTCTTATCATGGTAACAACTAAATGGTTACCTCGGCATTGTCTACGGCCTCTCTCAAAAGGTATAGGCAACCAAATATACCTTTTTCCTCCAAAGATCCCCAGGTCATTGGATGAACACCAACAAAGAACCTCTCAAGATTGAACTCTTGTGCTACTTCCCACAAGATTTCATCTCTGCCGATTTCCCACACATTCACAAAAAGGAGGATATATCTTGGTAAGGAAAATCCGACAATCACAATTGGATCGCTCGCCAAATGCGGTAGTAACAGTGGCACTGGTGGGTGTCGCCTCAAAACTTTTTTAACAAATGCTTAAAGGTATGCCAGGCTATTAAAATGGGACTCCTCCACTTTCTACCCCCATTAAACGAGTGCAATTATTTCCTCTTGAAACTTAATTAGGCAACTTTGATTTTGGGACACACAATAGCTGTGCCATCGCCCACTCAGCAGATACCATTGTCCTATATGTACTTTCATTTAAAATTTTGTGCACAACTACGACATAGACATTTATTCCTTTAAACCTTAGAGCTGCCCAAGTCTTCTCATGTTGTGGCCAAGAAGGGTTGAAAGCCCCACTTGAGTGGAGAACCAAGAAACAGGCTCTACCAAAGAAAACACTCAGCTCAATAAGTCATGTCAATAATGAAAAATAGTTTCCAGAAGGTTTCATGGGCACAAAGCACTCATAGCAATAACAAAACCACGTGGTCCATGGATCCCACACATGGTGATGATGATGAGGGTAGGTTTGAAGAGGTGTGTATGATCAAGTGTGCTTCTCCACACCAAGAAGTTCGCTCCCTACTACCACATCCTCTCACCCCCTGAGGAGAATGTAGACTAAACTCTCGTAGCTCCCCACCAGCATATCCTTGGAAGATAAGTAATAAGAACCTCACGAACGCATCAACCAATGGGGAAATTGCACATGGACTACATATAACAAGCATCCAACATGCTCAAAGACTTTGGAAGGCATCACTCTTAGAGGCCTTCCTTGACAATGCATATATGGGCTGATTTTGTATGATCGTTGTGGCTTCTGTATTCTTCTTTCTCTAAAAGTGCAGCCATATTTAATATAGGTCTTTGACTTACATTAGAAATGCAAGGTGCGGTAATACTAAAACTCTTTGCATCAATTCATTCAGTACGCCATCCAACACCTTGTTCTTAGTTGTGCCCGTTAATTACCATCTCAAAAAGATTGGCAGTGGTCATTAATGTGAAAACACCTCAAGACAAACGAGAAAATTGAGGCTTGAAACTATGGCGGCTGTGCACCCATGGCTGAAGTCGAAGAGTTCAACATCGTCATCTGCATGGCACCCATCTGGGCATCAGGTGTCATAGTATTTATTGCTTCTGTGCAACAACGTACCCTTTTTAGTCCTCCAAGCATTGATGTTGGAGCATCCGTTCACAATGTTGGTAATCATATTATTATACGATCAGTGCCCATTACCCTTGTTATAACTTATAAGCAACATTGTTTGAAAAAAATGTGTCTCAGCTTAATATCCTATCGTTTCCAATTTCAAAAATGCCGGTTGAGGGCAAGGGGAAAAGGAGAAATTCCACCCCAATATAAAGAAAAATAGTGAAAAAACTCAAAAAATACTCCTATTTTTGTAAAATTTCCTCTTTGCAAACTTGAGGAAAGGAAATTTGTATGTTTAGAAAAATGATTTTTCGGGATTTTTTTCGGAACACTGATAAGCAACAAGGGTAATGGGCACATCTGGTATTGACCTCGGCATCCATGCATTTAGCGACGATCAGCTTCTGGATGTGTTTGCATGAACACGCACACACACACAGACGCAAGGCATCACAACATGTGTGCACGCCTCTCCACCTTTACTGTGAATTAGTAGCTATAAATCATGCACTCTTTTGCAGGCGATACTATTAGTTGCAGTGCTAGGCTTGTACTTGATTGAACTTGTGCATGTGTTAAGTGTTTGAGTGTTGATCCCTTCTTGAACGCGTGCACTCCTTGAAGAACGGTGTAGTATGTTTGTGCGTTTCCATGCATAGGGAATTACATTTGTAGAGGATGGGGTGTGTACTTTGTACTGCATCAAAGGTATTCCATCACTCATATAGAACCTAAATTGCAATGGCTTTGAATGACTCACGAAGTTATCATCTCCATCATGTAAGGACCACGTTACAAATCCTTTAAAATCTTCCACATTTTGTGGGAGAAAAGGTGTTGGATGCATGCTAACACACTCATTGAAGATCTTCATCAAATGTGGAAATGTAAAAATGGCTAGTTTTTTAAGATTTTTAGAAAAGCGACTAAACAATGCATCAATGTCTTCATGAGTGTGACCAACCATAAGAAATTCAAGTTGCATTGTGTCAAATACTTCTCGTGCAACCAACAGTGATAGGTATGCAAATACATATTGATTCTTATTTTGTGAACCACAATTGTCAAGTTGCAGCAACAATGTTCTTGGCAATCTCTTCAACCCAGACACATTGCCATCCTCCTGTACATGTGCATTAGTAGCAAAGATTGATTGCATCCTTGGACAATCATTTTCCTAACTAGAAATATTCTCAATGTCCATATTTGTGATTAGATCAATCTCCGCCTCTTCATTCTGAGCACTTTGTTCCTTGCAGTATTGGTTTTTCTCCTTAAGCACTTTCATATGGTGATAGAGAGAAGTGGTAGACAAAACACAATCAAAAATATTTCTTTGTGGTTCTACACTTGAGTTTTCCAAGCTAAAGTCACCAAGCATGTTTTTATCTCCTCTTTCTAAGTTTCTTAGACATTTTGAGAGAGATGCAATTGTGAAGTTGGGATCACTCGGACATAACCCCAATGCAAAGTGACCATAATCAGTTTGTCCATGTCCATGAGTGAGCATTCCTGTCAAGGAGAGATTTTGGAACTGGTTTAATTTGTGGTATAGCAGTCTTACTCTGGTCCATCTTGTCATGTATAATGCACAAGAGCTTATTTGGATTCATTTCTGAAGAGCTCCTCCAAGAATAGTACAAGTTTTTGCTGCTCGTTTGTTGCACCATGTGTGCTCTCGTCTATGCCATGTATCTAGCACGCTCTTTCTGATTTTTTGGTAGACTCGATCTTGACCTTTATTGATCTACAAATGTTGCATTTAGAGAATGTGATGGATTTTGATAAAGTGACTGTATTGAAGACTATGTTGCACAACCTTGAGATTGTTGGTTGTGACAGCTTTTTATATTCCAGTTCGACAAGTGTGTCACTTACTTCCCGCAAAATTTCCACTTGTTTGTACATCAACGGTACAACACGTTGAGTTTTGCAAGTTCCATGCATGGTTGTCCTTGACTTATGTGGCATTTGATCTGCATTATTATCTATGAAGCCCTGTATGAGTGCTTTTGCCATCTCAACATGTGTCAAGCTCATTCTTATTATTCCAATGTTTCCATGATTTCCATTGCATCCACCATCCAAGAATTTTTTGTGCATCCTATAAATGTTTCCTATTCCATGGATTACATGCTTGCTTTATTACATACCTTATTTCCCATCAAAAGTAAACTAGTCAAAGCATTCCTCATCTTGATCTTTTTTGTAAGCCATGCTCATACAATCCAATACAAATGTGCAATGGCTAGTGTAGCTTTGTCCCCAAAAGTCTACCCTCGCTTGCATGATTTTGAATCTCTCTCCAATCTGACAACATCGCTCTCACGTACAATAAATCAATTTTTGCAGCTTTGTGAATGTTTGCAACATCACATTTTTTGTTAAATACGTGAATATTACCTAATTTTTTTCTAGGTCTAACTCTATGTACATAACTCCTTTTCTTAGTTCTCCCATCTCTGATATCATAGTCACCGACCATGGCATCCTGCTCTCTATCATTTTGAGTATGAAGAAGAAGACCTAGTTATGTACTGGTGATACCTCCTTCAAAACTAGTTTCAGTGTTGTTATCTATGTCATCATCTTCATACTCATCACTGGAATCATATAAGTTGTCAAGGGAATCTCCTATTTCTTCCATGAGGGGATCTTGAATACCCTCAATGGTAGAAGAAGATCCTATGTCGTTTATCAAGGGTTCACCATTCTCAAATGTGAGTTGCCTAATAGGCCAACTTACCAAATTCAAACTTGAAATATCACTTCTATGTGGATGCATTGACCCTTCTACAATGACACCCAAGCTATTCTCAACTAGTTCATATAGTTTATAGTTTCATATGGATGAACCAGCAATACCACTCCATTACCAAGTTTTGTAGATCTATCATCATTTTAAAGGATGACTCTTTTCTCTTTCCAACTCGCTCTATCTATCAAGCCATCTTCTTGACCAAGAAGAAAATCCTCATCTATTGTGTAATATTTGCTTCTATCTATAACGATATTATTCAGTGATGATGCTTCCAACTGCTTGAGACACGGTTCTTGCATCCATTGTGATGAACGGAATCAAGAAGGTGTCATCAAAACTTTATACTACATGTATTTCCACACATGTTGTACCAACAAATTAAAAACAACAACGTTGAGATGCATCAGTGGAATGAATTACCCCACGATCCTTCCTTGTGGAACCATCAACAAGATACATTCAATCACCTTGTTTGATGTGTCACGGTACTTATCTTTTTGGACAGTAACTAAGGTCTTAGTTTTAAACCTTAGGGGCATGTTTACACAAGTGCCTAATGCTTAGGTAGTTTCAAATACCCGAATTGTCTTATGGCATGTAGCAGTTTTTGGATGATACCAACGAGCATTTTGCAGTCTACCTGTAGTCTACCTGTAGTCGTCCTGTAGTCGTACTATTGTTTTGGGTCTATCGTTTGATGTTGATGATGAATACACATTGAAGCAGTACCTTCTTCTTCTCAATCATGATGTTTATTATTCATATGCTTTGCAATTTTGTAACTTAATGTGCAGTCTGTTGTCTTCTCTTTCTCCTGCAATGCATGTTTATTGTACAGAATACATGTTAGGACTATGAGCCCCTAACAATTTGGCAATCTTGCAATTGGTTTGAATTCAGCATGAACCTTATGGAACTCAAGAATGCAGCAGGGTGCTATGTTGGTTGACATAGACCACATGCAAGAATTCTAAATTGGGTAACCCTGCAAGAAGAATCTGAGGGATATGCAGCAAAATTCTTGGAGGAGTTCTTCTCAAATTTGTCGGGGGAAATCAAAATGCAATTGCTAACAAGGTAGTTACATCATTTTTACCTTTTGGTGCCTGCAATTTGTCGTCATGTTACAGTCTGTATGAAAGGAAAGTGTTGGTATAGTATTTAAGACAGAAGAGAAGAAGCAACACATGAGTGCATCAGGGCAAGCGTCCAATTTACCACAACACTCAGATGGCACAAGGTTTAGATTGAGAAGATATTTCTTTGCAAGGGGAAGACAAAAAGAAGAGTCTGGCAGTGATGACCAGGAAGAACATATTAAGGAGGGTTGTTGCAGGACTAGGAATTGTTGGGGCGGGGACTGAACTACAAGAACTTAAATACAGGCTGTAGGAGATCCCACCTGCAAACAAGGAGGCCAACAAACAACTCCTCCTACAGCAGACCCACTTTTGGACAATTGGTACTGCTAACTTAGGTAATCTTAAGGGCAAGAAGACAATTGCAGTTTTTACCATCAGGGATAGGTACTTTAACTTTCAATCCACTCCTAGTAATAGTACTCACAGCACTTCCGATACCTCCAATGGCTGCACCAAATCCCAAAGTGGGTGCTGCAAAGTTCAACAGGAAGAAGTCCCAAGATGCTGACAGCCAGTTGGTCAGTTTCAAACAAGCTGGTTGCAAGTGGATATGAGGCATTACATTTGAATGTAGAGAAGAAAGAGCATTTTGCAGCAACACTACAGGGTACATCCATGGATTGGTTCTTGCAATATGGCATGGCAGCTTTTGCTGATTATAATAATTTGAAGGAGACATTTTAATTAAGGTTCAGGGAGGATAAAACACCTGAAAACATTTTGAAGAAGTTGAGGAAATTGAAGAAAAAAGACTTGCTGGTAGAAGATTATGCACACAAATTTAGAAATTTGAACAATAGATCGGAGGCAGCACGATGGCCTTCTATGGAGCAATTGGAAGACTACTTTTGTAAGGGACTCCAAAAAGAGTTCAAAAGTGCGGTAGCAGGGAGACCCCCATTAACAAATGCACATGATTTACTGATTTGGTTGAAGCAGTTGCAAGAGCTGAAAGAAGATATGGAGGTAAGGTAGAACTAAAGGCCAAGAAGAAAAAGCAAGGTGAGGATTTAGATCCAAAATCGGATGATGCAAAATCAGAAGATGAAGATTTAGACCAGGACACTGAAGAGGAAACTGATACCGATGATGAAGATTGGTCAAAAAAGAAGAAGAAAAAGAAGAAAAAGCAAAAGAAGGATAAGGGAATGCAATAGAAGGAAAAGAAGTGGGGAAAGGAAGTAGTAATTGTAGATGTAATCAACAAAATTATTCAAAAAAAATGCAGACAATTAGAATGAGCCAGTTTGGAATGTCAGGAACCATATTGCCAGGTTTGTCAAAGATTTGGTCATGATTATGAAAATTGTTATTATAATCCAGTGACGAAGGAAATTTGGAATGGCGGCCTCTACACCAAAACAAACTCCATTGCGCCACAAGGGAAATGAGATAAGGGCACCACCTAGTCTTGGAAGCGTGGGCTAGGACCGCTACACAAAGAGAGAGAGAGAGAGAGAGAGAGAGAGAGAGAGAGAGAGAGAGAGAGATCACTATGAATGAAGCATTAACCTTAGTGTGTGTACAAGGAATGGATGACTTCAAACACTCCCAACACAAATAGTCATGTAGATTACCAAACAACCACTCAAGGATTAGCCAAGATCACATCAAGCACTCTCACACACATATAAAAGATTTCTCTTAATTAACATAAGTAAGAGGAGGAGAGGTTACTAGCATGAAACAATTTGCACTCTAGAATGTGCAAGAATAGAGTGAATGAATGAGCTTATGGGCTCATGGTGAGTGATACAAAGACTCAATGGGGATGAGGGAGGCTTGAAATTACAAAAGGGAAGGCCTCTTTATATAGGAAAGAGAGTGATTAGGAGTGAGGTTAAGATCCAAGTGTAATTTGTACAAATGAAGCTTGATTAGGGACATTCAACCAATGAAGAAGCTCCTTCCAAGTGATTTGTTGACCAATTAGCTCCATCATCACTTGTGTTGTCTTCACTCCTTCCTCCATAGCTTGAGTCCAAGAGCTTCCTTATTTTAAAATGTAAGAATCTACATAAAATCAATACATATCTAGTAATAATAGAAAGGGGTTGAATGAGAACTTATGAATTACAACAAGATTAAGCATGACTTGAGAGGTGATTAGAAGAGGAATTTTGATGGGTTTTTGAGCTTGAGAGAGAGGAGGAAGGAGAGGAGGGTGAGAAGACTAATGGCTGATTTTTAGAGAAGGTCTCAATGTGGAAAAGGAAGGGTGTGTGTGTGTAAAGGTAGAGGGGGTGGTCTCCACCACAGTTGAAAAAACTGGCGTCCGCCATTTTGGCCATATCTCCTAGACCGTAGATGCAAAAATTATAAAAAAAATATGGCCAGAATCTCCAGCTCATCAGCTACAACTTTGATGAAGACAACTTTTCTTGGATCGGAGAGGAAGTATTTTTTAAAATTTTAGCAAAATCATGTGTCTGGTTCCTTCCTTTACCAAGTCTTCCACTTGGGTCCCATTTGTTTGAATCATCATATGGCTCCAAAGCCATGATGATATGAGCCACTCATGACCCTTGAATCATGGGTGCATGGCTCCACAACCACATCATATCTTTTCTTTTCACATTTACATATTTTCCCTTCCCTTTACCACTAGGTTCTCCCTCTACCTTTCATCTCCGGTGAACTAGTCAAGAAAAAATTCCTATCAAATCATTTTTTTTTTAAATTTTTCCAAGAGGTTGTTCTCACTCTTTCTTTTATTGTAAACCTCTAGAAGCAAGGAAAACCAACAAAATATGATAAACAAAAATTTGTGATAGGCTCGGATCATAGCCCCCCCAAACCTGGCTAGGGGTATTTATGCCTCTAGCCTACTTTCTTTGATCTTGAGCTGACCTTATCCTGATGTGATAAGGCTTTAGACGCCATCCATTTGTCCTGGTCTTGTGCACTTTACCATCAATGTCTTGAAGTCTGTAAGAGCCATTTTTGAACTTTTTGGTGACCAAGAACGGGCCTTCCCATCGAAAAAGAAACTTTCCATCCTTACGAGTGTCGAAGCGATTGTCATATCGAAGCACCAGAGATCCCTTTTTGATGTCTTTGGATGCTAGCTTTTTGTTGAAATTTTCTCTGCGCTTCTCTGCTTCTTGAGAATAGTGGTTGATGGCTTCTTCACGATCCAATTGCAGCCTGTCTAGATCCATGATCCTTTGGTGTACTCTCTCCTTTTGAGAGCCTACCTGGCTACCCAATATTCGAAGACTTGTTAACTTCACTTCAATGGGCAAAAGCGCCTCCTTTCCATAAACCAAATGAAAGGGTGTGTACCCTAATGTGGTTTTGAAGGAGGTTCTATAGGCCCATAGAGCTCCATTCAGGTGTTTGTCCCAATCTTGGCGCCTGGCATGTACCTGTTTGGTGAGAATTTTGCAAATGATTCCATTTACCTTTTCCACCAAACCATTGCACTGAGGGTAGTAAGGAGTAGAGTATTGATGCTGGATATTTAGCTTCTTCATGAGTTCTCCTACCAAGTCTGCTCTAAACCCTGGTCCTCTATCAGATAGTATTTCAAGAGGGGTGCCAAACCGGCAACAGATGTGGTCAAAGATGAACTGACTCACATCCTTAACAGTAATTCTATTGGTCGGCATAGCCTTAGCCCATCTAGTCATGTAGTCTACTCCCATGATGATGTACTCTTTACCTGACTGAGTGCGTGGTAGAGGCCCTATGGCATCAATTCCCCACTTCTCAAAGGGCCCATATACCTTTATTGGGTTCTGAGGTTCAGCTATGAGCCGTCGTGGTCCTGCTTTCTGACATTCATCACATGTTTGACACCAGTATTTGACATCACGATGAAGACTTGGCCAAGTAAACCCAGCTTGTAGAACCTTTCTACTAGTGACGTCGTGTGCAAAGTGTCCTCCGCACATATCATCGTGACAAGCTTTTAAAATCTCTTCAATTTCACTCTTCAAAGGCACTCTCCTAAGCACACCATCCTTACCAAGACAATACAAGTCATCATTTACTATGCGATACCTGGTAGCCTTCCTAGCTAACCATCGCCTTTCCCCTGCATTCAAGTGTTTAGGAGCCTCTCCTTGCTCCAGAATGTGCATAATATCTTCCAAGTCCTCCTTGCCTTGCTGAAGTGGAAGTTTGATGGCCACTGCTCCCACTATTGACTCATTTAACTTTGATGATGCTAGGTGGTCTGCATCCTTGTTCTGGTCTCTTGGCACATGATGTACTTGTGCCTCCCTAAATCTCCTCATAAGAGCTTTGGCTTCTCTCATTTTAGTAGAGAGACGGGCATTTTTGCAAGCCCATGTACCTTGCATTTGCCTTACCAAAAGCATGGAGTCACCAAAAGCGTTTAATCTCTTAATTGAATTATCGAGGCACCAACAAAGGCCATGAATTAGAGCATGATATTCTGCTTCATTGTTGGAGTGGACATCTTCTAGAGTGATCCCTTCACCATGGATCCTCTCTCCCAATGGAGATAAGACCACGATGCCTGCAGTTGCCTTATCCTTGGTTCTCTTGCATGCTCCATCAAAGTAGAGGCTATAAGCATTGACCAAAGCCTCTGGAGCTGGAGGTGGTGGAAGTTCCTTTCTCTTCAAATGGAAAACTTTTTCATAGCACTTGTTTGTTAAAATGTCGGCTAAGCATGCTCGAGTTGTTCTTTCAACCTGTATTGTATAATCAAACTCTTGAAGTCGCACCACCCACTTTGCTATTTTGTCAGAGATTTCCATATGTTGTAGTGCATAAGGAAACATATCCTCCACAGTGATAATTACAAACCTCTTCGGCAGCAAGTATGGCCGAAATTTGGTTACCGCAAACATGAGAGCTAACACTAGCTGTTCCATCAGGGTGTAGGCCTTCTCTGTGTTTTCCATGAGGCGGCTAGCAAAATACACAGGCCTCATAAAGGATGTTTTTGGATCTTTTTGTAGGAGGGCAGCACCAATGGCCTCTTCTCCCACACTAGGGTTTACAAAGAATGTTTCTTCCCAACAAGGTTGGAGGATTACAGGGAGTGACCCTAACATTTTTTTAATCTCTCTAAAATGCCCATCACTTTCTTCACTCCAAACAAGCGTCTCTTGACGAGTCAGCTGTTGTAGAGGAAATATCACTTGGGAGAGTAAGTGTATGAATCTACTCAAATATCTTAGCTTTTGCAAGAAAGAGATTAATTGTTTGATGGAAGTTGGGGAAGGTAGATTTAGCAATGTTTCTATCTTTTCAGGATCTACCTCGATTCCATCAATGGACACTACATGCCTTAATAGTGTAACCTTGCTTTCCCCAATGTGACATTTGTCCTTGTTTAGTTGTCCACCCAGCTTAGCTAAACGAGTAAATCCTTCATCAATCTTGCCGAGATGCATACTTTTGGAGCTGTAAATACAAAAGTCATCTATGAAAACCCTTATGGACTTACCAAAGTAAGGTTGGAAGACCATGTTCATGAATCGTTGAAAGGTGGCTGGAGCGTTGGTGAGACCAAAAGGCATGACTCGAAATGCAAAACATCCCCATGGTGTGATGAAAGTAGTCTTTTTCTGGTCCTCCTCTGCAATGCGTATTTGAAAGTAGCCAGAGTAGCCATCACACACTGTGTATCTCTCATGGCCTGCTACTTCATTTAGAATCTCATCTTGAAATGGGAGAGGGAAGTGGTCCCTCTTTGTTGCAGCATTTAGTGGCTTGTAATCCACGCACACTCGCCATTTACCATTCTTCTTTGGCCTCACCACTACTGGGGAGACCCATTCTGAATCTTCTACTGGGTATATGAATCCTGCTTCTAAGAGTCTCTTCACCTCAGACAACAGTGCATTTTGTTGCACAACTCCTAATCTTCTTAGTTTTTGTACTACTCGCTTGCTCCCTTCTTTTAGATGGATATGATGCTTCACTGCAGTGACACCTGTAATGTGAGTGTAATCAGAAATAAACAATGATGCATGCTTCTTGAGAACATTTACATAACCCTCCTTTTCTTCTTCCTTTATATGCTTGGATAACATCTCCTCTAGGTTGGCATCCCACACATTCTCCATTTGGATCCTTGGGTTGTCTTCTGATGAGGTAGTTTCCTTTATGGTGACGCCCATGACTTCGAGAGTGCTGTCACTCTCTTCACTTGAACTCTCTTCCTCGTCCATGGATGAGGAGCATCCACTTGAGCTCCACTCATCAACTGACGTTTCTAGTTCAAGGTTCTCTTGTCGTCCATTCTTTAGGTTATAAACCACCTTCCGACTATGGCCACCCATGCGAGGCCTCAACTCCAAGTCTCCTGTTGCCCAATCTTGCCTAGCTCCTATACCCATGAGCCAAGGTCGTCCTAAAATAAGGGGGTATCCTTCTCCCTTTACTGGCATCACATAAGCATCAACCTCTGTAGTGATTCCAAAAACAGAAACTCTCAAAGCTTTCACTACACCCACACAAGTGACAGAGACATTATTGGCCATTTTTGCCCTAAAGTTTGATGATTCCATTACCTCTAAACCCAATTGATGCATTAGCTTTTCTGTCATGACACAAACCTCTACTCCACTGTCAATGTAAGTTTTTGGAATCCGTTGTCCCTTCATTTGAGCCTCCACCAAAGGCACTATATCCTTGAGACCATATGCTTTGATTACACTTACTAGCTTACTTCACTTTGCCCTCGTGCTCACCATTTTTTACCATTGTCGTCGAAGCTTTGGGGAGATATGAAGTAGTTGTGGCCAAGTAATCTTTGGTCCTTGAGAACTCACATCAGCTGTCAAGTCATAAGCACTACAAGAGGTTCTTCATATTAGCGACGCTCACACAGCGACGCTCAAAAAAAAAATTTCCCGGCGTCGCTATGAGCGTCGCAAATTTTTGTAAATTTGCGACGCTCATAGCGACGCCGGCTGGGGTAAAAAAAATAACCGAGCGCGCCCAAAAACTCAGATCTCAGATCTGAGTTTTTCGACGCCCTCAAGCAAAGAGCAGGTAACGCTCTCCCTCACTCTCTCTCTTTCTCTCTCTTTTTCTTCTCCACACACACACACACACACACGAGGAGAGGAAGGAGAGCCAGGTATGCTCCTTCCCTCTCCTCATTCTCATGTTCCCTTCCCCTCTTTCTCTCTCCCTCTCTTTCTCTCTCACACACACACATACACACACACACACAGTGTTTTGTGAGAGAGAGAGAGAGAGAGAGAGAGAGAGAGAGAGAGAGTACAAACAAAAACAAAAACGCACACACACATACATAAACAAAGAATGCACACACATTGAGAGAGAAAAAGAGAGAGAGAGCATGCATAAACAAAAAACGCACGCATTGAGAGAGGAAAAGAGAGAGAGAACATGCATAAACAAAAAACGCACACATTGAGAGAGGAAAAGAGAGAGAAAACATGCATACGATCCAAAAAAACGCACACACATTGAAAGAGAAAGAGAGAGAAACTAATTTAACGTCGTAGGAAACTAATTAAAATTAAAAGACCTAAAGATCTAACCGACGAGGAGTTGAACTGAAGACCTATTATTCAAGAGAGAAATGGCATAATCAATCTATCATACTTGGCATGGGTGATAGAAAGGTTATACCGTTTATCTCTTTTTATTGGCACACACATCCACACACGCGTACACACACAAGAAGAAGAGAGTTATAATGTATTAGGAAACTATCTTAAAAGACGTTAAAGATTAGGTTATATGTAGACTTACATTAAATTAGATTTAGGTTTATTTTTAACTAGATTTACGTTTATTTAAGCTAGATTTAGATTTACGTTATATTAGATTAGATTTAGGTCTCCATAGACTGCGATGCCTGCATGAAGCGGGTGAAGAAAGCCCTCAATGGAATATAGGGTATTGCTGTCTTCACTCATGGTGGGCTCCGTCGATCCAAAAGTACTGGTGAAATGTCTTCAGAAGATAGGGAAGAAGGTGGATCTTCAGGGCGGCAAGAGTCACTACATCCCCGACACAATGACCATCTAGACAACCTCTAGTCATTAGACTTACGTTAAATTAGATTTAGCTTTATTTTTAGTTAGATTTACGTTTATTTAGATTTACGCTTATTTACGTTAGATCGAGTCCACGCAAGAATTACTTACGGTTTAGGGTTTAGAGTTAGACGAACAGTGAAAAGATCTACTGTGAAAAGATGTTAAGATGAAGTGAAGTGCTACAGCTAGAGAAGAGGCAAAGGGATTTTGTCCACTACATGCAGTATCATGTAGACGTGGGTGTGTAGATTTCTTGTACCCACAAATATAGGTATTGACCAATAAAGACGAGATTATAACCCGGTGGTTCTGATCTCCGTGCACCTCTAGACCGAGGTGTGCGGGGATTGGACATGACTAGAGAATGTGAGATAAAGAGAGAGAGAGAGAGAGAGAGAGAGAGAGAGATAAGACGAAGAATGCCAATAGAATATTAAATTTGTTGTCCAGGTTATGATAAGACGAAGAATACAATATGAGGATGCAAAGCAAGAGCGACAAAGGCACGAATCGAGTGGAGACGGGGAAGACGACCACCGATGCACTATCCAGCGGTTCTGGAGAGCCTACCAACCTTCATGAGCTTAAGATGGTTGCACAACCAATTGAAAAGCGCACAACAATGCGGTGACGAAGTGACTGAAGAAGAGTGGGAGTACTCTCGGGGTTGCGCGACCAAGGTAAGTTTGCAATGTACGACTAGCAAGTGACTTTATTTATAAACGTTTGAACGGCCACTCATAATCTTTGTTCGTTGTAGTATAAGTCATACACAGCAGCATGGTGTAAAGGTCGACATTTTAGGGTGGAACGAATCGACAAAAAGCGTTTTACTCAAGATTGTGGAATCATGGCAAAATTTGAACAGTCTAGTCGACGACGTTCCTCTGATGCAGATCCTGTGGTGGCGGAACTCACTTACTTCGGCACGCTGCAAGAGATTTTGAGGATCGATTACAGAGGATTTTTTGTCGACTTATTCGACGTGCAATGGTTCAAGATAATCATGGAGGGTCGCAACGCTACTGTGCGTAGAGGAGAGTCTGGTTTTCTTGAGGTGGATTCTACTAAGAAATGGACTGACCTAAGAGACACTTTCGTACTACCCGAGCATTGTGAACAAGTAAGTATATAAATAGTTAACATCCCCCTTTTACAAGTTATGTGCTTGAAAGCTCTCATGTAAGTTATGTGGCTCTGGCAGGTAGTATTTCATCCTACAAAGTCTACATCAAACTGGTGGTACGTCATAGAGGTAGCCCCTCGTAGTGCAAGGACGTATGAAGGCTACCATGTGCCAATCACAACGACATCAATGGAGGAGATTAGAGAAGATGCTCAATCAGAAGCCGCTGCGGTGGTGCCAGACGAGCATCAAGATGCTACTACTCTATATGGGGTGCATGCAGAGGAGCTACAAAATGAAACAGAGGATATGTGTTTAAACGGAGAGCTCTATATAGATATAGGAAGTTATGCTGAGTTATGCGAGGATGAGAGAGAGATCTCTTAAAGCCACAAATATTGTATTTGAACAATTTTGCTCCGTGCTGTAAAAGCTCTGGCTCTCTAAGTACCTTCCATGGTGTATAACGCTCTTTTAGACTCGCGCTCACATCTTTTGATTGAAAATTCTGAGTTTTCGACTTGCCTCTTCTATCACTCGATTCATTGCGTCATTGTATTTATATGCGTCATTACGTCATTGTATTTAATGGTCTTTGCGTCATTGTCTACTCTATTCATTCAATATTAAGTTTAAATATTCGTGTGTTTAATGCAGGTATGGATGATGAGGAGTTTCTTTCTTCTTTGTCACCGCAGCAGAGATAGTGGTACGTGGAGCGCCATCGCTCTGGCGCATCATCGCGCGTTCCTACACCATCCGCATCTCCCTCTCTTTCGGAGCATTCGGCGCGCTCCGAAGCTTCGGCGTCGACGAGACGAGCGTCACACTCGTCTAGACACCGGCGCTCTAGTGGTGGCGGTGGCGGTTGTTGTGGGGATTCCGCCACCGATGCCTCCACACCGCCTCGTGTTCGACGAGGCTCTTTACCCTCCCCTTCTTTGCCCGCCCCCACACCAGCCACAGCATCGCCGTCTACGCCAGGTTTTGCACGGCTAACTGTTCCTAGAAGCTACACACCTCTACCTACTCCGCCAGGAGCCACCCCACTCGACACTCCTCGCTTCGGGGCCCAGACGCCGGTGGAGTTTTTTAGTTCTAACATAATGAAATCTTTGTATGTTTTGACAGTGGTCGATGACAGGACGTGATCCCACACCGTACGAGCGCGAGTACGCAGGCAGGAAGGGCTTAAACGCCCTGATGGACATTCTCAGTTCTCGCGGCGGCATGGTTAGTATTAGGGTTTACTCTTTTTTATTTTTTGTATTGTTTTATAAATGTCGTTATATGTTTATATTTACTGAAAACTGTCTTATTGTCTTTTTTTGCAGAATCCGACAGATACGCCGCTTGGACGCGATGAGACGTCTGACTAGACGACGTCAGTTTAGCCGTAGCTAGATAGCATTAGTTTAGGGTTTCTCATAGCTTATGTATCATGAGACGGATTTTATACGTCTTTTTGAACCATGTATATTATTACATTTGTCACCGCAGTTCCTTTTGCCAATAAATTCTTTATGCCTATGATGTTGTACAATTGTCATTATTACATTTGCCAATCAATTCATTTTGATTATGATGTGTACAATTGTCAATTTTGCAAACAATGCGTCTTGTGGGTGACTATTTTGGGTCTCTTATCTACCTTTGCACTTTTTTTAAAAAAGTGAATCAAGTACAATATGGTTGATGGTTGAATGCCCTGCCACCAAAAAAATATTCTCTCGGGCGTCGCTATAAGCGTCGCTATTTATGGCTCTGTAGCGTCGCTATGAGCGTCGCTATAGTCTTCTGTGAGACCGTCGCTATAGGCGTCGCTATATAGCGACGCTGATAGAGACGCATATAGCGACGCCTATAGCGACGCTCTCGTAGCGACGCTCGTAGCGACGGTTTTAGCGACACCGGGGGTTATAAAAACCCAATGTATTTCCGTCGCTAACAGCGTCACAAGAGCACACAACCTCTTGTAGTGAAGGTTGTGTCCGAGATCCCATAGGGAAATCAGAGATGTCAATTTGAGACCTAGTACGGGTCTTTCTCTTCTTGGCTTCATCTTTAGTTGCCCGAGATGTACTTGCTTCATTGCTTGCATCCTTGCTTGTTTCTTTACCTACTTCATCTTGGACACGCACACGTTTGATAGGCATTGTAGCCACTTTATCTATCTTCATCTTCCCTTTAGCTATTTCTTCCTGGTTGCTTCTGCCCTTGAGGACCTCCTCCATCCTTATGATGTTCACATTTGGTTGAGTAGCAAGGGCTTGAGCTTGAGCACGAGGTGGCTGCAAAATTTGAGGTTGCGGTTGCTCTTGTGCTTGAGCTCTAGCACGGGGAGGACTTACTTGTTGTCGAGGACCTCTGACAGGGTAGTCATATCTTCTGGGATGAGGGCAATTATACATGCCGTGGCCATTTTCCCCACAATTGTAACACAACATTTCCCTTGCTTGATGTCGCATTGGTGGCCGATTCCCACCATTTCCCTCAATAGGCCTTCTTGCACCCTACACAAGATTTACTCTCAACCCCTCTAGCTGGTTTGTGAGATTGTTTATTTGTTGGAGCATATCTTCTTGTTGACCTCTATTGAGGTCTGGTGCATTAGGCACATTTGGAGGTATGTGAGAAGCTTCCATAGTTGTGATATTGCCTCCCAAAGCTAGCTGGCCAGCTTGGGCTTGATAGAGAATCTTTCTATTCTTTTCCCTAGCAATTCTTAAGGCATCTTCAAAAGCATTTGGAAATTTGCTCTTTACCTTCTCCCTTAGCAAGGGGTAAAAACCTGAGATAAATCGATCCTTTTGGAGGCAATTGGGAGCTCTCTCACCAGGGTTTAGTGAGTCTGACCATTGCCCCCAAAGTTTAAGAAAACCTTCCTCATAGGTTGCATAACCATGAGGGTCAACTTGATGAAGGGCCAGAAGCCGTTGCCATAGTTCTTCTGCCGAATTGGCTCGTTGAAATCTTCGTAGGAAAGCCGCCTTCAATCCCTCCCAATCAATTCTTTGGGTTGGATCTAGAGCCTGGAACCATACCCTAGCTTCTTCTTTGAGCACCAAAGGAAAAGATCTCAATTTCAATGCTTCATCATCCCTCCCAGAGACAAGGAAAGCCATCTCCAAGTTATCCAAAAAATCCCCAGCATTTTCTCCACTACGCCCAAAAAAATTTGGGAAAGCCATCATAAAACTGGGTTGCCTTCCTCTCAATACAGCACAAAGATGAAAACGTCTAGGCCCAAATCATATCTTATTAAGGTTAGAATAAATGGATTGATAGATGCATTAATCTCAGCTAGACGACGAGGGCCTAGTAAGTTCCTTATGATGTTTTGGAACCTAAGCTTTGTGCTAGCTATTATATGCACAGGTTGTCTAGCAAGAGGTTGGAAAGGTCCATATAAATCCCTATGATTCATGGAGTATGCTTAAAGCAAGATGAAGATGTGAACATCAAAAGATACATTATACTCCAAAATAGGAAATATTATAGGGTCAAGGGACAACAATATCTCTCTCAACCTCTCAGCTCCAAAATAGAAGACCAATCTTTGTTGGAAAAAAATCTTTCTATCAATGCGCACATTCACCCTAATATTTTGAACTGATTGAAAGTTGTAGAAAATGGGATTATTCATTGGTGCATTAAATACAAGCTTCCATGAAGCACTTCATTGAAGTTGAGCTCTCTTGGATCCCACCATTTGAGAGATGCGAAGAATTTGCTCACCAGTGATTAGCCTAGCTTTGGTGTGACCATCTTCAGCTTTGTAGAGTTCATAGGGTTCGATGGCTACCCTCTCAACCACCTTGAGCCTTCTTGCTAGTAGTAGTTGGAGTGCATCACCATATGTAGCCTCTTGCCAATACCGCACCCCATTGATGTGTAGCTCCCCCTCCAAAAACTTGTTAATACCCGAGTTTGAGAGTGCTTTCACCACCTGAAGTCGAGGCTTCAAAGGAAGTGTCTTCACACTAGCCACAAAGCACTCAACACAATTTTTTGACCTAGGGACTTGATGACTACAAGAATTTCCTTGAAGCAAAGAAGGGTGTGTGTAGTTAACTCTCTTTACCCGCATACGTGCCGTTTGTCAATAAAGACGCTTCTTTTCTCGAGCTTCTTGGGGAGACCATAGTGGAAGTCTCGGAGAATTTGATGGATCTTCCTTCATAGGATTGACAGAGCGCTGCTTGAGAACTCCTCCGTGGGGGCACCAATTTATGACGAAGGAAATTTGGAATGGCGGCCTCTACACCAAAACAAACTCCATTGCGCCACAAGGGAAATGAGATAAGGGCACCACCTAGTCTTGGAAGCGTGGGCTAGGACCGCTACACAAAGAGAGAGAGAGAGAGAGAGAGAGAGAGAGAGAGAGAGAGAGAGAGAGAGAGAGAGAGAGAGATCACTATGAATGAAGCATTAACCTTAGTGTGTGTACAAGGAATGGATGACTTCAAACACTCCCAACACAAATAGTCATGTAGATTACCAAACAACCACTCAAGGATTAGCCAAGATCACATCAAGCACTCTCACACACATATAAAAGATTTCTCTTAATTAACATAAGTAAGAGGAGGAGAGGTTACTAGCATGAAACAATTTGCACTCTAGAATGTGCAAGAATAGAGTGAATGAATGAGCTTATGGGCTCATGGTGAGTGATACAAAGACTCAATGGGGATGAGGGAGGCTTGAAATTACAAAAGGGAAGGCCTCTTTATATAGGAAAGAGAGTGATTAGGAGTGAGGTTAAGATCCAAGTGTAATTTGTACAAATGAAGCTTGATTAGGGACATTCAACCAATGAAGAAGCTCCTTCCAAGTGATTTGTTGACCAATTAGCTCCATCATCACTTGTGTTGTCTTCACTCCTTCCTCCATAGCTTGAGTCCAAGAGCTTCCTTATTTTAAAATGTAAGAATCTACATAAAATCAATACATATCTAGTAATAATAGAAAGGGGTTGAATGAGAACTTATGAATTACAACAAGATTAAGCATGACTTGAGAGGTGATTAGAAGAGGAATTTTGATGGGTTTTTTAGCTTGAGAGAGAGGAGGAAGGAGAGGAGGGTGAGAAGACTAATGGCTGATTTTTAGAGAAGGTCTCAATGTGGAAAAGGAAGGGTGTGTGTGTGTAAAGGTAGAGGGGGTGGTCTCCGCCACAGTTGAAAAAACTGGCGTCCGCCATTTTGGCCATATCTCCTAGACCGTAGATGCAAAAATTATAAAAAAAATATGGCCAGAATCTCCAGCTCATCAGCTACAACTTTGATGAAGACAACTTTTCTTGGATCAGAGTGGAAGTATTTTTTAAAATTTTAGCAAAATCATGTGTCTGGTTCCTTCCTTTACCAAGTCTTCCACTTGGGTCCCATTTGTTTGAATCATCATATGGCTCCAAAGCCATGATGATATGAGCCACTCATGACCCTTGAATCATGGGTGCATGGCTCCACAACCACATCATATCTTTTCTTTTCACATTTACATATTTTTCCTTCCCTTTACCACTAGGTTCTCCCTCTACCTTTCATCTCCGGTGAACTAGTCAAGAAAACATTCCTATCAAATCATTTTATTTTATTTTTTTCCAAGAGGTTGTTCTCACTCTTTCTTTTATTGTAAACCTCTAGAAGCAAGGAAAACCAACAAAATATGATAAACAAAAATTTGTGATAGGCTCGGATCACCAGATTTCAAGGGAAAAAGACCTGAGTATATTACTCAAAAAATGAGCGAGGCAGCTGCAAATGTGGTAGCTCCTCAAGGTGTTAAGAGGAGATATCAGGGACCTGCACTATAAAGCATAGGACATAGACAAGGTCCTGATTGTGAATTGTGGTGTAGACACAAAAATGATAGAGGCATTTATACAACAATAACAATAACAACAATAATAATAGGCCTTAAGAACAGAATCAACAACCTCCACCCCAGCAGCAACAAAGACCTCCAGGTGAGGCTAATTTAGTGGTGTTAGAGGAATGGATTGAGAAAGAATGGATTCAGGACAGGGTACAGTTTCATCAGGAGGAATAGACACCTGATCAGAAAGTACAAGAGTGTCAATCTACTCAGGGAATGGGTAAGCATTACAATTGCGATTGTGCAACATGTATCCAAATTGAGGATATTCCTTAAAGCAATGGGTGCACTGAAGTCATGGTTGTAACAAGATCAAAATCAAAGCCAAGAAAGGCAATTGTGCAAGAAAACGAGGATCAAGGCACTGTGAATTGGAAGGAGCATAAAGAAATGAGAACAAAAGCACCCAAAAAAGTATGAGTGTCCCAAGGAGGGAATATGTCACCTGAAGAATGGGAGTTTGTTGTAAGATCCTGGGCTGACCAAGGGAAAAGTACATTAGAGAAAAGAAAGATTTTACTGAAAGAGTAGGGCAATGGTGATGAATCTTATGAAGCTTTGTTGTCATCCATTAGAAATTACTGTAAAGCAAATGTTGAGGTTGGTACCTACATTTTTCCAACAATTGTTGAAAAGATTGACTAATGAAGTGGAAGGTAAAAATCAGACAATAGGTAGGGAAACTGAAGAAAAATTTTCTGGAGAAGCATGTGAAGTCCTACCAATGGATGTCAATTACAAGGTACTAGTAGTGGGGGTATCTATTGGATAGGTGTTTGTTCCAGGAGTTTTCTTGGATGATGGGTCAGAGTTAATATACTCTCAGTGTCAACTTGCAAACGTTTGAATCCCTTGAAATGGGATCCATCGCATTTTTAGATAAAGATGGCAGACCAAAGACGGGTTCAGCCTTTGGGGATTTTGAGGAATTTGCAAATCTTAGTTGGAGGACTGCAGTTTGTAACCAACTTTGTGGTTCTCAGATTGGAAAAATCTACTTTCTCTTATCCAATGATGTTGGAGAGGCCCTGATTAAGAGCAACAAGAGTAAAGAAGCTATGGGGAGCAGACTCTATAGTGATCAAAAGAGAAAAGAAGAAAGTGAGAATGCAATGGATGCAAAAAAGGTGATACCAATTGGTTTCAGCGCACTGCATGCAGAAGGACTAAATATGGTAGAAGAAATTGGAGAGGATGTAGAGGAGGAATTTCTTAGAGCTAATTCATCAGTTGTACCTATGTTTGAAGTGGATGTGCAAAAGATAGCAACCAAATATGTGGTACAGCCAAAAGATGATGGGATACATTCAATAGATCAAAAACCAGTGATTATTCAGGGGAGTAAACAATCAACTAACAAAATGGGTAATGAGTTATTTAAGAATCTAAAGATTGAAAATAGAGAAGAGGAGAATCCATTGAAGTAGTGAAGCAAGCAGAGAGAGCCTTTGAACATTAGATGGGAGGAACTTCTTGAGTGACTCAGGATGAACTGCAAGAACTGAACTTGAACACTAAGGAGAAACCACGGACAGTGAAGGTCTCAGCAGATATGGATGAGGAATTTAAACTGAAACTGAAGGAATTGTTATTAGAATTCAAAGATGTTTTTGCATATAAATACACATATATGAAAGGAGTAGATGCTAGTTTTTGTCAACACAAAATTAATTTGAAAGTAGATGCAGTTCTAGTTGTACAACAAAGGTACAGGATGAATCTATTTATGCCAAACAAGTTAAAGAAGAGATTGACAAACTGCTCGCTGTGGGTTTCATTTATCCTTTGGAGGAAGTTACTTTGTTGTCACCAATTTTTGTAGTTCCAAAGAAGAATGGAAAGATCAGGGTGTGTGTGGATTACAAGAAATTGAATGCTGCTACATAACTGATCCATTTCCTTTACCCTATTGCATGCAGTAGCTGGACATGAGATTTATAGTTTTTGGATGGTTTTAGTGGTTACAACCAAATTTCAATGGCACTTTGAAGACAGAAAAAAAACAGCCTTTGTGACTGAATGGAGAGATGACATTTGGCTTGAAAAATGCTCCACCAACATTTCAGAAAGCAGTACAACATGTGTTTTTTGAATTCCTTACAATGACAAATGGATAGGAAAAGCTACAGAAAATACAAACAAAGTCCAAAGCATTCAAGGAAGGGAGCAAGGGATTGAAGATGGTGAGAAAAACAAAGGTACATTTTTTTTCCAATGTGATTAGTATAGATATGGCCCTTTTTGGAAGCTAATAAAAAATTCCTATTATGTTGTCTTTGCAGGTGAAATTGACATTCAAAATCAAGGATCAAGTGTGCCACAAGTAGACATCCACATTGAGGAGTTACGTTCAGATGCACGAAAATGTAGGCCACTTGGAAGCTTATATTCTTTTGAGAGAGATGGATATAAACTAGTCTTACAATCTTCCCACATCAATAGAGAAATTCAATCACTTTTAGGAGACATTATTATAGATGAGTATGGGAATATGAGACATAAATAAATGTGTGCAATTTTCAATTATATGCTGCAAATATATGATTCCTTGTTTTGAGATTTATAAGTACAAAACCTTAAATTGTTATCATTCTTTTGTATCGTATGCAAAAAATATTTCTCATGCAATCAGCATGAAGAAACATGCACTCATTCTTTATCTTAACACTAGTCTGGTAACCTAACAGGACATAAAATTGTCATTTCAGGGTTTTGGGAAAAAAACTCCAAAACCATAGTAGATCCACTCATTTTGAAAAATCGTTTCATAAGCTTATAGTACAAGGACTAGTACTTATGGCAAAAATGAGAAACTTGTAAAGTTTCTCATCTCTTTGTCACAACAAGTCCAAATTTGATGGACCAATGCATTTTACCCAAAACAGCCATTTCTTACGGTTGATTGCATATAAATAAGAGTGGGGATTTTTGTAGGACATGAGATAAAATGCCTTGTTAACTTCAATGGGTTGGTGATCAAAACATATGGTTTCTTTTGCCTAACTTTTTTTTTGGGCCAAAAAAATAGGTACAAAGAAGTTGCATTTTTGTCATTCTACGGACCTATCATCAAAGTTTCTATAGTCACGCTCAATACTGATACTATATACATGTTTTCTTAGTTCCCTTTGGGCGATTGGATTCAAAAGAAGCCATGGAGCATGTCAAAAGAATAATGGATGTCTTACTAAGTGGAACCTTGGGGACAATGAAAAGTGCTAAATACAGCAAACATGACAAAATTAGGTTTAGCATTATGACCTCTAGAATCCCATAGAAACTACTCAATATCTAGCCAAATTTGTATTTTATGATTAGATATGCTTACTACCTACAATATACACACAATTGGTCTAAAAAACTTGCAATATTGAGAAAGCTATACTTGCTACACTAAAATGTCTTGTATTCTTTAGCAATCAAAAAACTCAACCATCATCATATACTATGCTATATAGCGTATTAGGTCCCCCAAAACTCAACAAAGGTTAGCTTTATGTTATACATACCACTTACACAATCAAAATTGCATTTGTATATCAAGAAAGCCACCAAAAAAACATAAGAGTGCTAAATTTTGCCAAAAAATAAGTTTATGCAATTCTTGTAAGTTGGTCATAACTTTCAATTTTAACACTTAGTTCTCCCTAAAAGCATCAAAACATGTTGAGAAATATGAAGGCTTATCCTCTAGCAATCTAAACCTCACAAACATGAAGTTTAGAGTGGTATAGTTGCAAAAATTTGAGAAAAACCAAAAACAGGACCTGCTTTTTCACACAGTTTGGGTTCAAAAATGTCGTGCAAAAGTAAGGTCAATGGTGAGATCGATATTCCCAAAAACATGTCAAGTTTTTTTCAGCTTGTAAGGCAATTTTGTGGATATATAGAACCTAGAAATTTATTTTCATAGTCTTCAAATAATCCAAGCAAAATGGTCACTTAAGAGGACACAAAAGTGTCCAGGGACATAAAAGTGTCATGTTCTCCATTCTAGCGTTAATGGAGTTTTACTCAACAAAGAAGACAAGAGGCATCCATGTAGAGATTGTGTCAAAATTGACCTTGATCAGGGCCACAATTGTTGTTCGCTCAAGTTGTTTTGAATTTTTGGATGATATATGTTAGTACTTTCATATTGATATTTGGTCCACCATGCTACAAAAATGTTTGCACTTATGTGAACACTCTTGGAAAGCATGCACAAAAAAAAATATCATTTCTTTATGGTATGGGGACAAGAAGATTATTGCATGCATAATCTTCAAAAAGTGTATGACCAGATTGGTATCAGTGCAGGAATGAATGCAATACAAAGAATACATTGCTCATTGATGATAGCCCTTTCAAGGGATGTTTTAACCCAAAAGATAATTTCTTATATCCTGAAATTTTTCAAGGGAGGTCTAACTATCTTCTTTGCAATGAGCTTCTACCATAACTTTTAAATCTAAATAATATAGATGACATTTGATCTGTTATTTCACTCAATCGGCTAGGACAATCTCCAATCACAGAGGTTCATGGCCTATTTACAAAGTTTCAAGACATAATGGAAGAATGGGCATGTTCAATGCCCAAGTTCTAAGTTAAGAACTTGACAACAATTTAGTCAAAGTGGAAAGCTCATCTTGTGCATCTTCACAGCTACCATTGTACAATAACAAGTTAAATTACATTCAAGAAAGTAGGGGCAAGAAAGTAGTAAACTCATTAAACAAGGAACCAGCTATGTTGGCATCCAAGTTTGGTGTGCCACTACTATCTTCAAACCAATTGAACTTGTTTAAATTGTCTCACAAAACAAAAATTTTGAGTGATCAATGTGTTATTGCTTATGCTACTAGCTTGGGGGATGATCGTGGTCATTTCATTAGCGGAGTTGCAGCAAAAGCATACATATCAAAGCTATAAAAGGCCTACTTAATCTTATGGGTAGGATTCACTTTAGATTTATCAAACAATATAAAAACTATAATCAAATTGTTATCTAATCTAGCAAATTTGTTATTGCAATGGAAGAAAATAATCAATAAGGGCTTGGCGTGCGCGTTAACTTAATCACATGATAGAATGTTCACATACATCAAGAGTGGAGGAAATATGTTAAGAAGAAGGAGATAGAAAAAAATTTGGCCAAAACAATGTGTTGGGTTCGATTGTTTGAACATGAACCATATATGTACACTTTTATATTTCATCAGCCAATTAAATGTTATTCAACCTTGCAAAATAAGTCTCTCTTTTATATCTCATCAGTCAATTAGGTGTTATTCAACCTTGCAAATAAGTCTCTCTTTTATCTTTGTGGTTGGAGCTCTTTGTACAAGATTTCTTTTGTATTGAAGAAAAATATTTTCTTTTGTATTGAAAAATTTGTCTTCTCAAGGTTTAAGTCTATATATATATATATATATAATGAATGAAATAAATGTTGTCGGTGCATAGTGTGTTAATTGAAAATATTTTCTCTTCCATCGACCATCATGTGTCTATTTTGAACAGGAAACTCTGAAGTATATAAGTTTGATTTCAAATGTACAAATTATTTACTATTGAGGTGGCACATTTCATTGAGGACTCATACGCCTAGAAGGATATCGATTCCACCACCCTCATATACTACATAGAAACAAAAAAGAGTATTAATCATTGAGCTCAATGGTGTTTTACTTGAGACCATTGAAATGCAACATGGTGATGTATGTCTAGATTGGGGAAAACATATGCATCTTGTTGAAGAGAGTACCAATGTGTGGCATTTTATTCGCAAAGATGCATTCACTTTCCTTGATTTTTGCATGCAATGGTTTGAGGTGTGGATTTGGAGCACTAATAGATTGCAAAGGACTCGCCATATTCTTGAGTTATGCTTTCCACAACACCATCAAAAATTTAATGGCATAGCAGGACAGGCAGCCTAACAAAAGACAGATCTTCTAATTGGATATCAATTTGTATACCATAAGAACTTGGATGTAGCATGGAGAATTTTTCATGATTTGGATGGAAATAATAACTGAATTTTCGACGAAGCTCTTTACAGTGTAATGTAGAATATGCACGGAACCTACTTGATTTTTCCAAAAATGTGGAATCAATCAGTAGAAGAGCTTGAAAGTTTTTTGGAGAGAAAAATCATTGCATGTTTACTTGGTTGGATCTATGCAAGGGACAAACAAGAATATACTTGCAATACGTTGTTAAATGAAGCATCTTGTGATAGAGAAACCTTGTACGTATTGAAGCAATACATGAGAAAACATGTTGTTTAAGAATGTATTTGTAGTCATTGAGCCTCTTGACATAGTATCTTTTCCAAGGATGAGTTGTAAAATACTTAAATCCATGTAAATATGTGAATTGGATTTTATTTTCTATCTGGGTGTTTCTAAACACCACACTATTTTGAGGTCCCTTCAATTGTAAAATTTGTTTTTGATTATTTTAGATTCTTTTCAATGTTGATATAGCCAATTCTTTAACGTTAATGTCTCAAATTTGAGCTACTGATTCAAAGCACTTTTTTCACATGAATAATGTTGTATAATGCAAATTAAGTTTAGTGCCATGCTTTCCTCGTGCTTTTCATGTCACTGTAGTCAATGCATATAACTATGTATTTAAATACATATGTCCCTATACATATGTGTTAAGGGATATATGGGACATAGCGCGTAACCGCAAATAGATGCTAGCTCAAACTACATAAAAATACTAAGTTTTTTAATAGCGTTATAAGAAATGGGACTTGAATAATTCTCAAAATTCCTAAATTTGTCTTTACACTTGGCAAGTTGGGCCAATTTGGACCTCTCCGTTAAAAGATTCCTTCCAAAGGAAAAATGAAAGAACTGATCAATTTTTTCTCGGTGCTAGTTTGTGGGAGTCTAACCACCCCCATGTCTTGTGTTCTTAAAATAAACTCCCCTTGCATGGTAATGAATCTTCTCCATTCCTTGGGTGCTCCACATGACAAGCAAGATGAAGGTGTCCATAAACCATGCACCATGAGCTGAGCATACAAGACGTGTTGTTGATAACGTATGTCTGTATATATGTATATGTGTGTGAGTGTGTGTATGTGTGTGAGTGTGTGTGTATATGTGTGTGTGTGTGTGTGTGTATACATACACATGTGTGTGTATGTATGTATATATGTATGTTTGTGTGTGTGTGTGTGTGTGTTAGAGAGAGAGAGAGAGATGGTTTTTGCAATTTTTGGACTATAGACACTTTTTGCATAATGGAATTCGTTTAATTTGTCGAGGCATATTTGTATTTAATTCTTAATTTATTGCATGATGATGGAAGCACACATGATTTCATCTCCACGCGTGTTGCAGTATAAAAGTTGAATTTGAATATGACTCCTACAAATTATAAACCAAGCATTGAAGACAAGCAAGTGGAAGAAGGTGTGGATGGAAAGTGGAGGTACGGCACCACTAGGCATGAACAAGCTATCCATATCCAATGAGTACACCTTGTGCACCTTGAACGGCACATGAGCATGATTCCTTCAAGCTATATAGATTTTTTGATGGAGCATCAATCATGGATAAGGTTGTGCAGGCCATGAGGCAATGTATTTGACACTTGTACATCCTGTAGTTTGGTCACTATGTCATGGCATAGTGGGCACATCAGGATGCAAACTCGGTATGGCCAAAATTTAGATCATTAATGCCATCTTGTTTTGGGCACTCTCTAGATTCATGCAATGGATCACAATTGCATAGCAGATCATTGCTCATGATGAGAAATCAAAAGCATCTTTGAATCTTCAAATTGAGAGTGGAGAGTTGTCCAACACTCTGCCAAAATATAGTTCAATGTTGCCCTCCCAAAATGGGAATCGAACCTTGAGCCAAATGTTGCCCTGCCAAAATGGGAATGAGACCTTGAGCATGAAAGAGGTTGAAGTGGAATGACGGGTAGACTTTGAAGTTTCTTTAATATAGTATTTAAGCTCCAAATATCTTGATTTACACCGTTTTCCTTGAGCAATGTCCTTAAAGCTTCTTAAAACATTAATGTAGCCAAAGATTGTCCTTTCAAAAAGGAGTGTACGATTTAGTGTTTAAGGGAAAGTGAATTGGAGGTGGGAGAGCCACGACACTAAGTAAACACAGTTGCGCACTTGGGGGTGGGTAAGGGGATCGACGGTGGAGGAGGGTGGCGGGCATCCCGAGTGTGGGCCCCCCCAAAAAATTGCGGCGCAGGTGAGGAGGCGGGATTGGAACCCACGACCTCGGGCCCAATGCCTTTTGAGGCTTGAGCTAACCACGACACCCATCCGCGTGCATGTGAAAGCAATGCTATTTTACATGGTGTTATAAACATTAAACCTGGATTCGCCTAGAACTAAGCCCGGATAGGCCCCGTGTCCGGGTTTAGTTCTTGGTCGGGTTTAGTTTTAATAAGAGATCTACGGCGGACATCGCCTCGATGGCCGCTCGGACTTCTCGTCCATTGGTCCCCTCAACCAACCCACCCCCCCCCCCCCCCCCCCCCCCCCCCCCCTCCCCCCTCTTAAATGCTCCGTGTCATTTAGTCCTGAGGGTGAGAGAGGATGCTTAATAAAAGTTTGGAAGGGTAGAAGCCCTAGGGTTTCATTGGTAATAATAAGGAAACATCACCTGCATTCATCAAACCCCCTTTTTGATGCCTATTTACGGGACCATTCAATGCACCTTTCCTCCCTAGCATAATCCCCCCGCCCCCCTAACACGAGCATGGGTTACCATACGATAGCCCCTTGTGCATCCCATGGGGTGGAAACATGGCCAGGTGGAATGCAATATACCTCCTATTTTATAGCTTTGATTTTTGTGAAATTTATGAAGGCTCACATGGCGTGCTTCACTAGTGAAGCTCTAGCTTCTCCTTAATGGCTAGGGAGCCAAAAAAATGCCACTCGTCCATCTCTCTCTCTCTCTCTCTCTCTCTCTCTCTCTCTCTCATGAGGAAGAGAATGTGCAGTGCACATCATAGGAGGACAAGAATGCACAGATGGCGGAGGAGGAGAATGTGTTAGTGCAAGCTCAAAGGAGAATGCACATGCACATTCTACTGAAAGGAAGGTAGCGTTTGGGAAAGGTTTGTCTCAGCTTAGCCTTGCAACCAGCAAGATTAACCGGTTGCAAACCAAGGTAAAGGGAAGAAAACTGGGTAAAAATTTACAAGAAAATAGTTCAAAAATCTTGCAAATTTAGAAAATTCTAGTGATTGGGCAATGCCCTTGGTGAGGCTTGGGGGGTTCACCTACAAAAAGTCATGCGTATAGCATGTGCTTAAAGGGTATTTAAAAAGTCCCTATATTTACATGCTATGAGGTAATAAAGTGAATGCTATTTCTTAAGAAATTGATGTGTTTTTTTTTTCCCAAACTGCAATTGTAAGTACCACCAAGTGAAGGCCCCTTGAATACCAACCACCTCACAATGCTCAACAATGGTGTAGAGATCATCCCAATCGACCTTCTTTCCAAAATCAAGTCACGTAGACAAAAATCCCTTGAATAAAAATAAGAAACATACAACAATGCAAGGCCAAGATAGAAAATTTTCAAGATGCAACAAACATTTTTCAAAATGTAATAGCAAAGCACTATCTCAAGAGGGCTCCTCATTTATTGTATTATACAACCCAAAGGACGTGCCTAAATAAATGATCGAAAAAGAGTAGCTTGAAAATTATACCAAACAACCCAATCCAAGAAAAAGCCTCCAAAGAGGGTGAGGAAGTAAATCTTGGTCTATGTCAAGGAAAGAGAGGAACATCACCCCAAATGTTAAGGTTTAAGCTAACCCCCACCCTAAATGAAATCCAATCAAGCACGATTCTCATACCGAAATAGCCATATTACGATCGATTACACCCGTTTGTGAAGCACATTGTACATATACAAATGTTTCCACCGTCGCCTTCGCTAGCATCGAGGAAATGTATATTGCTGAGATTTTCACAAAATTGTGAAAGAGGTTAAAAGCTATAAAGTTCTTTTTCAAGAAGATGAACAACCACTGAAAGTACTCAGAAATGCACAACATCATTGGTAATTGAAGAAAATCAGGTTGTGCTTCATGATTTACTTTACTACCTAGATTCAATTTCACATGATTTTGGGTTGTACATAATGCACGACTGCGAAACTTAATCTTCAAAGTGCTTCTCGACGTGAAAATCAAGTCATGCTCCATATAAAAGTCATGCTTCATGATTGGTCCAAGTTCCACATAGCATGGTGTACGAGCCACATAGGAATCCCCCTTATCACTACTAGTACAATTGCCTCTCTCTCTCTCTTTTTTCCATGCAATCCTCTCTCTCTCTCTCTCTCTCTCTCTCTCTCTCTCTTCGCAATCAACTGCAAGCGACACTGTCGGAGGTGGCCAGATCAAGGAGCTCACGACATGTGTCGCGTCGGGGGGGGGGGGGAAGGGAGCCATGAAAAACTGTAGTTCTTCGAGGACAAGAACCCAAGCACAATAGGTGGCAAGTTAATAAAGAGCCAACTCCTTTCTAACGTGCTTGATAATCTTTTTAAACATTTCAATGCCCCTAGGTCTTTCAACCTTCCAACTAGGTTGGCAAATGCAAAAATGAAAAAGGAAATCCCTAGGGTCTTTAATGAAGAGATCCATTTACAAACTACACAAGGTGAAAATTCACTATGCCCTACTACATAAGGCTATTGAGAAGTGTTTAATAATAAAGGCTTCTTCGTGAGAGGAAAGAATAAAAGTTTTTTGTTTTGTTTTCGGAGTCAGTCCTCATACACCAGAAAAAATACAAGAAGAACAGGTCCTCATACACCAAAAAAAAATACAAGAAGAACGAGCAGGACTACGCACCCAGAAACAAAGAATAAAAGTGACACTAGTACTTGAAAACATGTGGTATCCCAATAAAAGATTACGCTTTTTTTTTTTAAAAGAGTGACAACAATCAACTACTTAGTTTACAATACATTGCAAAAACATAGAAAATAATGTTTGACACCAATGCCCCTCTTTAAAGAGAGGTACACAAATGTCAACACTCTCTCGCCAATGCTCAACAGAAATAATTTAAAATAAAGTTTATTATCATTAACTTACCATGTGCCATTAATTGGCAAGCTTTTTCCAATGGTCCACATTTGCACCCAAAAATCCACCCTTTACTGAGGACTATTTTTTTATTTTTTATTTTTTTTTGAGTGGATTATTGTAGTCCATAAATTTGAACGCTTTTCTCCTCCTTCTCCAAGGCATGTTTTAACATGCCAAAAAGGGTGAAATTTATGGTCTAAAAAATCCAAAATTTTCATTAAAAAAAAATCACAAGATTTGCAATACTCACAAATGTGAGTTTATATATTAGCTTCCAAAAAGAATTACAAAGAAGGTCTTGCTTGGGCAGAGCCAAGACACCCACAATTCAGAAGTTAGAGAAACATCACTCGCTTAATAGGGAGCCACCTTCGGCATAACATCAACAATAATTTCCTACTTGGCTGCCACATGTGGCAAGCCTTTTGCGACAAGGCTAGACACCTCCCAAGTAGGACTAAATATGACTCACCACATAAAAAGCCACTGATCAATCATACTTGCTACATCTACTTAACATGATATGGTGGAGGGAAGTCCCTTTTACACGTGACGCAAGCTACGAGATGAAGGCTACGTTTCAAAAGAGGGAGAGAGAAAAAGAGAGAGGACACAAAGAGGGAGAGAGAAAGAGAGAGAGGCGGTCGGCCGTACTATTCCACAAGAAGGGGGGAGCTCGAAGCTCCATCGTGGGCCACTCGGGAGCCTAGAATTCCACAAGAGTCAAGTGGTCATTAAAATGGATTATGAAGGGCATGTTGGATAAAAAGAGAATGAAATTTCCACCAGAAGTTAAGTGATCATAATGTTAGCCAAAAATAGGTTATAAAGGGAATGTTTAATAAAATTCAGCCATTCAAGAATGAGAATGAGCCGCGTCTCAAAATTCAAATCCTGCAGAATGGGACTTGTTGCTCGCATCAAGGGCTACGAAGAATCATAACCATCGGTTACGACCCAATAACTGCTCCCTACCCATTGAATCTCACAGGAATCGACTTCATTTGCCCGTTTACATGGAGCTCGCTCCCTTCCCTCCCCTCCCCTCCCCTCCCCTCCCCCGCCATCGCCACGAAGCTCTCCTCACTCCTTCCCATTACATTCCCCTCTGAAAAGCTCAAAATGTGGTGAGCTACCCATCTTCAAAGCCTGACCATGTGCTTGCATCGATTAAAGGCATTTATAACGCATTTCTGGGCCCTTTCTGGGTCTGCAACAGTCCTGCCAAATGGCTTGATATGAACCATTGGCAGACCACAACATGGACGAACAGAAGGCCGCCTCTATATTGAGATCGATAGAGAATGATGGTGTCGTTATTCGACAAAGCGCAATTCACAGTGTTCCAGATGAGAGTGTCATCACTTCAGAGAGCAAGCATCAGATTGATACTTCAGGATTGATGATTGGCGGTGAAAACTTCTGTTCAAAAGCAGCCACATACACACGGGAGGAGAGTCTCAATGGGGAGCAGTGTAGGCCTTACAGCATTCAAGTAGGAACTCCTCCTTCAAGCAAATATGTCTCATGTCTCGAAACTGAAGTGGATGAGCGCACCCTTTCCACTTTGTCCCCTAAGCACTCCTCTAAGCAATGCAAAAGCCATGGATGGCCCATGATGAGTTACATGAATGCCATGGGTATCTTCAGTGCAAGTGCGAATGGGGTTAGTAGCAACAGTGGAAGCATCAGTAATGGTTACATCAGCATTAGTGCCCACGGTGCAATCAATAGCAATGGCATCTTGGCACAAGGCGGCAGCAATGCTGCGGTCATTCATGGCGGCAGTGCAAATGCAGTCACAGAGTGTCCAGATATTGCGAATTGTGGCAAAAACGGTCCTGGTCTTAGTAACGGAAGCAGCATGTGCCATAATGACACTGCAAGCAATGGCAGCAACAAGAGTGCAACAAAGATGTGCACTAGCGCCACATCCCTTTTGAACGGAAGCTTGATTGGGAGTGACAATAGTGGTATCACTAGCCCCGATGGCATTCAGAATGGCCCAGGCATGATCAATGGCAACCATAATGGGGCAGGCATTGCCAATGGAAGCACTCATGGGGTTAATACTGGAACAGAGATGGCATGCATCAATGGCAGTGCCACTAATGCAGGCAAGAAGAGGAGCCGTAGCGCGCCATGGAGTATTGCAGAAATGCTGGCCCTCATCGATGCAAAGCGTAACGAGAGACAGCAATCCATGTCCTACAAGACACGAGGGCTTAAGCTGCCAGGTGCAGAAAAGTGGAAGCTTGTTTCAAGGTACTTGGAGAGCAAAGAGATGGAACGGAGTGGGAGCCAGTGCCAAGACAAATGGGAGAACATGATGAAGGACTACAAGGCAGTGCGCGACTGGCAGCAGCAGCACTGCAATGCAGATAAAGATGATAACATGGAAGGTGGTAGCGGGGGCCGCAACTACTTCAAGCATATGACCAATAAAGAGCGCAAAGAGGCACGCCTCCCGCCTCAAATGGATGAGGCTATCTTCTCTTCTCTGCATGCCATCCAGAACGAGAAGGAAGAACAGCGCCGCATGTCGTCAGGATCACGTTCACCGTCTGTTCCAAAGCTGAAGCCAATGCCGCCCTTGTCCTCATCGTCTGCATCGATTTTCCAAGACTATCCTCAATTTTTCAGTCATCAAAAGCCTCACCCGTCTAGTGCCTTAGATTTACCACATGGCGGCCAGAAACTTGGTCAAATCTTACCTCTGCTTCAAGTGCCTCTGACCATTGCGCACTCAAATACAAATACAGCTGACCCTGCACATAGAATGGATAGCATCAACAGAGAGGAGCTAACCTGCACGGCGCAAGTTATGCAAGAGAACTTGCAGGAAAACAAAGCCTCTTGCAACACATCATATCTGCCCAATATTCAACCACCACTCGATGCAACACAATCAGAGCAGATTAAAGAGACGGCGAGTCTAGTTAAAGTTCTTGTGGCTCTTGCCGACGCGGTCAAAACCGTTGCTCAAAAGCTGTAATAATTTTACAAATTCAGTGCTACTCAATTCAAACCATCTCCCTCAAAGTAGCTCCAAAGTGAAATATAAATTGTACACATACTCACACAGCTCCATATCTTGTCAATGGCAATCAATGTTTTGCCTGCTGTTCATACATACAATGCTACAACTGTGAAAATCTTAAAGCCTCATTTGTACGTTTCTTGGTAAATTACCACCTCACTAGTCATTTTTAAGTGCTTGTCATCGAGTGATAAGCCTCTCTCTGTCTCTCTCTCTCTCAATTAAAGACTCGTCAGACTTATATTTGAGGCTCTTGGTATTGTCTCTACCACATTAAAAGATTCTCTCTTCTAATGTGCTGAAAAGAAAAGGGCAGCAGATTAGTAGTGAGCCTGACTGCTTTTAGTGCCTAGCCTCTTATGTGCTACTTAAGAGTAGTGTTCCAAACTGCCGAATTTGGATGTCGCCAAAATTCCAAGTTGCATTTTTACACACCCACATATTGGCGCCCATGGTAGCAAGCTCACTATTAATTTCAGTAGTGTCCAACCAAACCAACAACAAAATCTTTGATACAGAAACTCGGTTCTGCAATTCAGAAGGTCCGGGAGTAGCCGCTACACAGATGACCGTTTACCATCCTTCTTGGCATTACCACTGCCTGCTTCACTTACACAATCCCTCTTAGTTTTTCCATTGAGCCCCGGCAAAACTAGTATTAATTCAAACACGGGCCAGTATTCTTACTGAGCCCACCATTCTACTCTCAAGATGAAGCAGCAAATACAGCAGTTGTTTTTAATAAAGATTCAAACACTGCAAAGATTTGCATGCAAATGTTGGCTACAGAAGAGAATTTAAAACCAAATCAAAAATCACTGGCAGCGTGTTCTTTCTTTGAGAGTGTAGAAATTTACACACATGACAGACGAGCATAGGGACAGCCCTAACTAGTGGCCCGGAACAGAAAGTGAGATATCCACGGCAAACACGGAGTTTTTTTTACGTCGAGCTTCACACAAAAACTACTATGCAAAAAAATCAAAATTTTAACATCGAACGAATCCTTAATCTCATGCAGGCACAGCCGCCATCTGCCCTTCTGGCATCACTTTTCAGAGGGCTACTCACAAACCACAGATATATGTAGACGCAGTCACTTCATGACAGAATCAATGTCTGATTGGATTGATTGATTCTATGTTATCAGTTCACTAGTTCGCTGTACATTGTCTGGTAGAGATCTTTTGTTGACCACACCATTTCCCAAAAGTTTATGCGCCTTCCACAAAAATGTACAGTGATTTCTGCCTTAGCTTGTATGGGGTTGAAAGGCATGCTAAATATGCTGATCTGTGAGCCGAATTGAGGGACTCCATCAGGCAAGGTCCACTTATACAACACCACTTCCATGTAAAATTTCATACAAGCTGACACATATTTCCCCCGCAATAAGAAGAATAATGATCCACTCTAATGTGTCAGACTTTCGATTTTGTAAAATCTCCAGAAAGAATCGTACATTGTGCTGCAAACATGATAAAAAGTGGAGTTACGATTTAAGCGTAACGACCAGCCACAAACAAAAGGCAGCAAGCATTGATATTACCTGAATAATCTCCAGTTTAAAGTCGAAACTCTCAAACCGTGTATCTAGCTCATACTCCTCCCTCAAAAACTCCCAGAGAACCGCATAGTTAGCATTCTTCCAAGCTGCATCTGACCTGTTTCAAGATAGAACATTTGAAAGATGAAGCACAGTCAACAAATGATTTTACTTTTGTAAAACCTCCACCTCAAAGTTTTAATATTGTGATGGGCATATAACTATTTAGCAGATCTGGGTAACAATCAAGCTCGACAAATTATCTTCAAAATTAGCCATCTGACAAGCTACTCGGTTCTCTTCGATTTTTAGATGATGGTGCGATAGCAAATCGCTGTTTGCTGCTCCCTAAGTGTCCCCCTCCCCCTCAACATTTCCTCCTCCCACATCAGGCAAAAACAACTCACCACATGATCTGTTTATCTCAATCAGCTGCCATATATTACAAACCAACACAGAAAATACCGCCCTTGCGCACCTTAAATTTAGTCCATTTGCACCTGCTAAGGACACAAACATACGTACCTACGTTGCTCTTGACACTACGTAAAACAGAAACTTACAATGCCGATGTGGTCATTGCCAGGCTTTGAGTAGGTCCTACAATCAACTACCCTCCTGGACTTTCTACCTACTGAATTCACAAAACAGTCCAATTTGGTGCAGGCAAATTTTTGTCTCCCTCTAATGACCACTCTTTTCTCCATCTAGTCCCAAATTTCACTGAATGCAGCCTTCGGGTCAATTATACTCTTCAGCTCAGAGATCACTGGTCAGCGCTCCTTTCTACAAGAGATACCTTCATAAGGTCAAGTAAACTAATAAGAGGGGGCTAAAACGCTTGCACAGAAGTTAGAACACACGTAGGGGGGATAGTGAATTCAATAATCATGTAATTTGTTTAAATATCAACAAAAAAAAGATGTGAAAACAATGCAGAGGTTACTCAAACTGTGTGCAAAGAGATGGGCAAAATAAATGAGAAAAGCTTAACATTAAACAAGAGCTCAACATTAAAGACATCTATACCAAGGATAACACAGCCCAAAGACTTAATTCCTACAGTACAAGGCCACAAATATAAGACAAAAAGAGCCATTTTAAATCCTAATACAATCAGCTCAGGTTGTAAAGGACGACTTCTTTGGCTTGGCTGCACTCAAGTGAAAACTTTACCAGTGAGAAGACTTCTCTCCCCCTCTCTCATGTAAAAAGACGGGGCTGTATTACTGCATACTGTGGGTCCTTGAAGATGCTGGGTCACTCTATCCTCAAAGAGCCACACAGATCAAAAACGTATGTAAAAGTACTCCTAGCTAAGGGTGGATAGAACTCATATAGAATGAACCAGGGGGTGGGAGAATAATCCAAGCCAATCCGTCCTTGTGACACTGTAAAGAACGTGGTGGTGCCCGCCCACCACCTTAGGAAGGCGTGAGGATGACCTTGGAGGAGGCTACTGAGGTAGGTATACCACTAGCTACAAAGAATGTGAACTCTCTCTGGCCAGATAGTACTGAGTGTATCCGCTGAAGTGGAAGGCTGACCATCAAGAACATGCAAGCATTTACTAGCCTTTCAAATCATCTAGATAATAACTGCAACCACCGTGGCAAAATGATCTTGAGAGGGTGTGGCTCAAAAGCATGTAGAGTGATGGCCACCTGTCCATAGTGCCCCGTCGCTAACTAAGATTTGCCAACGGGAAAACTGGATCCTCTCCTTCCCCCTCAAAAGTAAGGTGAGCACCCGGAAACTGTAAACAGCCAAAAGACCACCCACCAAGAGACAAAGCATGTGCAAACACCCACACGTCTTGCTTTTGTGGCTGAAAAGCCCCTTTTTAAGCACCCACTCTGTGTCTTTTACTTGCACTCTCTGCGGCTGATTTTCTCATGAAGTTTGAGCATTGCATGTGCAACCCAAAGGCATCTTGCTTTGGGGGGCTCAAAGGCCCCTGCTTTTGGGTGCCGGGCTGTTGGAAAAGAACTTATAAGACCATGCCCCAGATTTGCTCCCTCATAATAGTAGAGAAAAATGAAGGGTAAACACCCTCAAAAGGCCAAAAAAGACATACGAAAAGCGCAAATGCACAACTGGCTGACTGAGCAAAGATGGTAGGTCACTGGGCTAAAGCACATGCCAGAACACCAGCCTACATGATCTTTGACACCCAAAAAACTGGATTAAAAGCAAGCCATGTTGATGAGCATTATCCTACATTGAAAGGTTGCCACTGAGCAATTACTTTCCAGCAATAAGAACAGTCCACAACAAAACTGAAAGAAAATTGTGTGACAACCTTTCAAGAAGTCCTAGCCGCAGAATGACATCAGCGAGAGTTGTATTTGCAGTAGCAACAACTTTAAAAAGAGCTGCACGTTTCATGGTAAATGTCCCAGTTTCCTCCATTTTTTGATTGAGATCACTAAATATATTCACTAATGCATCAACCTGCAAACATGAACATAAACAGGTAGGAACAACTTTGAAGTTATCATATAAGATTCGCATATCTTCTGAGATATTCTCACCTTCCTCCCAAAATGATCAAGAGCGATACTCTGGCCAAGAATGCTGGAAACAATACGGATGTTGTCTGTATTCAATTTCTTTAATAGGACTTTGTCGTGACCACCCTGACACCATCCTTCTAAAGTTGGTCGGATGATAATATCAAAGTCTGCCAAATTGAACAAAAACGCAATTAACTCGACACTTGTGCACAACATTTTATACTAAAGGGCCTGTCAGCCTGAGTCAAAAACACTTTGAATCTGCAGGTGGTCGCACCTTCATGAGTCAACTCAAGCTAGCAAGTGAAATAGTAGATTTTTCTTAGAAGACACAAGCAAATACAGACCGCTATAACAATTGATTGTTATAGATGTCATGTAAGTCAAAACCTAAGAAGTTTATTTGGTTTCTCAATGTCTGTTGTGGTCTCATACCTATTTTTTGTAGATTTGAACTGAGGGAATTCTGCGTCTTCTGCAAAACTCTTCTAAAATATGTTCCAATGTCTGCCTTCTTGCATCAAATAATTAATAAAGCTCAAGCCAATTGCATGCTTCACATAAGTTCCACTTTCTGCCTTCTTGCATTCAAACAATTGAGAAAGCTCAAGCCATTGCAGCCAGTGCAGCACAAGAGCCTTAGTGCAGCACAAGAGCCTTAAAGTTGTTAGCATAACCAAACTCATTTGACATTCATATTTAGGAAACAGGACATGATCAAGCTAACTAAACAATCCGCTACATTCCTTGGACAATTCTTTAAAAAAATGGTCTATTTGAGAATGTAAGGGAGGCAGCAGGCCAAGCAACTGCTTGAAAACGCCATCATATAAACTGTCTCAATCATCTCAAAGTAGCACTTCCTTACTGCAATTGACATGGCATTGTTAACAGCAAGCTTATTCTTTACTTTTTTAGTACAATGGAAGCAATCGGACATGTAGAACTTGTTAAAGTTTACCACCTCCTAGATGGAGCTGCAGGTGCTCCAGCATTTCCAAGCGAGAGATCACGTAGGTCTATAGACTCTACAGGCCTTGTGCCGGGCCCCAGCGGTGCCTTGGCTGACTGCCCTTGAGTCTTAACCCCTCAACAGACAGATTTTAGAGTGGCCAAATTTTTTTTTCTAGGTCTGTTCTTATTTTCAGCTGCCTCATGTTGCTAAATGGACTATTTTCTTATTTTTCTGAGTAATTTCTATTTACTGAAATTAGGATATTTGAAGTGTACACTTGAACTGTAAAAGTTAGGAACTGTAGATCTACTCGAACTGATAAACACCATCAGGAACGAACAACATTTAGCATCAAGGAGTTGTTCCGTAAGTTCAGTGGAAGAGATCGAGAAATGGGTATTTTGATGCATCACATGATGGGTGACGAGAGCATCGGATATGGAATATTCCATTGGTTTGGGAGAAAATCCGAACTGGATAAAGAAATACGTGAGAAGCTTTTTCCAAAAAGCGGGATATTTTTAAGTGCTTTCCGTGAAAGCATATGCTTTCCCGCGAGAGGAAATCTATGTCTGCATTGCATATGTGCATGAGGGAAGTGTTGTGTAGCATCAGTTTTAAGCTCACAGAGTTTTTATTGAGTTTTTTTGACATGTTCACATTTTTTTATTAAGTGACTGGCCGCCCACTTAATAAGTGGGCAGCCACTTAATAAAAAGGGAAAATTACCAAAATACCCCTCTAATTTGTGGTAATTCCCAAAATACCCCTCAAATTTCAAAAATTCCCAAATTACCCCCGATATTTTGTCCTAAATTCCCAAAATGCCCTTCAAATTTTCCAAAATACCCAAATTACCCCTAGCTTTGAGATTAAATTTCTCCAAAGATAAAATTTTTTGTAGCTTTCCATAAGAAGACTGATTGTCTATCAATACAAGATGCTAAAACTAGAATTTGAGTTGGCTATGTAGGCTCTGGAGACGAATTGCTTCATTATTTTTTAACATAATTGCGGGAGGTAACTTGTGACAAATTACATGCTAAGACACAGAAAAACGGATCTCAATTCTCAAAAAGGAATAAAGATTAGAAAATCTTGAAGAATCCAACCAAAATAGATACAAGGGTATTTTGGGAATTTCCACAAATTAGAGGGGTATTTTGGTAATTTTCCCTAATAAAAAAGAACAAGGCTTATTAAAATTAGGGAAAATTACCAAAATACCCCTTTAATTTGTGGAAATTCCCAAAATACCCCTCAAATTTCAAAATTCCCAAAATACCCCCGATATTTTGTCATAATTTCCCAAAATACCCCTCAAATTTTCCAAAATTCCCAAAATACCCCTGGTTGTGAGATTAAATTTTTCCAAAGATTAAAAAAAGTGTACCTTTCATAAGAAGACTGATTGTCTATCAATACAAGATACTAAAACTAGAATTTGAGTAGGTTATGTAGGCTTTGGAGATGAATTGCTTCATTATTTTTACATATAATTGCCCTTTTTTGCGAGGTAATTTGTGACAAATTACATGCTAAGCACTCAAAAATGGATCTTGATTGTCAGAAAAGAATAAAGGAATGATAAGCTTAAATAATTCAACCAAAATAGATACAAAGGTATTTTGGGAAATTTTGAAATTTGAGGGGTATTTTGGGAATTTCCACAAATTAGAGGGGTATTTTGGTAATTTTCCCTTAAAATTAAAAAAACCAGCGCTTCCCCTTACGACTGAAAACAGCGCACATTGTTTCTCTCTACTCTCTCTAAAAACAGCCGCCAGCCTCTCTCTCTCTCTCTCTCTCTCTCTCTCTCTCTCTCTCTCTCTCTCTCTCTCTCTCTCTCTCTCTCTCTCTCTCTCTCTCTCTCTCTCTCTTTTTTGGAAAAATCAGAGCTGTATGTTACTGAGTACAATATGATCCCCAACGGATGCCAAAATAGCCTGTCACGTGGGGTGTACAAGCTCTCTCTCTCTCTCTCTCTCTCTCTCCCCCCTCTTGCTATTCCAGCGCTTCCTTGCCTTGCTATTCCTACGGCAATTCCGCCCGCCATTCCTGCCAGCGCCAGAGTCCTATAAAAGCATCACCAGCGTTCTCTCTCCTCTCAACTCTTCCAACGCTAGCACAAGGAATCTTTGCCGCGTGGAAACCGCAAGTGATCGCGAGAAGTCAAATTTCAAAATACGGAGGTCGCTTTTCCGTACTTGGAGCGACAGGTAAAGCTTGAGAATACTCTCTACGACTGTCGCTTTCATATTTGTATTCCACGTTTTGCGTTGTAAAATTGCAAGTCGTCTGTTGGGTTTCCCTGTCTAAATCTAGTGAGTGAGGGGCTACTTTGTGATTGTGCCCGGCCTTGTGAACTTTTCCAGATTCTAGGCATGTGGGAAGATTTTCCAGATTTTGTTCGAGTTGGCACACCTGTAGTCCTTTTCGCTAACTTGTAGTCCTTTTTGCTAGGTGCTCTGTTATTATCCTCATTCCTCATATTTCCCTCAACATCACCAAACAAGTTCTCAAACAAAATTCTGAAAAACTGCTAAATCAAACTAAAAAAGCATTCTTGACGTCGATCGAAGTCAAAAAGATGACTGGCTTTCCATTTTGAGACCTGCACCAACACTTAGGGTTAGGTTTCTTCCAAAAATTTGTATCCGACCACAGCATGGCCCATAAGCTCTTGAATGGTCGAAACTGGCTTGGACAGAGAGCGTTCTTGTAGCGGTGATGATAGTCTAATGAACACCGGGCCTCCAAGGTTATCAGCTCGAGAAGAGATACCTGTTGCAAGATGTCCAAAAATTTCAAGTCGTAACCTTCTAGGGTTTCCGTGGCAAGCATTCCAAGCTACCCCACTCTACCAGAAGCTGAGGAAGATGTCAAAAGAAAAGTAGCTTTGGGCAAAAAAATTCTTGAAAGCTTGCCAAGTCCTTGGAGTGTGTGGCTTGGTGGCTATAGACATCCACCACTGCATGGCACTACTTCTAAGAAAAGCAATGGCCCGAAATATCCGCTCGCGTCAATACGTAGGGTTCATCGAGATGAACTCTTTCTTCCCTTGCAAGTGGTCTTGGATTCTTTATGGCTTATGCCTTGTAAGACAGAGCGATGAAGACGGTAGCCTGCCCGATGCACGATGGACTAAGGGTGGGAATGGCTAGTAAGTCCGGGAAGGGACACAAAGATTCTTTGATAAAAAATTCTCAAAAACTTGGAAGTGTCATCTTGCTATGTCTGCTCCTTGATAGGACCGGTATGCTTTCAGAAAAGCACACGACTGGAGCTCTAATACCACTATAACTGGAGGAGGGGGCACCACGTGTCAATGGAAAAGAGCAGACTGAAAAAACTTTTAGCACTTCAAAACAACTGAACTCAAAGAGATGTACGACACACGAGACGGGGAGTGGCGGAGTTCCACCCCAAGAGAGCATTGGCCCCAAACCTTGGCGTCCCTTTCGGTATTTCTTTATATTGCTTTCACCATAGTACAACTCACATGGCTCTGTTCTGCATCCCTCGTCGGTACACTGCCAAAGTAAGAGCCCATGGGTCCTATTCAAAGGCCCTATGCCCAAAAGCAATTACATGAAAAGCATCAGGTAAAAAGCATTTGGTCCAAAAACATGGAGTCCAAAAACTGTCAGTTTGTTTCACGTAATTCTGTACGGCTGCCACGTCATCGACGTAAAACGTGGGCATCCATACAACTACCACATCATCCAAAATTTACGCGAGAATTGAGTATGTGTGTGTGTGATCCTGCTTTATTTATCGTCTTTAGGTCCCTTGTGGCCCCATTGGACGGGGTCCCATAAGCCGGGTGGGAACAACTTTAAAAATTGCCCCATTCGACGAGGTTCTGTAAGTTGTTTAAACTTCTTCTGCTGCTTCTACTTCTTCTATTGCTTCTTCTTAGGGTTTAGGCCTTTCGGCAAGTATCTGCAAGTTGGCTCCGTTCTTTAGTGGCTTGACATGTCAACAGTTTGTGACAGAGGCGCATGCACAACTACCATCTACCATGTCACATGCGCATTGCACTTGAGCCATGTGGACAAGCTACTGCTACAAGTTAGAGTCATTATTAGTTAGGGATCTAATCTAGCATCTTTATGAGCCTCTCACACAACCTACATGCCCAAACAGGTCAATACAAGGGGCAACAGAGCACCCACACACACACACCCTCGGATGGCAGGCCCGTGAAAGGTTGCAATGTCACGTGGCATAAAACCCGAAATTCACGCAGGCTGCTAACGTGGCTGGACTGTACGGTAGTCTCCACAATTTGCGGCGCAAAAAGCGTTGGCAGGCTGTACGAAAAACCTACGCTGAATTTTGGTAGCTTTTTACTCTATGCAAATTTTAGTAAAAGCTTTGGGGAAAAGAATTGCTTTATTTTTTTTAAAAGGCTTGAGAGCTTTTGGATTTTCAGCTTTTGGGGCTCTGTTTTTGGCATCCCTTGTAACTCTTTATAAATGTGGTTTGGGCTCCCACTTCTCAGAGCATCTGGACGCAGAGTCTGAGAGTAAGACCCAATCACTCCCTTGGTACTTTGAGCACAGACTTTAATATAAAAAGAAATACCGAAAGGGACGCCAGTCTTTGGGGCCAATACCTCTTGGCACAGAACTCCGCCAGGCCGGTGTCGAATCAAATTGTGAACTGTTTTGACGTGAATTCCTATCGTGTCGCGGTAGATTCTTGACTTGGAGTGTCCAAGTCTGTTACAGAGGTATCGAAGCGCGGCCGATTTCTCTTCTACCGGGAAATCCGAACCTTTTTACGCGGCACTTATGGATTCAAGCAAAGGACAATCGACTTTCTCTGTATCCGGAGATGGGGGAAGAGATCAAGAAGAAGATTCACGCGAAGAGTACGGCCCTCCGCCTGAAGAGATGGAACATCGGAGATTGATCGATGAAGCAACAAAGTTGATGATGAATTTTGCGAAGGACCCTAAACTTGAAAAAAAATTCACCCAGACCTCCTTCGACGAGGTGCACTCACAGTGGCGGCAAACCAAGGAGCCACCCTCAAACCGGCGCTCAAACAACCTCGTACGCCGAGGATGTTTACAGAGCAAGAATTAGAAGAGGTGGTTGATGCACGGATTAGCCAGCTTTTTGACACGCAAAACAAAGCCAAAAAGCACGACAAAAGGCAGAAGAAAGGCACTGACTTCCCAAGTTATTTGGGTCGTCACTCTACTTTTGCCTCAGCAAGAAAGCAAAAGAAGCGTGTGTGATTTGAAGGAGTACCTAGTTCTTCTTCTTCTTCTTCTTCTTCTGACAATTCTTCTAGCTCTTCCGACTCGAGCGAAGAAGACAGAAAAGGGAAAAAGCGAAGCAAAAAGCAACGCTTCGGAAAGGGCAAGAGAAAGGCAAAGAAGTCTAGATTTCGCCCAGTTTCGGATAGTTCTACAGAGGACTCGTGTCTTCGGACAGTTCGGACTCCGACGACAATAAATTTTATGCAAGCAAGAAGAATTTTTATAAAGCCAACCAGTATGACTTTTTGGAAGATAAAAGCAAGAAAGTCCGAGAATTTAAAGAAGGTGGACAACCAATTAAATTTGACACGTTTTCTGGATTTCGAGATACTTCGAAAGCTTTGGCCTTCATACAGCAGTTTGACATAGCTTTCTATCACAAGGTGATGACGTGTCTGCCCGAGAGCATGCTGGAAACCCTAACCCTGACTGCTGCTCAAAATCCTAACCCTAAAATCTGCCAAAAACCCTAAAACAACAAAAACCCTAACCCTAACCCTAGGGCAACACAGAAATCCCGAAAAAAGCACTAACATGATGACGTGGCACCGTACATAAGTTTTCCGGAAATCACGCGCTGGAAAAGCAGACTTTGCTTTACGCAATTTCATGAGAAAGAGAGAAAATCTTTTGCTTTACTTTTTTTGAATCTCTAAAGAGAGCTTGTGAGAGAAAAGAGTTTTGCTTTATTTTTAAGCTTTTGGGGCTCTGCTTTTGGCATCCCTTGTAAAATAAACATGTGGATTGGGCTCCCACTCTGCAGAGCATCTGAACGCAGAGTCTGAGAGTGAGACCCGAACCACTCTTGTACCTTGAACACTGATTAATACATAAAGAAATACCGAAAGGGGCGCCAGTCTTTGGGGCCAATATCTCTAGGCACGGAACTCCGATGGGCCAGTGCAAATCTATTATGACTGTCGATTGGTACATGTGTTAGATGTGTGTTCCTAGTACGTAGGTACTAACATTCAGTGTCTGCTAAGACGGTTTATGGCCTCTGTCTGTTTTGCACACGTAATCGAGGGTGGTTACAATGCTTTCAAGAGGGGCGTTTGTCACAAAGTGATGACGTGTCTGCTCGAGAGCATGCACGAAACCCTAACCTTGACTGCTGCTGAAAACCCTAATTCTGGACACCCTAACCCTCAAACCTACAAACCCTAAAATCTGCCAAAAACCCTAACCCTAACCCTAGGGCAGCAAGGAAACCCCGGAAAAAGCGCCAACATGATGACCTGGCACCATACGGAAGTTTTCTGAAAATCACGCGCTGGGAAAAGTAGATTTTGCTCTACGCAATTTCATGAGAAAGAGAGAAAATCTTTTGTTTACTTTTTTTGAAGCTCTAGAGAGAGCTTGTGAGAGAAAAGAGTTTTGCTTTATTTTTAAGCTTTTGGGGCTCTGCTTTTGGCATCCCTTGTAAAATAGACATGTGGATTGGGCTCCCACTCTACAGACAATCTGGACGCAGAGTCTGAGAGTGAGACCCGAACCACTCTTGTACCTTGAACACTAATTAATACATAAAGAAATACCGAAAGGGGCGCCAGTCTTTGGGGCCAATATCTCTAGGCACGGAACTCCGTCAGGCAAGTGCAAATCTATTGTGAATTGTTTTGAAGTGGTTATTTGGTGCTGTCGTGATTGATTCTTGACTTGGAGTGTCCAAGTCTATTACACTTTCTCTGGAGGACATTACTCAGAGCACTCCAAGATTCGGAGAGCTACCTCTTTCTTCAAGGGAAATGCTCGAACTTGGTGGTCCACCCTTCTATTAAACAAGAAAGCGCCACTTAAATGGCTGAAATTGAAAAGGCTTTTTATTTCTTCATGGCTAACTCACGAGTACGAGCGCGACATAGGAACTCCTTGGAACCATCTTCGGATGACCAAGAAGGATGCATTGGACGCATATTGCGAGAGATTCTAGAGCTCTTTTCTACCAGCTTCTTCATTTAAGAAGATCTCGTTCAAAGAACAGATTGAGCGGTTTACCTTTTGACTTCCTACAGAGATCCGAGATCACTGCTTAGAGCAAAAGCCACATTCCATTCAAGAACTGATGAGTAATGCGAAACAAGGTTTTGCAATTCATTCAGGCAATCTGACCTACCCCACAGATGAAATCATGACGCAAAGGACCGAACAGACTTCGAACAATGAAAGTAGAAAGAAGAAGAGCAACCCAGAAAAGAAAGAAAAGGATGCACGAACCAAGCTTAGCTAACTACATCAAAGAAGGGAAGTGCTTTGGATGCGGGGAAACTGGGCATATCTCCGCGAAGTGCCCTAAAAAGGCACCGAAAGAACAGAACGACATGACAGTATTCTGCTGTATGACTTCATGAAATGGAGTTCCCAAATATGAAACTGATTTGTTCTTGACTTGTTTTTAAGTGCAAGAACTGACAGACGAAATGACTACAGCATTTTGGTCTGAATGATCTCGAATAGACATGGTTGCAATAGGGGTTAGTCAAATCGGGCATCTATTAGGTCCTGAGTGGATCTAGATACGATTGCTAACTACATTGCCGATAAATCATGGTATAAGATCCGAATGAATGTTGAATGTAATTTGTCCTGTGATGTCTTGTGATGTCCTATGATGTCGTATGATGTGACTGTCAATTAGTACATGTGCTAGATGTGTGTTCCTAGTGCGTCGGTACTAACAGTCAGTGTCTACTAAGACAACTTATGGCTTCTGTCTGTTTTGCAGGCATAATCGAGGGCGATTACAATGCTTTCAAGAGGGGGGTATATCACAACTTGGTGACATGGCTGCCCATACACACACCCTCTGGCAAGAAATGGTGACGTGGCTGGCCTTACAATAGGCAGTAGAGCAACAGAATACTCCCTGGCTGGCTGGCTGCAGAAAACCTGAAAAACACGCTGTAGTGTTGACGTGGCATGCTGTGCGATAGTTTCCGCAAATCGCGGGCAGGCTATACGGAAATTGCTGACGTGGAAGCAGCGTACGAAGATTGGATAGCTTTTGGCTACGCAACTTTTGGTTACTTTATTCTACGCAAGAGAAATGAGAGGGGGAGAGAGAGACCTCTTTTGCTTTATTTTACCAATAAGCCTTGTGAGAGAATATCCTTTACTTTTAAAAGCTTGCAATTCTCAGCTTTTGGGGCTCTGCTTTTAGCATCCCTTGTAATCTTTAAATATGTGGGCAGGGCCTCACAACTCAGAGCATCTGGACGTAGAGTCTGCGTGTGAGCGCTTGCCTACACTCTTATACTTTGAACACAGATTAATACAAAAAGAAATACCGAAAGGGGCGCCAGTCTTTGGGGCCAATATCTCTAGGCACAGAACTCCGCCGGGCCAGTGTCGAATCAATTGTGAACTGTGAACTGTTTTGAAGTGATTGTTTGTGGTGTCGTGGTAGATTCTCGACTTGGAGTGTCCAAGTCTGTTACAGATTCTCTCCCTAAGTCCATGTAGATGCTCCTGTGTAAGCAAGTGATCTGACGTGTCGAGGTCAAGTGGTAAGTGTATCTACCAAAGATGGTGGTGTCTTCTCTGGGAATGTTGGAATCCCATATGCCATGAGCATGGTCATATCTCGTGTGAACTCCTTTGATGAGTGCATAGGTGTGTCCATAGCAAACCACAAGTCACCACCCCCTCTGGAGTACGCAACCGTCGAATGGTGGCTTGGATGAATGGATCTCCCAAGGATCGTACGCCTGTAGATGATCAAGCCGATGTTGAAGATACCGTGTACTGCAGCAGTCACTGAGAGATCGCACGGACCACCATCGAATGGTGTTGTGGCAAGAGGTAACTTCATCCTCTGTGAAAACACAAGCCATGTGGCTGCTGTCCACCCAAAAGCGTAACTGTGAGGTGATGAAAACGCTATTGTCCAACGATTTTTAGCGTGCTCGTATGCTCTCGGCGGGGTCCGGAGCAGTGCAAGGGTCTGAGGAGGGTAGGGAATCAATGTAGCAACCCCGGGTGGGCTGGAAACAGAGAAAACAGCAGGTGTATCTGGCTGAAATCTGTAGCAGATGAAGAGGATTGTTTCCGGCAAGGCACCAGATGCCGAGCTGTGTAGGAATAGCAAGATCCAATGGGCAAGGCCCAGCGCTGCCCCCCACTTCTAAAAACGCTGACCTGCTGTCCAGAAAACGCTGGCAATTCAGCCCCAAAAACGCAGGTGCTGCTGTCCAGGAAAAACCGCAGACCTGCTGGCTGAAAACGCATGTAAGGTGCAACGGATGTGAATGTTGAACTTTGCTCAAGATGAGTGCTCTGAATTGTGCTCAAGGTTCCTTTTACTTACGGAAGGGAGAGCCTTTTCCTTTAGTGAGAGAGTGCAAGTGGTCACAAACAAAGTGGATAAACACTGTGAATGAAGGTGCTAAGACTGAGAGATAGAGAGAAAGAATACGACACCAGAAAAGTTGTCAAACCCTCCTCCAAAGGCCCCACTCTCTATGGCGAGAGCGGTCTACTATTAATTGCATTGGACTTGCAGACGACGATGAGGACGACGACAAGAAGGGCTGAAATCTGAAAACACTAATGGGGCTGAAATCTGCAAATCTTTTATCTGCTGAATTCTGACTCTATGTCAATGACGACGACGATGCAGACGACGCACTGAAAACACAGATGCTGAAATCTGCGTTTTCCGGGCTGAATCTGCAAACTTTGGCTATGCGGCGAGGATCTATTGCGGGAAGGTAAGATCTAGTTCGGGAGTTGTTATGTTGTGTCTAAATGCTAAAAACTGAAAACGCTGATGCTTCTAGTTGTTCTGTTGCGGCGAATCTGCAAAACGCTCGGCTGTTCTGCTGATCCAAAAGGGTCTACTGCAAGGGGGATCTGCAGTGTCTGTTGTCACTAGGCTGTTGCAAATGCAAAACGCTAGCTGATCTGCAATGCAAATGAAAACGCTGGCTCTTGGTCTTTGGTCCTTGGCTGAAAACGCTAACTTACCCGCCAGGAGGGGGGTCTTGCTGAGAAGGTGCTCTGTTGGATGTCAGGTCCCTGCTGCCTCTTCTGCCAGAAAGTGCTAGCGCTAGGTTTTCTTATATACTTGCTGAGTAAAATTGCCCTACCCAGTTTCCCAACAAAAGTCACTTAATAATAATAAGTGAAAAATGGCTAAAATAGGGAAAATAGATCTGTGCACTGTAAAAATGCTTCTGATGGGTTCTGATGATCATGTTGTGTGCAACCAGAGGATATGCATCTACTCTAAGTGCCTGGACATGCACGGTCTGCGAACAGACTCACAAAAGTGCTAGAACACTTCCTATTCTAGGCTGACTAAACTGAATTGAACCCTTGTCATGAAGTAACTTGTCCACGTACACATAAGGTTAGATGTGCACGTGACATCCCGTCCTTCTCAAAGTGAGATACTGGTACCGAGCTGTATGGCGTCGAGGAAGATCGCCAACAGCGTCTGGAATCCTGGAAAGGACTCTTCGCCGGCCCACTCTGATGCGTGGGTCGTGCGATACTTGAACTTCATAAAGGTCTGCAACGCTTGCTTCTTTGGGCCGCGCCGAAAGCGACACAAAGTCATCTATGGCTCCTTCAATGCTTCAACTTCGTCTATAGTCATGCGTGTACCTTCTTCAAGAATCTCCAAGGATAAAAATTCCTGAAACCACTTCCAACACAAAAACATGAACATACCCATTCCATGTAAAGTGACTGGAAAAATTCTAGTCTACCTAAAAGACTGTGCATGCAATGTAGATAAACATAGAGACAGAGTGTCAAACCATTCACCAAAAACACGCAAACACTGGGGCCGAATCTTGACTTTCTAATCTAAATCAATCAACTGTGGCAGATCATAATGGAAATGCCGATACTTGATGCTCAATTCTTCTTGTGCTTTTTTGGATATTGTGTCGTGCCAAGGAAGAGACATGGAATGTGAATTCCTTGGCTGCAAACATTTCATCGTTTCATGAGTGATCTGCATACATCCGTGCTCATTCATGATTGAATCATGTTCATCGTACAATATGTCATGCCTATGAAAAGGGATCACATAAGGGCGGTGACTAAAATACAGGAAAGCATCACGAATGAACACTCAAACAATGCGTACTGACTAATTATGCGCACACATAATATTTCCTATGGGGGTTTATTGGACCTCGACTCGAAAGCCAAGATCGGTTCTTCGTGATCTATCGAATCTGCAATGAGGTTAGCTTCACTAGAAAACGTATCAACTAAACCATCATCCTTGTGAACAATCACATCTTTATCATGCAAATCATCATACTCGTGAATAATCACATCTTGATTATGCAAATCATCATGCTCGTGAATAATCACATCTTGATCATGCAAATCATCATGCTTATCATTATCATGCAAATCATGTGTGTCGTGCTTTGTGAAAGACAAGACTGAGAGAGTCTCCTTCTCCCGATTCTTTTCAATCTGCGCCTGCACATTAGAAAATAGTAGGACCAACTGTTGCATGCGTTGGGCGCTCTGCGCTTCACGCTCTTTGTCACAAACTGCTGACGTATCAAAACCCTAAAGAATGGAGCCAACTTGCAGATGCTGGCCGAGGGGCCTAAACCCTAAGAGAACAAGTAACAAAAGAAGTCCTATCAACTTATGGGGACCCCGTCCGATGGGACCCCAGTGACATAAAGGAAGTAAAATAAAGCAAGACCCACATACACACACGCAAAACTGATGACGAGGCAGTTGTACGGCAGATTTTCGAAAATTGCAGCGACATGATGACGTGGCAGGCTGTATGGATTTCCGCATTTTGCGTTGGCTGATGACATGGTAGGTTGTACGGATTCCGTGATTTACGTTGGCAGCTTTTTGGCTTTGCTTTTGGACCAGATGCTTTTGAGTTTGAAGGCTTTTCACTGTAATTGCTTTTTAGGCCAAGGACCTTTAAATATGAGGTTAGGGCTCATTCTCTGGCATGCTTCCTGGAGAAGGTGCAGAGTTTGGAGTACCGGCTTGTACTATGTTGATGAAATATAAAGAAATATCGAAAGGGGCACCAAGGTTTGGGGCCAATACTCTCTAGGGTGGAATTCCGCCACTCCATGTCACGTGCCGTCTCTCTCTTTCAGTTCAGTTGTTATTGAAGTGCTAAAAGTCTATACAGTCTGTTCTTTTCTATTGGCACGTGGTGCCCGTCTTGTGACACTCTTCGCGCTCGCGATCCAATTCAGCTTTTATTTCTTTGTGCTCGCGATCCATTTCTGCTTTTCTTTCTTCGGCACCAAGCGTACTTGCTCGCACTCACGCTCTATGGTTGCCATTCTTTCTTTGTATTCACGATCCAAGTCGGCCATTCTTTCTTTGGCCGCCAAGCGTGCTTGCTCGCGCTCACGCTCAAAGTCGGTCTTTCTTTCTGCTTTCTTTCTGCGCGCTCACGCTCCAAGACAGCGCGTTGCGCTTCTTGTTGTAACTTCATATCCATCATCGTCTTGACCAAAGCCTCCACAGGATTTGGTGCAATCCTTGGCGTAGATAGGGAAGGGGGAGGGTCAGAAAAACCTCCTGATGGGGAAAATCCTTCTTCGCCACTTTCATGCTCATCACCTCCACGCGAAGTATCCATTCCGCTTCAGGTAATGACCATACACTGAAGTCTTGGGTTCTTAAGTTCACAAGGAACTTGGGTTCTTGTGGGTCTTGGGTTCTTGGGTTCTTGAGTCTTGAGGTTCTTCTTTAGCATGCAATCTATGTTAGAGAAGGATCTTCTCTTACCCAAGCTCTTCTCTTTCCCGCGGGCGCACCCCTTTGCAGCCTTGCACTCACACCAAGGTTGCTTTTTCCCACCTCACGTCGATTGGCCGGCCGCTAAGTGCATGGTCCGCTCTCAATGAGTGAAAAGAGAAACAAGGGAAGCCTAGACAAGCCCTTCTTTCTTGGGTTTCCTGTCACTCTTCAAAAACACGATTAGGAATCGACACGCCCAAGAGGACATGGGTTACGTGCGACCACAACAAGTAAAAAAAATTATTGTGGTTCTTTCCTTGAGTGATACAGAACACTGCCAAAGCTCTGATACCAATGTAAGGTGCAGCAGATGTGAATGTTGAACTTTGCTCAAGATGAGTGCTCCAAATTGTGCTCAAGGTTCCTTTTCCTTACGGAAGGGAGAGCCTTCCATTCCTTTAGTGAGAGACTGCAAGTGGTCACAAAACAAAGTGGATAAACACTGTGAATGAAGGTGCTCAGACTGAGAGATAGAGAGAGAAGAATACGACACCAGAAAAGTTGTCAAACCCTCCTCCGAAGCCCCACTTCTATGGCGAGAGCGGTCTACTATTAATTGCACAAATCTCTACAATGCTTTGGACTTGCCGATGATGTCGACAACGATGAGAACGACAACGAGACAGGATAAAATCTGAAAATGCTAATAGCTGAAATCTGCAAATCTTTTATCTGCTCAATTCTGTAACAGACTTGGACACTCCAAGTCAAGAATCAACCGCAGCAGCACCAAATAACCACTTCAAAACAATTCACAGATCACAATAGATTTGCACTGGCCCGGCGGAGTTCCGTGCCTAGAGATATTGGCCCCAAAGACTGGCGCCCCTTTCGGTATTTCTTTTTATATTAATCAATCATCAAAGTACAAGAGAGCGGTTAGGGTTTCACTCTCAGACTCTGCGTCCAGATGCCCTGAGAAGTGAAGCCCTCTCCACATAATTTAAAGGTTACAAGGGATGCCCAAAAGCAGAGCCCCAAAAGCTTTTAAAATAAAAAGCATAAGAGTTCAAAAGCTCTTCTCTCTCAAGTTCTCCTTTTCTTTGTTTTAAAAAAAAGCATTCTCTTCAAAAGCAAAATTCGCGTCGCTCATCATTCAAAAAAAAAAAAAAAAATCAACCTCCGCGATTTCCAGAAATTAGGGTTTTTGGCAAAAATTAGGGTTTGCAAGAATTTTAGGGTTTTTGTTGTCCGTAGCCACGTCATCACTTTATGACATACCCCCCTCTTGAAAGCATTGTAATCGACCGCGATTACGCCTGCAAAACCTACAAAAGCCATAAACAGTCTTAGCAGACACTGACTGTTAGTACCTACGTACTAGGAACACACATCTAGCACATGTACAAAATCGACAGTCACACCAGACATCACAGGACATCACATGACATTCAACATTCATTCGGATCTTAGACCTACAAAAATTAGGGTTTGCAAGAATTTTAGGGTTTCTGTTGTCCGTAGCCATGTCATCACTTTGTGACATACCCCCCTCTTGAAAGCATTGTAATCGACCGCGATTACGCCTGCAAAACCTACAAAAGCCATAAACAGTCTTAGCAGACACTGACTGTTAGTACCTACATACTAGGAACACACATCTAGCACATGTACAAAATCGACAGTCACACCAGACATCACATGACATTCAACATTCATTCGGATCTTAGACCATGATTTATCGGCAATGTAGCTAGCAATCACATCTAGGTCCAATCGGGACCTCATCGATGTCCAATTGACTAACCCCTATTGCAACCATGTCTATTCGAGATCAATCAGACCAAAATGCTGCAGTCATTTCGTCTATCAGTTCCTGCACTCACAAGAAGTCAAGAACAATCAGTATCATAATCAAGAATTCCATTTCATAAAGTCATCCAGCAGAATACTGTCAGCTCTCAGTATCCCTGAAGGTCAAAGAGACATCAGTGACTTTAGTATCAAAATCAAGGCATCTGTTGACAAAGGAGTGGAGTGACTCCTCTCTTGTGCATCCCACTGCACCAGATCTCCGGCCAAGCTAAATTATGGGTTCCATTTGGAGTAGACTAAGCTAAACCAAAAGCATCGAGGTAAAGTTTCACAATCTGAGGAGTATCTGCTAGGTCCTCCTCCCTCCATCCACTTCGCATCAAATGCAGGAAAGTTCTTGAACTTAACCAAGAACCGCCTTCGGACTTTACCTTTCTTCGTATCGTTATGTGCCAAAATCTGTTCAGGAACAAGGATCTCCTCGTTTTCTTCCACTTCGGGTTGCTCATCAGGCTCCCCATCATCAGGCACATCACCCTTAACAGGTTTCAAGAGACTCACATGCAATGCATTGTGAATCCTCCAAGTATCTGGCAGTTTCAATCGGAAAGAGACATCATTTATCTTTTCAGTAATCTGGAAAGGTCCGTAGTATCGCATACTAAGCTTTGGAAAAAGCCTCTCCTTTCCCTTTTTCTTTCGTAGGCGTGCCTTCTCAAAAGTAAGAGCACCCAATCATCCTCCTTCAATTTCAAGTCGCGACGATGGAGATCCGCTGCCTTTTTCTGTTGTTCTTGAGACTCCTGCAAAGTCTCGCAAACCTTGGCAACAGCCGTATCCAAATCTCGCGAATATTCATCCGCTTCAAATATCTAATCTTTCGTGCTCAAGAAGGATGGAACCTTCGCAGCACTTTCAACAATCTCACATGGCGTCTTCCCCGTCGAAGAGTGTATCGTGTTATTGTAGGCAAATTCCACCAAAGGTAAGTTCTTTTCCCATTGAGTCTTCTGATCCGAGATACAAGACTTCAATAAATCTAAAATCACTGAATTGGCAATCTCAGATTGCCCGTCAGTCTGCAAGTGGAACGATGACGAGAACTGCAACAGCGTGCCAATGTTCTCCCAAATTGCCTTCAAAAACAAACTCATAAATCTGGGGTCTCTGTCGGACACAATCGTCTCAGACGTGCCATGTAATCGAAAAATCATCGTGATCTTTCTATGTTCTCGGGAGATCAAAAATGAAATCCATTGCAATACTTTCCCAGGGGTGGGTGGGTATGGGTAAAGGTTGTAACAATCCCTGTCCCTTATGCCTGTCAAACTTGACCTTCTAGCATACCAAGCAACTGCGCACAAACTCTTCCACATCCTTTTTGAGTCTCGGCCCAAAGAAGTATTTCTCTACCCCCTTCATGGTGGTAGCAATGCCGCAGTGACCCGTAAAAGGTGGACAGTGGCATTCAATCATAACCTTATCCCTCAGCGGCTGTGTAACGCACAACATAGTCTTTTTCATCAAGTAGCCTTCCCGAAGTAAGTATCCAGCTACTGTCTCCCCATCCCGTATCCGTGTGAAAATATCTGCAAAATCTGTATCTGTGGCATACTGATCGACCATATCCTCGAAGCTCCTATGATGTATCGCGGAAACAGCCAAAACCAACGGTTTCTAAGACAAAGCATCTGCCACCACATTCTTCTGTCCCTGCACATGGACAATCTGGAAGTGAAACTGTGACAAGATGTTCACCCACCGCATCTGCTTTTCCGAAAGCTGCTTCTGTGACAAGAAGTAGCGCAAACTCTGATGGTCTGTAAAGACAACGAAATCCGCTCCGAGTAGGTAATGCCGCCACTGAGTAAGAGCATGGATAACTGCCAAAAGCTCTTTCTCATAAATCTGTGCTGTCATCTCCGGCCTAGAGAACAAACGGCTCTCGTAAGCTATGACATGGCCTTCTTGCATCAAGACCACACCCAGACTACGACCACAAGCATCACAATATACTTCAAATGACTTCTGCAAGTCCGGCAAAGTCAAAATAGGTCCCGTAGTCAATTTCTCTTTCAATGTCCGAAAGGCAGTCACCTTGTGGGTCCCCACGAAAAAGGTACTCCTTTTTGTGTCAAGGTATGCAAAGAGGAAGCAACCTCTGCAAACTTTCGTATGAACCGCCTGTAGTACGAACACAGTCCCAAGAAGCTTCTAACTTCATGGACATTCCTCAAATCGAGCCAATCACGAATAGTCTCTATCTTGGCCGGGCCCATTTGCACTCCTGCTGCTGACACAAAGTGTCCCAAAAAATGTATCTTTGGTAGGAAAATTTCACTTTTCTTTGCATTAATCACTAACGTGTGATCTCGTAATGCGTGAAAGACCTGAAGCAGATGATCTGTGTGTTCTGCCTCATTCTTGGAGAAAACAATGATGTCGTCAAAGAAAGTGCCAACAAATAGCCTGTACTCTCGAAAAATCCTATCCATCATCCGGTTAAATGTCGCAGGAGCATTGGTTAAGCCAAAAGGCATCACCAAAAACTCAAACAACCCAAAAGTTGTCCGAAAAGCTGTCTTGTAGACGTCTCCCGGCGCTATTCTGATCTGATGATATCCACTCTTCAAGTTAATCCTGCTAAAGCACGAGGATCCTTGTAACCTGTCGAGTATATCATCGATCCTAGGAATCGAAAATCTGTTCTTGATGGTGATTTTGTTGAGAGCTCTATAATCGATGCACATTCTCCAAGATCCGTCTTTCTTCAAAACCAACAACACTGGAGAGCAATACAGTGAAGTACTAGGCTGGACAAGACCCTTTTCCAAGAGGTCTTTCACTGGGTTCATAATCTTTTCATTCTGTACTCGGCTCACACGATAAGGTGGCCGGTTCGGTGACGTGCTTCCAGGTATCAGATCAATGGTTTGATCTTCATGCCCTTTGAAAAGCAATCGGCATGAGTGTGGAGAAAAATCTTGGCGTTCTTTTGAACAGGTCAAAACATATTCAACCTTTATCCAGCGTTCAGTTCTCTCCCAAAAGAATGAGTAAGAAACTGAAGTTCATCAAGTACAATCTCTAAGCCCTTCATTTATCAAAGTCGCTTTCTCGGCCCGGTAGTCAACCACGGTGTAGTTCTTGTGGTACCAAGGGATCCTAAGTAGAACGTCACTCGCGTGCCCTGAACACCCCTGTCATTGCAAACAAAGTTTGCCAATGCTCGGTGTAATGGCAACATCCCATCCGGGTACTACCTGTGCCTGTGGCGTCAGTCTGTCGGGCGTAATTCCAAATCGAGCCACCAATTCCAAGTGAAAAGAAGTTGGCCTTGGCTCCTTCAAAAGAGCTTCCTGATCCTTCACTTTGCCCCAAAAGCGGCAAAGTTTGTACTTTCATTCATTAGATTTGGTGCAGGTCCCACGCCATGTGATACCAATTCCGCTTTTCTATCTGCCTTTTCTGCCACCTTCCTCAGCTGCTCTCGAACTCTCAGGCCTGTCGTCGTCTTTATCATTCTGTTCTTTCTGTGCCTTATTAGGGCACTTCGCGGAGATATGTCCCTGTTCCCCGCATCCAAAGCACTTCCCCTCTCTGATGAAGCGAGCTCTCTCCTCAGGAGTAAGCTTGGGTCATGCATCATTTTTCTCTTGGTTGCTCTTTTTTCTTTCTACTTTCATTCCCAGAAGTCTATTCGGCTCGTTGTGTCATGGCCTCATGTGTGGGGTAGGTCAGACTGCCAGAGTGAATGGCAAAGCCCCGCTTCGCATGACTCATCAACTCCTTAATAGAAGCTGACTTCTGTTCCAAGCAGTGATCTCGGATCTCTGTAGGTAAACCCAAGGTAAGCCGCTCAATCTGTTCTCTGAACGAGATCTTCTTGAATGAAGAGGCGGGTAGAAAAGAGCTCCAGAATCTTTCACAGTAAGCATTGATTGTATCTTTCTTGATCATCCGAAGATGGTTCCAAGCAGCTCGTACATCTCGTTCATATTCTTGCGTCAACCAAGAAGAAATAAAAAGCTTCTTAAATTTCAGCCATTTAACTGGCGCACTCTTGTTAAAAGAAGCGTGGACCACCAAGTACGAGCATTCCCCTTAAGGTAAGAGGTAGCTCTCCGAATCTTGGAGTGCTCTGAATAGCGTCCTCCCGCGAAAGCGATGTCAAACTGCTGTATAAAAGACAAAGCCTTCGAAGCATCTAAGTATCCTGAAAAAGTATCAAACTTGATCGAGTGGCCACCTTCCTTAAACTCTTGGACTTTCTTGCTTTTATCTTCGAGAAAGTCATACTGGTTAGCTTTGTAAAAAAAATTCTTCTTGTTCGCATAAAAGTTTCCATGATCAGAATCTGAGCTGTCTGTAGACGAGTCCTCAGTAAAACTGTCAGTCTCTGGGCGAGATGTAGCCTTCTTCTTGCCCTTTCCGAAGCTTTGTTTCTTGCTTCGCTTTTTACCTTTTCTGTCTTCTTCGCTCGAATCCGAGGAGCTAGAAGAACTATCAGAAGAAGAAGAAGAAGAACTCGGTACTCCTTCAAATAGAACACGCTTCTTCTGTTTCTTTGCCTTGTCAAAAGTCGACTGACGACCCAAATAACATGGAAAGTCAATGCTTTTCTTCAGCTTTTTGTCGTGCTTTTTGGCTTTCTTGTGCGCGCCAAAAAGCTGAGCAATCCGTGCATCAACCACGTTCTCCAGCTCCTTCTCCGTATATTTTCTTGGAGGCAGAAGGTTTCTTGAGAGCGGGTTTCGGGAGTGGTGTTGTGGTTCTTTCCCACTCCATCTGTACCTCTTCCAAAGAGGTCTGGTTCATATATTTTGCCATCTTCGGGTCCTTGGCAAAATTGAGCATCATCTTTGTTGCATCGCCGATCAACTGGCGACGCTCCATCTCTCGCCGCTCCGCCCAAGTAGGCCAAGGCAGGCCATACTCTGTCTGAATCTTCGTTGTGATCCCAGCCCGCATCTCCAGATGCAGAGGGAGTCGACTGATCATTGCCTGAAGCCACAGGTGCCGCGGAAAAGAAAAAATCGGGGATCAGATTTCCCGTAGAAGAGAAATCGGCCGTGCTCTGATACCACTGTAACAGACTTGGACACTCCAAGTCAAGAATCAACCGCGATAGCACCAAATAACCATTTCAAAACAATTCACATATCACAATAAATTTGCACTGGCCCGGCAGAGATTGCAGGGCCGCCAGCATGTCATGCGCCATGGGGTGTAGATTGCATCACGAAGCAGCAATCCAGCCAGCGTTGCATGTGCCAAGGGGGTGCGATCACGAAGGGACACGCCGTCGCGAAGGGGTGCGAACACGAAGGGGCGTGCCGTCGCGAAGGGGTGCGAGCTCGAAGGGGCAGCCTGCTGAATATGTGGCTATTTGCACAAAGAGGTGCAAGCAAAAGCCAAAGGGTGCATCCCACGAAAGGGCAATAGCAGGACCACCAACATCACCTTCACGGGTACGCGCACGCGCGCACACACATCTGTGTTCTGTTTTCTGTTTACAGAATTGAGAAATAAGGTCTAGGTTACCTCATATGCTCGTATGCACATGCATACCACCTTTCTTCTGCTTCCATGCAACTCCGGGAAGGGGGGGAGAGGGTAGCGGCGAGGGTGAGAGGCTCACAACCTTCGGGTCCCGGGAAAAATTTGCTCTGATACCACTGTAAGGATTCTAGTCGCTAATCCTTAATTAAGTACTTAAACTCATGATTAAGACTTAAGAAACTGAAACTGAACTCAAAACAAGACTTAGAAGACTCTGTGTTTGATTGATTGATGACTTGTTGAAAACTGAGTACAATAGGCTCCTTATATAGGAGACGAAGAGACATAAATGAAAAGACATGTCTCTTAGTGAAGAGACATGACTTTAGACGTAAAGACACATCCTTTCGGCGAAGAGCTGCAACAATTGGGCGAAGAGTCGCACCCGTAGAGCGAAGGGGTGTGACCAGTCGTCGAAGGAGTGTGGCTTTTGACGAAGAGGCACGTCTTTTGGGCGAAGGGGTGTGACCATCCAAGCGTAGGGATTCTGCTTGGCATGGCACTTCGCGTATCTACAACTAAGAGTAGATGTATTGCTGTTAACATAGTCACAATCGTGACATGTCTGTTGTCTCTAGGATGTTGCAAATGCAAAACCCTAGCTGATCTGCGATGCAAATGAAAACGTTCGCTCTTGGTCTTTGGTCCTTGGGTGAAAACGCTAAGTTATCCGGGGGGGGGGGGGGGGGTTCTCTTGCTGAGAAGGTGCTCTGTTGGATGTCACGTCTCTGCTGCCTCTTCTACCAGAAAGTGCTAGCGCTAGGTTTTCTTACATACTTGCTGAGTCAGATTGCCCTACCTAGTTTCCCAACAAAAGTCACGTAATAATAACAAGTGAAAATTGCTAAAATAGGGAAAATTGGTCTGTGCACTGTAAAAATGCTCCTGATGGGTTCTAATGATCATGTTGTGTGCAACTAGAGGATATGCATCTACTCTAAGTGCCTGGGCATACACGGTCTGCGAACAGACTCACAAAAGTGCCAGAACACTTCCTATTCTAGGCTGATTGACCTGAACAAAACCCTTGTCATGAATCTCTCTCTCTCTCTCTCTCTCTCTCTCTCTCTCTCTCTCTCTCTCTCTCTCTCTCTCTCTCTCTCTCTCTCTCTGAGAGTTCAACTCTCCTCGTCGGCTAGATCTTTAAGGTCTCCTTGGGATAGTTTCCTACGACGTTAAAACTCTCTTCTTCTCGGGTGTGGGTGTGTGTGTGTGTGTGTTAATAAAAAGAGGAAAATGGTATAACCTTTCTATCACCCAAGTGTGGTAGATTGGTTATGCCATTTCCCTCTTGAATAACAGGTCTTGAGTTCAACTCTCCTCGTCGGCTAGATCTTTAAGGTCTCTTGGAATAGTTTCCTACGATGTTAAAACTCTCCTCTTCTTCTTCTTCTTCTTCTTCTTCTCCTCTCCCTCTCTCTCTCTCTCTCTCTCTCTCTCTCTCTCTCTCTCTCTCTCTCTCTCTCTCTCTCTCTCTCTCTCTCTCTCTCTCTCTCTCTCTCTCTCTCTCTCTCTCTATGCTGTCGTGGCAGACTATACGGATTTCGTTGGCAGCTTTTTGGCATTGCTTTTGGACCAGAAGCTTTTGAGTTTGAAGGCTTTTCATGTTAAACTGCTTTTGGGGCCTAGGGCCTTTAAATATGAGGCTAGGGCTAATTCTATGGCATGCTTCCTGGAGAAGGTGCAGAGTCTGAAGTATCGGCTTGTACTGTGTTGATGCAATATAAAGAAATACCGAAAGGGCGCCAAAGTTTGGGGCCAATACTCTCTGGGGTGGAATTCTGCCACTCCGTGTCGCGTGTCGTCTCTCTCTCAGTTCAATTGTTATTTGAGTGGTAAAAGTCTGTTCAATCTGTTCTTTTCTATTGGCACGTGGTGCCCGTCTTGTGACAAGAAATATGAGGGCGCTCGGACAAGGTGGGCGACCGGCCCCAAACTCGGGCGGTCGGACCAGGTACAACCTAGACTATGGGTGGCCAGCCCGCAGACATACTAGCCGTACATGTATGCCCTAGACTTGAGTGAAGCAACAGAGTGGTGTAAGTCTAACAAGGTTTCCCCGTCTAGATCTAGTGAGTGAGGGCTTCTTTGCAGCTATTCCCGGCCTTGTGAGACTTTTCCAAATTCTACGCATGTCGAGGGATTATCCAGATTTTGTCCAAGTTGGCCATTTGTAGGCCTTTGAGTTGGACGCCCTGTTGTATGCCCTATTTCCTCATAATTCCATAGTTTTGGGTCATGGGTATTTGCAAGTGTCGGGCATTTTGGAGCCCAAGCGGGGTACCCTCATTTTGGCAACACAAAACCCTACAGCTCTCTAGTGTAGTAGAGTTGCCCTGCAAGGCTTGTCCGATCTCTCTACATCTTCTATCTCAAGTAATTTTTCTTTATCTTCTCTCCCTTTCACGTGTTTCTTTGTCACTACACCTTCCATTGCAGGCTGACATTGGACCTACCACGTCAACTTTGGATCACCGCTTCCAATCGAACTTAAACTGGACTCATCCTCTTCCTCTTTTGATCCATAGGGTCAAGCCACATCACTCAGTTGTTTGACATGCCTCCCCTTAAGAGGAGTAATTTCATCTAGAAAACAAATTCAATTCTTGAGCGAACGCTGATGTTATACAGAAATGCCAATGACCATCCCCTCACAACAATACACTCGCTATACTAGAGTTTAGGAGGACTTGAAGGCCATCTTCTGGTTTCCCATCTAGATCTAGTGAGTGAGGGCTTCTTTGTGCCTGTGCCTAACCTTCTGAGGCTTTTACAATTCTAGACATGTGGGGGGATTTTGTCCCTTGTTGGCTTTTGTGTTGGGCGCCCTATTTTTTGCACTCTCTCTCTTCATTTGGAGTTGGGTTGGGCATTTTCTGTGACCCCCTATATAGGGGAGGGGGGGTGCCCTCGTTTTGGCAATAGAGCCTTGTATCTCTCGCGATAGCAAAGTTGCCCCCGCAAGACTGTCCACTCTCTATCCATTTTCTCTCTCTAGCGTCTCTCTCTACCATGCTCCCGTGTCACCACACCTTTCGCTGCACTTTTGACATTTCTATGGGTGGGCTCTCACTCTAGAACGCCAAGACTTGAGGAAAGTTTGCAAATGTAAGGATCACAAGTTGGGCTAAAGCTTTATATTAAGGAAAACCATGAAATTGCTAGCTTTTAAAATAAAACTTAACCAACAAGCGTTCTATTCTCTTGACAATTATGTTGTAATTGTTGTTAATTATGCTTTTAAGCGTTCTCAACTCACAGCTTTCCCATTGAAGTGTGAGCTAGGCACAATACACTCAATTGCACAATGGATAGAGATCATGCTCGATAGGAGGTGATAGAAGATAAAATGACCATAAACTATAGCATATAATATATCGCGTATGTATATGTTTGTGTGCCCATGTATGTGCATGAACACGCGTCTTGGTGTTTATCCATACAAACCTCTACTAAACAAAGCATCCACCTCAAAAGAGGATGCCACTCCCAAATTCATCTCAATCATCCACAAGAATACATAACCATCGGCAGTAAAGACAACCTAACCATGCATCTTTGTCTACATAACACAACACTCACCATCCTTCTTAGCTTCTTGGCATTGTTCCGAACCATGCTGACGTATGACATCCAAGCACTCAAGCTCCTCATTATCCCCAAAATTAAAAAGAACGACTGCTCCATAACTGAAGACCACAATATAGCGCGTAGAGCTCCATGTGGTCATCCCTTGCATATCCTGGTGTCAAGCAAAAGATTAACCAGTTAATTTTTATGAAAAACGATTTGGCGCTGATGCTAACCATAGGGAAAGCAAAACACACACAAATTTGCCAGTGGCCGGAGGACATCCTGGAGGTCGATCCTTCCATTTCAAGATTAGATGATTACGAGATGCAATTGTTCCAAGAAACTGCTCATCTTGCAAACTTTTCAAGTTTATTCTGTATAAAAGCCCAAAAAAAGAAGTGCATAAGTTTTTGTATCCATAACCATCATCCTGCTACAAGAACCTGCTCAACCTATACTTTCTCTTTGCTTGACATTGTTCAGAAATCTTCTCCTCGTGATGGACCCAAAAACGAAAACTCCTTAATCATGGCTCTAGTGGTCATTGGGAGTTTTGGTGCAACTTCTGAGACAAAACATGATAGTTTTCCTACATTGTCATGGCATATCGAAACTACTCGGATGATAATTTTCCACTCTCGTGTAACTTCTACCACACCACCTCATAATCCCAAAAAGTTTAATGCCCTGTGAAACACATGTAGACATTGTATCATGAAGCTGTCTAAAAGTAATTTTGCTAACATTAGACCTTGGACCATGCAATTCACATTGTCCACTTGTAGTGTAAGGTCTAATGCAGGGAAACACACTTTTAGACAGCCCAATGATACAATGTATGGGTAAACTCATTTTGAAATGAACCTAAGAGCACTTTGCAGTAGTTGTTTCACTCTGCAGATATGATCTTCTGATTTGACTTTGAGTGAATGGCCACGTTGCATTGCTTTCACTGGTCTTATAGTTTTAGCACAACTCTATGAGATGGAATGGAGCAGGCATACCTCCGAGAGATGAAATAAGCTTTCACAGGGATGTAGATGTCGGTAGGTTCACCAAAAGGGGCTGGCGGTGGTAATGAGCTAGGTTCCTCGGGAATCATATAAGCCTCTTGATCCTGCACAGGGTTCGAGTTTGAGGAGGGTAAAAGCATGGCTTGAGGGGAAGCAGAAGACAAAGTTGGAAGAAACTGTTGCTTTTTCTGCTGCTCGGTTTCCCATCTCAAAGAGTCTCTCTCGCAACCAGGGTCATCTCTTCCAGGAAGATCATCCTCTGCAAAAGATGATGAAGACGAAAACCTGGAGCCCCTCAAGCTGAGAGAAGAGAGCTGGTTGCTGAGAGAACGGCAATCCTTAATAGCCTGCGCAATAAAGCAGCGAGTGCGGCAGACTGCATTTGCTTTTCGCTCGAGGTCGCAATGCACTGCAGCTGAAGCTTCAAACCCAGTTGAGTAGCGGGGCTCGCTTCTGACAGAACGAAGAAGCACAGTGCAGAGTCGATGGCGAGCAGCCATCAAACTGGGTGCACAAAATCAGACGTTGGCAGTCGCCATAGGTTTGCTTCGACGAGGGACGAGAATGGAGGGTTGTGTCTCTCTAGGCTCTATTGAGTAGGGCCCTCCAATCATTTTAAATGGAAAAATGAATTGGGTCTAGCCTCTAGAAATTGGTCTATACTATGTGTAAGGCCCCTGTCAGACTGGGACACCCGTCCCACTCTGATTTTCGGAGGGTTCGCAACTTCGCTGTCACACACAAATTTTAACAAAAGAGAAGCCCTGAGCGCACAGCGAATGGGGGTAGGGCAGATGATGAAGCCCCCGCGTTGCACGTTGCACAGCAGGGCTCAGAGCCCGTGAGTTCCCTTCCCGCGTGCCTTTTTGCAGATGGCCATGGAGTTTGGAAACTTGGCCGAGGTGTTTGCCCGTCCCTCTGACAAGGTACTCGACCAACTTTACCTTTTCGCCCAACGAACCGATGCTCGCCACCTAAGCAAGGCCACCTCTTGTCTGCCCTAGTGTGACACGGACCTAAGTAGCACAAATGCCAACATTCACAAAGACCAACCTTCTCTACTAGTTATGCCGTTTCCCTATTCACAAACGGGTCTCTCCTTGTCGGATAGATCTTTAAAGGTCTCTTGGGATAGTTTCCTACAATGTTGAAATACTCTTACTCTCAAGTGTGTGTGTTTGTGTGTGTGGGTGTGCGTGCCAATAAAAAGAGGAAAATGGTATAACCTTTCTACCACCCAAGTGTGGTGATTTGGTTATGCCATTTCCTTGTTGAGTAATAGGGTGTGTGGGTGTGTGCGCTAATAAAAAGAGGAAAATGGTATAACCTTTCTACCACCCAAGTGAGGGAGATTGGTTATGTCATTTCCTTCTCGAGGAAAGCTCTTAATAAAAAGAGGAAAATGGTATAACCTTTCTACCACCCAAATGTGGTAGATTGGTTATGTCATTTCCTTCTTGAGTAAGAGCTCTTGAGATCGACTCTCCTTGTCGGATAGATCGTTAAGGTCTCTTGGGATAGTTTTCTACGACGTTAAAATACTCTCTTGCTCTTATTCTCGAGTGTGTGTGTGGGGGGGGGTGTGTGTGTGTGCACGCGCTAATAAAAAGAGAAAAATGGTATAACCTTTTTACCACCCAAGTGTGGTAGATTGGTTATGCCATTTCTCTCTTGAGTAACAGGTCTTGAGTTCGACTCTCCTTGTCGGATAGATCGTTAAGGTCTCTTGGGATAGTTTCTACGACGTTAAAATACTCCCTCTCTCTCTCTCTCTCTCTCTCTCTCATGCTACATGCAAAGCATGAGGAAAGGATGTGCGTGCAAAGCACGAGAAAATGATGAAGACATGGTCTTGTTGGATTGTCTTGCATTCCTTGCGTTCCAAGTTCTTTCTTTGGTTGCACTACACATGCACATAAGTCTTGGCATCATCGCTCTACGCACGCAGTCCCACGATGCGAGCAGGACCATGATGCAAGGCTCATCCGCTCAATGTGATCCCTTATCAGACCTCGCCCACTCTCGAATTTTGAGATTCTCATGGGAGCTGAAGAGCAAATTGTCGATCGTCGCCAAAGGTCACACAAGCAAACCTTTTCTGCTAATTATATAGCTTCCATGGCTGCTCTCAAGTTTTTCTTTGAGGCGTAAAGCAATGGAGAGGTGTTTTGAAGGAGGAGGCAATTAGCATGGAAGGGAGGCGAGTTGTGTAGCGAGCAAATGAAGGGCTAATACAGGCAAGGGTGGACCAATCCTCTCAAAGGTTCCACCATGTGCTATAGGCAAGGGTGGACCAGTCCTCACAGGGCTCCACTATGTGCTATATGCAATGGTGTACCATCCTCGCAAGGGTGGAGGCGAGGAGGACGAGAGGAAGGCTATACAAAGGAGGTGATGAAGTTTGAGAAAAAGAGAGGGGAGTCAAGGAATATTCCCAACTATTGCATTTTCTTTTAAGGGTTACCAGTAGTAATAGTAGTAATTTGAGCCTAGGAGGAGAAGTCAAATGTGAGGAATTGTTAATGATCGTCTCTCCATGTGCATGTAAGTAGGGCAAACAGGGTTAATTGACACATGGGCATAGTAGGCCTACGGGCCACCGCTCACAACTGGGGCCAAATTTTAGGGTGCCACTAAATGTTTCAGGACACTAAACCCAACCAAGAACTAAACCTCGACAACCCTTTATCCTAGTTTAGTTTCAACAAGTCCCATGTTTCTTCTTTAATCCCACAACATATGTGTCATGTAGGTATTTGTGATGCACTTTTGACAGTGTTTTTGCTCTCTTATAAGTTGATGTCTCTCATGTAGTGATTGAGGCAATGTTTGGTTGAGGTGGGTGTTTAGTTCAGTGAGAGATTTTGATTTGATTGTTTTACTTTGGTGCTTATTTACATGCAAATCTACTATTGTTTAGCCACTTTGCTCTACATATCTCAGGCTTATGTACACTATATGGATACTACCTTGTACGCTTGTGTGGTTCCAATTTGGCACTATATAGCAGTTGGTCTTGAGTTGTGCTTGCATAGTCTTCTGCAAGGTTGACCTGAGGTTTTTCGAAGTGAGGCATTGGGGATCGGACTCAATCAAATTACTTATGAGAGGTGGATTAAGTCGCTAGAGCCATAGGACATGTATAGGTGGGCATGAATGCTCACTAGCCATTGGCTTGACACTATCTTGAGTCACTATAGATTTTGTTTAAGCCCAAACTTTGATAGACTTCTACTCATTATTCATGGTTGTCATCATTCGAGTTTTACGATGAAATATTGTCAAACTTTTCTCGGAATATTAAGAGATTCTTTGCCTTAGTTCATCTTTTGATGTATGCATTCTTTTCCAAAGGTTTGGTTTTCAAAATTGCCCAATTACTATCAAAAAATTCTCTCGTGCACTTGCTGCATTCTCGTGCTTGAATATGGTAGCATCTATATCGAATAAAGAGCTTTTTAACATTAAAAAGTTTTATGTTAGGATTTTTTCTTTATAGAAAGAACAAATTCAAAATGTTATTATCCAAAAGAAGCAATTGAAGTCGTTGTTTGGCTTAGAACCTATGCCTACTAGCATGACGAGGATTGGCTCGAGTTAACTGCATTAGCAAAATCTGTAATGGAAATTGAAAACTATTTATTTATCGTAGCTGATACGTAGCAAAATCATAAGCGAACAACGATCCAGGAAAAAGGATAGCACATTCATAAATATATTATTATTAAAGTGCTCTTTATGAGTTATGGTCAGTGTACTTATGGGTGGATAGTTTGTAATCATTTTGAGCATTCAAAAAATCTATAAATAAATATGTACAAGAGGAAAATGCTCACTCTTGCACGAAGGGGAGATTGCACCAAGTGTTTGTGTTATTCTTCTCTCCTCTCCTCTCTTCTCTCTCGTCGTGTTGGTGTAGAACTCCACTTTAGGAGGTGCATATGCACATGCTTTCTCTCCCTCTTGCTCTATGTCTCTCTCAGATCGTGGTAGTCTCATTTATATGTATATGTGGTACGCCAAGTATGGAGATCTTTTATCGATCATAGCATGGTTTTTTTGTGTATTTCGTAGGGACACCACCCTTCCGACTGTTGCAGTGGTATCCTAGCTCAGACAACGCTCTTGGTCATGCTCAAGTTGCAAAGATCAAGAATCAAGCCATGGATGTTGTAAAGAAGATAAGCGTTTTGTTTTTTTAACAAACTATAGAATATGTTATTCTTGTCACGATGTTTTGATTGAACATAATTAACTTAAAATCTTGAAATTTGTTTACTGCATAATTGTTTTGTATGTTGTAGAGACCATGTTGCTTGACTAGGAGGAGAAGCATGGCAAAAATGTATGAAGAGCCTTCGAGTAAGCAGAGATGACTCCTATAATATGCATAGATTTATCCCAAAACTTGTGCTCAACGATTGTTTTTCAAGAGAAAATAGGATAACTAAGCTATCACGCTTCGGTCATTTCGAAACAAGAACGAGAAGAAGGATCATAGTAGTTTCAGTGTCGCAAGAATAGAGTTCGAACGAAGTAGAAGGAAGATAAATTTTAAAATCCCAAAGACCTCAAAGATCTAATTGTGACCTCCTATTTGACAAGGAACTCGATTGACCCATCTACCACACCTCAACGTGGTGGGAAACGACCCTCAAACTATTTTCTTTTCAAACCAGTGATAAGACATAGTAATAGTTTAATTTAATAAAAGAACATTGTGGGAGGAGTAACATCACGGGTCCAAACAAGATGGCAAAACCGGGCAAGATTATGGAGCAGCATGGGAAACAAGATGCAGAAGAGTAAAGGTGGCAGATCCCACAATTCTCGACAGCTCTTGCATACAACCCAAACACATCGTGTGTAGCTCACAAACCCTTACATGGTACCACCCAACCTTGTATGGATCTTTTTCCCCCCCTTGTGACATTGTGTGGGGCCGAATTTTACTGGCCAACTTGGTGATTGGCTTGTGGCGTCCCTTGCCAACCAACATACAGTTCTCCTTTGTTTTGAGCTACTTACACGGCACCTACTATCACACAATTTTACAACCACTCACAACCCCCCCTTTTCGCTTTGCAGCTCGCTCCCACCCAACCTTGCATTGAGCTCAACCCAACCCCCCCCATGACATCGTGTGGCGCTGACTTTTACTGGCCAACTTTGGTAACTGGCTTGTGGCGTCCGTTGCCAAACAACACACAACTCTCCTCTTTTTTTAGTTGCTTACGATGCCTTTTATAACCACTCACAACCCCCCCTTTTTGCTCTGCAACTCACTCCCACCCACCCATGAACTATCCACATTCCTGGCTCATTGAAAGCTTTCACACATACCTAGCGAGTCTCGATAGGCTTTTCTTGGAAATTGGAAGTGGGTAGATAGCATGCAACCCCCTTGAACCACTACATTTTTCTCCCAACCAGTGATGCACATGACCATGCAACCCAAACCCCCCTCCCACTCACCATGCGATCGTCAATGGGCTGCGATGACACTTTATCTCTCTCTCTCTCTCTCTCTCTCTCTCTCTCTCTCTCTCTCTCTCTCTCTCTCTCTCTCTCTCTCTCTCAACCATGCTGCCAATCGTCTTGTGCATGACAACCCAACCCATGAACAATTACCCACGATGTCCAACTCTCTTCCCCTCTCTCCCTCCCTCATCTCATATACCTGCAAACCAGTCCCACTGATTCTCTCTCTCTACAACTGCAGTCCCCCCTTCTCTCTACGCTAGCCATCCGAACCGCTAACCGCCCACCCTCAATGACAATTCTCACCAGTTACACATCATCCCATTCTCTCTCACCCTTTTTTGGCACCATTTTTTATGAGCCACACACACTTTTTATTTTTTTATTTTTGAATACTCTTTTTGACAACCCATCTCTATACCGACCTCCACCTTTTGATCTATCACCCCATCCCCAACCTTTTGCATTATTTAGTATACACAGGAGAGCAACCCCCATATCTAATCATCAATAATCAAATGCAACAACGAAACTCTCTCTCTCTCTCTCTCTCTCTCTCCCCCGCTGCCTGTTCCTTTAACTTTACCCTAGGGCTATCCCTCTCTCCTTCCTTCCACTCATCATCTCCAACCTCCACTCCTTCCCTACTTCCTACGTTCTTAATTAAACTCCTCGCTCCACATTTTCTAAGACCGGGGGGAACAACACATTCAATAACCACTTAATCGTACTATATATAGGGCCGTGGCCTCTAGCTCTTAGCTACATACATACCCCCGTACTGCATAGTTTTGGCCCTTGGCTTGGCATTACTCCCCCCTTGGAGGAGTGCTTTTGTCTTCAAAAACAAAAGTGGTGATATCTTCGTAAGAACACTAATGTTTTCCATCGTGGCATCCTTCACACTACAACACAACATGGAGATATCGACGCGCGTATATCGACGAAATTAGCGGGCGTCGCTATACGCGTCGATATACGTGTCTCAATGTACGCCGATATACGCGTGGAAAGGCTTTACTTCTCACGCGTATATCGACGCGTATAGCGACGCAAAAAAAAAAGGGGAAAAAAGCGAAACCCGCGAGCAGCAGGGGCCATTTTCGCCTGCGCTCTGCTCAAATCTTGGCCTCCACCTGCTGCGCAGGTATTATGCCCCCCCCCCAACCCCTCTCTCTCTCTCTCTCTCTCTACATCGTGTGTGTGTGTGTGTAGGGGAGGGAGAGAGAGAGAGAGAGAGAGAGAGAGAGAGAGAGAGAGAGAGAGAGAGAGAGCGCTGTGTGTGTGTGTAGGAAAGAGAGAGAGAGAGAGAGAGCGGTGTGTGTGTGTGTGTGTAGGAAAGAGAGAGAGAGAGAGAGAGAGAGAGAGAGAGAGAGAGCGGTGTGTGTGTGTGTGTGTAGGAAAGAGAGAGAGAGAGAGAGAGAGAGAGAGAGAGAGAGAGAGCGGTGTGTGTGTGTAGGAAAGAGAGAGAGAGAGAGAGAGAGAAAAGTGTGTGTGTGTGTGTCTAGGAAAGAGAGAGAGAGAGAGAGAGAGAGAGAGAGAGAGAGAGAGAGAGAGAGAGATAGAGAATTAATGTATGCTTAGGAAATTAAAATTAAAGAAAAATAATTAAAGAGTGAAATGAAATGAAATGTTATATTAACGTCTTCGAAAGGCCAAAGTGACCTATGAGACATGAGACAAGAAAGTTACAATGTGATGGATTTGATACAAAGTCAGAGTAAGAAGATGACAAAATAAAATATTATGGAATCCTAAACTGCTGGGTATGGACTAAACGGTTAAACCAGCTAGCTGGGATAGGTAGATCATAGGAGATCCAGCAGCTGTCGCTGGCGGATCTCATCAATCTCCTCCATGGTCAGTAGTCTGATCGGGCGTTATGCATGTCGAGCCAAAGTGACCTAGCTAGATCCTCTAATGCAGCCTGTATCGATGTTGTGTAGTCCTCCGCAGTCGTGGACGTCTAGATCTCCCTAGCTCAGTCTCTCGTTCGATCAGTAGAGAGATAGGGAAGTAGAGAGCGGGAGAGAGAGAGAGAGAGAGAGGTAAGTAGAGAGAGAGAGAGATAGGAAATAGAGAGATAGAGAAAGAGAGTTATATATATATATATATATATATATAGAGAGAGAGAGAGAGAGAGAGAGAGAGAGAGAGAGAGAGAGAGAGAGAGAGAGAGAGAGAGAGAGGTAGGGAAGTGAAGAGAGAGAGAGAGAGAGAGAGAGAGAGAGATAGGAAAATAAGGAAATAGAGAGAGAAAGAGAGATAGCGAGAGAGAGAGAGAGAGAGAGAGAGAGAGAGAGAGAGAGAGAGAGAAAGAGAGATAGTGAGAGTGAGATCGAGAGAGAAAGAGAGATCGAGATCGCTTTTTTGAGCAAGAACCATGCAAGGCTTCTGAATCTTTCTCAAGTTGCTCATCCATCTTCACATTATCTTCTGGCTTGGACATGGAGGCCCCGTCCGGTTTACAATCAGGTAGAAAACTTTCATTGGGCTGAGAACTTCCATGGCTTGTGCTTTCATCAAGTGCGGCATTGGAAAGCTTTCTCTGACAGGCTACCTTGGAATGGAGGCAGGTGGGTTCGTAGACAGAGAAGAAACTATGGAACTAAAAGAGGCAAAGGGGTTTTGTCTGCTACATGCATTGCCATGTACACCTGGGAGTGCACATATGTGTCTACCCATATAGGATTTGACCAATAAAGACGAGATTTTGACCCGGTGGTCCTGATCTCCGTACACCTCTAGACCGAGGTGTACGGAGATTGGGCAAGACTAGAGAATGCGAGGTAGTTTACATTGTGAGGAGTATATATATATATATATATATATATATATATATATATATATATATATATTAAAACAACATTCATAATCATTGTAGATGGCAACGTCATCAACTAACATGGAGGAAAAGATTGCATGCTCGTGCACGCTTTGCAAGTATCAAATCCTGCGCAAGCGTAGGATATGTAATGAGCATGTGCACAAGTATGGAGAGTTTGCTAGAGAAACTGTACAGAATCTACGATACGACTCCTATGGAACGGGCATTGATTTCCGCGACATAGCACCTACATTTGAGAGAGAGAGAAAAAAGATTATGCGTGAAGGTCCGACCAATATAGAGCCACGGATGGAAGCAGAAAAGGGCTTACAGAGAGAAGACAACGGCATGGAGGAGATGCTAGATCTTATCGATGATGCCTCACTCGTCGAGGCCTAGGCCTGTAAGTGTTTGTGTGAAGACTTTGATTTAAAATTAAGCTTAAAGTTAATTTAAACAACTGTGTTCTGACGCTTCATTTTGCTTTCTTTGTGCAGGACTTTAGTATGGCAGACGAGATTCCAGATCTCGCTTCCATGAGTGCAGATGCATTCATGGGCTTCGTTACACGGATGACGCCTGCTCAGATGGCAGAGGCATCTCAGTACTGGGTAGCCAGAGGCACTGGTACTACGCCTCCGGGCTTCACACCCGAGGGACCGACGCCTAGGGGGGGACGCCTACGGGGTTCAGGACGCCTATGGGTACGATGCCTTCTTCTCCCATCACGGCCGCTTCGACACCTAGGGGTGGGGCAGAGGCGGGTACGTCCTCATCTCCGCAGCACAGGCGCACTCGCCGATCTCGGCGATCGTCAGGTGGAGGTGGTGGTTACTGTGGAGGAGGGTCCACAGATGCTTCGACCCCTCCTCGCTCACGACCCCCGTCTTACCCAGGCACACCTCTCGATACACCTATTGGCACACCTCGGACACCTTGGGGGGCACACGATCCTAGTGCCTCCAAGCTCTATACTGTACGGGGAGATGGTTCTGTTGACATGGATAGAGTCGGGACTGAGATGCGACAGCGGATTCGCCAGCTCATGGAGCTGCAATTTTGGACCAGCATTCTGACGTCTTGGGATCAGCAAGACAAGGAAAAAGTCACTTACATAGTGGAGACCATCCTGAGAGAGTACTAGCCTGCTCCGGGTTCTTCCGTTGTTTCGGCGCGGTGGATCAAGGGTGTTGCACGGGACACCATCAAACATCGACGAAATGCAGCTCGGAAGGCTTTCAGGACCGGCTCACCGAAGCCTTCGGGCATCCCACACGAGACGTGGCTGCAGATCAGGGAGGATGAGCGGACAGCGGCCACGCGGTTCAGACAGTAGCGTGAGGCCGCGCAGGTACGACAGATGACTAGGGGGACATCTCATCTTGACAGAGGAGGCTTCGACACCTTTCGCTATGAGTTTGTGAGTTTCTAATCCAATCTTAACTATGGCGTTTTTTAAAACGCGATGAATCATGTATTCTTATTACTTTGATTTTTGTATAAACGCAGAATCTTGCGATGCATCAAGCTCCATCACGCGAAGAGGAGTCAGATGGATATCACAGAGGTATCTATGAAGTACTGAATGATCTTGAAGCTTCAGGATAGCCTGTAGACTGGGAGGCCTTACAGTTTCGTTGATCGCTTGAGGTGAGACGTTAATATGTATGAGTTGATTTAATTAAGTCAGTATATGTGAAGTAATATCAATACTAATTTTGTGAGTTGTCCTATGTGCAGGTTGCGACGCCTAGTCATTAGTGGACCAGATTTCATCTATATGCTTTGTGAGACACAGACACGCTTTTGTGTCTCTTTTTTGTACAAACAGTTAGTGTTCAGACAGTTATTGTTTCCCTTATGGTTATGATTATTGTCATTGTCATTGTATAGACAGTTATTGTTTCTCTTTCTGGTTATGCTTATGGTTATTGTTAATTTTGTTTAGGGTTATGGTTATCTGCATTATGGTTTTGATCAAAGTGGTTATAGCCGGTTATGGTTTTAAGTTATGGTTATGGTTCGTTATGGTTATGCTTTTAAGTTATGGTTATGGTTCGTTATGGTTATGCTTTTAAGTTATGGTTATGCTTTTAAGTTATGGCTATGCTTTTCAGTTGGTACGGTTGTCTTTCATTGGCCTTAAATCTCATGTGAGATCTTACATGGATAGCATGTAGGAGGCATATACATGATATGGTTTTTTTTGAAAAGTTTATGTAAAAACAAAGGGAACTTTGTCGAAATTTCTGCGCGCGGGAGCATGGTTGATATTTTGGTGCTGCTCGCTTTCTTGGGCAGAGGGCAGGAAGTCTGGCTGTGGCTGTGTCCATCTTTTAACTCGGCACAGGCCAGGCTACCTGCCCTCTGCCCAAGAAATTTTTTTTATGCTATGGTCGTCGCTATATGCGTCGCTATGCCCATCGCTATCTGCGTCGCTAATAGCAACTGGTTTCGCAGCGACGCGTATAGCGACGCGCATAGCGACGGGCAGCGTCGATAACACTTGTTTTTGTTGTAGTGTCATGGATCTAGTTGTCCATTTGGCCGCAATGGTACCATCTGATTCAACATGATTAAGGGATGATGTGGTAGCAAAATTTTAGAATTTGGATCGTTGGTTTGCAAGCCGTAACTCTCGTCACGATTGACCAAATCCTACTAGATTCATAGGCAAGTAGCTTTTGAGTCTATTAACCAACCCATAGCCTCAGAATCACAACCGACCTTGGAAAATAAATCGTGCCAAAAAAATATATGTTTTTTTCCTGTAGTCAAAACCAAAATTCACCATTTGCTCATAAGCATGAAGACTAACAACTTTTCTGAAGGGATATCAATAAATATTAAGGTAAATGATAAACTAATAGCAAGAGAGCTTCATGGCCAAAGAAAGTGCCAAATCGCCTCAAATCGTGCACTTGGCATCAAAAGGGAGTGACTTCATATATAGTTTCCATAGGTCAACATCCCCCATGCTACATTGTGTACGGTAATAGCCTTTAGTCTGGTTCAAATCTTGAAGGATCTTTCAAAGGGTAGAATTGCCCAAAGCCATGATTTTGCCATCCAGCTATTGAAGTGACACCTCAAATGGGTCTCCAGGAAGTATATGATCATGTTAGGATGTTTGCATGATTGAAAAATTTATCCTTTGTGCTACGTAGGAAAAAAACACTTGTTTTTCTCTGGCCTAGTCTTTTGGCAGCACACAAAGTTTTGATGATCACCATAGTGTTCAACACAATGAGAGACCCCTGCCCAACAAGATTCACATGCATTGGATGTCTATTTTTCCCATACTTTGGATTTTCATCTACTCGAGAGCCTAAAAATAGCCTAAGTCTTCCATGAAGTGCCACATTCAAGGTACAATTGGTTCCATAGCCTTGTTACATCATGGGAAACATACCCATAACCCTTTAAGATTATCATAGTTGAGATTCCAAGTCTGAGGAAAAAAATTGTATTTTTCCTACAGAGTGTAATCACCAACCAAATAAGAATTTTCAACCTAAGAGCCATATTGGAAAGGGCATGTAGTCCAAATGTATAAGTTCAAAACCTGTTAACTGAGCCGGCGTCAATTAACAGAAGCTGCTAAAGGCCCAAGCCTTATGGATGCACATCGAAGATCAATACAAAGAAGCAGTAAAGATTGGAGTTACACAATTTTTCACATTTTCCAAAATGGTCATGTATTGCAATTTCCAAGTTTATTTCAAGCCATTGTAATATTTATAATGTGTTCCAAGCTGTAAAGAAGAGGCCAATTAGTGTACTTAGGTTGCAAATTCACTAAGTCATGGAGCCCTAAAGGCCAATGCATATTTTTACCCGAGGTATATAAAGCAGTGTGTAAAAGAAATTAGGATTGTTAGCCTCATTTGTGGAGACCATTCTTTGGTGAGAGCTCATGAAGTGTGTGGCTATGGAGTCCTTGAGCTTCTCCTTGCGCATGTGACTTGATTAACACCAATCAAAGCTTAATTCTCTTTCACTATGCCTCTCTCATACTTCTTATGATTGTTAATGATGCTTTGATTAGCTATATCATAACTAATTAGTGGTTGATCCCGCCTAATCTATTGGCCTCTATTCTTTGTGTGTGCATGTATGTTTGATTGGAGTGCGGATGCTCAATAGATCTATGTGTGTGCGCGCTTGTGATTAGTGTGTTTCATGATAGGGTTAGTGATGTGTACGTCTTTGCAATCATTAATGTGTGTGATTGGGTTGATTTGAGGGGAAGCGAAGTGGATGTGGAGATTGCCAATCTTTGTGGCTAAGCTCCTCCATAGATCGAGAAGCCTACTTCATAGAGTTGTCATTCGTGTTGCTATGATTAGCTCACTAATCGGTGAGAGTTATCAGGCCCTAGCTGGGTAGCTCATCCCTCCGGATTGACAATTATTGTTGATCATTGGAGCTATGCTACGATGGTACTCCCAATATTTGGCGCCGTTGTCGAGGATCGATGGCCTATGCTAGTGTAATTATGGCATAATCCGATTGGTTTCCTCACTAATTTCACTTGTTTGTTCATGGTTTTGTGGATTTTGGATGTGTATGCATGAAGCAATGTGTTCAATTTTCCCTAATATCTTACTCATTGTGTGTCTACACGCTCTAATTTTACACAAACCGCTTGCTAATTTCATTAATTTTTGCTAACTTACACACTAATTTTCTACTAATTGGACTAACATTTTGTGCTTATGCTTTGATGTTTGCCTAATTAGAGGCTTCGATTGCATTTTAACAATGCTGGTTTGTGCTAATTGCTTAATGATTTGTTGATTTTGGAATACAACATTAGGGCTTTGGAGCATCAACAGAAGCGCCCTACACATTGTATAATTGGTGGTTGGATGGTGCTATTGGATTCAAGATTTGTGTGGTATGCTTCACTATTGTCAAGTTGATGATTTGTGTGGTATGCTTCACTATTGTCAAGTTGATGATTTGGAACTTTTGATTTTACATTTTTGCATGCCGTCGTAATGCCAAAATTTTCTTAGAACTGAATGTGCAAATTGACAGTTTTATGGCTAATGTGCAATGCTAATTTACTTAATTGCATGCTTGGAATGTCAATTGCAATTTTGTGCACAAAAATCAAGTGTATGTGTATTCTAATTGAGTGTGTGTACGCTAAATTTTAGGTGTGTGTGCGCACTATTTTTCCCTTGTGTGTGCACCAAAAAATCAATGTGTGCATAATGATTTTGCAAATGTGATGATTGATTTGTGATATGGTCATGCCCAATTAGACATTTGTGTGTCTAATTTGCAATTTTGACAAGATTAACACGTGTGTGCACACCTAAAAATTGATAAAAACTGCCAATTCTTAGTATATGCATCTAAAAAGTCCTTAATGTGCATGATTAATCCGTTGTTTGATTGCAAAATTGATGTGTGTAATGGTGAATTGCTGCATTTTCGAGCTCAAAACAGGGGTGTACACACTCCGACTGCGTCAAATTTTTACCTAAAATTATCGGTTTAATTGCTTAGTTTTGGATTTTAAGGGTGAAATTAATTGGCAATTGAATCAATGTGATTATTGAGTTTTGATTTGGCTGTACTATTCCCTATGTGTAAAGAATTTTGTGAAAGTTTTTTTGGCAATTTTTGGGGCATTTTTCTGCTGATTTTACATTAATTTCCGATAAATTCCCCAAAATTTTTATATTTTGTGATCTTGACAAGTTGTTTTGTGTGCATATTTAGGCATCATTTTGAGCGCATTTGTGCCCTCATTGGTCAAGTTTTGATCGTTTCGCTATTTTTGAGGGTCGGGTTGTTGCTTTTGTCGTAATTGGCATTTTTGGCAAAAACTGCTATTTTTGGTGTCTTTGTGTGTGTTGAAAGTGTTTGATTGTGATTGCCAATGATTTTTTGAGATTTACAAAGTTTTTTTGGGAATAGTTTTGAATTTTTTTGACACCACCCTAAATATAGGCCGGCTCTTAGCCCTAGCCACAATATGGATCCCCAATCCACACCGGTCCACAGTCCGAGCCCCTGCCTCAGGTCCCTGACCCCCTAGTTCGAGCCTTGCTCCTTAGGATCCTTGCTTGACATTACTCCCCCCTTGGAGAAGTGTTTTCATCCTCAAAAACAATAGTGGTGATACACTAATGTTGTCCACAATGGCATTCTTCATGGATCCAACTATATGCTTGACCGGAACACGGTAGGAGGTTCAATGAAACCAAGAGTAACATCTTGATTTTCCATAATTTTGTCCTTTTGTAACCATGTTTTGTTACCAGTTCCCATCTAATCATAGTTTGTAGACTCCATTTAGAACGCACCTGAGCATGCTAAACGAGTTATCACAACAAAGATGTACCCAAAAGAGTACCTCCTTTCACTTTCCATGAAAGTAACTTGATGACATAACTCATCAGCCAAGTTTAAGTCCTTGACTTGCTCTCAAATTTCATATGTAAACAACCCCACCATAGCTAGTGTTCCAGGTTGAGAACCTAAGTTATACATGAAGAGACTAAACCTAGTCGCAAACATGCTTTAACTTATGGTAAGCAAACTCCAAGTAGAGCAATAAATGCTTATTAATTGGATTGCTTGGTGCTAATGTACGCACTTTGTATATCCTTTAGCACCAAATTACCCTTTGTAATCTGTCTATCCCCTTGGATAACTGACAGTACTGAGGTGTTTTTCCCCATGATTTACAGACAGTCTTCCCAAACGACTGGTAAATGAAGATCACCATATCATACAGCATTGTTGAGCAAACAACAATCTTGTTGAATAACCATCTTGCTTAACGTTAAAAAAATCCACAAGCACCCAAACTGAGCCTTGACCTCTATTGGTGATTGGTAGACCCAAAAGTAAGCTCATAGAGATACTACACATAGAGTGTAAAAATGCTTCATAAGCAACTAATGTGATGAATATGCATGTCGCTCCAAATCAGCCTTTGCTAAACACTAGGGTCCATAACACTTAATGTGCATGCATTTAGCAAAAAAGAGATCTGAACGTGTATATCCATGATCATCCTGACCAATATTGATGGCAAATGTGATGCTCCTAGCACACATGAAAGAGGAATGTAAATAGTTCTGAAAAGAACTAAATACTTTCAGCTGCAATCATTTGCAAGCCTTGCTGGAACGTTTGAATCATAATAGAAGGTGAAACAATAATCACTTCTAGGTACAACCAATGAAACCTTTTCATAGCCTTGCTATATGCATAAACAACCATATGTAATGTTGTTTAGTTGCACTTGTACCTTAACAAGTCATTCTCAGTATCCGACAATTTTTGGCCAACGTTTCTCCTGATACGTCGTGCTAAAAATGGTCTAGAAAACATATTTGACCAGCACCTAGGGACTTTGTCGTGACACACACTTGAAATAGTGGGCGCCAGTGTCAGTCCTAGAGACTCACATTCTCCACATGTGGAATATGTCTCATGTAAGGATGTCTAAAAAAAGAACATCCTTGAAGTACAAGATGTACTTGTGCATGGAGGTAACTGCAAACACTCTACGATGGGAGTGAGAGGGACCCTCATTAGCCGTTCTCCACACTGGCTAAACCAAACTCCTTGAGTCCCTAGACCATGCTGTATCCCATGTGACAACATGCGCCAAATAAACCCTACAAGTGAGTCTATAACTGCATAATGCAAAAACTTATTTTGGACACCGCAGCCCAAATTGCTTGGCTCCTACATGACCTGGTCATTTCTCTTAAGAGAAAAACTAGAGGATAACATAGTTTGCAATCCAAACCCCTTGGTTAAGATCAACATTGTCAAACCCCTTGGTTAAATTTTGCAGGAAAACTGTTCAGCTAGCAGCCGGCCCTTGGCTCATGTCCGTGACCCCCCTTGGGTTGGCCTGTGGGCAGTACATTCCGTTGGAAGTGGAAACTTTTCCACTATCCCTTGGCAGTTTGTGGATGTCTTTCCTTGAAAATGCAAGTGTGAAGATTCCAAGAATTGACCATCACACTTAATAAGTGATTTAATAATCACGAGTTGGGTCTTACCCCAAAAATGGACTCATATAGACACTTGTAGTGCTAGAGATAAAATAGAAGATCCACTGAAGTTGGAATCGTATTCACAACTAGATCTTTTCTGGACCCCAAAAGCCATAATATTGGGTTTTTGTGAATAGTCGTGCTGTCTGAAATGCTGGCGTTGTCTATACACCTTGGTAGAGATAAGCCCTTACGAGTTTAAGATGTTCAAAAACTCTACTTGATTTTCACACTGTAGTGCAAAAAAAATCACTAATGGCAAGACTCTTGCTTGTCGATTAAAATCGATGGGTACTTAACCGGATAGAAGTGTTCGATCTTGAAATCAATCATTGATGGACTACAAATAGATGGCTCTTATCCCTGCCAACTCTCATAGCCATGCCAAAATAGGTGGTAATAGATGGATCTTAGCCCTTCCTGTTGGCTCGTAGCCCTTCCTATTACCGTATTGACATAGAAAGATTTCAAGAAAATCATGCCTAATCTCACCTTTCCCGCATAGAAGTTGGGAAGAGAGAGAGAGAGAATGCTGTGCTGAGGAAAAATCCTTATTCAAATGTGTTGTATGTCTCATCAGATAACCCAATGCAAACCATGTCTGTGTCTTAGCTTATCCTATAAGCGTACAACAGTGTACTTATACCACACCCTCGGAGAGAGAGGTACCGTAAGGCACATCTTGACCGACTGATCGTGTATGTGAACGTGACTATATCAGGGTGTATGTGTATGGCACCTTCCCTGTGATTAAACATAAAAAATGTTTGAAGAAATCAGTCACTTACCTTGTCCTTGATAGACTAGTTAGTGTTATAGCGGAAACGTTAACAGTACTGAGGTAAAAGTTGGTCTACCTCATTGGCATGCCATGCATGTAGAGGTGTTGCCCTTGGTGACAATGACGGTCTCAACCATGTGATCCCCTGGTATACGAGCCTTGCACGATTACACTGGCATGGATACATACAGTGCATCATTACATAATCTGTGAGCTTATATCCACGTAGTGCTAAAGATGTGTGCCATTATCATCGATCTGGAATCAATCGATAATACCTTGTCACATAAGAGAAGCCATGCTTCACATGAAGACAGGCAAAGCCCTTTGCTTTATACAGTGGTGTCTTATGGAGTCTGCCCAAGCACTTTGCTTTGCACAGTAGAGAGATCTTCTCCAAAATGAATAGTAAAATATAGACAAAACAAACATAACTTGAAAATTGACTAACCTTGTCGCCCACTTGTGGCCAGGTTTCTGGTAATGCACTCGAATCCAGCTCATAGCCATATATGCGAATAACTTGAGAGTTGTCTTATGTCTCGCACATGCCTTCTTGGCTTGGTTTAGTCCGATCTCCAGTGAGAAAACATGCAGACATGTTTCAAAGACCACAAGTCCGTATGCTGATAGCATATTTCAGCGTCGAAAACTGCTATGCAGTATATCTTAGAGTAAAGCCTTGCTTCGTAGAAGTCGATCAGTAAGATGAGACAGAACTGATACTGAATGCTCATAGCAAACCTATACTCTTGCCAATGTACAATGTCATAGCAAAAGAAAGTCGACCTTGTCGAGCATTCAGAGAAAAGCGGCCTTGCCAAAGCGTTCATCCTATTGAAAATCCATAGATTACCCATATATTGAAAGAGATAGCTAAAGAAGAGTAGCTATTGGATTGCACCAAAACAATCGTTGCTTGTCAAGTTGGCATGATAAAAACTTCTACAAGATTAGTTCAAAATTGTAAACTGTAACTTGCTTGCCGATGGACTGGATCAACTTGTGAGAGAGCCATGCTCTTTGCCGATTGTGGCAGAAATGCCCAACTGAAATCTGTCTGATTCATAGCCGTGGATTTCAACATGCAATGAAACCCCTTGGTTGATGCATACTAGCATTAATGGAAAGACCATCCATATATACTCACAAAGTGCCCGCCAGTCCGTATGCTTATAGCATATCACCAACTTGGAAAGCCACTATGGGAGATACATAAAATGGAAGTCTTGCTATTTTTCTGTTGTGGGATAGTCAAAGAGAACATATCAAAAGAGATATGGACCAACAAAAGATATGGTCTAATCAACTTAGAACCTGTTCATAACTCAATGCAACCCTTGCTTGGCGTAAATGTTGTGCACACGGAAAAACAACAATGCATCTATGCATGTAGAACCCCAATTTTGCCAATCTGTGCAAAGTCAAGCCTTGCTTGACTAATAATTGCAAACACTTAAATTGCACAATCATATAAGAAACTAGTATGGCAGTACACACGCCTTTTGCATGCTATAGAGAACAAGCACATGCTTAACTAGAAAGAAACTTCATACCTCATTAAGTACTTCTGTCGAATGCCTTGCCTTCCACTCGCATGCCTTGCATGGTGTGGTATATATTCGACTGTTTGTATGGCTGACATGACAGGTGCATGTGGCCTTGGTGGTCATCACTCTTACTTGAACTTGAATGGTTGGTCCCAACCACACTGCTGACCATCGAGTCATAGCCATACCATCACAAAAACCGTAAGAGTGCGGTTTTCTGCAATCCAAAACCGCCACTTGAATTCCCAAAGTGCCCATGTGCCTTAGGAATTTATGAATCCGATCCCTGGGAACCGGTATTGTTTGCAGACTTTTTGTACCATGTTTTGCCAACCAATCTAGAAGAGGGCATGACCGATTGTAGGCACCGTGTTTTGCTGATCAATCTAGAAGAGGGTAGGGGCCGATTGTAGGTACCGCCTCTTAACCATAAGGTAGCCTAAATGTGTGATGGGCGGCCGAAGTGGGAAAACAAGGTTTTTTTTTAAAAAATAAACCTTGGATGGCAACGATGGCGGCGAGCAGCAATTAGTGCAGGGCAAGCGGGCATCGACTCCTGCTTTGAGGTGCTCACATGCTCCCGTAGCAGAAACGTGAATCGTCCTCCTTGCTTGCATACTTCGATTGAGCCACACCATGCCGAGTTCTGTGCAGGTCGACGTTATTGCTTTTTTTAATGCAGGAGGTTGCTCCCACAGGCATACGCAGTTGACTCGCTTATGCAGGAGGTTGTGTTCCCCCCTTTAGGTTGCTGCACACAAGTAGATCTTGGCCTTGATCTCCCCGCCTAGCAAGATATCTTCTCCATGGCTCTCCATGAACGATCGAGATATATATATATATATATATATATATATATATATATATATAGAGAGAGAGAGAGAGAGAGAGAGAGAGAGAGAGAGAGAGAGATTCACAAGCCATGCAAGGCCCCCTTCCTCCATAGCTCTCCCCAATGAGCTTTGATACCAGCGAAAGGCCTAGGAGATTGAGATGTCAGATCCACCGCCCTACCACCCTAAATATAGACCGGCTCCTAACCCTAGCCACACTATGGATCCCCAGTCCACACTGGTCCACAGTCCGAGCCCCTGGCTCAGGTCCATGACCCCCTAGGTCAAGCCTTTCTCCTTAGGATCCTTGTCCTGACAAACAATGGCATGAAATAGGAGGGAGGGAGTGTTGGAAGATTCCAACAGCCAACAGATGTCGGCATTAGAAAAAGAGATGTTTGAGAAGGATTTCTAGCCTTTGTAATGAAAAATGAATGTGATTATCTTGCCCAAAATCATTAGCCCGTTGATCATTATGTAATTATGAAGAATTCGGGGTTGTTAGCTCTCAAATACAAAATTTATGCTACTCTTGAAGAAAATCCAGCCCTTGTACATGAAGCCTAAAGCCATGGTATAAAAGGAAACTTTTGTAAAGTTTTGATGATCCATTATTTTTAATGAAATTGAGCAGATAAGGCTTTCTCTGTGTTCTCTCTTTCTATTGTGCCTTTATCTCTTTGCAACGCACCGTACAATCATCGTATTGGAATTTTGAGAGCACCGTTGTATTATTCTCATTTAGCTCTACGCATGGATATCTAGATTGTAAGTGTTTCACAAGATCCAAGCATCAACTCCCTCAACCTTCCAAGTGACATATCTCACTATCTGAATGTTGTTTTGAGATTCTATCGATTGTATTAGATTCCCAACACTTTGGAGCACCTAGTAGGCACATCCAACATTAAATTTGATGACTTGCAAATATGTTGTTGAAAAAAACATGTTTTTTTCCTATGTGCAGATAGGTTTGATTCCCCAAAAGTGTTTTAGACTGTGCATGGATGATGTCTTATATTAAGTTTGGTGTTGTTTGGAGTTGATTTTCTATTGGTTTTTCATGTGGATGTGTGATTGGATTGAAGAGGTAAAAACTAGGTTATCCATAGTAAGAGTACACAAGGTATCTTTTTGGTATCTCACTAGTAAACATCATAAGGGTAGACCAATGCATGAACACCCTATCAATAACAACTGGTATAATCCCAAGGCATGCAAAGAGTGGAGTATTCATGGCTCGATTAGAATAACTATGAGGAGGGTCCATGGCCCCACGACTATTCCTTCACCTCTTGCACACATAGAACCTTTTCTTTCAGGTGCTCCTCTTGCATCCCCTTCACCTCCTTCAACTGCTACACATCCCGACACACCAACATTTGCTTGGTTTGCATCACCATCATCATCACATGAGTTCTCATTCTCTATATAGATCTTGTCATAGAGCTCCACAATGGTGAAAAGAGGCACCATGACTTCTCAAGCCATATGCAAAAATTAGTCAATGAGAAAAATAAAAAAATTGTTGAGTTACAGCAAGGCTTGGTGCTAGTAGAACCACAATGAACAATCTCGCACCAAAATATAAGTAAATATGTGGAGAGAGAGAGAGAGAGAGAGAGAGAGAGAGAGAGAGAGAGAGAGAGAGAGAGAGAGAGAGAGAGAGAGAGAGAAGATTTCTCTCCCCACATGGGGTCCCTCATCAATCAAAACTTGTGAGCATATTTATTAGTGTGAGAAGAGTTACAAAATTAGAGAGAAAATGTTTATAAATAGAAATGCCTTAATGATAAAGCCTTATCCATGAATATCTAACTGCATCCACTAGATCTTGAGAGACAATCCAACAATCAAGATTGCTTTCCACGAGTGTACCCTAAATATATACCATAAATATGTGGATTGTTGTTTGAGGTATTTAGCAAGTTATGTGTCATTTTGGCTTGGTTTTGTTGTTCTGCCTTGGCTTTTTGGGTTTTCTGGAATGTTGGTTGTATTTGTTCATCCCATGGTTGATTGGTTTGTTCCTCATTCTATTACTTTGAGATATAGGTGGTTGAGCTTGCTACTGCTCATTTTTTTGAAGTTGCTCAAATGTATCTAGCTATTTTTTTTGTATTTGCTAACGGTTCTTGAGCCAACAAGGCGTTGGTGAATGATGGTTTGACTCTTGTATTGATGCAAACTTTATCATACTTATTGATTTTGTTGTCTTGGAGTACGTTCCATTAATTTTCCCATCGATATTTGCTTTATATCTTCTTTGCTATGTTTGTCCCAATAGCATATCTTTTCATCTATTGTGGTGGCATGAAAAAGAATTTTTGTGGGATTTGAGACCATTGAATTATATTTTTAGGATGCTTGTAATGTTTAAAAAATCATTTTCCTCCTCATGTAGTGTGACATTTTCAAATTGCTTGAACACTTTGTAGTTGACCATGTTTGTATGAGGTTGTGAGGCTACCAGTGCAAATGCCTCCACTTAGTTCTATCTTGCATAGATCTTGATGTGAGGATTCACATTCTTAAGAAAAAAAGAGTAACAATTAACAAAGAATCACTTATACACCTTCTTGCCATGTTTCTAAAAAGCAAAAGTTGCTGCAAATCAATCTCTTCATTTTGTAAATCCTACCTCACTTGCTACAACATGCACACCTCACTTGATCATCCACACCTCTTCAAACCTACCCTCATCATCATCACCATGTGTGGGATCCATGGACCATGTGGTTTTGTTATTGCTATGAGTGCTTTGTGCCCATGAAACCTTCTGCAAACTATTTTTCATTATTGACATGAATTATCGAGTTGAGTGTTTTCTTTGGTAGATCCTGGGCTTGGTCAATTTTGTTTCTTGGTTCTCCACTCAAGTGGGGCTTTCAACCCTTCTTGGCCACAACATGAGAAGACTTGGGCAGCTCTAAGGTTTAAAGGAATAAATGTCTATGTCGTAGTTGTGCACAAAATTTTAAATGAAAGTACATATAGCACAATGGTATCTGCTGAGTGGGCGATGGCACAGCTATTGTGTGCCCCAAAATCAAAGTTGGCTAATTAAGTTTCAAGAGGAAATAATTGCATTGGTATAATGGGGGTAGAAAGTGGAGGAGTCCCATTTTAATAGCCTGGCATACCTGCAAGCATTTGTTAAAAAAGTTTTGAGGAGACACCCACCAATGCCACTGTTACTACCGCATTTGGCAAGGGATCCAATTGTGATTGTCGGATTTTCCTTACCAAGATATATCCTCCTTTTTGTGAATGTGTGGGAAATCGGCAGAGATGAAATCTTGTGGGAAGTAGCACAAGAGTTCAATCTTGAGAGGTTCTTTGTTGGTGTTCATCCAATGACCTGGGGATCTTTGGAGGAAAAAGGTATATTTGGTTGCTTATACCTTTTGAGAGAGGCTGTAGACGATGTCGAGGTAACCATTTAGTTGTTACCATGATAAGCCTTGTCATTGCCAGTCTTTTGCATTGTTTTCATTGGCATCCCTCTTGCTTTAGCATCCCAAAGGATGAGGTCATGTGGATGTCTAATTCTTGGTCTAATTTCATGCTTGCAAAGCCATATTATTTTTAGCAACACCTGCCATCTGCTACAAAAACTTTAGTAGTCTTGTTTTACATGTATCTAATCTTCCAAGAAAAGAAAATGTCGAGGAAAATAACTATCCTATGCACGGTTAGCTTCAACACAAGGTAAGTATTCAAGCCGTTAGTTCCTTGCCTTCAATCTATGAATAGAATAAGAAGAGGCTCAATACATCACAAAACTCTGTTGCAAAATTTCCTAGAATAACTACTTATTTGCAATATTGTCCACGTGCTCCACACCTGCCTTTGTGCACCATTATGCCCTCTAATAGAGGGCCCACATCAATTGAATTACCTAACACGTAGCTGCCCATATTTTCCTACTCAATCACTGATTTGTGCCTTCATCAACTTTCATACATGAAAATCTCCTTTGCCATTCTTCTTTTATTGAGCTAATAATACTCATCATTGCGAACAGCCCTAGCCACATTCATTAGCATTGCAATTATATTATATATTAGCATTGCACATAGATGGCCTACAGAGAATTGCTCCAAAGGAACCAATCAATTATTCCCCAATAAGCATGCTCAAAGGCCTACAAAGACCATATTCTTACAATAAATGGGAAAGTGAACAACCAAAAAATGATGGTTGCAAAGCATGTAACCCAAAGAGTCCATAGTGTAGCACGTGTAAGCCTAGATGAGGCAAATTCCATTGAGGGATCTGAGAGTGATAACAAGAGCACGCTCTGAAGGTGAGGAAACCCCTCACATGCCCAAATAGAGGCATTATATGGTCTTACACGAGTGATTTCTTGAGGGGTTTACTATATAGAGATCTTGCATAGCACTTGTGTTCAAGAGGTATTTATAAAACCCCCTATTCTATATTTTTTGAATTATATAGAGACCCCTTATGTACCACTTTTCTCAATAAAAAGACCCCTTATGTACCAAAATTTTCACTTTTTCAATTTAAAATACCCTTCTATATGTATATTTTTTGTAAGTTTTTTAACACTAGATTTCTAATGATGTAGAACTTATTTTGCAAGATCCAATGGTCATTTGATAGATTATGTGCTACAGACGGGAGCGTAAAGAGCCCTGCAAAATACTCAAAATAGCACATAACAAGACATAAACGAATAAATCTACGTACCTATCGACTCGCACAAATCCATAATCGAGCACAATACGAACAGAGAGAGATAGAGAGCGGGAGAGAGCAAAAGAACACGTGCAGGCGTACCTCCTAGAGCGGAGTGCTACGCCTGCACGGTGAGAGAGGAGGGAGGAGAGAAGAGAAGAAGACACAAGCACTGAGTGCAATCTCCCCCCGTGCAAGAGTGACCATTTTCCTCTTGCACGTATTTTATTTATAGATTTCTTGAATGGTCAAATGTTTGTACAAACTGGCCGGCCGGTCATAAATGGCCAAAGCTCATAAAAGAGCACTTGAATAATAAAATGTACAATATATATATTTCCATTCGCATAGGCCTAGCTTGGTCCAGTCTTTTCCACCTGTCAGCTGCAATAAATAATAAAATATCAATTCCATAACATACCTCTCCGTTGGAAAGCAACTGTCCTTAGTTGCAAAGATAAAAATCTGCAAACAATACTTGTCAAAAACAATGATTAGAAATCTGTATCAAATAGTAAAAGAAAAAATCCATAAAATTAGACAAGATTGCTTATGTCTGTCGTCATCCACATACTACCTATTCTAGTGTCCCATACCACTAGAATAAGTAGTATATGTCATACCCTGATGAATCAGGATATCATTGGTCACACTCATCATTGTATAAATCAATTCTCATCAATCTCAAGTTCACTTTCAGAAATACTGTCGTGAAGTCGCGACAGAAAATCATCATATACCAATTCCAAATCCAATTCCAAAATATCTTTTATTTTCTAAACCCGGGTAACAAAATCATACCAGTTGCAGTGGTGGCCAGTCTCACTGCAGCATGATTTTGTGACCGGTGTTGCCTAAATTGGCGAATCTACACCAATAAGACGTGCTGCCTAAATCGGCGGATCTGCATTGTTTTAAAATAAAGTCATGAATCTGCAATTTATCAATATGCTGCCTAAATCGGCAGATCTGTACTAGGATGAGCATTTACACACTGCCTAAATCGGCGAATCTGTGTGCTTGTGACCAATGGAATAGACAAGACATAAAGGAGAGAGAAAAAAAGAAAAGTATATTTACTACATTGCCGACATTACAGTGCAGTACATCAAAGCACTTACAAATGGTTGTGCACTATCCCAGGGCACCTTAGCTCGCATGAGTAGCTGCAAAGCTTACTGACAAAGCATCTCAGCAAAATTATCTCACAAAAATTCCTTTGTAGTCAATTAGAGGGCATAATCTTCACAGTGTTTGAGTATTCAGTTTAAATACAATGCAAAGAAAAGAGGAGTGACATAGTCGAGGTACATACCAGGAGGATCCAGAGTGGCTACTTGATTATGCGTGTCGAGAAAGTTGTGTTGTCTCTTGGAATGGTATCAGTAAACAGAACTAGGAGCTTGGCACAATCTTGTATGATAGAGTTAGTATAATCAAGCAGGAAGTAGTAAGGTTTAGGTGAGGATAGATATTGGATCGATAACAGAGTAGGGGGTATCATAAAACTCGATAAAATATAGTGAAAAGATGAGAACGAAAGCCGTAGAACGAATTTGCAAAATAAAGTTAAAAGATGACTTATCTGACGTCCTCGCATTATGGTATGCATCGGTTTTTGTGAATCCTTAAATGAGTTAGAGAAATGTAACAAAAACAAGTGAAGGTTATGAAAAAAAAATCATTTGATTAAAGGCGAGCAAGACAAAGAATTTTAATTTCCTGTAAATTACGGTAAACCGAATAAAGGTATGCGGGTTGAGCAGTGCTACTGTACATTAAATAAGGAGCCATTCGAAGAGGAGAGAAACCCATGAAATCTTCACAATTTGGTAAGTCCTACAAATTTCAAGTCCCGAATGAAGAATGCAGGACATTTGACAACCGCAGTTTTGACGGAATCGCAAAAAGAGCATGCTATATAGCCGTGTCGCAATTAGATGAAGTTGTGAAAAGGGGTCACCGAGCAAGCTGGCAGTAGTAGTATGAGCATGAACTAACATGTGTTAATATTAACCAACTTAAAATAAAATGGGAATCGCATTGCTAGGAATCGCAAAGGTCAAATACTGTGCTACGTACCCAAAATCATGCAAGTCTTGCCATAAATATCTAAAGATTAGAAGTAAAATTAAATTTTTGCAAATAGTGTGATAGAATCCACTGAGGATATTGGAGTTATATAGAGCTTAGAGCTTAAGTTTACTTTACATGAGATATGAGGCCACTTTCATTGTATATTCAGAGAAGAGTCATGAGATGTAAGGATCAAAGATTCCTCAAGTTGTTTTTGCGCAGACACAAGGAGAGTTTTTTTTTTTTTTTGAGGAGGTGAGACAATGGAAGACATTCACATAGGAAATTCATTGACTTCTTAAGAGCAAACTCCGCATTTAGAGGAGCAACTTTCACAACAAACTTCAGAGTCTACCTATACTAGAGGTATATTGACCGACCGAGCCATTAAGCTTGGGAGAGCTAGCTGGATGCCCATGTCTACCACAACAGTGATGGAGGCTCCATCAAAGGAGAAGGACTATTCTAGCACAACATGGGAGACGTACAATACGACTAGTTTTTTTGTTTTGTTTTGTGAATAGAGGCGAACATTGAGGATGTACTTTAGCAATCGATGCAATACATCATCGGATAGCAATACATCCTCGGATAGCGCTCGATGCCAACCATCCCGAGACACTGATGTTTATTTTAGCTTGTATTTTACTTCATTTGATTTGTGTACCAGACATTGTATTAGATCCCCCAAGATTGTATCACTAATGTGATCTCGTAGGTCATTTTGGCCTTGTAAAAACAATTAATATAACGTGTTTTTTTTGTTGTTGTTGGGTGTGTGTTCCGTGCACAATGTAAAAAAAAGGGGTACAAGATAGAGGTAGTCGTGGGTGTGCATGCAACTGATGGATGGAGAGAAACTGGTGTGTGCGAGAGAGGAATGTGGCATGTCTAAGGGTTGTTGACGCTTGAAAAGCTGGGGCCGAAGTACTGCTGGCGTTCATGTCCACTAATTTGCATGCACACACCATTGGTGCATGCCAGACGCCAGTTGTCATCCCATGCTTGTGCTTGGGTTGCAGCCTGTGCATCTACTGGCAAAGCCAAGGCCGAGGTGAGGTGGGGATAGAGAGCAGCAGAGCCGGATGCGAATTAGCCAGGGGGCCTGTAAGTAGATGTGCCGCCCTCAGGGGCTGACAGCTCCAACATCGACTGCTCCCAGGCCTTCTTGCCGATTTCGAAGGTCTCCCACTCTGCATCCATTTCATCGAGTAGAGAAAAATCATTTGTGGAACTTGAAAGGCCTAGTTTGAAGAGTCCGAGCAATGAGCATCGGAGAGAGCTCCTGCAATGCCCACAAGCCGCTTCCATAGATGTTAACCCTCACGGCACACGGACACCCATCACCTACGATGGACGTGTATTATGTATTTGGTAGAGTCAGGTACCGGGCTTGTCGGTCCAATAGGGAAAGGTAGAGTGATCGTCGATGAGAGGCGCACTTTAACTTGGACATTCAAGGGATTAGTTGGTTAAGCATGGGCGCCCAAGTGTGAATGGGGTGAGCTCCTATAAAAGCCAACTAAACCTAATTTTTACTCATTCTCTCATTTGTGCAATTGAAGAGTGCTCTTGCTCCATCTCCATCTTCTTCTTCTTCACCTCCTTGTGTGTGTGTGTGTGAGAGAGAGAGAGAGAGGGAGAGTGTGTGTGCGATCGAGCATTACGAAGGCACGACGGCGACGAAGCGGTTGAGCGCGGCACGACTGCAGCTTCTTCTTCATCGCGGCGAGGAATCCACCACGAAGGCGAGCGTAGAGCGGTGAGTGACACACCCTTTGTTTTCTTGAGCTTGCTAGTTTAGGCTTGTTGTGTGCTTGGAGCCGTTTGTGGCTCGCATACGGTGTATTGGCAAGTCCCTTGCTTCGACAGTGCGGCAAGGAGCGCACATTTTTGGCGCCGCTGCCGGGGATATGCCCTACACTAAGCTCGGTTAGCACTTTACGCTTCCTTGTGGTGCAATTTCTATCATAGGAAAGGCAGGGAAGGAGTGTGTGGAAGATTTCTGTTTTTTGCGTTTTCTGCAATTGCTGTCAAGTTTCAATTTCTGCTATTGTCTGCGTTTTTTCAATTTCTGCAATTTCTGCATTTTCAAGTTCGGCGTTTTCAATTTCTGCAATTTTCTGCATTTCTGTCAATTTGCTGCAATTTCTGCGTTTTTTCTGCATTTTCTGCAATTTCTGCGTTTTTTCTGCATTTTCTGCGTTTTTCTGCATTTTTTTCAATTCCTGTATTTTCTGCATCAACAAAAAAAAAAAATTAAAAAAAAAAATTTGGGTAAAAAAAAGTTTTCTGAGAAAAAAAAAATAATTTTGAAAAAAAAAAAAAATTTAAAGGAAAAAAATTCGGAAATTAAAAAACGCGAGTGAGCGGGCGGCGAAATTTTTCGAAAATAAAAAACGTGACTCTTAAAACGGACGGGTTGGTTTGTATAAAAGATAGATCGGGATCGGGATCATTTTCCCAAGCCCCGGGTTGGTTTGTATAAAAGATAGATCGGGATCATTTTCCCAAGCCCAAGCCCAAGCCCAAGCCCAGGCACAGGCCTCAGTCCTCAGTCTTATGATATATACTAGACTCACTTTTATATATATACCCTACTCCCTCAAGAGAGAATGAGAGCATGTGGGACAAGTCCTCCACTCTCCTCCTTTCTCTTCCCACTTGCACCCTTAAACTTTCTAGTTTGGGCCTAGTTCCCTACTGAAAATTGACAGTTTTAGGGATTCCGAGGGCATAGAGTGACCAAACGGAGGGCTGTAAAGCACGGCACGACCCTCTGACCGATACGCTCGTTTTGAGCTATCACACGGCCCATTCCACGACACGCTCTAAAAAATCTAGCAAAAAAACAAACAAAAAACACGCTAAAAACTAGTCACAAGGCCTCCTAGAACAGCTTTTTGACACCTTAGGGTATCAAAAGCACATGCACTTACGCTCTGGGCAGGTGCTAGAACACGAGCATATTGAGAGTGCCTCTGTTCATACGGACACCCATTACCCATCCACGATAAGCTCTAGACCCTCAGCGGGGACACAAGGTAGCACCACCCAAGACCCTAAAATAGCCGCTAGTGATTCCTCCTCCGACTCAGAAATCATGGAAGCATACCCTACCCAAAACATTGAGAGAGAAGGCCATGCACCTCCCGAAGCTCCACAGCCTAGTACTAGTATGTTTAGCCGTTTCATGAAAACATTAGGTAGAGCTACTCGCTCGGAACCTGATGCAAATGAAGCACACGAAGAGGATGGGTTGGACTCTGACACACCTCTACGATACCCCATTGAGTTAAATAGTGCCTATGGAAAAGTGCTATATAACGCCTTATTGGACACGGGTGCTAAATACAATCTGCTATCCTATGGGGTGTGGTGTCAGTTAGGGAAGCCACCTCTATCTGAGAGTATTATCCAAGTCAAGGGTGTCAACAAGAAAAAAACTACGGTTTTTGGAATCTGGCACACTTCTGTCAGTTATGACAATGGGGTGGTAGCTCAAGACTTTTCGGTCATGCCTACTGGAACTATGGAGGGTAATATAAACCTAGGCCGCACGTGGATGATAGCCACCAAATGCACTATTGATTGGGGGACTGGGGGTGTTACAACGCAAAAACCAACTCTTAGCCCTACCACTCAAGCCATAGTCCCTGAGATATTGCCCAAGGAAATAAAACCCAAGACATTGCATGTCCAGGAGGTTGAACCATACGTCCCCATAGCCCAACTCTCTAGAGCTTCAACTGATGTAGTTGAAAGAAAGCTTGAGACACACAAGAACCATCCTAATGTAACGAAGAAAACATACAAGTGGGTCCCTAAAGCTTCTTTAGTGACCATAACTAGTGCTAAAAAGCAGAAGCCTTGTAAGAAACGTACCACTCGCTCCAAGAAAAGTAAGAAAATGTTGCGGTGGATCCCTAAACGACTATTGGAAGCCCAAGGCTACTATCAAGGAAATGATCAAATCTGGGTGCCAAAACGTAGATTGTGCTCTTACCTGTCACCTGGCCCATGTAAACCCAATCCTGTGGCTCCAAAACAAATTGAAAATCGCGGAAAGGAAAAAATCATGGAATGTTACACACCCGCTCCCGAGCTAGTTTGGGTACCAAAGAAAGAACGATTTGTTCCACCTAGCTCAGGAAGGGGGGAGTCCCATGAAGCTTTTAGCTCCTCATGTAATACATCCATAGAGGTAAAAGCTTCTACACCGCCTCCATCTATAGTAGTGGACCTCCATGAAGCTACAAAAGAATCCACACCTCCCAGTGTTCAAGAATCACCTAATGAACCACTTCAAGTTCGATCCTGGGAGAGTACCTTACCACCGTTGCAACTTGACAAGGCACCTAGGGTAATAACAAACTACTGGCAAAAATCCTCACCTATTACCAACTGGAACAATTGGTTTCAAAGGGTGACAAGCTCATTTCAAACGGTATGATCTACCCAAGGAAGGGGGGAGTGTTTGCTGATAGTCATCATTCATTTGTTTCCCTCTCAACCTTTTTCCCTGACCTCTCAATCTCCGATCTTAGGGAATGTACATATAAAGCTTTATACTCACAAAAAAAAAAAAAAAAAGAGCAAGAGCAATTAGCAAACGAGTATGCACATTAAAGTCAAAACATTGACTCAGACCTACACATGTCACATCTGGTACAGTGAAACAGAAACCTATGCCATGAAACACCTTTGATCCTCATCACTTGAGTGATGGAGGGTAGGTAAGATTAGTACGATAGGAGTGTTTCTGTTTTAGAGTTGAGTGATTAACAAAGTTCTCTTTTCCCACTGATGTGCCTCCTAGAGGTATTGTTTGTGTTTCATAGTGTGTACAGGAGCGTGTTGCTATTGATAGGATTTGGACCTTCATGGAACCTTTCTCTCGTTCACCTTCAAATCAAGCACGACCATCAACACAAACAGGTGTTTCTTGTCCATTAGCATTGCCCTTATCTTTTTTGCATCCATGTTTGTCTGCTTTGATTGTGATTGGTAGCGTACTATTCAGTGCATTTGCTTAGTATCCAACATTTAATTCAATGCAATCTTTTGTCATAATCACTTGTTTAGGTGTAAAAATCAAGCAGTCCGACTAAGCTAGTTTGACCAAGCTAGGTATTAGAAATCTTCTCTTAATACCATGGGGAATGCCTTCCTAATAAGCAATGGTTACTTAGGTTCTTAATCCGATTTAGGCAGCATTGTATGAAATGTACTAGGGCTTTCTAGTGGGCTTAACCCTATTGACCTTTAGCTTAAGTATTATAAAGGGAGTTTACTAATGTGATGAGCCTGGGGAGTGTAACAATGTTATATGACCCCCCAAAGTTACAAAATTAAAATGCTGAAAATGAACAAACAAAAAATCAAAGTGCCACAATGTAAAATTTTAAGCTGGAAGAGAAATCTCAGCTTGATTTGGTACTTCACTCACATGTATCGCCTATGGTACTAGAGCCCTAGAGGTTCCCAGTGTGGGCGCTTTTCCTTGAAAAGCAAAAAACCCAAGGCATACAAAATAAGCACACACATCATAATTGAATCACTGTGAAAAGACCTTGGGGGGTCAAAGAAAAAGTAATCAGTCAGGCGATGATTTCATGAGAAATTCCTTTTATGGTAGCTTAACTACAAGGTTTTCTAGATATAGCCTCTAGTCAGCCCTTGAACATGAATACTTGGCTCTCGCGATTAAACAACTTAATTGACCACAAAAAATTAAGAAGCTTACCCATGGTATTAATACTTGATCTCTAGTGCCTTTCGACCGTCAAATTAGCGACCCCAGACTTGTTTAATTTTTTGCCTTTACATCTGTTTATGCATTTGATTACATTGCAATTTAATGTTCATTGCTAACAAATTGTTTGAAATTCTTTGACCAATCAATGTGTCTACCTAAAACTGCATATGCTTTTTAAGAGAATGCAATTACTGTGCCAATGTTGTTTGATTTTGCAGTGACTGAAGAAGGCTAAGGACATTCATCTCAAATGCTCTTCCACCTCGACGAACCAGCTTCAACTCAATAGCTTCCGAGGACGGAATCTACATCAGGAAGGGGGGCATGTTAACCCTCACGGCACACGGACACCCATCACCTACGATGGACGTGTATTATGTATTTGGTAGAGTCAGGTACCGGGCTTGTCGGTCCAATAGGGAAAGGTAGAGTGATCGTCGATGAGAGGCGCACTTTAACTTGGACATTCAAGGGATTAGTTGGTTAAGCATGGGCGCCCAAGTGTGAATGGGGTGAGCTCCTATAAAAGCCAACTAAACCTAATTTTTACTCATTCTCTCATTTGTGCAATTGAAGAGTGCTCTTGCTCCATCTCCATCTTCTTCTTCTTCACCTCCTTGTGTGTGTGTGTGTGAGAGAGAGAGAGAGGGAGAGTGTGTGTGCGATCGAGCATTACGAAGGCACGACGGCGACGAAGCGGTTGAGCGCGGCACGACTGCAGCTTCTTCTTCATCGCGGCGAGGAATCCACCACGAAGGCGAGCGTAGAGCGGTGAGTGACACACCCTTTGTTTTCTTGAGCTTGCTAGTTTAGGCTTGTTGTGTGCTTGGAGCCGTTTGTGGCTCGCATACGCTGTATTGGCAAGTCCCTTGCTTCGACAGTGCGGCAAGGAGCGCACAATAGATCTGCTAAGAACCTAATCATTGTGGCTTCACAGTACGGTAGGGACCATCCTTACTGGAGAGTTGACCACAGAACTCCCACGAGAGAGAGAGAGAGAGAGAGAGAGAGAGAGAGAGAGAGAGAGAGAGAGAGAGAGAGAGAGAGAGAGAGAGAGAGAGAGAGAGAGAGAGAGAGAGAGAGAGAGAGAGAGAGAGCTACTTGACGACTGGTTGTAGGAAGAGAGACAAAGAGGGTCTCATAGCTGCATGGTTTACGAAAGAGAGAGAGAGTTTAGGGGACAACGGTATTAAGGAGAGAGAGAGAGAGAGAGAGAGAGAGAGAGAGAGAGAGAGAGAGAGAGAGAGAGAGAGAGAGAGAGAGAGAGAGAGAGAGAGAGAGAGAGGTTGGTGTGCGCGAGTGGTTGGCAGAGGGAGAGAGAACCGTTGCATGGAAAGTGGGTGGTTGTGGGGGAAAATGGATCCGCAAAGTAAAGGCCGGGGGGGGTGTGAAGCGGCATGGCTAGCAAAAAGGTGGCGGATGTGCGTGAGTGCCGTCACCATGCATAGGAGTAAGGGTGGGTGTATGCAACTAGTAGTTATTGCCACTATGCGTCTGAACAAGGGTGGGTGTTGTCAGTATGCCGAAATAGGTGGGAGGTTGGTGGGAAAATAGGAGGCACAAAGTAGGGAAGTCGAGGCAGGAGAGAGCTCGAATATCATGCAGAAGCGAAGTGCCGGCCGCTGCAGGTCATCAACAGCTAGTCACGTAGTTGAGGAAAGGAGTTTGTTTGAATGGTCTGCAAGTCTGCAGGAAGATGTCGAGGCTTGAGGGAGAGTTGGATCTGCATGCATGCAATAGTCATGCGCCACAGGTCTAAAGGTGTGTAGTTGGTTGGTCGACGGGCCGCCACCGCTATGTCTAGTCAGAGCCGCGTGTCGGTCGTACGGCGCTCTTGAGCTTGTACTATTGTTGGTGTTCCCACAAGCCTGTATTGCTCACATGATGAGCAGCTCTGCTTGCATGGTGTTGAGTGCGAGCGTTGGATACCTCGCATGCCTCCCCATATTGTCGGCAGACAGTGACCCACTATAAGATTATATTGTAATTGTATTGTTTCTAATTTATATATTATTATTATTTTTAATTAAAAAGAAACTCTTGGAGGTGGTTCCAACCGTCGTGCAAATGTGATCCCTTTCCTTTGGAGATTATCGGGCCTTGCATGAGATGGTTACTATAGAATTTTTTTTATTTTGAATGTTGTGTCCAATTGGTATTCTAGTTTCTCTTCCTCCGAATACGCAAGGTATACCAAGCTCAAAACTTCTCATCCTCCTTCTTCAAGCCTGCTGAGCATCATTCACCTTGCCTACATCTTCTACTGCAATATATCTAGTGACCTTTCTCACACACTCGCACATATCTATTTATATATCAAATTCAATCAAATAACTCCCATAGTCAGATGTGATCACATGACTATATTAAAGAGTTTCATTCAATACAATCAATTGCCATGTTAATAATATCTACGCTTTCCTAAGTGTTGAGAGTATCATTATTCTTATTGTCCTATCAATGTTTGCTTGCTATCATCACAAAGTTAATAAGGGTTATTATGAAGTGTAGCGTAAAATTTCCCAGAGATATACAACATTAGGAGAATTTTAAAAAAATAAATTTAAAAAATCATATAAAACAAAATAGGAGTATATAATTGTACTTATCTGTGTTACACAATTGTGAAGAGTTATGTTGCTAGAAGATCAATCTTGCACAGAGTGTTTTTCTTGTTACCGACAGCGTATCATCGGCTCTGATACCACTCCTACAGAGGGGAGCGTAGAGAGCCCTGCAAAATACTCAAAATAGCGCATAGCAAGACATAAATGAACAAATCTACGTACCTGTCGACCCGCACAAATCCATAATCGAGCACAATACGAACAGAGAGAGACAGAGAGTGGGAGAGAGCAAAAGAACACGTGCAGGCGCACCTCCTAGAGCGGAGTGCTACGCCAACAAGGTGAGAGAGGAGGGAGAAGAGAAGAGAAGAAGACACAAGCACTGGGTGCAATCTCCCCCCGTGCAAGAGTGACCATTTCCCTCTTGCACATATTTGATTTATAGATTTCTTGAATGGTCAAATGTGTGTACAAACTGGCCGGTCGGTCATAAATGGCCAAAGCTCATAAAAGAGCACTTGAATAATAAAATGTGCAATATATATATTTCCATTCGCATAGGCCTAGCTTGGTCCAGTCTTTTCCACCTGTCAGCTGCAATAAATAATAAAATATCAATTCCATAACATTATGACCCAAGAATTGTGATCATGCAGAAAAAATTAAACTTCAACGGTTCATTTTTTAAAGATTACCTTAGAAAATAACAAAGACTACTTAGAGAACCTTGATATAGTTTTTTTTTAAAATCTAATAGATGATGTACATTGCCACTCATTTCGATTTTCATATATGTCATAACTCTTAGTGTAAGATACTCACAGAAAAAAATTTGAGTCAATTTGAGTAAGGGAAAGACACTTTTTCATTGTTTTAATTTTTTTCACTTGCACATTCACTTGAGGTGTGCCTCCTTAGGTTTGGTAAAATACCAAACCTAAAAATTGACACTTGTCAACTAGCCATGGCTTGGTTCTACTCTCCCAATCCTAGTTGGCTAGTCCACCTCATACAAGGAGGCTGCCATGTCAACAAAGGTCCATGTCATCACGCCATCTCACCTTCCCGATCACCACAATCAACACTGACTGTAACACTTGGCTTGCCATGTCACTCTAATTGCCAACTCATCCACCACCCTCCACTGCCACCTTGCATGCGACTTCACCTTAAGTGCCATGTTATCCACCACCTCACATGCATGTACAAGCATTGCTTGCATGGCTTGCCACATCACTTGCCACCAAGCATGCCACCTTGCCACCTTGCCAACTCATCACCTCCTTTTTTGCCACCTAATCATTACACGTTACCATTTTGACATGTCATCATATGACATGGCAAATGAGGGGATCCCATCTGCCACCTCATCTTTCCACATATGCATTCCATGTCATCAATCATCCACATCAACTTGCCACATGGATGACCATCTCATTCATGCATGGCCACCTCAATCGCCATGTCATTTTTATTTTTTTTAAAAAGAATGTAAATAAAATAAAAATCAAGATATCTCAACCTAATTAGTTACGTGGTAATTTAGGCAAAAAAATTGTATTTTTATGTGATTTTTTATTTTTTAAAAGTGTAAATTAATAATAAAATTCTATTTATTTGAAATATCGTTGGATCACAAAAACAAGATCCTTTTAAATAGCTTTTGGTTTACTTATGCACACAGGTCCGGGACCTTCCCTATTGATACAAGCCGCACGTAGCTCGTAGTGAAAAAAACATCCGCTGTGTTCCTTAATCACACCGCAGCTCAGGTAGGAGCTCACCGTAGTCGGTGCCCCAGCCTTAGACTGGGTTCATCGTCACTCATTGCCTACCGAGCCTTGTCGGACACCCCGAACACGTCGAGCCCTGCGAGACCCGAAAATGGTCCGAAAATAGCCAAGCCCATCGGTGGAAGGTAGCCTTGGCACTCGCCCGAGGGGAGGGATTGCATCCCAACGTCACAAGAGGGGTGCAGGGAACTCGTTGCCTCACCTCACCCATCCCTCGCTCCGCGGTTCGCCCCGTTCTTGCCGCCCCGTTCCCATCTCAATCGAGCAACACTATCCTTATAGTTGTACACGATCCTTATAGTTGTACACAATCCGACTCGGGCCGACAAACCCCCCAAGAACCATGACCCATAGGTAGGAAAACGGGGAAAACCCCCTTGTGCTAGGGGAAGGCAGCAAGAGAAGGTTTCCATGAGAGGATGTGATGGCCGAGGACACCAAGGATGCCTCCATCAACGACACTCGGTGCACTGACAGGATGGCTTGTGGTGCGACGAGGAACCAACGCACGAACGAGGGCCGAGGGGTGCTTGATGGAGCCACCAGAGACTCCGTCATGATGTGGAAAACTACATCGATGGAGGATAACCGAGGGCATGGACGCATTGACAAGACTACATGGGCCAACGCTCCGAGTATGTCGTCAAGGGCTGAAGGTACATGAAGCACAAAGCGGACAAGGTCATTGTCGATGACAACATGATAAGACGATCAAGGTCGGGTTCATGGACGGGGCCGGCTACGTCATGGGAGGACAATCAAGGGTTCATTCGAGCAAGTCTTTGATGACGAGATGGAGTGGGCCGATAGGGGTGGATAGGCGAACGGCTGCTTGAAGCATGAAGCAGACGATGCTGCCGTCCATTGCACCGTGATGGAGCCGATTGAGGCCGATAGCACCGACATAGCCGACGAGCCATCCATGACAAGGGTGACGAGATAGCGTGGGTTGATGGGTGAGCCTGGCGAGGATCAATGAGTGGGTGAAGGAAGGAGTGAATGATGCCACCGTTAAGTCCATTGTGATGGGGCCGTTAGCATCGACGGGCCGTCGGGCCATGCATAGGTGCGACGATGGGATGGGTGAGCTAACACAACGAGTGTGTTGATGAGGGTCGACGGGTGCATGAAGAACGAAGCCGACAATGCCCTGACCGATGACACCATGACGGGGCTGGTAGCATTGACGAGGCCACGAGTGTTATAACTAGAAGGCACCCGTGCAAAGTCACGTGGCCATCCGATATTGTTTGGGTGGTTTCGAACCATACTATACACTAAAATGGACCGTACAAGCCACACGATCCATTTTACCGCATAGTATGGACCTTGACCACCCATAGTAATTTGGATGGCTATGCAACTTTGCACGGGTTGGGAAATAGCACTCACCTCCACCCGTGAAAATTTTTGTGGCCATCCGATATCGTTTGGGAGGTCTCGATACATAATATATGCTAAAATTGACCATATGAGCCATACGAACCATTTTAGCACATAGTATGGGCCTTGATCGGCAAACCATGTATAATCCATGTGAAACTTTGCAAGGATGAAGAAGTGGTTCTCACCCCACAGGTGCAAAGACTCATGGACATCCGATATGGTTTGGGTGGTCCTGACTCATATTATGCCCTAAAATGGGTCATATGAGCCATACAACCCACTTTAACACATAGTTGGGCCTTGATGGCCCATACCATACTGGATGAATGTCCAACTTTGCATGCATGGGTAATTTGTGCTCAATCCCACCCACAAAAAGTTTTAGAGCCATCCAATATGGTTTGGGCAGTCCTGACCCATACTATGCACTAAAATGGGACCTATGTCTCATATGACCCATTTTAGCGCATAGTAAGGAACTTGACCGCCTATACCGTATCAGATGGCTGTGCAATTGCATGGGTAGAGGAATAGCACTCATCCCCACCCGTAAAAAGTCTCTTATTCATCCGATATAGTTTGTGTGGTCTTGAACCATACTATGTGCTAAAATGGGCCATATGGCTCATACGATCCATTTTAGCCTTGACCACCCATACCATATTGGATGGCCGTGAAACCTTGTAGGGGTTGGATAATGATTCTCATCTCCACCCGTGCAAAGTCTTGTGGCCATCCAATATGGTTTGGGTAGTCTCAAATCATACTATGCGCTAAAACAAACTGTATGTCTCATACGGCCCATTGTAGCACATACTATGGGCTTTGAATGCCCATACCGATTTGGATGGTTGTGTAAATTTATAGGGGTGAGATAATGGTTCTCACCCCACCCATGCAAACTCTCATGGCCATCCAATATAGTTTGGGTGATCAAAGACCCATACTATGCGCTAAAATAGGTCATATGAGCCATATGGTCTATTTTAGCGTATAGTATGGACCTTGATCACACAAAACATATCAAATGATTGTGAAACTTTGCACGGGTGGGGAAACGGTGCTCACCCTCACCGGTGCAAAGTCTCATCGCCATCCAATATGGTTTGAGCGATCTCGGTCCATATTATGCATTGTAAACCCTAAACCTTGAACCTGGAATCGTAATCCCTAAACCATAAACCCAATACCTTAAACCTTGAACTCTGAACATAAATCCTTATCCCTAAACTATAACCATTTATCCTAAACCCTAAAGCTTAAACCATAAACCTTAAACCTTGAACCACAACCTAAACCCTAATCCATAAGCCCAAAACCCTAAACGATAAATCTCAAACCATAAATCCTAAATCCTATACCCTAAACCCTGTACCCTATACCCTAAACCCTAAACCCTATAACCCAAAACCCTAACCCTAAACCCTAACACATAAATCCCAAACTCGGATGGTTGTGAAACTTTGGACGGGTGGGGGACTGGTGCTTCACTTCCATCTATATATGGTTTGACCGGTCCCCATCCATACTATGCGCTAAATGGGCCGTATGGCTATCCTATACCCTAAACCCTAAACCATGAACCCTAAACCCTTACCCATAGATCCCAAACTTGGATGACTGTGCAACTTTGCATGGTTGGAGAAATGGTGCTCACCCCTACCCATGAAAAGTTTCACAGCCATCCAATATGGTTTAGACGGTTTCGACCCATATTATGTTCTAAAGTCGACTATATGGCTCATACGACCCATTTTAGCGCTTAGTATGGGCCTTGACCACCCATATCATATTCGATGGTTGTGAAATTTTCACGGGTGGGGAAATGGTGATCACCCTCACCCATACAAAATTTCTTAGCCATTTCATATGGTATGGGCAGTCAAGGCCCATACGATGTGCTAAAATGGGACATATGGCTCATACAACAAATTTTAGCACATAGTATGGATCAAGACCTCCCAAACCATATTTGATGGCCCCAAAACTTTGCATGGGCCGGATTGAGTACTATTTACTCACTCGTGAAAATTCTCACAGCCATCCAATATGGTTTGGATGGTGAAGGCCCACACTATGCACTAAAGTGGGCCTTGTGAGCCATACGACCCATTCTAGCGCATAGTATGGTTTGAGACCACAGAAACCATATTGGATGGCCAAAAGAATTTGTACAGGTGGGTGTGAGTACTATTCTTCCATCCCTACAAAGTTTCATAGCCATCCGATATTGTATGGGCGATTAGGACCCATAATATGTGCTAAAATGGGACATATGAGACATACGGTCCATTTTAGCACATAGTATGGTTAAGGACCGCCCAAAACATATCGGATGGCTACAAGACATTGCACGGATGGGGGTGATCACCATTAATTCACCCTTGCAATGTTACACAACCATCCGATATGTTACGGGCGGTCAAGGCCCATATTATGCGCTAAAATGGGACGTATGAGCCATACGACCCATTTTAGCGCATAGTATAGGTCAGGATTGCCCAAACTATATTGGATGGCCACAAGACTTTTCAAGAATGAGGGAAAGTATAAAATTTTCACCCCTAAATGTTTTTCTAGCCATCCGATATGGTATGGGCAATCAAGGGCCATACTATGTGCTAAAATGAAACATATTGCTCATACAACAAATTTTAACACATAGTATGGGTTGAGACCTCTCAAACCATATTGGATGACCATAAGACTTTGCATGGGTAGGGTTGAGTACTATTTTCTCACTCATACAAAGTATCACAGCTATCCAATATGGTTTGGGTGTTCAAGACCCATACTATGCACTAAAATGGGCCGTATGAGCCTACGACCCATTTTAGCCCATAGTATGGTTTGGGACCACCAAAACCATATGGGATGGCCAAAATATACTTTATATGTGTGAGGATAAGTACTATTCTTCCATCCCTGCAAGGTTTCATAGCCATCCGATATAGTATGGACGATTAAGATCCATAATATGTACTAAAATGGGCCGTATGAGACATACAATCCATTTTAGCACATAATATGGTTAGGGACCGCCCAGAACATATTGGATGGACACAAGACATTGCAAGGAGGGGGGTGATCATAATTATTTCACCCGTGCAATGTTACACAACCATCCGATATGGTATGGGCAGTCAAGGCCCATATTATGCTCTAAAATGGGACGTATGAGCCATACATTCCATTTTAGCGCATAGGGATTGCCCAAAGTATATTGGATGGCCACAAGGCTTTTCAAGAGTGGGGGAGAGTATAATTTTTTCACCCCTACAAATTTTCCCAGCCATCGGATATGGTATGGGTAGTCAAGGCCTATACCATGTGCTAAAATGAGACATATGGCTCATACAACAAATTTTAGTACATAGTATGGATCGAGACCTCTCAAACCATATTGGATGGCCATAAGAATTTGGATGAGTTGAGTATTATTTCTTCACTTGTACAAAGTCTCACAGCTATTCAATATGGTTTGGGTGGTCAAAGCCCATACTATGTGCTAAAATGGACCATACGAGCCATACAACCCATTCTTGTGCACATAGTATGGTTCGAGACCACTCAAACCATATTGGATGGCCACAAGACTTTGCATGGGTAGAAGTGAGTACTACTATCCCAACCCTATAATATTTCACAACTATCTAATATGGCATGGGCGATCAAGGCCCACATTATGTGCTAAAATGGGCCATATGCGACATACGGTCCATTTTAGCACATAGTATGAAACCGCCCAAACCATACGGATGGCCACAAGACTTTTCACGAGTGGGGTTGAGCACCATTAATTCACCCCTGCAATGTTACACAACCATCCGATATGATATGGGCAGTTAAGGCCCATACTGTGTGCTAAAATGGGATATATGGCTCACACAATCCATTTTAGCGCATAGTATGGGACTTAACCGCCCAATCTGATGAATTTTCAACTTTGCATGGATGAAAGAATAGTGCTCACTCCCATCCGTATAAATTTTCACAGCCATCCAATATGGTTTGGGTGGTCCTAACCCATAAAATGGGCAGTATGAGTCATACGACCCATTTTAGCTCATAGTATGGGCCTTGATTGCCAACAGCAGTTTGGATGGATGTGCACATTTATAAAAGTTGGGAAATGGTACTCATCCCCACCCTTGAAAAGTCTCACAACTGATATGGTTTGGGTAGTCCCGATCCATCATTATCCGCTAAAATGGATCGTTTGGCTCATACAACCCAATAAATCGCATAGTATCGACCTTGATCGCCCATACCATAGCGGATGGATGTGAAACTTTTCACAGGTGGAAAAATAGTGCTCATCCCCATCCCTAAAAAGTTGCATAGCCATCCAAACTGGTATGGATAGTCAAGGCCCATTCTATGTGCTAAAATGGGTCGTATGGCCATTTGAGCACAAAGTATGGTTCGCGACCACCCAAAACATATTGGATGGCCATAAAACTTTTCATGGGTGGGACCGAGCACCATTTCACCACCCCTACAAAGTTTCATAGCCATCCAATATGGTATCCAAACCATATTAGATAGCCATGAGAATTTTTACGAATGGGTGTGAGAACCACTTATCCACCCCTACGAAGGTTCACAGCCATCCAATATGGTATGGGAAGTCAAGACCCATACTATGTGCTAAAATGGGACATATGGCTCATATAACCCATTTTAGCGCATAGAATGAGTCGAGATCGATCAAACCATATCAAATGACCATGAGACTTTGCACGAGTGGGTGTGAGCACCATTCACTCACTCATAGAAAATCACACAACCATCCGACATGGTTTGGGCAATCAAGGGCCATAAGATGTGTTAAAATGGGACATATGGCTCATACAACCCATTTTAGCTCTTCTATCATGGATTAGGATATGATCATCTAGTATTGTTGGATCTTTGGCCATGTACATGGGTCTTTATATGCCTGTCTATATTTTCATCTATATGATTAGATTGTTTGCCATATATGTGGACCTTTATATGTTCTTCTACATTGGTATCCTTTTTATAATGGAATAGGACATGCTTGTCTATATAGTTTCTATATGGGTGTAAAAAAGTGCATCTACATTGTTGTCTCTATCGACATCTATACAATTTTCTACATGGACATATACATGGTTAACTTTGTAAAGATTGGTTGTCTGCGTGGATCATCAATATGATCGACTAATGTCATCAATAGGGTCATCTTCATTGCTATCTTCTATGAGGGATTAGGATATGATCGTCTTTATATGGCTCTATGGAAATCTATATTGGACTCTATATGGTTGTCTCTATGACTATCTACATGGTAATTTATATAGTCCTCTACATTGGCATCCATATTATGGTCATCTAAATATAGTGCTATCCTTTTTCCATAGACCACATGTATATGGTAGTCTATAGACTATATGGTCAGTTCTATGCTAGTCCATATGGCCAGTTCTACGATCTTCTATATAAGGATACATATAATTATCTATATGATCATCTATATGGTTGATGGTATAATCCTCTATATGGTCATCTATATAATTGTTGCAAGCCCTTTTAAATGGTTCTTTGTATGGTTAACTAGATTAGATTATTTTCTATATCATCATCTTTATTGTGGTATATATGGTCAACCAAATTGGGGTATACTTAGACAACTAGCTCATTTTCTATGTGGACAACTAGATTTTCATCAACTAAAATTTAAAAAGAAAAATCTCTTTGTTTATCTCTCCTTCTCTCTCTCTCTCTCTCTCTCTCTCTCTCTCTCTTTATTCTTGTTGCCAGGGGGATCCAAAGGGGGGCAACGTCCTCGAAGGTTGAAAGTAGATGTATTTTTGTATATGGATTTGTATATAATATTACAAAAAATGATATGATATTTATCGTGTGGTGGAGGGAGTCTTATACACATTGTATGAGGAGAGAGAGAGAGAAAGAGAGGGAAAAAGAGTCTCAATAGAGACAAGGAGTGACAAAGATTTGATCCAAACTAGACACTCACTACGATTCTTGTCAAAAAAGTTCATGCACACATGTGTGTCCATGTTCAATCATCTCTGCAAGTCTCATCGAGTGCCATGTAAGTTGCCGAGTTACGTGGCATGCAAACGGTCAGAGACATTGTCAAGCTTTATTTGGATAAGTACAAAGGTCATAAATGATGCCAAACAAAACTTGCTGACCACCCTCATGTATATATATGTACATAGTGCTTCCAGCTTTGAAAGTGTCCGTGTAAAAAACCTATACAAAGTCTTGGTTTTGGTCAAGCTGTTGGTTGAGTTTTGGGTTAATTGGTTGAGCTTTCAAAAAATAGTTTTTAATGAGCATTCCTAGCCATGCTTGATAGCTTGCAAATCGGACTCCGACATCATGAGTTACACACACTCTAAGTAGATGGTTTTTCACTTAAAAAGTGGCGGCGGACGCACGTGGGAAGACGGCAAGTGGGCCGACTTGATAGTTTTTTTAGCAATGGTATGTTTATAAATTTCTGGAGTTAGCCGGGGTAATAAGCTCCAAGCCGTGCTTTACGGCGCTATATTTGGTGGTAGGGGTCACCTGCTACGCCTCCGAGAAGATGGCTCAGTTTGGGGGCAAAACAGAATTTCAGGTTTGGACATGGGGAAGTTGGGGAGAGCATGCCATGTGGCAATGGACTAAACCCACATGTGGGGGGTTGAGGGGAAAGTGGAGGGTATATATACTAAAGGAGGACTAGTCTATGTTGCACCAAATGGTGAAGGAATGCACTCAAGGCCTTGCAAGGAAGGCTCTTGGGCATTTTGGGGAGCTAGGGGCACCATGTTGAGTTCCCACCAGCCTGGCCAGGCGTTTGGACTTAAATTTTGGTCCCCTGGACACTTTCTCCACCTCCCCCTTGGTCAAAATCACCGACATGGAGCTTTCCTTTCCCAAAAAAGGCCAAAAATAGCCCAATTAAAAGGGGAAATGAGAGAGAAAGATGACGATTGAGAAAAGGAAGAAGAATCCACTTCAGTAAAGTGGAAAATGCCCCCATTATTTTAGCTGCATTTTCCTACACATCCTTTTTTGCTTACAGAGACTTGTTTTTTGGAGCTTTTGAGAGACCTTCCATCTTCAAAAGCTTGTAACTCTCTCGTTGGTTATCAAAATAAAGCATATGGATGCTCTACGGAGATCCTCACAACACAAGCTTCGTCTTTATGGTCTTGGTTTTTTGAAATTTTAGCCATGGTTTGAGTTAGAGCTGTTTCTCGCCCATCTTCACAGGTGTTCGACTTTGGTGTTTTCTACCGTCATACAGGGTTTCTTTCCAACGGTGTGACTTGTGCAGAGATATAGAGGCGCTTGTTTTCATTCTCGTTTGCACACTAACATCATTTTGGTGCCCCCACTGAGGATAAATCCTCGTGTGCTCTAATTTTTACAAAATTCGTATACCATGCAGACAGAAAATGTAAATGGGATGTGGGTCCTTATGGACAACCGCCTATGTATGTGCTATTTGTGGACAGCAAGTGAGGCGGTCGTTTAATTGGATTGTAGCCTTTGTGGGTCGTGAGGTTGTTTGAAGCCGAGCATTGGGGGCCGGGTTACCCAGTGTGAGGTGGATTAGGTACTGGAGCGATCCATCGACATCCCTTGCAGTTTCGACGTCACATGTAAGTGTTTGTGTGGCAATCAAACATGGCAGACGAGTTTCCTAAGTTTCATAGATTGCCTAGTGAAAATGCGCACTCTTTTATTGAGAAAATGGAAGTTACTTGCTTGCTTCGGGGCATACAGGATCCGGTTATACTGTTAGGGCTGCTGCAATATAGTTTACAGGATGAAGCAAAAGCTAGGCTACAAAATTATGGAGAGGCGGCACAGGCACAAACGCCAAGGATTGTGTTGGACTATAATCATGTGAAGTTGGCATTTTTGGCACAATACAGGAATGTCGAAGCACCTGATGAAGTTTGGCATGAGATTCTGGGCTACACTCAGAGGGCTAATCAGAGTGTGGATGATTTTGTCATGCATTTTACCCGCCTTTGGGATAAATGGGTCCGAGCATTGGGAAATGAAACCCCTCCCGCCATGTTAAAAAAGGCCTGTTTTGTGGCAACCTTGAAGGAGAGTTTGAAGTTTAAAGTTGAGTTGAAGCGGCCTACCACTTTTGAAGAAGCAGTTGTAATTGTTAGGGGGAAAGAATGGAAAGCTCAAAGACTTAACGAGTATGGGAGAGTGGTCCATGGACAGGTTAATGGTGGCCAAAATGAGGAGAGCCAGGTAGAGGCTGGAGTTCAACCTATGCGAAGGGCGGCAGACACTGAGCAATTGCAGCATAATATGCAAGACATGATGACCATGATGCAGGAGTTACGGCTCAATGTCATTGGAGGTGGTCGTGGTCGTGGCAGTGGTAGAGGGGTGGCCCAACCATATGAAGCTCAACCTAATGCCAATGTGGGTCGTGGACAAGGTGCTCCTTAGCCAGCAAGAAGGTTTATCCCTACTTGTTATAATTGTGGTGAACTGGGACATATCAGCACTCATTGTACAAAACCAAAGAGGATGGGAGGTGATATGTACCCACTTCCCCAACAGGTTTGTGACAGGTCTAATGATTATGCCTTGGATATATGAGAGGATCGTGGTGCTGAACAAAAGAATCAAGCTTCAACATCAGGTGGTCACGTGGGTATTGTGCAAGTTGAGAATAAAGAGGCAGATATGATGCCATTGGGAAGCGGGAAAGGGCACCAAATGGTGCTGGCCCTAGCAAGAAGAAAGGGAAGGAGAAAGAGGGTGAAGATGCAAAGACCAAGAAGAAAAGGAGACCTCGCAGGAAGTTTGAAGTAGCGGATTTGCCATTGTGAGAAGGTCAAACAACTTATAGTCTCAAGGAGGATCTGATTGGGAGGAAAGTAAATTGTACTTTTGGTCAATTGATGAACATGGTACCCACATTTAAGAGGCAGTGGAAGTCGTTAATGAATCCTATTGAAAAGAAGTCGAAGCGTGGTCATGTCAGAGTGTTGTCTCTGGAAGAGTTACCAGATATCTGTCCTGTGGTGAACGCTTGGCACAAAGGTGTGGGCATGGAAGAGGCCTACATTGATGGAGGTGCGCAAGTTTGTGTGATCACACAGTCATGTGTCGAGAGACTTGGCTTGCTCATGTCCGGAAGCTCTGGGTTCAGGATTCGACTAGCAAACCATGCCAAAGTTAAGTGTTTGGGACTAGTCAAAGGTTTGGAGATTGATGTTTTTAATGTGAAAGTTATGGTGAACTTTCACGTTATGCCGGTAGGTTTGGGAGCTTTTCCTCTCATATTGGGACGACCTTGGTTAAGAGCTGTTGGTGGTGTACAAGATTGGGGCAAGGGCACAATTGTTGTGTATAGCAAAAAGGGAGAGAAGAGGATGTTTGATATGATTACCAAACAACCTCTCGCATTAGAAGAGGTGTCTGAAGACAATGAATCTGAAATCACCAGTGAGGGAAGTTCAGAGGATTTAATAGCAATGCTACTTCAAGTTCCAGTGAGGTGTCTTTTTTGTTACTAAATGAAGAGGAGAAAGAAGATGGTGAAATGCTGCAAATTTCAGAGGATATAAATGCGTCAAGTCGATTGGAGCAGCTTGAAGAGTTAATGCAGCCCAAGCAGGAGCTATCAGTGAAGAAAGGACTTGTTCAAAGTATGCTAAATATAGATTTGTCACAAAAAGAAAGGGCAGAATACCTGATGATGCTAGATAAGTTTTCGAATCTTTTAATTACATCATATCAAGAAATAAGGGGTTTTGTTGGGGACCCAGTGAAGATTGAGTTGATAGAAGTCCCCAAGCCATTGAGATAGAAACTAAGAAGAATGGGTAAGGAGCAAATGAATGCTTTAAAAGAAGAAGTGGATAAGCTTTTGAATGCAGGGTTTATTGTTCCAGTAGATAATGCTGAGTGGGTCAGCCCTATAGTGGTCACTCTCAAGAAGGATGGGTGTTGGAGAGTTTGTGTTGATTATAAGCCGTTGAATGCAGTGACCAAGAAAGATCCTTACCTGTTGCCTTTCATCGATCAACTCTTGTATACCGTGGCTGGTTTTGAAAGGTATAGCGTATGTGATGGTTATTCAGGATACTTTCAGCTTATCCTTGCTCCTGAAGATCAGAAGAAGACTACCTTTATCACTCCATGGGGTTGTTTTTACTTTTGTTGCCTTCCCTTTGGGTTGACAAACGGGCCTGGGGCTTTTGAGAGAAAGGTAGATTGGGTTCTTACCCCGTTCCTTGGGAAGTTTGTCAAAGGGTTCATAAATGATTTTTGTGTGTACAGCTCATGCAAGGAGCATGTTCAAAAGCTTCAACTGACTTTTGTAAGGTATGATGAATGCGGGGGCCAGCTAAACCCTAAAAAATGTCATTTGGCACAGCCAAGGGTGAAGCTTCTTGGGCATATGATCTTTGAAAATGGAATTGAAGTAGATCCAGGGAAGGTAGAACCTTTGCAATTGCGGTCATCCCCAAAAGATACGAGGCAATTGGCTACATTCATTCAGAAGGTCAAATATCTGTCTCGTTTCATACCTTTGGCATCACAGCTGTTGTATCCTTTGCAACAAGTGGTAAAAAATGATCCTTTGGAGCGGACACATGACCGTGAGGATGTTTTTGACAAAGTTAAAGAAGTGTTGAGCACCTTACATGTTATGCAAGCCCCTGATTGGGAGAAGGAGTTTTATGTTAACCCGTCAGTTGGAGAAGATGCTATTGGGGCTATGTTGTTGCAAAGAGGGAAAGAGTCTCAGTATATGAAGCCTGTTTAATATGCTAGCAGGGTGAAAACTCCTCATGAAAGAGAGTACTCAGAGGTTGAATTGGTGATGATTAGCATGGTCTATGCGTGTAGACGATTTAGACATTACTTGTTGCAAAACCGTTCACCTTTATCACCAGTTTTTCATTGCTTCCTCAATTGTTCAATAACTCAAATATATAAAAGGCAGTGATGAAATGGGTTATTGAGCTGCAAGAGTTCCAATTCACTTTTCTATTGGAAGAGAGTACTCGGGCTACTTTGGCAGACTTACTCACTGATAAAGAGACTCCTGTTTTGGTTAAAGAGGAGGTGGTACAAAGGAAAAATCTGGAAACCCCTGCTATATCAAATGCTTCACTGCTACATTTTGATGGCTCTTATCGAAGAAGTCATGATGCTGCTTCTGGTGGGGTTGTTATTTATGATGCACAGGAAAATCTTGTGAGGAAGCAAGGGTTAAAACTCAATGCAGGGGACCTTGCCGCATGTCGAAAGGACTCAAAATGAAGAAGCGCATGAGGCCCCACAAGCAATGATTACTCGTGTGTTTGTGTTGAAAGCAGATGCCCCTTTGTATCATGGAAGAGAGGTGCTGTCAAAAGAGGTGGATTTCTTATTGACCGGTCTCTTGCCTGAAGATTTGCCTTCATCTAAAAAGTATGCTTTTATGAGAAGAGCAAGAAAGTACAAAATGATTGGTGATAAGCTTTACATGAAAGGAAGTGATTTGGTGTTGCGTCATGTGCCTTGGAAGAAGGATATTTACAGAATTTAGAAGAAAAACATGAGGGGTCAAGTTTCAGATCAAGTGGTAGGGTCCTTTTACTGTTGTAAACAAGTTTGATAATGGGACATATGAACTGGCTGATTTAGATGGTACACTACATAGCTACCGTGTTAATGGTTATAGACTTAAGAAGTATTTAGCACGGTTGATGACTATTGTGACAGATGAGATGCTATCAATGGAAACAAAGAGTGTGAATGAGCCACAAAATGTGGATGAGGTTTCTGGGGACGAGCTGCATCAATTGTTCACCCTAGGGACCTCTGCTTGTCATGAATGATCAAGGAGGCTAGGGGGGGTTGACAAGTTATGTCATGCATTTTTTGGATGAGTACAAAGGTCATAAATGATGCCAAAAAAACTTGCTGACCACCCTCATGTATATATATGTACATAGTGCTTCCAGCTTTGAAAGTGTCCGTGTAAAAAACCCTGTACAAAGGCTTGGTTTTGGTCAAGCTGTTGGTTGAGTTTTGGGTTGGTCGAGCTTTCAAAAAATAGTTTTTAATGAGCATTCCTAGCCGTGCTTGATAGCTTGCAAATCGGACTCCGACATCACGAGTTACACGCACTCGAAGTGGATGGTTTTTCACTTAAAAAGTGGCGGTGGATGCACGTGGGAAGACGGCAAGTGGGCCGACTTGATGGTTTTTTTAGCAATGGCATGTTTAGAAATTTTTGGAATTCGTCGGGATAATAAGCTCCAAACCATGCTTTACAATGCTATATTTGGTGGTCGGGGTCACCCGCTATGCCTCCGAGAAAATGGCTCAATTTGGGGGCAAAACAGAATTTCAGGTTTGGACATGGGGAAGTTGGGGAGAGCATGCCATGTGGCAATGGACTAAACCCACATGTGGGAGGTTGAGGGGAAAGTGGAGGGTATATATACTAAAGGAGGACTAGTCTATGGTGTACCAAATGGTGAAGGAATGCACTCAAAGCCTTGCAAGGAAGGCTCGTGGGCATTTTGGGGAGCTAGGGGTGCCATGTTGAGTTCCCACCACCCTGGCCAGACGCTTAGACTTAAATTTTGGTCCCCTGGACACTTTCCCCACCTCCCCCTTGGTCAAAATCACCGACATGGAGCTTTCCTTTTCCAAAAAAGGCCAAAAATAGCCCAATTAAAAGGGGAAATGAGAGAGAAAGATGTCGGCTCATGAGAAAAGGAAGAAGACTCCACTTCAGTAAAGTGGAAAATGCCCCCATTATTTTAGCTGCATTTTCCTGCACATTCTTTTTTGCTTACAGAGACTTGTTTTTTGGAGCTTTTGAGAGACCTTCCACCTTCAAAAGCTTGTAACTCTCTCGTTGGTTATCACAATCAAGCATATGGATGCTCTACAGAGATCCTCACAACACAAGCTTCGTCTTTACGGTCTTGGTTTTCTGAAATTTTAGCCATGGTTTGAGTTAGAGCTGTTTCTCGCCCATCTTCACAGGTGTTCTACTTTGGTGTTTTCTACCGTCATACATGGTTTCTTTCCAACGGTGTGACTCGTGCAGAGATATAGAGGCGCTTGTTTTCCTTCTTGTTTGCACACTAACATCATTTTGGTGCCCCCACTGAGGATAAATCTTTGTGTGCTCTAATTTTTACAAAATTCGTATACCATGCAGACAGAAAATGTAAATGGGATGTGGGTCCTTATGGACAACCGCCTATGTATGTGCTATTTGTGGATAGCAAGTGAGGCGGTTGTTTAATTGGATTGCAACCTTTGTGGGTCATGAGGTTGTTTGAAGCCGAGGACTGGGGGCCGGGTTACCTAGTTTGAGGTGGATTAGGTACTGGAGCGATCCATCGACATCCCTTGCAGTTTCGACGTCACATGTAAGTGTTTATGTGGTAATCAAACATGGCAGACGAGTTTCCTAAGTTTCATGGATTGCCTAGTGAAAATGCGCACTCTTTTATTGAGAAATTGGAAGTTACTTGGGCTGGTGGGAACTCAACATGGTGCCCCTAGCTTCCCAAAATGCCCACGAGCCTTCCTTGCAAGGCCTTGAGTGCATTCCTTCACCATTTGGTACACCATAGACTAGTCCTCCTTTAGTGTATATACCCTCTACTTTCCCCTCAACCCCCCACATGTGGGTTTAGTCCATTGCCACATGGCATGCTCTCCCCAAATTCCCCATGTCCAAACCTGAAATTTCTGTTTTGCCCCCAAACTGAGCCATTTTCTCGGAGGCATAGCGGAGCTTTTGAGAGACCTTCCATCTTCAAAAGCTTGTAACTCTCTCGTCGGTAATCAGAATGAAGCATATGGATGCTCTACGGAGATTCTCACAACACAAGCTTCGTCTTTATGGTCTCAATTTTTTGAAATTTTATCCATGGTTTGATTTAGAGCTGTTTCTTGCCCATCTTCATAGGTGTTCGACTTTGGTGTTTTCTACTGTCATACATGGTTTCTTTCCAACGGTGTGACTCATGCAGAGCTATAGAGGTGCTTGTTTTCCTTGTTGTTTGCACGCTAACAACGTGTCCACATAACTCGCCAAGTTACGTGGTGACCACGTAACTCGCCATGTTATACATGGACATCTGGCGTGTATGCCACGTCTTTGTCAAGAGTTCTTCCAGAAAGGCATCCACATAACTCACCAAGTTACGTGGCTTGCCTATGTGACAATCTGGTAGGCTTTGCCACGTAACTCGCCGAGTGTTACATGGCTTACCTATGTTGGAATTGCCACGTTACTCAGCGAGTTACATGACAATGCCATGTGTGCATGTACATGAAATAACATGTTGCCTTTGTTTCATGACCACGTCACTCAGGGAATCACATGGATCTTCTTACCAGTAACTCGCTGAGTTCTAGAAGTACGACACACGTCGCAAGTTCCTGCTTCGGGCACGAGGGTAACTTGGCGAGTTAGCCTCATTGCGGAGGTCACGCTTGGGTACGGACTGTGGGAAGTGGGTTTGCTCTATCTTGCATACACCCTGAGGTGAGATGAGAAAAATAGAGGTAAGAGCTTTAAAAATATTTGCTTGAATGAAATGTTAAGACGGTAATTAAACATGAGGTAGTAGGTGTAGTTGAGACATGAAACTTAAATTTTTTGACTCCTCAGGGCTCATGTGTGAAATGGTACACTAGAGTCTACCACCCAATGACCCATAATATATATGTATAATACGTAGTATGTAGATACATATACACACATAGAAACACTTGTAAATTTTTTATTTATGCTTAAAATAATCTCACCCTTCCATTTTCAAAAGGCGCTTTACCTTTTCTCACTCTCCATACACTGGATAAACCTTATTTTTTGCCATATTCATAATTGTGAGTGGAGAGATATTATATTAACTCAAAAAATTTTTACGATCAAACTCAAGCACTACATGTGCCTTGGGGGGCAAAGATTACAAAAGGGTCTTGAACACAAACACAACATAAACCAAAATAGGGCTGCTACAAAAAACCTCCCAAGTGGTCTAGGCAACTAAGTGCATGATTCCACTCTTCATCAACAGCATTAATGGTTATCCCTCTCTTTGGTTCTATAACATGATTGAAATCAGTGCTTGTGCTCCGACGTACAATATCAGCAAATTGAGCCACAACAAGTTTTGCCTCAAAGACCAAAGGTTCCTAGATTTCTAGATCTAACTTAGGTGATAATATATGATGATTTGAGTGCACACTAGAATGGCGTGGCTTTGTAAACTATGCCCTCCTAGGATTGGGTCATCTGTAAAGAAGATAAACTTCTAGATCTTTCATACTTTTTTGTAGATTTTAGCGGCTAGACCCCATGAGGTAGGGAACTTGTTGAGGGGGTCCTCAAATGCCGATCTGCATCCAGAGCAAGTGTGAGTGCTAGTCCCTCTAGCACAATCCTTATTCCCAATAGGGAAGGATCCCCAAAGCACCTTCTAGATAAAAAATTCATATATTTAGGCCATTTAATTCCCAAATGGCATTAACACTCCTTTTCCATGTCCAATTTTTCCTCCATAGTTTGGTGAGTGGAGCAAACTAGTTTGCTTTGTATACCAGCTTACTATATGTGTGTTGGGTCGTCTTTGGGAGTGAGAACACTCTACCTTTTGGCCAATGCCATGCTTTCTAGTGTATCTTTGACCCAAAGATGAGTGAACCAGAGGATGATAGCACTTCTAAGATTCTATGGATTAGAAGCCTTTTGTACAAACTCAAATCATGTTGAGACACTAAAAGCTCCACATCCTTCTAGCCGAGGTTTCTATCATTGCAAATATGTGATATTTTAGAGACTCCTTTGTTGCTTATGTGGCATGCAACTTCTCTCCAAAAAGGATTCAAATTCTCCCTTCCAAGTTTGGAAAGCCATGGAGACCAATGGAGAGAGGAGCCCTTGAAGTATCCAAAATTCTCCCCTCATTCCAGGGTTGATGCTGCTTTGTTACGCCTTCATGCTAGTTCCCCTGTTCCATGTGATGAAAGCCCATTCTTGCTTTTGATCCGCCAACAAGACAACTAGTTTGGCATATAAGGATTTTGCATGTAGCATGGGATTTGGTCTCGCTAACCATTTCCATTTCCCCCATTGGAAAGATGTTGTGTGTTGGGGTGCGGGCATTGTAGCATCACACTCATGGGAATCCCCCCTAGTCTAGGAGCCATGTTACAACAACATGTGTGTGTCAAGAAGTGTGTATATGTGAGAAGCATGTGTAAAAGGCAAGGTCCATGTGGCAAGCTTGTATAAAGCAACCCTTTGTATTCATAAATCCTATCTAATGCAATCATTGTGCTCTTATCAACATAAATGTTTCTCTTCTCTATCCACCATAACCTTTCGACTAGTATCAAAGACGTGCTTATGTGATTAATATTTCCTAATCACCTCTATTGATTCTAATTATCCTCTCTACGTTATATTGTCTCTCTTTGCCATGACAATTTTCATTCATACATCTAATCACAACGTCTAATTATTTCTTATTTACCTCGTTGAGGGCATGTCCATGGGACACTACCCTCATGAGTGTGATTAAAACTAATTAAGAGTGCCATTAGTTTGTAATTAGCTTCATAAGTTAGCACGTACCCATCTTTCACATAATACTTAGCATATTTGGCTTTTGCAATTAGATCAATCTTGACTCAACCTCATTTTCAAGTGTGCTTAATTGTTTGATTAATGTGATTGGACTTAGTATTAACATAATTTTTGCATTGGCATTTGTGCTGTTTTCCTTCATTTTTCTGCAAGCATTGATCCTATTTAGGAGCTTGATTTATATAATTACTTATGTGTGCTAAAGCCTTCTATTCAATTTTATTTGAGCCCATAAGCAATAGATTTAGAGCACTTTTGACTAAGCAATTGATCAAGCAAAGACGATTTTCCACTCTTTGGAATGCTCTACATATATTACACTCAGTCTACTATTTTTAGAAAAGCACAAAAACAAGAGCAACTTGGTGTCGTGATAATCTCATTGACAACAAATGGGCAGCATGGGCAGATCTGAAGCTTATTGATTTCAATTTTGTTAAGGGGTCCAACATTGGGTTCGTAGCCGAGCTGAGATTTGCCATTGATTACCATTTTTGCAAGCGGCTTGCTAGCCAATGGTAAAGCCTTTCACACCATCACCATCTGTAGCCATCCTGTACTGTGCCATCACTCATTGCGGTTCCACCTCATCCGTGCCATCCAACCTCCAAGTCTCACATATTGGCATGGACATCACCTGCTGTTGCTCCATCTTCGTCAACCCGTCGACTGGCAGCCTTGCACAACTGATCTACTACCTCTGCTACCCAATTGCCATATGTTATGCTGACAACATTGAAAGGGGGGAAAGGGAAAACACACCCGATAATACACACATGCCTCTCTATAGCTCACATGGAATCACAACACCGCAATCCTCTCAAAAAACACATCGAACAACAAAACTTCACTGCAATCACTCGTCTACACACACCTAAGCCCACAATCACACACACTATAAGAGGAGTTGTCTATAACTGCTAGCATTGCCACAAAAAAACAAAGGAAAAAGGAGAGAGAAAAATTTACTGGAGCAATAAACGCGGCTATGGACGTGGTAGTGGTTTCTCAGTAATAAGCACGGTAATATTCGCATCAATATACCCGCTGCTATTACCGCGACAGTTGCTACATCTATTACCGCGCTTATTGCCACTACACGTCAAATAAAAAATAAAGGTGCTCATTTGGACCACCCAATATTGGGTGGCCCAAATGAGCACCTTTATTTTTAACCTGCATAAAACAATGAAACATCAATTGTTTTTTGGAAGAGTATAAAAAATACTAGAGAATTGAAATTGAGTTTACTTTACCTTGACAATTAATATGCAAAAGATCAACTATTTAAAAAAGTTACAATAAAAAGTAAATAGTTGTATATACATTGTGCCACATTGGGACTTTACGAAAGTTTGGACAAAATATTTTTCTATCTAATCCTCCTCTATCTCGTCGTCGTTCAGAGGCACGTATGTTTGATCACTTTGACTCTACATAAACCCTTCTTGAATATGTGCATTGGATCGAGCAAGTGATTGATCATGAGTCGGGGCCAGTATGGTAACTTGTACCATAGAGATAGTCTCTTCATCCCTGGGGGCGAACTGTCATCACACATCTCCTTCTGCTCTAACCATGCTTGTGCAGACATCCTCGGTGACTCTCTTCCAAAAAAGCTGTTGCGTAACACATGATTCTCTAGAAGATACGCTTGATGACCTTCGTAGATTTGCTTCTTTAATGAGGGCGCCCTACGCGCATTCAGTCTAGGTCCACATGTGACACATACTCTGTATCTGCTTGTTTGAAGCCCTGCATATATACACATGATAATAGATAAGCTTGAGCAAAACCAAGATTTACAGTGTTTGAGTGAGGAGTGTAAATCATTTGAGCATTCTGTTAGTCCGAGATAGTCATGCATGGTCCACATTAGAATGCCTCTGATCAAAGCATTCCATCGACCTGTGTGTCGGCTCATATCCACCACTTCTATGCCAATCCACAATTGTTGTAGCTCTTCCAATAGTGGACGAAGATACACATCCATATTCTTCACTTTATATTGCCCCCGAAAAACCAAGCTTAGCCATAGGTGCCCCTTCTTCGTAGTCAACCACGGGGGAATGTTGTAGTTGACGATGACAACGGGCCATACACTGTAAGATGTTGATCTTTGACCAAAGGGATTTACGCCATTCATAGCCAGGTCTAAGTGCAAATTTCGAACTTCCCTGGCAAAATCCAACCATGTTTCATCTATATGTTTCGAGGCTGTGCAGTCTACAGGAATCCGTAGTACACCATCCGAAGATTTATTCTCCTCATGCCATGATGCTAGGGCGGCCATGGACTTACATTCGAAGAAATGCTTGATGCGAGGAAGTAGAGGAAAATGTCGCAAAACCTTTTGCGGAATTTTTGTTCCGTGGAGATCTACTCGATATCTCTCAGAATCACATTTCGGACACTTCTCCATGTCTATGTATTCCCCTGCGAAAAGAATGCAGTCGTTAGGACAAGCGTGGATCGAATTGTAATCCATCCCCAAGTTTTGCAAAATCTTTCTTGCTTCCTCTCGGGAATCTGGCATCAGATTATCAGCTGGGAGTATGTGCTCTTTTAGCAATCTACACAACGAAAAAAATACGGTACAATTGTGTAAAAATCTATCAGATCATTATACATTTAGAGTTTTTTATTAAAGTAAACTAATTGTAATAGATCACCTGAAAAGCGTTGTGATGCTAGTGTCACTCCATCCAAACTTTGCCTGCATGTTGAGAAGAACCAGGAGCGCCTTCAATCTAGACACACGTGCTCCATTATACAATGGCGTATCGGCTTCACTTTTCATATCATCATAGATAAGCCTTTCTGAATCCATGATCGTCTCGATCATTTCATCGATCTCGGACTCAAACATTGCCTCGTTGGGAATGTGGTCTGCATGATCATCCCTCGAGTTGTTAGAGGCTACATCTTGTGGCCTCACATATGCTCCTTGACCAAAGCGCCTGCGAACACGTCTATTGGGTTGTAAGATTGCTGCCTGTTGGCCAATGTCAGAGTCCGACGAGTTATAATTGGCAACAACTCAATCTATAATAGATGGATCTAACTCGCCAAATTCGCGAACGTGCTGCAAAGAGACGCGTCTTGTCCGTCGCACGGCATGCTTGCATTGATTACAAGGACATAAGATCCTCGTTGAGAGATAGGTGTTTTGGTTGGACGGCCCCACATCCTTGTCACTACTCATAATGAGGGTAAAAACCTTATAACCTGGACAACAAATTTAATCTTTTATTGGCATTCTTTGTCTTTTATCTCTCTCTCTCTCTCTCTCTCTCTCTCTCTCTCTCTCTCTCTCTCTCTCTCTCTCTCTCTCTTTGTTCACACTGTAAACTACCTCACATTCTCTAGTCATGTCCAATCCCCGCACACCTTGGTCTAGAGGTGCACGAAGATCAGAACCACCGGGTTATAATCTCGTCTTTATTGGTCAATGCCTATATTTTGGGTACAAGAAATCTACACACCCACATCTACATGATAGTGCATGTAGTGGACAAAACCCCTTTGCCTCTTCTCTAGTTGTAGCATTTCACAGCATCTTAACATCTTTTCACAGTAGATCTTTGTCTGTAGCATGCAGGTACTCCATTCTTGCAATGTAGCTGATGCCTGCTCAAAGCACTTAATTCTTACTCTAGATTTGACGGGCTGTGGTGTGTGTGTGTGTGTGAGAGAGAGAGAGAGACCCTTGGAATCATCTTTTGCATCACTAATTTCTGTGTAGGCTCAATTTTCTCTTCCATTGGCTGATCATGACAGCTTATTGTATGGTAACAGCAGTCGAACATGCAGGTGGAATTGCTGGTCCGCATGGACTGTCGAGGCTGTGAGCACAGGAAATTTTCTCATGTAGGAAAACGGAGTCTTTTTCAGTGTTTTTTATATGAGCAAGTGTTTTTCATACAATGCTTACCATCATGAGCGCACCTTCATTGACATGCACTAAAATCTAACCTAAATCTAAAAAAAGATAGTCCATCGAACATAAATCTAGATCTAATTTAATCTTAAACTCAAAATAAACTCAAATCTAATCTAATTTAACGTAAATCTAAATCTAACGTAAATAAATTTAAATCTAATCTAACGTAAATCTAACTAAAAATAAATCTAAATTTAATCTAATCTAACTTAAATAAACCTAAATCTAATCTAGCGTAAGTCTACATCTAACCTAATCTTTAACGTCTCTTGGGATAGTTTCCTACGACGTTAAAACTCTCTTCTTCTCGTGTGTGTGTGTGTGTGTGTGGGTGTGTGTGTGTGTGCCAATAAAAAGAGGAAAATGGTATAACCTTTCTATCACCCAAGTGTGGTAGATTGGTTATGCCATTTCCCTCTTGAATAACAAGTCTTGAGTTCAACTCCTCGTCAGCTAGATCTTTAAGGTCTCTTGAATTAGTTTCCTACGATGTTAAATTAAACTCTCTTCTTCTCGAGCGTGTGTGTGGGTGTGTGTGTGCACCAATAAAAGGAGGAAAATGGTATAACCTTTCTATCACCCAAGTGTGATAGATTGGTTATGCCATTTCCCTCTTGAATAATAGGTCTTGAGTTCAACTCCTCGTCGACTAGATCTTTAAGGTCTCTTGGGATAGTTTCCTACGATGTTAAGACTCTCTTCTTCTTCTTCTTCTTCTTCTTCTCTCTCTCTCTCTCTCTCTCTCTCTCTCTCTCTTTTCCTCTCTCAATGTGTGTGTATGAATTCTTTGTTTATGCATGTGTGTACATTTTTTGTTTATGCATGTGCTCTCTCTCTCTCTCTCTATCTCTCTCTCTCAAAAACACAATGTGTGTGTGTGTGTGTGTGAGAGAGAGAGAGAGAGAGGGAGAGAGAAAGAGGGGAAGGGAACATGAGAGTGAGGAGAGGGAAGGAGCATACCTGGCTCTCCTTCCTCTCCTCGTGTGTGTGTGTGTGGAGAGAGAGAGAGAGAGAGAGAGAGAGAGAGAGAGAGAGAGAGAGAGAGAGAGAGAGAGAGAGAGCATGGGTTACCTTTGCTTGCTTGAGCGCGCGCCAAAAAACTCAGATCTGAGATCTGAGTTTTCAGACGCTCTCGGTTATTTTTTTACCCCTGTTGGTGTCGCTATAGGCGTCACTAAGTTACAAGTAGTTTAGCGACGCTCATAGCGACATCCATAGAAACGTCGTGGGTTTTCACTTTTGAGTGTCACACTGTGAGCGTCGCTAATATTAAGTACCTCTTGGAGAGAGAGAGAGAGAGAGAGAGAGAGAGAGAGAGAGAGAGAGAGAGAGAGAGAGAGAGAGAGAGAGAGAGAGAGCATGTGAGCTTGCACACTGAAAGAGGAGCGGTGATAAGTTTGGCTAATAGCAAGAGGGCTTGATAAATAAAAGACACTTAGTGTGGTTATCATCATTATATATAATAAGCTAAGTGAAAAAACACTTGACATCCCATTGTGAAACTACATACTAGCTTAGTACTCAAATGACATCTAAAATTATTATGTTGATGATGTTCTTCCACTCCACTACTGAGCGATTTCAAAAAGTTGGTTTTCCATGCACTCATATAATGTATGACCTCTGCTTTCATCTATTAATGGTGATCAACACCTCTTTTGCATTACACTTCTAGCAGCTTCTTACTCCATGACCATGTTTCATTCTGCACTTGATGTAACAGCTCTTGCACCACATGGGCATCACCAGCTTCATATCCTATAAACACCCAAAAATTAGTCAACTTGACTGTAACACGTAGATCTATCATGTAAACAATAGTTTGTAACTCACATGGCGTGGTCCACTGAAGGGCGTCAGTCACATCCTCTTGCGATGGCATCACTGCTCCTACTTCTACTGCTTACTTCATCTTTTCCATCGGGGGGGACAACAAGCAGTCTAGCTGTCGGAGGAGGGTCCATTGATACAAAAAATTTCACTGCAAGCGTTCTTTGACGAGCAACAAGCAGTCACAAAAATTCAAAATTTGATTACTCTCAAGGCAACCATTTGAATTTTTAGAAAATAGAGTGGTCTACAATGATATCAATGGCAAAAATGCAGGTGGACAAAGAGTGTGTGATTGCTTTTGTGCTTACAATCTATGACAAAGGTAGTCCCTCTCGGACTCAAGGAGGACAAAGAGTGTGGATTTATTTTTGTGGCTTACAATCCATGATAGACGTAGTCCCTCTCTAACTATCATGAATATTGATTTTTGACCTTCTAAAAATATTTCCAACTTAAATTGGCCACTTAAGTCCAGGAAAAACAAAAAGACAACAATTGAAATTGATTGAGTGAGAAAGTGATTGTGCTAAGCTCAACTCATAAGAATAACTCTTTAGACTCCAAGTATAAAGTTTGGGAAGTCTTAGGTGAAATTTTAACTTGCCATAAATTGTTTAAATTTAGAAGGTTCTGGGAGTAGCTTGATTGTACCCCCAAAGCACTGTGGTAAGATTTTGCACATGAGGTGAAAGTTTTAAAGCCAAAGGATGAGTTTTATTTCTACCAAAGTTTATCCTAATTAGCAAGTTTTAAATTTAACAAGTAGGTTGTAGTCCCCGGTAACTTCATAAGCCTCCAAGATTTGTGCAAAGATCCTGGACCCGAGATAATTAATGAAAAGGTTACTTTATGCTTTTTATTAAATTAAAGGGAAAAGCTAAAGGCTAAGGCTAGATTGGCTCTTCGTCATTTTTTAAGTTGACATTGTTCACCAAGGAACTTATATGCTTGAAAGGTGGATTGAAGTTTGTGATGGGATGCTTAGGATACATTCTATCGTCTAGCCAAAGGTCCACATTTTTCATACCTTGTGATCTAAATTTCTCATATGCAAAACTTCAAAAATGGTGTTTTATTTTTTGTCTTTTGTGAGATATCTATGTGAATATGATATACATCTCTCCGATTCCTTGATGTAGAAGTTCTTCTTGGAGAAGCTATAAGAGTTGAGTAAGACATGACTAATCAAAACTATATACAAACGGAGGTGAGGGAAATGAAGGAAAGCAATTTCAATATTCGCACATGAGAGCATGCAAGAGGAAATGGTGGGAGCAAAGAATGAACTGAAAAGCAAAGCTTAGTTTCAAAAAAAAAAAAAGATTGAGATATTCAACATTGAACTCTTAGCGGTCGTAGACAGTGAAGTGTTATCATGATTAGATTACTTTTTTGGGTTTTTAATATAATTACCTTGTAATGAAAAGTATTTTTTGATGATGTTTAGGAAACATTTATGAAAAAGGAGAAAATGAGTTTCCCATTATCTTTTTCTACCATTGACAATATGGCATTGCTTATAAGGCCCAACTTTTGGGGGTTTTTTATCAACTTTCCTTAGCATGAAAAGTCTATTTCAATTTTTAGGAAACCTTTATGAAAAAGAAGAAAAATGAATTTCCCATATCTCTCTCTACACTAACATGGCATTGCTTACAAGGCCCAAGTTTGAGCCCAAACTTTTCCTAATGTTTTAGGAGGCAAAGAAATATAAGACTAGAGAGTTCTCAAGGGGAGTTGGCCTCGTGGTTAAGGCAAGGGGCTCTAAGTGTACCCACTATGGTTCAACCCCTGTGACACGCGGGTGTGTGGGCGCAATCCCATAAAACTAGTTGATGCAAAGCATCAAAGACCTTAAAAAAAAAAAAAGGATAAGACTAGAGAGTTGTAATATATGTCAAGGATGTTAAGGACATAACAAGTAAAAAAGGACTCAAGCTAGTACTCAAGAGCGAGTAGAGGCATTGTTTTCTAACATTTGACTTTTAAATTTTTTTAGAATGAGCAGCATGTAATTCACTTGGTTATTTCAGTGGTTGGGTAATATTGCATCTTAATTCTACATTGAGAAGCATCATAAAAAGTCCACTCTTGTATCTATCTCAAAAGAGTGATTGAGTAGAGGGCACAAGTGAAAAGGAAATCAGTTAGCACTCTTTTTTTGGAAGCTTCTCATGGTGTGAAATTCTCACTTTAAATATTACATGCATGAAGAACTAAACTAATGTGCTTAATTTTGTACTTGTAGAACATCACATGCAACTTGTTTACCTTTTGTACTTGTAGAACATCACATGCAACTTGTTTCATATATTCATTGCAGCATTTGTGATGTGTTTTTCATCTTTATTTTTGGAATTTAAAGCATTTGCAATATAAGTTTAATTTTGAAGAGTTTGAAATTAATTTTTTTTGCATTATTTTATTTTTAAATTGTTGATAAAACAAAACAAAACAAAAGACTACATGAATCTGCATGCATTCATTTGAGCTTTTTTGGCTAGAGGATAGTGAGTATATGATAATTCTATTTAATATAATTTATTATTTTTAGCATAAAATTTTCAAGCTAGTAAGTGTATGATGACTTTATTTAGTATATGATTAGTTTGAGCCTAATGTTAGTCTTACCTCAAAAGGGTATCTATTGCAATTAGTTTAGAAAGTAATATTACTCAAAATTGTAGAGACTCCATCAAGAAGCGATAAAGTGTTTGAGTTGGGAGCAAAGAAAGTATAAATGGTACAAAGACGACCTTGCTTCTGTACATACTAATGCATGTTACATTGCAGCAGCGGTTAATAGGTCTTCGGCTGATCATGAGTTGCAGAACGAGAAGCATCAGAGACAAAATTCATGCAAAGTGTCGCTCTCTCTCTCTCTCTCTCTCTCTCACTCACACACACACACACACACACACACACACACACACACACACACACACACACATGTGCACGTAACGGATCTTGAGTTCAAACCTTGATACATGGATCTTTGAGGTCTCTCGGAAAGTTGTTCCTCCAATGTTAAATCCTATCTTCTCATGTATATATATGCGGGTGTATTATGCATGAATAAAAAGAGGAGAATAAAATAAGATTTCTATCACCCAAGTCTTGTATATCGGTTATTCTAATACCTTTTGAATATCACCCAAAAGAAATATCATAGATGATCATGTTTGTATTTTTCTATTTTCCAATCTAAATCTCTTTAGAGACATGGAATGCAAAAATATAGGATCTTCAAGCATCACAATTTTACAATGAGCTTTGGTTGTGCATGCTCAAAGGTGATTGTGTGTAAATGATTGTCATAATAATCAATATCTAATCCTCCTAAATGATTTTCTCATGTTACACTGATCATTTAATATGGGGAAGTGCCAGGGGAGAAAAAGCTAGAATATTGGTTAAGCTAGCAGACCGGCCACAATAGGGATCCAAAGGGGGGGCCATCTGCAAAAGAGCCATGTGCAACAATGGGCTTAAAAGACCTTCAACCCATTAAGACTTCCAAAATGCTAAGGTTCTAAAATTCAAAGGTTGTGTCCAAAGGTCAAGCATGGGGGGAATTGGATGTGTCCCAAAAGTCCTTATCAATCCCTACGTAGGAGGGGGCGAGCCTTGGGAGTAGGGGATGAGAGAGAAACTCACACACACACACACAAGCTCCCTTTACACAAAGGGAATGAGGGACACATGTCAGCTCCCTAGCCCAGATGCCCACAAGGTGTACCCAATTCCTATTGGATGGCCTTGGAGGTGGACCAATGAGAATTAGGCTAGAGTAAATCTAGTTTAATTAATTTAAAAACACTTAATAAAAGAACCAATGAGAATTAAGCTCTCTAGAAGACTATTGGATAGTCTCCCAAGGGGACCAATGAGCATTCAACAGCCCAATGGCTTTCCTGATTCCTATTGGCCAGGAGGAAAAGGGGTCCAATGAGAGTTTAGTTGCGTTTATAATTACATAAAGCTCTCACAAATGGGGAAAGGGGGACACATGTCAGAAGGCTATCACTTATAATGCTTAATTATCATTGGCTAGCTCTAGGGAGGTCCAATGAGACTGTAGCATGAGCAAATAGCAAGAGGGGTCGACCAAGAGAGAGAGGGGGCTGATTTTTGCAAGGCATTATCACACACACACACTCACACAATCTCATGTGTGAAGTAAAGAAGACTCTCTCTCCTTCTCAAGCTTTAATGGAAAGCTTACGGGCCTACTCCAAGCTTGTGAGAAGGGAGGCCTACACCAACAACTCTTGGCTTTGTGATGCAAATCCAACCAAGAGCCAAGCTTCAATGCGTGCTCATCTCCTCTACCATGCTAATACTAAGCTAAGCTATGCTAATATGAGTGATTATGTGAGGAGATGTACATCTTTCTCGTAAGACTACTCCTTCTTCCTCTCAATCTACTCTCATACCCCGCTAGCTCTCACCATCTTCGAAGGTGTGTGAGGTCTTGGGTCTGAGACCGGAGATAATTGATGTTGTGTTTGATAAGTGTTTTGCTTAGTGCATGAAGCTTTCATCTTCATTGCACTAGCTAGTCTTGAAGGAACACAAAGAATTGTATTCTACAATGTCTCTCTTGATGGGAGAAATCATAATACAAAGCCATTTGGAGGGGGGACCGGCTCCATGTAAATCCGGTCCTCAACTGTTGTCAATAGCTTAATTTCTCTCTCTTTTGAAAGTATTGTTCATGCTATCTAACTAGGTGTTATGATTTTTGTTGCTCTCTCTCTCTCTCTCTCTCTCTCCACCCAAGCACTCATGTAATTCTCATTAGGAATCTATTCTAATGAAATGCCCACTATGTTCATGCTAATTTCCGCTACACACAAGTTTTTAGGCCATTAAATGTTACATTGGTATCAGAGCACAAGGTTTCTCTTTTCGTGCTCAAGAAGGGAGGTCCTCAAGCTAGCTATAAATGGTTGGTATTATTAATTGCCTGTGAGTAAGTAGAATAGGGATTTTTCAGCCTTGCAGTGCGCCTGTCTTCGTGCAGCTAACGGGGCATCACCGTCGAGAGCTATGGTCTTAATAGTGGAGTCCTACGGGGCTTGCCTACGGCTTAACCACTATTGAGCTATTAGAAGCTTAACAGGAGCCGGTGTTGTTTTGGTGTTGAATGACCCTCTCTTCTATTCCTTGCAATTAATGGTATTCGAGCCACGGGTACAGTAGCTTGAGTGCTTTTTCTAAAGGGGTAAAGAGGAGTAGCAACTAGGGCTTGAAGTGCCAAAGTACATCTAAAAATTGTACACCTAAAAGTTGTTAGAATGGCTGACAATAGTAAAAAGAGTGAAATTAATGTTGATAACTTTGATTTTGCTAATGATCAAGCTACTAATGATGCCCCGATGCTTGTTAACTATCTTGTTTCTAGGATTCAACAAGCCATGGGCAATCCATCTCTCCAAAGTGAAGTGCAACGGCAGCTCCGTGCTCATGGGATTCTCCAAGCTCACCACCATGACGAGAGAACACCTAGGAAGCCTCCTTGTGAGGCTTCCAAAAGAGGTCTCTCTCCAATTCGGGAAGAAGAAGATAATCCATACGAAGGGCTCAAGAATTTACTTCTTGATGATGCATCTCCTTCCCAAAGGAGAACTCAAGAGCCTCCACCAAAGGAACGAGAAAGAAGTGAGTCTCCCGCCACCTCAGTGGAGATGGCTCCACGAAGACGGCGGGCTAAACGCTCTCCATCACCTCCAAAACGGAGAAGACCATCACACCCTTCTCCACACCATAATTCAAAGAGGGATGACAAAAGGCAAGAAAGAGGACACCCTCTTCTCCATCTTCTTCATCCTCTTCCTCTTATGAAAGTGATGGTGAAGACGATGAAGATCAAGACAAGCAAAAGGCAAGAAAGAGGTCACCCTCTTCTCCACCTTCCTCAAATTCTTCACCTTTTGAAGAAATTGATGGTGCAACCTTTGAACCATCAAAAAGAAGAGTCCATAGGAAATTCTATGCTACATGGAAGAGGTCGTCTAAGCTGAAGAAGTTCAGAGGGAGGGAAGAGCATCTCTTTCCTTACCTATGATGGCACCTTTGGTGCTACGGACAAAGTCTTGGCCTTTTCCAACAATTTGATGCGGCATTCGGAGATGAGGGCTTCACGGAGTCCTCTAAGCTACACCATGTAGCTATGCATTTTCAAAAGTCCGCCAGACAATGGTGGTCTAGCCTACGAGCCAACGGTGAAGCTTCGCGAACATGGAAAGCTTTAAGAGGTTCCATTATGAAGCAATTTTTGGCCATCGATGCCAAAGACAAAGTACTCACCGAATGGCAAAGCTTAAAGCTCTCTCCCTATGAATCCATCCACAAATATGTAGACAAGTTTTGGGACCTACAACTCAAAGCCACTGTCTTCAAAAAGTTAGATTTTGGAGAGCAAAAGCAACAATTTTGTGCGGGCTTAACCGAAGAAATGGCGGAGTATGTCAACTCCCAAAGGCCACGTACCATATCGGCGGTAATACACCATACTATGGTGGCCTCTCGAATCAATTTCCAAACGGGGGCTAAAAGAAATAATAAGCCCAAGGAAAACAAGGGTTCAACGAGCCTACGGGGAAGGACAATGTCCAAAAGTCTCCTAAGGGCAACTCCAACAAAGCTAAAGAGAAGGGAGTTTACAAAGGTAAAAACAAACTCTCTCTTGAAGAGCTTGAGAGTTATCGCAAAGATAACCGGTGTTTCAAGTTCGGCGAACAAGGGCATGCGTACTGCGCTTGTCCCCAAAAGAACAACCGCCAAGATCCTCCTAGAGCTACCTTGGTTGAAATCCAAGAGAAGGAGATTCACCAAACTCACCACAAAGGATCTCCTCTATGCCATGCTTGGGGAAAGGTAAGAGAATATGATGCTTTTATTCTCTTTGACCATGGTTCTACTCACAATTTTATATCTATAGAGTTGGCCACCAAGCTAGGCATACAAGCCTATGAGATGGGAGATGTCCTACCCGCAGACAGTGCTTTCAAGGGGCAAGAAGCTTCAGTCACTCCCTTAATCGGGAAATTGAGGCTTCATGTCCAAAGCTATGTGGACGAAGAGGACTTCTTTATCTCTCCTCTCAAGCATGAGGATGTAATTTTAGGGGCACCATGGTTTGATCGCCTGGTTGCCAATGTTAAATTCCTTGAAAGGAGAATCTCCTTTAAGTTCAGGGAAAAAGATATGTATATAGATGCTAAGGAAATGGGTAACATTATCCCCATTGTACATACACCAGCTTTCAACAAGTCAATAAAGAGCTCTATTTCCGTGTACATGATTTTTGTTAAAGATTCTCAAAATGAACCTAATGCTTTAGCAAAAGAAAATAAAAGCAACCAAAAGAAATTAGTGTTATCCAATTTTCTCAAGGGGTTTCAAGATGTCTTTATTGACGACATCCCTTGTGAGCTACCTCCTAAACGAGGTAATGATGACCATGCAATTGAACTTCTTCCAGGAAGTTGACCGCCTAACAAACCTCCTTATAGAGTTTCTCAAGCTCAACAAGAGGAGATTATGCGGCAAGTGCATGAGTTAGTTGAGAAGGGCATGGTTAGGCCTAGCTCATCTCCATTTTGCTTACCTATGCTATTAGTGCAAAAGAAAGATGGTGAATGGCATAAAATGGTAACCATCTTTTTGCAACATTTTTCAGCCTACTCAACGTCCTCTTCCTCATATGTGTATATATTTTTCTACGCTATTAAGTTATCTAAAGTAAATTCCCCTTCTTCGTTTAACCTTTGTGGCGACACATACATTGTACTCTTCCCAAAAATGTCACCTTAGTCATATATTTATATTACCACCCTTTTCTTTTTTGCTTTGTAAATAAAATTAATCATACAATAACCAACTATCTACCCCCAAACTTTCTTACCTCTTGTAAATTAGTAGTAGAAAAATAATATATCCATCTTCCATCCCATATAGATAAATTACCATGGAAAATCAACTCTCCACTTGTCTTTACCAAAGATTATGGTCCATCTCTACAAGTCTTCTATGCCCCCTACATAGGTGGCCCAATATCTCTTAAGAATATACATATAGTTTTTCTCCTTTCAAAAAGACTCAAATTGTATATTCTTTTCACAAGCAAATAATATTGGGCTCTCCTCTATTTGTTTAAGCATCATACCCTTTTGAAAAAGCATGATTCCCCTTGGATGCATACAAGCAAAGGGCCCATACAAGAAGACTTGGAAGCAAAAGGTCCCCTAGCCTAGTGTGGACCTTCCAAACCGAATTCCTTGGTGCATGGGCGTGAAGAATAGTCCAAATTCATATCAAACATGTTGAGAAGGTCAAATTTGCCTTTTGAAGCATGTCATTCCGAGCTACAGGTAAAAAGTTATGGTCAAAATAGTGTAAATCTGTCAGATTCGCAGCAAAAGGGAACTGTAAATCAAGTAAATCAAGAGGGTGAGATTTTATTTTTCCCCTACTCATCTTCTAGAAGAGCAATGAGTGTTCAAGGTCACTTGCATGTGATGGGACCAACCTAAAGATGCTTTCTAAATGCCAAGACAGACAAGTTGAGATACCCCGCAGGAGCCACCCGTAGGGCTTCATGGTGGGGCCCACCTACATTATTCACCCCTATGGAGCCTTCACGGTCTAAAATGATATTTTTGGTGAATAAATAGTCCCTTTTATGTCCAATATTCAATGAGTGGTCAAAGGACACTTAATTAGGGCTAATCACTCACCCTAGTTAAGTGTAGCATAATCCCACTCCTACACAACTATAAAAAGCCCCCCTTGGAGAGACTCAAAGACACACACCTATATTTTCAACTTCATGTTGTTCTTGATCAATAGTAGAGAAACCCTCAACTCTCTCTCTTTCACATCCTCCCTCCTAACCCTCCTCTTTGGAGGAAGTGCAACTCTATCCTCCACTCTTTCTATTCTACAATCTCTTACTCCATCAACCCAATAAATCATTGTAACACCTCAATAACTTGTAAATACATCATGATCTCTCTCATGGTTATGTTAATGATCATTAAATCATCTTCAAACAATCAAGTGTCGCAATTCGTGATGGTTAGCCAACGTCTGTCTACCCTTAAAAGGTGTGCGAGAAATCAAGTAAGTGTTCTACTCTCAATTTACCATTGGTTTGTTTCTCCACACTTATTCAATTAGTCTAAAGAAAATTCTCACTCCAACTCTCTTTTGCTTCATTACATATGCATGTGGCTACCTCTCATGGTGACTTTATTTGTCACGGCATTGCATAGATGGAGATGAGCTCTCTATGCAAAGTGTGTTAGTTCGATATAGGTGATTCTCTTGTGTGTTTTGAGAGGAAGGTCTTGTGCGCATGATTTTTTTTTTTAATGAGTGCTTGAGAGAGGAGGAGTTTGGATGTATTATGGGTATTCTTATGGGGAGAAGGTGATTGCTATTCCACAAATTACATATTTACATTTGATGCACGGCATTGGGTTGCATAATCGTTGATGGTGTCAAGTGTCCAAAATGTACATAGAGTAAGGGTTCTCAAAGTGTGTTGCTTGAGTGGGTGAGTGCAAGTGTTATTTTAATTGGTTTCCTTCTCCACTCCCAAAAGAAGGTGGTGCCCCAAGTAGTGTGCGTACCTCTTTACGAACATTTTGTGAGGGTAGGCCCATTGGTTTGGGTTTAGAGGCCCCATTTCAAAAAGCTTCCCTTCATAAAGTGGTGCCCCCACCGAAGAACATATTTCCAAGTTACCTTCAAATTTTTAGTGATGAACAATGGAGTCCCCATCTATCCATTTCATTTTGCACAACACATTAGAGTAAATGTTCACATAGATAGAAAAGTCTTTTTCCAGCAACCCATTGTTTTTATGTTTGGTGCAGAAAGACTTAGAGAAATACTGGCATCACCCAATCCAATTATACTTCCAATCATCAATTATGAAACTTTGTTTGATGTTCACGTGTTCATTTTGTTTTAAAGGCAGGAACAAGGAGTGGTTAAGGGGTGCTCAAGGGCCATATGAAGGAACGAGGTCTTCAAACCAACAACAAGGAGTAGCACATGAATCACGATCAAAACAATGAACCTTTTAGGCCTATTTCTCGGCAATCCATTCATATAATCATTGCAACTAAGTTTAGGTTTCAATCTATCATAAGGAGGATATTTGGATCCACTCGCCTCAATGAAATCAATGCTTCAATTAATCCATTTATTCCACCTATGATAAAGTACGAATTAACAATGGATGTGTACATGTTCATTTTAATGTAATCAGATTTATAGTGTCAACAATCTTGTGCGGCTCGTAAGAGAAAAGTTTCTTTTAATTTTTTTTTTCAAAAAGTCTAAACAAAATGTCAAGTTCTTTTCCCATGTTCTATGCAAGAAGTGGGGAAGATGCGCAAGAGTTTCTTGACAACTTGGAGATGGCACATCTCATATCCGGGAGAGATGAAGAGGAAGTAAAGCTACGAGCCTTCCCGTTGGTTCTAAAAGCAGAAGCTAAAGCATGGTATGAGACCTTGAGCCACACACACACACACACACACACACACACACACACACACACACACACACATAGAGAGAGAGAGAGAGAGAGAGAGAGAGAGAGAGAGAGAGAGAGAGAGAGAGAGACATCAATGACTACCTTTGTTGTGGGAGCTACCTAGTGTCGCCACGATTATAATGACTACTTGCACACAAAAAACAAACATCATTTGATACACTTATTACAACAAATATCTCATGGATGCGTTAGCACATGTGCTTCGGTTTACGAGGAATGCTTGGAATTGTTTTGTAGCTCTCTCCAAGCCAATCGTGATGGTGCAGTTGAATCTCCAATGCAATGAGCAAGCAAGAAGTAGCGTGAGGATGAAGCTCACACTCTCTCTCTTTCTCTCTCACACACGGTCAATGACAGCTTAAAACTTTGATTATGATTAAGTTCTCTTTACAAAATGACCTAGGTACCTTATATACTAAGGCTACCATAGGTTAAATCAAAATAGAGTTCAAGGGGTCAAATGGCTTTGTTAAAATCTGGAAGTGCCATTGCACCCTGGTTTCTACAACTAGAATAACTACTCATTATAAATGATGTTTTTAACCATAATCCCCATCATTTATAACTATAAAAAAATAAGACTTTGGTATGGAAATTGATTTATGTCGTGTTGTTGATCCATGGGTCAATACTCCCTCGCTCCAAATTCATGTCGTCCATGACATGAACTCATTGTCAATGTTGGTGCGGTCTTTGTTGTCATTTTTATTTCTTGTGCTTTATGTCCTTCACATCCAAACCCCGAGTTGCAACATCTGTTGTTGTCATTATAGGGCTATTGCTAGATCTAAATTCAGAAAGAAGTCAATCTCGTGCAACTTGACTCTTATCATCATGGATAGATCATAAAGAAACAAATTCATCCATTCCAAGTTGTCTAGTAACACACAACCTCTTTTTATTTCCATAAATATGATCACTTTACTTCCATCCATGATTCACTTCAGTAAATCTGGCAATTTTGAGTATTTCTCATTCTCAACCTCTTTTTGTTTCCATAAATATGATCACTTTACTTCCATCCATCATTCGCTTGGCATTTTGAGTGTTTCTCATTCTCAAAAACAACTTCTACAATCTATAGAATTGAATTATTGGCTTTCAGAGCTTATGAACCAATGAGGGCTTTGTAAGGATTCTAAAGAAATTGTCTGGCTAAACCTTCAACTTGTTTAGGCCAAGTTATACTCCAATACTAAGTTTGTTTGTCACGCCGAATCTGGGAGATAATTTTTTTGATTTGAGATTCAAAACCCATGTTTGCTAGGGGCTTTTTAATTTTTTGCCTTCTTCGTATCACTTGTGCCAAAAAATTTCTCCATTGCTTTCTATTTAATACTGCAGACATAAGAACTAGATGTTCCGTTAATTTAAAAAAAAAACGTTTCGATATATATTAGAAAAAAATCACTAAGAAAGCAATCAAATCTACACAATATGAGATTTGCAATGCACTCTACTCAATTCCAGATATTGACCACATATGTTCTAAGCGAACATACACATTGCAATGCACTCTCTACATGGCATTATGGATACAAAAATGATATGAAATTGTCAATGCAATTATAAATATAATGAGCAATTATACATCCTCTGCAATTTGAAAACAATAAGACACAACTATTTTCACATGCTACAAAGAATCATCAACATTTACATTGAAATGATGATAATTATTTACAAAATACACATGAAAGTAATAATGTCGATGATTGACCATCTCATGCACTAACAATCTTTTATAATACATAATTCACTCCCTATATAAAACAAGGCAATGAAATCTTCAATACAATTACACAATTGAGGACTGCTTGTACCCAATCAAGGATTGTAGCCCCCTTATGCATGCAATTCAATATATAAAAACTAATTTCACTTGATTAATGATTATAGCTCTCATATTGTGCAGTGACAATGTATATCAATTCAAATCTATGATGATGAAAAATGCAAGACTTCAAGGAACTTTATATACCCATTACACTAGTCCAATGCATTCGACCCTTGACTATCAACTTGTTATTTAAATATGCTCATCTTCTCAAACCAACTTCGGCCCTTTTATGGACCAATGGCTTCGTGAAAATGAGCATGACTCTCCAAATTCTCAATTGTTTTGGTTTCGTACCTTTATGTCCGATGAAGGGTTTAAATTTTTTTAGTAGTGGTTGATGCATGGTTTTTAGGACCCCTTCTGAAGATGCAATAAAGGCACAGTCAGTTGTTGGGGAGATGAGGATACTCTAGTCCAAGGGATCTCAAAAGAGAAGAAAAATCTACTTCACAAGCACCAAAGAGTAAAAAGTGCCATGGACAGAAGATACGTGGGAACGAGCTCTTATGCATGCCTGCAACCTATATCTTACAGAATAGCCCATTCTAGGTGTGAATTTCTAGTGAAATTTACACGAGGATGTTCGTGTGGACTCACAGCACGGCATACTACGTTTTCACTTTTTTACCGACAGTAAATATTTTTTACGACATTAAATATTTTTTACCTACAGTAAATATTTTTCACCTACATGGTAAATACAAATCACTTTTTACCTACAGTAACTTTTTTTACCCATGGTAAATATTTTTTACTGCACCATAAGTATTTGGTAGGTAACAATTCATTGTTACTAGAAACAGTGATTGGGCATCAACAATGCAGTTACAGGAGGAGAAAAGGAGAAAAGCTTATGGTAAAGGTGAGTCAACAGGGATAAAGACTTTTGAGTTGAAAAGAGACATGCTGATTTTTTCAAAGAACACATGTCAAAAGAAGCCATGGTTGAGGATTTTTTGAGAATTTGATATTCAGGAGGACCCAGCTGCCACCCCCCCCGCAGGTCCCCCCCTGACATGTGCAGAACCTCCAGTTTCAACAGCCACCTTACGTGCTCTTAAATGCTGGTCAAGGCCTTATCCCCATGTGTCACAATCAGAAAAATCAGCATTTACCCTCCCCTCTCACATCACTCTAGAGAATATCTTGATGGTGACATATCAGGTGACCTCAATCTGTTGACCACCCTAAGCAAAAAGTAACCCCAATCAGCGGATTTAAGCATGTTTATCCCTAATCCTAAACCCTCTCAGAAACCTATATAAGGAGGCCTTCTCTCACTCAAAACCAACACTTCACCCACTTCACCAAGCAATGAAGCTATGACGACATTGCTCACAACGAGGAGCTATGGATGGAGCTCTACTCTCTCTCCCTCTCTCTCTCTCCCTCTAGTATGCTACATTACTAGCCCTAAAACCTAAATAAGGAGTCTTCTCTCATGCTCCATGGCCACCATCCTCGCCATCGTTCTCTAAGGTATTGATGTGTTGCTAGTAGGATCATACCTACTTGCTGGGTTGATTGTTTTTGACAAGGGATTATGCCATCCTTGGCTTGCTTCTCTATATCCTTGTTATGTATGATCAGATGCCGTTGTATTGTTAAGCTGATTTCTTGTGTATATATATGCTACATAAGGTCCCTAAGCTTCGTTTCTATGTGTTTTGCCATATGTTTTGATGCCATCATAATGCCAGAAGTCTCACTTGCCTATGTGCACTATGTGTGAGGTCCCTAAACGTCTTAATTTAGGGTGGTGCCCCCTTTGTTTTGTTCTTTGCTTGTTTGCATGAGGCGTGGTTTGTGGAGTGTGCATGAGTACAGAGGCCACCCGATTGCACTGCTCTTTTTCTCGCTATCATTTTGGTGCCCCCACGGAGGAGGGCTACACAGACCTTCAGTCCACAAGCAATGAAGATGTGCAATCTACAACATGGACGAATGGCGTGAGGAGTTTGCAAATTGGAGAACAGAAGAGGAGGAGGCTTTAGAGGCCTTAAAAGCTTTCATCGAGGTCTGTTACCAGGTTGCAGTGTCATTGAAATTCAAGAAGTAAGTTCTTCTACATGCCTTGTTCGTGATCGTCGCCAACGAAGGAGAGTGAGAAGAAGAGCTTGATATACCTCTCCTCTCAACCTATGAGTACTCCAGAAACCTCCAACGCACACGAGCTTGAAATATTCTACATCAACATACACGAAGGTACTGTGACACACATTAAGGGAAGAGAAAGCATCACTAGACCTCTCTTTCCTGAGGAGCCGACTAAGAGGAGGAAGATCACCTCTACACCTAAGTGGCCCAAGGCCGCAACGCGTGCTCAAGCGTAAGGTAACATTTGGCTTAATCTCATTAATAAGGGATTACAGGACCACTACAGGCAAGAAAAAGGCTAGTGAGCAACCAACTTCAACCTCCAACTTGCAACCACGACTCTCACCCCTAAATCCTCCTGAAGCAAAGAGGCGAAGGCTTGCCTACAAGATTGCTGCCCGTCTGCGAGTGCTCCCAGTGCACTTTGTGAATCCAGACACCACCAATCCCAAGCCAACCTCCTGTCCGCGTGAAGATCACTTTGGATATTGTCCAAAGTGCCTTGGAGACCGGGTGAAAAGCCTCCCTGCCCTACCTTTGCTGCTAATTTTCAAGAAGTTATCTCAATCTAAGGAAACTATCTTAGTTGATGATGTGCTGCACATTAATGGTGTCACTTTCATTCGTCATGCTGATTATGGTAATAGCATCCAATTGTTGCTTGCTAAAAGGCTCAGCATTGTACAAAGTGTTGCCATCACGCCTTACGTCTTCACAGATGCATCAGGAAGAGTCGAAGTGATCCGAGGTGCTGACCTTCTGTGGCTGATCAGGCTCATTGGTCCCAAGGTGGTGCAACTAAGCTAGGCTCTTGTGTGTAAGTATGGATGCCAATAATGAGAATGATGATCCCCGCATGTTTCCTTTCCATTTTGTGCGTCATATCCGTGTGAATATTTGTATTGATAGAAAAATCTTTTATCAGCAAAGAATAGCCCTGTTGTTTGGAGCCGAGAGACTTGGGGAAATCTTGCGCTCTCCTCATCCTGTCATTTTACCCTTACTAGACTATTACCATTCCTTTGATGTGTCGATCTTCATCCTATTTTGAGCTAAGTTGTGCTAAAGCTCCAAATTGTAATTACCATACTCTATTTTAAAATAAATTGGAGCTGTTTGTGTAATTGTTTACTCTCTCACTTATGGCCTTCCCTAATTTTTATGGTAAGCCTGGGGAGGTTGCTCCAGACTTTTTGGATAATTTGGAAATGGCCTTTCTGGTATCGGGAAGGGATGACGAAGCTACTAAGTTAAGGGCCTTTCCTTTGGTCTTGAGGGAAGGTGCAAAATTATGGTATCAAACTTTGGCATCTGAAGAAAGAAGAGACTGGGAGTCCTTAAAGATGGCCTTCATCGAAGAATTTCGCCGCCATGAGCCTCTAGAGGAGATATGGAGACAGCTCTTAGAGCTACGCCAAACATCACCCAATGACTATAGAAGCTATGAAGGAAAGTTTTCCAACCTGTGGGAGAAATGGTGTGCATCACTAGGTGAAGGAGAAAGGGCGCCAGAATGCCTAAAGAAGGACTGTTTCCTGGCAGGGCTTTACCCCATCCTTCGAGAAAAGGTGAAAGGTAAATTCCTAGATACCTTTGATAAAGCTATGACTTATGCAAGGGAGAAGGATAGGAAGTTAAAATTCCAAGCTCAACTACAAGGGGGAATGGAGCCTCCACCGCTAGCTCAACCTACGGCAAGGGAAGTAGCAGGGACAGGAGCAACAGACCAAGAGTCCTCTCAACAAGAATTACTTCAACAAATCACCAATCAACTAGAGAGACTGTCCATCAATCTGGTTCAAGGTGTAAGGGCTCCCCAGCCAGGAAATGAACGAAATAGACAAGAAGGACAAAGGCAAGCACGTGAGTACATTTTCTACAACTGTGGAGAGGTAGGTCATGGCATGTATTATTGCCCCCATCCACGACGCTATCAAGGTAATGGTAATCAAAGACGGCCTCCTCGCCAGTAAGTCACTCCTCCTCGAGCTAGACCACTAAATGGACAAATTGCACACGTGGCTCCACCAATCCAAATATTGAGACCCCCTCCTCCACCACCACAAGCACCAGCAGAGATCCCTCCACTACCATAGGGAGGGGAGGACAGGGCTGTCTCTGTCATAAGTCTTGACAATGGTAAGGATAAAGGGAAAGAAAAAATGGAGGAAGCTGTTGCCATGCCAATAAAGAGAGTTAGGAGACAAAGAACTGATGAAATGGAAGCTTCAGAGCCGGATAAAGGGAATGAGGGTTCCTCCCAAGTGATAGGAGGCAAGAAAAGGAAGAGTAGGTCAAGGAGGCACATAGGAGTAGAAGACTTTCCACTTGGGGTAGGATCCATACCTTACGACCTGGTAGCAGATGTGAGTAAGCAAGGACCAAAGATTTCATGGCAGCAACTCCTCCACCTTTCCCCAAAGATGCGTAGAACCTGGTCTAAGATGGTCATCACCAGGAGGGCTAAGGCAAAGTCAGTTGGGTCTATTAGTGCAAGATGCATGAAGGATATCGTGCCAGTCATTGATGCAGAGATTAAGAGTCAGCGAGTCTCCAATGTGTACGTAGATGGTGGAGTCGAGATTTGTGTTATGACAGAGAAATTAATGCACAGGTTGGGTTTGGAAGTAAACGAGCAAACTTCCATACAAGCTAAGATGGCAAATAATGTAAGGGTGGCTTGTGTGGGAAAGGTTAATGGAGTGAAGGTTTCAGCTTTTGGTGTGGCAATCTCAATTGATGCTTATGTGATCCCAACTAAGGGGGAGGGCTATCCGCTAATCCTTGGAAGACCTTGGCTTATGGCTATGAAGGCTAGGCAAGATTGGGAGACAGGTTCCCTTGAGTTGCGACCAAATCATAAGGTAGGTGGCAAGCAACAAAAAATTGTGTATGACATGAAGCAGGGTAGACAACAAGACCTAGAGATGGAGACTTCTATGGATGAATGGAGCACAAGCAGCTGCTCTTCATCTGAGGATGAGTCATCTGAGGATGAGTCATCTGAGGAGGATGCTAGCTCTTTGGAAGTCATGGGTATAATACTGCGAAACCCAGAAGGAGAAGGTGGTCAAGACTCTCTAAACAAGGAAGAAGCCACAGGCTTAGAGGAGATGCTAGCTAAGGACCTACTAGAAGAAGAGAGAGAACCCTATTTGCAGGTACTAAAGAAGCATGCTAGCCTCTTTATAACTGATTACGAGCACATTAAAGGAGTGACGGTAACCCAACACCATATCCAATTAAAGGAAGGTGCCAAACCAGTGGTGCAAAGGCTAAGGAGATTAGGGCTAGTGCAACAAGATGCACTCTTAAAAGAAGTAAAAAGATTACTCAAGGCAGGATTTATCTACCTAGTGGAAGATTCTGAGTGGGTGTCTCCAGTTGTGGTAGCACCAAAGAAAAATGGGAAGTGGAGGGTATGTGTGGATTACAAGCCTCTAAATGCAGCCACAAAAAGGGAACATTTTCCTTTGCCTTTTCAAGATGAAATACTAAATGAAGTGGCTGTTCATGAAAGGTACACAGTGTGTGATGGGTACTCAGGCTACTTCCAAATCAGAATTGCAGATGAAGACCAAAGAAAGACTACCTTCATAACACCTTGGGGGTGTTTTGCTTATAGAGTTATGCCTTTTGGTTTAACTAATGCCCCAGCTACTTTCCAGAGGTTTATGAACTTGGTGTTTCAACCTTACTTTGGTAAGTCCATACGAGTCTTCATTGATGATTTTTGCATTTACAGCTCTAGGGAAGTACATCTGTCCAAGGTTGATGAAGGTTTCACCCGTCTGGCCCAATTGGGTGGGCAATTGAATAAAGACAAGTGCCACATAGGTGAGAGCAAGGTCACTCTACTAGGCCATGTTGTGTCTCAAGATGGTATTGAGGCTGACCCTGAAAAGGTAAAGACATTGTTAGCTTTACCTACTCCTTCAAACGTGAAGCAACTAGTCTCCTTCATTCAAAAGGTTCGCTACATGGGACGATTCATACATCTCCTTTCTCAGGCAATCTATCCTTTGCAACAGCTCACTAAACACACTACATTGACATGGAGTGAGGAGGGTGAAAGGTGCTTTCAAGAAGTTAAAACCATTTTGAGCTCATTGCCTGTCATCCTACAACCCACATGGGGTGAATTATTCTATGTAAATCCTAGTGTAGGTCCAGAAGCTCTAGGAGCTGTCTTGATGCAAAAAGACCCAAAGACATCTCTCATGAGACCAGTCTACTTCTCTAGTAGAGTGATGACAGCTGCTGAAAAGGGTTTCAGCGCAACTGAGCAATTGGTGCTATCTCTTAAGTTTGCAGTGGAGAAGTTTCGGGCTTACTTACTTCCGAGACAATTTGTGGTGATCACAACTGAGGAGGTTTTTCCATATGCCCTACAACACATGGAATTGTCTCAAAGAATAGCAAAGTGGGTGGTGCAGCTTCAAGAGTTTGACTACACACTACAAGTAGAGGATTCCACCCGTGCTTGTTTGGCAGATGTCCTCACACAAAGGTGTTATGAGAAGGCCAAGAAAGAGGCACCTAGTAAGGTACCGCCTATCCCGGAGCCTGAAGTTCTACTGGGAGCACACAGTCTGCATTTTGATGGGGCTTACAAGAGGACCAAAGACAAGGCATCAACATGCATAGTAATATTAGGTCCAGAGAAGGAGAAGATCTTTGCAAAAGGGTTTCATCTAAAAGAGGTTCATTCTAACAATGAGGCAGAGTACCATGCCCTTGTTTTAGGGTTGCAATGTTGTCTTTCTCAGGGCATCACAAAGCTAAATGTTTTTGGTGACTCCATGTTGATTGTTAAGCAAATGGTTGGTGTATGGGCCTGTAAAAATGACAAATTGTCTGTTAAGATGAGGGAAGCAAAGGCCTTGTTGAAGGGTTTTAAAGAAGTTCGAGTGCACTTTGTACCTAGAGATCAAAATCGAGAAGCAGATGCCTTAGCAGGTGAAGAACTACAAACTCTCATAGTAGGTGCTATCCTTGTGAAAAGTCCTTTATACCAGGGAAAGGAGGAGCTGCATGATTTACTTTACTTTCTTGAGCATTGTGAATCACCCTCTGGTATGAGTAAAAGTGAATGTAGGTGGTTGGCAAAAAAGGCTACCAGCTATAGCTTAGTGAATGAGGACTTGTATTGTAGAGGGAAAGATGCTGTCTTAAGGAGAGTTCCTGCATCCCAAGAGATAAAGGATATTTTGTTTAGTTGTCATGAAGGTGTGTGTGGTGGCCACTTTGCACAAGAGATTACTAGCAGAAAGATTTTACAAGCAGGGTTCACGTGGCCAAGCCTCCATCGAGATGTACAACATTGGTGCCGCACATGTGAGGTTTGCCAAAAAGCTGGACCAAGGCGTCTTACCCATGAAAATCAGCATCCAATCAAAACCTATGGGCCATTTGAAAAATGGGGGATAGATGCAATAGGGCCACTACCTTGCACTCAATCAGGGAAGGAATACATCATTATGGGGGTGGAGTACATGACCAGATGGGCAGAAGCTCGTCCCACAAAGCGCATCACAGCCAAGGACGTGAGTGATTTCATTTTTGAATGCCTTTGTTGCCGTTTTGGCACACCTTTGGAGATTCTCTCGGATAGGGGACCGGGATTTTGAGCTGATTTAGTCGGGCAATTGATGAGCAAGTTAAAAATCAAGCGCAGGCACTCTACACCATACTACCCTCAGTGCAATGGTCTTGTGGAAAAGGTAAATGGTCTTATATGTAAAATCATCACTAAGCAAGTGCATTTACATCCTAAGGCATGGGACAAACACCTAGATGCAGCACTTTGGGCCTACAGAACATCCTTTAAAACATCCTTGGGGTATACACCTTTTCACTTGGTTTACGGGCAAGAGGCACTATTGCCTATAGAAGTGGATCTAGCGAGCCTCCGAGTTCTAAAAGCACATCAAGAGGATAGTCAAGAGAAGCAGATGGAAGGAAGAATCATCGATTTGGAGAGGTTAGGGCTAGATCGAGAGTCAACAGTGAAGTACTATGCAGCCCAGGCAGAGAAGAAACGAAAGAAGTTCAATCGCAACCTTGTCAAGAAAGGTATCAAGGAAGGTTCTTTAGTGCTCAGATACGACAATCGCTTTGATCGCAGGAAGGATGGTAAGTTCTTGCTTAAGTGGGAAGGCCCTTTTGTAGTGATACAGAGGTTCTCAAATGGTAGTTACCAACTAGGTGACCTAGATGGTAAGGTACATCAGACCCCGGTAAATGGTTGGCGATTGAAGGCCTACCAATGTCGTCTTTCACAGCCATATGCTGGTGAAATCAATGCTAAGGATGGTTTAGAGGAGAGCTCATCATATTTGAGCTCCAACTAAGGTAACAATCATGTACATAGTCGTTTCAAAAAAAAAAAAGAAAAAAAAAAAAAAAAAAAGAGAAGACAAAAAAAAAGGAAAAAAAGAGAAGAAAAAAAGAAAAAAAGAGAATGCTACCAGTGAAAGCGGATATTGACAATGGATGGGGTATGGCTTTCAAGGGTCTAGGAGACCAGTTGTTAGTCATGGATGGATACAATTATTCATCAGAAAGGACTAAACGGGGTGCATCAGCCAAGAAAGCAGTAACATGGCAAATTCAATTGGTACCAGGTGGGTAAGTATTCAAGAGAACCCTATTGTAGCACAACCTACAACTAGAGGCATCAAATACCTCTAGCTTAAGGGGGAGGGCTATATGATGCATGGTTTTTAGGACCCCTTCTGAAGATGCAATAAAGGCACAGTCAGTTGTTGGGGAGATGAGGATACTCTAGTCCAAGGGATCTCGAAAGAGAAGAAAAATCTACTTCACAAGCACCAAAGAGTAAAAAGTGCCATGGACAGAAGATACGTGGGAACGAGCTCTTATGCATGCCTACAACCTATATCTTACAGAATAGCCCATTCTAGGTGTGAATTTCTAGTGAAATTTACACGAGGATGTTCGTGTGGACTCACAGCACAGCATACTCCGTTTTCACTTTTTTACCGACAGTAAATATTTTTTACCTACAGTAAATATTTTTCACCTACATGGTAAATACAAATCACTTTTTACCTACAGTAACTTTTTTTACCCATGGTAAATATTTTTTACTGCACCATAAGTATTTGGTAGGTAACAGTTCATTGTTACTAGAAACAGTGATTGGGCATCAGCAATGCAGTTACAGGAGGAGAAAAGGAGAAAATCTTATGGTAAAGGTGAGTCAATAGGGATAAAGACTTTTGAGTTGAAAAGAGACATGCTGATTTTTTCAAAGAACACATGTCAAAAGAAGCCATGGTTGAGGATTTTTTGAGAATTTGATATTCAGGAGGACCCAGCTGCCACCCCCCCCGCAGGTCCCCCCCTGACATGTGCAGAACCTCTAGTTTCAACAGCCACCTTACGTGCTCTTAAATGCTGGTCAAGGCCTTATCCCCATGTGTCACAATCAGAAAAATCAGCATTTACCCTCCCCTCTCACATCACTCTAGAGAATATCTTGATGGTGACATATCAGGTGACCTCAATCTGTTGACCACCCTAAGCAAAAAAGTAACCCCAATCAGCGGATTTAAGCATGTTTATCCCTAATCCTAAACCCTCTCAGAAACCTATATAAGGAGGCCTTCTCTCACTCAAAACCAACACTTCACCCACTTCACCAAGCAATGAAGCTATGACGACATTGCTCACAACGAGGAGCTATGGATGGAGCTCTACTCTCTCTCCCTCTCTCTCTCTCCCTCTAGTATGCTACATTACTAGCCCTAAAACCTAAATAAGGAGTCTTCTCTCATGCTCCATGGCCACCATCCTCGCCATCGTTCTCTAAGGTATTGATGTGTTGCTAGTAGGATCATACCTACTTGCTGGGTTGATTGTTTTTGACAAGGGATTATGCCATACTTGGCTTGCTTCTCTATATCCTTGTTATGTATGATCAGATGCCGTTGTATTGTTAAGCTGATTTCTTGTGTATATATATGCTACATAAGGTCCCTAAGCTTCGTTTCTATGTGTTTTGCCATATGTTTTGATGCCATCATAATGCCAGAAGTCTCACTTGCCTATGTGCACTATGTGTGAGGTCCCTAAACCTCTTAATTTAGGGTGGTGCCCCCTTTGTTTTGTTCTTTGCTTGTTTGCATGAGGCGTGGTTTGTGGAGTGTGCACGAGTACAGAGGCCACCCGATTGCATTGCTCTTTTTCCCGCTATCAGTGGTTACCGAATTAAGAATCACGTTCGGCCCAAAGAAAATGACATGTGACTGTATAACCTTAGTTCAATTCACAAGGAGATGACTATACCCGGCACTCGGATACACTCCCCAGGGATTTGCCTAGTTAAAATGCCAAAGTAAGTAGAGGTTTACTATATACAGTCGGGGCTACCGGGCTTTTCATTTTCTCGACGGGCTCGCCGGGAAAACCCTATAGCCCGGAGGGCCCCGTTGGGAAAATGAAAAGCCCGGTGGGCCTACTGGCTCTATTGGTTTCTACAGGTCACCACCAAGATCACGTTAACAATTAACGTGATCGCGTATTTTTTATGTGTAATTACTTGTGTTATTAACGTGATCACACGATCGTGATCACGTCAGTGAAATCCCTGCCTATACCAACAAATCTACATGAATTGAGAAGCTTTATAGGAACATGTGCATACTATAGATGTTTCATAGAAAAATTCTCATTCATAGCAGGCCCATCATATGATTTGACTAAGGAGAATGTTAAATTTGTTTGGTTTGTAAAAGAGAATGAAGCTTTGAAAATTTAAAGAAAAAAATTATCTCTCAAGACAATCTAATATTGCTAGACCTTCCAAAGCCTTTTGAAGTCCAATCTGATACTTGTGGAAAATGCCTTGGAGCTGTTTTTCTTCAAGAAGGGCATGCCATAGCATATGAAACTAGGGGATTGGATGACCAAGAAAAGAATATAGGCATATATGAAAAAGAGTTGTTAGCTATTTTACATGCCCTAGATGCTTGGAAGCATTATCTTCTAGGTACTCCATTTATTTTGCACATGGGCCATCAAAGCGATCTTAAATACTTTTCCATGCAAATGGGAAAATACTCTCTCACAGTTTAATTTTCATATTGCTCACATAGCTGGTAAGCATAACCAAGTGGCCGAAGTACTTTCATGAAGGCCAAAAGTGAATATTGTATCAATAGCAACTACTCACAATGATTTATCCTTTTATGATAGATGAATACACTATGGATCTAGAATTTCAAAGATGTAATGTCAGCTATTGCACTAGGGAATAAAGAGGAACCATACAATGTGCAAGATGGTTATCTTACACATTGTATCAATAGCAACTACTCACAATGATTTATCCTTTTATGATAGATGAATACACTATGGATCTAGAATTTCAAAGATGTAATTAATGTTAGCTATTGCACTAGGGAATAAAGAGGAACCATACAATGTGCAAGATGGTTATCTTCTCTATGGCAATAGGCTATGTGTTACACATAGTTTACATGAAAAGGTTATGTACAAATATCATGTTCCACCTTATGCAAGACATAGAGGGCTTCAAGCTACTCTCAAGGGATTAAAGATGTACTTTTATTAGGCAAAAATAAAGAAATACATACCGGATTATGTTCCCAAATGCATTGTATGTCAAAAGACAAAGTATGATAGAGGGAAGCAGCCTACCTTGCTTTAGCCATTGCCTATACTTGATTCCCCATGGGAAAGTATATCCATGGATTTCATCTTTGGATTACCCAATTCCATACATGGGAATATGGGAATATTGAAAATAGTAGACCGATTTAGCAAGAAAGTGCACTTTATACCAATCAAAAAGACTATTAAAGCACACCATATGGCAACCCTCTTTATCTCATAGGTCTGTAAGTACCATGGCTTAACAACATCTATAGTATCCGATAGAGAATGACCACAGATTTTTGCAAGGGTCTCTTAATTAAGAATTTGGTTACTAAGTTGAATTTATCCTCGGTCTATCACTCACAAGTAGATGGCCAAAGTGAGATAGCAAACTCAGCCTTCATTGGCCTACTTAAAACCTATGTTATGAAAGTAGATCAAAGATATCAATGGAAAAATTATTACCCTTTGTAGAGTATGTGTACAATAAACCTGTATACACTTCCACAAGAAAGGCACCCTTCAAGGCAATTGAAGAAAGACTTACGCTCCCATTGATAGTCAAGACACTTGGGAACATATTTTTTGTTGTTTAGTAGAGAGCTTGAAGAATATTTTCAAAATATCAAAGAAGTTATATCCATCATACAACAAATGCAAAAGGTTGTTGTTGATAAGCATAGACAAGACTTGACCTTCAAAGAAAAAGATTGGGTATTGCTCAAGTTCTAAAAGCACACCTGCCATACTACCAGCAAGGGAACACAAGGATGCCCAACATGTCACCTGAAATATTATGCTCAGCTAGCAAAAAGATATTATGGTCCATTTAAAATTCTTAAGCCTATCAATGAAACACGTTATAAGTTAGGGTTAGCAGACTCATTCATAATGTCTTTCATGTGAGCCTCTTGAAACCTTATAAGGGCGAGTCACCCAAAGAATCAGTGATTGAGGAACCACCTCTGTTTGAGGGTCGAGAAGAGATTTTGTAGCCACAGATCATCCTATGACATGAAGACAAGGTTTTAAGAAGTGGTAAGACTATCTGATGGTACCTTGTCAAATTTTTATTTAAAAATTATCTTTTTTGAGATGCAAGGTGGATGCAAGACATCTAGCTAAAGGACAATGTAAACCTTGTAAATACTTACAATGACTCATGTCAAAGGTAAGAATCAAGTATGAACAAAAATTATTTTATAAATATTTTTTTTTTGTTTGGACTAGAAGATCTCTTTCAAATGTTGATAAGTTTTAAGTGTATGCATACCATAAATCAAGCTTGTGGCAGCTCAATCTCTCAAGCATCTAGTAGACCTTATGAATCTACTATGAAAGATGATTAGAGCTAAGAAAAGACATGCATGTGGAAGATTAGTCTCTCAAGCATGTAGTAGACCTTGTCAATCCACCATGAAAGATGATTAGAGCTAAGAAAATATATGCTTGTGATAGCTAAGTCTTCCAAGCACCAAGTGAAATTAGTCTCATCACTGTGGGAAGAATGTCGACAGGTAAAAGGGGATCCTCATCCTAAAGCAATAGGACTAGCTATGACTTTATTTTTCGTACCTCATAGTCGAGGACAACTATGATTTCAACGGAGAGGTACTATCATGAACATTAATTTCTAACTCAAAGTATTTCCAACTCAAATTGGCCACTTAATTCAAGGGAAAACAAACAGAGAATAAGTGAAATTGATTAAGTGTTAATGGACTAACTAATTAAGGTGTTGCCAAAAGAGAAATAGTCCATGAAAGAGCAAGGGTAATTACTAACTAGTTATCTAATTCATAGATACAGGCCAAGGAACAATAAATGAATCTTGGGTAGCCTTGATCGAAAGGTATAGGAAAAACGAGATGATCGAGAGAAATTATAGGGCACTAAAAATAGAAAGTGATTGTGCTAGCTCAATTTATCATAATAACTCTTTATAGTCCAAGTATGAAGTCTAAGAAGCCTTACGATGAAACTTTAACTTGCCACAAATTGTCTAAATTTAGCAGATTTTTGGAGCAACTTGATGACAACTCCATAGCATTGTGCTAAACTTTTGCATAGGAGGTGAAAATTTTAAGGCCAAATAAGGGGGGAAAGAGAAAGTGATGGTGTGTGTGCATGCATACACACACACACACTCGGATTTTGTAGAGAGTCGGCATGTTCTCCTTCTCCAGCATCAGAGAAAATAGTAGAGAAGGTGCATTTTGTGTGTGTGTGTGTAGCTGTTTAAATCTTAACTAATAAGACATAATTGAATTTTTACATTAAAAGACAGCTGGCCAAGGACTCAATGAACAGATAGGTACAAAAATAACTCAGTATTAGAATATTTAGGTACAATGATTGTAGGAAAGAGATCCTCTTTCAATTAGACCAGTAGTAAAAGAACTTCCCCGTCCTCAGTGAGTACTTCATTAAAGTAAGGTTGCTTGCCAAAGAAAAGAAAACCCTCCAAGATAGGATAGAGTCCTTACCTGCATCCATCCAAACAAGACAACAATTCAGTTAGCCTTGGATGTGTTTTACAGGTATCAATGGACCCTATCAGTTGTTATCCATGTCCATATTACAAATTTTATTTACTTTAGACAAGCTAGGTTATTAAATTCTATGATAGCAGTCTTTACTTATTTACATAAAAAATGAGTGTTACCTTCTACCTTTTGTACTGAACTATGAAGCCCACCAAAAATCCATATCTCAATTTAACCATCATGAGATCTATTTTTTTACCATAGCTTGGTAGCTATGCTTTGTAGTAGTAACCATATACTTACCTTCAGGAGTAACAATCTCAAGGTGACATTGGTATTCCTTTACACAAAGAGAGGTCAAGAACGCCTTAAACTATGTAAGATGCCCAATGGTATCAGAAGAGGTTAATGAAAAAATCTCTCCTTTTTACAACAATTAAAATGACAGTATGACCAATCAACAGAGTATCGAAAACTCCATCTATACTAAGTGGACTCATAGATCACCAGCCATAGCTTTTTTCCAAAGCCGAAAGTAACAGCTATATACTTACCTTCAGAATGCTAAGTTATTGGTATCCCATAAAGGACGATAGTGTCCGGCCTTGTTTGAGTATGATGCCTTAAAGTTTCAATAGTCATAGGTATTTTTAAAAAACACGTCATCCCCTTATCTGATGTGAAATCCCAATGGTGATACTGTACATAAGCCCGAGTGTGGCAACAGTTTATCAAAGAGAAGGACAAACAGTTTTCGAACCTGCCAGTCATGCTGCCCCCCTTAAAAAAAAAAACATTGATTATCCAAGAGATTTCTGCAATGGTTACGACCAGAGAAACTCACACCTGTATTGGGAATTTACTAGGTAGGTATGATAACCAGTTAGTGAAAATAACAACCCTTAGCTGCTAGCACAGAGCCTATATCCTCCTACTAGCAACACTTAGTCCTAGCCAGTGTTCGACAGAAGCCATCCCCAAATGAAAAACAAGGTCCAAGATGCAAGCCAACTATGCGATGGCTCAACACAGATTTTTTATAGTGTAAAAAGCAGCCTTTATAGGCTAGTTCAGAGCAAACCATTACCTGACACACCTGTAGCGGCAATATGCCAGGTAGATATGATAACCATTAGTGAAAACAACAACCCTCAGCTGCTAGCACAGAGCCTATAACTACTTGCAAAAAAATTCTCAGTCCATGCCAGTGTTTCAACAGAAACTGCTACCAAAACGAGGTCTCAAGACCCCAGCCAATCATACGATTGCACAATAGTTTAAAGAGGATCATTATATAGTGTAACAAGCAACCCTTAGTGGTTAAGTATAACCTCCTACATCAACTTATGCTCTGTTCGTGCAAGTCTTCAACAGAGACCATCCCTATTTTAAATGCAAATCGAGGTCTCAAGACCTAAGTCATCCATGCCATGGCGCAAGTGTTTGTTCTTCTTATGATTATGACCGATATACAATGTATAAAACGGACGGCTGCAATCTTTATCAACCATGCATAGCATTACAACAAAGAACAAACCAAAATCCGGAATTGGCAGTAAGGTAAAACATAACACCTGTGTTGCTTGAGCTACAAGCTCCATTTCTTTTAGCAAGTTCAGACAGTGACGAGAATAAGCAGAAAAAAATCTAATCCAAGGCTAAGTGAGGGCCAAAGTATTCCCTCACCTCAGTTTATATAGGATGGGGTGCACACTTCCAGAGCAAGTAGGATGAATGCATTCGGCCTCCCTTAACTGCGCGAGCCTGCAAGTGCCATCACCTAGGGAGGGCGATAGAGAGTGGACAGGGGCCGGTGGACAAGAGCCGCCTACCCCGTATGATGATCACACTTATTCTTTCACGCTTTGTTTAAGCGGGGGTATTGTCCCATTATAAGGTGGTTTTTAGTGGCATAGCAAAAAGGTATCACTACTATACGAAATGGGATGGGGGGGGGGGGGGTTGAGTTATAACCAGTATACTAGTGTGTGTGTGTGTGTGTGGAAAGCAGTGTTAAGGGTGCTTACAGATGTATGCCAAAATATCAAAGCATATGTGAAGATCCAATGCAGACAAAAGAGCTCATGATGTGTAGACTTGTGGGGCTATGTAGACCAAGGTAGATATTCGATGCTTTAAGGAAGGTTCTTCATGTGAAAAGTCTCTTAACCCATGCAAGGCAAGTAGGGAAGTGAAGGCCTTGTGGTTAGTGATAAAAAAGGAAAGTGAGTGTGTGGCTTAACTTTCTTGCATGAGGATTGCTGAAATGTCATATTTTGTAAAATTTTTACAAAACCCATTTTTTCAAAAAACAGTTGGGCCACACACAAGGAAAATGTCATTTTGAACGTTCTTACATCTCATGCACGTAAGGTAATTTGGCACCGTTTGGAAGATATTTGAGTTTTTGTAACCTACTATTTTTCGAGGCTACGAGCACGATAGAGAAGGAGAGAGAGCTTTGAGAGAGTTTTTTTGTGTATGATGCACCATAGCCAATCACTTGAGAAAGAAGCAAGGTTTGATTGCATCGTTTCTGTTATTGTCCCCACCATCCCTTCTTCTTTTCTCTTGTCTTGTGCAAAGGTGTCGGTGTGTGTAGGTTGTGTGTGAGCTCCCCAAACCAATTGGTGTGTGTGTGAAAAGAGAGAGTGCTATGTGTGTGGTTGAGAATTAAGAAGCAATTACTATGGTTGAGATGCAATAAGCTGTGCTTTTGTGTCACTATGAAAATCTCCAAGTGTTTACCGCGTTGTTTTACCGCGTTTTGTAGAGAGAAGGTGCAAATTCAAGTAGAGAAAGAAGAGAGAGGAGGGTGGGGTTTTTTTGTGTTTAAAATATTACCACGAAAGTTTTTGCTATTATGATCGCATGTATTGCTCCTGTTATTTCCGCGTATATAACCGCTTTTATATCCGATAACCAAATTTAGCACCTAAACTTTCAATTCTAGCTTGAAATAAACATCCCCCCCCCCCCTCCCCCCTTTAAATTTTGGTGTTTCCCTCCTCTCAATAAAAATTAAAGAATATTGTATAAAATTTTCAAATTTAAAAAAGAAGAGAGAGAGAGAGAGAGAGAGAGAGAGAGAGAGAGAGAGAGGGGGGGGGGGGGGGGGGAGAGGGGGGGATAATAAGATTACACTTGGTTACAACTAAAATAATCACTGTCAATTGATTAACATAATTGAGCATATTCCCAAATTTAAAGAGAGGAAGAGGGGAGAGAGAGAGATGAATGGATTACACTACCAAAAAACTTCATAACTGCAAAATGTTTATAAATCATCTTCCAAAAGATCTCTACATGAGGCATCATCCAATTCTAAGCCCATGGCTCTGAAATCAATAAAGAGAGAAACGTAATTGTCGTTTGTGGATGCATTGCCTTCATCATCTTCGAGTTCGTCATCCTCCATCTCATCATCTTCATCATCATGACAATCATCCTCGCTAAGACTTGCTGCCATCGGACTTGATTCATTGACCTCCCTCTCCTCTATTTCCACCTCATCCAAAGTTGGAGGTGTAAGAGGGTCAAAGATAGTCTCCACTTCATTAGTGGACAAAATGGTTCTCCCCTGAGGTGTTATGAGAATTACAAACCAAAGTTTTGGTTTGAATAAAAAAGGTACATGTCACTCACCTGCTCACAATTGCACGGTAAAACTAAATTGTCATACCTCCCTGTGTGATGCACACCAGAGTCCACCATGTAGAGGCCATTCTCATGTTGTCTAGACACATTTGCAAACCACTTGCACTCGAAGATGAAGGTATGAAAGGTTCTAAAATTAACCTTTAGTATCCTTTCAATAGTTTCGTAGTACCTGGCTTCATCACCGTTTGTGTCAAAGTTGCCCATGATGGCACAATCCATGGTGGTTCTACGCTCGTCAATGTGGCACGTACGAAAGTGACGACCCTTTGACCACATAGAGTTAAAGGAAAGGCACTACAAAATAGAAAAATATCTTAATTTATCAAATACATATTAAAGATAACTTCAAGAAAAAAATTTACAATATGGTTTAGGTATATTAGTACTCTACCTTTGGTATGCAGCCTCGTGCTTACTCCCATTCTTTGTTGGTGATGTCTTCTCCGCGCGCTTTTGCCTCGGTCCTTCTCTCATGAATCCACTATGCACTAATGAGATCTAGGAAAAGTGCAAGGTTTCTAGGCACTGGGGGTGCCCTCCTTCCTCCATGTGCTTGTTTCCATGCTTCCCTCTCTTGCAAACACCTTGCCTTTGCCACTGTCCACAAGTCCACCCACTTGGCCATAATCTTTGCATTGAGAATACAAAAGTTATTGACCACTCGGGATAGATTCATATCCATGTTAAGTAGTTTTCCCTTTCCACTTGGCAAGTGTGAAATCATCCTTGCATATTCCTTGTCTGACCACATGCAAGGCATTGAAGGATCAACTTGTGCCAAATACTCTAATATGTAAACAAATGCCTCTTGAACGATCCACCCTTCAGCCATACATGCCTCTGGTTAAGACCGTAGCCGCACAAAATCTTTGAGAGTCTTTAAAAACCTCTCTAAGAAGAACATCCAACGTGTGTGCACTACTCCACATATAGCGATCTCCTCCACCACGTGAACCAAGAGGTGAATTTGACTAAGAAGGACCAATCGAGGAAATACATCTTCAATGGCACACACAGTTTCTGTTGCAAGTGTTTGAGCAGCAGGGGTAGTGTCATAATAATCAATATCTAATTCTCCTAAATGATTTTCTCATATTAAACTGATCATTTAATGTGGGGAAGTGCCAAGGGAGAAAAAGCTAGAATATTGGTTAAGTTAGCAGACTGGCCACAGTAGGGATCCAAAGGAGGGAAAATAGGGATCCAAAGGGGGGGCCATCTGCAAAAGAGCCATGTGAAACAATGGGCCAAAAAGACCCTAAGGTTCAGCCCATTAAGACTTCCAAAATGCTAAGGTTCCAAAATTCAAAGGTTGTGTCCAAAGGTCAACCCTAGGGAAAATTGGATGCTTAGTGTGTGCCCAAAAAGTCTTTCTACATCCCTACATGGGAGGGGGCGAGCCCCAAAGCTAGGGGATGAGAGAGAAAGCCACACACACACACACAGGCTCCCTTTACACAAAGGGAATGAGGGACACATGTCAGCTCCCTAGGCCAGATGCCCACAAGGTGTGCCCAGTTCCTATTGGAAGACCCTTGAAGTGGACCAATGAGAATTAAGCTAGAGTAAATGTAGTTTAATTCATTTAAAAACATTTAATAAAAGAAACCAATGAGAAATAAGTCTCCTAGAAGACTATTGGGCAGCCTCCCAAAGGGTCCAATGAGCATTCAGAAGCCTCATGGCTTGCCTGATTCCTATTGGCCAGGAGACAAAGGGGTCCAATGAGAGTTTTGTTTAATTATTTAATTATCTAAAGCTCTCACAAAAGGGGAAAGGGGGACACATGTCTAAAGGCTATCACTTATGCTGCTTAATTCCTATTGGCTTGACCTGGGGAGGTCCAATGAGGCAAAGGCCAGACTTATTTAGCAGCTAGGGCTCGCCCAAGAGAGAGGGGGGGCTGATTTTTGCTTGGCATTGACACACACACTCTCACACTTGACCATGTGTGAAGGGAAAATACTCTATCTCCTCCCAAGCTTTAATGGAGAGCTCATCACCTACTCCAAGCTTGTGAGATAGAAGCCTACATCAACACTCTCTTGGCATGTGGATGCAAATCCAACCAAGAGCCAAGCTTCAATGCATGCTCATCTTCTCTACCAAGCTAATTACTAAGCTAAGCTATGCTAATATGAGTGATTATGTGAGGAGATGTACTTCTTTCTCGTAAGATACTTCTTTTTCCTCTCAATCTACTCTCATACCCTGCTAGCTCTCACCATCTTCGAAGGTGTGTGAGGTCTTGGGTCTGAGAACGGGGATAATTCAAGTTGTGTTTGATTAAGTGTTTTGCTTGGTGTATGAAGCTTCCATCTTCATTGCACTAGCTAGTCTTGAAGGAACACAAAGAATTGTATTGTACAATGTCTCTCTTGATGGGAGAAACCATAATACAAAGCCTTTTGGAGGGGGGACCGGCTCCATGCAAATCCGGTCCTCAACTGTTGTCAATAGCTTAATTGCTCTCTCTCTCTTTTGAAAGTATTGTCGATGCTATCTAACTAGGTGTTATGCTTTTTGTTGCTCTCTCCACCCAAGCACTCTTGTAATTCTCATTAGGAATCTATTCTAATGAAATGCCCACTATGTTCATGCTAATTTCCGCTACACATAAGCTCTTAGGCCATTAAATGTTACAGGTAGCATCTATTTTGATTTCCTTGGAGCTCACTTATCTGCAAGAAAACACACAAGGATACACTAAGTGCTAGTTGAAATTATTGTGTACATAAAAAAGGTGTAGTTGAGTGGAGTCTTGTGGTGTACCTTACTGGCTCTCCTAGTTTGAAAATAGCATCCCTGACTTTCTTGTCCCGACATATACACATACTCACCGACAGAATGAATTACAATGTAAATCAGGGGAAGGGAAAGTGAGTGATAGTCATACACACAAACTATAGATAGAATAGGGAGTATGAAGATTACCTGAAGCATCTTGTGCCAATCATGGGACTTCAACCCATACAATCGAACACTTCTACCCTTCTTTGCTTTTGTGAAAGCTCCTTTAGCGACCTCATGTATCATGCTGGTGTGTGAATAGAGACAATGGTACTCTTCACCTTATCTAATTCTTCTTTGGCTAGCATCCATGGTGCTTTAGGAAGCACAATCTTTCCATTTGGGGCACGACGTGGAGTAGTAGAGACGGGGAGACGTTTTAAAAGCCTCAAATCTTCTCTCGCATTGAAAGATTCCTTCTTGCCAATAATGTGGTTCCATAGTGTTTGGGCTACATTCTTGAATATGTGCATGGGATCCAAGAGGCGTTGTATTTTTAAGTCCTTCCAATATGAAAGCCTTAAAAATACGGAATACCTTGACATACATTTTGATGGAGGACATAGAGCCGGATTGTTGTTGTGGTGTTCTTCCCAAATGGTTGCCCAATCTGTCATGGTGAGCTTTAGAGGGGTCTTCCCATTTGTTGGAGCCTCGTGCTTGTTATGCCTTTGGGGTAAATAGATTACCTTACCCTGTTGGAATTAGGGTTGCAGAGAAACACACACAGCTTGGAGAAGACGAAGGAAGCTCAAGGCACACAATAGAGAGTGTATTACTTAGTGTGCAATGGAAAGATAGATAGCCCTAGAGTGATGGGCGTATATACAATGCACGGGGGAAAAAACCTCCTAAAGAGGGAAAAAATGCCCCGGCGGTCCTAGTGTGTTCACACACATCACTACCACATGTATATGGTAACAAATCCCCCCTGGAGTGATGCGGTGAACGAGAGCTGGCACATGAGTAAAGGGAAGTGCCATGCCCTGAGGACAGGATCAGTCCACAAAGGGGAGTAAGCCCAAAGCTTTGCGGAAAGCTTCAAGCTTCTCACGAGACAATGCCTTTGTGAAAAGATCTGCAAGGTTGTCCTGTGTTGGCACATAAGCCAAGCTGATCTCTCCTGCTGAGAGCCTTTCCCTGACATAGTGGTAATGCACCTCAATGTGCTTTGTGCGAGCATGAAAAACTGGGTTCCTCGCAACTGCCAATGCGCTCTGACTGTCAGTGAAGATAGTGTTGGCAGTGTCCTGTCCAACACCCAAGTCAGCCATAAGGCGTCTGAGCCATACACACTCAACCGTAGCTGTGAAGACTGCCCTGTACTCAGCCTCACAACTCGAAGTGGCCACAGTAGGTTGCTTCTTGCTCAACCATGATATACATGAACTGCCAAGCATGAAACAAAAACCACTTGTGGACACTCGCGTGTCAAAACAACCAGCCCAATCTGAGTCCGAAAAAGCATGTAAGTCTGGCGGCAATGATCCCCCCTTGGGATAAAACAAGCCAAGATGTAAAGTGCCACTAAGGTAGCGGAAAATCCTCTTGACAGCCTGCCAATGCTTAGACCCTGGGCTATGCATAAATCTGCTGACCTGCGAGACTGCAAACTGAATATTTGGCCTCGTGTTGCATACATAAATGAGGCAGCCAACAGCAGTTTGGTAAAGAGTGACATCAGCAGGATCGCCAGCATCATGTAGACTCAACTTCAAACCTGTTTCCATGGGAGTGGCAATAGGTTTGCAATCCTCAAGTCCAAACTTACATAGCAATGTCTCTATGTAACTTTTCTGACACAAGGCAATACCACCATCACACTGCTTAAACTGTATACCCAAGTAATGATGCAACAGCCCCAAATCTTTCATCTTGAAAGTAGCATTCAAATCAGCCTTAAATTCAGCAATATGTCTCTCATTTGGTCCAGTGATCAGCAAATCATCAACATAAAGAACCACAATGAGAAATACATCATCCTCACGCTTTACATACAATGTGCTTTCTGTTGGACTGTTACGAAAGCCTCGTTTAACCAAATGAGTGTCAGCTTTCTCATACCAAGCACGAGGAGATTGCTTCAACCCATACAAAGCCTTCCTACATTTGCACACTTTGTCCTCTTGTCCTTTTATGACAAAACCGCGAGGCTGCGTTACATAAACTTCCTCAAATATGTCACCATTCAAGAAAGCAGTAACAATGTCTGATTGATGTACATCCCAACCAAAATGAGCTGCCAATGCACATAGAAAACGCACAGTAGTCATACGACAAGTGGGAGCATAAGTCTCTTCATAATCTATGCCTTTTTGTTGTGCATAACCCTTTGCAACAAGTCGAGCCTTATGGCGATCGATCTCACCATCCGGCTTGCGTTTCAACTTGTAAACCCACTTCGTACCAATGGCCTTTTTGCCAGGAGGCAAATCACATAAAGTCCATGTGTCATTCTCTATAAGTGCATCATATTCTGATTTCATGGCAGCAATCCAATTTTCTGAATTCTGTGCTTCATCAAAAGACAGAGGCTCCTCAACATCATGTAAACTAGACACAGCCAAAGCATAACAATCTGATGCATAAGATGCATGGCGAGAGCCTGAACGAGTACGACTAGATAAAGGTGCATCCAATTTACTGTCACGCAAAGTGTGCACCAGCCATTTTGGCATACTTCTAGCCTGCTCATTTTCAGCCCTTTCCTCATCAAGTACATCATGTACATCTGCATCAGTAATAGGCTGTTCTAAAACATTTTCAGAAACCCCCATAGGCTGTACATTTGCCTCATTGGAACTTACATTCGTATTTCCACCACTGAAAAGAGGCAACAAAGTGTCATAAATGTCCTGTGAGCTTACATTACTGTCTCTAGTACATGACAGCAAGGGTTGAACAGAATCTTCCACAAACACTACATCCCGTGAAACCAAAATACGTTTTGTTTGCGGATGATACAACCTGTAACCTTTGCTTTCAGCACTATAACCAACAAAAATACATTTGACAGCCTTATCATCCAATTTTATGCGCTGCACTTGTGGCACCAAAGCATATGCCAAACAGCCAAAAACACGCATGTGCTCAATAGAAGGTTTTCTATCATGCCATGCTTCATATGGAGTAATAGACTGCAAAGCTTTCGTAGGACACCTGTTAAGTACATAAGTGGCACACATGATGGCCTCAAGCCAAAAAGAATGTGGCAAAGCTTGACTTTTGACCATACATCGTGCCATTTGCGTTAGTGACCTGTTTTTCCTCTCAGCAACACCATTTTGCTGAGGTGTATAAGGCACTGTACATTGGTGTTTTATCCCACGACTAGCCAGAAATGCATTAAATTCATGAGACATATACTCCCCCCCTCGATCGGAACGGAGGGTGCCCATAGTACATTTTGAGACATTTTCAGCCATAGCCAAAAATTGTTTGAAGCACATAAAAACTTCGGACTTTGCTTTAAGCGGAAATACCCATGCATGCCTGGAGTAATCATCAATGAAAGTCACGAAGTACAGGTAATTGCCCAAGGACGAAGTTTGCATGGGCCCACAAACATCACTATGCACAAGTTGCAACCTGCATGTGGCCCTAACTGAACCATCCTTTGGAAACTTAGAACGCTGCATTTTACCCAGAATACAGCCTTCACAAACATGTTTGATAGGTGCTTCAAGAGGCGGCAAAGAAGCAACCATATCAGATTTCTGCAAACGCAGCAAACTGGCAAAATTCAGATGACCAAAACGTGCATGCCAAAGTTTTGCATCTGAAATAGCCCTTGAATCTGCAACAGCATTTGCAAAATTTTGTCCACACTTGTCATACAAAGTGAGCTTATACAGCCCACGGCACAAAAGCCCAGATGCAACAATTTCATCACCAAAACTGAGATCATGAACTGTACATCTGTCATCCACAAATTTGACTACAAGTCCAAGTCTAGCAAGTGCGGATACAGACAATAGATTCTTCTTGATCCCAGGTACATAAAGTGCATCAACAAGTGTGAAGGAACTGCCATTAGCAGCAGTGAGCACAATCTTTCCAACTCCCTGAACTGGATAAGAGGCGTTGTTGGCACAAGTGACTGAATTACCATGAGGGACAAACTCGAGAGAGGTAAACAATTCACGATGTGAGGTAATGTGCTTTGTAGCACCACTGTCGAAATACCACACATGTGAATCTGCAGCAACTGACAAGCATGCATCATGGACAGCAGGATTGTAAGTGCACTCTGCGCTAAAAGCCCATTCTGCATCAACATCAGCATCACAATCTCCTTTCACAGAAGACTCAACAATGGCTGCATTTGTAGTGGAACCAGCATTTGCAGTGGAACCACCCTCTTTCTTCTTAGCCTCTTTGGCCTTCAACTTAGGACACGACTTGATCAAGTGATCATTGGCTTTACAATAATGGCAACGCATTTTCTTTTTGCCCTTATCACCAGAATTGCCAGACGAAGTGCTGCCAGCAGAAGCATTAGGAACAGAAATTTTGCCACTCGCAGCAGAACCATAAGAAGTGGCTGCATTACTGTTACCACCCTTTCTTTGAGAAGCAATAAAAGCCTGTTCAACTGCACGCTGCCTAGTCCTGTTTTTTCTAGAAAGTGACTCTTGCAACAGCAATGTGCATAATGCATCAAGCTTGACAACTTCAGGATTTCCTTGGGTCATCAGTCTCCAAGTACTAGCAAAAGTCTGGTAGGAATCTGGTAAGGCATCAAGAACAGTCTGCACAAGGGAACTGTCAAAAATGACTTCACCTGCAGAAATGAGTTGCTCATTGATATCCTTGACACTAGCAAGGAAAGTGTCCATATCATCTTCCTCATGCATAATCTTCGACTCTAGCTCTTTACGCAGCAAAGCAATTTTAGCCTCATTGCGGCTTGCATAAAGACCTGCTAGAATATCCCAAGCCTGTTTTGCAGATTTTGCTGAACGGATGTGAGGAATAATGGTGCGCTTCACAGACAACGCAATCAATGCATGAGCCTGCGCATCCTTAACATCCCAACGAGCTTGTTCTGCAAAACAACTCTAACAGCTGCAATCCTTGCAGCAAGACCTGCAACATCCTCAATATCGCCTACATCTTCAGAACCAGGACGTACATCAATGCCCTGCACAATGTTCCAGACACCTTTTGACACAAGAACGTGTTGCATCATATAAGCCCACATAGGGTAGTTGTCCCCATCCAACCTGTCCTCAACAGCAAACATCTTGAACACATCTGTGTTGTTGTTGTCAGCCATGGTAAATGCTGCACCTGATGTGAAAACTGCCCGAAAATAGGAGAAATGGAGCGGGAACAACTTGTGCTATATAGCACAAACCGTAGAAGACTATAAGGCACCTGTTATGCAGAAAACGGCACTGACAGAAAATCTGCACAAAATGACGAAATAGCCTGTGCAGTACTGCCCGTAGTGGAAACGGAGGCCGAAATGAGCCCAAATCAAAATTCTGAGCAGACCAAGCTCTTCGAGCCTTCCCAAAATATTTGTCGACCTGCGAACGCTTGCCAAAGCTCACTGAAATCGGAGAAAGTGAGCAGGCGTGTGCTGGAGCAGCTGGCGACTAAGCCCGGGAGGACGTGACCTGCTCTGATACCAATTGTTGGAATTAGGGTTGCAGAGAAACACACACAGCTTGGAGAAGACGAAGGAAGCTCAAGGCACACAATAGAGAGTGTATTACTTAGTGTGCAATGGAAAGATAGATAGCCCTAGAGTGATGGGCGTATATACAATGCACGGGGGAAAAAACCTCCTAAAGAGGGAAAAAATGCCCCGGCGGTCCTAGTGTGTTCACACACATCACTACCACATGTATATGGTAACATACCCAAGGAATCGGGCCTGTCCATCATCAACGATGGCCCGCAAGTAGGACATGCATTATGCCCCGATGAGAGATGAGTGAACTAAAGTGAACTAAAGGGAGAGAGGGAAAGATAGAGAGAGAGATAGAGGAAAGGGGGTTATCAGAAATCTCTCCAAGCCTAGAATAGTCGTGCATAGTCCACATAAGGATTCACCTCACAATGACCTCTCTCCACCCCTTTGCAAGTGAGACATCGGCAAAACAGGAATGCATCTCCATAACTTCTCCAACTCCTCGATGAGGGGCTTGAAGGGGATCGGGGAGCACCACAGACAGAGAGTGAGAGAGAGACAAGGAGACACACGACACACAGATATGGGTGGGGAGACTCAATAGAGTGAGCAACCCCCTATACACTTATGCTATGTATAAGGTATACAAGTCAGTGGGCGCCCAGACTCTGGGCGGCCGGGCAAGGCACATACGATAACTGGAGCAAAATCTCAACAGTAAACCTCAAAGAGACAATAATATATGCCACAATGGCCAATCCGGGAATAAACTCGACCGGAATCACCTCACAAAGTCATACATATGAGCATACCCGGTCTTGCCGGAGTACCACTTAACGGCACCTCAAATGACATACATGTGAGTGATGATTGCTGCCAAAATACCTTTCAATCGATGAACAAATGTCTGCCAGATAACTATAGCAACATTTCGCAAAACCTTGCAAGATCTGTCGCTATGCGCAATGCGAAATACGGCACACAAGGGCATACACAAGCGACTCCAAACTCCAACCAAATGATGACTGAAAATCACCTGTCAAAGTGGGAGTAAACTCAACCACTAAACTGTCAAAGAGCAACCTACGGATACGTAGAAGCTATGGCGAGAACCTGGATAAAATCCAACAGAGTTTCTTCTATAAATTGAGCCAAATCTCAAATAATCTCAACCACAAACAAATACACAAATCCATATATGGCATACATAAACCGCCAACACCATGGCAACATATCTCACTCTCGGCTCTCTGGACAAATGCATATCCAAAAACTTGTGTACACCTATGAATTTGCTGGTTGCTGCAGAAAATACTCCGTGTGTGTGAGATATACCAAAAACAGTGTTTTTGGGACCTGAAAGTGCACAAATAAACCTGCTGCTGTACCTGCTGTAATTCAAAGCATAACTTCAGCAAATAGACATCACCATCGCGTCCGGAGCATGCCAAAACCTTGACCTAAACTCCTGGATCATGTAGATCTGACTCTGTATGACGGAGTTACGCAAAAAACTGCGTTTTAGAGCCCGAAAATGGCAAAAACGAGCTGCACACAGTCTTGATCCTTCTCCTGCTCCACTCTGTGTGATGCAATGTCCTCTCAATGCAAGCTCCAACACAAGAGCTCTGCCACAACAACATCCAAGCACTCAAATGTCAAGCTCTCCTCCGCCGAGCACTTCTCTAACGAGCTCCACTGAGCTCAAAAGCTCCTCTCACCAAGGAAGCCGCAACCGCCTCCTCGACCAAGCTTGACCACACCAAGCTCCTAAGCTCCAAAGACAATGCTCCTCAAGCTAAAATGTCTCTCTGTGAAAAGCCACGATCGAACTCCACCGTCGAGAGCGAGCGAGCTATCGTCTCGAAGCTGTCAAAGCCGTCGTGCTCTCCGCGGTCACCATAGCTCTGATACCAATTGAAGGGGATCGGGGAGCACCACAGACAGAGAGTGAGAGAGAGATAAGGAGACACACGACACACAGATATGGGTGGGGAGACTCAATAGTGTGAGCAGCCCCTATACACTTATGCTATGTATAAGGTATACAAGTCAGTGGGCGCCCAGACTCTGGGCGGTCGGGTAAGGCACAGACGCCTATACCCCAACACAGACAGAGAGTGAGAGAGAGAGAAGGAGACACACGACACACAGATATGGGTGGGGAGACTCAATAGAGTGAGCAGCCCCCTATACACTTATGCTATGTATAAGGTATACAAGTCAGTGGGCGCCCAGACTCTAGGCGGCTGGGCAAGGCACATACGCCTATACCGCAACAACCTCCCACTTAAAGGCGACTGTGCCTTTAAGCAAGGGAGCCTAGTCTAAAGACTACAAAAGGTGAGAGAAAACCGCTCTCAACCGATGCCCACTGGCTGGCTGTGATCGTGTGCATCCGGCTGTCCTGCTCCCGTGTAAGTCCATATACCACCAGACATACCGCACACGTACTACAAGTATGTACGCAATACTTGCATATCTCCCTCGTGAACTATGCCATCATCAGTCAACAAACGACTGACAACCCCAACTGCAAATGCTCTTACTGCAGCTGCGATATCCGGTCTCAAGATCAACATCTCATACATGAGACCACCGAATGCCGATGCAATGCTAGCGGGCCCTGCTAGCTCTACGGAGCATGCATCAACATATATATCCCTGGCAATAGGCATCTTTGACTGACAAGGCGTGTCAGCCACATGCATCTCCTGACTGTCCACAAAAGACGCATCAACCTGTCGTGCAACCTCAGAGCAAACCAGCTGCTCTAGGTGTCTGCTGGAAGACATATCCTGCACAACTATATCCCCATGCTCACTGTCGAGCATAGAAAGGAATGATTGCATAATCGCTGACGTCTCAGCCTCCTCTGCAATCATCCACTGCAAACATGACCACTCAATCTGCTGTGACTCACTAGAGCTCTCATGCTCTAACTCCGTATGCATAGACTCTTGCACAACGTCCTCCTGTCGTGACTCACTAGAGCAAGACCGCTCTACCTGTCTATCCTGCATAGAAGTATCTCGCACAACTGACTCCCTGCTTTGCTCAGTCACTAGCAAAGCATGCATGTCTTACTCTGTCACCTCTCTGTGTGACTGCTCAAGTTGTGCCCCAACTGTGTGCACGACGAGCTCACTACTCTGCACTCCATGCAAAGTACCCTGCAACCCACAAGCAAAAGAGACTCACCTGCTCTCTCGCTCTCTACCTGGCTGCGTGATCACAGAGACAACACCGTCTCTCCCGTGAACCACATGCAATGGGTAACCTATACCACTCCTGGCACCTCTCGCAATCACTAGCGAACCCAAATGCATCACAAGAGATCGCTCAAGCAGCGATACCCGACATCCACTATCCCGTAACTGTCTGACTGAGATCAAATCCCGTCTCAGATCTGGCACATAACGCACATGATGCACGATAAATCTCATACCACTGGGCAAGGACAAACATACGTCTCTTGCACCCTCAATGTCATACACAACACCATCAACCATGTGCACACAACCAAGTCTCCCACTAGAAAACGTGATAAACCACTCACGATGCGACGTGACATGGAAAGTAGCATCTGAATCTAGTAACCAATGTGAAGACAATGTGCAATCCGATATGCAATCCGTAGACATAAGATCGTCTGAAGACAAGCTAGATGTAAATGTGACATCGCCGTCACAAGCATACTCAATAACCACCGTACTGATCTCACTAGCATCTGTCGTGCCCAAATCTGCATCACGCATCTGTCGCCTCCGTTGTCTCAAACGCCTGAAACATCGACGCCTAATGTGCCCTCTATGTCCACAATGCCAACATGTCAAGTCTCTATGCCGTCGAGACTTGCGTGTGGGATCAATCTCTCCCATGGACATAGAAGTGGGACTAGACTCCCCTGTAGACATGGATGTCGCGTACATAGCATGTAAACTCTGCCATAAAGCATGAGTTGTAGTCTCCCTCGAGACCTGCCAGTCAACAGACTCAACCAGATGCAAACGAATCGTAGACATTGCTAACTCATCAAGATCCTGCCAATCATCATCACACATAGACTTGGGCTTCGCTGATAAACCACACAAGGGTTTATCCTGCCCCAAATCCGCCAATGCAACAAGCATATGCTCCTTCCAAGCAACAAACACTGCACCATCAAACTGTGTCAGACCATCACGCTGGAAGTCAAATGAAAAATCAGCCATAATGCTTGCAAAAGAGCAACCAACAATTAGTAGCAAATGTCAACCAAATCAGCCCTAAACTGGCTCGAATCGCATCAACAAAAGTCTGCAAATATGGCTCAAAACCTGATGCAAAGTTGCACCAATAACCGTGCAAAACCTTGCACAAAATCACAAGTCAATATGACTCAATCGCGCATAAATATCTGACAAAATTTTGGCAGAGTCTCCTTTGTAACTGGAGCAAAATCTCAACAGTAAACCTCAAAGAGACAATAATATATGCCACAATGGCCAATCAGGGAATAAACTCGGCCGGAATCATCTCACAAAGTCATACATATGAGCATACCCGCTCTTGCCGGAGTACCACTCAACGGCACCTCAAATGACATACATGTGAGTGATGATTGCTGCCAAAATACTTTTCAATCGATGACCAAATGTCTTCTAGATAACTATAGCAACATTTCGTAAAACCTTGCAAGATCTGTCGCTATGCGCAATGCGAAATACGACACACAAGGGCATACACAAGTGATTCCAAACTCCAACCAAATGATGACTGAAAATCACCTGTCAAAGTGGGAGTAAACTCAACCACTAAACTATCAAAGAGCAACCTATGGATACGTAGAAGCTATGGCGAGAACCGGGATAAAATCCAACAGAGTTTCTTCTATAAATTGAGCCAAATCTCAAATAATCTCAGCCACAAACAAATACACAAATCCATATATGGCATACATAAACCGCCAAGACCATGGCAACATAGCTCACTCTCGCATGAGTGGCTCTCTAGACAAATGCATATCCAAAAACTTGTGTACACCTATGAATTTGCTGGTTGCTGCAGAAAATACTCCGTGTGTGTGAGATATACCAAAAACAGTGTTTTTGGGACCCGAAAGTGCACAAATAAACCTGATGCTGTACCTGCTGTAATTCAAAGCATAATTTCAGCAAATAGATATCACCATCGCGTCCGGAGCATGCCAAAACCCTGACCTAAACTCCTGGATCATGTAGATCTGACTCTGTATGACGGAGGTACGCAAAAAACTGCGTTTTAGAGCCTGAAAATGGCAAAAACGAGCTGCACACAGTCTTGACCTTGCTCCTGCTCCACTCTGTGTGATGCAATGTCCTCTCAATGCAAGCTCCAACACAAGAGCTCTGCCACAACAGCATCCAAGCACTCAAATGTCAAGCTCTCCTCCGCCGAGCACTTCTCTAACGAGCTCCACTGAGCTCAAAAGCTCCTCTCACCAAGGAAGCCGCAACCGCCTCCTCGACCAAGCTGGACCACACCAAGCTCCTAAGCTCCAAAGACAATGCTCCTCAAGCTAAAATCTCTCTCCGTGAAACTCCACGATCGAACTCCACCGTCGAGAGCGAGTGAGCTATCATCTCGAAGCTGTCAAAGCCGTCGTGCTCTCCGCGGTCACCATAGCTCTGATACCAATTGAAGGGGATTGGGGAGCACCACAGACAGAGAGTGAGAGAGAGAGAAGGGGACACACGACACACAGATATGGGTGGGGAGAATCAATAGAGTGAGCAGCCCCCTATACAATTATGCTATGTATAAGGTATACAAGTCAGTGGGCGCCCAGACTCTGGGCGGCCGAGCAAGGCACAGGCGCCTATACCCCAACAGGGCTCGAGGTAGACGTCAATATTTGACCATTTGTACTTCCCTGGAACAAGCAAGGAAAGAAGTATATTGCCCTTCTTGGTTTTTCCCCATGGTGGAATATTGTAGTTAACGATCACCACAGGCCAGGTGCTCCTAAAGTAGACTTAGTGCCAAAGGGGTTGACACCATCACTTGCTAACCCAAGCCTCAAGTGTCGAGGCTCCAACCCAAACTCTGGCCATTGAGTTTTGATGTGCCTCCATGTAGGTGAATCGGCAGGGACACGTATCATTCCATCATTTGAGCAATGGTTCGCGTTCCATGCGAGAAGCTCCACGGTAGGCCTGCTTTTAAACATGTGTTGGATGCAAGGAATTAATGGAAAATGTCTCAATACCTTGCGGGATAGGTACACCCTGCTTACTTTGGTCTTGTATCGTGCTTCTTTGCACACGGGACACGAGGTAGCATGTGCATGCTCATTGTGGTGTAGCATGCAATCGTTGGTGCACGCATGGATGCGCTCATACTCCATTCCAAGTGCAATGACATACGATCTAGCTCGTCGACAATCTATAGGCATCATGTGGTGATCTTTTGGTAACATTTTGCCCATCAAACTACAACAAACATGCGTATTAGTATAATTGCTAGAAGACGGCACCATAAAGCGAGTGGAGAGTATATAAAAGCCACATTCCATACTTACAGAGGTAGTGCATCGACACTTGCATTACTCCAACCGAATTTTGCTTTCAAGTTGAGGACTTCCAACGATGCTCGGAGCACCGAGTACCGTGCACCGTCGTAAACAGGTGTTCGGGTATTCGTCATCAATCTATCCTCCATTTTGACAGCCCGTTTAGTGCAGGGCTGACAATCCTCCTCACACACGTCGCGCTCATGAGCTAGTAACTCCTCACACATGTCGAACATGTGCTCATCCTCTGCCTCAAAGTGCGATGGAGACGCCATAGGAGCTGTCGAAGTAGAGCCAACGGGAGGATCACCATGTGGTGCACCCAAATCTCCTTGCGTGCCGGTGCACCACCACCGAACATAGACCAATGGGGCACCTCCTCAAGCGATGGGTGAGTCACGCTCTCATATCTCCGAGCGCTTTTTCGAGGATGCCAAAGCCCTTCGTTCTCTACGTGCTCCAAGGCAATGCGCCTCAAGCGAGGGATTGCCCTTTTGCACTTGATGCAAGGACAAGGGAGTTTTTCCTTGAGCCAACGATTGCGCTCAGGGCCTCCAGGGGGACCACGATCATCTCAGTCAATGTCTTGCACATGCGAAATGTTGTTTATTTAGTTATGTGTCCTAAAAGATAAATAATTAAAAGTCCTAAATTCCATTAAAATTTTTACATAAAGCTAAGTTCAAAGAGAATAAATGACAATGAGTGCTAAATTTATTTTGAACTAAAGGAGAACTTAAAAACACAATTAATAAATATTTAAAAGTACTACAAAATAAAGTATCCATAAAAATTTAAAAATCTTCAAAAAACTCAAAAGGCTAAAAAATGGAATCATGGATAGCTAAGGGTAGAGGGGGTGGTTTGTACCCCCCCCCCCTCTCTCTGCAACCTTGGATTCGCATGTACACGTTTGAAATGATCGGCCGTGATAATAGACATGGTAATGGGCACAGTAATATCCGCGGTAATGCCTGGCACCTAAAATAGGCAAGAAGGCAGAGTATGCCACGTTTTTGCTGCATACTTTGCCTTCTTCCTCTCCGCCATCTCTCGCAAAATTCCCCCCCCCCCCCCCCCCCCCCCCCCCCCCCCCCCCCCCCCCCCCCCTCCCTCTCCCCTTCTCCAAGCTTCCCAAGTTTTGTTGAAGGGGGTTTCCGTCATCGTCTTTGGAAGCACAACATCGAAGGGGGTTTTCCGCCATCGTCTTTGGAAGCTCAACCGAGCCGACAACCGCACTACAAGGAAAGAGGTAAACACAAAACAAAGCTCCTTGATCCCCATCTTTCCCTATTGTTTTCTACTACTACTACTACTACTACACACACACACACACACACACACACACACACACACATGCATGCATCAATCGTAAAAAAATAAAAAAAACAGAGAATTCATAACATACATCGTTCATTTGGAAATGGTTGTTTTGATCGGCTTGTTTGGAAACGCTTGCTTTGCTTGGCTTGTTTGGAAATGATTGCTTTGCTCGGCTTGTTTGGATAGAATGTTAGATAGAAATGTTAGTTAGAAATGTTGTTTGTCAGAGTCAGAGAGAGAGAGAGAGAGAGAGAGAGAGAGAGAGAGAGAGAGAGAGAGAGAGAGAGATAGAGAGATAGATAGATTGTATTATCGTCCACGGAGGTCAGATATGACCTATGGGACCAAAAACAAAACATTACAAACGTGAGGGGATTGTGTGATACATCTTAGTTAAGGATTGAGGGTCCAAAAAGAAAGTTAAGATAAGATAAGATGAACAAAATCTATGCAGAAGGAGGTGAGGAGGGAACCGGTTTGGGAGTTCGAAACTCTTGAAAAATGGCTCTACCTCCTCGGTAGACTGCCCATTTTCCTGCTATGTGCGCTTCTCGCATCTTCTGTAGTTCTACCTTCTTTTGTTTGAGCTGGGTGGGTGTGAGATCTTCGGCAAACCAAATTTTTGTGTCTTTGAGAAGCTTCGATTGCTCAAGGAGCTTGACTCGATCCGCTTTGGTCTTGAAGGTAAGAATTGCATGGTTGGTGCGATGCTCGTGAGCAAGAGTGGTGATTGACGCTGGATCCCATTGTATCATGGGGGTTGTTGTTCGGATGCGAGCGAAAGACTCGTGGAACTTGGGGTCCTCCTTTCCTTGCCAATCGCTCGGGAGCCCACCAATGCGGACATTGAGAGCAATAGCATCTTGTCGTTGTTGTTCGCGTACCATGGACGCCACCCGATCTTCAACTTTGTGGAAAATGACATCTTGCACTTGAGTTTTTACCTTCTCTGTGAGGATGATTTCCGTCTCCGTATTGAGCTGGATTTCCTTTTGTTCTGTCTTTCCCTTGTTGGAGTCCTCCACAATTGTGAGGCGAGACTCGATGGCTGCGAGTCTTTCCTTCAAGGCGTCATTTTCCTTGCGAAGTCTTTCGACTTCATGTTGAAGCCGAGCCATGCTGTCCACCTTGGGGGGTGTTGCCACGACACCGACAAATGTGGGCTTCCCGCGAGAAGAGGCCCGAGTGGCCATGGTGGGCACTTGATCAAGAAAGCAAATCACATTAAGGGTTTATACTCAGTTTAAGTAAAAGAAGCCTCTCTGTGAGACCCGATACTCAATTAAATTAAAAGAAAAGAAGCCTCTCTGTGCTAGCAGGTCGAGACCCGGGTGAGAGGAGGCTGAGACTGGCGGGGCTCAGCTTGGGCAAGTGGCCGGGCCTGTGTAGAGAGAGAGAGAGAGAGAGAGAGAGAGAGAGAGAGAGAGAGAGAGAGAGAGAGAGAGAGAGAGATAAATTTAAAGAGAGGGAGATAAATGGCGAGGGATAAATAGAGAGAGAGATAGATGGAGAGGAGAAGGGAAATAGATAGACAGGGAGAGAAAGAGAAGAGAGAGAGATAAATAAAGAGAGTGAGGGAGAAAGAGGGATAGATAGAGAGGGAGATAAATGGAGAGGGATAAATAGAGAGAGAGAGATAGATAAAGAGAGAATGCGAGAAAGAGGGAGAGAGAGAGAGAGAGAGAGAGAGAGAGAGAGAGAGAGAGAGAGAGAGAGAGAGAGAGAGAGAGAGAGAGAGAGGGGGGGGGAGAAATAGAAAGAGGCAGAGGAAGAGAGAGAGAGAGAGAGAGAGAGAGAGAGAGAGAGAGAAGAGAGAGAGAGAGAGAGAGAGAGAGATAGAAAGAGAGAGAGAAATTGAAAGAGGGAGAGAAATAGAAAGACGGAGAGGGAGAGGGAGGGAGAGGGAGGGAGGGAGAGGGGGGGAGAGAGAGAGAGGGAAAGAGAAAGAGAATGAGAGAGAAAGAGAGAGGGAGAGGGAGATAGAAAGAGAAAGAGAGAGAGGGAGAGAAATTGAAAGAGGGAGCACTACAATACATCACGCGAAACTTGATGTTTGTACCGCGTAAATAAACGTGTCTAAAATTAAAATGCATCGGAGTAAGCATCCATATATGCATCGGACTCATATCATCGGTATACACATCTGTATAATCACTTTCTATATGAACACTTATATCGACGCGTATACCGACACCTGTAGAGACACTTGTATAGATGCTTGTACAGACGCACATACCGACGTCTGCACCTGCAAACTTTTTTGAGCAGAGAGGAGTGCCATTTGTTGCTACATGTGTTGTAGTAACAAAGGCACAACCTCTACTCAAAAGAAGAAGCCAAAGGTAATTCCACTTTGCATTAAGATAGATTGATAGTGCATCATAAAAAAATAAAGAACTATTAAGCAATCAACCATAAATATGAAATTAAAAATTGCAATAATCAAAAACCATGATCAACATAACTATTACCATTGCCATAAATAAACAAAAAACTATAAGTATAACCCTAATGATAACCATAAAATAAACCATAAGCTTGAATTTAAACATAATGATTACCTTAAACATAAACAACAAAATTTTTTAACCAATGCCAATAACATAATCATAAACAAAATCATGACCATTGCCACTATCATAACCATAAACATAAGCATAAGCATGACCATTAAAGGGTATCAAAACCATAACCATTTCCACTGACATAACTATATAAATACCATATCCAAAACCCTTGTTAACACCATAATCGTTGCCACTATCATAAGTATAAGCATAAGCATAAACATAACCATAACCATAACCATAACCATAACCATAACCATAACCATAACCATAACCATAACCATAAGCATTATCATAGGTATAAGCATAACAATAAAGATATTGTTAGAACCATAAACATTTTCATTATGTGCATCATAAGATTAATCATAATCATAAATAGTGATTATTTGTGTGTATTTATGTGTATGCATGTGTGTGTGCATGAAAGAAAAAGAAGAAGCACTCTCACTTAAAGAATGTGAGTGTGTGAGAAGTACGAAGAGTCAAGCAAATACCTGCAAAAACAAAGCATAAAATTTTTTATCACACATAGAAACACAAATGTTATGTGTATGTGTGTGTGCATGAAATAAAAAGAAGGAGCACTTACATTTAGGGAATGTGAGTGTCCGAGAAGTACGAAGGGTCAAGCAAATACCTGCAAAAACAAAGCATAAGCATTTTGTTATTGACACACCCAAAGACAAATTTTCTCACACAAATACAACAAAAAGATGTATCTTCTTTGTGTAGAAATGTGTAGAAGCATAGATGAGAAGTCAGAAGAGGCAACTCCATGAAGGTCCGCAAGGAGGGAGGAGGAGATGGGGAGGAGCTATGGAGGCGGCCGCGGTGTGGAGAAGAGAGAAAACACAAAAAATGATCTCTTGGGTATTGTAAAGCAGCAGGTCGTTGATACAGACGTCGATATAGGTGCTGATATAGACGTCGGTATACACATTAGTACATGCGTCAATAAAAAAAAACAATGGTATAAGTGTCGGTATGGGCGTCGATATATGTGTTGGTATTGGCGTCGATATAGGCGTTGGTATGAGTGTCGGTATAGGCATCGATATATGCGATGGAATTTAAAATTTGAAGTTTGAATTGAGCAATGTCTCCCTCCATCTTTGTCAATGCTTATACCAGCGCCCGCCATCGACGTCGAAAAAATGGTGTCGGTAACCAAGTGCTCCATTGTAGTGGAGAAGGAAAAAGAGAGAGTAGATAGAGAGAGAGAGAGAGAGAGAGAGAGAGAGAGAGAGAGAGAGAGAGAGAGAGAGAGAGAGAGAGAGAGAGGAATAGAGGGAGATAGGGAAAGAGGAAAGAGAGAGAGATAGGGGGAGAGAAATTGAAAGAGGGAGAGAAATAGAAGAGAGAGAGAGAGAGAGAGAGAGAGAGAGAGAGAGAGAGAGAGATAGATAGATAGATAGATAGATAGATAGTTCTATTATCATCCTCGGAGATCAAATATGACCTATGGGACCAAATGAACATGTCACTTGGTGTGAGTGGAGGTCGTAAGTGACTCTCAATGCTCAAAAATGACTAAAATGAGCGTCGCAATAGAGAGTCCACATCGTGGTTGGGAGAGGAAGGTATGTAGGAAGAGCTCATGGCTGAATATATGGGAAAACGAGGACCTAATGTGGTCAAAAGTTGAGCACTCAAGTAGTGTCTGGTACTCACTCTCTCACACTTGACGAGGGCATATGGTGCAAAGTCGATGAGACTCCTCACCAGTGCCCCAACCTCCAGTCTTGCAGCGTAGAGAAATGGAGCTAAGACGAATGGAGGCAATGGTGGAGAACGTACTCAACGGGATAGGGTCAAGGATGTAGGGATGGGTTCGGTTACCTCGTTCGGAGAAAAAGAGAGATTTGTAGTTTGGGGCAACGTGTGTGGTGTAATGGCTGAAGCGAGAACCTCCGGATTTCTCCCAAGCCGTGATACATTGGTGTTGTAAGAAGGCCTCATTAACTTGGGAGTGGATCGATGCATCCTTGACCAAGTGACATGCATCCCATCTTCCAAACCATTTCCTGATGTCAAGCATCCACCCCGAACTTAGTATTTTGCTCTTGCATGTGTTTTGGACCTTTTGACTTACTTCATATGTGATTCTAGGAAGTCGATGCAAAGGGCTACGTTGTGTCTTAAGCATGTACTCCACAACCCTTTGCATGCCCAAGACCTCAATGGGAAGCGACCCAGACTCAAGAAGTAAGAGCATGTAGGGTGTTTGTGTCTTGACTTGGAGAAAGTTGGTGAGAAAACGCTTTTGGACATTCTCAAACTCTTTCCAAGTAGACTTCCCGATGCTTCAATCCCACACCTCCACTCCATAAAGAAGCACCGGTGCCAACAATGTGTCAAAAAGGTACTTTTTGAGAGCCCAACACTTGATCTCTCCAGCATTGCACATGTTCTCAAATGCATAATAAGCCCTCTTTCCGGCTTCCAAGTGACACATTGCACAATCCTTCCATTTATGATTGGATGGAACCTCAAGGCCAAGGTACTTGAAGTGATCTACCACTTCAAGTTGATCATGCCCTTGGGGACAATGCATGGATTTTCATCATTGAGGGTCTTTACAAGCATAACCTTGGTTTTGGATCCATTCACGATCAGTCCGCTATGTAGGCAAAAACGTTCCAAGACACTCATAAGCTTTTGTGCATTTTCCAAGGTATGTGCCAAGAGCACTACATCATCGGCATAAAGCAAAAGCGTGATCACCGCATTTCTGATCTTAACCTCTTCTATGCGTTCTTGCTGCATAAAATTAAGAACCATGCATTCCAATTCATCAATGAGTAGAATCGCATATGAAGCAAGAAAGAGAAAGAGAGAGAGGTAGAGAGAGAGAGAGAGAGAGAGAGAGAGAGAGAGAGAGAGAGAGAGAGAGAGAGGGGGGGGGGGGGAAGGGAGAGAGAGAGAAAGAGGAAGAGAGAGAGGGAAAGAGGAAGAGAGAGAGGGAAAGAGAGAAGGAGAGAAATAGAAAGAGAGAGAGAGAGAGAGAGAGAGAGAGAGAGAGAGAGAGAGAGAGAGAGAGAGAGAGAATGGAAGAGAGAGAGGGAGATAGAAAGAGAAATAGAGGAATAGAGAGAGAGAGATAGAGGGGGGAGAGAGAATAGAGAGAGGGAGAGGGAGAGAAATTAAGAGGGAGCACTACAACACGTTGTGCGGAACTCTACGTTTATACCGACGTGAATAAACGTGGTCTAAAATTAAAATGCATCGAGTAAGCATCCATGTATGTGTTGGACTGGTATCATCGGTATACACGTCGGTATAGGCGTGGGTATACTCGTCGGTATACACGTCTGTATAGGCATCGGTATAAGCGTCAGTATACTCGTCGATATAGAAAGTGATTATGAGAGAGAGAGAGAGAGAGAGAGAGAGAGAGAGGGAGAGAGGGAAAGAGGAAAGAGATAGAGATAGGGGGAGAGAGGGAGAGAAATAGAAAGAGACAGAGAGAGAGAGAGGGGGGGAGAGAGAGAGAGAGAGAGAGAGAGAGAGAGAGAGAGAGAGAGAGAGATAGTTCTATTATCATCCTCGAAGATCAAATATGACCTATGGGACCAAATGAACATGTCACGTGGTGTGAGTGGAGGTCGTAAGTGACTCTCAATGCTCAAAAATGACTAAAATGAGCGTCGCAATAGAGAGTCCACATCGTGGTTGGGAGAGGAAGGTATGTAGGGAGAGCTCATGGCTGAATATATGGGGAGAAGAGGACCTAATGTGGTCAAAAGTTGAGCACTCAAATGGTGTGTGGTACTCACTCTCTCACACTTGACGAGGGCATATGGTGCAAAGTCGATGAGACTCCTCACCAGTGCCCCAACGTCCAGTCTTGCAGCGTAGAGAAATGGAACTAAGACAAATGGAGGCAATGGTGGAGAACGTACTCAACGGGATGGGCTCAAGGATGTAGGGATGGGTTCGGTTACCTCGTTCGGAGAAGAAGAGAGATTTGTAGTTTGGGGCAACGTGTGTGGTGTAATGGCTGAAGCGAGAACCTCCGGATTTCTCCCAAGCCGTGATACATTGGCGTTGTAAGAAGGCCTCATTAACTTGGGAGTGGATCGATGCATCCTTGACCAAGTGACATGCATCCCATCTTCCAAACCATTTCCTGATGCAAGCATCCACCCCGAACTTAGTATTTTGCTCTTGCATGTCTTTTGGACCTTTTGACTTGCTTCATATGTGATTCTAGGAAGTCGATGCAAAGGGCGACGTTGTGTCTTAAGCATGTACTCCACAACCCTTTGCATGCCCAAGACCTCAATGGGAAGCGATCTGGACTCAAGAAGTAAGAGCATGTAGGGTGTTTGTGTCTTGACTTGGAGAAAGTTGGTGAGAAAACGCTTTTGGACATTCTCAAAATCTTTCCAAGTAGACTTCCCGATGCTTCCACCCCACACGTCCACTCCATAAAGAAGCACCGGTGTCAACAATGTGTCAAAGAGGTACTTTTTGAGAGCCCAACACTTGATCTCTCCAGCATTGCACATGTTCTCAAATGCATAATAAGCCCTCTTTCCAGCTTCCAAGTGACACATTGCACAATCCTTCCATTTATGATTGGATGGAACCTCAAGGCCAAGGTACTTGAAGTGATCTACCACTTCAAGTTGATCATGCCCTTGGGGACAATGCATGGATTTTTTCATTGAGGGTCTTTACAAGCATAACCTTGGTTTTGGATCCATTCACGATCAGTCCACTATGTAGGCAAAAGCGTTCCAAGACACTCATAAGCTTTTGTGCATTTTCCAAGGTATGTGCCAAGAGCACTACATCATCGGCATAAAGCAAAAGCATGATCACCGCATTTATGATCTTAACCTCTTCTATGCGTTCTTGCTGCATAAAATTAAGAACCATGCATTCCAATTCATCAATGAGTAGAATCGCATATGAAGCAAGAAAGAGAGAGAGAGAGAGAGAGAGAGAGAGAGAGAGAGAGAGAGAGAGAGAGAGAGAGAGAGAGAGAGAGAGAGAGAGAGATAGTTCTATTATCGTCCTGGGAGGTCAAATATGACCTATGGGACCAAATGAACATGTCACGTGGTGTGAGTGGAGTTCATAAGTGACTCTCGATGCTCAAAAATGGCTGAAATGAGCGTCGCAATAGAGAGTCCACATCGTGGTTGGGAGAGGAAGGTATGTAGGGAGAGATCATGGCTGAATATATGGGGAAAAGAGGACCTAATGTGGTCAAAAGCTGAGCACTCAAGTAGTGTGTGGTACTCACTCTCTCGCACTTGACGAGGGCATAAGGTGCAAAGTCAATGACACTCCTCGCCAGTGCCCCAACGTCCCGTCTCGCAGCGTAGAGAATGGGAGCTAAGACGAATGGAGGCAATGGTGCGGATGGCACTGAACGGGATGGGCTCAAGGATGTAGGAATGGGTTCGGTTACCTCGTTCCGAGAAGAAGAGAGATTTGTAATTTGGGGCAACGTGTGTGGTGTAATGGCTGAAGCGAGAACCTCCGGATTTCTCCCAAGCCGTGATACATTGGTGTTGTAAGAATGCCTCATTAACTTGGGAGTCGATCGACGCATCCTTGACCAAGTGACATGCATCCCATCTTCCAAACCATTTCTTGATATCAAGCATCCACCCCGAACCTAGTATTTTGCTCTTGCATGTCTTTTGAACCATTTGACTTGCTTCATATGCGATTCTAGGAAGTCGATGCAAAGGGCTACATTGTGTCTTACGCATGTACTCCACAACCCTTTGCATGCCCAAGACCTCAATGGAAAGCAATCCGGACTCAAGACGTAAGAGCATGTAGGGTGTTTGTGTCTTGACTTAGAGAAAGTTGGTGAGAAAACGCTTTTGGACATTCTCAAACTCTTTCCAAGTAGACTTCCCGATGCTTCCACCCCACACCTCCACTCCATAAAGAAGCACCGGTGTCACCAATGTGTCAAAGAGGTACTTTTTGAGAGCCCAACACTTGATCTCTCCTGCATTGCACATGTTCTCAAATGCATAATAGCCCTCTTTCCGGCTTCCAAGTGACGCATTGCACAATCCTTCCATTTATGATTGGATGGAACCTCAAGGCCAAGGTACTTGAAGTGATCTACCACTTCAAGTTTCTCATTGTTATATACAATGCATGGATTTTCATCATTGAGGGTCTTTACAAGCATAACCTTGGTTTGGATCCATTCACGATCAGCCCGCTATGTAGGCAAAAGCGTTCCAAGACACTCATAAGCTTTTTTGCATCTTCTAAGGTATGTGCCAAGAGCACTACATCATCGGCATAAAGCAAAAGCATGATCACCGCATTTCCAATCTTAACCTCTTCTATGCCTTCTAGCTGCATAAAGTCAAGAACCATGCATTCCAATTCATCAATGAGTAGCCCAAAGAGGGTTGGGGAAAGTGGGCATCCTTGTTTGACACCAATAGTGCTTGCAAAAAATTTTGAAATTCCATCTCCCATACGTAATCGACATATCACTTTTTGGTAGATGCGAAAGACTGCATGCATAAATTCTCTCGGCACTTGAAGGCTTTGCATACGTCTCCAAATATTTCCTCGCGGTACCATGTCAAAAGCTTTCTTGAAATCCACAAAGCAACAATACAACTTTTTTCCATTCAATCGAGACGCTTCCGTAAGAACTCGAAGAGTGACAAGGTGATCAATAGTGCTATGATGCTTTCAAAAACCTGCTTGGCCAAGTGCACGTTTGCCGTTCTTTTCAGCCCATTCACTTATCTTCATCTCCATGATACATCCAAATAACTTTGCCATTAAAGAACCAACCATTATAGTGAGATAGTTGTTCACATTGTTTACATCTCCTCCTTTGTGCAAAGGTTTGATCCAATTTGCACTCCAATCATGAGGCATGCCATACTGAAGTGCAAGGTTAAACATACTGAGAGAGAGAGAGAGAGAGAGAGAGAGAGAGAGAGAGAGAGAGAGAGAGAGAGAGAGAAAGAGGAAGAGAGAGAGGGAAAGAGAGAAGGAGAGAACTAGAAAGAGGGAGAGAGAGAGAGAGAGAGAGAGAGAGAGAGAGAATGGAAGAGAGAGAGAGAGAGGGAGAGAGGGAGATAGAAAGAGAAATAGAGGAATAGAGAGAGAGAGAGATAGAGGGGGGGAGAGAGAATAGAGAGAGGGAGAGGGAGAGAAATAGAAAGAGGGAGCACTACAACAAGTTGTGCGGAACTCGACGTTTGTACTGACGTAAATAAACGTGGTCTAAAATTAAAATGCATCGAGTAAGCATCCATGTATGTGTCCGACTCGTATCATCGGTATACACGTCGGTATAGGCGTGGGTATACTCGTCGGTACACGCGTTTGCATAGGCATCGGTATACTCATCGATATAGAAAATGATTATGAGAGAGAGAGAGAGAGAGAGAGAGAGAGAGAGAGAGAGAGAGAGAGAGAGAGAGAGAGAGAGAGAGAGAGAGAGAGAGAGAGAGAGGAATAGAGGGAGATAGGGAAAGAGGAAAGAGAGAGAGATAGGGGGAGAGAGGGAGAGAAATAGAAAGAGACAGAGAGAGAGAGAGAGAGAGAGAGAGAGAGAGAGAGAGAGAGAGAGAGAGAGAGAGAGAGAGAGAGAGAGAGAGAGAGAGAGAGAAATAGAAAGAGGGAGAGATAGATAGATTTTATTATCGTCCTCGGAGGTCAAATATGACCTATGGGACCAAAGTTACATGTGATGTAGTATGTGTATGGCTGATGAGTGATTCTCGATGCTCCAAAATTGTAGTGATGAGAGTCGCAATGGAGAGCCCACACTTTCGCTGGGAGAGGAAAGTGTGTAGGTCTAAGTTATGGCTGAAAATGTGAGAGAAGCAAGTTCGGATGTGATCAAAAGCTGAGCACTCTAGTAGTGTGTGGTACTCAGACTCTCGAACTTGCAGTGAGCATAATGTGCACAATCGATTTGACTCTTCTCCATTGCCCCAACGCCCTATCTCGCATCGAAGGAAATGGGAGCTAAGCCGAATTGCTGCGATAGTGCGTATCGCGGACAAGGGAATAGGCTCAAGCATGTAAGTGTGAGTACGGTTTTCTCTCTCAGCGAAGAACATGGTTTTGTAGTTGGGGGCAATATAGGTGGTGTAATGTATGAAGCGTGACCCACCGGATTTCTCCCAAGCCGTAATACATTGGCGTAGTAGAAAAGCTTCATTCACTTGAGAGTCAATTGAAGCATCATGTAGCAAGTGTAATGCATCTCATCTCCCAAACCACTTCTTTATGTTTTGCATCCATCCCGTGCCCATAACCTCAATTGGAAGAGATCCCGACTCAAGAAGTAGGAGCATATATGGTGTTTGTGTCTTAACTTGGAGAAAGTTTGTAAGAAAACGCTTTTGGACATTCTCAAACTCTTTCCAAGTAGACTTTGAGATGCTCCCGCCCCACACTTCAACTCCATAAAGAAGAACCGGTGTCACCAATGCATCAAAAAGATACTTCTTGAGAACCCAACACTTGATGTTTCCCGCATTACACATGTTCTCAAATGCATAATATGCTCTCTTTCCCGCTTCCAAACGACGCATAGCACATTCATGCCACTTGTGATTGGATGGAACCTCAAGGCCAAGGTACTTAAAGCTCTCAACAACTTCAAGTGTCTCGTTGTTGTACACAATGCATGGCTTCTCCTTATGGTTGGTTTTCACAAGCATAACCCTTGTTTTGGATTCATTTACAATGAGCCCACTATGCAAGCAAAAGTTCTCAAGGACAACCATAAGCTTTTGTGCATCTTCTAAAGTGTGTGCTAGAAGCACTACATCATCCGCATACAACAAAAGCATGATTACCGCATTGCAAATAGTGACCTCTTCAATGCCTTCTTCTTGCATAAAGTCAAGTACCATTTGTTCCAATTGATCGATGCATAGACCAAAGAGAGTTGGTGACAATGGACATCCTTGTTTAACCCCAATAGTGCTTACAAAAATTTCTGAAATTTCTCTTCCCATGCGCAATTGACAAATCACCTTCTCATAGATTCGAGAAACCGCAAGCATAAACTCACTTGGCACTTAGAGTTCTTCCATCCTTCTCCACAAATTGTTACGTGGAATCATATCAAAGGCTTTCTTAAATTCCACAAAACAACAATACAATCCCTTGCCTTTCAACCGACTTTCCTCCATGAGAACACGAAGAGTGACAAGATGATCAATGGTGCTATGGCATCGACGAAAACCCGCTTGTCCCTTTGCACGCTTGTCATTCTCTTTATCGCAATCACTCAATTTCATCTCCATTATGCACCCAAACAACTTTGCCATAAGAGACCCAATCATTATAGTCCGGTAGTTGCTTACATTCTTTACATCCCCTCCTTTATGCAAAGGCTTAACCCAATTAGTACTCCAATCATAAGGCATACCATGTTGAAGTGCAAGGTTGAACATATCACACATCCACTCATGGGTAAAATCTCCTGTCCATTTGATCATCTCCGGCTTGATACCTTGAAGATCTCCCGCTTTGCGAGTGGTCAACTTTTCAAGCCCACCGCATACATCCTCAATGGTAAAAAAAGACGGCATACATGGGAGTGAACCATAAAATGGCTTTTTTTTCAGTATTTTCTTTCTCATATAATTGCCTACAATGTGTGTACATATCCACTAGACTCGAGTAACCAAAATTCTCAACCCGCTTGCCTCTCAAGTTTCTCCAAAATCTTCCACATGCATGTGCCTTTTCTTGGACTTGAAATTCTTGTTGCTTTACTTCCCATCTTCTTCTCTTCTTTTGAATCAATGCCTTGTATGTATGCAAATGACTTTGATAGTTGTCTTTGTCCATAGTTGCATCAAGATTTATCAAGGACTTTCGAGCATCTTGACATTCTTTATCAAACCACCTTTTGCGTGATCTATCTTTCTTGATACCATGGAGATGCTTTATGGCAAAGCATTCTTCCGCACAAGAACAAATAGCTTTCTTGAAAGCTTCCCATTTAGTTTCCAATGGTGCATCACATTGAAGCTGTCATAAAATCTAATATCTAACTAACCCAAATGATTTTCTCATATTAAATTGATCACTTAATGTGGGAGAATAAACGGGAACAAGTGTTAAGATATAGGTATGTGCTTTTAGATCTATCTCAACACGGGGCCAATGTAAAGGGGCCCAAAAGGGAGATGGTCTATCAAAGAGCAAGGCTAACCAATGGAGCATAAGACCTTAGGGTTAGCTTCATTGAAGACCTCCAATAAATGTGTGTAAAAGTCCTTTTGACCTTAAGTAAGCTAGGGCTGAGCTTGAGGTGGGAACCCGGCCCAAGCTCGAGGTGCTTGTCCTGCTTGAGGTGCTTGTTATGCTTGAGGTGTTTTTCATGCTTGAGGTGCTTGATTAAGATGCTTGAGGTGCTTGACTGGCTCCATGCTTGAGGTGCTTGACTTGCTGCATGATTAAGGTACTTGAGGTGCCTTGAGAAGCTTGCCTGAGATGCTTGTGGGAACACCCCCTAGTTCAAGTGCTTTGTCATGCTTGATGAGTAAGGTGCTTGATCACCTAAAGTCAAAATCATTCCTACAAGAGGGGGGGCGAGCCCTTTTCCTAGGAGCTAGAGAGAGAACACCCACTCACACACACAAGGGAAGCCCCAACTTGAAGAGGCAGCAAGGACACATGTCAGGCCCCTACCCATGTTACCTTCATGTGTTGCTTGAAGCCTATTGGCTAAGCTTCAAAGGGGTCCAATGATAAATTACATGAATTATCTAATTGTTTTAGCATTTATCAAGTCCTCTCTCTCAAAGGGGAAAGGGGGACACTTGTCCCAAGGCTACCCATGTTGCTTGTAATGGCTCCTGCTTGTGATTGGCTAGGCCTGGAGGGGTCCAATGAGCTTCAGGCATGAGCTACAAGGGGGGGTCGACCCAAGCAAGCTAGGGGGGTGCCTAGGGGGTATACTCACCCACACACACTCACAATCACTCTCATTGTGTGCTATGCAAAGTGCAAGAGCTCCCTCTCCAAGCAAGTAGAGGTTGAGAGCCTACACCAACACTCTTGGCTATGGAGTGCAAATCCAACCAAGAGCCATGCTTCAATGCTTAAGCTTGCCATCTCCTTCTTCTTCATTACTATGCTATTATGTATGCTAGCAACAAGAGTATGATAAGTGAGGAACTAATTCTTTCTCTTACGAAATGTTTCTTCTTCCTCTTCCCTACCCTCATTCCCTGCTAGCTCTCTCCACCTTCGAAGGTGTTTGAGGTCTTGGGACTGAGGCTTGGGATAGTTAAAGCTTTCTTCAAGTTTATGTTATGTTTGTGGTGCATGAAGCCTTCCATCTTCATGGCATCACCTAGGTCACAAGGAACACAAAGACTGTATTGTAACAAGTCTCTCTTTATGGGAGAAATCATAATACAAATGCCTATTGGAGGGGGGACCGGCTCCACATAAATCCGGTCCTCAATTGTTGTCATGTTCTCTAAACTCTCTCTCTTGCAAAAGTATTGTCTATGCCAAGTTAACTAATTGCTATGATTATGTTGCTATCTTCAATTATGTCTACCCGCTATGCTCACAAAATCATTTCTTGAAAGTACTCTCATTAAATTCTGCTATTCTCAAATTGAATAGGCAAATTCCATTACATTGGTATCAGAGCATTTGGTTTCTCTTTTCTTGCTTAAGAAGAGAGGTCCTTAAGTAGCCTATAAATGGTTGATGTTGTTAATTATAATAGAGTAAGTGGAACTGGGATCTAATACCGGTTTTGTTAAGCCCACTATGTGGGGGATGGTGCACACCTTGGGAGCTTTGGACTTAATAATGGAGTCTTTTTAGACTTGCCTACGGCTTTACCATTATTGAGCCATAAGAAGTCCGAAAGGAGCTAGCCCTTGGCAACTCTGCTATGTTAGACCTACTCCTCTATTCTCTGTAATTAACCACTTTGAGCCGTGGGTGTAGATACTTAAGAGCCGATTTTCAAAGGCTAAGAGGAGTGGCAACTAAGGTTTTGAATTGCCAAAGCATACACTAAGTACATACATAAAATTTTGTTATCATGGCTGACAATAATCAAGAGAGTAGAATGAACATTGATAGCTTTGATTTTGCACATGAAGGTGCTAATGATGATGCTCCCATGTTTGTGAATTATCTTGTGACTAGGTTGCAACAAGCTATGGGCAACCCTACCTTGCAAGCCGAAGTTACTCAACAACTTCGTGCTTATGGAATTTCCCTTCCTCTCCAAGAGGAGAGAGAGCTTAGGAGGCCTCTTGAAGAGACCCCCAAAAGAAGACTCTCTCCCATTCGAGAGGAGGAATCCAAAGAGAAAGAAAGCAATGAAAGTCTAAGTTCTTCTGAAGATGTGGCTCCACGAAGAAGGCGGTCTAGACGATCGCCTACTCCTCCCAAGAGGAAAAGAGCAACCCATAGTCCTTCTCCTCATCACTCTCAAAGGCAAGAGAGGAAACAAAGGAAGAAAAGGGCTAGGAAGAGGTCACCCTCTTCTCCTTCTTCTTCACCTTCCTTCTCTTTCGATGAAAGTTATGGCTATTCTCCTAGAGAATACAAGAGGGGAGGACATCGCAAATCATTTCCTGCATGGCGAAGGTCACAAAAGCTAAAGAAGTTCAAGGAGGGAGGAAAGAGTATCTCTTTTCTCACCTACGATGGCACCTTTGGTGCTACCGACAAAGTGTTGGCCTTCATCCAGCAATTTGATGCGGCCTTTGGGGACGAGGGCTTCACAGAGTCCTCCAAGTTACGCCATGTAGCTATGCACTTCCAAAAATCAGCTCGTCAATAGTGGGCTAGCCTTCGTGGCAATGGAGAAGCCCCAGAGACATGGAAAACTCTACGAGTTTCCATCATGAAGCAATTTCTTCCAAGCGATACTAAAGATAAAGTTCTTACCGAATGGCGCGGCTTGAAGCTCCTCTCTCATGAGTCTATCAACAAGTATGTAGATAAGTTTTGGGATTTACATCTCAAAGCTACTGTCTTTCAAAAGATAGACTTTGCCGAGCAAAGACAACAATTCTGTGCGGGATTACCTGAAGAGATGGCCGAATATATCAACTCTCAACGGCCCGGTACTATTACCGAAGTAATCCACCACACCATGGTTGCTTCACGCATCAATTTCCATCAAGGGGCTAGACGTAATGTCAAGCCCATGGAAAACAAAGATAAAAATGATGCAAAGGGGAAATCCAATGCTCAAAATAATTCCCAAGGCACTTCCAACAACAACAACAACAATCGGTCCAAGGAGAAGGGAGTTTACAAAGGTAAAAACAAACTCTCTCCTGAAGAGCTTGAAGCTTTTCGCAAGGACCATAAGTGTTTCAAGTGTGGGGAGCAAGGACATGGCTATCATTCTTGCCCCAAGAAGAATACTCGCAATGAGACTCCTAGGGCTTCCACCATCGAAGCTCCAAAAGAGGATGCTCATTGCAAAGGATCATCACTCTCCTATGCTTGGGGAAAGGTAAGAGAGCATGATGCCTTCATCTTGTTTGATCCTGGCTCTTCTCTCAACTTCATATCAATAGAGTTGGCCACCAAGTTGGGCATTCAAGCTTTTGAGATGGGAGATATAGTAACGGCTGATGCAGCTTTCAAGGGACAACAAGCCTCCGTTACTCCCTTGATTGGGAAGTTGAGGCTTCATGTCCAAAGCTATGTCGACAAAGAAGACTTCTTCATCTCTCCCCTCCAACATCAGGATGTTATCCTAGGGGCACCATGGTTTGATCGCATGGCTGCCAACATGAAGCTCCCTGAAAGGAGAATTTACTTCACCTACAGGGGAAAGAACATGTATATAGATGCTAGTGAGCGTGGTCGCACTATTCCACTTGTAAATCCTCTTTCTTTTGATAAATCAATGAAGAGCTCAGTTTCTGCGTACATGATTTATGTCAAAGAGTCTCTAAAAGCTAATAATGTTTCATCAAATGAAAATGATAGGAATCAAGAAGAGTTAGACTTGCCTACTTTTCTAAAAGGATTCCAAGATGTGTTCATCGATGATATCCCTATGGACCTACCTCCAAAACGAGGGGATGATGACCATCGTATTGAGCTCCTTCCAGGAAGCTCACCGCCTAACAAACCTCCTTATCGAGTCTCACAAGCTCAACAAGAGGAGATCATGAGGCAAGTACAAGAGCTGGTAGACAAAGGGATGGTGAGGCCTAGTTCCTCTCCCTTTTGTTCTCCAGTCCTTTTAGTGCAAAAGAAAGATGGTACATACCGTATGTGTGTGGACTATCGAGCACTAAACCATATCACTATCAAAAACAGATTTCCCGTACCTCGGGTAGAAGATCTGTTTGATAAGCTACAAGGCTCTACCTACTTCAGTAGGATTGACCTTAAGAGTGGCTATCATCAAATAAGGATAGTGGATGAGGATATCTTAAAGACCGCGTTTCGCACAACATTTGGTCTTTATGAATATCTAGTCATGCCTTTTGGCTTGACTAATGCACCAGCTACGTTCAATCGTTTGATGGAGAAAATTTTTAGACCATATCGAAAATTCACTGGAGTGTTCTTCGATGATATCATCATCTACTCCAAGTCTTTGGAGGAACATAAGCAACATCTCCAAGTGATTTTTCAAGCCTTGAGGGAGAACAAACTTTTTCTCAACCAAAAGAAAAGTGAATTCTTCCTTCAAGAGATTCAATATCTAGGCCATATTATCTCTCACGATGGTATTCGTATGGATCCATGAAAGTTAGAGGTAATAAAATCATGGCCTAACCCAAGGAATCTACATGAGCTAAGAAGCTTTATTGGTATGTGTGCATACTATAGACGCTTCATAGCAAAATTCTCTCAAGTAGCAGGACCACTACACGACTTAACCAAGAAGAACGTTAAGTTTGTATGGTCTGCTAAGGAGCAAAATGCTTTTCAAAAACTCAAAGAGAAGCTTACTTCCCAACCAGTCCTCGTGCTTCCGGATCTCTCAAAGCCATTTGAGGTCCAATGTGATGCTTGTGGTGATTGCCTTGGAGCAGTTTTGCTTCAAGAAGGGCATGCCATAGCATATGAGAGCCGAAGGCTCAATGGTGATGAACGAGTCTTGGGCATTTATGAGAAAGAGCTTTTAGCTGTTCTACATGCCCTAGACACATGGAAGCACTACCTATTGGGGACTCCATTTATCCTACGAACCGACCACCAAAGTCTCAAGTATTTCATGACGCAAACCAAGCTTTCCGACAAACAAATGAGGTGGGCAAATTTTCTTTCGCAATTTAATTTCCATATTGCTCACATAGCTGGTAAGCACAATCAAGTTGCCGATGCACTTTCACGACGACCAAAAGTTAATGCGGTGTCTATAGCTACTCACAATGATCTATCCTCTATGATAGATGAGTATGCTACTGACCCTGACTTTAGAGACATAATGTCAGCCCTTGCTTTGGGGAAGAAAGAGGAACCATTCACCTTGCAGGATGGTTATCTTCTCCACGGCAATAGGCTATGTGTTACCCATTCCCTTCGTGAGAAGGTTATGTATGAATCCCATGCTCCTCCATATGCAGGGCATAGAGGTATTCAACCTACTCTCCGAGGAGTAGAGACGTATTTCTATTGGCCTACCATGAAAGTGGACATACAAGAGTATGTTTCAAAATGTGTAGTATGCCAAAAGACCAAGTATGATAGAGGGAAGCAACCTGGATTACTCCAGCCATTGCCTATTCCAAATTCACCATGGGAGAGTATATCCATGGATTTCATCTTTGGATTACCCAAGTCTATCCATGGGAATACAGGAATATGGACAATAGTCGACAGGTTTAGCAAGCAAGCACATTTTATTCCTGTCAAAAAGACTATTAAGGCACATCAAATGGCAACTCTCTTCATATCTCAGATTTTCAAACACCATGGATTACCCACATCCATCGTGTCAGATAGAGATCCTAGAATGACCAGTAATTTCTGGAAAGGTCTCTTTGAAAATCTAGGAACAAGATTGAATTTCTCTTCGGCCTATCACCCACAAACGGATGGCCAAAGTGAGATAGCCAATCTTACGATACTCGATCTACTCAAGACTTATGTTACCGAAGTAGATCAACGCTCACAATGGGAAAAGTATTTACCGCTAGTAGAGTATGCCTACAATAATACTGTACATACTTCTACGGGCAAAGCACCTTTCGAGATCATAGAAGGAAGACCTAAAAGTCCCTTGCTACTGAAAGTACATGGGAAGATCTTCGCCGCCGATGAGTATAGCCGTGACCTACAAGAATCTTTTCAAAAGATTAGGGAGGCTATAGCCATCTCTCAACAAAGGCAAAAAGCTGCTGCTGATAAGCATAGAAGAGCCTTAATGTTCAAAGAAAATGATTGGGTCTTACTCAAGTTTCCTAAGGCTCGATTAAGGCAAACGACGGGCAAAAATCCTACGGGCCATCAAAAGTATTATGCTAAACTAGCAAAAAGATACTATGGTCCTTTCCAAATCTTGAAGCCTATCAATGAGACGGCTTATCAACTCAAATTGCCCAACCATTGGCTTATACACAATGCCTTTCATGTAAGCTTACTTAAGCCCTACAAAGGAGAGCCACCAATTGAACCAATTATTGAAGACCCTCCCGAAGTTGAAGACCAAGAAGAGGTGCTACAACCCGAAGCTATCCTTCGGCATGAAGACAAGGTACTACGACATGGTAAGATTATCCGACGGTATCTTATTAAGTTCAAAAATTATCCTTTTGAAGATGCTAAATGGATGCAAGGAGTACAACTTAAGGATAGTATGAACCTTGTCAATGCTTACAATGCTACATTAGAGTAAGCAAATGTACAAATTTCTTTTAAATAACTCATGTTTTTGTCTTACATGACTAGTCCTCTTTTTAATTGTGCACAAATTTAACTAGTATGCATGCTTAGAATCATGTTTGTGATGACGACGTCTCTCAAACACCAAGTAGAATTTGTCACTCTACTTTGGGAGAATGAAATGGACTAAAGAGCAGACATGCTTGTGGCAGCTATGTCTCCCAAGCACCAAATGGATTAGTCATCCATCTTGGAAAGATGTCGTAGGGTAAAAAGGGATCCTTTACCCGCTAAGTACGATTGACTAATGACTAAGACTTTATCTCTTCTACCTCATAGTCGAGGACGACTATGATTTCAAGAGAGAGGTAATGTCATAAAATCTAATATCTAACTAACCCAAATGATTTTCTCATATTAAATTGATCACTTAATGTGGGAGAATAAACGGGAACAAGTGTTAAGATATAGGTATGTGCTTTTAGATCTATCTCAACACGGGGCCAATGTAAAGGGGCCCAAAAGGGAGATGGTCTATCAAAGAGCAAGGCTAACCAATGGAGCATAAGACCTTAGGGTTAGCTTCATTGAAGACCTCCAATAAATGTGTGTAAAAGTCCTTTTGACCTTAAGTAAGCTAGGGCTGAGCTTGAGGTGGGAACCCGGCCCAAGCTCGAGGTGCTTGTCCTGCTTGAGGTGCTTGTCATGCTTGAGGTGTTTTTCATGCTTGAGGTGCTTGATTAAGATGCTTGAGGTGCTTGACTGGCTCCATGCTTGAGGTGCTTGACTTGCTGCATGATTAAGGTACTTGAGGTGCCTTGAGAAGCTTGCCTGAGATGCTTGTGGGAACACCCCCTAGTTCAAGTGCTTTGTCATGCTTGATGAGTAAGGTGCTTGATCACCTAAAGTCAAAATCATTCCTACAAGAGGGGGGGCGAGCCCTTTTCCTAGGAGCTAGAGAGAGAACACCCACTCACACACACAAGGGAAGCCCCAACTTGAAGAGGCAACAAGGACACATGTTAGGCCCCTACCCATGTTACCTTCATGTGTTGCTTGAAGCCTATTGGCTAAGCTTCAAAGGGGTCCAATGATAAATTACATGAATTATCTAATTGTTTTAGCATTTATCAAGTCCTCTCTCTCAAAGGGGAAAGGGGGACACTTGTCCCAAGGCTACCCATGTTGCTTGTAATGGCTCCTGCTTGTGATTGGCTAGGCCTGGAGGGGTCCAATGAGCTTCAGGCATGAGCTACAAGGGGGGGTCGACCCAAGCAAGCTAGGGGGGTGCCTAGGGGGTATACTCACCCACACACACTCACAATCACTCTCATTGTGTGCTATGCAAAGTGCAAGAGCTCCCTCTCCAAGCAAGTAGAGGTTGAGAGCCTACACCAACACTCTTGGCTATGGAGTGCAAATCCAACCAAGAGCCATGCTTCAATGCTTAAGCTTGCCATCTCCTTCTTCTTCATTACTATGCTATTATGTATGCTAGCAACAAGAGTATGATAAGTGAGGAACTAATTCTTTCTCTTACGAAATGTTTCTTCTTCCTCTTCCCTACCCTCATTCCCTGCTAGCTCTCTCCACCTTCGAAGGTGTTTGAGGTCTTGGGACTGAGGCTTGGGATAGTTAAAGCTTTCTTCAAGTTTATGTTATGTTTGTGGTGCATGAAGCCTTCCATCTTCATGGCATCACCTAAGTCACAAGGAACACAAAGACTGTATTGTAACAAGTCTCTCTTTATGGGAGAAATCATAATACAAATGCCTATTGGAGGGGGGACCGGCTCCACATAAATCCGGTCCTCAATTGTTGTCATGTTCTCTAAACTCTCTCTCTTGCAAAAGTATTGTCTATGCCAAGTTACCTAATTGCTATGATTATGTTGCTATCTTCAATTATGTCTACCCGCTATGCTCACAAAATCATTTCTTGAAAGTACTCTCATTAAATTCTGCTATTCTCAAATTGAATAGGCAAATTCCATTACATTGGTATCAGAGCATTTGGTTTCATCTCAAGTGTCCTCTTGAGATTCTCATTCTCAACCACAAGTACCCTTAGTGTGCCATTCTCCATTGCAAGTGCTCGTAAGTCTTCGCCTTTTTTGTTTACGGTCTCTTGCAATGATACCAAGTACGCCATGATCATGGTTTCCGATGTCGTTGGTTGGGTGGTTGTGTTGCTATCTCCACACTTAGGAGACGTTGGATCATTTTCCACAATGGTTGTGGACCTTGTTGAAGAAGAAGAACCCTTGCGAGTGCCGGAAGACATTGTATGTAAAATAGGAGATGAGAATCAATTTTGTTGAACCTGTTCACTTTGGAAATGCTACTATAGAAATGCCTTCCATAACTCTGAAAATTTATGTCTTTACATCAATGCGTAGAGGACTTCGTGCTCTTCGATTGAGGCTATAGATCATCCAAATCGGAGTTCGGATGAAGAAGTTATGATCAAAAGAGTGGACTGCTGTCTACTAGGTCAAAAAACGGCTGCACTGAGAGAGAGAGAGAGAGAGAGAGAGAGAGAGAGAGAGAGAGAGAGAGAGAGAGAGAGAGAGAGAGAGAGAGGGAGAGAAAGAGAAAGAGAAACAGACAGAGAGGGAGAGAGAGAGAGGGAGAGATAGAGGGAAAAGAGAGAGAGAGAGAGAGAGAGAGAGAGAGAGAGAGAGAGTGAGAGAGAGAGGTATGTGCCAAGAGCACTACATCATCGACATAAAGCAAAAGCATGATCACCGCATTTTTGATCTTAACCTCTTCTATGCCTTCTTGCTGCATAAAATTAAGAACCATGCATTCCAATTCATCAATGAGTAGAATTGCATATGAAGCGAGAGAGAGAGAGAGAGAGAGAGAGAGAGAGAGAGAGAGAGAGAGAGAGAGAGAGAGAGAGAGAGAGAGAGAGAATGGAAGAGAGAGAGAGAGAGGGAGAGAGAAAGAGAAAGAGAGGAATAGAGAGAGAGAGAGAGAGAGAGAGAGAGAGAGAGAGAGAGAGAGAGAGAGGGATATAGAAAGAGAAAGAGAGGAATAGAGAGAAAGAGAGATAGAGGGGGGAGAGAGAATAGAGAGAGGGAGAGGGAGAGAAATAGAAAGAGGGAGCACTACAACACGTTGTGCGGAACTCGATGTTTGTACCGACGCAAATAAACGTGGTCTAAAATTAAAATGCATCGAGTAAGCATCCATATATGTGTCGGACTCGTATCATTGGTATACACGTCGGTATAATCACTTTCTATATCGACGAGTATACCGACGCTTATACCGATGTCTATACAGACGCGTATACCAATGAGTATACCCATGCTTATACCGACTCCTGTAGAGACACTTGTATAGATGCCTGTACATATGCACATACCGACGTCTGTACCTGCAAATTTTTTAAAGCACAGAGGAGTGCCATTTGTTGCTACATGTGCTATAGTAACAAAGGCACAACCTCTCTACTCAAAAGAAGAAGGCAAATGTAATCGCACTTTGCATTAAGATAGATTGATAGTGCATCATAAAAAAATAAAGAACTGTTAAGCAATCGACCATAAATACGAAATTGGAAATTGCAATAATCAAAACCATGATAGCCATAAGTATTACCATTGCCATAAATAAACACAAAACTATAAGTATAACCTTAATGATAACCGTAAAATAAACCATAAGCTTGAATTTAAACATAATGATTACCTTAAACATAAACAACAAATAACCTTAACCAATGCCGATGATATAATCATAAACAAAATCATGACCATTGCCACTATCATAACCATAAACATAAGCATAAGCATGACCATAAAAGGGTATCAAAACCATAACCATTGCCATTGACATAACTATATATATACCATATCCAAAACCGTTGTTAACACCATAATCGTTGCCACTATCATAAGTATAATCATAAGCATAAACATAACCATAACCATAAGCATTATCATAAGCATAAGCATAACAATAAAGGTATTGTTAGAACCACAAACATTTTCATTATGTGCATCATAAGCTTAATCATAATCATAAATAGTGATTATGTGTGTGTATTTATGTGTATGCATGTGTGTGCTTATGCGTGTGTGCATGAAAGAAAAAGAAGAAGCACTCACACTTAAAGAATGTGAGTGTGCGAGAAGTACAAAGAATCAAGCAAATACCTGCAAAAACAAAGCATAAACATTTTTATCACACATAGAAGCACAAATGTTATGTGTATGTGTGTATGCATGAAATAAAAAGAAGGAGCACTTACATTTAGAGAGTGTGACTGTTCCAGAAGTACGAAGGGTTAAGCAAATACGTGCAAAAACAAAGCATAAGCATTTTGTTATTGACACACCCAAACACAAATTTCTCACACAAATACAACAAAAAAACGTACCTTCTTTGTGTAGAAATGTGTGGAAGCATAGATGAGAAGTCCGAAGAGGCAAGTCCATGAAGGTCTGCAAGGAGGGAGGAGGAGATGGGGAGGAGCTGTGGAGGCGGCCGTGGTGTGGAAAAGAGAGAAAACACAAAAAATGAGCTCTCGAGTATTGTAAAGCAGCAGGTCGTCGATACAGACGTCTATATAGGTGTTGATATAGACATCGGTATACACATCGGTACATGTGTCGATAAAAAAAAATGTTTGTATAAGTGTCGGTATGGGCATCGGTATATGTGTTGGTACTGGCGTCGATATAGGCGTTGGTATGAGAGTCGGTACATGCGTCGATATATGTGACAGAGTTTAAAAACTGAATTTTGAATCGAGCAATGTCTCCCTCCATCTTTATCAACGCTTATATTGGCGCCCGCCATCGACGTCAGAAAAATGGCATCGGTAACCAAGTGATCCCTTGTAGTGGAGAAGGAAACAGAGAGAGTAGATAGAGAGGGAGAGAAAAAGAAAGAGAGAGAGAGAGAGAGAGAGAGAGAGAGAGAGAGAGAGAGAGAGAGAGAGAGAGAGAGAGGGAAAAGAGGGAGAGAGAGAGAGAGAGAGAGAGAGAGAGAGAGAGAGAGAGAGAGAGAGAGAGGTATATGCCAAGAGCACTACATCATCGGCATAAAGCAAAAGCATGATCACCGCATTTCTGATCTTAACCTCTTCTATGCCTTCTTGCTGCATAAAATTAAGAACCATGCATTCCAATTCTTCAATGAGTAGAATCGCATATGAAGCGAGAGAGAGAGAGAGAGAGAGAGAGAGAGAGAGAGAGAGAGAGAGAGAGAGAGAGAGAGAGAGAGGGGAGGGAGAGAGAGAGAAAGAGGAAGAGAGAGAGGGAAAGAGAGAAGGGCGGAGATGCACATAAGCTACGCAGCATTTAGTTTGGCGAATGGTATGGAGTCTACGTTGATCTCCTTTTGTGAGATCCATTGCACCATCTTTGCAAGTTTGTAGATTGTGTTACGGACGTCGAGAGACAAACATCCCTCAATGGCAACCGGTAAAATAAACTCTAAAGTATGTGCAGCAATGATATTAAAGTCCACATTTTATGCAATGATATTAAAGTCCACTATGAACGTACCTGACACATTTTATGCCAATCGTGTGACTTCAAACCGGTAAGCTTTCCTTCTTTAGTAAAACACTGATCCGAGCCTATCACAAATTTTTGTTTATTATATTTTGTTGGTTTTCCTTGCTTCTAGAGGTTTACAATAAAAGAAAGAGTGAGGACAACCTCTTGGAAATTTTTTTAAAAAAAAAAGATTTGATAGGAATTTTTTCTTGACTAGTTCACCGGAGGTGAAAGGTAGAGGGAGAACCTAGTGGTAAAGGGAAGGGAAAATATGTAAGTGTGAAAAGAAAAGATATGATGTGGTTGTGGAGCCATGCACCCATGATTCATGGGTCATGAGTGGCTCATATCATCATGGCTTTGGAGCCATATGATGATTCAAACAAATGGGACCCAAGTGGAAGACTTGGTAAAGGAAGGAACCAGACACATGATTTTGCTGAATTTTTAAAAAATACTTCCACTCCGATCCAAGAAAGGTTGTCTTCATCAAAGTTGTAGCTGATGAGCTGGAGATTCTGGCCATATTTTTTTAATAATTTTTGCATCTACGGTCTAGGAGATATGGCCAAAATGGCGGACGCCAGTTTTTCAACTGTGGTGGAGACCACCCCCTCTACCTTTACACACACACACCCTTCCTTTTCCACATTGAGACCTTCTCTAAAAATCAGCCATTAGTCTTCTCACCCTCCTCTCTCTCTCTCTCTCTCTCTCTCTCTCTCTCAACCTCTCACTTTTTGTGTAGCGGTCCTAGCCCACGCTTCCAAGACTAGGTGGTGCCCTTATCTCATTTCCCTTGTGGCGCAATGGAGTTTGTTTTGGTGTAGAGGACGCCATTCCAAATTTCCTTCGTCAACACGTTCAGAGCGAGTGCATTACGCCAGTGGGGGTCCGCAAAGATCGAATGGTCTCTTTTACTTTGCGTTCTTGGGCTCCTGTGAAAATCCATGGTGCTTTAGGGAGTTTTATCGATCCATCAGACGCTGTTTGCGGCCAATATTGCTCCATACGATCCACATTTCTAAGGTCAACTCTGGCTCCCAAAGTATCTTTCTTGCCGGTCAGATGGTCCCATAGTAGATTACCCACATTCTTGAATATGTGCATTGGATCGAGCAAGTGATTGATCATGAGTCGGAGCCAGTATGGTAACTCGTACCATAGAGATAGTCTCTTCATCCCTGGAGGCAATCCGTCATCGCACATCTCCTTCTGCTCTAACCATGCTTGTGCAAACATCCTTGGTGGCTCTCTTCCCAAAAAGCCGTCACGTAACACATGATTCTCTGGAAGATACGCTTGATGACCTTCGTAGATTTGCTTCTTCAGTGAGGGCGCCCTACGTGCATTCAGTCTAGGTCCACATGTGACACATGCTCTGTATCCGCTTGTTTGAAGCCCTGCATGTATACACATGATAATAGATCAACTATGGGAAAAAAAAAGATTTACAGTGTCTGAGTGAGGAGTGTCAATAGATCACCCGAGCATTCTGTTAGCCCGGGATAGTCATGCATGGTCCACATTAGAATGCCTCTGATCAAAGCATTCCGTCGTCCTGTGTGTCGGCTCATATCCACCACCTCTATGCCAATCCACAATTGTTGTAGCTCTTCCAATAGTGGACGAAGATACACATCCATATTCTTCACTTTATATCGCCCTGGCACAATCAAGCTTAGCCATAGGTGCCCCTTCTTCGTGGTCAACCACGGGGGAATGTTGTAGTTGACGATGACAACGGGCCATACACTGTAAGATGTTGATCTTTGACCAAATGGATTTACGCCATCCATAGCCAGGCCTAAGCGCAAATTTTGAGCTTCCCTGGTAAAATCCGACCATGTTCCATCTATATGTTTCCAGGCTGCGCAATCTGCAGGAATTCGTAGCACACCATCCGAAGATTTATTCTCCTCATGCCATGATGCTAGGGCGGCCATGGACTTACATTCGAAGAAATGCTTGATGCGAGGAAGCAGAGGAAAATGTCGCAAAACCTTTTGTGGAATTTTTGTCCCGTGGAGATCTACTCGATATCTTTCGGAATCACATTTCGGACACTTCTCCATGTCTATGTATTCCCCTCTAAAAAGAATGCAGTCATTAGGACAAGCGTGGATAGAATTGTAATCCATCCCCAAGTTTCGCAAAATCTTTCTTGCTTCATCTCGAGAATCTGGCATCACATTGTCAGCTGGTAGTATGTGCTCTTTAAGCAATCTACACAACATAAAAATATGATACAGTCGTGTAAAAATCTATCAGATCATTATACATTTAGAGTTTTATTAAAGTAAACTAATTGTAATAGATCACCTGAAAAGCGCTGTGACGCTAGTGTCACTCCATCCAAACTTTGCCTGCTTGTTGAGAAGAACCAGGAGTGCTTTCAATCTAGACATACGTGCTCCATTATACAATGGCGTATCGGCTTCACTTTTCATATCATCATAGATAAGCCTTTCTGAATCCATGATCGTCTCGATCATTTCATCAATCTCCGGCGCAAACATTGCCTCGTTGGGAATGTGCTCTGCATGATCATCCCCCGAGCTGTCAGAGGCTACATCTTGTGGCCTCACATATGCTGCTTGACCAAAGCGCCTGCGAACACGTCTATTGGGTTGCAAGATTGCTGCTTGTTGGCCAGCGTCAGAGTCCGACGAGTTATAATTGGCAACAACTCAATCTATAATAGATGGATCGAACTCGCCAAATTCGCGAACGTGCTGCAAAGAACCACGTCTTGTCCGTCGCACAGCATGCTTGCATTGATTACAAGGACATAAGACCCTCGTTGAGAGATAGGTGTTTCGGTTGGACGGTCCCACATCCTCGTCACTACTCATAATGAGGATAAAAATCTTATAACGTGGACAACAAATTTAATATTCTATTGGCATTCTTCGTCTTATCTCTCTCTCTCCCTCTCTCTCTCTCTCTCTCTCTCTCTCTCTCTACCTCACATTCTCTAGTCATGTCCAATCCCCGCACACCTCGGTCTAGAGGTGCACGGAGATCAGAACCACCGGGTTATAATCTCGTCTTTATTGGTCAATACCTATATTTGTGGGTACAAGAAATCTACAGACCCACGTCTACATGATACTGCATGCAGTGGACAAAACCCCTTTGCCTCTTCTCTAGCTGTAGCACTTCACAACATCTTAACATCTTTTCACAGTAGATCTTTTCACTTTTCGTCTTACTCTAAACCCTAAACCGTAAGTAATTCTTGCGTGGACTCGATCTAACGTAAATAAGCGTAAATCTAAATAAATGTAAATCTAACTAAAAATAAACCTAAATCTAATTTAACGTAAGTCTACATCTAACCTAATCTTTAACGTCTTTTGGGATAGTTTCGTACGACGTTAAAACTCTCTTCTTCTTGTGTGTGTGTGTGTGTGTGTGTGTGTGGGTAAACCTAAATAAACCTAATTCTAATCTAATATAACATAAATCTAAATCTAACATAAATTATGTTATATTAAAAACAAAGAACTAAACTAGCAGGGATTATAAGAACCTTAAAACTGATTTAACACATAATTTTTCACATAACTCGCAAGAGTTGGCATTCTCATCACTAAAGATGTGAGAGTTAACTTCCGGCGGTGACGCTGCCTCATCTCCATCCACATCTGACGACAGCAATTGGCCCTTTGGACCGTTCTTGCTCTTGTTACTAACTTTGAAGTTGCTGTTGAATGACTAGAGGTTGTCTAGATGGTCATTGTCGGGGATGTAGTGACTCTTGCCGCCCTGAAGATCCACCTTCTTCCCTATCTTCTGAAGACATTTCACCAGTACTTTTGGATCGACGGATCCCACCATGAGTGAAGGCAGCAATACCCTATATTCCATTGAGGGCTTTCTTCACCCGCTTCATGCAGGCATCGCAGTCTATGGAGACCTAAATCTAATATAATATAACGTAACTCTAAATCTAGCGTAAATAAACGTAAATCTAACTAAAAATAAACCTAAATCTAATCTAATTTCACTTAAATAAACCTAAATCTAATTTAACGTAAATCTACATCTAACCTAATCTTTAATGTCTTTTATGATAGTTTCCTACGACGTTATAACTCTCTTCTTCTTGTGTGTGTGCGCGTGTGTGGATCTGTGTGCCAATAAAAAGAGATAAATGGTATAACCTTTCTATCACCCATTCCAAGTATGATAGATTGGTTATGCCGTTTTCCTCTTGAATAATAGGTCTTGAGTTCAACTCCTCGTCGGCTAGATCTTTAGGTCTTTTAATTTTAATTAGTTTCCTACGACGTTAAATTAGTTTCTCTCTCTTTCTCTCTCAATGTGTGTGCGTTTTTTTTTGTTTATGCATGTTTTCTCTCTCTTTTCCTCTCTCAATGTGTGCGTTTTTTGTTTATGCATGTTCTTTCTCTCTTTTCCTCTCTCAATGTGTGCGTTTTTTGTTTATGCATGCTCTCTCTCTCTCTTTTCCTCTCTCAATGTGTGTGTGCATTCTTTGTTTATGTATGTGTGTGTGCGTTTTTGTTTATGTTTGTACTCTTTCTCTCTCTCTCTCTCTCTCTCTCTCTCTCTCTCTCTCTCTCAAAAACACTATGTGTGTGTGTGTGTGTGTGTGTGAGAGAGAGAGAGAGAGAGAGAGAGGGAGAGAGAAAGAGGGGAAGGGAACATGAGAGTGAGGAGAGGGAAGGAGCATACCTGGCTCTCCTTCCTCTCCTCGTGTTTGTGTGTGTGTGTGGACAAGAAAGAGAGAGAGAGAGAGAGAGAGAGAGAGAGAGAGAGAGAGAGAGAGAGAGAGAGAGAGAGAGAGAGAGAGAGAGGGAGAGCGTTACCTGCTCCTTGCTTGAGGGCGCCGAAAAACTCAGATTTGAGATCTGAGTTTTTGGGCGCTCTCTGTTATTTTTTTTAGCCCAGCCGACGTCGCTATGAGCGTCGCAAATTTACTTGTAAATTTGCGACGCTCATAGCGATGCCGAGAAATTTTTCTTTTGAGCGTCGATGTGTGAGCGTTGCTAATATGAATAGCCTCTTGTAGTGACTGGGAACCTCTAGGGCTCTAGTACCATAGGCAATACATGTGAGTGAAGTACCAAATCAAGCTGAGATTTCTCTTCCAGCTTAAGATTTTACATTGTGGCACTTTGATTTTTTGTTTGTTCATTTTCAACATTTTAATTTTGTAACTTTGGGGGGTCATATAACACTGATACACCTCCCCAGGCTCATCACACTAGTAAACTCCCTTTATAATACTTAAGCTAAAGGTCAATAGGGTCAAGCCCACTAGAAAGCCCTAGTACATTTCACACAATGCTGCCTAAATCGGATTAAGAACCTAAGTAACCATTGATTATTAGGAAGGCATTCCCCATGGTATTAAGAGAAGATCTCTAACACCTAACTTGGTCAAACTAGCTTAGTAGGACTGCTTGATTTTTAAACCTAGACAAGTGATTATGACAAACAATTACATTGAATTAAATGTTTGATACTAAGCAAATGCGGTGAATATTAGGCTACCAATCACAATTAAAGCAGACAATCATAGATGCAAAAAAGATAAGGGGCAATGCTAATGGACAAGAAACACCTGTTTGTGTCGATGGTCGCGCTTGATTTGAAGAGTGAGTCGAGATAAAGATTCCATGAAGGTCCAAATCCTATCAATAGCAACACGCTCATGTACACACTAGGAAACAAAAGGAATACCTCCAGGAGGCACATTAGTGGGAAAAGGTACCAACACTTATTGAACACAACAAAAAACATAAGGAACCCTAACCTAATTATTTGCACTCTCCCTAGAGAGTCAAGGGAATAGGATATTGTAGAGGTTGGGGGGAAACCCTAAGGCTAAACCCCTATCCTCGTCGTCGAGATAAACAAAGTCATCATCCATGAGACCATATGTGCCATCCGTGTAGTCCTGTAAATTTTCTTCTTCATCATAGGTGCCCATGTTTACTAAGAAGGTCACTAGACGCCTATAGTCGAGGAAAGTGAGTGAGTGATGATTGTCAGCAAACACTCCCCCCTTCCTTGGGTAGATCATACCGTTTGAAATGATGTCGTCACCCTTTGAAACCAGTTGTTCCAAGTTGTTATAGGTGAAGATTTTTGCCAGTAGTTTTCTATTACCTTAGGTGCCTCGTCGACCCACTAGAAAGCCCAATCACTAAATTTCATCTCCATTATGCACCCAAATAGCTTTGCCATAACAGACCCAATCATTATAGTCCGGTAGTTGCTTACATTCTTTACATCCCCTCCTTTATGCAAAGGCTTAACCCAATTAGTACTCCAATCATAAGGCATACCATGTTGAAGTGCAAGGTTGAACATATCACACATCCACTCATGGGTAAAATCTCCTGTCCATTTGATCATCTCCGGCTTGATACCTTGAAGATCTCCCGCTTTGCGAGTGGCCAACTTTTCAAGCCCACCACATACATCCTCAATGGTAAAAAAAGACGGCATACATGGGAGTGAACCATAAAATGGCATTTTTTCAGTATTTTCTTGCTCATATAACTGCCTACAATGTGTGTACATATCCACTAGACTCGAGTTGCCAAAATTCTCAACCCGCTTGCCTCTCAAGTTTCTCCAAAATCTTCCACATGCATGTGCCTTTTCTTGGACTTGAAATTCTTGTTGCTTTACTTCCCATCTTCTTCTCTTATTTTGAATCAATGCCTTGTATGTATGCAAATGACTTTGATAGTTGTCTTTGTCCATAGTTGCATCAAGCTTTATCAAGGACTTTCGAGCATCTTGACATTCTTTATCAAACCGCCTTTTGCGTGATCTATCTTTGTTGATACCGTGGAGATGCTTTATGGAAAAGCATTCTTCCGCACAAGAACAAATAGCTTTCTTGAAAGCTTCCCATTTAGTTTCCAATGGTGCATCACATTGAAGCTTTGTCATCCATAATTTTTGCTCAACCATTTCAATGTACATTGGTGCCCGTTTGAAATCCATACATAGTGATAACTTCTCTTTCCTTTGGCTGCGATTATCATGCTTAGTTGCTTCTCCACATGAAAGGTCAATACATAACGTGCGATGGTTGGATTCCGGGGTCCATTGACCAAACATAAAACTCTTTATGCGATACATGATGGCTTCAGAGAGTAGCATATAGTCAATCACACTATCCCCATTATGTCTCCTACATGTAAATCCATTGGTTCCACTCCACAAAGATACACCATTGGCAATGAGCATACCCGTGCTATTACACATGTGTAAAAGTAACTTTCCATAGTGATCCGGCTCTTTCTCATCCATTGAAGTACGATCATACAAGAGAGAGAGAGAGAGAGAGAGAGAGAGAGAGAGAGAGAGAGAGAGAGAGAGAGAGAGAAATTGAGAGAGAGAGAGAGAGGGGGGGAGGGAGGGAGAGAGAGAGAAAGAGAGAGAGAGAGAGAGGAGAAAGAGAGAGAGAGAGAGAGAGAGAGAGAGAGAGAGAGAGAGAGAGAGAGAGAGAGAGAGAGAGAATGGAAGAGAGAGAGAGAGGGACAGAGGGAGAGAGGGAGATAGAAAGAGAAAGAGAGGAATAGAGAGAGATAGACAGAGAGTGAGAGAGGGAGAGAGGGAGATAGAAAGAGAAAGAGAGGAATAGAGAGAGAGAGATAGAGGGGGGAGAGAGAATAGAGAGAGGGAGAGGGAGAGAAATAGAAAGAGGGAGAGAGGGAGCACTACAGCACGTTGTGCGGAACTCGACGTTTGTACCGATGCAAATAAACGTGGTCTAAAATTAAAATGCATCGAGTAAGCATCCATATATGTGTCGGACTCGTATCATTGGTATACACGTCGGTATAATCACTTTCTATATCGACGAGTATACCGACGCTTATACCGATGCCTATACAGACGCGTATACGAACGAGTATACCCACTCCTATACCGACTCCTGTAGAGACACTTGTATAGATGCCTGTACATATGCACATACCGACGTCTGCACCTGCAAAGTTTTTTAAGCAGAGAGGAGTGCCATTTGTTGCTATATGTGCTATAGTAACAAAGGCACAACCTCTCTACTCAAAAGAAGAAGGCAAATGTAATCGCACTTTGCATTAAGATAGATTGATAGTGCATCATAAAAAATAAAGAACTGTTAAGCAATCGACCATAAATAGGAAATTGGAAATTGCAATAATCAAAACCATGATAACCATAAGTATTACCATTGCCATAAATAAACACAAAACTATAAGTATAACCCTAATGATAACCGTAAAATAAACCATAAGCTTGAATTTAAACATAATGATTACCTTAAACATAAACAAAAAATAACCTTAACCAATGCCAATGATATAATCATAAACAAAATCATGACCATTGCCACTATCATAACCATAAACATAAGCATAAGCATGACCATAAAAGGGTATCAAAACCATAACCATTGCCACTGACATAACTATATATATACCATATCCAAAACCGTTGTTAACACCATAATCGTTGCCACTATCATAAGTATAAGCATAAGCATAAACATAACCATAACCATAAGCATTATCATAAGCATAAGCATAACAATAAAGGTATTGTTAGAACCACAAACATTTTCATTATGTGCATCATAAGCTTAATCATAATCATAAATAGTGATTATGTGTGTGTATTTATGTGTATGCATGTGTGTGCTTATGCGTGTGTGCATGAAAGAAAAAGAAGAAGCACTCACACTTAAAGAATGTGAGTGTGCGAGAAGTACAAAGAATCAAGCAAATACCTGCAAAAACAAAGCATAAACATTTTTATCACACATAGAAACATAAATGTTATGTGTATGTGTGTATGCATGAAATAAAAAGAAGGAGCACTTACATTTAGAGAATGTGAGTGTTCGAGAAGTACGAAGGGTTAAGCAAATACGTGCAAAAACAAAGCATAAGCATTTTGTTATTGACACAACCAAACACAAATTTCTCACACAAATACAACAAAAAAACGTACCTTCTTTGTGTAGAAATGTGTGGAAGCATAGATGAGAAGTCGGAAGAGGCAAGTCCATGAAGGTCTGCAAGGAGGGAGGAGGAGATGGGGAGGAGCTGTGGAGGAGGCGGCGGTGTGGAAAAGAGAGAAAACACAAAAAAATGAGCTCTCGGGTATTGTAAAGCAGCAGGCCATCGATACAGACGTCTATATAGTGAGTGGCATAAAATGGTAACCATCTTTTTGCAACATTTGTCAGCCTACTCAACGTCCTCTTCCTCATATGTGTATATATTTTTCTACGCTACTAAGTTATCTAGAGTAAATTCCCCCTCTTTGTTTAACCTTTGTGGCGACACATACATTATACTCTTCCCAAAAATGTCACCTTAGTCATATATTTATATTACCACCCTTTTCTTTTTTGTTTTGTAAATAGAATAAGCATACAATAACCAACTATATACCCCCAAACTTTCTTACCTCTTGTGAATTAGTAGTAGAAAAATAATATATCCATATTCCACCCCATATAAATAAATTCCCATGGAAATCAACTCTCCACTTGTCTTTACCAAAGATCATGGTCCCTCTCTACAAGTCTTGTATGCCGCCTAAATAGGTGGCCCAATATCTCTTAAGAATATACATATAGTTTCTCTCCTTTCAAAAAGACTCCAATTGTATATTCTTTTCACAAGCAAATAATATTGGTCCCTCCTCTATTTTTTTAAGCATCATAGACTTAGGAAAAAAGCATGATTCCCCTTGGATGCATACAAGCAAAGGGCCCATACAAGAAGACTTGGAAGCAAAAGGTTCTCTAGCCTAGTGTGGACCTTCCAAACCGAATTCCTTGGTGCATGGGTGTGAAGAATAGTCCAAATTCATATCAAACATGTTGAGAAGGTCAATTTTGCCTTTTGAAGCATGTCATTCCGAGCTACAGGTAAAAAGTTATGGTCAAAATAGTATAAATCTGTCAGATTCGCAGCAAAAGGGAACTGTAAATCAAGTAAATCAAGAGGGTGAGATCTTATTTTTCCCCTACTCATCTTCTAGAAGAGCAATGAGTGTTCAAGGTCACTTGCATGTGATGGGACCAACCTAAAGATGCTTTCTAAATGCCAAGACAGACAAGTTGAGATACCCCGCAGGAGCCACCCGTAGGGCCTCATGGTGGGGCCCACCTACATTATGCACCCCTATGGAGCCTTCACGGTCTAAAATGATATTTTTGGTGAATAAATAGTCCCTTTTATGTCCAATATTCAATGAGTGGTCAAAGGACACTTAATTAGGTCTAATCACTTACTCTAATTAAGTGTAGCATAATCCCACTCCTACACAACTATAAATAGCCCCCCTTGGAGAGACTCAAGGACACACACCTATATTTTCAACTTCATGTTGTTTCTTGATCAATAGTAGAGAAAACCTCAACTCTCCCTCTTTCACATCCTCCCTCCTAACCCTCCTCTTTGGAGGAAGTGCAACTCTATTCTCCACTCTTTCCATTCTACAATCTCTTACTCCATCAACCCAATAAATCATTTGTAGCACCTCAATAACTTGTAAATACATCATGATCTCTCTCATGGTTATGTTAATGATCATGAAATCATCTTCAAAACTTTCAAGTGTCGCAATTCGTGATGGTTAGCCAGCGTCTGTCCTCTCCTTAAAAGGTGTGCGAGAAATCAAGTAAGTGTTCTATTCTCAATTTACCATTGGTTTGTTTCTCCACACTTATTCAATTGGTCTAAAGAAATTTCTCACTCCAAATCTCTTTTGCTTCATTACATATGCATGTGGCTACCTCTCATGGTGATTTTATTTGTGTCATGGCATTGCATAGATGGAGATGAGCTCTCTATGCAAAGTGTGCTAGTTTGATGTAAGTGATTCTCTTGTGTGTTTGAGAGACAAGTCTTGTGCGCATGATTTTTTGATGAGTGCTTGAGAGAGGAAGAGTTTGGATGTATTATGGTTATTCTTATGGGGAGAAGGTGAATGCTATTGCACAAATTGCATATTTCATTTTGATGCACGACATTGGGTTGCATAATCGTTGATGGTGTTCAAGTGTCTAAAGTGTATATAGAGTAAGGGGGTTTTCAAAGTGTGTTGCTTGAGTGGGTGAGTGCAAGTGTTATTTTGATTGGTTTCCTTCTCCACTCCCAAAAGAAGGTGGTGCCCCAAGTAGTGTGCGTACCTCTTTACGAACATTTTGTGAGGGTAGGCCCATTGGTTTGGGTTTAGAGGCCCTATTTCAAAAAGCTCGCCCTCAATAGGTGTTGATTTCGATGTCGGTATACACATCGGTACATGTGTCGATAAAAAAAAAAGTTGGTATAAGTGTCGGTATGGGCATCGGTATATGTGTTGGTATTGGCGTCGATATAGGCGTTGGTATGAGCGTCGGTACATGCGTCGATATATGTGACAGAGTTTAAAAACTGAATTTTGAATCGAGCAATGTCTCCCTCCATCTTTATCAACGCTTATATTGGCGCCCGCCATCGACGTCAGAAAAATGGCATCGGTAACCAAGTGATCCCTTGTAGTGAAGAAGGAAACAGAGAGAGTCGATAGAGAGGGAGAGAAAGAGAGAGAGAGAGAGAGAGAGAGAGAGAGAGAGAGAGAGAGAGAGAGAGAGAGAGAGAGAGAGGGAAAAGAGGGAGAGAGAGAGAAAGAGAGAGAGGTATGTGCCAAGAGCACTGCATCATCGGCATAAAGCAAAAGCATGATCACCGCATTTCTGATCTTAACCTCTTCCATGCCTTCTTGCTCCATAAAATTAAGAACCATGCATTCCAATTCATCAATGAGTAGAATCGCATATGAAGCAAAAGAGAGAGAGAGAGAGAGAGAGAGAGAGAGAGAGAGAGAGAGAGAGAGAGAGAGAGAGAAATTGAGAGAGAGAGAGAGAGGGGGGAGGGAGAGAAAGAGAAAGAGGAAGAGAGAGAGAGAGAGAGAGAGAGAGAGAGAGAGAGAGAGAGAGAGAGAGAGAGAGAGAGAGAGAGAGAGAGAGAATGGAAGAGAGAGAGAGATAGATAGATAGATAGTTCTATTATCGTCCTAGGAGGTCAAATATGGCCTATGGGACCAAATGAACATGTCACGTGGTGTGAGTGGAGTTCATAAGTGACTCTCGATGCTCAAAAATGGCTGAAATGAGCGTCGCAATAGAGAGTCCACATCGTGGTTGGGAGAGGAAGGTATGTAGGGAGAGATCATGGCTGAATATATGGGGAAAAGAGGACCTAATGTGGTCAAAAGCTGAGCACTCAAGTAGTGTGTGGTACTCACTCTCTCGCACTTGACGAGGGCATAAGGTGCAAAGTCGATGACACTCCTCGCCATTGCCCCAACGTCCTGTCTCGCAGCGTAGAGAATGGGAGCTAAGACGAATGGAGGCAATGGTGCGGATCGCACTCAACAGGATGGGCTCAAGGATGTAGGAATGGGTTCGGTTACCTCGTTCCGAGAAGAAGAGAGATTTGTAGTTTGGGGCAACGTGTGTGGTGTAATGGCTAAAGCGAGAACCTCCGGATTTCTCCCAAGCCGTGATACATTGGCGTTGTAAGAAGGCCTCATTAACTTGGGAGTCAATCGACGCATCCTTGACCAAGTGACATGCATCCCATCTTCCAAACCATTTCTTGATATCAAGCATCCACCCCGAACTTAGTATTTTGCTCTTGCATGTCTTTTGAACCATTTGACTTGCTTCATATGCGATTCTAGGAAGTCGATGCAAAGGGCTACGTTGTGTCTTACGCATGTACTCCACAACCCTTTGCATGCCCAAGACCTCAATGGGAAGCAATCCGGACTCAAGAAGTAAGAGCATGTAGGGTGTTTGTGTCTTGACTTGGAGAAAGTTGGTGAGAAAACGCTTTTGGACATTCTCAAACTCTTTCCAAGTAGACTTCCCGATGCTTCCACCCCACACCTCCACTCCATAAAGAAGCACCGGTGTCACCAATGTGTCAAAGAGGTACTTTTTGAGAGCCCAACACTTGATCTCTCCTGCATTGCACATGTTCTCAAATGCATAATAGGTCCTCTTTCCGGCTTCCAAGCGACGCATTGCACAATCCTTCCATTTATGATTGGATGGAACCTCAAGGCCAAGGTACTTGAAGTGATCTACCACTTCAAGTTGATCATGCCCTTGGGGACAATGCATGGATTTTCATCATTGAGGGTCTTTACAAGCATAACCTTGGTTTTGGATCCATTCACGATCAGTCCGCTATGTAGGCAAAAACGTTCCAAGACACTCATAAGCTTTTGTGCATTTTCCAAGGTATGTGCCAAGAGCACTACATCATCGGCATAAAGCAAAAGCATGATCACCGCATTTCCAATCTTAACCTCTTCTATGCCTTCTTGCTGCATAAAGTCAAGAACCATGCATTCCAATTCATCAATGAGTAGCCCAAAGAGGGTTGGGGAAAGCGGGCATCCTTGTTTGACACCAATAGTGCTTGCAAAAAATTCTGAAATTCCATCTCCCATACGTAATCGACATATCACTTTTTGGTAGATGCGAAAGACTGCATGCATAAATTCTCTCGGCACTTGAAGGCTTTGCATACGTCTCCAAAGATTTCCTCGCGGTACCATGTCAAAAGCTTTCTTGAAATCCACAAAGCAACAATACAACTTTTTTCCTTTCAATCGAGACGCTTCCATAAGAACTCGAAGAGTGACAAGGTGATCAATAGTGCTATGATGCTTTCGAAAACCTACTTGGCCAAGTGCACGTTTGCCATTCTTTTCAGCCCATTCACTTATCTTCATCTCCATGATACATCCAAATAACTTTGCCATTAAAGAACCAACCATTATAGTGCGATAGTTGTTCACATTGTTTACATCTCCTCCTTTGTGCAAAGGTTTGATCCAATTTGCACTCCAATCATGAGGCATGCCATACTGAAGTGCAAGGCTAAACATATCGCATATCCAATATCGTGTTTTCTTGCTTGTCCATTTAATCATTTCAGCCTTGACACCTTGAAGGTCACCTGCCTTACGAGTAGCAAGTTTCTCAAGCGCGTGGCATACATCTTCAATGGTAAAGAAGGGAGACATAAACGGAAGGGAGCTACAACACTCCATCTTATCAACATTGGGTTGCTCATAGAGATTCTTACAATGCATATACATATCCTCAAGAGTCAAGTCACCAAAGCTCTCAACGCGCTTGCCTTTTAGATTTTGCCAAAACTTGCCACATGCATGTGCTTTCTCTTGTGCTAAAAGAAGTTGTTTTTCGACTTCCCACCTTCTCCTCTTCTTTTGAACAAGTGCTTTGTATGTGTGTGAACATTCCAAGTAAACTTCCTTGTCTTTGATTGCATCCAATCTTAGCAAGTGTTTTCGGACTTGACTACATTCCATGTCAAACCATTTCTTCTTGGTGCTACCCTTCTTAGACCTTTTGCAAGACATGTGTTTCACCGAAAAGCATTCCTTCGCACAAGAGAAAATTACTTCTTTGAAAACTTTCCACTTGCATTCTAATGTTGGGCTCTCTTGATGCTCTATCATGCTTAACATTTGGTCCACCATATCAGCATATATAAGTGCTCGTTTGAAGTCTAGACGTAGGTACAAATGATTCACATCATGATTGGAGGCTACATGCTCGGGCCGTTTACCACACTTGAGGTCAATACATAACATCCTATGATCCGATTCCGGATTCCATTCACCAAGTGTAAAGCTTTGTATGCATTCTAGAGTGGCTTCCGAGAACAACATATAGTCAATCACGCTAGCACCGTTGTGCTTTCTAAATGTAAGGTCATTGGTGCCTTGCCATAGAGATACACCATTTGCAATGAGCATTCCGGTACTATTGCACATATGTAGAAGTGACTTTCCATAGTGATCCACTTCTCTTGCATCATTAGAACTTCGATTATACATGTATGAGTCATCCATTCTTCTTGAGACATGCGGCATGTCTACTTGTTGTGTGTCGTGTTGTAGCATATTTGTGCGAGCATTCATGTCTCCAAAAACAATGACTTCACCTTGATCCTTGTAATGAGCAATGTCTTCCTCTAGTTCAACAAAGGGCTGATCTCTATCCATATTCAAGCAAGCATAAAAGTTGGAGTCATAGTGAGGAATGTAGCAACCGGCCACAAACATGACTTGACCATTTGGTGGGCTGATTTTCAGCCATAAGTAGTGTTTATACTTATCTTCTTTGACAATGGAAACATCTTTCAAACCCTTTTTGGTCATACATGCTACGCCTCCTTGGCCTCTTCGTTGCTTTGCATTTTTGGCCCACATCAAAGAATGCACATCGTATTTGTCAAATCCAAGAATTCGTTGCGCATCATGCTCCCATGTTTCGACTAGAAGTATCACATCGGAGTCATTGGTAAGCTCATCAATGCCAATTCCCGCATTCCATGGATACCCGTTACAATTCCAAAAGCTTATTCGCAAGCGTGAGTTGGTCTCATAGATCATGTGTCCCTATTTGTTGGGTGGACTTGCATCCTCCTCAAGTGGCTTCTCTTCATGAGATGATACCTTAACCTTCTTGCTTCTTTCCTCATATGCTTTGCGACGTACATTTTGTTGCATAAGAGTGCGATCCTCATATACATTACAACCCGTTCCTGTGAGGTAGATCCAACCATTGTCAAGGATGATCTTTCTCTTTACCTCATCAGCCATGCTACATACAATAGGTCTTTCTCCCGAGCGAGGGACTCCTTGTTTTCCAACTCGATGTGCACCATAAGCCATGATTCCTGACATGCCAAAGTGTGTAGCAAAAAACTCTTCAATAGCAACTGCAAGAGATTGGGGTGTTTCCATGCTTTCCTCCTTGATTCCACGAATGACGATGTTCTTTGAGCGTTTTTGTCGTTCGTGCAATTCTTGAGTGTCCACATTCTCTACATTCTTTGCTTGGACAACGGCTTGCGTGATAGGAGATGTAGAAACCACATTATCCTTACATATATCAGCCCATGATTTGGATGCATTTCTCATCTCACATACATCATGTCGTATTGTATCTATTGTTTCCTCTTTCAGTACATGATCACTCTCAACTTTGCTCAAGCGCTCTTTCAATACATTCATGTCAACAAGAGAGCGTTTACATTCTTGAACTTCAGTCTCAAGATGCATCAAGCGTGTTGTTTGCATTTCAAGAACCTTCTTGAGGTGCTCATTCTCCACAACGAGAACTCTTAAAGTACCATTCTCCATTGCAAGTGCGCGCAACTCTTCACCTTGTTTGTTGACGGTTTCTTGTAACGAGATCAAGTAAGCCATGATCATTGCTTCCGTTGTTGTAGATGATGTGGTTGGATTAGCATCCAAATTCCTTGGAGATTTTGCATCATTCTCCATGGCGAGTGTGGCTTTTCCACCCTTGCGAGTTTTGTCTGACATTGCCCTTAAGTCGGCAACAAAAACGCAAAGTTTTGAGAGAGGAATAGTGAGTGAGAGAGAGGGAGATAGAAAGAGAAAGAGAGGAATAGTGAGTGAGAGAGGGGGAGATAGAAAGAGAAAGAGAGGAATAGAGAGAGAGAGAGGGAGAGAGAAAGAGAAAGAGAGGAATAGAGAGAGAGAGATAGAGGGGGGAGAGAGAATAGAGAGAGGGAGAGGGAAAGAAATAGAAAGAGGGAGACAGGGAGCACTACAGCACGTTGTGCGGAACTCGACGTTTGTATCGATGCAAATAAACGTGGTCTAAAATTAAAATGCATCGAGTAAGCATCCATATATGTGTCGGACTCGTATCATTGGTATAAACGTCAGTATAATCACTTTCTATATCGACGAGTATACCGACGCTTTTACCGATGCCTATACAGACGCGTATACGAACGAGTGTACCCACGCCTATACTGACTCCTGTAGAGACACTTGTATAGATGCCTGTACATATGCACATACCGACGTCTGCACCTGCAAATTTTTTTAAGCAGAGAGGAGTGCCATTTGTTGCTACATGTGCTATAGTAACAAAGGCACAACCTCTCTACTCAAAAGAAGAAGGCAAATGTAATCGCACTTTGCATTAAGATAGATTGATAGTGCATCATAAAAAATAAAGAACTGTTAAGCAATCGACCATAAATACGAAATTGGAAATTGCAATAATCAAAACCATGATAACCATAAGTATTACCATTGCCATAAATAAACACAAAACTATAAGTATAACCCTAATGATAACCGTAAAATAAACCATAAGCTTGAATTTAAACATAATGATTACCTTAAACATAAACAAAAAATAACCTTAACCAATGCCAATGATATAATCATAAACAAAATGATAACCATTGCCACTATCATAACCATAAACATAAGCATAAGCATGACCATAAAAGGGCATCAAAACCATAACCATTGCCACTAACATAACTATATATATACCATATCCAAAACCGTTGTTAACACCATAATCGTTGCCACTATCATAAGTATAAGCATAAGCATAAACATAACCATAACCATAAGCATTATCATAAGCATAAGAATAACAATAAAGGTATTGTTAGAACCACAAACATTTTCATTATGTGCATCATAAGCTTAATCATAATCATAAATAGTGATTATGTGTGTGTATTTATGTGTATGCATGTGTGTGCTTATGCGTGTGTGCATGAAAGAAAAAGAAGAAGCACTCACACTTAAAGAATGTGAGTGTGCAAGAAGTACAAAGAATCAAGCAAATACCTGCAAAAACAAAGCATAAACATTTTTATCACACATAGAAACATAAATGTTATGTGTATGTGTGTATGCATGAAATAAAAAGGAGCACTTACATTTAGAGAATGTGAGTGTTCGAGAAGTACGAAGGGTTAAGCAAATACGTGCAAAAACAAAGCATAAGCATTTTGTTATTGACACACCCAAACACAAATTTCTCACACAAATACAACAAAAAAACGTACCTTCTTTGTGTAGAAATGTGTGGAAGCATAGATGAGAAGTCGGAAGAGGCAAGTCCACGAAGGTCTGCAAGGAGGGAGGAGGAGATGGGGAGGAGCTGTGGAGGCAGCGGCGGTGTGGAAAAGAGAGAAAACACAAAAAATGAGCTCTCGGGTATTGTAAAGCAGCAGGCCGTCGATACATACGTCTATATAGGTGTTGATATCAACGTCGGTATACATATCGGTACATGTGTCGATAAAAAAAAATGTTGGTATAAGTGTCGGTATGGGCATCGGTATATGTGTTGGTATTGGCGTCGATATAGGCGTTGGTATGAGCGTCGGTACATGCGTCGATATATGTGACAGAGTTTAAAAACTGAATTTTGAATCGAGCAATGTCTCCCTCCATCTTTATCAACGCTTATATTGGCGCCCGCCATCGACGTCAGAAAAATGGCATCGGTAACCAAGTGATCCCTTGTAGTGGAGAAGGAAACAGAGAGAGTAGATAGAGAGGGAGAGAAAGAGAGAGAGAGAGAGAGAGAGAGAGAGAGAGAGAGAGAGAGGGAGGGAGAGGGAGAGAGAGAGAGGGAAAAGAGGGAGGGAGGGAGGGAGAGAGAGATAGATAGATAGATAGATTTTATTATCGTCCTCGGAGGTCAAATATGACCTATGGGACCAAAGTTACATGTGATGTAGTATGTGTATGGCTGATGAGTGACTCTCGATGCTCCAAAATTGTAGTGATGAGAGTCGCAATGGAGAGCCCACACTTTGGCTGAGAGAGGAAAGTGTGTAGGTCTAAGTTATGGCTGAAAATGTGAGAGAAGCAAGTTCGGATGTGATCAAAAGCTGAGAACTCTAGTAGTGTGTGGTACTCAGACTCTCGAACTTGCAGTGAGCATAATGTGCACAATCGATTTGACTCTTCTCCATTGCCCCAACGCCCTATCTCGCATCGAAGGAAATGGGAGCTAAGCCGAATTGCTGCGATAGTGCGTATCGCGGACAAGGGAATAGGCTCAAGCATGTAAGTGTGAGTACGGTTGCCTCTCTCAGCGAAGAACATGGTTTTGTAGTTGGGGGCAATATAGGTGGTGTAATGTATGAAGCGTGACCCACCGGATTTCTCCCAAGCCGTAATACATTGGCGTTGTAGAAAAGCTTCATTCACTTGAGAGTCAATTGAAGCATCATGTAGCAAGTGTAATGCATCCCATCTCCCAAACCACTTCTTTATGTCTTGCATCCATCCCGTGCTCAAGATCTTGCTTTTATGCGTCTTTTGAACTTTTTTGCTTGCTTCCCATGCAATTGTAGGAAGTCGATGTGAGGGGTTTTGACGCATCTTTATCATGTACTCCACAACCCTTTCCATGCCCATAACCTCAATTGGAAGAGATCGCGAATCAAGAAGTAGGAGCATATATGGTGTTTGTGTCTTAACTTGGAGAAAGTTTGTAAGAAAACGGTTTTGGACATTCTCAAACTCTTTCCAAGTAGACTTTGAGATGCTCCCGCCCCACACTTCAACTCCATAAAGAAGAACCGGTGTCACCAATGCATCAAAAAGATACTTCTTGAGAACCCAACACTTGATGTTTCCCGCATTACACATGTTCTCAAATGCATAATATGCTCTCTTTCCCGCTTCCAAACGATGCATAGCACATTCATGCCACTTGTGATTGGATGGAATCTCAAGTCCAAGGTACTTAAAGCTCTCAACAACTTCAAGTGTCTCGTTGTTGTACACAATGCATGGCTTCTCCTTATGGTTGGTTTTCACAAGCATAACCTTTGTTTTGGATTCATTTACAATCAGCCCACTATGCAAGCAAAAGTTCTCAAGGACAACCATAAGCTTTTGTGCATCTTCTAAAGTGTGTGCTAGAAGCACTACATCATCCGCATACAACAAAAGCATGATTACCGCATTGCAAATAGTGACCTCTTCAATGCCTTCTTCTTGCATAAAGTCAAGTACCATTTTTTCCAATTGATCGATGCATAGACCAAAGAGAGTTGGTGACAATGGACATCCTTGTTTAACCCCAATAGTGCTTACAAAAATTTCTGAAATTTCTCTTCCCATGCGCAATTGACAAATCACCTTCTCATAGATTCGAGAAACCGCAAGCATAAACTCACTTGGCACTTGGAGTTCTTCCATCCTTCTCCACAAATTGTTACGTGGAATCATATCAAAGGCTTTCTTAAAGTCCACAAAACAACAATACAATCGCTTGCCTTTCAACCGACTTTCCTCCATGAGAACACGAAGAGTGACAAGATGATCAATGGTGCTATGGCATCGATGAAAACCCGCTTGTCCCTTTGCACGCTTGTCATTCTCTTCAGCCCAATCACTCAATTTCATCTCCATTATGCACCCAAAAAACTTTGCCATAATAGACCCAATCATTATAGTCCGGTAGTTGCTTACATTCTTTACATCCCCTCCTTTATGCAAAGGCTTAACCCAATTAGTACTCCAATCATAAGGCATACCATGTTGAAGTGCAAGGTTGAACATATCACACATCCACTCATGGGTAAAATCTCCCGTCCATTTGATCATCTCCGGCTTGATACCTTGAAGATCTCTCGCTTCGCGAGTGGCCAACTTTTCAAGCCCACCGCATACATCCTCAATAGTAAAAAACGACGGCATACATGGGAGTGAACCATAAAATGGCATTTTTTCAGTATTTGCTTGCTCATATAATTGCCTACAATGTGTGTACATATCCACTAGACTCAAGTTACCAAAATTCTCAACCCGCTTGCCTCTCAAGTTTCTCCAAAATCTTCCACAAGCATGTGCCTTTTCTTGGACTTGAAATTCTTGTTGCTTTACTTCCCATCTTCTTCTCTTCTTTTGAATCAATGCCTTGTATGTATGCAAATGACTTTGATAGTTGTCTTTGTCCATAGTTGCATCAAGCTTTATCAAGGACTTTCGAGCATCTTGACATTCTTTATCAAACCACCTTTTGCGTGATCTATCTTTCTTGATACCATGGAGATGCTTTATGGCAAAGCATTCTTCCGCACAAGAACAAATAGCTTTCTTGAAAGCTTCCCATTTAGTTTCCAAAGGTGCATCACATTGAAGCTTTGTCATCCATAATTTTTGCTCAACCATTTCAATGTACATTGGTGCCCGTTTGAAATCCATACATAGTGATAACTTCTCTTTCCTTTGGCTGAGATTATCATGCTTAGTTTCTTCTTCACATGAAAGGCCAATACATAAGGTGCGATGGTCGGATTCCGGGGTCCATTGACCAAACATAAAACTCTTTATGCGATACATGATGGCTTCAGAGAGTAGCATATAGTCAATCACACTATCCCCATTATGTCTCCTACATGTAAATCCATTGGTTCCACTCCACAAAGATACACCATTGGCAATGAGCATACCCGTGCTATTACACATGTGTAAAAGTAACTTTCCATAGTGATCCGTCTCTTTCTCATCCATTGAAGTACGATCATACAAGTGAACTTCCTCCAACTCCCTTGAAATGTATGGCATATCAAATTGTTGAGTATCATGTTGCAATGTTTTTGTGCGAGCATTCATATCCCCAAATACAATAACATCACCTTCACCTTTGAAATAAGCAATGTCCTCTTCCAAATCAGAAAATGGTTGATCTCTATCCATGCAAGCATAAAAGAGAGAATCATGATGAGGAATGTAGCAACCGGCTACAAAAATGGGTGCTCTTTTTGGTGTCATAATTTTCAGCCATACATAACGTTTGTACTTGTCATCTTTCACAATTGATACAAATCTTCCAATCCTTTCTTAACCATACATGCCAACCCTCCTTGTCCTCTTCGTTGCTTGAGATTCTTTGACCACATCAATGAATGTACATTGTAATCCTCCAAGCCGTTAATCCTTTGTGTATCATGCTCCCAAGTTTCAACAAGAAGTACAACATCGGCTTTGCTTGTTAGTTCATCAATGCCAACCCCCGCATTCCATGGGTATCCATTACAATTCCAAAAGCATATTTTCAATTGTAACTCGGTCTCATAGGTCACGCATCCCTATTTTCTTGAGATACTTTCCTCCTCCTTGGGCACATTTTCTTCATGAGAGATCTCCTTGTTTTTATTATTCTTTTCCTCATATGCCTTGCGACGCATATTTTGTTGCTTAATAGTGCTATCTTCACATACAAAACATTTTGTATCCCTCAAATAGATCCAACTATTATCAAGGATAATCTTTCGCTTGGTCTCATCCGGCATGGTGCATACAATTGGCCGTTCTCCCGAGCGAGGAGCTCCTTGCTTCCCCACTCTATGTGCTCCATAGACCATAACTCCGGACATGCCAAAGTGGGTTTTGAAGAAATCTTCAATAACAATGGCAAGAGAAGGAGGTGTCTCTAACTTCTGTTCGGGAATTCCACGAATAACAATGTTCTTGGAACGTCGCTCCCGTTCCTTCAACTCCTCCACATCCACATTCTCAACATTCTTTGTTTGAACCATAGCTTGCATGAGTGAGGAATTAGAAACCACATTGCTACCACATACATCAGCCCAAGACTTGTTTGTGCATACATTTTTCATGTCGCATACATCCCGGCTCATAGTGTCAAATTTCTCCTCTTTCAATACATGGTCATGCTCTACTTTGCTCATCCGCTCCTTCAAAGCAATTAAGTCCACAAGAGAGCTTTTATATTCCTTGACTTCCTCTTCGAGTTGCATCAAACGTGTTGTTTGCATCTCAAGTGTCCTCTTGAGATTCTCATTCTCAACCACAAGTACCCTTAGTGTGCCATTCTCCATTGCAAGTGCTCGTAAGTCTTCGCCTTGTTTGTTTACGGTCTCTTGCAATGATACCAAGTACGCCATGATCATGGTTTCCAATGTCGTTGGTTGGGTGGTTGTGTTGCTATCTCCACACTTAGGAGATTTTGGATCATTTTCCACAATGGTTGTGGACCTTGTTGAAGAAGAAGAACCCTTGCGAGTGCCGGAAGACATTGTATGTAAAATAGGAGATGAGAATCAATTTTGTTGAACCTGTTCACTTCAGAAATTCTGCTACAGAAATGCCTTTCATAACTCTGAAAATTTCTGTCTTTACATCAATGCGTAGAGGACTTTGTGCTCTTCAATTGAGGCTATAGATCACCCAAATCGGAGAGACGGAGAGGGAGAGAGAGAGAGAGAGAGAGAGAGAGAGAGAGAGAGAGAGAGAGAGAGAGGTATGTGCCAAGAGCACTGCATCATCGGCATAAAGCAAAAGCATGATCACCGCATTTCTGATCTTAACCTCTTCTATGCCTTCTTGCTCCATAAAATTAAGAACCATGCATTCCAATTCATCAATGAGTAGAATCGCATATGAAGCAAGAGAGAGAGAGAGAGAGAGAGAGAGAGAGAGAGAGAGAGAGAGAGAGAGAGAGAGAGAGAGAGAGAGAAGAGAGGAAGAGAGAGAGGGAAAGAGAGAGAGAGAGAGAGAGAGAGAGAGAGAGAATGGAAGAGAGAGAGAGAGGGAGAGAGGGAGATAGAAAGAGAAAGAGAGGAATAGAGAGAGAGAGAGGGAGAGAGGGAGATAGAAAGAGAAAGAGAGGAATAGAGAGAGAAAGATAGAGGGGGGAGAGAGAATAGAGAGAGGAAGAGGGAGAGAAATAGAAAGAGGGAGAGAGGGAGCACTACAACACGTTGTGCGGAACTCGACGTTTCTACCGATGCAAATAAACGTGGTCTAAAATTAAAATGCATCGAGTAAGTATCCATATATGTGTCGGACTCGTATCATTGGTATACACGTCGGTATAATCACTTTCTAAATCACCGAGTATACCGACGCTTATACCGATGCCTATACAGACGCGTATACGAACGAGTATACCCACGCCTATACCGACTCCTGTAGAGACACTTGTATAGATGCCTGTACATATGCACATACCGACGTCTGCTCCTACAAATTTTTTTAAGCAGAGAGGAGTGCCATTTGTTGCTACATGTGCTATAGTAACAAAGGCACAACCTCTCTACTCAAAAGAATAAGGCAATGTAATCGCACTTTGCATTAAGATAGATTGATAGTGCATCATAAAAAATAAAGAACTGTTAAGCAATCGACCATAAATACGAAATTGGAAATTGCAATAATCAAAACCATGATAACCATAAGTATTACCATTGCCATAAATAAACACAAAACTATAAGTATAACCCTAATGATAACCGTAAAATAAACCATAAGCTTGAATTTAAACATAATGATTACCTTAAACATAAACAAAAAATAACCTTAACCAATGCCAATGATATAATCATAAACAAAATCATGACCATTGCCACTATCATAACCATAAACATAAGCATAAGCATGACCATAAAAGGGTATCCAAACCATAACCATTGCCACTGACATAACTATATATATACCATATCCAAAACCGTTGTTAACACCATAATCGTTGCCACTATCATAAGTATAAGCATAAGCATAAACATAACCATAACCATAACCATAAGCATTATCATAAGCATAAGCATAACAATAAAGGTATTGTTAGAACCACAAACATTTTCATTATGTGCATCATAAGCTTAATCATAATCATAAATAGTGATTATGTGTGTGTATTTATGTGTATGCATGTGTGTGCTTATGCGTGTGTGCATGAAAGAAAAAGAAGAAGCACTCACACTTACAGAATGTGAGTGTGCGAGAAGTACAAAGAATCAAGGAAATACCTGCAAAAACAAAGCATAAACATTTTTATCACACATAGAAACATAAATGTTATGTGTATGTGTGTATGCATGAAATAAAAAGAAGGAGCACTTACATTTAGAGAATGTGAGTGTTCGAGAAGTACGAAGGGTTAAGCAAATACGTGCAAAAACAAAGCATAAGCATTTTGTTATTGACACACCCAAACACAAATTTCTCACACAAATACAACAAAAAAACGTACCTTCTTTGTGTAGAAATGTGTGGAAGCATAGATGAGAAGTCCGAAGAGGCAAGTCCATGAAGGTCTGCAAGGAGGGAGGAGGAGATGGGGTGGAGCTGTGGAGGCAGCGGCGGTGTGGAAAAGAGAGAAAACACAAAAAATGAGCTCTCGGGTATTGTAAAGCAGCAGGCCATCGATACAGACATCTATATAGGTGTTGATTTCGACGTCGGTATACACATCAGTACATGTGTCGATTCAAAGAAATGTTGGTATAAGTGTCGGTATGGGCATCGGTATATGTGTTGGTATTGGCGTCGATATAGGCGTTGTATGAGCGTCGGTACATGCGTCGATATATGTGACAGAGTTTAAAAACTGAATTTTGAATCGAGCAATGTCTCCCTCAATCTTTATCAACGCTTATATTGGCGCCCGCCATCGACGTCAGAAAAATGGCATCGGTAACCAAGTGATACCTTGTAGTGGAGAAGGAAACAGAGAGAGTAGATAGAGAGGGAGAGGAAAAGAGAGAGAGAGAGAGAGAGAGAGAGAGAGAGAGAGAGAGAGAGAGAGAGAGAGAGAGAGAGAGAGAGAGAGAGAGAGAGAGAGAGAGAGAGAGAGAGAGAGAGAGAGAGAGAGAGAGAGAGAGAGGTATGTGCCAAGAGCACTGCATCATCGGCATAAAGCAAAAGCATGATCACCGCATTTCTGATCTTAACCTCTTCTATGCCTTCTTGCTCCATAAAATTAAGAACCATGCATTCCAATTCATCAATGAGTAGAATCGCATATGAAGCAAGAAAGAGAGAGAGAGAGAGAGAGAGAGAGAGAGAGAGAGAGAGAGAAAGAGGGAAGAGAGAGAGAGAGAGAGAGAGAGAGAGAGAGAGAGAGAGAGAGAGAGAGAGAGAGAGAGAGAGAGAGAGAGAGAGAGAGAGAGAGAGAGAGAGAGAGAGAGAATGGAAGAGAGAGAGAGAGAGGGAGAGAGGGAGATAGAAAGAGAAAGAGAGGAATAGAGAGAGAGAGAGAGAGAGAGAGAGAGAGGAAGATAGAAAGAGAAAGAGAGGAATAGAGAGAGAGAGAGAGTGTTGAGCCAGCAGAGGATCACACCCACATTTTTGCTCACACTCATCATTTTGTAACCATTGATTGTAATAAATGTCTTTTCGACATTGATTTTAATTTTAGCCATTCATTAAGTAACGGGACTCAATTGAGTTTCCAGCTTGTAATCCTGAAGTAATTTCACTTGCTGATGTAATTAATTAGAGATGTTCTCACCTCCAAGGCTGAGGTATATAAGCCAAAGTTTTTGTAACCTAAGGGGATTTAGATCATTAATCAAAGTGAGTTTTTTTGAGCGCCGTGACTGTGTCTGAGAGAGAGAGAGAGAGAGAGAGAGAGAGAGAGAGAGAGAGAGAGAGAGAGAGAGAGAGAGAGAGAGAGAGAGAGAGAGAGAGAGAGAGAGAGAGAGAGAGAGAGAGAGAGAGAGTCTTATCTACTTGCTACGCGAGCTACGGAGCCGCCATTGGAGAAGCGACACAGCCATTGTGTTAGCAACGGCGAGAGCTACGCATAGATACCAAGAGTGTGCGTTATCGGCTTCTATGTGTGGTAAGTTCCTACGAGCTTCGGTGTGAGTTTTCTTCCAACTCGTGCGTCGGAATTGAGCGTGCAGCATATCTATAGAACCACAACGAGTAGAGCTACACATTAGTACCATCGGGGTCAAGTTTCGGTCACCTGTATTTTTCGGCCTGTCTTCATACGCGTTTACCGCACGGAGTGGTTATAGGTTGATTTTGCAGTTCAAGTCTTTAGGGTGTTTTTCTTACCTAGTGTATAGACTTCCCCTTGAGTTTGAGATCGATTCAATGATTCTAGATCCTGTTTCGTATAGCATTCGTTCGTAGTACGGATTTCAGTCACTTGCGTATTTTAGAACTTAGATTTGATTTCCTTAGTAGTGATTGTCATTAGAAGGTCGAGTAGGTGATTTGACACCCACCTAGTTGTTTCCATGCGCCTGCGGGTCAAGCTCCGTTCTCGTCTGACAAATTCTGTTGTTGGGTGAGTTCTCGCTATTTAGCTTCCACTAGCGGCGTAACCGCCTTAACATTTGGCGCCGTTGTCGGGGACGAGAGCCCTAAGTAGGTGACCTTAGACTAATCCTACGAGGTGAGTCGTATAAACTACTTTGTATACTTTAGTTAGAAAAGATCTAGGAGTGGTGGACTCCGAAGATCTCGAGAGATACTAGGAAGTGGGGTATTCCTGGGTCTTCCATGTTGACAGTATTTTTAGTTTAGCTTAGATTTGTTTTTTGTTTTATTGGTGTTGAGTAGTTGTTGATAGAAGAAGAATTTGCTAATCCGTGAGTGGCAGTGGATCTCTTTAAAATCACAATTACCAAACCCATTTTATGATTAGGAATAGCTTAGGTAGGACTTCATTTGATCCTGATCTGGAGCTAGTAATCATTGGAGTATTTGCTTGATATGGTTGATTGCATGATAGATCACTAAACCGTCGAGTTAGTAGTGAAACTTGCAATAAACAAAAGTCAGAGAAATTTTCTGTGTATCTGGGAGCTGCTGAGCACTTGAGAAAGCTTTAGGAAGGATTCTGTGCCAAAAAATTGGAAATCTGCAACTTTAGACATCATACGCGTATGATGTCTAAATGACCAACCAAAGACCAAAACAGAAATTTTGACTTTACCAGAGTGTTCAAAAGGGGGGTTATACCCTAATTTCAACTTAAAACAAGAGCATTAACACTCAAAGAAACCCAAAAAGACAAGCCGGAGTCCAAGAAACGCAAAGAATAGGATTAGTTAGGTGACCTTAGACCTAATTTTGGACATATTTTGATACTTTGCCAACACAGATCCATTGGAATAGCTGTCTAGAGGTTATTTTTCAAGTTTCATCCCATTTGGATCACAATTGACCCAAAACAAGTCAAAAGCGGAAAATTGCCAAGAAAAGCCTAAATTAGCCATAACTTGCTCAAACAGAGTTCAAACTGAATTTTGTGAGTGGACAGAGCATAAGGGGGCTACTGAGAGTGAGCATAACCAAAATAGTCCAAATCTGTGAAACAAAAGACATCATACGCGTATAATGTCTTTTTCAGCATAACTGCAACAAAATTCTCACTTGACGAAACAGAAGTTGTCCAACTGACAAGATTAAACAATTGACCAAGTATCAATCAGTTTGGATCAATTCTGACCACAAAAACTTGGGAAAACAAATTGCTGAGACGGAAAAGTTAAAGTCCTTTAGGGGAATTGATGAATTTGAGATCGGGCAGGAATCTCCAGAATAACCAACCAAAACAAGGGGAACAAGCAAGTGTCATATCAACCGAGGGAAGTGTAAACCAAAGTTGGTGCAACCATTAGAGCCGATCTTTGAAGGAAGTGTTTCTGATACTTCTTCGGAGAGATCTTACGAGATTTTCACCAAACACTTGGAACACTTGAACCTGAACAACAGAGAAAATATGGCAGCAGGATCATCAAACCCTTCCGCCACAATGAAGCTATTGTTCATAAAATATCAGTACGACAATGAGCAAGGTGCCAAGATCTACAAAGATGGAATGGACCGCTATTGTGTAAAGATAGAAGATAGACCTAGTGAGTTCAAGGACTTAGTGCCTGTGAGCTATAGCGGAGATAGATATCTAGATGACGAGGGTACCATGTACTTGGTAGTCCTAAACCCTAACATTGTGGACAAGTGGGGATTGATGGGCACCAAAGCCAAAGTAGATGAAGAACTTGAGGAGAAAGCACCAATAATGAACTTCCCTGATGCGAGGTTAAGAAGAGAGAATGAAACTACAAGGATCAACACTGATAACATCTATGTGGGGCTATACAAATATAATAATGGGGAGCAAGATCTCTATTATAGATGTGAAGAACCCTACACTGGAGAGTTGACAGACCAAAAAAGACTTTATGTCTTTACCTACACAGAGGGATCGGAAGTGAAAATTGCCGCTTACGACAAGTATGGGAGGCAATACACAACAATGGGCAAGAAAGAATTAGAAGGATATACATACTTTGGGGGACCACTACATCAGTATTATGTTACTTCTAGCTCACAAAGACCAGCACCAACAAATGGAGTGCAAAACCCAATGACGACAGGAGGACAAAGAACTCAGGCTGCTGACTCTTTCAGTCAACCTCAGTACTCGAAGCCCGGACCAATGGGATCATTACATTCCAGAGAGTCAATGGATACGAATCGAGGTAGTGCAGTTCCAATCCCCACATATACCACTCCAGGTCCAAGGTTCGAAGCGGAACCATCACATTTACCTCCTAGTAGTAGATTCAGGGCAAGGGAACCGACAAGGGTAACCCATGAAGTCCATGATGCTAGAGAAAGCTTTAGCCGGGACACAGGAGCAATGAGATTGGTAGCAGACCATAGACGTATGAGACCATCTCAAGTAGCCAAGTGTATGCCAAATAAGTATGGTGGTTCAGGAGATCCGTATGCACATGTGTCACTCTTTAAGCAAGTCTTAAGAGCTGAGCAGATAACAGATTTCCATACACAATACGAGGGATTTGGTCTTACTCTAGAAGGTACGGCATTGACATGGTTTCAACCATTGAACATAGGGGGATTCCATGACATTGACCATTTGCTAAGAGAGTTTGCTGAGGAATTCTCAAAACGAGGGATTAAGCACAATACGGTCTCACAAATATATGCTTTTAAACAGAGAGAACACGAAAAAGTGAAGAAAGCTTCACTTCGCTTCAAACAATACATTGAGAGATGTCCACTACGTGAACGACCACAAGATGACAGACTATCTGTTCTCTTTATTGAAGGATTGAGAAATGACACTCTCAAGAAGGACTTGCACTTGAAAGCTTGTACAAGTTTCGAGCAAGTAACGAGAGCAACATTGTACTTAGTGGATAACTGTACGGTTTATGGAGAGGTGTCAGCGGATGCAGATTTTGCATTCAGTAGCTCTTCCTCCATAGCGAGCGAGACTACCACTAAAAAGAATGTTCAAACAACAACCATGCCAAATGTAGAGCAAATGATAGAAGATGCTCTAAAAAGGATGGCACCATACCAAAAACCATTGCCAAAACCACTGAAATGGTGTGCTATTGAACAAAAATGGACAAACCATCCAACAGAGGAGTGCTATTACAACAAAGGGTATGTAAGGGAGCGTCAGTATGCACCTCCTGCTCAATTAGCACCACCTCAGGTACATCCAGTACCTCGATACCCAACGGGAAATGTACCAGGACCTATGGGGATAGAAAGACCGCAACCGGTATTGGGACAACAACCACCTTTACCAGGAGCAAGACCAGTGGGCATTAGATATGCACCAACCTTAGAGAATCAGGAAGAACAAGCCTTAGTGCCTGTTCAAGCCTATTATGAAGAATCTGGTGCACACATGTCTCCAACTGTGTATTACCCACCAGAAGAACCCAAACAACCAGAACCATGGGGCATGATTGGGAATGTTGGAATACCAACAGTTACAAGTCTTCTGATGAAGAGAGATACAATTTGGACGCAAGAACATTGATGTTCATAGCTCATGGAGGGTTAACAGGACAAAGACCATCCTATCCACAAAGGACGAATCAAGTGGGACCAAGACCAGCACTAGGACCCTGTTACAAGTGTGGAGGTGACCATCTGATGAATGTTTGTCCACATACGGAAATCATTAGAATTAACGCTTATTGCACTGAGTGTGGGGTTACTCACTTCATTGAGGATTGTTCAAAGAATCCAAACAAAGTGCAAAAGACGACATTGAATATGCTAGAAACTATTCCTACCAGCAGTGGGTCTGAAAATGAAACTCTGATACCAACGCAAGTTGTTACTAGAGCTCAAGCTAAGAAAACCACTAGAGAACCTGAGAATGGAAAGTTAGCGACTGAAGTGGTTAGTCAAGGACCGCGGAGTCAGAGAAACACATGGAAAGCTAGAAAAGCACGCATGAAGTTGAGAAAAGAACGTGAAGACGCTATTCTAGCTGAGGAACTAAAGCGAACTAAAGATAGATTAGAAAAACTTGAGAGTCAAAACGGGAAACGAGAGATGAGCCCGGAAAGAACGAAACAAAAGAGTATCAAAGAAACAACGAGCTTAAGCTCAGGGGGATCAGTGCTAGTCGACAAAGTACACGAACCATTGGACGCACTGATGAGAGCTTACGAAGCTAGGTTAAAGAACAACCAAACACAAGAACAGAGGTGGATGACATACCCAAACGCGGAATTGGAAAAGCAGAGACTTGAAATGTGCCAGAGAATGATCGAGACTGCACAAGCCTTATTAGAACCACCAAGAGAAACAATGAATTGTGGAACGGAAAACCCAATTCAGCAAGAGACTATCATTTCACGGGTAGCTGAAAAGACTCCCAGTGCACAAAAGCCTGAAAATACACACAAGGATGACCGCATAGTATTGAACACAACCGATCAGGAGATAGAGAGTTTTCATCCAGTCATACAGAGGATTTACGGAAGAGATGAGGATTACAATGAATTTTGGAAACAAGTGAGAGAGGCAAACTTTGCAAACGAGCTAAGTTGCCAAGCTAATCAGACAAATTGGGAAAAGGACATCAGGAATCCTCCCATAGTGGAATTTGAGGCAGGATCTCAAGTGGACTTGGATCTGCAATCTTACTGGGGAGATGGGGGCTCTGTTAGAACAATGGAGAGCAAACCTCATTCACTGAATACCTTACCTTCATACTTAGGAGAGTATGAAGCAAAATCCGAGATTAGAGCACTTCCCTCACGAAGAATCTCATCAGAAAAAGTCATGGACTCGCAAGGATTGATAGAGATCTTGTCAACACCAGTGACATGCACTATCACTCTAGCTGAGCTTTTGAGGCTAAGACCACATATGTGGACCACTGTAGGAAAATGCTTGGAGAAATTTGGGATAAAAGACCCAACATCGAGACTGCAAGAGGGTATACAAGAGCTGAGCAAACCACAAAAGAACGCTAAGCCTGTACCCTTAAACAAGGTCGGAGAGTATTGCGAAGGTGAAGAGGGGAATACAACCTTACCAGTTGAATTCCAAGGAGTGAACACGATGGCAATACTAGACAGCGGAGCTGGGGTAGCCATTGCTACAAAAGAAATCTGGAAAAAATGGGGGAAACCAGCAATAAGGAAGACTAGGTTGAAACTCCAATTAGCAGATGGACACATGGAGAAACCTATGGGGTTATTAGAGAAAGTCGTAGTGACTTCTTGCGGCATTGAATACGAACATACTTTTGCTATTGTCGATTTTGGCAAGGAGAATAACTATGATATCATACTGGGAAGACCATTCATGAGACAGTTGAAAATGGTCCAGGATTGGGGCTACGATCACATATACCTGAGAAATATGGAAACCACTACACGTGTGAACCTGAAAGACCATAGCTACAAAGATGTGAACCGAACACCGGTAGAGGAGTTTGATTCAGCTACTTTGGCGGGATCCGAATTTCCAGCTTGGTTAGGTAAGCCCAAGGAGTTATGGATGTGTGGAGCCTCGAAATGTGGAAGTCTGAGGCGAGAAGAATATGTTTTAGAAAGGGCTATCGAAGACGAAACTTATATAGGAGAACCCTTTCCAGAGGACACGCTTGAACCATTAGAATGGACACACATTCTAGCAACCCTAGATGTTTGTGCAATTCCGGATGGTCCCACAACAAAATTTTGCGACAAGGACGGGTACGACGTGGTTCCGTACTTCATGTTGAGAACTGTACTCGAAAAAGAAACTGAAAAGAACGATACACTGGAAAAGGAAGATGAAGAAGAGGTGTTTCACGACATTCCCGATCATCCAGAGTGGGGAAATGAAGCAGACAACGAGTCAACGGACAATTCAAGCGGAAACGAAGAAACTATAACGGATGTCCGATTTTATGATTTTCCGAACCAAACTAAACAACGCCAGAAACGCTATAGAGCAAAGAGAAAAACAAAGGGGGTTAGAACCAATCCGATGCCTAGAATAAGAGGAAAAAATCAATTCCTAATGCTAGTAAAGGCGGAAGATTGTGTTAAGGACAAGATTTCTGGAAGAATGAGAGGCAATGATCAAAAGAGCTTACGAAAAGACAAAAGAGGCTCAAGAAATCAAGTTCAAAGGAATGGAACGAAAACTGAAACAGAAAAATCAGAAAAGAACAAGCGCAACAGAGAACACACGGAGTCCAAGTTAGAACGTAGAAACAAGTACAGAGAGCTCAAGAAAACTCTGAAAGAAGTTTGGACGACAGAAATTGAGAGTGGAGAGGACGAAAACGCCAAAATCAAGGAAAACATGGATGTTCCCTCTCACTACAGGAAATTCACAATAGAGGATAGGAAGGTGGTATTAACCCAACCTATTCGAGAGAGAAAGGAGAACGAATCTTATGACGGACCGGAGGATGCAAAAAAAGTTGATTTAGCAGCTCCAGGTGAGACACCTAGACCGGTGTACATAGCCACAGATTTGTCTCCAGGCGAGGAAGAGAGACTTTTGAGTCTTCTCAGAGAGTACAGGGATGTGTTTGCATGGTCTTATAAGGACTTAAAGGGAGTTGACCCATCGATATGCCAACACACAATCCCACTAAAACAAGATGCAAAGCCTAGCAGACAGAGACCATACACATATAATGATACGTTTGCTAAGCGAATCAAAGAAGAGATAGATAAGCTAATGGAAGCTGAATTCATATACGAGATTGAACACACCGATTGGGTATCTCCAATTGTGGTGGTACCCAAGAAGAACGGAAAACTTCGAGTGTCTGTCAACTTAAAGAAAGTGAATGCTGCAACAATCAGGGACAATTATCCCCTGTCGATAACTGATCATGTTCTAGAGCGTGTATCAGGGAAAACAGCATACTCCTTTCTTGATGGTTTTTCAGGATATAACCAGCTAGCCATAGCACCGGAAGATCAACATAAAACAGCTTTTGCAACGGAGTGGGGAATTTATGCTTATCGGGTTATGCCTTTTGGTCTAACCAATGCTCCCGCAACCTTCCAGAGGCTGATGACGCATGATTTCAAAGAATACTTAAGGTTGTTTCTAGAAATATACATGGATGACTTATGTGTACATTCTCTTCTAAGAGATGAGCATCTAGAACACCTAAGAAAAGTATTTGAGAAATGTAGGACATATCGCATTTGTCTCAATCCTGAGAAATGTGTGTTTATGGTCCGACAGGGCAGAATTCTGGGACATATTGTCTCACAAAACGGAATATCCACGGATTTAGAGAAGATAAAAGTTATAGTGGATATGCCTAGACCAACCAATGCGAAACAAGTACAGAGCTTTATGGGACATTGCGGATATTATAGACGATTCATTTACATGTACGCTATAATAGGACAACCACTTTACAGGCTAATAGTGAACTTTGAATGGACAGAGGAGTGTGAGGAATCATTCAAGAAATTGAAAGAGGCACTCATTACTGCTCCAGTCTTGAAATCACCAGATTGGGAGAAGATATTCCATGTGCATATAGATGCTTCGGCATATGCAATAGGATGCATTCTGGCTCAGCCAGAAGAAGGAAACATGGATTTTTCTATCTGTTACGCCAGTCGACAGCTCAACAATGCAGAGAAGAATTACACCACAATAGAGCGAGAGGGATTAGGAATGATATATGCTGTGAAGAAATTTCGGCATTATCTTCTAGCCAACAAGTTTGTGTTTTTTACGGATCACCAAGCCTTGCTCTACCTAGTGAATAAACCATGCAATACCGGGAGAATAGTGAGATGGTTCATTATCTTACTAGAATTCGACTTCACGGTAGTAGTAAAGAAAGGAAAAACACATCTTAGAGCTGATCATCTTTCGCGATTGACGAATGGGGAAGACTCTATAGGAGTAGATGACGACATGCCAGATGCGTACTTGTTCAACATAGAAATGATACCGAAGTGGTCTCAAAATGTCATTAGCTTATTAACCTATGGAGGAGAGTTTGCTAGAAGAGAATACAACCAGAAACATGTTGCTATTTAGCAATCCAAGAATTTTCAATTGGTTGCAGGAAGGTTGTATCAATTGGGAAATGATCATGTTTTACGACTATGCATCAATCCTGAGGAATATAATATATATCTGCGTAAAGCACATATTCAGGAATGTGCATTTCATTGTTCAAGAAGGAACACATATAGGAATTTGTTACAATTGGGAGTATATTGGCCAGGAATGAATGAAAGCGTACATGAATATGTCACTGTATGTATTGTATGTTCATCAAAACCACCAGCAGAGTATTCGACATTATATCAGATAATGATAGCTCCAGAATGGAGTCAGTATATTGTTGAATATCTCATAAATAGAACTTTCCCAGAAGGAACGTCAAAAGCTCGTCAGAAATCTGTAGAGACAGAAGCTAGAGATTACGCTTTAATAGGAGATCAACTCTATAAGAGAGGTAAAGACAACCAGCTTAGGATTTGCGCATCAGAGTCTGAGTATATGATAATCCTGGAGCAAGCTCATGGAGGAGTAGGTGGAGGCCATTTCTCAGGTGATAAGACAACAAAACTTGTCTTAGCCGCAGGAATATGGTGGCCAACATTACATATGGACGCTGAGGAATACGTTAAACGGTGTGATGATTGTCAGCGGACCAAAGTACCACTTAAAAGAGATGATATGCCGCTTAGACCAATGATGGGGGCAAGAGCTTTTGCAAAATGGGGGATTGATTATGTCGGACCCATTTCACCTCCTGCATATAAGACTCATGCACAATACATCGTTGTGGCTACAGACTATCTAACAAAGTGGGTCGAAGCAAAGGCAACTCAAAAAGCAGATGCCAGGACCACGGCACAATTTCTATATGAATACGTCTTTGTACGATATGGATTGCCAATAGAAATTGTGAGTGATCGAGGCACACATTTTATAAATGAAGTGATAGAGATCCTTCTAGATGAATTCATGGTAATCCATAGGAAATCAGCCCCGTATCATCCACAAGCAAATGGACAAGCTGAAGCAACAAACAAAACCATATGCACGGTCCTTACGAAGATTGTATCTGAGTCGAGAACTGACTGGGACCAGAAGTTGAATTCAACATTATGGGCATATAAAGGTAGCATATAAAACATCAATAGGAACGACCCCATATAACATGGTTTTTGGGCTAAATGCTATCTTACCAATAGAATTCTTGATTTCAACCTTAAGGGTGGCTAAGGATCTAGAGTGGACAGGGCACGAGCTTTCTGATAGAATAGATGACCTGGAAAAGCTAGACGAGCTTTGCCTAAAAGCAGTAGCTTCTATCTACGCTCAAAAAAGGTGACAAAAGAAATTTTTTGATAAGCATGTGCGGACTAAAGAGTTTAAGGTTGGGGACTATGTCCTAGTTTACACTCTGAAACAACATGCTAAGAAGCTTAAAAAGCGAGGGATGGGACCTCTGGTGATTAAAGATCTATCACCAAGTGGAGCCGTCAAGCTTGCTACATTAGACGGAGAAGAAATGCCCAATTGGATTAGTGGATGCAGAGTGAAAAAGTATCTTTTTCCGCTAACCCAAGACATGCTTCTCAAAATACATCAAGAAAAGTTGCGTGTCCTGAAAAAGAAAAAGATTGTGGAGGAAGCGCAAGCCGAGGCGAAGGAAAGATTGGAGAAAAGAAGACTACTGCGTCAGAAACAGCGCAATGAAGGAGCAATACGAATAAACGCAGTCAGTATAATAGAAATGGATAATGACAAAGAAGAACCCATCATTGAATGCAAACTAGGAACCAACCAAATCAAAGCCAGAGCACTATTGGATTCAGGAGCTCAAACTAACCTACTTTCACTCAGTTTGTATAGACAATTGACAAATGACACTAAATTACAAACTACCAAGCAAGAGTTAAAAAGTTACTCTGAGAATTCAATCAAAACTGTCGGATGCACAGTTTTACATATACAAATTAACCAGTATGTGTATCCTCATATGTTTTACGTGGTTGAAGACCAAGCTACACAACATCCATTATTGCTAGGACAACCATGGCAGAAGCAATACAATGCAATGATTGACTGGAGTTCTAAATCAGTGCTTATCAAATATGAAGGTGAAAGTCAATCAGTTAAGTTCACCAAAGGAGCAGAGCCAACTCCAAAGGAAGAATCCAAGAACAAAGGTAAACAACAACCAGAGAAAAAGAAGAAGCAATGGCAACCAAAAGTTTCTATACAACCGGATTATTCTTCGACGAGGAATTCTCAACATTGGATAAGGAAGACAAGCAATAATATAACAGCTCAACCTTGGGAAAAAACGGAGTCAAAGTTGGTATGGAGACCAAAAAAGGTTGTGCCAGAGAACACAAAAGGTGGAAAACAGAGTCTTCAATACCAGACAACAGAGTGATTCCAGACAATCAAGGACAGTGAAACAGATCTGGATTCCAAAGAAGTTCATGAGGGCACAAAGCTATAGCAAGCAAATTTGGATCCCAAGGATTTGTAAACAAGAACTCCCTTCAGTACAATCCACGGAAACTCCTAGGTATTTCAAGGCGAGGAAATCAACACAAAGAACAAAGCAGGTTTGGGTCGCAAAGAGTTTGTGGCAAGCACAAGCGAAGCGGAAGCAGATTTGGATTGTGAAAAAGAACAACAAGGTAAAGAAGAATCCATCTACTGATTCTACTACCGAAGTGCCAAAACCAACCCAAAACCCGACCACCAATCCTTCAATCAAACAAAGAGCAGCTTTATTGGAAAGACTGTTGTATCATCGCTCTACAATTGCATTGGGAGTTTATGACCAAAACAACTACAATGCTTCGCCCACAGACACTTCATAGTCATCCGGGAGGACTCAGACTAGGAGGGGGGGAGGTATACAGGTATACAGGAGCTACAAAGCAGCTACAAGCGACAAAAACAAAGAAAAACAAAAATTATATTACAAGGGCAGTGTCTTACATGATTTCGCAATTTTTATGTTTGATTGCGGATATTGATAATATTTATGCCCTTATATACCTTGTTTTGCAACAAGAAGAGATCAAATGATGAATTTGGGTCTCTAGACGTGTAAATATCACTAAATAAGAGTGTTTTTGGAGCTAAAAAGTGAAAAAAAGTGGTAATCCAAGTCCAAAAATCACAAATAAGTGTATATTCATATACAAAGGGTTACCAGCTATTTATTGTGTATGTTTGGAATTTTTTGGCTTCAATTTGCTATTTTCCTTTATTTTTTATGATTTTCTTAATAAAAGTAAAAGAAAAATAAAAAAGCAGGTGAAACGAGATCAGAAAAAAGAAAAGAATAGATGGTGATGATCCTAATGACAAGGGCAACCCATGGTAAAAATTGAGTACAACTCGGGAAAAGTTGCGGAAAGCCCGAAATGACAGAATTTTGGCAAAGTGGACAGATTTCTCAGAAACAGGTCAAACGGAGTCCAAATTGAGAAATTTCAAATCCTAAAGTGCATTTCATGACGAGATAAGAGCACATGTCAAATTTGGTAACAAGTGATCCGGGAAGTCCGAAGTTAAGTATTTTTCACATCACTTTCAAGCTCATTTTCACTATTACCTTCTTGGAGAAAGCAAAGAGCACACAGGAGCATCCAACCTTCTACAGCCTTCTACGACTGCTACGAGAGCTCAGAGGACACCAGACATGAGAGGTAGACTCGTTGCCATAAGCTTTTGATGCTTATCATTAACTTTTGTCGCGAAAACTGACCAAAACCAAGAAACAAGAGCAGACGGGGAATGCGGTAGAATGCTAGGTAGTGGCACAACCGCCTAACCAAACCTTGCAAGAACTTATAGGTGGGTTACCCTAGTATAGAAGATGGGTTTCTAACACTCAAAGCTCGAGAAAGAACAACTGGAAAAACCCTAGGTCAACAGAGCCTGCAAGAGGCAAACAGGAAAAAGTTGTCGAAACGACACAAAACTTCTCAGGAAGCTTAACAACATCGAGGGCAATGCAACCATGGAGTATCTCCAGGTTTGGACCACCAAAATTAGGTCGGAACAACCGATTCGGTTGCGGACACACAAAGCGTCATTTTGGCATAACGGCTGAAATTGACGACCAAATGATATGAAACTTCACAAGCAGCTTCAAATATACATGGATGACTTATGTTTGCAAGCAAAACCCAAAAGAAAGCTGATTCACTTACCGATGGTGAAAAAGACACTTTCGCGCAACCAAAAGGAGGAAGCTGGAGAACGGGGAGCCAAAGTCAAGTTCAACCAAATAGATGGCTTCACAACATATCCAATGAGCTTGAAATGCAACTCTCGAGAAGAAAAGTTGGAGAAATTCAACTCCAAGGCAAAAAGACGACTTCGGAGACTGAAATGCCTATAAGGGGGCTTTTTAGCTAAACTGATGACTTTTTAAGTTGAAAACTAGTTAGCAGGGCTTAGGGCACTAGCACAAAGCATTCTTTGCACAAAAAGATCAACATTTCAAGAAAAGACATCATACGCGTATGATGTCTCACAACATGAATTTCACATCCATTTCAACATTTGAGTGCATAGCCTCATTCCACAGGTTAATCACATCCTATGAACCAAGTATCATGAGAATTGGAGTTAGAAAACCCAAGGAAAACCAAAAAGACACAAAGTAGGCCATAAAATTGATTTTTGGTCCTAATTTTGTCAAAATAACTCCAAACTCATTGAAACTTTGTAGGATTGTTGATTAACACATCTACAAGCTATCTAGAACCAAAAAGCACCATTTTGACACAAAAGACATCATACGCGTATGATGTCTATTTGCACTTACAGAGCCAAAACTGCTCATTTGTCATCATACATCCATTATATATATCTAATACATGCTACATATGAAATTTGGAACCATTTGGTCAAGAGGATCACCCCATTAGCCCAATTGAGGGAAAATCCTTCACCTAAAGCCTATTTTTGGCCCAAATCCAACATACTCAAGTCCAAACCAAGATTTGAGTACAAACAGTCCTTCACTAGTACATGGGGAGTCCACAGAACCAATCCCATGCAAAATTGATGAAAAAGACATCATACGCGTATGATGTCTCCAGAGCCATTTTTAGCCCAAAATCTATCCAAACTTCAGAAATCCACTGAATAAGCCTATCTAAAGCCAAATCCAAGCTTATAGAGAAATTTGATCCAAAAATACACTAAAAGACATCATACGCGTATAATGTCTCACTATGTGATTTTGGCACCTCAGGGCTTCAACCACCAAATAGAAGTGATCTACATGTCATTTGAAAGTGAACCACCAAGTTTTATCCAATTTGGATCATAAAATCCAAATCCCTTTCAAAATTTTGCCAAGAGCCGAAACTGGACTAAACTGGCCAAAACTTGACCAAATGGGATCCAAACTCAAATCCAAGCATATGATAATCATGTATACACTATCAGCTACAAGCACAACCAATATGAAGTCATTTTGACACAAAAGACATCATACGCGTATGATGTCTCCAGCATGATTTTGAGCCCATTTTGAATATTTTTTCACCTACCTTGCATCCTTAGGCCCTGAATAGCTCATGTTTCAATTTTCAAGTCATTTGAATAGTTAAAAGCTTCATTTCGGCTTTCAGTACTAAAAAGACGCTAACTTCTGAAATTGGAGTTACAGGATCCATGGATTCCGCCAAGTCATTGGCAACGAAGAGAAAAAGACTGACAATCAAAGATGCTCTTGCAGAAGCGGAACCCTTTGACATTCCAGCAGAAACCCTCAAGCCAACCAAAACTTGGGTGGAGGAAGCAGTATTGGAGAAAGAGGAAATAAAGATCTACCAAGGGAATTTCAGAGATCCTCAAGGGCAAGCGGTGGATGTACTGATGATCCCACAGGAATTGGTAGATTATAGCAGGTCAGAAGACATCAGCAGGTACCCGGAAAGGGCAGACTTGCACAGTTTCTTCACCTCGAGACCATCAGGTGTGGATACAAGAAGAGTGTACGAGCTGGCAACATCCATTCAGAAGGATGGAAAAGCCACATTGACAGCCATGGATGGAGAGAAAGTAGAAGTACAGATCACTCCACAGCTCATTGCAGACGCATTGAAGATGCACAACAAAGGGAGCTCGGTCAGGGAAAGAAGGGAGGCCATAGAGGTCTATGGGCCAAGGAAACAGGATGCAACCTTCTGCCCGGTGCCAAGAGTCAAAAACTGGAAAGAGCATGGCAGGATTGCAGAAAAGAAGCCAAATTAGCTTAATTATCCCAGGATGCCAGGACTAAAGGCAGGAGAGAGAATAGGTAAAGCCTACATGGTGAAAACCCTAACGGGCACCATCAAGCTCTTTATTGGCTCTCCCGACCTTTCATGTCAGATGCTCAAGAAAATCTGCAGGACTCTCTAGCTTGCATTGAAGTGTTCGCGGCAGATAAAGCCACGACCTCGAGTCTACTATCGACGGCCGACACAGTGACTGATATGATGTACGATCTTTCATTGGAGCCTTCTACAAAAGTGTTACACCTCCTATACTAAAGGATTATGTTTTTGCCTAGCTTCCACATGCAAACATTTGAAGAAGCTTTCTACACCGGCTTTTTCACACACGAAAGAAAAATATTCGGCCCAACCTTGACCATCGGCAACCTATGATACGAATCACATTTGCAGATGCTCAAGACGACAGGACTTTATTGACCAAGCATAAAAGTCATGTCAGAGACGACATGAACGCAGAGGGGGGAGTGTTGAGCCAGCAGAGGATCACACCCACATTTTTGCTCACACTCATCATTTTGTAACCATTGATTGTAATAAATGTCTTTTCGACATTGATTTTGATTTGAGCCATTCATTAAGTAACGGGACTCAATTGAGTTTCCAGCTTGTAATCCCGAAGTAATTTCACTTGCTGATGTAATTAGTTAGAGATGTTCTCACCTCCAAGGCTGAGGTATATAAGCCAAAGTTTTTGTAACCTAAGGGGATTCAGATCATTAATCAAAGTGAGTTTTTCGAGCGCCGTGACTGTGTCTGAGAGAGAGAGAGAGAGAGAGAGAGAGAGAGAGAGAGAGAGAGAGAGAGAGAGAGAGAGAGAGAGAGAGAGAGAGAGAGAGAGAGAGAGAGAGAGAGAGAGAGAGAGAGAGAGAGAGAGAGAGAGAGAGAGAGTCTTATCTACTTGCTACGCGAGCTACGGAGCCGCCATTGGAGAAGCGACACTGCCATTGTGTTAGCAACGGCGAGAGCTACGCACAGATACCAAGAGTGCGCGTTATCGGCTTCTATGTGTGGTAAGTTCCTACGAGCTTCGGTGTGAGTTTTCTTCCAACTCGTGTGTCGGAATTGAGCGTGCAGCATATCTATAGAACCACAACGAGTAGAGCTACACATTAGTACCATCGGGGTCAAGTTTCAGTCACATGTATTTTTCGGCCTGTCTTCATACGCGTTTACCGCACGGAGTGGTTATAGGTTGATTTTGCAGTTCAAGTCTTTAGGGTGTTGTTCTTACCTAGTGTATAGACTTCCCCTTGAGTTTGAGATCGATTCAATGATTCTAGATCCTGTTTTGTATAGCATTTATTCATAGTACGGATTTCAGTCACTTGCATATTTTAGAACTTAGATTTGATTTCCTTAGTAGTGATTGTCATTAGAAGGTCGAGTAGGTGATTTGACACCCACCTAGTTGTTTCCATGCGCCTGCGGGTCAAGCTCCGTCCTTGTCTGACAAATTCTGTTCTTGGTTGAGTTCTCGCTATTTAGATTCCGCTAACGGCGTAACCTCCTTAACAGAGAGGGAGAGAGGGAGATAGAAAGAGAAAGAGAGGAATAGAGAGAGAGAGATAGAGGGGGGAGAGAGAATAGAGAGAGGGAGAGGGAGAGAAATAGAAAGAGGGAGAGAGGGAGCACTACAGCACGTTGTGCGGAACTCGACGTTTGTACCGATGCAAATAAACGTGGTCTAAAATTAAAATGCATCGAGTAAGCATCCATATATGTGTCGGACTCGTATCATTGGTATAAACGTCGGTATAATCACTTTCTATATCGACGAGTATACCGACGCTTATACCGATGCCTATACAGACGCGTATACGAACGAGTATACCCACGCCTATACCGACTCCTGTAGAGACACTTGTATAGATGCCTGTACATATGCACATACCGACGTCTGCACCTGTAAATTTTTTTAAGCAGAGAGGAGTGCCATTTGTTGCTACATGTGCTATAGTAACAAAGGCACAACCTCTCTACTCAAAAGAAGAAGGCAAATGTAATCGCACTTTGCATTAAGATAGATTGATAGTGCATCATAAAAAATAAAGAACTGTTAAGCAATCGACCATAAATACGAAATTGGAAATTGCAATAATCAAAACCATGATAACCATAAGTATTACCATTGCCATAAATAAACACAAAACTATAAGTATAACCCTAATGATAACCGTAAAATAAACCATAAGCTTGAATTTAAACATAATGATCCCTTGTAGTGGAGAAGGAAACAGAGAGAGTAGATAGAGAGGGAGAGAGAGAGAGAGAGAGAGAGAGAGAGAGAGGGAGAGAGAGAGAGGGAAAAGAGGGAGAGAGAGAGAGAGAGAGAGAGAGAGAGAGAGAGAGAGAGAGAGAGAGAGAGAGAGAGAGAGGTATGTGCCAAGAGCACTGCATCATCGGCATAAAGCAAAAGCATGATCACCGCATTTCTGATCTTAACCTCTTCTATGCCTTCTTGCTCCATAAAATTAAGAACCATGCATTCCAATTCATCAATGAGTAGAATCGCATATGAAGTAAGAAAGAGAAAGAGAGAGAGAGAGAGAGAGAGAGAGAGAGAGAGAGAGAGAGGGAGGGAGAGAGAGAGAGAAAGAGGAAGAGATAGATAGATGGATAGATTTTATTATCGTCCTCGGAGGTCAAATATGACCTATGGGACCAAAGTTACATGTGATGTAGTATGTGTATGGCTGATGAGTGACTCTCGATGCTCCAAAATTGTAGTGATGAGAGTCACAATGGAGAGCCCACACTTTGGCTGGGAGAGGGAAGTGTGTAGGTCTAAGTTATGGCTGAAAATGTGAGAGAAGCAAGTTCGGATGTGATCAAAAGCTGAGCACTCTAGTAGTGTGTGGTACTCAGACTCTCGAACTTGCAGTGAGCATAATGTGCACAATCGATTTGACTCTTCTCCATTTCCCCAACGCCCTATCTCGCATCGAAGGAAATGGGAGCTAAGCCGAATTGCTACGATAGTGCGTATCGCGGACAAGGGAATAGGCTCAAGCATGTAAGTGTGAGTACGGCTTCCTCTCTCAGCGAAGAACATGATTTTGTAGTTGGGGGCAATATAGGTGGTGTAATGTATGAAGCGTGACCCACCGGATTTCTCCCAAGCCGTAATACATTGGCGTTGTAGAAAATTTTCATTCACTTGAGAGTCAATTGAAGCATCATGTAGCAAGTGTAATGCATCCCATCTCCCAAACCACTTCTTTATGTCTTGCATCCATCCCGTGCTCAAGATCTTGCTTTTATACGTCTTTTGAACTTTTTTGCTTGCTTCCCATGCAATTGTAGGAAGTCGATGTGAGGGGTTTTGACGCATCTTTATCATGTACTCCACAACCCTTTCCATGCCCATAACCTCAATTGGAAGAGATCCCGACTCAAGAAGTAGGAGCATATATGGTGTTTGTGTCTTAACTTGGAGAAAGTTTGTAAGAAAATGCTTTTGGACATTCTCAAACTCTTTCCAAGTAGACTTTGAGATGCTCCCTCCCCACACTTCAACTCCATAAAGAAGAACCGGTGTCACCAATGCATCAAAAAGATACTTCTTGAGAACCCAACACTTGATGTTTCCCGTATTACACATGTTCTCAAATGCATAATATGCTCTCTTTGCCGCTTCCAAACGACGCATAGCACATTCATGCCACTTGTGATTGGATGGAACCTCAAGGCCAAGGTACTTAAAGCTCTCAACAACTTCAAGTGTCTCGTTGTTGTACACAATGCATGGCTTCTCCTTATGGTTGGTTTTCACAAGCATAACCTTTGTTTTGGATTCATTTACAATCAGCCCACTATGCAAGCAAAAGTTCTCAAGGACAACCATAAGCTTTTGTGCATCTTCTAAAGTGTGTGCTAGAAGCACTACATCATCCGCATACAACAAAAGCATGATTACCGCATTGCAAATAGTGACCTCTTCAATGCCTTCTTCTTGCATAAAGTCAAGTACCATTTGTTCCAATTGATCAATGCATAGACCAAAGAGAGTTGGTGACAATGGACATCCTTGTTTAACCCCAATAGTGCTTACAAAAATTTCTGAAATTTCTCTTCCCATGCGCAATTGACAAATTACCTTCTCATAGATTCGAGAAACTGCAAGCATAAACTCACTTGGCACTTGGAGTTCGTCCATCCTTCTCCACAAATTGTTACGTGGAATCATATCAAAGGCTTTCTTAAAGTCCACAAAACAACAATACAATCGCTTGCCTTTCAACCGACTTTCCTCCATGAGAACACGAAGAGTGACAAGATGATCAATGGTGCTATGGCATCGACGAAAACCCGCTTGTCTCTTTGCACGCTTGTCATTCTATGCAGCTTAATCACTCAATTTCATCTCCATTATGCACCCAAACAACTTTGCCATAATAGACCCAATCATTATAGTCCAGTAGTTGCTTACATTCTTTACATCCCCTCCTTTATGCAAAGGCTTAACCCAATTAGTACTCCAATCATAAGGCATACCATGTTGAAGTGCAAGGTTTAACATATCACATATCCACTCATGCGTAAAATCTCCCGCCCATTTGATCATCTCCGGCTTGATACCTTGAAGATCTCCCGCTTTGCGAGTTGCCAACTTTTCAAGCCCACCGCATACATCCTCAATAGTAAAAAAAGACGGCATACATGGGAGTGAACCATAAAATGGCATTTTTTCAGTATTTTCTTGCTCATATAATTGCCTACAATGTGTGTACATATCCACTAGACTCAAGTTACCAAAATTCTCAACCCGCTTGCCTCTCAAGTTTCTCCAAAATCTTCCACATGCATGTGCATTTTCTTGGACTTGAAATTCTTGTTGCTTTACTTCCCATCTTCTTCTCTTCTTTTGAACCAATGCCTTGTATGTATGCAAATGACTTTGATAGTTGTCTTTGTCCATAGTTGCATCAAGCTTTATCAAGGACTTTCGAGCATCTTGACATTCTTTATCAAACCACCTTTTACGTGATCTATCTTTGTTGATACCATGGAGATGCTTTATGGCAAAGCATTCTTCCGCACAAGAACAAATAGCTTTCTTGAAAGCTTCCCATTTAGTTTCCAATGGTGCATCACATTGAAGCTTTGTCATCCATAATTTTTGCTCAACCATTTCAATGTACATTGGTGCCCGTTTGAAATCCATACATAGTGATAACTTCTCTTTCCTTTGGCTGAGATTATCATGCTTAGTTGCTTCTCCACATGAAAGGTCAATACATAAGGTGCGATTGTCGGATTCCGGGGTCCATTGACCAAACATAAAACTCTTTATGCGGTACATGATGGCTTCAGAGAGTAGCATATAGTCAATCACACTATCCCCATTATGTCTCCTACATGTAAATCCATTGGTTCCACTCCACAAAGATACACCATTGGCAATGAGCATACCCGTGCTATTACACATGTGTAAAAGTAACTTTCCATAGTGATCCGGCTCTTTCTCATCCATTGAAGTACGATCATACAAGTGAACTTCCTCCAACTCCCTTAAAATGTATGGCATATCAAATTGTTGAGTATCATGTTGCAATGTTTTTGTGCAAGCATTCATATCCCCAAATACAATAACATCACCTTCACCTTTGAAATAAGCAATGTCCTCTTCCAAATTAGAAAATGGTTGATCTCTATCCATGCAAGCATAAAAGGGAGAATCATGATGAGGAATGTAGCAACCGGCTACAAAAATGGGTGCTTTTTTTGGTGTCATAATTTTCAGCCATACATAACGTTTGTACTTGTCATCTTTCACAATTGATACAAAATCTTCCAATCCTTTCTTAACCATACATGCTAACCCTCCTTGTCCTCTTCGTTGCTTGAGATTCTTTGACCACATCAATGAATGTACATTGTCATCCTCCAAGCCGTTAATCCTTTGTGTATCATGCTCCCAAGTTTCAACAAGAAGTACAACATCGGCTTTGCTTGTTAATTCATCAATGCCAACCCCCGCATTCCATGGGTATCCATTACAATTCCAAAAGCATATTTTCAATTGTAACTGGGTCTCATAGGTCACGCATCCCTATTTGCTTGAGAGACTTGCCTCCTCCTTGGGCACATTTTCTTCATGAGAGATCTCCTTGTTTTTATTATTCTTTTCCTCATATGGCTTGCGACGTATATTTTGTTGCTTAATAGTGCGATCTTCACATACAAAACATTTTGTATCCCTCAAATAGATCCAACTATTATCAAGGATAATCTTTTGCTTTGTCTCATCTGGCATGGTGCATACAATTGGCCGTTCTCCCGAGCGAGGAGCTCCTTGCTTCCCCACTCTATGTGCTCCATAGACCATAACTCCGGACATGCCAAAGTGGGTTTTAAAGAAATCTTCAATAACAATGGCAAGAGAAGGAGGTGTCTCTAACTTCTCTTCGGGAATTCCACGAATAACAATGTTCTTGGAACGTCGCTCCCGTTCCTTCAACTCCTCCACATCCACATTCTCAACATTCTTTGTTTGAAGGATAGCTTGCATGAGTGAGAAATTAGAAACCACATTGCTACCACATACATCATCCCAAGACTTTTTTGTGCATACATTTTTCATGTCGCATACATCCCGGCTCATAGTGTCAAATTTCTTCTCTTTCAATACATGGTCATGCTCTACTTTGCTCATCCGCTCCTTCAAAGCATTCAAGTCCACAAGAGAGCGTTTACATTCCTTGACTTCCTCTTCAAGTTGCATCAAACGTGTTGTTTGCATCTCAAGTGTCCTCTTGAGATTCTCATTCTCAACCACAAGTACCCTTAGTGTGCCATTCTCCATTGCAAGTGCTCGTAAGTCTTCGCCTTGTTTGTTTACGGTCTCTTGCAATGATACCAAGTACGCCATGATCATGGTTTCCGATATCGTTGGTTGGGTGGTTGTGTTGCTATTTCCACACTTAGGAGATTTTGGATCATTTTCCACAATGGTTGTGGACCTTGTTGAAGAAGAACCCTTGCGAGTGCCGGAAGACATTGTATGTAAAAAAGGAGATGAGAATCAATTTTGTTGAACGTGTTCACTTCAAAAATGTTGCTACAGAAACATCTTCCATAACTCTGAAAATTTCTGTCTTTACATCAGTGCGTAGAGGACTTCGTGCTCTTCGATTGAGGCTATAGATCACCCAAATCGGAGTTCGGATGAAGAAGTTATGATCGAGAGAGAGAGAGAGAGTGCTTCCACTATCGAAGCTCCAAAAGAGGATGATCATTGCAAAGGATCACCTCTCTCCTATGCTAAGGGAGCATGATGCCTTCATCTTGTTTGACCATGGCTCTACTCACAACTTAATATCAATGGAGTTGGCCACCAAGTTGGGCATTCAAGCTTTCAAGATGGGAGATATTGTAACTGTCAATACAGCTTTCAAGGGGCAGCAAGCCGAGAGAGAGAGAGAGAGAGAGAGAGAGAGAGAGAGAGAGAGAGAGAGAGAGAGAGAGAGAGAGAGAGAGAGAGAATGGAAGAGAGAGAGAGGGAGATAGAAAGAGAAAGAGAGAAATAGAGAGAGAGAGAGAGAGGGAGAGAGGGAGATAGAAAGAGAAAGAGAGGAATAGAGAGAGAGAGATAGAGGGGGGAGAGAGAATAGAGAGAGGGACAGGGAGAGAAATAGAAAGAGGGAGAGAGGGAGCACTACAGCACGTTGTGCGGAACTCGACGTTTGTACCGATGCAAATAAACGTGGTCTAAAATTAAAATGCATCGAGTAAGCATCCATATATGTGTCGGACTCATATCATTGGTATACACGTCGGTATAATCACTTTCTATATCGACGAGTATACCGACGCTTATACCGATGCCTATACAGACGCGTATACGAACGAGTATACCCACGCCTATACCGACTCCTGTAGAGACACTTGTATAGATGCCTGTACATATGCACATACCGACGTCTGCACCTGCAAATTTTTTTAAGCAGAGAGGAGTGCCATTTGTTGCTACATGTGCTATAGTAAGAGAGGCACAACCTCTCTACTCAAAAGAAGAAGGCAAATGTAATCGCACTTTGCATTAAGATAGATTGATAGTGCATCATAAAAAATAAAGAACTGTTAAGCAATCAACCATTAATACGAAATTGGAAATTGCAATAATCAAAACCATTATAACCATAAGTATTACCATTGCCATAAATAAACACAAAACTATAAGTATAACCCTAATGATAACCGTAAAATAAACCATAAGCTTGAATTTAAACATAATGATTACCTTAAACACAAACAAAAAATAACCTTAACCAATGCCAATGATATAATCATAAACAAAATCATGACCATTGCCACTATCATAACCATAAACATAAGCATAAGCATGACCATAAAAGGGTATCAAAACCATAACCATTGCCACTGACATAACTATATATATACCATATCCAAAACCGTTGTTAACACCATAATCGTTGCCACTATCATAAGTATAAGCATGAGCATAAACATAACCATAACCATAACCATAACCATAAACATTATCATAAGCATAAGCATAACAATAAAGGTATTGTTAGAACCACAAACATTTTCATTATGTGCATCATAAGCTTAATCATAATCAGAAATAGTGATTATGTGTGTGTATTTAAGTGTATGCATGTGTGTGCTTATGTGTGTGTGCATGAAAGAAAAAGAAGAAGCACTCACACTTAAAGAATGTGAGTGTGCGAGAAGTACAAAGAATCAAGCAAATACCTGCAAAAACAAAGCATAAACATTTTTATCACACATAGAAACACAAATGTTATGTGTATGTGTGTATACATGAAATAAAAAGAAGGAGCACTTACATTTAGAGAATGTGAGTGTTCGAGAAGTATGAAGGGTTAAGCAAATACGTGCAAAAACAAAGCATAAGCATTTTGTTATTGACACAACGAAACACAAATTTCTCACACAAATACAACAAAAAAACGTACGTTCTTTGTGTAGAAATGTGTGGAAGCATAGATGAGAAGTCGGAAGAGGCAAGTCCATGAAGGTCTGCAAGGAGGGAGGAGGAGATGGGGAGGAGCTGTGGAGGCGGCGGCTGTGTGAAAAAGAGAGAAAACACAAAAAATGAGCTCTCCAGTATTGTAAAGCAGCAGGTCGTCGTTACAGACGTCTATATAGGTGTTGATATAGACATCGGTATACACATCGGTACATGTGTCGATAAAAAAAAATGTTGGTATAAGTGTCGGTATGGGCATCTGTATATGTGTTGGTATTGGCGTCGATATAGGCGTTGGTATGAGCGTCGGTACATGTGTCGATATATGTGACAGAGTTTAAAAACTAAATTTTGAATCGAGCAATGTCTCCCTCCATCTTTATCAACACTTATATTGGCGCCCGCCATCGACGTAAAAAAAATGGCATCGGTAACCAAGTGATTCCTTGTAGTGGAGAAGGAAACAGAGAGAGTAGATAGACAGGGAGAGAAAAAGAAAGAGAGAGAGAGAGAGAGAGAGAGAGAGAGAGAGAGAGAGAGAGAGAGAGAGAGAGAGAGAGAGAGAGAGAGGGAGAGATAGAGGGAAAAGAGGGAGAGAGAGAGAGAGAGAGAGAGAGGGGGAAAGATAGAGGGAAAAGAGGAGAGAGAGAGAGAGAGAGAGAGAGAGAGAGAGAGAGAGAGAGAGAGAGAGAGAGAGAGAGAGAGAGAGAGAGAGAGATAGATAGATAGATAGATAGATGGATAGATAGATTTTATTATCGGCCTCGGAGGTCAAATATGACCTATGGAACCAAAGTTACATGTGATGTAGTATGTGTATGGCTGATGAGTGCCTCTCGATGCTCCAAAATTGTAGTGATGAGAGTTGCAATGGAGAGCCCACACTTTGGCTGATAGAGGAAAGTGTGTAGGTCTAAGTTATGGCTGAAAATGTGAGAGAAGCAAGTTCGGAAGTGATCAAAAGCTGAGCACTCTAGTAGTGTGTGGTACTCAGACTCTCGAACTTGCAGTGAGCATAATGTGCACAATCGATTTGACTCTTCTCCATTGCCCCAACGCCCTATCTCGCATCGAAGGAAATGGGAGCTGAGCCGAATTGCTGCGATAGTGCGTATCGCGGACAAGGGAATAGGCTCAAGCATGTAAGTGTGAGTACGGTTTCCTCTCTCAGCGAAGAACATGGTTTTGTAGTTGGGGGCAATATAGGTGGTGTAATGTATGAAGTGTGACCCACCGGATTTCTCCCAAGCCATAATACATTGGCGTTGTAGAAAAGGTTCATTCACTTGAGAGTCAATTGAAGCATCATGTAGCAAGTGTAATGCATCCCATCTCCCAAACCACTTCTTTATGTCTTGCATCCATCCCGTGCTCAAGATCTTGCTTTTATGCGTCTTTTGAACTTTTTTGCTTGCTTCCCATGCAATTGTAGGAAGTCGATGTGAGGGGTTTTGACGCATCTTTATCATGTACTCCACAACCCTTTCCATGCCCATAACCTCAATTGGAAGAGATCCCGACTCAAGAAGTAGGAGCATATATGGTGATTGTGTCTTAACTTGGAGAAAGTTTGTAAGAAAACGCTTTTGGACATTCTCAAACTCTTTCCAAGTAGACTTTGAGATGCTCCCGCCCCACACTTCAACTCCATAAAGAAGAACCGGTGTCACCAATGCATCAAAAAGATACTTCTTGAGAACCCAACACTTGATGTTTCCCGCATTACACATGTTCTCAAATGCATAATATGCTCTCTTTCCCGCTTCCAAACGACGCATAGCACATTCATGCCACTTGTGATTAGATGGAACCTCAAGGCCAAGGTACTTAAAACTCTCAACAACTTCAAGTGTCTCGTTGTTGTACACAATGCATGGCTTCTTCTTATGGTTGGTTTTCAGAAGCATAACCTTTGTTTTGGATTCATTTACAATCAGCCCACTATGCAAGCAAAAGTTCTCAAGGACAACCATAAGCTTTTGTGCATCTTCTAAAGTGTGTGCTAGAAGCACTACATCATCCGCATACAACAAAAGCATGATTACAGCATTGCAAATAGTGACCTCTTCAATGCCTTCTTCTTGCATAAAGTCAAGTACCATTTGTTCCAATTGATCGATGCATAGACCAAAGAGAGTTGGTGACAATGGACATCCTTGTTTAACCCCAATAGTGCTTACAAAAATTTCTGAAATTTCTATTCCCATGCGCAATTGACAAATCACCTTCTCATAGATTCGAGAAACCGCAAGTATAAACTCACTTGGCACTTGGAGTTCTTCCATCCTTCTCCACAAATTGTTACATGGAATCATATCAAACGCTTTCTTAAAGTCCACAAAACAACAATACAATCGCTTGCGTTTCAACCGACTTTCCTCCATGAGAACACGAAGAGTGACAAGATGATCAATGGTGCTATGGCATCGACGAAAACCCGCTTGTCCCTTTGCACGCTTGTCATTCTCTTCAGCCCAATCACTCAATTTCATCTCCATTATGCACCCAAACAACTCTTCCATAAGAGACCCAATCATTATAGTCTGGTAGTTGCTTACATTCTTTACATCCCCTCCTTTATGCAAAGGCTTAACCCAATTAGTACTCCAATCATAAGGCATACCATGTTGAAGTGCAAGGTTGAACATATCACACATCCACTCATGGGTAAAATCTCCTGTCCATTTGATCATCTCCGGCTTGATACCTTGAAGATCTCCCGCTTTGCGAGTGGCCAACTTTTCAAGCCCACCGCATAAATCCTCAATAGTAAAAAAAGACGGCATACGTGGGAGTGAACCATAAAATGGCATTTTTTCAGTATTTTCTTGCTCATATAATTGCCTACAATGTGTGTACATATCCACTAGACTCGAGTTACCAAAATTCTCAACCCGCTTGCCTCTCAAGTTTCTCCAAAATCTTCCACATGCATGTGCCTTTTCTTGGACTTGAAATTCTTGTTGCTTTACTTCCCATCTTCTTCTCTTCTTTTGAATCAATGCCTTGTATATATGCAAATGACTTTGATAGTTGTCTTTGTCCATAGTTGCATCAAGATTTATCAAGGACTTTCGAGCATCTTGACATTCTTTATCAAACCACCTTTTGCGTGATTTAGCTTTGTTGATACCATGGAGATGCTTTATGGCAAAGCATTCTTCCGCACAAGAACAAATAGCTTTCTTGAAAGCTTCCCATTTAGTTTCCAATGGTGCATCACATTGAAGCTTTGTCATCCATAATTTTTGCTCAACCATTTCAATGTACATTGGTGCCCGTTTGAAATCCATTACAATTCCAAAAGCATATTTTCAATTGTAACTGGGTCTCATAGGTCACGCATCCCTATTTGCTTGAGAGACTTGCCTCCTCCTTGGGCACATTTTCTTCATGAGAGATCTCCTTGTTTTTATTATTCTTTTCCTCATATGGCTTGCGACGTATATTTTGTTGCTTAATAGTGCGATCTTCACATACAAAAAATTTTGTATCCCTCAAATAGATCCAACTATTATCAAGGATAATCTTTCGCTTGGTCTCATCTGGCATGGTGCATACAATTGGCCGTTCTCCCGAGCGAGGAGCTCCTTGCTTCCCCACTCTATGTGCTCCATAGACCATAACTCCGGACATGCCAAAGTGGGTTTTAAAGAAATCTTCAATAACAATGGCAAGAGAAGGAGGTGTCTCTAACTTCTCTTTGGGAATTCCACGAATAACAATGTTCTTGGAACGTCGCTCCCGTTCCTTCAACTCCTCCACATCCACATTCTCAACATTCTTTGTTTGAACCATAGCTGGCATGAGTGAGGAATTAGAAACCACATTGCTACCACATACATCAGCCCAAGACTTGTTTGTGCATACGTTTTTCATGTCGCATACATCCCGGCTCATAGTGTCAAATTTCTCCTCTTTCAATACATGGTCATGCTCTACTTTTCTCATCCGCTCCTTCAAAGCATTCAAGTCCACAAGAGAGCGTTTACATTCCTTGACTTCCTCTTCAAGTTGCATCAAACGTGTTGTTTGCATCTCAAGTGTCCTCTTGAGATTCTCATTCTCAACCACAAGTACTCTTAGTGTGCCATTCTCCATTGCAAGTGCTCGTAAGTCTTCGCCTTGTTTGTTTACGGTCTCTTGCAATGATACCAAGTACGCCATGATCATGGTTTTCGATGTCGTTGGTTGGGTGGTTTTGTTGCTATCTCCGCACTTGAGAGATTTTGGATCATTTTTCACAATGGTTGTGGACCTTGTTGAAGAAGAAGAACCCTTGCGAGTGCCGGAAGACATTGTATGTAAAATAGGAGATGAGAATCAATTTTGTTGAACCTGTTCACTTCGGAAATGATGCTACAGAAACGCCTTCCATATTTTTGAAAATTTCTGTCTTTACATCAATGCGTAGAGGACTTTGTGCTCTTCGATTGAGGCTATAGATCACCCAAATCGGAGTTCCGATGAAGAAGTTATGATCAAAAGAGTGGATTGCTGTCTACTAGGTCAAAAAACGGCTGAGAGAGAGAGAGAGAGAGAGAGAGAGAGAGAGAGAGAGAGAGAGAGAGAGAGAGAGAGAGAGAGAGAGAGAGGTATGTGCCAAGAGGACTACATCATCGGCATAAAGCAAAAGCATGATCACCGCATTTCTGATCTTAACCTCTTCTATGCCTTCTTGCTGCATAAATTTAAAAAGCATGCATTCCAATTCATCAATGAGTAGAATCACATATGAAGCAAGAAAGAGAAAGAGAGAGAGAGAGAGAGAGAGAGAGAGAGAGAGAGAGAGAGAGAGAGAGAGGGGGGAGGGAGAGAGAGAGGAAAAGAGAGAAGGAGAGAGAGAGAGAGAGAGAGAGAGAGAGAGAGAGAGAGAGAGAGAGAGAGAGAGAGAATGGAAGAGAGAGAGAGAGGGAGAGAGAAAGAGAAAGAGAGGAATAGAGAGAGAGGGAGAGAGGGAGATAGAAAGAGAAAGAGAGGAATAGAGAGAGAGAGATAGAGGGGGGAGAGAGAATAGAGAGAGGGAGAGGGAGAGAAATAGAAAGAGGGAGAGAGGGAGCACTACAACACGTTGTGCGGAACTCGACGTTTGTACCGACGCAAATAAACGTGGTCTAAAATTAAAATGCATCGAGTAAGCATCCATATATGTGTCGGACTCGTATCATTGGTATACACGTCGGTATAATCACTTTCAATATCGACGAGTATACCGACGCTTATACCGATGCCTATACAGACGCGTATAGGAACGAGTATACCCACGCTTATACCGACTTCTGTAGAGACACTTGTTTAGATGCCTGTACATATGCACATACCGATGTCTGCACCTGCAAATTTTTTTAAGCAGAGAGGAGTGCCATTTGTGGCTACATGTGCTATAGTAACAAAGGCACAACCTCTCTACTCAAAAGAAGAAGGCAAATGTAATCGCACTTTGCATTAAGATAGATTGATAGTGCATCATAAAAAAATAAAGAATTGTTAAGCAATCGACCATAAATACGAAATTGGAAATTGCAATAATCAAAACCATGAGAACCATAAGTATTACCATTGCCATAAATAAACACAAAACTATAAGTATAACCCTAATGATACCCATAAAATAAAGCATAATCTTGAATTTAAACATAAGGATTACCTTAAACATAAACAACAAATAACCTTAACCAATGCCAATGATATAATCATAAACAAAATCATGACCATTGCCACTATCATAACCATAAACATAAGCATAAGCATGACCATAAAAGGGTATCAAAACCATAACCATTGCCACTGACATAACTATATATATACCATATCCAAAACCGTTGTTAACACCATAATCGTTGCCACTATCATAAGTATAAGCATAAGCATAAACATAACCATAACCATAAGCATAACAATAAAGGTATTGTTAGAACCACAAACATTTCCATTATGTGCATCATAAGCTTAATCATAATCATAAATAGTGATTATGTGTGTGTATTTATGTGTATGCATGTGTGTGCTTATGCGTGTGTGCATGAAAGAAAAAGAAGAAGCACTCACACTTAAAGAATGTGAGTGTGCGAGAAGTACAAAGAATCAAGCAAATACCTGCAAAAACAAAGCATAAACATTTTTATCACACATAGAAACACAAATGCTATGTGTATGTGTGTATGCATGAAATAAAAAGAAGGAGCACTTACATTTAGAGAATGTGAGTGTTCGAGAAGTACGAAGGGTTAAGCAAATACGTGCAAAAACAAAGCATAATCATTTTGTTATTGACACACCCAAACACAAATTTCTCACACAAATACAACAAAAAAACGTACGTTCTTTGTGTAGAAATGTGCGGAAGCATAGATGAGAAGTCGGAAGAGGCAAGTCCATGAAGGTCTGCAAGGAGGGAGGACGAGATGGGGAGGAGCTGTGGAGGCGGCCGCGGTGTGGAAAAGAGAGAAAACACAAAAAATGAGCTTGGGTATTGTAAAGCAGCAGGTCGTCGTTACAGACGTCTATATAGGTGTTGATATAGACATCGGTATACACATCGGTACATGTGTCGATTAAAAAAAATGTTGGTATAAGTGTCGGTATGGGGATTGGTATATGTGTTGGCATTGGCGTTGATATAGGCGTTGGTATGAGCGTCGGTACATGCGTCGATATATGTGACAGAGTTTAAAAACTGAATTTTGAATCGAGCAATGTCTCCTTCCATCTTTATCAACGCTTATATTGGCGCCCGCCATCGACGTCAGAAAAATGGCATCGGTTACCAAGTGATCCCTTGTAGTGGAGAAGGAAACAGAGAGAGTAGATAGAGAGGGAGAGAAAAAAAGAGATAGATAGATGTTATTATCGTCCTCGGAGGTTAAATATGACCTATGGGACCAAAGTTACATGTGATGTAGTATGTTTATGGTTGATGAGTGACTCTCGATGCTCCCAAATTGTAGTGATGAGAGAGAGAGAGAGAGAGAGAGAGAGAGAGAGAGAGAGAGAGAGAGAGAGAGAGAGAGAGAGAGAGAGAGAGAGAGAGAGAGGTATGTGCCAAGAGCACTACATCATCAGCATAAAGCAAAAGCATGATCACCGCATTTCTGATGTTAACCTCTTCTATGCCTTCTTGCTGCATAAAATTAAGAACCATGTATTCCAATTCATCAATGAGTAGAATCGCATATGAAGCAAGAAAGAGAGAGAGAGAGAGAGAGAGAGAGAGAGAGAGAGAGAGAGAGAGAGAGAGAGAGAGAGGGAGGGAGAGAGAGAGAAAGAGGAAGAGAGAGAGAGAGAGAGAGAGAGAGAGAGAGAGAGAGAGAGAGAGAGAGAGAGAGAGAGAATGGAAGAGAGAGAGAGAGAGGGAGAGAGGGAGATAGAAAGAGAAAGAGAGGAATAGAGACAGAGAGATAGAGGGGAGAGAGAGAGAGAGAGAGAGAGAGAGAGAGAGAGAGAGAATGGAAGAGAGAGAGAGAGAGAGAGGGAGAGAGGGAGATAGAAAGAGAAAGAGAGAAATAGAGAGAGAGAGAGAGAGAGAGAGAGGGAGAGAGGGAGATAGAAAGAGAAAGAGAGGAATAGAGAGAGAGAGAGAGATAGAGGGGGGAGAGAGAATAGAGAGAGAGAGGGAGAGGAATAGAAAGAGGGGGAGAGGGAGCACTACAACACGTTGTGCGGAACTCGACGTTTGTACCAACGCAAATAAACATGCTCTGTGTGCTCCTTGCCGCACTGTCGAAGCAAGGGATTTGCCTATCACTGTGTGCGAGCCACAGACGGCTCCAAGCACACAACTAGCGTAACTAGTAAGCTCAAAAGAGGGAATGGTGTGTCACTCACCGCTCTATGCTCCTGCCGTGGAGGATTCCCTGTCGCGAAGAAGAAGGAGACGCCGCTACGTCGCGCTCAACCGCTGCACCGTCGTCGTGCCGCCGCAATGCTCGATTGCACTCTCTCTCTCTCTCTCTCACATACACACACACACAAGGAGGTGAAGAAGAAGAGGATGGAGATGGAGATGGAGCAAGAGCACTCTTCTATTGCACAAATGAGAGAATGAGTGAATTTTAGGTTTAGTTGGCTTTTATATGAGCTCACTCCATTCACACTTGGGCGCCCATGCTTAGCTAACTAATCCCTTGAATGTCCCAGTTAGAGTGCGCCTCTCATCGGCGATCACTCTTACCCTTTTCCTATTGGACCGACAAGCCCGGTACCCGACTCTACCAAATAAATAATACAATGTCCACCGTAGGTTACAACGTCCGTCTCGTAGGTGATAGGGTGTCCGTGAGCCGTGAGGGTTAACATGTCCCCCTTCCTGATGTAGATTCCGTCCTCGGAAGCTATTGAGTTGAAGCTCGTTGGTCGAGGTGGAAGAGCATTTGAGATGAATGTCCTTAGCCTTCATTAGTCACTGCAAAATCAAACAACATTGCACAGTAATTGCATTCTCATAAGTGATTAAAAGGCATATGCAATTTTAGGCAGACAATTGATTGGTAACAGTATTTTAAACAATTGGCTGCAATAAGCATCAAATTGCAATGTAATCAAATGCATAAACAGATGTAAAGGTAAAAAATTAAACAAGTCTGGGGTCGCTAATTTAACGGTCGAAAAGCACTAGAGATCGACTATTAATACCATGGGTAAGCTTCTTAATTTTCTTTGGTTAATTAAGTTGTTTAATCGCAAGAGCCAAGTATTTCATGTTCGAGGGCTGACTAGAGGCTATACCTAGAGGACCTTGTAGTTAAGCTACGATAAAAGGAATTTCTCATGAAATCATCGCCTGACTGATTACCTTTTCTTTGACCCCCCAAAGTCTTTTCATAGTGATTCAATTTGATGTGTGTGCTTATTTTGTATGCCTTGGGTTTTTTTCTTTTCAAGGAAAAGCGCCCACACTGGGAACCTCTAGGGCTCTAGTACCATAGGCAATACATGTGAGTGAAGTACCAAATCAAGCTGAGATTTCTCTTCCAGCTTAAGATTTTACATTGTGGCACTTTGATTTTTTGTTTGTTCATTTTCAACATTTTAATTTTGTAACTTTGGGGGGTCATATAACACTGATACACCTCCCCAGGCTCATCACACTAGTAAACTCCCTTTATAATACTTAAGCTAAAGGTCAATAGGGTCAAGCCCACTAGAAAGCCCTAGTACATTTCACACAATGCTGCCTAAATCGGATTAAGAACCTAAGTAACCATTGATTATTAGGAAGGCATTCCCCATGGTATTAAGAGAAGATCTCTAACACCTAACTTGGTCAAACTAGCTTAGTCGGACTGCTTGATTTTTAAAACTAGACAAGTGATTATGACAAACAATTACATTGAATTAAATGTTTGATACTAAGCAAATGCGGTGAATATTAGGTACCAATCACAATTAAAGCAGACAATCATAGATGCAAAAAAGATAAGGGGCAATGCTAATGGACAAGAAACACCTGTTTGTGTCGATGGTCGCGCTTGATTTGAAGAGTGAGTCGAGATAAAGATTCCATGAAGTTCCAAATCCTATCAATAGCAACACGCTCCTGTACACACTAGGAAACAAAAGGAATACCTCCAGGAGGCACATTAGTGGGAAAAGGTACCAACACTTATTGAACACAACAAAAAACATAAGGAACCCTAACCTAATTATTTGCACTCTCCCTAGAGAGTCAAGGGAATAGGATATTGTAGAGGTTGGGGGGAAACCCTAAGGCTAAACCCCTATCCTCGTCGTCGAGATAAACAAATTCATCATCCATGAGACCATATGTGCCATCCGTGTAGTCCTGTAAATTTTCTTCTTCATCATAGGTGCCCATGTTTACTAAGAAGGTCACTAGACGCCTATAGTCGAGGAAAGTGAGTGAGTGATGATTGTCAGAAAACACTCCCCCCTTCCTTGGGTAGATCATATCGTTTGAAATGATGTCGTCACCCTTTGAAACCAGTTGTTCCAAGTTGTTATAGGTGAAGATTTTTGCCAGTAGTTTTCTATTACCTTAGGTGCCTCGTTGAGTTGCAAGGGTGGTAAGGTACTCTCCCAAGATCGAATTTGAAGTGGTTCATCAGGTGATTCTTGAACACTGGAAGGTGTGGATTCCTTTGTAGCTTCATGGAGGTCCTCTACTGTAGGTGGAGGCTGTGTAGAAGCTTTTACCTCTATGGATGTATTACATGAGGAGCTAGAAGATTCATGGAACTCCCCCCTTCCTGAGCTAGGTGGAATAAATTGGTTTTGCCTTGGAGCCCAAACTAGCTCTGGACTAGGTGTGTAGCATTCTGTGATCTTTCCCTTCCCACGGTCTGCCATTGGCTTTAGCGTTACACTGTTTGACTCATATGGGTTTGTTTTCGATAGGGAAGGACACCTTTTACGTTTAGGTACCCGGATTTGCTCATTTCCATCATAGTAGCCTTGGGATTCTAATAGTCGTTTTGGAATCCATCGTGATTTGGTCTTGAACTTCCTAGAGCGCGCTCTTGGTTTTCCAGGGAGATTTTTTCTTGGAATGGATGGGAGGGTTGAGGTAGTTGGAAGTAAGGCCTTGGGGACCCATTGATATGTACTCTTAGGTCGTGCAGGTTGAGTACTTGAAATATTACTGCTTGCTGCAATTACAAGTGTTGAAGTGCTAGGTTCATGGGTAGCCGGCAAGGACGAGTTAACCACCTTGGCTTGTGAATGTTGGCTATCCTTCAACTTTGCTAGAGTTTGCAACGTAGGTGACTTTTCTTGAATGATAGGGGTAAGAGTCGGTGGTCGCGTCGTGACACTACCAGTATCCCAATCAATAGATTATTTGGTTGCCAACATCCACGTGCATCCCAGGTTTACGTTGCCTTCCATAGCTCTCGCGGGCATGACTAGAAACCTCTGCACTATGCTTCCATCGTCATAGACAACAGGGGTCTGAAGGACTCCACGAATAGCACTTTTCTTTTTATTAATGCCCTTGACTTGCATCGTACTCGGGGATAGGGTCGGTTTCCCTAATTGACACCAAACTCCATAGGATAACAAATTGTGTTTAGCTCCCGTATCTAATAAGGCATTGTATAGTACTTTCCCATAGGGGCTATTTAGCTCAATTGGGTATCGTAGGGGTGGCTCAGATTCTAATGAGTCGTCATCTGTGTCCTCGAAAAATGTTTGGGTGATTCCCATATTAGCCTCTCGCTGGCGTCTAAGACGTTGTTGTCGTTCTCGAGCCTCAACTCTTGCTCGGATTTTTCTAAGCTCTGCTTGTTCCTTGGCAACCTTCTTTTGATGGATGGCTTGCAACTCTTCCTGGACTAGAGGATCATAATATCTTTTGAATTTACTCCCATTAAGGAATCCAATGGTTTCAACTCCATCTAGAGTCTCCACACGAATGGTACCTTGCGGGGTAATTTCACACACTCGATATGGTCCCTTACCAGCGTATTTCAATTTCTTCTTTTCATTACGTACCCCGTACATAAGAACTTTATCACCAACCTTGATGTCTTTATCCTTTAAATGTCTATCAAACCACTTCTTTCTCCTATCCTTCTCCACTAGAGCATTTTGCACAGCTAATTGCCTCTCTTCATCTAGCCTTTCCAGGATATATAATCGCTCCACTAAGGGGTTACCATCCCAACCTTCTTGAGAAGCTACTCGAAGACTAGGAATGACAAACTCCCATGGCATAACTGCTTCTTGGCCATACACCATCTTAAACGGTGTGCAATTAATAGCAACTTTATACGCAGTACGATAAGCCCATAAAGCTGATGTAAGCTTTATGTCCCAATCAGTGCGATGAGCCTCAACTGTCTTTGTCAAAATGGAGATGAGAGTTTTGTTGGTACTCTCAGCTTGGCCATTTGCTTGGGGATAATAGGGTGTAGACTTGTGGTGAGATATCATGAAGTTTGATGTGAGTTCTTTTATTACTTCATTTATAAAATGAGTTCCATTGTCACTCACAAGTTCAAAGGGGCATCCAAAACGTGTGATAATGTTCTCAAAGAGGAACTTAGCTGTTGTTTTTGCATCCGCCTTTCGTGTTGCTTTTGCTTCAGCCCACTTGGTTACATAGTCGATAGCCACAATGATATATCGTGATTGCGTGTTACGTGCAGCCGGACTAATCGGTCCTACAAAGTCTAAGCCCCACTTTTCAAATGGTTGGGTTACCTTGATGGTATGTAAAGGCATCCTATCCCCTCTTTGTGGCTTCTTGAAGCGTTGGCATTCATCACATCCCTTTGCAAAAAGTGATGCATCCTTAAACAGAGTGGGCCACCAATAGCCTGTCTGTAAGATCTTTCGGGCAGTCAACTTTCCTGAAAAGTGACCACCAACTACGCCCATGTGTGCCTCTTGTAGAATATATAAATACTCATCCTCGCGGGCACATCGTCTAAGAACATCATCTTTTCCTCTCTTATAGAGAGTTCCAGCCAGTAAGCAATAGGGTTCGCATTCCTTGATTAATTTTTGAGCTATATCTTTTCGCAGCTCTTTGGGTGGAAAACCATTAACTAAGAAGTTAACAATCTTTTCACTCCATTCAGGCATTGTCTCAACAATGAACAAAGGAGTATCAGGCAATTCATCATCAAACCCCGTAGGAGCTTTGCCATTAGGGATACGAGATAAATGATCCGCCATGACATGTTTCCTCCCAGGCCTCACAACAACGGTGAAGTCAAACTCAAGAAGAATTAACAACCATCGTGTAATTCGACCTGTGGAACACGGCTTGTTTACCAAATATAGCAATGCTTGATGATCAACATAAAACACAAACTTGGTAGCAAGAAGGTAATAGCGAAATTTCTTTACTGCGTAAATCATAGCTAGACCTTCGCGCTCTGTAGTAGTGTAGTTCATCTCGGCATCATTTAATTGGCGACTTGCAAAGCTAATAGGGTAGTCCAATTTATGTTCTTCTGGTTGAGTTAGAACACACCCAATAGCAAAATTTGATGCATCAATATGCACATGAAAAGGTACATTCCAATCAGGTGTTCGCAGGATTGGAGCACTTGTTAGGGCCTTCTTTAATAACTCATAAGATTGATGACATTCTTCCGTCCAGTGAAACTCGATAAGAAGCTTGTACAATGGACGCGCTATCTCGGCAAAGTTTAAAATAAACCTTCGATAATAACCAACATGGCCCATAAATCTTTGAACTCCTTTATAGTTAGTAGGTGGTGGCAAATCGGCAATGGCTTTAATCTTACTCTCATCTGTGGATATCCCATTCTTGGACACTATATGCCCTAGAATGACTCCATGATTAACCCAAAATTGGCATTTGAAAGGGTTCAATGAGATGCAATAAAATCTGCACCTTTCAAATATTTTTCGTAGATATAACAAATGCTTCTCCCAAGAAGAATAAACACAAAGGTCGTCTAGGAAAGCTTCACAAAACTCCCTTAGAAATTCTTTAAACGCAGTGTTTATTAATCGTTGGAATGTAGCAGGGGCATTTGTTAAGCCAAAAGCCATAACACGAAATGCAAACACTCCAAACTCTGTGATAAAAGAAGATTTAGCTTGGTCCTCTAATGCAATTGTGATTTGATTGTAACCAGAGTACCCATCTAAAAAGCTATAAGCTTCCTTGCCCGCAACTCGTTCAAGCACATGTTCTGAATATGGCAAGGGATAATGATCTCTCCTAGTAGCTGCATTAACTTTCTTGAGGTCCACGCACACTCTTAGTTTCCCATTCTTTTTTGGCACAATGACTATTGGAGAAACCCATTCTGAGTGCTCAATAGGGTATATGAATCCACATTGGATAAGTTTTTCAATCTCCTCTTGTACAATTTTGGCATACTTAGGATTCATTGGATAGGGTCGTTATTGGATGGGTTTAGCAATGTTGATCATGGGAATTGTATGTTGCACCACAGAAGGTGGAACGCCCTTCATGTCATGATATGTCCAAGCAAAGATATCCTTGTATTCCTTGAGGAGCTCCTTAAGTACAGCCTCTTCAGTTTCGGTAAGGTCTTGAGCAATAAAGACTGGTTTAGACTCCTCACCTGGTTCTGTTAATTCTATCTCTTTAACTACCGCTGGACCATCATAGACTCCACTGCTTCCATTGGTAGGTATTCGTTGGGCTTTGGCATACACAACCTTTCGCTCCCCCGTGGTATAAGATTTAAAATGTTCAGGAGCCGTATGTAAGTCAGCAGGCTCTTGTCCTGACGGAGACCTTTCTTTTAGTTCTTCCTCCTTTTGTTGTTGTGCTAACTCTCGGTTTTGACGTCTTCTTATAGTTCGACTCAATTTTGGCTCTGTAACCTCCAATTGAGCGAGGTCAATGGGTCGCGGGCTGCACCACATGACACTCTGGAGATGTTCACCCCAATTGTCTACTAGCTTTCGATGAGCATCACATGCCCCTAGATAGCTAAGCCATTCTGCAGTAGATATTTCCTTGTTTATCCTAGCTCTCACATTTTCTCGATATCGTCGTCTCTTATATGACCTTTGTTTCTTGTTAAGGTTTTGATTTTGGTAAATGTTTGAACTCGACTCGCCTGATAGGTCTTCGCTTGTATCTTCTTTATTCTCATATAAATTACCATAGATGGTCGTACTAGGCCTTGAGTGTTCAGTTTCTATACTGGGTTCACTCGATGTTTCCTCAGGTTCTGAATCCATTTCTCCCTGAGATTCCATTTCTGATGTGTATTGGCCTGAAGCCTTTGAGGAATCATCGGTTTCACTCTCAGGTAGGTGTGCCTCTTTCTTATCATCGGATGTTACATGCGCTACACCTAACATGTTTACTGGTGCAATGTGTGGTATCTCTTCCCCATCTGGTGTTACCCAGGTTGTTCCTCTAGCTCCCCATGTATCTATAGTTGCCGCTAGGTGTACCCAATCGACATTGTCTGACTCAGCCATTCCAGGTAGGATATCCATATAAGGAGAATTCTCCCCAATATCCGTGTCTTCGTTACACGTGTAACAATATTGTAATGGAGCTGAGTGAATTTTTGTGTCTGATCGATTATCAATGATGAATTTATTTCCTAGAGGATGCGTTCGACCACTTAAAAGATCAACTCGAATGACAGAGTCTTGGAACTGTAAGTAGACGTGGTTTTTGGACCAGTCATGCACCATTTTTTCTTCCCTCATGAATGGACGCCCTAAGATCATCTCAAATGACATAGGATGCTTGGAAAAATCCATAACAATGAAAGTCTACCTTACCTTGTGTCCCAAGACCTTGATTCTGAGATCCTTTAGCATACCAATAGGCGTAACAATAGATCCATTAGCCATTTTTACCACTACGCTTGTGGCTTCAAGGTGAGGTCTCCCCATAGACTCCCAACAACTCTTTGTCACCATGCTGACTCCCGCACCACCGTCAAGGACCCCCTTTACAGTTAATCCTTTAGTAGTGATTGGTAGAGTAGCATTAGATTCATCACCTTCAAAGTATTGCCCCAATTTGTTAACGAGTATTTCAATTACAGATTCATGTCCCGCTAGGTCAGATGGTGGTGCTAAATGTTCCTCATCATTCATTACTGAGTCAGGTTTGTTCATATGTGCAAACTGTGGTAATCTGGCTTGTAATTCTCCATTGAGGAAGGCTCGAAGAGCTGAGACTAGCTCGGGGTCTTTATATAGTTTGGACATGATGGTGGTTCTAACTTCTGAAGACATGAAATCCATCAATTTGGCAATGTTTAACGGCACCTTTTGGCCTTGAGTCCCTTGACATGGGGAAGATGGGATCTCCATTTCTTCGATAGGATTAGGTAGTCCCTTTGTAAACATTCTTTCCATCAAGAAGTGAGTACGCCCACTTTCCCATGACTTTAAGTCACTTTCTTCTTGGATGAGACTAGGTATGTCCAAGGGTCTATGGACTTGGTGAGGGTGTTGTTGTGTAGGGAACACGGTGTCTGTAATCTGGATCTTCCTAGGTGCTGGTTCTAGATCCCTTTGGGTATCTTCTACCAAACTCCTTAAATGCTTGACTCGCTCAATCTCCTCTGTAGGGTTTGGGTAAGTTCCTATCTTCTTTTTGGATCCTGGACATTGTGGCTCATGAAGATCTTCCTTGTTGGTTTCTATGTTAGTGGTCGTTTTGGTCTCCATGGTTTCACCTGAATCAGAATCTTCTTCAACGTCGTTCATATATACGGGGTCATCACCAGTCCCTATGTTGGTCTTTGAGCTGGGGTCTGACTTCGCTGCTTTTTGCGATCTCTTTCTTCGTGTTTTCTTCTTTTTCTGAGATTGGGCAATTGATGCCGTGTCTCTTTCCTCAAGAATATAATTTTGTTTTTGGAGCATCGATCGTGTGAGTGCGTTTACTGGTACTATGTTTATAGTTGGTCGTGTCCCATCAACAATCTCTATTAAGTTCAATGGTGTGATTTTCGGTGCGTTTGGATTGTTAGGACACTGTGCGATCAAATGATCTATGCCACAACGATTACAAGTGAGTATTGGCATTGCCAATGCACTCCCTTGACTTGTTTGCATTAGTGCAGCATTCTTTTGCATTCTAATGGGGCACTCAGCTACTCGATGTGGTCCACCACATTTGTAGCACTGAAGAGGTGGTCTCCTGGCAAAACTATTAATGTTTTGGCCTCTTGCTGCTAGAGCAGTAGCTTGATATACCGGTTTGATTTGTCCCCAATGGTCTTCCATATAGTACATGGGACACTCCTCAAGCATGTCGACTCCATAGGTGATACTAGAGTCTATGTCCTCTTCGCAATCTACATAAGTACTAGATGACTCGCAACCTATTTGGTTCATAGGTGTAACTCTTGGATGAGGGGGTTGCGGTCCTAGCACTGGAGGTGGAAACGGTGTGGTTTGGACCACATTTTGGGTTCTAGGGACCATGTGCTGTAATGACAACTGTTGCTCCATGGGTGGGGTAGGCATCAATGCAGGAACTCGAGGTGAGTCTACCCAAGCTATAGGCGGTCTATTTTCCATGATGCGTTTAAGCATTAGGCAATCCTTCGCTTGATGGCCATACCTACCACACACGTTACAAGTCCCATTAAACTTTACTCTGAAAGTAGGGCATTCACTCGTAGTATGTGGGCCCAAGCAGATTGAGCACCATTGCTGCTCCCTTCTTGGATACATATGAGTGTTTTGTGGAGCACGATTACCCCTAAGGCTTTCTTGGATGGCCTTGGTGAGATCTGCCAAAGTCATCTCAGATATCGTTTGCTCTTTCACGATTGGCTTTATCTTCATTAGCTCATGCCCTGACGCTTGCGAGCTACTAGACTTCGGCTCGGCAAACACTCTTTCTCCTGCAATCATTAAATTATCCTCCAATTGGATTGCATTCATGGTGACTGCTTCCCAAGTAGTGATACCTCTAATAACTAGGCCATTATAGATACTTTCATGTTGTAGTCCCCTAATGAATCTATCGAGCAATTGGTTGTTGTTGAATCGCTCGTTTGGATTGCATCGAGAATTCAAATTCTTTAGGCGACTAATGAAGTCTCTCACGGATTCACCTTCTTCTCGTTGGGCTTTCTGGAGCTGAGAGGCTACACCCCAAAGTACTCCCTCTCGTATGTATTATTTTAAGAGCAGTCTCCTAAGAGTAGAGTAGATCGTTTTCTCTTCTACTCTTAAGGTTCTATACCAATCTCCAGCCTTTTCGCTTAGGGTCAAACTCAAAGCCTTACACTTATGTAGCTCATTATGCTCTTCCAAGGAATCGCACACATGTTCAAAGACTTCCATATGCTTTCTAGCATCTCCGTCTCCATTGAATTTCTGTGTGAGCTTAGATACTTGAACTGCCTTGCTCCTAGGCTCTCTATCAGGTGCACTACGCATGTTTTCTGCAATAGAGCAACCGATAGTTTGAGCAAATGCTACCAAATCTCCTATTTGAGTAGGTATAATGGGTGTATGTGCTCCTGGAACCACATGTGAGATGGGAGTTGGCCTTGGCCTTGGCATACGCGCGGCTCTTGGGTCCCATATTTCATATGGTGGTGTACCAGACGGTGGTCGAAAGTTTACAGGCGTGGCCCTAGGCATAGGGGGTGCCTGATATGGAATGTTATTATTAAATGGCATGGCTCCACTTGCATAAGATCTTGGATAATGCCATTGTGGATTGTAAGCTCTTGGAATAATCGGAGGTGTAGGAGCTACATGAGGCTGAGGTACGACAGGTGCACATGATTGATACATACATGTAGGTATAGTTGGGGGCACTGTGCTACTAGGCATCGGCCCAGTGTTAACAAATGAACTCCATGGTGTACTTCTTGTCATGCTCAACACTGGGATATGCATGGTAGCCGTAGTGTCATTAAGAGAAATATGAGCTAGATCTGGGAAGGTAAAGCTGCCACTTGTGGGATCAGATTGTATTGAGGCTCCTGACAAAACAACATATGGAGGATCAATGGGGCTCACTGAGGGAGTCTCCATTTTTGATAGGGTTGGTTGGTTGGCCTTTCCCGTATCCAAGAATCTCATTAGGCCAGTTGAAGGCATGTTGATCCCTGTGTTTTGTCTTTCTAACTTGACAATCCTATGGAGGACATCACAGACTTTCTGTTGTTGCTCATCTATGCTAGTAGCACCCGATGTGGATTGTAGAACATCTAACCAACCCACATGATAGGTGTGTCCTGTGTACCGATCAGTTAAAGCTTCTGCTTGTAGGTCATACTCCCAATGTTTGTTTAGGAATATCCCATCTAGGCCTGGCGTGCTGAAGGTTTCCCTCGAAGTGGAAGCATTATTGCTCCCCATCGCTTGCCCCTCCGTGACTGCTACCTTGGGAGCACTCGGTTGCTCGGCTGGCTCAAACTCATCCATGTGGGATGAACCCCTCCTGCCACGTGGCAGCCTTCGACGACTTCCCCAAAACACTTGAAACTCTTAAGTTTTTTCCCCCCCAAAAAACAACTCCAAACTCATTTTCCTTCCCCTTACTTGCCCTGCTTGCCAATTGGTTATTGGTGATCCGATCACCAAGCCGCAAAACCCGGCTGCAAACTTATTGGTCTCACTCCGGATTCACCCCACCTTGCCGCACTTCGCAATTCCCCGAGCCGTCGAACCGAGGTTGCAAACACCGAGAAAGTCATATGCAACCAACTCCGGACAAATGCATCCAATCTTCAGACTTCTATATCTTTCCGCTTCGGGATCCCTTTGACGTGCAATCATTTCTTGTTAGCTCCAAATGATGCATACCCTGCTCTAGAACCTTGTCGCAGCTCAAAAAATGCTAGATTGCATTCCCCATGTGGTCAAGTGGGCACCAACCTAGTCCCCCGGAAAAATTTCAATTGGCCATAACTTGCAATCCGTAGCTCCGATCTGCAATTTGAAAAGACGGGTAGGCTCCATAAATTGAGCACTACACGCCCATACCCTGACTTCCACTTGGACCACTTGTCCTCAGCTGCCCTGTCCGGCAAGAATCTACAACACACTGAACCTTCAACCTTCCATAACTTGCGCTCCGTAGCTCTGTTGGATGAGCCGTCTAGACCTGCTCCTTCAACAATTCAAGATCTACATTCTTGGACCCAAAAGTTGCACCTTGCACCTCCTTCACCTGTTACCCAAATTAACCCCTTTTGGAGTTTTTTTTGGCCTATAAGCTGCATCATTCATACATCTCTGTTGCTACCTGTCAGCCTGCGCTCTAGCCTTTTGCCATGCTTTGGCTAGCCTGCACATATCTGTCCATGCCATATTCTATGGTCGACACACATGATGACTGTACCAACGTATTTATAGATGAGTGAGTAGGGTTTGAAAGCTTAATCTTATATTGCTCTTTGTAATGTAGATGTCAGACGAGAGACCAACTGGTGGGGAGCAGCCAGTCGGCTCTTCTTTTGGTTGGTTCACATCCTAGGTGGGCTCCCATCCGGGGTGGACATCGCCTCTAGTGGACCCAAGTCTTGAGTCGGTGAGAACAAGCAAAGAAATAATGTTTCTGTCTAGTTAACCCTAAACCATGAGTGTCATGTTTTAGAAAATAAGACGTAGCTAAATAGATAATTGAGTAGATTACTTAATGGAGAGAGACAGATTTATATACACGAGATTATAGAGTACAGAGAAAGAGTACACACGATATACGTGGTTCACCCAATGTGGGCTACGTCCACGGGAAAGCAGCCACTCAATGGCTTTAGTACTTCAAAACAAGAAGTAGTTTACAAAGGGATTATACCCTTAATGGAGCTCCCGCCTTGCTTCACTCTCACCACCTCACACTCACCTTGTTGCATCAACTTCACACTATGAAATGTGTGTAGAAATGGCCTCCTTTTATAGGCCAAAAGGGCTGCCCTCTCTTATGAGAGACAGCCATGTGTAGCCGCCCTTGTGCGAATAAGTCCAAATCGGACCCTCCAATTCGCCCATGTGTGGCCGCCCTTGAGAAGACAAGTCCGCTTTTGAATTCGGCCACCGGCCACCGGCCATTGACTTCCGACCACCGGCCATCGGCCATTGACTACCGGCCACCGGCCAACCGATCGGTTGTTTTCCGACCACTTTCCGGCCGCCGTCCGGCCATAATATTCCGGCGAAAAAGAATATTCCGGCGAAAAAAAAAGTCTCAAGGGCCTCCGCCCCCGAGGCCTTTAAAGTTGCCCTTGATTCTTGTCCGTGAAAATTTTGGTTTCCGGTGAGTGATTTTCCTTCACGCACGATGGCTTCTCCTCATAATGGGGGCCTTACAAATGTGCGCTTTTACCACAAAAAATTACAAGGGTAAATCAGGCTCCATACTTAACATCATGGGCTTATTTTTGTTATTTGTAGGCATGGCCATCCTACACCTACCCTTCTCACTGGTCGTAGATCCAGACCTACAGCAAGCTCTCTCTTTACAAGAACAATACCTTTGAGAGACAGAGAATTTGTTTGGTCGCTACACTCCACAGGAGCATGTGACCTATGGTATTTCTCCACAGACTGCACCATGGGGGAGTTAGGGAGGGACTCCTTACCTACAGAGCTTCGCACTGATGGCACCTCAGTCTACGGTCTCTTCTTATCGTCCTAATCCCATTCCATCGTAGGGTCCTACTCCCCTTGCATCGTAGCCATCCCACTCCGATGGCATCACAGGGTCCTACGCCACTCCATTCCACTCCTACTTTGCCACAACACCGTCAACAAACTTCCTCTAGCAGCGCACGTCGACGCTCGTCTTAGGGCAGTGAGCTTCGTGAGAGACGAAGTGGCGACGGATCTTGTGGTTTTGCCTGTTTTGGTAGTGGCGGGGGAACGGAGTCCCCACTTTCAGAGCGTGCCTCCCCTGACGTAGAGGACAAGGATACTGATGCACCCGTGCTAGACACGCATGGGTGCTACTACAGGGGTAAATATAGCAGGGAGGTGGACTTCGGCACAGCACAGGGTAGGGCATTTCGATGCCATCAAATTCTTATTCATTCAACATATAAGAACTATTTTATAAAGTTTAGAGACCAACTGCCTAATCATGCACAATACATTGAAGATGCTCTGTTAGCTAGATCTCCAAATGCCTTTGATCAACGTTTTTCACAACAGTGGATGGAGGGCTACATAAAGACATTTCTGAAAAACAAGCAGCCCAGTGTGCGGTGTGCAACAACCAACCAAGTCAAAGATCTAGACAGGAGTTACCGTGGTGGAAACATGGCAGATGCGGAGCGGGAGTGGGCAATTCAAGAAAAGAGAGATCAAGCTGCGATGGGCTCATCATACAAATAACAACGTGAGGGCTCACGCAAGACAAACTCCCATGCACTATGGCTCAGGAGGCAAGGGAGCTTGGAAGGACAAATATGGAAAATTGATTAAATTATAACGTCGATCGGTGATTATAAAGATTGTAGTTGATGATTTGGTATTGTTATTACTAACTTAGGAAAATATCACTCCCTCTCAACCAATCAGAGAGATGGTCAAGTATCGGGAGCGACATACAAAATTTGATACTTGACGATGGTTGTTAAAAAACAACCGCATCTCTCGTGAGAAATTCGATGCGACGGTTGGATCAGTACAAGCGGTAACTTTAAATAAGTAATTTTGTATCGATTGTTTTGAGCTGTTGATAGTTGTTTAACTTGGTTTGTGGGTAATCTACTATGGGACCATCTGACCGGCAAGAAAGATACTTTGGGAGCCAGGGTTGACCTTAGAAATGTGGATCGTATGGAGCAATATTGGCCGCAAACAGCGTCTGATGGATCGACAAAACTCCCTAAATCACCATGGATTTTCATAGGAGCCCAAGAACGCAAAGTAAAAGAGACCATTCGATCTTTGCGGACCCCCACTGGCGTAATGCACTCACTCCGAACGTGCTTACCGGTTTGAAGTCACACGACTGGCATAAAATGTGTCAGGTATGTTTATAGTGGAATATATCATAGTGGGAATTGTGTAAAAAATTCGTGTGTGGACTTTAATATCATTGCTGCACGTGTTTTGCAGTTTATTTTACCGGTGGCCATTGAGAGATGTTTGTCTCTTGATGTTCGTAACACAATCTACAAACTTACGAAGTTGGTGCAATGGATTCGCCAAACTAAACACTGCGGAGGTTGTATGCATGTTTGAGAAACACTTTTCTACTACCATGCTAACCATTCAGGTGCATCTTCTTGTTCACATAGTTGATGAGGTGGAAATAGCTGGCACACTATATTCTAGATGGATGTTCTTTTTAGAACATTTCATGAAAACGCTCAAGGGATATGTGCGTCAGAAGGCACGTCCGGAGGGTAGCATGGCAGAAGGTTGGCTAGTATCAGAGTCCCTAGTGTACATTGGAGAGTGGCTAGACGGATTTGATAAATCAAAGTCCACTGCTAGATCTAGTTGATCTGGTGAATGAGACGCTAAGAAGCACTACTACTGCTTCTTAGCGTCTCTTTCACCCTGTCAACTAGATCTAGTGGTGGGGCAAGCAACATCTATGAGCAGAGATGCACTTCCTTCGTGATTGCAGCTTCAGCCTCCATCTCACCCGGAGTGCAGTGCTTTTACAAATTCACAGAAATTCAACGAAATCTCTCTACACAGGAATCCCTCCCCCTTTATGAGTCCAGGTATGTATGCTCTAAGTATGTTCTCACAAGCAGGGACGACGAGCACTGCGCTCCGAGTGGGATGGAGACTAAAGCTGCAATCGTGAAGCTGGTTTGCTCAATATAGATGCTGCTCGTCCCACCACTAGATCTAGCTGATCGAGTGAAAGAGACACTAAGAAGCACTACTACTGCTTCTTAGCATCTCTTTCACTCGATCAATTAGATTTAGTGGTGGAGCAAGCAACTTCTATGAGCAGACCTTCGCGATGCAGCTTCAGTCTCCATCGCACCCGGAGCGCAGTGCTTTTACAAAATCACAAAAATTCAACAAAATCTCTCTACACAGGAATCCCTCCCCCTTTATGAGTCCCCTCTCTCTCTTTCTCTTTCTTTCTCTCTGTCTATCTACTTGTCCATGTTCTTCTCCATTCATTCAATATTAAGTTTAAATGTTTGTGTGTTTAATGCAGGTATGGATGATGAGCAGTTTCTTTATTCTTTGTCACTCGAGCAGAGACAATGGTACGTAAAGCGTCATCGCTCTGGCACACCATCGCGCGTACCTACTCCGGCCACGTCTCCCTCTGTTTCCGAGCATTCAGTGCGCTCCAAAGCTTTGGTGTCGACGAGACGATCTTCACACTCATTTAAGCACCGACGCTCTAGTGGTGACGGTGGTGGTTGTTGTGGGGATGCCGCCACCGATGCTTCCACACCGCCTCGTGTTCGACGAGGCTCTTTACCCTCCCCTTCTTTGCCCACCCTGCCACCAGCCACGACATCGCCATCGACACCAAGTTTTGCATGGCTGACGGCCGTTCCTAGCGGCTATACACCACTAGCTACTCCTCCAAGAGTCACTCCAATGGACACTCCTCGCTTCGGGGCCCAGACTCTAGTGGAGACACCTGACGTCCGTACCCCCGTCGACACGCCACTAGAGACCCCTACCGGGACACCCAGGTTCACACGTCACCGACGAGAGGGCTTGCCTTACTCCGTCGACTTCAGCGGCGGCATCATCTTGGATGATGAAGGCAAGAAGGTGATTTTGTGCATACGTGGTCTTTGTTCTCAGGTGTTTAGATACTACATACTAAACACCTGGAGTGAAGTACCGAGTGATTTAAAAGACAGAGTCATCAACATGCTTCATGACGAGTTTCCTGTTCCAACACGGGATGACCACTTCAATGAAGACTTGATGAAGGTTCGAATGCGGGAATACTGCAAGCACAAGCGTTCCGAAGTGCAAAAAGCAATCAAGCATGGGTGGAACAGACCAGATTGGCTGGCCAAAGAAGATTGGAAGAATGCAAAGAAAGCAGCGCGCGAGAATCCCGACAATTGGAAGCAACAAAAGGAGGTAGCCAAAGCGCGAGTAGAGGCAGGGAGCTTGCAACACTTGGGGGGCAGCGGGTGGGCATCATTTGAGGCCGATTTTGTAAGTGTTTTCACATTGCTCTTTATGTTTGATAGTTTAGGGTTTAGGGGTTTTTAAATTCTAACATAATGGATTCTTTGTATGTTTTGACAGTGGTCGATGAAAGGACGTGACCCCACACCGTACGAGCGCGAGTACGCAGGCAAGAAGGGCTTAAACGCTATGATGGAAAATCTGAGTTCTCCTGGCGGCATGGTTAGTATTAGGGTTTACTCTTTTCTATTTGTTGTATTGTTTTATAAACGTCGCTATATGTTTATACTTAGAGAAAGCTGTCTTATTGTTTTTTTTTGCAGAATTTGACAGATACGCCACTTGGACGCAATGAGACGTCTAATTAGACGATGTCAGTCTAGTCGTAGCTAGATAGAATTAGTTTCTTTTTGTCATAGCATATTGCTACAGACCGGAAACGTCTTGGACCCTGCAAAATAGCAAAAACAATATACTACAAGACGTGAAACGAACAAATCTGCATACCTCAAATCACACAGCGCATAATCCAAGATGTACATGAATAGGGAGAGACAAAGAGCAAGACAGCGCACGTGCAAGCGCACCTCCTAGAGCGGAGTGCTACGCCGGCGCGGGGAGAGAGAAGAGAGGAGAGATGAGAAGAGCAACGCAGACACTGGGTGCAATCTCCCCCCGTGCAAGAGTGACCATTTCCCTCTTGCACGTATTTCATTTATAGATTTCTTGAATGGTCAAATTGAGTACAAACTGGCCGGCCGGTCATAAGTGGCCGAAGCTCATAAAGAGCACTTGAATAATACATGAAATATATTTCCGTACGCATAGGCCTATCTCAGTCAAGCCTTTTCCACCTGTCACAACTGCACTAAATAATAAAATATCAATTCCATAACATACCTCTCCGTTGGAAAGCAACTGTCCTCAGTTGCGAAGATAAAAATCTGCAAACAGTACTTGTCAAAAACAATGATTAGAAATCTGTATCAAGTAAAAAAAATCCATAAAACTAGACAACATTGCTTATGCCTGCCGTCATCCACATACTACCTATTCTAGTGTCCCATACCACTAGAATAAGCAGTATAAGTCATATCCTGATGAATCAAGATATCATTGGTCACACTCAATTCTCATAATGGCAAGTCTCATCACATAAACACTGCCGTAATAATCACCAGATACCAAATCCCAATCCAATTCCAATTCCATAATGTAATTCCAAATCCAAATCACTTTCATTCTGTACCGGGGTAACAAAATCATACCAGTTGCAGTGGTGGCCAGTCACTGTAGCATGATTTTGTGATCGGTGTTGCCTAAACCGGCGAATCTACACCTGATGTGCTGCCTAAATCGGCGAATCTACATTTGATATTGTTTAAAAATCATGAAACTGTAATGTTCAATGTGCTACCTAAATCAGCGGATTTGCACCAAGACGAGTATCTACACACTGACTAAATCGGCAATGGACCAGACAAGGCATAAAAAACAAAACATCTACTACCTGTTTGACACAAAATTGGAGTATGATTATGTGACAAAGTACTTACAAACAATTTTTCTAGTATCCCAAAGCACCTTAGCTCGCATGAGTAGCTGCATAGCTTATGGACAAGTGAGCTCAGTAAAAATTTCCTCTTTCAATACCATTAGAAGTCATGTTTGAGTATGCAGCTTAGAACACAATGCCGAGAAATGAAATATGAAAAGAGGAATGTATTTCATGTACATACAAGGAGTGTATACTGTTTTTGAACATATATATACCAGTGTGTGTGTGGGGGGAATAGGCACAAATAATAGAAAGTTGCACTGGCATTGAAATAATGTTTCAAGAGGGGTATTAATCAGAATGCATTCAGGAGTGTCATACTTGGATTTTGATATGAGACCATTATAGTTAGATTTATCTGCATAACTTTAAAAAAAAAAAAAGCACTAAAAACAATTGAAAATGTTGGGATCTGCAAATAAAGATGAGAGAGAGATTTTTGTGTTTATACTTGATAATTGGTGACAATGTAGGGCAGGATAGTATCAAAATAAGTTAAGAGGCACATGAATCATGAGAAGTAAATTATTGTTTACATTGAGCCGGGTAGAGTTTAAAATTCACAAGCCACTGAAGTATGGAACATCGATATTCATGAGAAACTCTAGAAATATGCAAGCGGTTAAGTACGACTAACTTCATGGTCTATTACCTTTCTCTTAGGAAGGCAATTAGTTGGTAGCTTATCGTGCTTTTCTAGAAATATTTTTATGAACAATGGCACCATCATATGTGCTAGAGAGAATTCATTACAAGAAAAATAAAATGAATATATATATATATATATATATATATATATATATATATATATATATATATATTATACAGCTATGTTTTCAAACCAAATTTTGTTCAAGAGTTATGGGCTACACGAGCCATTGGGTTCAAGTGAGAAGGGAAATTTGAATTATTTATGTCTTCTAATTCCGGTTTTGTATTTTGAGCTTTAAGGGAAAAATTGATTTAGCAGGGCAACCTTTATGCCAAATAAAGAGAATGTGAAGAAAACCCTTATTGAAAAACAACATATATCAGAGATATTGGTCACATTATAGAGATATTTCATTAGCCATAGTAGCCATAGCCTAAAGTTGTGATGAAAATCAATATTGTCGTTGACAATGTGTGTGGGTCTCCGACATTGGAGAAAGTATTTCCGTGGGCGTAGAAGAGCATCCTCAATGTCTATCGTAGGAAGAAGTCATAGTGGAAGGGGGAAGAGGATAGCAAAAATGAAATGTTATATTACGCGTCTTCAAAGTCCTATGAGACCAAGCTCAGACAACCTTTATGGATTTAATACAATTTATGGATACAAAATAAAATGAAGTAAAGTAAAAAAATAAAATAAGAATTTTTTTAATAAAAATCTTCAGGCTGAAATCATCGTCGTCGTCGTCGTCACTGCTCGAGGATGCCCGATAGCGGCCTGTTGTCGCTGAGAGTCTGGAAAAGCTTCGTCGAGGTCTGATTCTGTACCAAGTCAACGTGAGAGAGAGAGAGAGAGAGAGAGAGAGAGAGAGAGAGAGAGAGAGAGAGAGAGAGAGAGAGAGAGAGAGAGAGAGAGAGAGAGAGAGAGAGAGAGAGAGAGAGAGAGAGAGAGAGAGAGAGAGAGAGAGAGAGAGAGAGAGAGAGAGAGAGAGAGAGAGATGAAATGAAATGTTAGATAAGACTTTGTCCAATGGTCTAGGGGACGAAATTGAATAAAACTAAAAGTCTGAAAGGCGTGATGACAATCGTCAGCACGATCATGGTATGTTGAAGGATATGCGGCAAATGGCATCATGCGAGAAAGTGTTTCACTAGGCGCGGAAAAGCTGCGTGAACGTTTGCCTTTGTAGGGAGTCATAGGGGGAAAGGGAGAGAGAGATAAATGAAATGAAATGCTATATTAACAGTGCACATATGATGCCAAATTGATACAATTTGTGTGAATCTGATCCAATGCATGGGTACAAATTAAAATGAAGCAAAGTTAAAAAATACAAAATTCATCATCAGCATTGTTAATGTTTTGACGGCGTCTGAGAAAATATTCCAACAGTTGCTGTAGAGCATCGCCCATGTCCACTATTGTAAGCAATCGACGTCTTGGGAGAGAGAGAGAGAGAGAGAGAGAGAGAGAGAGAGAGAGAGAGAGAGAGAGAGAGAGAGAGAGAGAGAGAGAGAGAAAGAGAGAACTCTCCATGTTCTAAATGGGCGGAAATCCGCAGCATGCAATCAATAGGAATCAAACTCCAACAGGGTCAATGACAATCGACTTTTTTTTTTTTGGGAAATTAATTAATAAATTGCTATGTGTACTTGTTACCTCCATTTGGTGTGATAGAGGTAGAAGTGTGGGTTAGGCATGATAATTTAGAAAAAATAAAATAAAAAAATAAAATAAAAATCTTGACGCCGTAGATAGCGCCACTTTTGCATGCTCAAGGTGGGTGAGAGGCATGCAGGGCGCCTGTGCGTGGTTGGCAACACCGTTGTTGGTGGTGGTGCAGAAAGTTGGGGCAATCCACCGACATTGTCAATAGTTCGGCTTGTGCAACAACTCCTCCCATTCACAACAGTCGCAAGGTTGTCCATGGCAGGTGTTGTCACTACATCTGCCGATATCCCGTGTTATGAGTCGGCCCTTAGCGGCTCCTATCTGCTGACTTCCATTGTTGTAACCTTATTGAGAGGCATCAATACCTCCTCTTATTACTGCCGTAGGCTCAGTTAGTTAACAACGGATGTGCCACCGCTCCTTTTGTTAAGTGGCAAGGGGTGCTGAGGTGGATAGTGACAAGGTTGGGGGCTGGGTCGGCACAGGGCAAGCCAAGGAGAGAATTGCAGAGTGGGGTGCTATGGCCAATACAAAGTGGCTGGGGTTCTCATCAATTGCTATGGGCTCTTGCAGGGGGGTAAAGGAGTGTCATCATAGACGGCTCGTTACGTTAGTGGGTTCTCAGCTGTGGCCCCCCTAAGCTTGGTCGATTGGAACCAAACAACAATCACTGCGCCATAGCAGTTTCATGCCTAACTGTGTTGAGCTTGAGTATGGAGTCCGAACAGGGTGTGTGTGCGCTTTGTGTAGTAAACGAGGGACAGAGAGAGAGATAGAGAGTTGCATGCAGCTGACGTGGGGTGGAGAAAAAGCGATGCGGTGGAGGCCGAAGGGAGAGCCAGACTTGCAGAAGGAGGGAAAAGGGAAGTCCGAGAGCTGCACACCAAGAGTGACGAGTTGCAAAGAAGGGGCCGTGAAGTTGCATGAGATGCTGGGGGTTGGTTTGTAGTGGTTGACATTTGAAGGCCTGGGGGTCGACGCGGGTAGCTTCAAAAAGATCGGCACCACTGGTGTTTGAGAGAAAGGGTTGTTAGAAAGGTGATCGAACTGCAGAGAGAGAGAGAGAGAGAGAGAGAGAGAGAGAGAGAGAGAGAGAGAGAGAGAGAGAGAGAGAGAGAGAGAGAGAGAGAGAGAGAGAGAGAGAGGGTTTGCTTGCATGACACGGAAAGGTGGGCTAGTGCAGTAGAAGGCGGAGACTGCAACTTCTACTAGCGTCATCATCTGCAAGTGCCTGCTTACCTCAAAAATGCATCACCCTACGTGGCACTAGGTAGAAGGCTGGGACGTGATCACGGCATGCAAGCATGCAGGTAGCTGTGAGGAGTGACGAGATTGGGAAAGAAAAACTTTGATAGCTGCTCTTAGCTTTAGTGATGGCGCATGTGAGCCAGCTCGAGGAGGCTGCCAGATGGCTTGGCCAAAATAGCTGGGTTGGTGATGATTCAAGGAAAGTGAACTGCGGCCACCGGTGCACTTTTGAACAATTTTTTTTTTTTGTTTACTGTGCTGGCTATTGGTGTTCCCAAAAAAAAAAACTACCGGGGGATGGCCCGTGTTCTCCTAACGTTGCTATTGCTGCCGTTGCCGCTGCCATTGCTGCTGCTATCCTCAACTTTAACACATTTCCGTTCTCTTTTTATGAACCAGCTCCACTATGCCCCCTCTTGTCGTCTTACCACCTGTGTAACTACTCGCATCTTCACCAGTCCGATAATCGCTTGTGCGACACAACTATTGTCCTTCGACATCGGCATCACCCCCAATACTCATTTTCATTTGAGGCTTTGTGTTAATTAGGATCCCCCCATAATTTATTGAGCATCTTCATTTAATTTCCATCATTCATTCCATATATAGTAAGAGCATGGAAAGATTTTCCTCCATGCACAGCGTGCTTGCTGGAAGTATGATTATAACTCTCAATTTATATATTAAGATGGATAAAACTTGATGACCCTATTCCATAACATCCCATTGGGGTTAACAGATCTCATAAACTTGCTATGTAATTAAACTTCAAATCTTTACTTAGCTTTGCATGCGTAGTATCCTGCGGATTGCGTGTCTACTCGTCATGTCGCATGTCTCCTTGTCGCCATGCCCAACAAGGCTTCTCGTCTTCATGTTAGTCACGACGTTCGTGATTACCACTATCATAATCATAATTGAGAGTGTTTTAATATGGTTACTTGCGAATTAATCATAATTAGTCAAGCTAATTGTAAATGATAATGATGCATAGAATACACTTATCTTTGTGTATGTAAACTTCTCGGTGTGAGGTTGATTGGAGCGTATCCAAGGATCTGATACCACTGCTATAGACCGAAAACATCTTGGACCCTGCAAAATAGCAAAAACAATATACTACAAGCCGTGAAACGAACAAATCTGCATACCTCGAATCACACAGCGCATAATCCAAGCTGTACACGAACAGGGAGAGACAAAGAGCAAGACAGCGCACGTGCAAGCGCACCTCCTAGAGCAGAGTGCTACGCCGGCGCGACGAGAGAGAAGAGAGGAGAGATGAGAAGAGCAACGCAGACACTGGGTGCAATCTCCCCCCGTGCAAGAGTGACCATTTCCCTCTTGCACGTATTTCATTTATAGATTTCTTGAATGGTCAAATTGAGTACAAACTGGCCGGTCGGTCATAAGTGGCCGAAGCGCATAAAGAGCACTTGAATAATACATGAAATATATTTCCGTACGCATAGGCCTATCTCAGTCAAGCCTTTTCCACCTGTCACATCTGCACTAAATAATAAAATATCAATTCCATAACACATATGTATCATGAGACAACTTTTATACGTCTTTTTGAAAACCATGTATATTTTTTCAATAATGACAATGGTGTTGTAACTATTACATTTGCAAAGTTATTTGCAAAGTTTAACAATCAGTGATTTTGCCTATGATGTGTACAATTGTCATTGATTTACTCTCATCAATTTACGCTTGTCAGTTTTGTATCTTTATTCTGCAAACAATACTATGGATGATGGAGTTAATGGTTATATTGTCTTGTGGGTGACTACTTTGGGTCTATATCTACCATTGTACTTTTTTTCAAAGGTGAATCACTTAATGAAACATTCAATATGGTTGATGGGTGAATGCCCTGCCACCAATTTCTTTTTCTCTCGGGCGTCGCTATGACCATCGCTATATAAAGCTCTGCAACGTCGCTATAAACGTCGCTATAGATGGCCTGACAATGTCACAATGATCGTCGCTATAGGCGTCACTATATAGCAACGGTTATAGCGATGCATATATCGACCGCTATAGCGACCCCTATAGCGACGTTCCCGTATTGACGCTGTTAGCGACGGTCTTAGCGACGCCGGGGGTTATAAAAACCCAATGTATTTTCATCCCTAATAGCATCACAAGAGCACACAACCTCTTGTAGTGTCTCTCTCTCTCTCTCTCTCTCTCTCTCTCTCAAACACACACACACACACACACACACACACACACACTTCTAGCTTGATTTTAATTTCTTTAATTTTTATTTTGCTGGGACTACTAGCCGGGGATGCCCAAAGTGTACTATTGGATCGGGTAAATAATTTTTTGAGGACCTTATGGTATTTTTACCTTGTAAAATAAAGGGGACATTTTGCCTTGCACAGGGATAGGAGCTTGTATTGACTAAGGTGGGATCATATCGATACCTCACCTTGTAGTTAATTGAGGTCATGAGGGTATGCAGGTTTCATGGCTATGCATTCCTTGGCATTTTTTGCAAAACCATGGTAGCTCCCTCCTCTCGTGCTCTCTCCATTCTGTGAACTTGTGACGTGCTTTAACTCCACATCTAATGTAGTGGCCTGTTGTTTTGTACTGATGATTGGCTACCACTTGCTCCATAACACCTCTTTTTTCTCCCTCCCGATGCTTGCCTCTGTAGCTGGTGGCGCACTACTACTCCAGTAACCTATTGTGGATGGGCCCTCTTTACTACCATGAAGAAGATGTTACCTACTCCTAGACCCTATAAAAGGTGATCTTTTTTAGCTCACTTAGCATTGGAAGTGTGTGCATGTGTTCTTGATGTATTTAATAGCATAGTAGAACTTTCTATGACCTGGCCTACTGGTTGGTACTAATAAGTGATAGATCTATGGCTAAAGGCAAGGAGAAGCATGCCGTTGTGGAGCTAGCCGCTCCGACTCAATCTCAGGTGAATACTGGCATTAAAATGGATTCCTGTCCGATATGATCATATTTTTCTCGGATTGGTTTCTCATGCACATAAAGGACATGTACGGCAACTCATGTTTTTGTAAAAGAAAAAAATTCCAGTATTTACTGCTGTCCGAATGGTTAATTTTGATTAGATTGAGATTAAGATGCTATTCCTTAAGATGCTCAGTTTGTAATATCACTTATGTTGTGTCGATGATGTATGCTCCTGTAAGAAAGCTTTCAATTATTTGTTAAAACATTGAGGTTCAAAGCTGTATCCGCGGCATTGGTTGTATGTCCCTTTCCTAAATGAAGGATTTCCTGTCATTATACATATTCGGTCCTATCCTTGGCTTGGGTAGTTTCAACATGAATGAGGTAATTACAGCCTATTAAGCTGGTTGTTTGGTGACCTTATGAATCTTAGTCATAAGAATTTTGATCTTCATAACACTTGGTGATGAAAACCATTTGGTATTGTGGACCTACTAGTTTGATGTGTAACTTCGGCCTGGTATAGTTTGGCACCAACAAGAGGCTTGATTTTTGTAAGGTTTCCTCTTGCAAACACTAGAAGTTGTTAACTTTGGCCTCTGTTTAAACTAGATATGATGTCATTAACACATAGGAAGGAAAATTCTTGATGGTGTTAACCGTCTGAGAGTTGAAGATAGTTACCTGTTAGTTGACAAGTTAACCAATATATTAGTATAAGCAATTAGCAATATTAGTACTAGTACTACCAACACCAGTAGCAGAATTGATAGTCTAAAACTAGTACCATTACTAGTATGCCGGTATGGTAGTATAGCAGTTTGAATACCAGAACTACCAGTACCACTACTAGCATTGAAAATTTGAAGACTAGTACTAGTACCGGTATTAGTATATCAAACATGTATCTATATCAATACACCGGATCTCAGGATGACTCTTGTAGAACTACCTATTTCCTTTCTTCAAGGACATAACTCTTGGTTTTACATTTTTTTTGGTATTCGCGGCATGATAATATGTCTAGGAACCATGTTACCATTTTTATTGGTAGACTAGTATAGCAGTGAAGTAGCACCAATACCAGTACTACCAGAACTAGTACTAGCGCTCACAATCGGAGACTAGTACAAATACTCATATACCTTTTTAGCAGTATAGGAGTATCAATACAAAGACTAATATTATTGGCACTAGCACTGAAAATCTGAAAATAGGTACCAGTACCAGAACCAATAAACCAGACCTATATCAGTACCAGTGCACCGGCTCTTTGCAAGACTCATATAGAATTACCTAATATTTTCTATTTTCAACTTTAAAAATACTGGTTTTCTTTATTGTTTCTGGTACTCTCAACATAGACAATGTTTGGGAACCAATATACCAGTATAGAAATATAATAGTATAGCAGTATTAGTTCCAGCACTATCAGTACCAATATCAACACTAAACGACTGAGACTAGTACCAGTATACCAAGATAGCAGTATAGCAATACCAGTACTAGCACTAAAAATCTAAGATTGGTACCATTACCAGTACTAGTATACCAGACTGGTAAAGGTTAATTTATTTATGACGGTGTAATTGGCTACCAAAGTCTCTTGAGATTTCTCTCTACACTACAAGAGGCTATTCATATTAGCGACGCTCACACAGCGACGCTAAAAAAAATATTTCCCGGCGTCGCTATGAGCGTCGCAAATTTACAAGTAAATTTGCGACGCTCATAACGACGCCGGCTGGGCTAAAAAAAATAATAGAGAGCGCCCAAAAACTCAGATCTCAGATCTGAGTTTTTCGGTGCCCTCAAGCAAGGAGCAGGTAACGCTCTCTCTCTCTCTCTCTCTCTCTCTTCTCCACACACACACACACACACACACACACACACACACACACACACACACACACACACACACACACACACACACACACACGAGGAGAGGAAGGAGAGCGAGGTATGCTCCTTCCCTCTCCTCACTCTCATGTTCCCTTCCCCTCTTTCTCTCTCCCTCTCTCTCTCTCTCTCTCACACACACACACACACACACACACACACACACACACATAGTGTTTTTGAGAGAGAGAGAGAGAGAGAGAGAGAGAGAGAGAGAGAGAGAGAAAGAGTACGAACATAAACAAAAACGCACACACACATACATAAACAAAGAATGCACACACACATTGAGAGAGGAAAAGAGAGAGAGAGCATGCATAAACAAAAAACGCACACATTGAGAGAGGAAAAGAGAGAGAGAACATGCATAAACAAAAAACGCACACATTGAGAGAGGAAAAGAGAGAGAGAACATGCATAAACAAAAAACGCACACATTGAGAGAGAAAGAGAGAGAAACTAATTTAACGTCGTAGGAAACTAATTAAAATTAAAAGACCTAAAGATCTACCCGACGAGGAGTTGAACTCAAGACCTATTATTCAAGAGGGAAATGGCATAACCAATCTATCATACTTGGCATGGGTGATAGAAAGGTTATACCATTTATCTCTTTTTATTGGCACACACATCCACACACGTGCACACACACAAGAAGAAGAGAGTTATAACGTCGTAGGAAACTATCCTAAAAGACGTTAAAGATTAGGTTAGATGTAGACTTACGTTAAATTAGATTTAGGTTTATTTAAGTTAAATTAGATTAGATTTAGGTTTATTTTTAGTTAGATTTACGTTTATTTACGCTAGATTTAGATTTACGTTATATTAGATTAAGATTTAGGTCTCCATAGACTGCGATGCCTGCATGAAGCGGGTGAAGAAAGCCCTCAATGGAATATAGGGTATTGCTGCCTTCACTCATGGTGGGCTCCGTCGATCCAAAAGTACTGGTGAAATGTCTTCAGAAGATAGGGAAGAAGGTGGATCTTCTAGGCGGCAAGAGTCACTACATCCCCGACAATGACCATCTAGACAACCTCTAGTCATTCAACAGCAACTTCAAAGTTAGTAACAAGAGCAAGAACGGTCCAAAGGGCCAATTGCTATCGTCAGATGTGGATGGAGATGAGGCAGCGCCACCGCCGGAAGTTAACTCTCACATCTTTAGTGATGAGAATGCCAACTCTTGCCGAGCTATGTGAAAAATTATGTGTTAAATCAGTTTTAAGGTTCTTATAATCCCTGTTAGTTTAGTTCTTTGTTTTTAATATAACATAATTTACGTTAGATTTAGATTTATGTTATATTAGATTAGACTTAGGTTTATTTAGGTTTACCCCCCCCCCCCCCCACACACACACACACACAAACACACACAAGAAGAAGAGAGTTTTAACGTCGTAGGAAACTATCCCAAAAGACGTTAAAGATTAGGTTAGATGTATACTTACGTTAAATTAGATTTAGGTTTATTTTTAGTTAGATTTACGTTTATTTAGATTTACGCTTATTTACGTTAGATCGAGTCCACGCAAGAATTACTTACGGTTTAGGGTTTAGAGTTAGACGAACAATGAAAAGATCTACTGTGAAAAGATGTTAAGATGCTGTGAAGTGCTACAGCTAGAGAAGAGGCAAAGGGGTTTTGTCCACTACATGCAATATCATGTAGACGTGGGTCTGTAGATTTCTTGTACCCACAAATATAGGTATTGACCAATAAAGACGAGATTATAACCCGGTGGTTCTGATCTCCGTGCACCTCTAGACCGAGGTGTGCGGGGATTGGACATGACTAGAGAATGTGAGGTAGAGAGAGAGAGGTAGAGAGAGAGAGAGAGAGAGAGAGAGAGAGAGAGAGAGAGAGAGAGAGAGAGAGAGAGAGAGAGAGAGAGAGAGAGAGAGAGAGAGAGAGAGAGAGAGAGAGAGAGAGAGAGAGAGAGAGAGAGATAATTAAGACGAAGAATGCCAATAGAATATTAAATTTGTTGTCTAGGTTATAAGGATTTTATCCTCATTATGAGTGGTGACGAGGATGTGGGACCGTCCAACCGAAACACCTATCTCTCAACCAGGGTCTTATGTCCTTGTAATCAATGCAAGCATGCTGTGCGACGGACAAGACGTGTTTCTTTGCAGCACATTCGCGAATTTGGCGAGTTCGATCCATCTATTATAGATCGAGTTGTTGCCAATTATAACTCGTCGGACTCTGACGCTGGCCAACAAGCAGCAATCTTGCAACCCAATAGACGTGTTCGCAGGCGCTTTGGTCAAGCAGCATATGTGAGGCCACAAGATGTAGCCTCTGACAGCTCGGGGGATGATCATGCAGAGCACATTCCCAACGAGTCAATGTTTGAGCCCGAGATTGATGAAATGATCGAGATGATCATGGATTCAGAAAGGCTTATCTATGATGATATGAAAAGTGAAGCCGATACGCCATTGTATAATGGAGCACGTATGTCTAGATTGAAAGCACTCCTGGTTCTTCTCAACATGCAGGCAAAGTTTGAATAAAGTGACACTAGCGTCACAACGCTTTTCAGGTGATCTATTACAATCAGTTTACTTTAATAAAACTCTAAATGTATAATGATCTGATAGATTTTTACCCGACTGTATCGTATTTTTATGTTGTGTAGATTGCTTAAAGAGCACATACTACCAGCTGACAATGTGATGCCAGATTCCCGAGATGAAGCAAGAAAGATTTTGCGAAACTTGGGGATGGATTACAATTCTATCCACGCTTGTCCTAATGACTGCATTCTTTTTAGAGGGGAATACATAGACATGGAGAAGTGTCCGAAATGTGATTCCGAAAGATATCGAGTAGATCTCCACGGGACAAAAATTCCACAAAAGGTTTTGCGACATTTTCCTCTGCTTCCTCGCATCAAGCATTTCTTCGAATGTAAATCCATGGCCGCCCTAGCATCATGGCATGAGGAGAATAAATCTTCGGATGATGTGATACGAATTCCTGCAGATTGTGCAGCCTGGAAACATATAGATGGAACATGGTCGGATTTTTCCAGGGAAGCTCGAAATTTGCGCTTAGGCTTGGCTATGGATGGCTTAAATCCATTTGGTCAAAGATCATTATCTTACAGTGTATGGCCCGTTGTCATAGTCAACTACAACATTCCCCCGTGGTTGACTACGAGGAAGGGGCACCTATGGCTAAGCTTGATTGTGCCAGGGAGATATAAAGTTGAGAATATGGATGTGTATCTTCGTCCACTATTGGAAGAGCTACAACAATTGTGGATTGGCATAGAGGTGGTGGATATGAGCCGACACACAGGACGACGGAATGCTTTGATCAGAGGCATTCTAATGTGGACCATGCATGACTATCCCGGGCTAACAGAATGCTCAGGTGATCTATTGACACTCCTCACTCAGACACTGTAAATCTTGTTTTTTCCCATAGTTGATCTATTATCATGTGTATACATGCAGGGCTTCAAACAAGCGGATTCATGATCAATCACTTGCTCGATCCAATGCACATATTCAAGAATGTGGGTAATCTACTATGGGACCATCTGACTGGCAAGAAAGATACTTTGGGAGCCAGAGTTGACCTTAGAAATGTGGATCGTATGGAGCAATATTGGCCGCAAACAGCGTCTGATGGATCGATAAAACTCCCTAAAGCACCATGGATTTTCACAGGAACCCAAGAACGCAAAGTAAAAGAGACCATTCGATCTTTGCGGACCCCCACTGGCGTAATGCACTCGCTCCAAACGTGTTTTACTAAAGAAGGAAAGCTTACCGATTTGAAGTCACACGATTGGCATAAAATGTGTCAGGTACGTTCATAGTGGACTTTAATATCATTGCATAAAATGTGGACTTTAATATCATTGCTGCACATACTTTACAATTTATTTTACCGGTTGCCATTGAGGGATGTTTGTCTCTCGACATCCGTAACACAATCTACAAACTTGCAAAGCTGGTGCAATGGATCTCACAAAAGGAGATCAACGTAGTCTCCATACCATTCGCCAAACTAAATGCTGCGGAGCTTGTGTGCATGTTTGAGAAACATTTTCCTACTACCATGCTAACCATTCAGGTGCATCTTCTTGTTCACATAGTTGATGAGGTGGAAATAGCTGGCACAGTTCATTCCAGATGGATGTTCTTCTTAGAACGTTTCATGAAAACTCTTAAGGGATATGTGCGTCAAAAGGCACGTCCGGAGGGTAGCATGGCAGAAGGTTGGTTGGTATCAGAGTCCCTAGTGTACATTGGAGAGTGGCTAGACGGATTTGATAAAGCCCGGGACACGCTATGGCGAACCATAGATGATGAGCGCATATTTGGGATTGTCATGTGCAATCTCGGTGTTGAGAAGAAGATGACGGAAGATCTAGAGGCTAAAATCAACCGATTTTGCATGCTTCACAATCCAGTGATGCAAAAGTGGATTTCACAATATGAGGATGCAAAGCAAGAGCGACAAAGGGCACGAATCGAGTGGAGACGGGTCTGGAGAGCCTACCAACATCCATGAGCTTAAGATGGTTGCACAACCAATTGAAAAGCGCACAACAATGCGGTGACAAAGTGACTGAGGAAGAGTGGGAGTACTCTCGGGGTTGCGCGACCAAGGTAAGTTTGCAATGTACGACTAGCTAGTGACTTTATTTCTAAACGTTTGAACGGCCACTCATAATCTTTGTTCGTTGTAGTATTAGTCATACACAGCAGCATGGTGTAAAGGTCGACATTTTAGGGTGGAACGGATTGACAAAAAGCGTTTTACTCAAGATTGTGGAATCATGGCAAAATTTGAACAGTCTAGTCGACGACGTTCCTCTGATGCAGATCCTGTGGTGGCGGAACTCACTTACTTCGGCACGCTACAAGAGATTTTGAGGATCGATTACAGAGGATTTTTTGTCGACTTGTTCGACGTGCAATGGTTCAAGATAATCATGGAGGGTCGCAACGCTACTGTGCGTAGAGGAGAGTCTGGTTTTCTTGAGGTGGATTCTACTAAGAAATGGACTGACCTAAGAGACACTTTCGTACTACCTGAGCATTGTGAACAAGTAAGTATGTAAATAGTTAACATCCCCCTTTTACAAGTTATGTGCTTGAAAGCTCTCATGTAAGTTATGTGGCTCTGGCAGGTAATATTTCATCCTACAAAGTCTACATCAAACTGGTGGTATGTCATAGAGGTAGCCCCTTGTAGTGCAAGGACGTATGAAGGCTACCATGTGCCAATCACAACGGCATCAATGGAGGAGATCAGAGAAGATGCTCAATCAGAAGCCGCTGCGGTGGTGCCAGACGAGCATCAAGATGCTACTACTCTATATGGGGTCCATGCAGAGGAGCTACAAAATGAAACAGAGGATATGTGTTTAAACGGAGAGCTCTATATAGATATAGGAAATTATGCTGAGTTATGCGAGGATGAGAGAGAGATCTCTTAAAGCCACAAATATTCTATTTGAACAATTTTGCTTCGTGTTGTAAAATCTCTGGCTCTCTAAGTACCTTCCATGGTGTATAACGCTCTTTTCTACTTGCGCTCACATCTTTTGATTGAAAATTCTGAGTTTTCGACTTGCCTCTTCTATCACTCAATTCATTGCGTCATTGTATTTATATGCGTCATTATGTCATTGTATTTAATGGTCTTTGCGTCATTGTCTACTCTATTCATTCAATATTAAGTTTAAATATTCGTGTGTTTAATGCAGGTATGAATGATGAGGAGTTTCTTTCTTATTTGTCACTGCATCAGAGACAGTGGTATGTGGAGCGTCATCGCTCTGGCGCATCATCGCGCGTTCCTACTCCATCCGCATCTCCCTCTCTTTCGGAGCATTCGGCGCGCTCCGAAGCTTCGGTGTCGACGAGACGATCTTCACACTCGTCTAGACACCGGCGCTCTAGTGGTGGCTGTGGCGGTTGTTGTGGGAATTCCGCCGCCGATGCCTCCACACCGCCTCGTGTTCGACGAGGCTCTTTACCCTCCCCTTCTTTGCCCGCCCTCACACCAGCCACAGCATCGCCATCTACGCCAGGTTTTGCGCGACTGACTGTTCCTAGCAGCTACACACCTCTACCTACTCCGCCAGGAGCCACCCCACTCGACACTCCTCGCTTCGGGGCCCAGACGCCGGTGGAGACACCTGACGTCCGTACCCCCATCGACACGCCGCTAGAGACCCCTGCCGGGACACCCAGGTTCACGTGTCACCGGCCAGAGGGCTTGTCTTACTCCGTCGACTTCAGCGGCGGATGATGACGGCAAGAAGGTGATCTCGCGCATGCGTGGTCTTTGCTCTCAGCTGTTTAGACACTACATACTAAACAAATGGAGTGAAGTACCAAGTGATTTAAAAGACAGAGTCATCAGCATACTTCATGATGAGTTTCCCGTTCCAACACGGGATCAGCGCTTCAATGAAGACTGCAGTATTCGAATGAGCGAATACTGCAAACACAAGCGTTCTGAAGTGCAAAAAGCAATCAAGCATGGGTGGAACAGGCCAGATTGGCTGGCCAAAGAAGATTGGAAGAATGCGAAGAAAGCAGCGCGCGAGAATTCCGACAAGTGGAAGCAACAAAAGGATGCAGCCAGAGCGCGAGTAGAGGCAGGGAGCTCGCACCACTTGGGGAGCGGTGGATGGGCATCATTTGAGGCCGATTTTGTAAGTGTTTTCGCATTGCTCTTTATGTTCGATAGTTTAGGGTTTATGAGTTTTTTAATTCTAACATAATGAAATCTTTGTATTTTTTGACAGTGGTCGATGACAGGACGTGATCCCACACCGTACAAGCGTGAGTACGCAGGCAGGAAGGGCTTAAACACCCTGATGGACATTCTCAGTTCTCGCGGCGGCATGGTTAGTATTAGGGTTTACTCTTTTCTATTTTTTGTATTGTTTTATAAATGTCGTTATATGTTTATACTTACTGAAAGCTGTCTTATTGTCTTTTTTTGCAGAATCCGACAGATACGCCGCTTGGACGCGATGATACGTCTGACTAGACGACGTCAGTTTAGCCGTAGCTAGATAGCATTAGTTTAGGATTTCTCATAGCTTATGTATCATGAGACGGATTTTATACGTCTTTTTGAACCATGTATATTATTACATTTGTCACCGCAGTTCATTTTGCCAATCAATTCTTTATGCCTATGATGTTGTACAATTGTCATTATTACATTTGCCAATCAATTCATTTTGCCTATGATGTGTACAATTGTCAATTTTACGCTTGTCAATTTTGCAAACAATGCGTCTTGTGGGTGACTATTTTGGGTCTATTATCTACCCTTGCACTTTTTTTAAAAAGTGAATCAAGTACCGTCACTATTTATGGCTCTGTAGCGTCGCTATGAGCATCGCTATAGACTTCTGTGTAAACGTCTCTATAACCGTCGCTATGACCGTCGCTATAAGCGTCGCTATGAGCGACTCTATATAGCGACACTTATAGCGACGCATATAGCGACGCCTATAGCGACACATATAGCGACGCTCTCGTAGCGATGCTATTAGCGATGGTTTTAGCGACGCCGGGGGTTATAAAAACCCAGTGTATTTCCCTCGCTAACAGCGTCACAAGAGCACACAACCTCTTGTAGTGTTACCTGCACAAAAAAGTTGTACCTTTGTGACATGGATAACAACTAGGATACCCGTGCATCATCACCTGCATACAGAGCCAATGCTAACAGAATGTTGTGTGTTGTTTCTATGGATGCAGGTGAGGGCTACTTTCTAATTTGATTCAGCTTTTTGGTGCTTTACTGTTTGGAATATTGGCAGTTAGTTCGAAGTTTGTGAAGGTGTCTTTGGATGGTGTCTTATACCAAACTGTTGATATTCATTTGTACAAAATCAGGCTATCTAAGTTTGTTTTGTATAGTAAACCTTATATTTATCAGGGTACCTTGGTCTTTGAACATGTATATGTTCGCTTGTGGGTAATATATGTAAATAACTAAAACACACACAAATTGCACTTAGATACAGCCTAAAAACTGGGTCAAGACCAGACTCCCAATATTGTGCTAGGTGAGGATGATCTGGTAAAATAGTCAGTTTGAGTTGAAGGGGCTAGCCTCACACGGTCAATATCAATGTTTTCAGTCTGGTTGAAGGTTGAGGTGGCTACCACAATATTACACTACCGTGTTAAATGTATAGTTTGTTTTTTATTTTGTCTTTTACTATACTTCCTTTCAAATTTTTGGTCATTTCTAACTATGCCTCCTTTAGGAAATTTCGTTATATCAGGGGCTGGATTTACCAATGTAGCCGCTGTCACGAGCTTCACTTCTGGTTCTTAGATGTAATCAAGATGCGGAAGCGTCTGCTCTTATTGTGGCCTCATCTAGTAATCCTACTACCTCCCTAATTCACACAGTTCCCTTTGACAAATGGGTCAAAACTTTAGTTGTTTTGGTTAAAAACAATAAGGAGGGTGTCTCTGTTATTACCGACATTATTGCTAATATTCCAACTATCTCTAAAGCTTGTAAAGAAGATCTGGCCAAGTTCTTGTCTGATGGTGTGAACTTGCTAACCTTCTCAGAAAGCGGTGTGGGCTTAACCCAAGTTTTGTCACGGCCCGGACTATTCCTAGTCTCCCACCTACCAACAGTCTTTTTTGTAGGTATGCTGCAGCTGTGGAAGTTGTTAAAGAAAATTTAAGAGAGATTTATGTTCTCTTAGTGAGACTTTGCTTTGGAATTGATACCTAAAGTATCCAAAATCTTTCCATTTCTACCAATTCAACAAGTACAGGTTGAATCTTTAGGGGTGGAGTACAAACTTTGGTTACTCCCTAATAAAGGTTTTTTGGCTCCTATCTCAATAAAGACATGGTTTTTTTTGACAAAACTTCCATCTGCTACAATGGAGGATTCTCGGCTAAAGACACTCAAAGGAGTGCAATGTTTGGACAAAGGAGAGCTGATTAAAGCTCCATTGGCAACATGTATTTTTTGGATTCCTAGAAGTGTAGCTCTAATGCAGGTTTTTATGTGAGAACCAAAGGTTTTATGGATTTTGTAATGCAGAATCAGTATGGAATATTTACATACCAAATCTCAAATGTGCTTGCATATTTCTTGACCCTAAAGCGTCATGTCTGAGTCTAGCATTATATGGTTTGACCATGCAGTTTGGTATGCACTCAACAATCTGGAAGCTATTTTCCCAAAAAAGCCTACTGTTGGGGTATAAAGCCCAATGTGGTCACCCAGGTAAGTGGGCGGACCGTCAAGTATGTACACATATTCTTTTGTAAAAACCTAATAAGAACTCACTGTGCTCTACACATTACAGTAGAGCGAGTTCACCATATCGTCGTGCTCTTCTTCTCGCACTCTCTCTTGCGTCGCACTTCCGCTCGTACTCCTTCAACTGGTATCAGAGCTCAGATCGAGGCTCGGGGAAGCACTGCAGGAGGCTAGAGTCACCAGCTTAGATTGGAGTGAAATTCGACAGGCAAAGACACGGCCACCGTTCGGCTTCGACAAACGTCTGCACAGGCCATTTTCGACTACGTGGTCTCGGCGGGTGCAGATCCGACTCTGCAAATTTGGGGTTTTTGGCCTACGACTGCAGGTGCTGAGGATATCAACACTCCCAGAGTGCTGATTTGTGGTTGTCTACACATCGAAGGACGGCTCACAGTTCTTGGAGGCGTGTCACATACGACACGGGCCCATCTACACATAGATTGTAGGCGACATCCACTAGTTCATCAGGTAGCTTGTGTTTGCTGCTTGATATTCCAGATTTCATCCTGACATTGCAGGTACTTCCACATGGGATGTATTGTCAGAGATGATGTATGTCTGTTGAGGGTTTGTTGGCTGTGAGTCACGCAGCAAACAACCGCCGCAGCGGTTACAGTATACAGTGGGAAATTTGGATGTATGACTTTGTGGAAAGTCTATGTACTGTCAGATTTACTGTAGCTTTTGTTGAGGGTCGAGTGAGGTTTTATTGTGCTGGGGGATTCTCGAATGTTGAGATCCTTTTGGTGGTACAGGTCTTGGAGCGATCCCTCGAGCACCCTTAGATAGGCAGCTAGGATGTATTGACTGTGAGTTAGACAGTTGGGATTGCATCTTTGCTTTACTGCCGTTGAGGCATTGTCGCAGTCTATGCTTACAGGACAATGACAGGACAGTGAGAGACAGTACAGGTGCAGGACAGGTTTACCCGTAGCTTACAGTGTTAGAGAGACAGTGTTTTTTGAGCCGTTTTTGGTCTGTTTTTTGAGTACACCAAAGCCATTTTACAAAGGAGACTCTGCCAAAATTTATGCAGAATCTGAAGCTTTCTTGGTTCATTTGACAGGTTGATATTGGTTCAGAGGTCAGTTTACAGGGGAAACTCTGCCGAATTTTTCCCAGGAAAGTAAACTACTGTGAAGCGTAGCTATGGCTGGATCATAGGACACTGCTCTTTACAATATCAAGAAGCTGGATGGAACCAATTTCCCATTGTGGAAGAAGCATATTTGGCACGTGTTGATACAAAAGAAGCAGATAAAACCTATAAAGCTTAAGGGGATAAAACCAGAAGATATGGACGAAGATGAATGGAGCGAAATGGATGAATTGGCACTTTCTACCATTATGCTGACTTTGGCAGAAAGCGTTTACTTCAATGTAGCAGACGAGATTTTGGCTTATCAAGCATGGTTAAAGATGAGTGATCTTTATGAGAAGCAGAGTGCAGCTTCACAGGTATACTGGCTTAAGAAGCTTGTTGACTTGAAGATGAAAGAAGGGACACCTATGTCCAATCATCTGAATGAATTCAACACAATCTATAGTCAGTTGTCAGCTCAAGGTGTCAAGTTTGATGAACCTGTTAGAGCTATGTTCCTGTTGATCACATTGCCGGAAAGTTGGGACACTTTTTGCACAGCTTTGAGTAATTCTGCACCTCCAGGTGGTTTGAACATAGCAGGTGTAGAAGGAAGTCTGCTTACTGAAGAAACCAATAGAAAGACAATGGACAAAGGCAAAGGAACAGCCTTAGTTGTCAGGGGAAGGACCAAAGAAAAGTACAAAGGTGGAAAGAGGAATTAGTCTTGTAGCAAGTCCCGCTGTGCTAAAGGCAAGAGTGACATAGAATGCTACCATTGTGGCAAGAAGGGTCACATGAAAAGAGAGTGCAAAGAATGGAAAGCAGAAAAAGGCAAAGAGAAGGCTGAAGACCATGGTGAGAAGAACAAGTCCTCAGTGAAGATTCAAGAAATAAATGTGACAAACACTGTTGCAGAGGATGACAGTCTAGTGTCAGGAGACATCTACTTCTTGAAGAATACAATGGACTCAGCTCTTCTTACAGCATCCGATGGAAATGCACTGAGTGACTGGATTATAGACTCAAGGGCATCACTTCATGTGTCTCCAAACAAGGAGTGGTTTACCTCTTATGTGACCACTAAAGATCATGTTCGGCTAGGCAATGGGCAGACATGTGAGATCTTAGGTGTTGGAGATGTTCAATTGAAGTTTCAGAATGGCTCTTCTTTCACGCTGAAGAATGTGAGACATGTTCCCACAATTACAAAGAGCTTGATCAGCACAGGTTTACTTGATGATGCTGGCTACGTCACCACTTTTGGACAGAACATGTGAAAGATATCCAAGGGTTCTATGACAGTAGCACATGGAGTAAAGTCTGGAGGACTTTACATGATTTATGTATCAAATGTCTCTAAAAATGTAATCAATGTAACCGAGCAGCCGAACGTTTCTTTGTGGCATAGCCGGTTAGGACATATGTCCAAGAAGGGAATGGAAATCTTTTCTCGTTCTGGTTATTTGCCTGGCTTTTCATTTAATGATTTTGAATTTTGTGAACATTGTCTGTATGGTAAGCAAACACAGTAGCCACATAAGCATAGAAGCAGTAGAAGAGATACACAGTTGGCACTTGTTCATAGTGATTTGTGTGGACCTATGCCTAACCTATCTCTAGGGGGAGCTTCTTACTTTATGACATTTATAGATGATTACTCGAGGAAAGTATGGGTTTACTTTCTCAAGCACAAGGATGAAGCGTTTAGTGTTTTCAAAACGTTTGTGACACTTGTGGAGAATTAGAGTGGCAAGAAGCTTAAATGCTTACGCACTAACAATGGTGGAGAGTATGTTTCAAAGGCCTTTCAGGACTTTTGTGAGTCAAAAGGTATAAAACGTGAACTTACTGCTCCTTACAATCCTCCTCAAAATGGTGTTGCTGAGAGGATGAATAGGACCATACAAGAGAAGGTCAGAAGTATGTTGTCTAATGCACAGTTGCCAAATGGGTTTTGGGCTGAAGCTGTATCAACAGTTGTTCATCTTGTAAATAGATCTCCTAGCAAGGTTTTGCAGAAGGATTCAGTGCCAGAGATGGTATGGTCAGGCAAAATGCCCTCATACAAGCATCTCAGAGTCTTTGGCTGTGAGGCATATACTCACGTTCCAAAGGAATTTAGGAACAAACTTGAGCCAAAGAGTAGAAAGTGCATCTTTCTAGGCTATGGTAATTCTGGTGAGATGGGGTACAGACTTTGGGATCCCGAATCCAGAAAGGTTGTCCGCAGCAATGATGTTCACTTTAATGAATCCAAATATCATTCTAAACCAGAGAGGGTTGAGGAGATTAGAAGAGTTGTCTTCCAAGAAGATGGACCTGCATGTGCAAGACAAAATGTCAGGGCTCAAGAGGAGCAAGGACAGGATAGAGTGGAACCACAGGTTGTGGCTGAGCCTGAGCCACCTATTGTGCGTAGATCTGGACGTGTCACGCGATCTCCTGATAGGTTTGTTCCATCTATGAACTATGTCATGTTGACTGATTGCAATGAGCCTTCATGTTACAAGGAAGCAGTGCAAATGAAGGACTCCGGGAATTGGCAATTGGCCATGCAGTCAGAAATGACAGCTCTGCATAAAAATAAGACATGGAAGCTAGCTAAATTACCACAGGGCAAAAAGGCTCTACCTTGTAAATGGGTTTACAGGTATAAGATCACTGCTCATGACAGTCAGCCAAAGTACAAAGCAAGGCTTGTTGCCAAGGGCTTTAAGCAAGAACAAGGCATTGACTTTGATGAAGTCTTCTCTCCGGTGGTCAAGATGACTACATTGAGATGCTTTCTTGCATTGGTTGCCATATTAGATTTGGTGTTGCACCAAATGGATGTCAAGACAACGTTCTTGCATGGTGATTTAGATGTGGAAATTTACATGCAGCAGCCAGAAGGGTTTGTTGAGAAAGGCAAGGAAGATTGGGTATGCCAATTGTTAAAGAGTCTTTATGGCTTAAAACAATCACCGAGGGCATGGTACCATAAATTCCACAAGTTTATGCTTTCTCAAGGCTACGAACGTAGTGAGTTCGATCACTGTCTATATACAAAGAAGGCTAAGGATGGTAGTTGGCTGATCCTTATTTTGTATGTGGATGACATGTTGATTTCTGGCAAGCACTTGGAAGAAATTTCAGCTTTGAAGTCAAAGATGGCAAAATCGTTTGACATGAAAGACATGGGTGAGGCAAGTCATATACTTGGTATGCGCATTGAGAGAGATAGATCAAAGAAGTTGATTTGGTTATCGCAAACAGAGTATATTGACAAGGTTTTGCAACGTTTCAATATGGAGAAGGGAAAGGCACTGAGTGTTCCATTGCCACCATATGTGAAACTTAGTAAACAAGATTGTCATGTGTCTGAGGAAGAACATGCTGAAATGGATAAGATTCCATATGCGTCTGCAGTGGGTAGTTTGATGTATGCAATGATTGCTACTCGCCCAGACATTGCATTTGCAGTGGGAGTAGTAAGTCCATACATGTCAAACCCAGGCAAGAAACATTGGGAGGCAGTGAAAGGAATATTGAGATACCTGAAAGCTACAAAGAGTATGCGTATATGCTATGGGAGTCAGGAGCTAAGTGTAAAGGGTTTTACAGACTCAGATTATGCAGGTGACTTAGACAACCGAAGGTCTACGTCAGGGTATGTCTTTACATTGGCTGGTGGAGTAGTATCATGGCGTTCTAGATTACAAGATTGTGTTACTCAGTCTACAACAGAGGCTGAATATGTTGCAGCATCAGAGGCATGCAAAGAATCAATTTGGCTTAATCGACTAGTAATAGATTTGGGAATCAAAGAAGAGATGCCTGTGTTATATTGTGATAGTCAAAGTGCTATACAATTGGCTCGCAATCCAGTTTATCACTCAAAGACAAAGCATGTGGATGTGAAGTATCATTTCACCAGGGAAATGCTCGAGGATAAGAAACTTCAGCTTGTCAAAGTTCACACCACAAAAAATCCTGCTGATCTACTTACAAAAGGACTTCCCTCAGAGAGCTTTGCGCATTTTCGCAAGCAGTTAGGTGTAGGGTAGTACATCACTTCTCTACATCTCTTGTATATTAGCTTGTATAGTAGCTTCTCTCACACTTAAAGTATCACATTGGACTTTAAGTGGGAGGTTGTTGGGGTATAAAGCCCAATGTGGTCGCCCAGGTAAGTGGGCGGACCGTCAGGTATGTACACATATTCTTTTGTAAAAACCTAATAAGAACTCACTGTGCTCTACAAATTACAGTAGAGCGAGTTCACCATATCGTCGTGCTCTTCTTCTCGCACTCTCTCTCGCGTCGCACTTCCGCTCGTACTCCTTCACCTACATCCTTTCATCTTACTCTCGTCTGCTCCTGGTTAGGTGGACAAGCCAAGGAGTTGGTTTTGGCACAAATTGCATTCATACAGTTTTGTACATTAATGGTTGACATGCTCAAGAAGCTTGGAGCAAATGAACCAGGGATGCTCCTTACTACTTACGATTCTTACAAAGAGATAAAAACTATTCTGGGACTTCTGAAGCCTAACTTTGAAGATGATGAGTCCACTTCTCAAAAAAGACCCAACACACAATCCAAAATCCACATGTACTTCCTTTCTTACCCCCTCTTTGTCTTTTGACTCTAGTTTTGGGAGAGGAAAATCTAGAAGCTTTACAAGAGGAAGGGGTTGGGGGTTGCCTATTAAACACCTTTTGGAAATGTGACTGTGCAGGTAGTGGTCAATGAGATTGGGAGGCGCTCTCTACCAAGCAAAGCTGGGGACTGTAGTGGAAATTTCATTCATTGTCATTTCACCAATCGAATTTTGGATTTCTTTTTACCAAAATCAATTTTTGTTGAATGCGTTGATCTAATATATGGTAATCATTCTATGATTGAAAATATGGTTTTTGGTTGGAGATATTCTGACCCTATCAAGTGTTTTGTATACTCAAATGAATTTATGAGACATGAACCTATTTTAAAGTATAAATGAAAAAATTTTACCGCTTACTGCAAGGATTTTGGTTTACTTGGTATGCATGTCTGTACGACAAACCCAACTATTATTAAGACTTCTTCTCTTCGAGATTTACTTGGTATGGGTTTGAATCACATACCTGTAGAACCTCTTAATCATGGAATGGCACTATCTGCACTACTGGATTTTCCAACTGACTTAGCCTTAAAGCTCCAATTGGAGCAGCAGATCCTACAAGATCTTGTTGAAAAACTTAAAGCAGTCTTTTTTCAAAAACTTAGTCTTTTGCCATATAAATGGCTCAGCTTGGATACTACTTGGGTCAACCCAAAAATTATGCAAGACTATCATGAGCTGGCTCGTGATTGGTTTATTGTCGGCCTTGATAAAGCAGCTACCACTGTATCAGTTATTTGTAAAAAGCTTATGAAGCTACCTTGGTAAGTTTGGGTGGAAATGAATTTGAAAAGGTGAATAAAACACTAAAGGATGTGGCCTTAGCCTTGCTAAGGGTTTGGAGAATATGGAATACAATGAAACTTCAAATAAGCTTCCCGTGCTATTTCCAACTTTTCAAAAACACAAATAAAAGTTCAAATGGATTTTCAATGCTTCAAACTGTATTTTTTCTTATGTTACAAAAGATATTACTTCCTACCTAAACCTAATCATGGCATAGGTCTGCAATCTTTGTGCTAAAAGGAGAACATATCTTAACAAATTCAATGGTATAGATTGTTGTAACTTTTGCCTTGCTAAGAATTCATCAAAGGTGTTTATCAACCTACGTACGGATATCTATTGTATCTCCACCGTTGATATTACACAATGTTATGAAAATACTCCTCTCTCAAGGAATGATGGCCTTCTTAGAGTGCTCGAAGATATTATCAACATGGATTTTTCAACAAAAAAACACAAGGGTTTGAAAAGATCTCACTAGTTAAAACACCTTGTTGGGTTAAAAGTTCTGTCAAAAACCACCACAGTGCTTTGACCAAACTACTCTAATTATGGTAATTAGATGGATATTGCAGAACTGTTTTATCCAATTAGGGCCAAATTTCTATAGACAAAAGAAGGGAATACCTATGGGGTTCTCCTGCTCACCTACAATGTGCAATCTATACTTATTATTTTTTGAATACAAATGGTTGTGTTAAAAATTAAACATTATGAGGAGGCCAAACAACTTTTAGTCTTCAATAACACGTTTAGATTCATGGATGACTTATTGAGTATAAACAATCAAAACTTCAAAGACTACCTAACTGAGATTTACCCACCTTGCCTCTTGATAGAGCCTACCTATCTAGAAGAAGTGGAGGTAGAAGGTAGAAATATAATTTAAAAAAACCTAATTTTTGAACATGAAAATTCAACTTCAATCTCCCTACATTGGACAATAAACTACACGATTCTTTTGGAAGTGGGATAATTTGTCACTTAATCCTGCTGAATTTGTCAAAAGGAAAAGTAACAGACCTATAAAAAATGTGCGTAACACTTGCTTGGGTATTCTGTCACTATTATGTACTCATCTACGAATAACTTTTCCGCCTATGAAGAAATCAACAAGTAGATATGTAAATTTTTAAATAATGGTTTTCTGCGGAGTGAACTGGTTACTAGTATAACAAAGGCAGTTTGCTTAAATAATTGGCCAGGAGAGAGCTAGGGTAGATCTTGTTTTTCTTTGCAATCTAACAAGGAAGTAGGCCCATACCTAATGTGTCTATGACCTATTAAGTATGTGCTTGGGTATGGGGGGGGGGGGGGGGGGGGGGGGGGGGGGGGGGGGGGGGCGCTCACACACACACACACACACACACACACACACACACACACACACACACACACACACACACACACACACACGCACACACACACTTATGGCTAGTTCTAGCTTGATTGTAATTTCTTTAATTTTTATTTTGCTGGGACTACTAGCCGGGGATGCCCAGAGTGTACCAATGGCTCAGGTAAATAATTTTTTGAGGACCTTATGGTATCTTTACCTTGTAAAATAAAGGGAACATTTTTCCTTGCAAGGATATGAGCTTGTATTGACTAAGCTGGGCCGTACCAATACCTCACCTTGTAGTTAATTGAGGTCATGAGGGTATGTAGGTTTCATGGCTATGCATTCCCTGGCATTTTCTGCAAAACCATGGTGGCTCCCTCCTCTCGCACTCTCCATTCTCTGAACTTGCGGCGTGCTTTAACTCCACATCTAATGTAGGGGCTTATTGTTTTGTGTTGACGTATACGTATTCCCTCCCAACGTTTTCCTCGGTACTTGGCGGCACACTACTACTCCAGTAACCTACTGTGGATGTGACCCCTTTACTACCATGAAGAAGATGTTACTTGCTCCTAAACCTTATAAAAGATGAGCTCACTTAGCATTAGTGTGTGCATGTTTTCTTGATGTATTTATTTGCATAGTAGAACTTTCTATGACCTAGCCTACTGGTTGGTACTATTAAGTAATAGATCATTGCCTAAAGGCAAGAAGAAGCATGCCATTGTGGAGCTGGCCGCTCCGACTCAATCTCAGGTGAATATTGGCATTAAAATGGATTCTTGTCCAACAGTATGAGGGTATTTTTCTCGGATTGGTTTCTCATGCACATAAAGGACATGTATGGCAACTCAAGTTTTTGTAAAAAAAAATTCTAGTATTTACTAGTTGTTCGAATGGAGATGCTATTCCTCATACTCAGTTTGTAATGTCACTTTATGTTGTGGCTTGGAAGGTGTATGCTCTTGTAAGAAAGCTTTCAATTATTTATTAAAACATTGAGGTTCAATGCTGTATCCGCGGCATTGGTTGTATATCCCTTTCTTAAATGAAGGATTTCATGTCGTTATACATATTCGGTCCTATCCTTGGCTTGGGTAGTTTCAACGTTAATGAGGGAATTGCAACCTGTTAAGCTGGTTGCTTGGCGACCTTATAAATCTTAGCCATAAGAATGTTGTTCTTCATAACACTTGGTGGTGAAAACCATTTGGTATTGTGGACCTACTGGTTTGGTGTGTAACTTTGGTCTAGTATAGTTTAGCACCAACAAGAGGCTCATGAATTGACTGATTTGAATGGGCCACTCTCACGCACATGAGGGCATCCCTCAAGAGTTTTATATTGCCTGCATTAGTACTTGAACCTCAACAAATTGAGTACAACCCCCCAAAAAGATGATGAGTATTCTCATTCTCCTATTTTTCACTTTTTGTTTTGACTTGGGCATGGCAAGAAATAGCTACATGTAAATGTAGAGAGTTGAAATAACGATATGGAACATACATTAAAGCTAAAAGCCCCCTAGGCTCTCAAGGTTGAAAACTTGCATATAGCCTATACCTTATTGAAAAATTGACGTTGATGGAGCAAAAGACGCCGTGCGCACACTCACACACCCAGAAAACTCAACACCACACAAGGAATTTGCTTAAATTTCAACCCACACACACCACCACTCAAGAGATCAATAAAAATACTACCCACCAGTTCGATACAAACTCCAAACGCCTCGACCTACAAGCCCTTGCCTGCCCGCAGACACTACAAGGTGAGTCGAGTTGATCAACACTTGAAATCACACTTGATGGTGAGAAAAATATACAAGAAAAACCATCAAAAAGTCAAAAAATCCAGCCACAAAAGGCCATTCTCAAACCATTGCAAAGCCTTCACCAAACTCCACTCTCTTGGACTCTTTGGAGTAGCGCCAACCCTAATGGCACCGATATAGGGTCACATAGTTTTGTAGAAAGCCGCACCTTCTTTCCTCAATTCCTCGCACACACACATCCATGAAAACCTTAGAACTTCCATAGACTCTCCCAAGTGAAAAATTGAAGAGAGAAATCTCTCATTCACTTCTCCACACACTCGAAAACAGGACGCGAACGCGACGGGACTCCATTAGACCACCTGTAGAAACCTTGCTTCCTTCCCCACTCAGAGAGGTGAAAGTGCAAAGAATTGGCTTCAAAAATACTCCCTTAGCTGGAACACTCTTGGCACCGTGAGTGATGTGGAAAATTGAAGTCTTTTCACACAATTTTTAGTCATTTTTTGATCTTTTTGACCCAGTTTTGGTTAGTTTTGCCCCTGGCGGTGGTGCGCCCAAGCCGTGTCGACCCGCGAAAGTGTCAGCAGCAGCAGGTGCATGGCAACAGACAGATTGATGATAGCGTACTTGCATCGGTATTAGATACAGTTTAAAGCAAGCACCACAGTGGTATGCATGTCAAATACGGCCCTTTACAGGTCAAAGCGTGGTTTTTGGAGCTCTGCTAACCGGGAAACTTGACCGCATGTTCGCCAAATCGAACATCAAGGTCAACGGAGTCAAAATATTTGTGTATTCGAGTGCGGATGCATGGTCATTTACTATTCGGGCATCATTTCAAGCTCGAAACGCCGCATCAATCCCTATTCAGGGGAATCTTTTTGGTGGTCGGGTTGGAATCTGGACCATTAGCACAGTGAAATTTGGATATCAAGGCATGCGGAGCTTGCGACAGTCATGCCGAGCATTCTCTCGTGAGAAGGTGGCCCAACTTGAGAGGAATTATTTTTTTTAAAAAAAGAGGCTTTTTTGGTAATCTGGTCGCCATGCAGAAAATGGCAGGAGCATATAGCCAAGGAGGCCTAGCATGGAAAGGATTGCCATCTGCCAGGCATGCGAGGGGAAAGGCGCCATTTGATGGAGGGGGCTGCATAAGGCGAAAAAGGAGGCCACCATCGAGGAGGAGGGGGGTGGAAAAAGAGGGCCGAACTGCAGTAGGCGGAGGGATCAGAAGGTGGAGGTCTCAAGCTCATGCATAGGCTGAGCAGTGAGCTAGACAGAGCTCTGGTTGATGGGGCGGAGAAGCAAGGAAGTCCAGGGACATATAAGCAAGGCCTTTGAGGGCTGATCAGGAGACCAGGTCGATAGAAGGCTATGGGCAGGTTGGGGCCATGAGGAGAAGGATGACGGGAACTGCGTGAAGAGGGAGAGTGGGCAGCCACTGCATGGAGGATAGCACCGTCAATGTTCTGGAAAGAATGGCGGCCAGGTGGAGAGGAAGTGGATGGCGGGGCCATATGCAGTAGCCGCTACAGAAGGCCGTGAGCAAGTTAGCAATGCCGAGTGTACAGAAGAGCGACAAGAGCTAGAAGTGAAGGAGACCGAGAACTGCATGGGGAGGTTCCGTGAGCACTCGAACTAGGCCTATCGAAAGCAATAAGAAGGAAGCTGTCCTGGGGGGCAATAGAGGACAGTTCTGGATTCATCGTAGCTGCATTTGAATTAAGGTGAATCTACAAGCTAGACCAGGTACAGGACAGAAAAAAGGGCACCAAGGCTAAGAAGGGTGGCGATACAGAAGAGCAAGCAAGGCCATGTGCTGTAGAGAGTTGGCGTCGTGAGCAGGAGCGCATGGAGTTGAGAGGGGGATTGTCGAAGAGCTCATGAGAAGAGAGCTGGCATTCGGGTGGTGTAAGTGGAACCGCAATGTGTAATTATAGTGGCAAGAAAAAGGAAAAAGGAGATCGCCATACCAGAGGGGAGGTCACCCCCCACCAAGAAGGGCATTCAATTTTTTTCTCTCTCAAGATTACGTGAGCATCGGGAAGGGGTAACCTTTGCAAGGTGTGCAAGGGAGCCGGGATGGTGTTTTCTGAAGAAGATCTCCCATTCTCCATTCTCATATTGTAGCCAATTTAGTTGGCATATTCATTCTCTGTAGAATCCAAGTGTCTGCTTTAAATATTCTCCACATTTCTCTCTTGTTTTTGTGTCGAGTGGAGTATGCTATACACATGTGGTTTCGGCATATATCAGATGTAAGAGTGTATAATGAGGGGAATTTTTGTTTGCCAAGATGGTATCAATATGTGAGGAAACGTATGCCTTTCGGAGACCTTGCAAGTATTTGATTGACTTTCTATGGTATTTGATGCTTTGAAGGGTCATAGTCGAGAACCGTGATCGTATGCTTGGCAGCCGATTATGTGTAGCTAGGATTGGTTGGGCACGGGTTTGGGAAATAGTAGTTTGCAAAGTGTGTATCGAGGCATCTATTTGCCAGGGGATAGGGGTGCTGTGAAATCACTGGGCTATAGAGAGGCAAGCATTCAGTGTGCTAGTGGTTTTCTCTTTTCCCCCTTTCCATCTTGTGGTGCCCCCACTGAGGATCCACTGATTGCTTCCTAAGAAGGTGTTCGTGAGTCAAGATGAAGCAGGAATTTGGTCCGTTGTTCAAAGAAGATGAAGATGCTGATGATTGAATTGCAGATTTTGAGTTATTCATGCTGACAGTATTGCAGATGCCAGATGATGAAGCAAAGCTTTAGAATCTACCTTTTGTGCTGCGAGGTAAAGCAAAAATCTTGTTCGATGGCTTGGAAGATGCATACAAGGAGAATTGGATCGGATTTCGAGAACACTTTCTACAAAGGTATCACAAGGTGGTGTCTGCTTCGGAAGCAGATGCAAAGATCAAAGGTTTGCAGCAGGACGTAAGTGAATTTTGATGCTTTTGTTGATAAATTTGAAGCTTATTGGGGGAATTTTGCGGCTGCTACCCAAGCAACCCATGTAGGATACTTTAAGCTGGAAAGGTTTCCATCTTGCCTACATCCCTATGTTCGTGAGAGAGTGGACTATGAAGATCCAAGGAGCTGTCAGAGTTGCCAAAGTAAAGAGTCGAAAGATGAAGAAGAAGATGGAGGCAGGATTGCTACAGTCTACCATCATGGCAGCCAGTGGACCTAGGCCCAAACAGATTGATGAGCATCAAGAGGTAAAAGCTCCTTTTTTTATTGATATGAATGTGATCAAAGCACGTGAAGCTGATGCCAGGCTAGAAAAGGTAGAAGAAGTGCCAATCAGGTCTCAAAAGATACAGAGGGGCATATTCAAAGTGCCACCTAAGAGGACGAGGTGATAGAAGATCTTAAAGAAGAGGTGTCAGTTCTAGAGCCAGCAACGAGGCTGACAGCAAAGGTGAAAGAATTGGCAAGATCAGAAGAGGAGTCCGACAGTTCTCATAGCTCCAGCAACAGTTTGGACGCAGATAGCATGTGGGAGACAGAATCCATCTCTTCTAGGTATGAAAGTTATGATGTTTTTCATGTAGATGAAGTGGAGCAAGATGTATGCAAGTTGCCTACCACCCAGCTAAAGGTCGAAGAGAAGTATAGTGTTACACCTTGTGTGAACTTGCCAGTCAAGCAACCCTATCCAGTGTCTCATGATGGTGAGTCTCTATTGGAGGAAGAGGTATGGTTTGATTGTGCATCAGACGTAGTTGAAGAGCAGGTTTTTGAGGATAACTTGCAGGAGCTAGGAACAGAAGCTGTGGTAGGTCAAGCTGATTTATCTATGTAGGGGGTGGGCCAACCTTGCCTTGATGGGCATGTCGAGGTGCACTTTGAAGTTTTGGAGTTGGTTTGTGGCCGTGGAGAGTTAGCTCCGGCAGATGACTCTATGGAAACTGATGCAGGTGCAACACCCTATAATGGAGAGGCTCCATGCAACGAGAAAGGTGCCACCAACCTTGCAGGAGATGAGGTATTTGATGAACAGGTTGAAGCTCTAGCAGGTCATACTCTCGGGTATATAAAGGTGGCCTTGGAGCCATTTACAAAGGGTTTGGATGCAGGTATGCAAAGGGAACATGTTTGCTTGGCTATGCAGCGAGTGGGGGCCAATGACAGGGTCTTGCTATTTTATGTGATACTATGGATACATGTGTTATTGGAGGTTGCTTTACAGGTATTTTTGTATCAGTGGCGAGGCTTTTTTGAAGTGGACTATACTATGGAGGGTTCTGTAACAAATGATGTAATGGAATTTTCCTATTCAATTTGAGAGTAGCCGAATTTAATGAGAGTACTTTCAAGAAATGATTTTGTGAGCGTAGAGGGTAGACATAATTGAAGATAGCAACATAATTATAGCAATTAGTTAACTTGGCATGGACAATACTTTTGCAAGAGAGAGAATTTAGAGAACATGACAACAGTTGAGGACCGGATTTATGTGGAGCCGGTTACCCCTCCAATAGGCATTTGTATTATGATTTCTCCCATAAAGAGAGACAGCTTGTTACAATACATTCTTTGTGTTCCTTGTGACCTAGGTGAAGCAATGAAGATGGAAAGCTTCATGCATCACCATCATAGCATAACCTAAACTTGAAGAAAGCTTTAACTATACCAAGCCTCAGTCCCAAGACCTCAAACACCTTCGAAGGTGGAGAGAGCTAGCAAGGAATGAGGGTAGGGAAGAGGAAGAAGAAACATTTCATACGAGAAAGAGCTAGTTCCTCACTTATCATAACTCTTGTGCTAGAATACATAATAGCATATTAATGAAGAAGAAATAGATGGCAAGCTCAAGCATTGAAGAATGGCTCTTGGATGAATTTGCACTCCATAGCCAAGAGTGTTGGTGTAGGCTCTCAACCTCTACTTGCTTGGAGAAAGAGACGGAGCTCTTGCACTTTGCATAGTGCACAATGAGAGTGTTTGTGAGTGTGAGTGTGTGTGGGTGATTATACCCCCTAAGCACCCCCCTAGCTTGCTTGGGTCGACCCCCCCTTGTAGCTCATGCTTGAAGCTCATTGGACCCCTCCAGGCCTAGCCAATCACAAGCAGGAGTCATTACAAGCAACATGGGTAGCCTTGGGACAAGTGTCCCCCTTTCCCCTTTGAGAGAGAGGACTTGATAAATGCAAAATCAATTAATTAAATATCCTAAATTATCATTGGACCCCTTGGGTGGCCAACCAATAGGTTTCAGGCACACCATGAGGGCAACATGAGGAGGAACTTGACAAGTGTCCTTGCTGCCTCTTCAAGCTGGGGCTTCCCTTGTGTGTGTGTGTGTTCTCTCTCATCCCCCCCCTTGTAAACTCGCCCCCCTCCTTGTAGGGATATTTTTGAATTTGGATGAGCAAGCCCCTTAGTCATCAAGCATGACTAAGCACTTGAAGTAGGGGGTGTTCCCACAAGCATCTCAGGCAAGCTTCTCAAGGCACTTCAAGCACCTTAATCATGCACCAAGTCAAGCACCTCAAGCATGGAGCAAGTCAAGCACCTCCAGCATCTTAATCAAGCACCTCAAGCATGACAAGCACCTCAAGCAGGACAAGCACCTCAAGCACGACAAGCACCTTGAGCTTGGGCCGGGTTCCCACCTCAAGCTCAGCCCTAGCTTACCTAAGGTCAAAGGACTTTTACACACATTATTGGAGGTCTTCAATGAAGCTAACCCTAAGGTCTTATGCTCCATTGGTTAGCCTTGCTCTTGATAGACCATCTCCCATTTGGGCCCCTTTACTATTGGCCCCGTGTTGAGATAGATCTATAAGCACATATCTATATCTTAACACTTGTTCCCATTTATTCTCCCACATTAAGTGATCAATTTAATATGAGAAAATCATTTGGGTTGGTTAGATATTAGATTTTATGACAAATGACATGGTAGCGGCTTATGGTACCGGTGCTTCAAGTGATCAAAAATATGCTTATAGCAGACACGAAGACTTGTGGATACACGGTGACAAAGCTCCAAGCTATGAAGAGCTGGAAGGGTGGCGTGTCTATTGGCATACGAGTGCAAAAGAAGGCTTGAATATACATGCTTTACAGGTGGATGGTAATGAGAAATTCTTTACTTTTGATCCAGGTGGACTCTACACCATGCTTGGGAAAGCTTCGAGCTTTTCATTTGATCCTGGAGGGTGATGCAGTAGACGCTTTTCTCTCTATCTATATCCTATCTATATAGCCACTATCATTTTTCTTATGCAGACTATGTAGCTATTATATATCATTCTCTCTATACAGACTTCTTTTACCTAAATAATTCTATGGTTGAGCATGAATGCTCAAAGAGGGGGTGGGCAATGATGGTGCGCCCAAGCCGTGCCGACCCGAGAAAGTGTCAGCAGCAGGTGCATGGCACCAGACATATTGATGATAGCATACTTGGACAGATATTAGATGCAGTTTTAAGCAAGCACCACAATGGTATGCATGTCAACTACATCCCTTTACAGGTCAAAGCGTGTTTTTTGGAGCTCTGCTAGTAGTTGGGAAACTTGACCGCATGTACGCCAAATCGAACATCAAGGTCAGCGGAGTCAAAATCTTTGTGTATTCGAGTGCGGATGCATGGTCGTTTACTATTCGGGCATCATTTCAAGCTCGAAATGATGGTCGACCGCGGCAATCACTAATTCAGTGGAATCTTTTTGGTGGTCGGGTTGGAATCTGGACCATTAGCACAGTGAAATTCGGATATCAAGGCATGGGAGCTAGCAACAGTCATGCCAAGCATTCTCTCGTGAGAAGGTGGCCCAACTTGACAGGAATTTAAAAAAAAGAGAGGCTTTTTTGGTAATCTGGTCGCCATGCAGAAAAAGGGCACGAGCATGTAGCCAAGGAGGCCTAGCATGGAAAGGATTGCCATCTGCCAGGCATGCGAGGGGCAAGGCGCCATCTGGTGGCGGGGGCTGCATAAGGCAAGGAAGGAGGCCGCCATCGAGGAGGAGGGGGGTGGAAAAAGAGGGCCGAACTGCAGCAGGCGGAGGGATCAGAAGGTGGAGGTCTCAAGCTCATGCATGGGCTGAGCAGTGAGCTAGACAGAGCTCTGGTTGATGGGGTGGAGAAGCAAGGAAGTCTAGGGGCATATAAGAAAGGCCTTTGAGGGCTGATCAAGAGACCAGGTCGATAGAAGGCTACGGGCAGGTTGGGGCCACGAGGAGAAGGATGACAGGAACTCCGTGAAGAGGGAGAGTGGGCAGCCACTGCATACATAGGATAGCACCGTCAATGTTCTGGAAAGAATGGCGGCCAGTTGGAGAGGAAGTGGATGGCGGGGCCATATGCAGTAGCCGCTACCGAGGGCCGTGAGCAAGTTGGCAATGCCGAGTGTACAGAAGAGCAACAAGAGCTGGAATTGAAGGAGACCAAGAGCTGCATGGGGAGGTTCCGTGAGCACTCGAATAGGCCTATCGAAAGCAATCAGAAAGAAGCTGTCCTGGGGGGCAATAGAGGATAGTTCTGGATTCGTTGCAGCTGCATTTGAATTAAGGTGAATCTACAAGCTATACCAGGTACACGACAGAAAAAAGGGCACCAAGGCTAAGAAGGGTGGTGATACAGAAGAGCAAGCAAGGCCATGTGCTATAGAGAGTTGGCATTCGGGTGGTGTAAGTGAAACCCAATGTGTAATTATAGTGGCAAGAAAAAGGAAAAAGGAGATCGCCATACCAGAGGGGAGGTCACCCCCTACCAAGAAGGGCATTCAATTTTTTTCTCTCTCAAGATTACGTGAGCATCGGGAAGGGGTAACCTTTGCAAGGGTGCAAGGGAGCGGAGCCGGGATGGTGTTTTCTTAAGAAGATCTCCCATTCTCCATTCTCAGATTGTAGCCAATTTAGTCGGCATAGTCATTCTCTTTAGAATCCAAGCTAGTGTCTCCTTTAAATATTCTCCATTTTCTCTCTTGTTTTTGTGTCGAGTGGAGTATGCTATACACATGTGGCTTCGGCATATATCAGATGTAAGAGTGTATAATGAGGGGAAGTTTTGTATGCCATGTGAGGAAACTTATGCCTTTCGGAGACCTTGCAAGTATTTGATTGACTTTCTATGGTATTTGATGCTTTGAAGGGTCATAGTCGAGAACCATGATCGTATGCTTGGTAGTCGATTATGTGCAGCTAGGGTTGGTTGGGCACGGGTTTGGGAAATAGTAGTTTGCAGATTGTGTATCGAGGTATGTATTTGCTAGGGGATAGGGGTGCTGTGAAATCACTGGGATATAGAGAGGCAAGCATTCAGTGTGCTGGTGGTTTTCTCGTTTCCCCCTTTCTAGCGGGCATTTTTCACGGGAAAAACCTCAAACGGACTTCCAAATTCACCAAATTTTGTACGCTTGATCCTTGATACCCTAAGCACTTTGGCACATCCCCACATTCTATTTTTGACCACTTCTAGGGCGGTGCATGCATCACCGTAGATCAGGCACCGTAAATAGACAATTACTGCATGTCCCAAACTTCTCGAGTGGGATGAGGGTACCCACACTTGTCTCTTGCATTATTTACATTATAGAAAGCTTAAACACATTCTCTAGAGCCAAGATAAGCCACCTAGAACCATATCCAAGGCCGTGATATCCTATTCGTGCATGTACATGTATCTGACTGCTATCATGCGAACCTATCTATTCACAATGTGTACACGTTGCATCCTTTTTAGAACTTGAAACCACTTTGCAAAGCTAAAAAATGCATGTATTTACATATTTTTGTACCCATGACCATGAATATAAACGCTACTTTGTACACGCCAAAAGCAGTCTATCATCATTGCCCACCCTCTAGGTAGAGCATTTATGCTCAACCAAGAGACTATTTGCATCTGGAACCACATCCCTCGCAAAATATTTTTTCAATCGATACCCATTTATTTTGTAGTGCAAACGTTCACCAGACAATTTTTCCAACTCATAGGTGCCATTAGGAAATACATGCTTCACTCTGTATGGACCCAACCATTTGTCCCTCAACATCTTTTGAAAAGTAAAATCCAAGCGAGAATCATACTTCATCACCAGATCTCCCTCTTTGATCTCTTTCTCTTGCAACCTCTTATTCATTTTCTCCATCCTTGCCTATGCTTGTTGAAGATAATAATCACTGGCTTTCTCTCTATTCATTCGCAACAACTCTAGAGAAATAATTCTTTCTTGCAGCTTGTCATTATGCTCACCTTGCATTTTGCACAACAATTTCAAGGCATCCAACTGCACTTGTTTGGGCATAAGAGCTTCCTTTCCATAAACAAGCTCATATGGTGTAAATTGTGTCGACACTCTATACATAGTTCTATAAGCCCACAAACACTTTTCTAAGTCCAAGTCCCACTCTTTAGGGTTCTCTTTAGCATACTTTGATAGCATCTTCACAATTTGACCATTGCAGTTCTCAACCAACCCACTGCATTGTGAGTAGTAAGGAGAAGAATGCATATGATGAATTTTCAATTTCTCCATGAGAGCAGTAACAAGTTTTCCCCTAAACCCTGGTCCACGATCAGAAATGATAACCATAGGAGCTCCAAACCTACAACACACCTGTTCATATAAAAAAGAGGCCACTCTTCCTACTGTTACAGCTTTTACGACTCTTGCCTCCACCCATTTTTTCAAATAGTCCACAGCCACAAGGATATACCTTTTTCCATTGTAGGTTCTTGGCATTGGACCTATAGCATCTACTCCCCATTTTGCAAATGAATCAAAAGACATTATAGCTTTTTGAGGATCAGCCAAAAGCTTCCGATTTGCAAACACTTGGCATTCATGGCATGACTTGCACCAAAAATAAACATCTCTCATCATAGAGGGCCAATAGTAACCTGCTCTCAAAACACAGAAGACAACCTGATCCTTGCCTTGATGGCCTGTTTCTTCATGGCAGTGCTCCAAAATCAAGCCTATCTCTTCGTTGTACGATACTTTTCTCAAAATGCTATCCTTGTCATAAAGCATGAGATCTTCACCTACCAATGTGTAGTTTCTTGCTTTGGCAACTATTCTCTTACACCGAACCTTTGACATGCCCTTTGGACATTGCCCTTTACCAAGAAATACTTCTACATCTTGCAATGATTCCCTTCCTGCATACAAGGCTTCCTTGACCTTTAAAGGAGCTACCAAGGAATCCAACTTGTCCCTAGCCAACTCATTAGCTTCTTTATTCTACTCACTCTAGGAACATGCTTAAATTGTATCTTCTCAAACTCATGCAAAAGCTCAAATACCATAGAACCACTTCTTCACATTGTCTTTCTTAACATTCCACAAACCAAGCAACTGATTCATGACTAGGAACGCATCCCTTCGATCCAAACTCAACACACTGCTTCAACCCAAGGAAAAGCGTGAGATACTCGGCCTCATTGTTTCTTTCAGCTTCATCAAGATCGTAAGCTCTAGAAAAGATTACATCGCCTTTTGGGTTCTTGATGACTACCCCACCACGTGCCTTTTGAAGCACTTTTGTGTATGCACAATCAAACATCATTGTATATGCATCCATAATATCTACTTACTCTACATGATCATCCTTGTCAAGCCTTGGGTAAGATGGAAGCTCCCCTCCCTTATGAACCGTACTATCTCTACCAAGTGAGCTTTAACAGAATGATCCACTTTAAAATCAAACTCATACTCTTGAATCTCCAAATTCCACTTTGAGATGCGCTTGCTAGGCTTCAAATATTGTACTACATCCGGTAAAAGATTCGATGTGGTGAGCACATAGAACTTTTGGGGCAACATATAGGTGTGAACCTGCGACAAGCAAGAACCAAGGCAAAGACCCACTATTCCATTTCTGTGTAGGATAATTCACTTACATTCTTCATCTTGCTCTCAAAATAGACTAGCTTGAAGTTCCTTCCCTGCTTTTGTAAGAGAACCGACCCAAAAGCTATTGACCCCACACTAATAGATACATAGAAAATCAATTGCAAGTCGGGAGGACTCACTGTTGGTAAAGCACACAATACCTCCTTGATACCATCAAAAGCCTGTTGCATGTCTTCATTCCACTCAAACCCTTGAACTCTTTGACTCAATTTCTGGAGAGGATACACATACCGACAGAGCATCCAAAAGAAAACGTGACAAGTACCTGAGCTTATGCACAAATGATGCAAAATCCTTTGTGTTGCTGGGCGGATCCATAAGAAATAAAGCCTTAACGTTCTTTGGGTCAGCTTCTATTCCATTTTGGAAACCACATGTCCTAGCAAATGGACTCTGGCATGAGCAAACTTACACTTCTTTGGGTTGAGTTGCCCACCCTCTTGTTGAAGTTGTTGAAGCCTTTCAAAACTCAACCTCAGCTTCTCCAAATGTGTGACCCTTGACCTATAACACCCAATGTCATCCATGAAAATGCGAATGAACTTACCCAAGTAAAGACCAAACACTCTATTCATCCATCCTTGGAAGGTAGCATATGCATTAACCAGCCCAAAAGGCATTCTTTTGTAGGCAACATAACCCAAGGAGTAATGAAGGTTGTCTTCAATTGATCTTCAATCGCTATCAAGATTTGAAAGAAGCCAAAAAATCCATCCATGATTGAGTAACAGTCATGACCTGCAACCTGATTGAGGATTTCATCTAGGAAGGGTAGTGGACAATGATTCCTTTTTTTGGCAGCATTCAAAGGTTTGAAATCAACACATATCCTAAATCTTCCGTTCTTCTTGGGCACAATAACTACTAGAGAGACCCATTCGGATTCCTCTACTCGAAAGATGAAATCTGCTTCCAAAAGCTTCGTCACCTCTTCACAAAGTGCCTTCTCATGAATGACCCCCTCTTTTAAATTGATTCTATGCTCGACTCCTTTAGCTCCTTGCAACTCTGTATATTCAGTGGTGAATAGCTTTGAAAACTCTGTAGACATGTCTTCATACTCCTTCTTTTCTTTTTCCGTCAAGTTCCTCCTAGCATGCTCCTTGCGTTCACTTTGGCAGGCTCTACAATTGCTTTTGGACTATCTTCCTCCTCCTTGACCTTCACATCATGCACCAATGCGTCCTTTTCAACACTTATCCCAAAAATATCAGGACATAATTGCATCAAGCCTTCCTCTACACTTTCTTTTGATGATGTAGACGAGGCATCACTATCGTATGACGTGGTTTCTGTCGAATCTGTATCTTGCATCTCCAACAGGGGCTGTGTACGGCTCTCGTGTGTCTTCATGTTGTAGACAATGGTCCTTCCTTTCTCTTTGTCGGGGATGGTGATCAAGCCCGTGTCCCAATCCCTCTTAGAACCAAGGGTTATAAGCCATGGTCTCCCTAAAATGATCGAATAAGCATTCTCACCCGCTTGCATCACTTAGAAATCAACCAAGCACTCAATCCCCAATACTTTTATCTTCACATCTTCAGCTATTCCAAGACACCTTGCCTTTTTGTGGTTTGCCATCCTCATACGGATCGAAGCATTCACTAACGTCTTGACGCTTGATTCCTTCATGATAGCCTCGGTCATTACACACACCTGGGCACCACCATCCACATATGCTTGCACTTCTTTCTTCTTTCCCAAAATAGCTTCAGCTATTGGTACCATATCCACCGGGTGACCAACCCTCAAAGATGACACCATGCTTTGATGCTTTTCCTTGTTGGAAGGAAGCTGCGTACTCACACACTTGGTTCGCTTTCAAAGCCACCAACTGACCAAAAGATATATTTGCCTTTTGATTTCGTATGTCGTCAACAATATCATAGTCTTCAACACCTTGGTCAAGGGGGTAGTCCTTTGGACCAATTTTCCTTCTTCTCCGCCTCTTGCTACTCTCTGGTTTGTCTTCTACCTTAGCCTTTCCATCACTTGCTCTTGTTTCCCTCTCTTCTTTTGTCTCTTTCTCCCTATCATGCCTAGCTCTCTTATTGGCCAAAACATCCACATCTTGATGCTCAAGGGTAATGATGTTAATATCCCTACCTTCTCCATTTGCAGTCAACGGTTGTGGTTGTTGTTGTGGCGGTGGTGCTTCTAGTGCCCGCTCTTGATGATTTTCTTGTATTCTCCCTTGAACACGTCCATATAAGGGGTATATCCCTCCTCCTCTCTCTTGGTGGTTCAGGACAATCAGGGGTGTAGTGACCTTCTTCATCATAGTTGTAGCACCTACCTTGTAGCCTTCGTCCCCTACCTCTCCCAAGTGGCCGCTCTTCTCTTTGGTTCCTATTCATTATGTTAATTCTTAATTCTTGCAATTGATCAGTAAGATCATGAAAAACGCGGGTTGTAACGGGATCTGGACCTTGAACTACTTGCTCCACTCTATCATCCGTTGCCACAGGGACCATTGGTTGCACCACAACTGGCTCAGTGTGTGTCATGCCTTGCTCCCACCTTCTCTTGATCTTCTTGCTCTTGGCCTTGGCAATTTCCATAGCTCTTACAAATGTAGCAGGCTCCTCTTGATTGACCTTCTCCCTTACACTTGGATGGAGACAATCCATAAACTGACACACTTTAAAGAAATCCCCTGGAGGTACTTGGGATGCCGCCTCTAATTGAACCCAAAGTCCTTGAAGTGTTGCAAAAAATCTTTAAAGTTAGCATGAACATCTTGCTGCAAACCTCTCAATTTTGTTGTCGCTTCTATTGCGGTTAGTTTCTTTCCAAACCTGTCAAAAATTGCCAGCTTGACCTGCTCCCATGTTTGGTTTTTGTCTTTCTCTAAACCTTCGAACCACTCCCGAGCTTCTCCTTTGAGCGCAAGAGGAAATACATGAAGCTTTGCTTCGTAATTCACAATGTGCATACCAAGCGTATGCCACTCAAAGTCCGCAATCCAGTCCTTCACATCCTCCTTCCCTGTGAAGATTGGCCGACTATAAGCCATCTCTTCGGAGTCGCTCTCCCTTGCGTGAGTAACTCCACAAAAGTTGAAGTCTTGCACCTCAATCAAACCACCAATTTTCTTCAATGAAGCTCAAACTTCACAGCAAAACCGCTTCACCTGGGTGCACAACCGGCAAATTTTCACTCCCCAGTAGGATCGCCAAAGGATGATGGAGCAAAAGACGCCATGCGCACACTCACACACCCAGACAACTCAACACCACACAAGGAATTTTCTTAAATTACAACCCACACACACCACTAATCAATAGATCAATAAAAATAATACCCAGAAGCTCGATTCAAACTCCAAACGCCTCGACCTACAAGCCCTTGCCTGCCCGCAGACACTACAAGGTGAGTCGAGTTGATCAACACTTGAAATCACACTTGATGGTGACCAAAATATACAAGAAAAATTATCAAAAAATCAAAAACTCTAGCCACAAAAGGCCACTCTCAAACCATTTCAAAGCCTTCACCAGACTCCACTCTGTTGGACTCTTTGGAGTTGCGCCAACCCTAATGGCACCGATACAGAGTCACATAGTGTTGCAGAAAGCCGCACCTTCTTCCCTCAATTCCTCGCACACACACATATCCATGGAAACCTCAAAGCTTCCATAGACTCTCCCAAGTGAAAAATTGAAGAGAGATAGCTCTCATTCACTCCTCCACACACTCCAAAACAGGACGCGAACGCGACGGGATTGCAGTAGACCACCTGTAGGAACCCTGCTTCCTTCCCCACTCAGAGAGGTGAAAGTGCCAAGAATTGGCTTCAAAATACTCCCTCATCTGGAATAATTATGGCACCGTGAGTGATGTGGCAAATTGAAGCCTTTTCACACCATTTTTGGTCATTTTTTGACCTTTTTTCACCCAGTTTTGACCCCCGACAGGCATTTTTTGTGGGAAAAACCCCAAACAGACTTTAAATTCACCAAATTTTGTACAATTGATCCTTGATACCCAAATCACTTTTCCACATCCCCATGTTCTATTTTTGACCACTTCTAGGACAGTGCACGCATCACCGCAGATCAGGCACCGTAAATAGATAGTTACTGTATGTCCCAAACTTCTCGAGCAGGATGAGAGTACCCACACTTGTCTCTTGCATTATTTTCATTCTAGAAAGCTCAAACACATTCTCTAGAGCCAAAATAAGCCACCTAGAACCATATCCAAGGCCCCAATACCCTATCCGGGCATGTACATGTGTTCGACTGCTACCACGCGAACCTGTCTATTCACAATGTGTACACGTTGCATTGTTTTTAGAACTTAAAACCACTTCGCAAAGCTCAAAAATGCATGTAATTACATCTTTTTGTACATATGACCATGCATATAAACGCTACTTTGTACACACCAAAAGCGGTCTATCAACGTCTTGACTTAGGAGGGTAATAATTCATAAAAAATAGTGATGATGTAATTTACATTTTCATTACATTGTAGAGTAACATGGATTCTTCTCCATATTGTAGCTAGATCTCTCAAACTTTAGCAAACATGCAATTATAACCGGATATATGCTTCTCCAAATCGCCGTACTATATTTGTTGATCTTTGTGTTATTGACATGTAACTCTCGTAGACAAACAACCATGACCATCTACACACAATTGATCACCTTTGGACACACATAACCAAAGATCAATGTAAAATTGTGATACTTGAAGATCCTATATTCTTGTATTCCATGTCACTAAAGAGACTAAGGACGTTGGAAAACACAAACATGATCATCTATACAAAATATTTCTTTTGGGTGATATCCAAAACAGAACTAGAATAACCAATCTACCACACTTAGCAGATAGAAAGGTCATTCTACTTTCCTCTTCTTATTCATGCACAATACACCCGCACATATATCCATGAGAAGAGAAGATTTAGTCATTGTAGGAACAACTTTCCACGAGACCCCAAAGATCTATCTATCAAATCTTGAACTCAAGATCTGCTACACGAGAGAGAGAGAGAGAGAGAGAGAGAGAGAGAGAGAGAGAGAGAGAGAGAGAGAGAGAGAGAGAGAGAGAGAGAGAGAGAGAGAGAGAGAGAGAGAGAGATAGAGAGAGAGATATCAAACCATGTGCATGATTTTCATCTCTGATGCTTCTCATTTTGGAACTCATGATCAGCCCAAGACTTATCAACCACAACGTAACATGCATTATCTAGAGAAGAAAATTTATATTTTTTTGTCATAGGATAGATTTTGTCGATAGATATTAGTCCTTAGAGTAGCCAATGTTTATAGAAGCAAGGTTGAATTTGCACCATGTATATTTTCTTTGCTCCCAATTCACACACTCTATTGCTTCTTGATGGAGTCATACAATTTTGAGTAATATTAGGATTTCTAAACTAAATGCAATATATACCCTTTTGAGGTACGACTAGATAACATTAGGCTCAAAATAATAAATACTAAATAAAGTCATCATACACTCACTAGCTTGAAAAATTTATGTTGAAACTAATAATTACTAAATAGAATTATCATATACTCACTATTCTCTAGCCAAAACGCTCAAATGAATACATGCAGATTGCTAGATTCACAGAGTCTTAATTTTTCCTTCTCTTGTTTCACTACAACACGCCGCATAGATATTGACAATTGTACCAACAAAAATAAACTAGTTGGGTGTAAGCATGTTAATGTATCACACTTTTTGTGTTAGCTAGCATGGGCAACAAGCAGCATAAGGACAATATTTAGGATGAGTGTACAAAATTGTCTATTTAAAATGAGTGGGGTGCAATCATGTAAGGCTAAGTGGTGGGACATTTTTCAAACTCAAATTTTAACTTGGTGAGCCAAACTCCCTTTTTCCATGAATCTCAACAACCAATTTCAGCGGGGACATTACTGAATGAAGTCTATTAATGAAGCACACATAGAAGCAGGGTGTGGGGGCCACATGCAAGAGACGTGGGGACTCTACCAAGCAGCCATCAATTGCTACTCAACATGCTTCAAGGGAGATAAAGAGATTGGACTACCAACAAGAGACCTCCAAGGACTTGTCCGACCATCCACCAACCAAGAAACACAGCAGGGCCAAGTCTACTATTACTTCTCGTCCACCTCGCAAAAGTGTGAAGTTGCATAATTCCCAAGGATCCCCAATGTCACAACTCATGCATGCAAGCAAAGAAACGAAAAACTCCGGTTCTCTCTCTCTCTCTCTCTCTCTCTCTCTCTCTCTCTCTCTCTCTCTCTCTCTCTCTCTCTCTCTCTCTCTCTCTCTCTCTCTCTCTCTCTCTCTCTCTCTCTCTCTCCCTCCCCCCCCCCCCATGTGTGTGTGTACCTCTGTTCAATGTCCCCTACATGATGCAATCCTGAATCGGCTCCCCAATGAGAATTGGATTTGCCATTCATAGCCAGAGAGAGAGAGAGAGAGAGAGAGAGAGAGAGAGAGAGAGAGAGAGAGAGAGAGAGAGAGAGAGAGAGAGAGAGAGAGAGAGAGAGAGAGAGAGAGAGAGAGAGAGAGAGAGAGAGAGAGAGAGAGAGAGAGAGAGAGAGAGAGAGAGGGGCATTACATATGTAGATGGAATGTATTTTGTCAGATTCTACTCTCTTGATCATGTTAAAATTTGATTTTTGCTAAGGTTCCTATTGCATGTGTGAACTTCAATGGAGATCTCCCAAGATGGAGATCCCATCGCAACAGAAATTTTGTGTAATTGTGGAAGATTTCAATGCTGCTTATGGCCTCTCCGTGACTGGTTTGGATCCTGAATTGGTGAGGTGGGAGAAGCTCAATGATGTGAATTGGTTCAATGTGTTTGAAACAGATGAAGGATCCCAACCAATACCACATTGAATGCAACTGCATCCACAGTGACATGTATGAGCAGGTGATGGAGTTACATTATAAGGTCTACCAGAAGGGTCCAACAAACACGGAGATGAGCTCCACATTCATAAAGTATTTGTCAAAGAATTTAGTCCCTGTGTTGAATGCGAGTGGTACAACCATGAAGTTCAATTGGGTTGAGTTGCTGTGCAGTATTTGCAGGATCTTTGTGAGATGGGCTACTACAAGGGCCATGTCAACAAGTGGAGGATGCGTAATTCCCAGAATCAAGTTCCAAAACATGAGGATGAATCAGCTAAAATGTGGGAGGACAACTAGGTCTGAGTAGGTATGAGCAATAGGTTAGATTCCAAGGGCACACCATTGTCTCATCGTAGCATGCACCAAGAGACAGAAAGACTTTTATTTTTTGACTTGGAGGATTTGCAACCCATCGTAGCAATTGTCCTTCATCTGAGAACACAATTGCAGGACGCTAAAAAGGATCTCAGAAATGCACAACAAGAGCTAGAAGCCGCAAGGGTATTTCAAGCAAGCAATGCAAAGGTCAATCCAATTATCATGGTGATGTGACATAATCTACATGATGCTACCAATGAATTGCAAATTCTATCACAGAGTTGTGATATGAATGCAAAGGAAAAAATGGAGCTCGAGGTGAAAATAGACACAATGAAAGAGACACTCAGTGATTTGGGGTTTCCTCACTTTGAGGACACCCCTGTTGATAGTTACATTGACATAACCTCTCATATGGTAAGTGCTCGTGATTTTCAAGCTAGCACCTTATGTTTGGTACATGTGCACAACTAACCTATGACTTACCATGCTCTTTTTGTCTCTTTTTTTTGTAGAGTGAGGTGGAGATCAAGTAATCCAAAGTGCTGGCAAGTGAAAGTCTACTGCACTTGCTGGTGATCTTTTTTCCCATTTCCCTATGTAATTTAGCTATGCTTAAAGTACAGGAAATCCTTGCAATGGTCAAGCTGCCCTGTGAACATAGCTACCACTTGCTCTACTTTGCAGCTGTGCCCCAGGGAGGTCACCTAATAAAATGTAACCTATCACATGAGTTCAATAGAAGGGTATTTAAAGTTCTTGAAACTTACAGAAATATATATACAGAAGGGCATACTTTTTTCAAATTTGAAAAAAACTTATAGATTTTAAAAGAAAAGGGTACATTATATTCCTTAAAAAATTCACAGATAAGGGGTTTTACAAACATGTGTTGAACGCACGTGATATGGTAGTTTTAGATATAGTGAACCCCCCAAGAGCTATGCCTACTCCCCTTGGATTGAATGTAGGGCTTCCACTTTCCAACAGAGGATATCAACAGAGTGGTTGTGCAAGATTGCAGGGCAAGAACATCCAATCTCACAAAAAATTGGTAAGATAATCATAAATGCCATGTATGCTAATCACCATATTCAAAATGATAACCATCATAGTGATAAGGTTAACTAGCACATATGGTATGCTGATTAGCATATGGGTATGCTAGCTAGCATACATAGAATTATAATAAGCATTTTGAGCATAGTAGTAGTATGCTACATAGCGTACTAGGTATGCTAGTTAGCATATTTGTAACATTTAATGGCCTAATAACTTATGTGTAGCGGAAATTAGCATGAACATAGTGGGCATTTCATTAGAATAGATTCCTAATGAGAATTACAAGAGTGCTTGGGTGAAGAGAGCAACAAAAAGCATAACACCTAGTTAGATAGCATCGACAATACTTTCAAAAGAGAGAGAAATTAAGCTATTGACAACAGTTGAGGACCGGATTTTCATGGAGCCGGTCCCCCCTCCAAAAGGCTTTGTATTATGGTTTCTCCCATCAAGAGAGACATTGTACAATACAATTCTTTGTGTTCCTTCAAGACTAGCTAGTGCAATGAAGATGGAAACTTCATGCACTAAGCAAAACACTTAACAAACACAACTTGAATTATCCCCGTTCTCAGACCCAAGACCTCACACACCTTCGAAGATGGTGAGAGCTAGCAGGGTATGAGAGTAGATTGAGAGGAAGGAGTATCTTACGAGAAAGATGTACATCTCCTCACATAATCACTCATATGTAGCATAGCTTAGCTTAGTAATTAGCTTGGTAGAGGAGATGAGCATGCATTGAAGCTTGGCTCTTGGTTGGATTTGCATCCACACGCCAAGAGAGTGTTGATGTAGGCTTCTATCTCACAAGCTTGGAGTAGGTGATGAGTTCTCCATTAAAGCTTGGGAAGAGATAGTCTTCTCTTTCTTCACACATGAGCTTGTGTGAGTGTGTGTGTGATAATGCCTTGCAAAAATCAGCCCCCTCTCTCTCTTGGGCGAGCCCTCTTGCTAATTGTTCTTCCTGAAGCCTCATTGGCCCTCCCCAAGTCAAGCCAATTACAATTAAGCAGCATAAGTGATAGCCTTCTGACATGTGTCCCCCTTTCCCCTTTTGTGAGAGATTTAGGTAATTAAATAATTAAACTAAACTCTCATTGGACCCCTTTGCCTCCCGGCCAATAGGAATCAGGCAAGCCATGGGGCTCCTGAATGCTCATTGGACCCCTTGGGAGACTGCCCAATAGTCTTCTAGGAGACTTAATTCTCATTCGTTTCTTTTATTGAATGTTTTTAAATTAATTAAAGTAGATTTACTCTAGCTTAATTCTCATTGGTTCACTTCAAGGGTCATCCAATAGAAATTGGGCACACCTTGTGGGCATCTGCCCTAGGGAGCTGACATGTGTCCCTCATTCCCTTTGTGTAAAGGGAGCCTGTGTGTGTGTGTGTGTGTGTGTGGCTTTCTCTCTCATCCCCTACCTTTAGGGCTCGCCCCCTTCCATGTAGGGATGTGCAAAGACTTTTAGGGCACACACAAAGCATCCAATTTTCCCTAGGATTGACCTTTGGACACAACCTTTGAATTTTGGAACCTTAGCATTTTGGAAGTCTTAATGGGCTGAACCTTAGGGTCTTTTTAGCCCATTGTTGCACATGGCTCTTTTGCAGATGGCCCCTCCTTTGGATCCCTATTTTCCCTCCTTTGGATCCCTACTGTGGCCGGTCTGCTAGCTTAACCAATATTCTAGCTTTTTCTCCCCTGGCACTTCCCCACATTAAATGATCAGTTTAATATGAGAAAATCATTTAGGAGAATTAGATATTGATTATTATGACATTACCTCTCTCTTGAAATCATAGTAATCCTCGACTATGGTGTAGAGAAGATAAAGCATATTCATGAGTCCTTTTCTTAGCGGGTAGAGGATCCCTATGTTACCCTATGACATCATTCCACAATGGATGACTAGTCCATTTGGCACTTGAGAGCCTGAGGCTGCCGCAAGCATGTCTACACATTAGTCCTATCAGTCTTCCATAGTAGAGTGACAAGCTCTACTTGGTGTTTGGGAGACGTCGTCTCCGCAAACTTGATCTAAGCATGCATACTACTTCATTTTTGTGCTCAAATAAAGAAAAAGAGAGTCTTATAAGACAAAAACTTTGTTCATTTTTAACATTTTGCACATTTGCTTACTCTTGGGAAGCATTGTAAGCATTGACAAGGTTTAGGTTATCCTTTAATTGTATGCCTTGCATCCATCTAGCATCTTCAAAAGGATAATTCTTAAACTTAATAAGATATCGTCGGATAGTCTTACCGCCTCTTAGTACCTTGTCTTCATGTCAGAGAATGGACTCGGGCTGCAGCACCTCCTCTTGGTCCTCGATCTCCGGTGGGTCTTCAATAGTTGGTTCTTGAGGTGGCTCTGCTTTGTAAGGCTTTAATAGGCTCACATGGAAAGCATTGTGTATGAGCCAATGATTGGGCAACTTGAGTTGATAGGCCATCTCATTGATTGGCCTAAGGATCTGAAAGGGACCATAGCACCTTTTTACTAGTTTAGCATAGTACTTTTGGTGGCCCGTAGGATTCTTGCCCGTCGTGTGCCTTAATCGAGCCTTGGGAAACTTTAACAAGACCCAATCGTTTTCTTTAAAGGCTTGGGCTCTTCTGTGCTTGTCAGCAGCAGCCTTTTGTCTTTGCTGTGAGATAGAGATAGCATCCTTAATCTTTTGAAAAGATTCTTGTAGGTCTCGGCTATACTCATCTGCAGCGAAGATCTTCCCATGTACCTTAAGTAGCAAGGGACTTTTTGATCTTCCCTCAATTACCTCGAAAGGTGCTTTTCCCGTGGAAGTATGTACAGTGTTATTGTAAGCATACTCCACTAAGGGTAAGTACTTCTCCCATTGGGATCTTTGATCTACTTCCGTTACATAGGCTTTTAGTAGATCGAGAATGGTTAGGTTAGCTATTTCACTTTGGCCATCAGTTTGTAGATGATAGGCCGAAGAGAAGTTTAGCCTTGTTCCTAAATTCTCAAAGAGACCCTTCCAAAAATTACTGGTCATTCTAGGATCTCTATCCGATACTATGGACATGGGCAAGCCATGGTACTTGAAAATTTGTGAAATAAAGAGGGTTTCCATTTGATGGGCTTTGATAGTCTTTTTGACAGGTATAAAATGAGCTTGTTTACTAAACCTGTCTACTATCGTCCATATTCCCGTATTCCCATGGATAGACTTAGGAAATCCAAAGATAAAATGCATGGATATGCTCTCCCATGGTGAATTAGGGATTGGTAAGGGTTGAAGCAATCCAAGTGGCTTCCCTCTATCAAATTTTGTCTTTTGGCATACCACACATTTGGAAACATACTCTTGTATGTTCACTTTCATGGTAGGCCAATAGAAATATGTTTCAATTCCCTTTAAGGTAGACTGAATCCCTCTATGCCCCGCATAAGGTGGAGCATGAGATTCATACATTACTTTCTCACGTAGTGAGTTAGTAACGCATAGTCTATTGCCATAGAGAAGATAACCATCTTGTAAAGTAAATGGTTCTTCTTTCTTCCCTAATGCAAGGGCTGAAATCACATCTCTAAAATCGGGATCAATAGCATACTCATCTATCATTGAAGATAGATCATTGTGAGTTGCTATGGAAACCGCATTCACTCTCGGCCATCTTGAGAGTTCATCAGCTACTTGATTATGCTTGCCAGTAATGTGAGAAATATGAAAATGAAATTGCGAAAGGAAATTTGCCCACCTCATTTGTTTGTCGGAGAGCTTGGTCTGCGTCATGAAGTACTTAAGACTTTGTCACTGATCCGTTCGCATAATGAAAGGAGTCCCCAATAAATAGTGCTTCCATGAGTCTAAGGCATGTAGAGCTGCAAGGAGTTCCTTTTCGTATATGCCTAGAGCTTGCTCAACAGGGTCGAGCCTTCGACTCTCATAGCCTATGGCGTGCTCTTCTTGGAGCAAAACAACTCCAAGGCAATCACCACAAGCATCGCATTGGACCTCAAATGGTTTTGAGAGATCCGGTAGTGTAAGCACAGGTTGAGAGATAAGCTTTTCTTGAAGCTTTTCGAAAGCATTGTTCTCCTTAGCAGACCATGTATACCTAACGCTTTTCTTTGTTAGGTCATGTAATGGTCCCGCAATTTGTGAGAACTTTTCTATGAAGCGTCTATAGTATGCACACATACCTATGAAGCTTCTTAGTTCATGAAGATTCCTTGGTTTAGGCCATCCTTTTATTACCTCTAACTTGGATGGATCCATTTGGATGCCATCTTGAGAGATAATGTGAACTAAATACTGAATCTCTTGCAAGAAAAATTCACTTTTCTTTCAATTAACATAAAGTTTATTCTCTCTTAAAACTTGAAATATTACCTGGAGGTTTTGCTTGTGTTCCTCCAATGAATTAGAGTAGATGATAATATCATCAAAGAACACTCCAGTGAAGGTTCGATGAGGCGTGAACAGCTTCTCCATCAAGCGGTTGAATGTGGTTGGTGCATTGGTCAAGCCAAAAGGCATGACAATGTATTCGTAAAGACCAAATGTAGTACGAAATGCGGTCTTTACAATGTCTTGATCAACTATCCTTATTTGATGATAGCCACTTTTTAGGTCAACCCTACTGAAGTAGGTCGATCCTTGTAGCTTATCAAATAGGTCTTCTACCCATGGAACGGGAAACCTATTCTTGATAGTGATCCTATTTAGTGCTCTGTAGTCGACACACATACGATATGTGCCGTCTTTCTTTTGCACTAATAGCACAGGTGAGCAAAATGGAGATGAGCTTGGCCTAACCATACCCTTCTCAACTAACTCATGCACTTGCCGCATAATCTCCTCTTGTTGAGCTTGAGAAACTCTATAAGGAGGTTTATTAGGCGGTGAACGTCCTGGAAGAAGTTCAATTGCATGGTCATCATTACCTCGTTTAGGAGGTAGCTCACAAGGGATGTCGTCAATAAAAACATCTTGAAACCCCTTGAGAAAATTGGATAACTCTAATTCCTTTTGGTTGCTTTTATTTTCTTTTGCTAAAGCATTAGGTTCATTTTGAGAGTCTTTAACAAAAATGATGTACACGGAAATAGAGCTCTTTATTGACTTGTTGAAAGCTAGTGTATGTACAATGGGGATGGTGTTACCCATTTCCTTAGCATCTATATACATGTCTTTTTCCCTGAACATAAAGGAGATTCTTTTTTCAGGAAATTTAACATCGGCAGCCAGGCGGTCAAACCATGGTGCTGACGGGAGCAAAGCGAACCCCGAACCCCGACGGCCTCTAAAACACCGGGGACCGAATGGCGCACCTCGAGCCTGTCATGGTAAAGCAAATAGGGGCACCACCTAGCTTCAGCGTCTAGGACGCAAACAACACACCACCATAAAAAAGTTTTCATCCAAGAGAGATGGATGCTTGGGAGTAATGATGAAGAGGAAAGGGAATGAGATCAAGTGAGAGAGAGAGAGAGAGAGAGAGAGGGAGAGAGAGAGAGAGAGAGAGTGAGGGAGGGGGTATAGCAGCTTAGTACTTAGGCACCACAAAAGGATGGCGAATCCGCACACCCTTCACACATACACAAGCTCACTCCAAACACAAGATTAGGTGACGATTCCGCACACCTCACATGGGAAAAACATTGCAAGAAAACATACTCACAAAACCTCAAGCTTTATTTAGAGAATAAGGCGATGAAATGGGGAGCATAGGGTAGGGGAATGAGAAAGGAGAGAGTGGTAGAGCACATAGCGGATAGGTGGGAGTTGATGGTGAAGACTCGCACGAGGGTTATGGCCATCATCCTTCATTTAGTTTCCCTTCATCTTCCATAGCCCAAGGGTGTAGAGGTCATGCTCAAGACGAGCATGGTGATTGCGGTGATGGTGATGGTGTGGGTGTGTGTGTGTGCACTAGGCACACACAGTGCATAGTGTACTCTTTGGTGATGGTGTGTGTGTGTTTAGTGTGATGGTGACCCCTCTTTATATAGGGGAGGAAGGGGAAGGAATTCTAGAATTTAGAAATGAAGAAATCATTATCTACATAGGCCATGTGACTGTGGGCCCCACTTGTCTGGCTGTGTGTATATGTGTCAGAACAGCAGTCTCATGAGAGAGAGACTAAGAGAGAGAGATGGGTTGATGAAAAAAAGTGAGAGGTGACATGGAGAATAAAGTAATTACAAGAGGGGAAAGAGGAGAGTGTGTTCAGAGGTGAATCTGTGTGCAGATGTGTGTGAACACAAGAAAAATCAGGTAACCACCGGGTGGGGATGGGTCTGTGGGCACCTTTTTCAGTGAAACTGAGTGTGTGTGAGTGTGGGGGAGGTTATTTAGCTACAAGACAAGAGACATGGCGCCCTTTAGAGAGAGAGGGGGGTATTTGGGTCATGGGATATGATAGGAGAGAGAAAGAGGGGGTGGGATATACTATTTTGGAAGATAGGGTAAGTTGCATGTGAGTTGGTGCATTATTGGTGAGTTATAATGCATTATTGGTGAGAGGTGGGGTAGCTTGAGGGGAGAGAGAAAGGACAAAGGACAAGGGGAAGAGAGAGGGGGTTGAACTTTTGAGTGGAGGAGAGGAAAAGGGACACACGGCGGGGCAACAGCGAAGTAAAAGGATGCAAGGTGGGGATGGGCTGCCCCGCAGGCATGAGGTGGCCTATTTTACCTTTCTTATATATTTACATAATCATACTTTATTTTTTCTTACTTTTTCCAATGCTTTTTATCACTCCCTCCCTAAGAGGGGGTTTTCATGGGGTGGGGACGAGAGAAGAGGGGTATGGGAGCTTGGCTTGTGAAAAGCCCCCATCATTAGCCCTCCCCTTTTGGCTAGAGGCATTCATGTCTCTAGCTCATCTGTTTGATCATTATCGTCGGAGGTGGTGGTTGATGGTGTGTTCTCATCTGGAATGTCAATTGGTGGAGCATGGTCAAATCGAAGAAAATAAGGTTTAAGTCGCCAACCATTTACACTGGTTTTATGAAGTTTTCCATCAGCCTCCATAAGCTGGTAGCTTCCATTGGCATACTTTTTCCTGATGATGAAAGGGCCTTCCCATCGGAGTAGGAGTTTCTTATCCTTGCGCGTGTCGAAGCGATTGTCGTAGCGGAGCACCAACATTTCTTTCTTCAATTCTTTTTTTTGGAGATGCTCGTTAAAGCTAAGCCGTCTATGCTCTGCTTGTGCTGCATAATAATTTATTGCTTCTTCTCTGTCTAGCTGCAGTCTTTCCAAGTTGATGATGTGATCTCTCAAATGCATGTTGGGCTGTTGAAGCTGGCTTGCCATTACTCTGAGACTTTGTAGTTGCACTTCAATGGGCAAGATTGCTTCCTTACCAAATACTAGATGATACGGTGTGAATCCCAAGGATGTACGAAATGAAGTTCTGTAGCCCATAAAGCTGGTAGTAGATACTTATCCCAGTCTCCAGGATGATTGTTTACCTGCTTGGTAATAATTTTAGAAACCATTCCATTTACCTTTTCAACTAGGCCATTACATTGAGGGTAATATGGTGAAGAGTGCCTCCTTGTAATGCCCAGTTTTTGCATTAATTCTCCTACCAAGTCTGCTCTGAAACCTGGCCCTCTATCAGAGATGATCTCTAAAGGTGTGCCAAACCTACAGCATATGTGCTCGTAGATAAATTTAGCTACCTCTACCACTGTGATTCTAGTGGTGGCTGTAGCCTCTGCCCATCTAGTCATGTAGTCGACCCCCAGGATAATGTAGAATTTTCCTGAATTGGCCCTAGGTAATGGCCCAATGGCATCGATACCCCATTTTTCAAATGGGCCATATGAGAGAATAGGTGTCTGTGGTTCAGGCATAAGTGACCTAGTGCCGGCCTTTTGACACAACTTACACGTTTTGCACCAATGGTGTACATCACGGTTGAGGCTAGGCCATATAAAGCCTGCCTGCAAGATTTTCCTACTTGTTATGTCTAGGGCAAAGTGACCACCACAAACTCCGTCGTGACAACTAGCAATTACTCCCGTGATTTCCTGAGAGAGAGGGACCTTCCTGAGTATTTGGTCCTTACCCTTATAGTACAAACCATCATTGATGAGTCGATACCTTGTGGCCTTCCGCGTCAGCCATTGCTTTTGTCCTTTTGTTAAATCTGATGGGCATTCCCCTGTTTCCAAAAATGCATGATGTCAGGCAAGGCATCACTTACTTGAAATAGAGGGAGTTTTAGTTTTATTGCTCCAACCACCACTTCCTGTAGTCTTTCACTTTCTAGGGCATCTGCTTCTTGGTTTTGAGCCCTTGGGATATGGTGTATTTGAACTTCTTCAAACTTACCCAACAAGGTTTTTACACCACTTAAGTGAGTCCTTAAACTAGGATTCTTGCATGTCCATGCTCCATTTACTTGCCTTACCAGAAGTAGAGCATCCCCAAATAAATTAAGGCGTTGTACACCTTGCGAGACGCACCATTGTAGACCCTTGGTTAGTGCTGCATACTCAGCTTCATTGTTAGAATGTGAATCTAACAATTGGCCCAACGAAAATACCTTTGTCCCTTTGTCATCAAAGACCACTTGCAGCTGCTTTGTCGGACGCTCGCTTGTAGGCTCCATCAAAGTAGAGAGAGTATGCTCCTTCTACCATCGGTGGTACTGGAGGTAATCGGACTTCTCCTTCCTTAGATTGCTTCTCCTTCCTTTCAAAGACTTGGTAGGTCATGAGTCCCCCCAAACTTGCCCTTGTCATGATTTCTACCTGTACCGTGTAGTCAAACTCTTGCAGACGAACTAGCCATTTAGTAATTCTAGCAGACACATCCATGTGTTGTACAACATAGTGAAATATTTCATCCGTGGTTAGAATCACAAATTGCTTAGGCAGCAAATATGACCTAAACTTTGTAGTTGCAAATCTAAGAGCTAGGACTAAGTGTTCCACATGGGTGAAACATTTCTCTCCTGCTGTCATCATTCGACTAGAGAAGTAGATTGGCCTCATGAAAGATGTCGTCGTATCCTTTTGGAGTAGCACATCCCCCAATGAGTCATCACCAACACTTGAGGTGACATAGAATTTTTCATCCCACTTAGGTGGTGAGATAGTTGGCAGAGTGGCTAAGACCTCCTTTACCTTGTTGTAGTGATGTTCGCTTTCCTCGTCCCAAGTGAAACTTGATCTTTGAGTGAGTTGTTGCAGTGGTGGAACAAGTTGTGATAGTAGATGTATGAATCTACTTAAGTACCTCACCTTCTATAGAAAAGAGACCAGTTGACGTGCGGTCGTTGGTGAAGGTAGGGCTATGAGTGTGGACACCTTACTTGGGTCGGCGTTGATACCTTTTGCTGAAATTTCATGGCCTAGTAGAATGACTTTACTCTCCCCAATGTGGCATTTATCCACATTTAACTGCCCACCTAGGCTCTGCAACCTGGCCAAACCTTCAGTTACCTTTTCTAAATGTGAAATACGGGAGCTATATATACAAAAATCATCAATGAACACTCTTATGGATGTTCCAAAGAACGGTTGAAAAACATATGTGACATATCTTTGGAATGTGGCAGGTGCATTTGTGAGACCAAATGGCATAACCCTGTATGCAAAACAACCCCATGGCGTGATAAAAGTGGTTTTTAGCTGATCTTCCAAGGCTATGCGTATTTGAAAGTATCCAGAATAACCATCACAGACGGTATAGCATTCAAAACCCGCTACTTCATTCAGAATTTCATCCAAGAAAGGGAGAGGAAAGTGGTCTCTCTTTGTAGCTGCATTTAGTGGTTTGTAGTCAACACAGACCCTCCACTTACCATTCTTTTTAGGTGTCACCACTACGGGTGACACCCATTCTGAGTTTTCTACAGGATAGATGAATCCCGCCTCCAGCAGTTTCCTTACCTCGGCCAAGAGTGCCTTTTCTTGTATGACCCCCAGTCGTCGTAGCTTTTGCACAACTGGTTTTACCCCTTCCTTCAGCTTAATATGATGTTCCACCACTGTAATGCCTGTGATTCTTTCATAGTTGTCAATGAACAGGTTAGGAAATCCCATCAACATTTGCAAAAAACCATCTTTCTCCTCAAGTGTTAATTCCGTAGACAACATACCCTTCAACCTACTTCCTCCTAGGCCAGGTGATTTGCTCTCCTCTTCATTGGGTTTCCCTTTTGGTGATGGATCACCAGCTGTGCTTACCCTTTGTGGATCCTTCATAATGATACCGATCACATCAATGGAACTGTCACTTTCGTCGGTGGATGTGGTCTCCTTCTCAGAACTGGAAGATTCGCTAGTGGTTTCATCTGCCGATGTTTCCAGATTCATTTGCTTCTGCTTGCCAATCCTCATGTCGTAGTATATTGTCTCCCCTTTCTTACCGGTCATGCGTAGAAGGCCAGTACCCCAGTCCTGTTTTTCCTTCATGGCCATCAACCATGGCCTTCCCAAAATTAGTGGATAGCCCTCCCCCTTAGTAGGCATTACAAAAACATCTACCTCTACCTCAGTGTTGAAAGCTTTGATTTTCACGGCACTTACCACACCCACACACTTAACTTTTGCGTTGTTTGCCATCTTTGCCTTGCATGGAGAAGGCCTGTCAACCTCGAGCCCTAATCGAAGCATCATAGCTTCGCTCATTACACAGATTTGTGCACCTCCATCAATGTAGGTGTTTCCAACCCTCTTTCCTTTTATGTTTACGTCGACAATTGGAAGGATGTCATCCATGTTGCGTCCCGAAATTACTCCGGCTACCTTTGTTTTGGAGCGTCTTGTACTTACCATTTTAAACCATTGTCGCCTTACTTTAGGTACAAGATGTAGCAGCTGTGGCCATGTAATCTTCGGTCCTTGCTCTGCCACATCCAATGTTAGATCATAGGGCTTAGAAATTTCCCCTAGCTGGAAGTCGGTGATGCCCAATTTCCGTCGTGGCCTGGATGGCCTCTTGCTAGTTTCTCCTCTCATGCTTCTCTCATCATCTGATTGTGTAGCTTTCTCCCTCCTAGCTATTTTCACAGTCATGGCTTCAAGTGGTTCTAAAAAGGTTACCTTCTCCTTACCCTTGTCCCTCTCCTTTGCTCTGGGTGGATCCACTACTATGGCTTTTCCTTTCTCTTCTAGCCTTATGATGTTTACAGGGCGATCAGGTGGTGGGGCTGGTGGAAGAGGTGGGATGGATTCTTGTAGTGGTGTCTGGGGTGGACGTAGAATTTGTGTTGGTGGGGGTGGTGCTCGGGGTGGGGGTGTTCTTTCTCTAGGGGGTGACAATTGGTTCCTCCTACCTCCTCTATTATAGTTTTGTCGTGGTTTGGGACAGTAGTACATACCGTGACCTCTTTCTTGACTCCTCCCTTGTTGTATTAAGTGGAAAGATAAATTCTGCAGTTGGTCAGTAATATGGGCCAACATATCTTGTTGGTCATCTCTTACCCCAAGAGTCGGTGGTGGTGGTGGAATGGTGGTTGTCGTAGTTGCTGGTCGACGTGATGTTGTTGTTTCTGTTGACTCGGTTTCTTTGGCTTTCATTCGCAGCTTCTTGTCCTTAAGGCGAGCAATCTCAACGGCTAACTCATACGTAGCCGGGAATCTACCTTTCACCTTCTCCTTGAGAAGCGGCCATAAGCCATGCGTGAACCAATCTTTTTTTAGGAAATCGGGTGTAGCTTCCCCCCTTGCCAGTGACTCAACCCACCGTTCCCACAAATCCACAAATTTGGACTCATAGGTGGCATATTCTAAAAGACCCTCCTGCTTCAAGTCTCTCAACTTGTCCCACAACTTTTCTGAAGTGGTACCTCCCCCAAAGCGCCTCTTAAAAGCGGTTTTTAAGGGTTCCCAGTCATCCTTGGTTGCTTGTGGAAGTGCATTGTTCCATGATCTAGCTTCTAGCTTCATGAGATGCTTAAAGATTCTAACCCGGGATTCATCCGTATCTTTGTTGCTCACTACACATGCTACTTCAAAGTCATCTAGGAAGTCTATTACCAAATCCTCCCCCTTCTTTCCTTTAAATGTTGGAAATGCTACACTTGCCATGATTACTGAGAGAGAGCTAGAAAGACACACTGCTTAACTTGCAAAAGTTTTTTTCTTCTTTACAAGGAGGCGTGTATACCCTCTTATACTAGGACATAGATTAAAACTTCAAATGGTACATTGCCTTGTACCAAAGGTAAGACAAATGGTTGATCTGATGCCAGAACCTCAAAAAATCGCTCCCCACCCAGCATGGTGTCAATGACGTGCTGGTAGTGAGCCTTCAAATCCAGTATTACCTTGATTGAGCGTACACGTGTTGGTATGTGTGATCTGTCTTGAGGTAGGTTGTACTGATTCATGTGAAGCTTAGAGGTGCTTAGTCACTGTCCAAGCTTGTGAGAGAGGGTGGTGCTCTTTCCTGAAACAAACTCAGTAGATCCCTAGTTTCTCTAGTGAGAGTGTGAGCCAATGATTCCGTTATCTGTGCTGCAGCATTAGGTGCGACTTGAAAACTGACTGTGATAATTATCTCAGTGACTTGAGTTACCCGATTCTCAAAGTAGAATAGTGTTGATTCTCTATTGTGTAGAGCTCCTTCCATTTTGTTGTTGTGGGTTGGTTGTAGGTTGCGGACATGGTTTCGACCTTCTCTTTCTTCTTCTTGGCACTTGGCCTATGTATATCCACTGGGTTTGGCGTGTTGGTTGACTCTCCCACTGCAAATTGATTACCGTTACGCCTGGCACTCAAGCTTTGATGGAGATGCGGAGTTCGTCTAGTTGTGCTTGGAGCTCTTCTTCTTCTGTCGTCCAATTAGCAAATCCTGCTAGCCATTCATCCATTCACAATAGTTTAGGGATTTCAGTCTTGTAAACTGAAGGGTTTCATGAAAAGATCCTCAGTGGGGGCACCAAATGACGGGAGCAAAGCGAACCCCGAACCCCGACGGCCTCTAAAACACCGGGGACCGAATGGCGCACCTCGAGCCTGTCATGGTAAAGCAAATAGGGGCACCACCTAGCTTCAGCGTCTAGGACGCAAACAACACACCACCATAAAAAAGTTTTCATCCAAGAGAGATGGATGCTTGGGAGTAATGATGAAGAGGAAAGGGAATGAGATCAAGTGAGAGAGAGAGAGAGAGAGAGAGGGAGAGAGAGAGAGAGAGAGAGTGGGGGAGGGGGTATAGCAGCTTAGTACTTAGGCACCACAAAAGGATGGCGAATCCGCACACCCTTCACACATACACAAGCTCACTCCAAACACAAGATTAGGTGACGATTCCGCACACCTCACATGGGAAAAACATTGCAAGAAAACATACTCACAAAACCTCAAGCTTTATTTAGAGAATAAGGCGATGAAATGGGGAGCATAGGGTAGGGGAATGAGAAAGGAGAGAGTGGTAGAGCACATAGCGGATAGGTGGGAGTTGACGGCGAAGACTCGCACGAGGGTTATGGCCATCATCCTTCATTTAGTTTCCCTTCATCTTCCATAGCCCAAGGGTGTAGAGGTCATGCTCAAGACGAGCATGGTGATTGCGGTGATGGTGATGGTGTGGGTGTGTGTGTGTGCACTAGGCACACACAGTGCATAGTGTACTCTTTGGTGATGGTGTGTGTGTGTTTAGTGTGATGGTGACCCCTCTTTATATAGGGGAGGAAGGGGAAGGAATTCTAGAATTTAGAAATGAAGAAATCATTATCTACATAGGCCATGTGACTGTGGGCCCCACTTGTCTGGCTGTGTGTATATGTGTCAGAACAACAGTCTCATGAGAGAGAGACTAAGAGAGAGAGATGGGTTGATGAAAAAACGTGAGAGGTGACATGGAGAATAAAGTAATTACAAGAGGGGAGAGAGGGGAGTGTGTTCAGAGGTGAATCTGTGTGCAGATGTGTGTGAACACAAGAAAAATCAGGTAACCACCGGGTGGGGATGGGTCTGTGGGCACCTTTTTCAGTGAAACTGAGTGTGTGTGAGTGTGGGGGAGGTTATTTAGCTACAAGACAAGAGACATGGCGCCCTTTAGAGAGAGAGGGGGGTATTTGGGTCATGGGATATGATAGGAGAGAGAAAGAGGGGGTGGGGTATACTATTTTGGAAGATAGGGTAAGTTGCATGTGAGTTGGTGCATTATTGGTGAGTTATAATGCATTATTGGTGAGAGGTGGGGTAGCTTGAGGGGAGAGAGAAAGGACAAAGGACAAGGGGAAGAGAGAGGGGGTTGAACTTTTGAGTGGAGGAGAGGAAAAGGGACACACGGCGGGGCAACAGCGAAGTAAAAGGATGCAAGGTGGGGATGGGCTGCCCCGCAGGCATGAGGTGGCCTATTTTACCTTTCTTATATATTTACATAATCATACTTTATTTTTTCTTACTTTTTCCAATGCTTTTTATCACTCCCTCCCTAAGAGGGGGTTTTCATGGGGTGGGGACGAGAGAAGAGGGGTATGGGAGCTTGGCTTGTGAAAAGCCCCCATCAGTGCCCCTAGGATTACATGCTCATGCTTGAGAGGAGAGATAAAGAAGTCCTCTTTGTCCACATAGCCTTGGACATGAAGCCTCAATTTCCCGATTAAGGGAGTGACTGAAGCTTCTTGCCCCTTGAAGGCACTGTCTGCGGGTAGGACATCTCCCATCTCGTAGGATTGTATTCCTAGCTTGGTGGCCAACTCTATAGATATAAAATTGTGAGTAGAACCAGGGTCAAAGAGAATAAAAGCATCATGTTCTCTTACCTTTCCCCAAGCATGGAATAGAGGAGATCCCTTGTGGTGAGTTTGGTGAGTCTCCTCCTCTTGGATTTCAACCAAGGAAGCTCTAGGAGGATCTTGGCGGTTGTTATTTTGGGGACAAGCGCGGTACGCATGCCCTTGTTCGCCACACTTGAAACACCGGTTATCCTTACGATAACGCTCAAGCTCTTCAGGAGAGAGTTTATTCTTACCTTTGTAAACTCCCTTCTCTTTAGCTTTGTTGGAGTTGCCCTTAGGAGACTTTTGGACATTGTCCTTCCCCTTAGGCTCATTGGAACCCTTGTTTTCCGGGGGCTTATTATTTCTTTTTGCCCCCGTTTGGAAATTGATTCGAGAGGCGACCATAGTGTGGTGTATTACCGCCGATATGGTACGTGGTCTTTGGGAGTTGACATACTCCGCCATTTCTTCGGTTAAGCCCGCACAAAATTGTTGCTTTTGCTCTCCAAAATCCAACTTCATGAAGACAGTGGCTTTGAGTTGTAGGTCCCAAAACTTGTCTACATATTTGTGGATAGATTCATTGGGAGAGAGCTTTAAGCTTCGCCATTCGGTGAGTACTTTGTCTTTGGCATCGGTGGCCAAAAACTGCTTCATAACGGAAGCTCTTAAAGCTTTCCATGTTTGTGGAGCTTCACCGTTGGCTTGTAGGCTAGACCACCATTGTCTGGCGGACTTTTGAAAGTGCATGGCTACATGGCGTAGCTTAGAGGACTCCATGAAGCCCTCATCTCCAAACGCCGCATCGAATTGTTGGATAAAGGCCAAGACTTTGTCCGTAGCACCAAAGGTACCATCATAGGTAAGGAAAGAGATGCTCTTCCCTCCCTCTTTGAATTTCTTCAACTTGGACGACCTCTTCCATGCGGCATAGGATTTACTATGGCCTCTTCTTTTTGATGGTTCAAAGGTTGCACCATCACTTTCTTCAGAAGGTGAAGAATTTGAAGAAGGTGGAGAAGAGGGTGACCTCTTTTTCGCATTTTTCTTGTCTTGATCTTTGTCATCTTCACCATAGCTTTCATAAGAGGAAGAGGATGAAGAAGATGGAGAAGAGGGTGTCCTCTTTCTCGCCTTTTTCTTCTCTTGCTTTTTATCATCCCTCTTTAAATTATGGCGTGGAGAAGAGTGTGATGGTATTCTCCGCTTTGGTGGTGATGGAGAGCATTTAGCCCGCCGTCTTCGTGGAGCCATCTCCGCCGAGGTGGCGGGAGACTCGCTTCTTGCTCGTTCCTTCGGTGGAGGCTCTTGAGTTCTCCTTTGGGAAGGAGATGCATCATCAAGAAGTAAATTCTTGAGCCCTTCATATGGATTCTCTTCTTCTTCCCGAATCGGAGAGAGACCTCTTTTGGTAGTCTCACAAGGAGGCTTCCTAGGTGTTCTCTCGTCATGGTGATGATCTTGGAGAATCCCGTGAGCACGGAGCTGCCGTTGTACTTCACTTTGGAGAGACGGATTGCCCATGGCTTGTTGAAGCCTAGAAACAAGATAGTTAACAAGCATTGAAGTATCATTAGTAGCTTGCTCATGAGCAAAATCAAAATTATCAACATTAATTTCACTCTCTTTACTATTGTTAGCCATTCTAACAATTTTTAGGTGTAAACTTTTAAGGTGTACTTTGGCACTTCAAGCCCTAGTTGCTACTCCTCTTTACCCCTTTAGAAAAAGCACTCAAGCTACTGTACACGCTGCTCGAATACCATTAATTGCAAGAAATAGAAGAGAGGGTCTTTCGACACCAAAACAACACCGGCTCCTGTCAAGCTTCTAATAGCTCAATAGTGGTTAAGCCGTAGGCAAGCCCCGTAGGACTCCACTATTAAGCCCATAGATCTCGACGGTGATGCCCCGTTAACTGCACGAAGGCAGGCGCACTGCAAGGCTAAAAAATCCCTATTCTACTTACTCACAGGCAATTAATAATACCAACCATTTGTAGCTAGCTTGAGGACCTCCCTTCTTGAGCAAGAAAAGAGAAACCTTGAGCTCTGATACCAATGTAACATTTAATGGCCTAATAACTTATGTGTAGCGGAAATTAGCATGAACATAGTGGGAATTTCATTAGAATAGATTCCTAATGAGAATTACAAGAGTGTTGGGGTGGAGAGAGCAACAAAAAGCATAACACCTAGTTAGATAGCATCGACAATACTTTCAAAAGAGAGAGAAATTAATCTATTGACAACAGTTGAGGACCGGATTTTCATGGAACCGGTCCCCCCTCCAAAAGGCTTTGTATTATGGTTTCTCCCATCAAGAGAGACATTGTACAATACAATTCTTTGTGTTCCTTCAAGACTAGCTAGTGCAATGAAGATGGAAACTTCATGCACTAAGCAAAACACCTAACAAACACAACTTGAATTATCCCCGTTCTCAGACCCAAGACCTCACACACCTTCGAAGATGGTGAGAGCTAGCAGGGTATGAGAGTAGATTGAGAGGAAGAAGGAGTATCTTACGAGAAATATGTACATCTCCTCACATAATCACTCATATGTAGCATAGCTTAGCTTAGTAATTAGCTTGGTAGAGGAGATGAGCATGCATCGAAGCTTGGCTCTTGGTTGGATTTGCATCCACATGCCAAGAGAGTGTTGATGTAGGCTTCTATTTCACAAGCTTGGAGTGGGTGATGAGTTCTCCATTAAAGCTTGGGAAGAGATAGTCTTCTCTTTCTTCACACATGAGCTTGTGTGAGTGTGTGTGTGATAATGCCTTGCAAAAATCAGCCCCCTCTCTCTCTTGGGCGAGCCCTCTTGCTAATTGTTCTTCCTGAAGCCTCATTGGCCCTCCCCAAGTCAAGCCAATTACAATTAAGCAGCATAAGTGATAGCCTTCTGACATGTGTCCCCCTTTCCCCTTTTGTGAGAGCTTTAGGTAATTAAATAATTAAACTAAACTCTCATTGGACCCCTTTGCCTCCCGGCCAATAGGAATCAGGCAAGCCATGGGGATCTTGAATGCTCATTGGACCCCTTGGGAGACTGCCCAATAGTCTTCTAGGAGACTTAATTCTCATTCGTTTCTTTTAATAAATTTTTTTAAATTAATTAAACTAGATCTACTCTAGCTTAATTCTCATTGGTCCACTTCAAGGGTCATCCAATAGAAATTGGGCACACCTTGTGGGCATCTGCCCTAGGGAGCTGACATGTGTCCCTCATTCCCTTTGTGTAAAGGGAGCCTGTGTGTGTGTGTGTGTGTGGATTTCTCTCTCATCCCCTACCTTTAGGGCTCGCCCCCTCCCATGTAGGGATGTGCAAAGACTTTTAGGGCACACACAAAGCATCCAATTTTCCCGAGGATTGACCTTTAGACACAACCTTTGAATTTTGGAACCTTAGCATTTTGGAAGTCTTAATGGGCTGAACCTTAGGGTCTTTTTAGCCCATTGTTGCACATGGCTCTTTTGCAGATGGCCCCCCTTTGGATCCCTATTTTCCCTCCTTTGGATCCCTACTGTGGCCGGTCTGCTAGCTTAACCAATATTCTAGCTTTTTCTCCCCTGGCACTTCCCCACATTAAATGATCAGTTTAATATGAGAAAATCATTTAGGAGAATTAGATATTGATTATTATGACAATATTGAACATACTAACTAGAATATTTGGTGGGATAACTAAGAATTCTTGGAGGTATACATGGTATGCTAACTAACATATTGGGTATGCTAACTATCATACATGGATCGTCATTAGCATCCAAAGAATAATAGTGGTATGCTAAATAGCATACTGGTATGCTAGTTAGCATATTGACCATACTAACTAGCATATTTGGTGTGTAAAGTAAGCATGCTAACCAGCATAAATGGAATTAGCATTTTGAGCATAGAAGTATAATGCTACAGAGAATACTGGGTATGCTAGTTAGCATATTGAACATACTAACTAGCATATTTGGTGTGCCAACTAAGCATATGTGCACGTATGCAAGGTATGCTAACTAGCATACTTGATATGCTTACTAGCATGCCAGCTGGCATACTGGGTATGCTAATTAACATACAAGGTATGCAAACTAGCATACGAGATATGCTAACAAACATATTAGGTATGCAAACTAGCATACATGGAATCATAATAAGCATCCTCAAAATAGTAGAAGTATGCTACATAGCATACAGGGTATGCTAGATTGCATATTGAAAGTACTAACTACCATACTTGCTGTGAAAACTAAGCATGCTTGGGGGTATACAGGGCATGCTAACTAGCATGCTTAGTATGCTAATTAGCATGGTTGGTATGCTAACTAGAATGCTAACTAACATACTAGGTATGCTAACTAGGATATTATGTATGCTAACTAATATATTGGGATGCTAAGTAGCATACACGGAATTATAATTAGCATCCTCAAAATAGTAGAAGTATGCTACATAGCATATAGGTTATGCTAGTTAGCATATTGAACATACCAACTACCATATTTGGTGTGCCAGCTAAGCATGCTTGGAGGTATACAAGGCATGCTAACTAGCGTACTGGGTATGCTAACTAGCATGCTAATAACTAACATACTGGGTATGCAAACTAGCATACTAGGTATGCTAGCTAACATATTGGGTATACTTACTAGCTGTTAACAACAAGCTAACCCATGTAACATTTTTTGGGAGATTTATTGTAAAAACACTTATTCTTTTGATGAATTGGGAATATTGTAACTCCTATTGAACGAGTGACTATTGTAATCTATGAGCCGGAGCTATTATCTTCCATATTGTATCAAATTATCCTTAGTTAGAGCTCCCAAATGATTAGTTTTTGACAAAAAAGTCTTGGCTAAGGTATAAAAGCTAGTTTTGTAAAGTTAATTTTAAGTTTTCTAGATAAGAAATACACAGCGTGAGCTTACGACGCTCACTTCTCTCCTTCTCTTGCTTCTATCTCCCTCGTCGCGGTTGTCACGTTGTAGTGTCATCCGTTGCGTTGCAACTACAAGTAAAAGCTCTATGCATTGACGTAATATCAAGATAAATAGTAGCTTTTGGCATCGTCAACCTGCAGCCCTTATTTCATTATAAGTAGAAAGTTAAGCTAGGAAATCACAAAATAAGTATAAGCGAGGTATTGAGGCATCATCGCTAAACATTTAGATGCATTCGGGGTCAGAAACCACTAGGTCAAAATCTCACTGATGTTAATAATCGCATTTTTTGCACTTCATCAAAAGTTAGATTTGAGACCAGGTCTTATATACTTGTCCTATAAGTTTCATAGCATTTGCATGTCGTTTGATGCTGTAACGATCATGGTTTGTTTGTCGATTAGTGACTAGCTTTTGATGACTTAGGTCATTTGAGTGTAGCTTGTGTTAGGTACAAGTTGTCTGTTTTTTTCCAAGACATTGACACCCTCTTGTAGCCTCCATACACTAGTCAAGTCAGCTTCATCCCATGGATTGACAATTATGTTCGTGGTTCTCACTATGTTTGCAATAAGGTAAGAGTGAGGGTAGGAAACCCATCCACATTTGGTGCCACTACCGGGGATGAATATACCTAAATTAAGGAGAACAAGAGTGTCTTGTGTAGTTGTGCTTTAACTTCCTCTAGGTTCACCTAAATTTAAACTTCTGTTTAAAAACGCATAGCTTAAGAGTGTCGTCTTTTGCTGTGTAAAGGTAGCTTGGAAGTAGATTGTACTTGCTAAGTACATTGTATGATTGTAGGATTTTGAGAATGATTGATGGATAAGACAAGTCTTATGATCAAGGCTCAAAAAACCATACAAAACAAGAAAACAAGTGTTTGTGGACACCTTCCACAACCCAATTACAACAAAACCTAGGAGTAGGGTAAGTAGAATTTGAGGTGGATCTCAAATCATTGCTCACTCCAAAAGAATCATCTGTGAGTTGTTTATGTGAAGTTGCAAAATTTCAGGTCTACGGCTTGAAATAACATCAAAAGACTATCATCAACTATTGAAACCGGCTAAAGATTTGCTCATAAAAGTTGTATGAACCAGTGGGTAAGCATAAGGATGCATTTGAGGTAAATTTTCAAGAGTTTACAAAAACTCAGATTATTTACATTTTCTTAAGAATTGAGGCCAAATTAAGTTTTAAGTTGACTCAAGGGCTTAAAATATGTCACAAAAATATTGGCCATTGAAAAAATTACAAAAATCGTTCATCTTAGCCCAATAGTAAATTATTGTGATTATTTACATTTGGATCAAAATTGATCAAGGTTGATACCAGAGACTATATACATGATTACAAACATCTTTTGTGAAGGCTCATAGAGTTTGGATCACAAAACATACCAAAAATTTGATAGAAATTGAAATCTTTACTGATTGTTGAGAAATTAAGTTTGACTTGATAAATCTTGTTCAAATTTTATGAAATTTGACTCAAAGGCTTGATTTAAAGCGTTTAACATGTGTGCATACTCAAATGACCAAAATATGCTAAAATTTGCAAGTAAATAATTGTGATTATTTACTTTTGTTCAATTTTCAAACATTTTTGGCCAACCAAGCATACCACAGGTTCTATCATGTTGTATTGAGCACTCACATCAAATTTGATAAGATTTGGATCTTTAAAGTGGAAATTGTGGCCAGTTTTGGAAATTACGGACACAAAACTGTTGACAAATTGAGCAAGGTTTATCCAAACTTAGTGAAACTTTGCTAGAGAATTTAAGTTGAGTTTCTCTACATGTTTGTATCAACATCTTGGCAAAATAATGCTTAAAAATCCCATAAGTAATAATTGCAATTATTTACATCTAGCCCAAATTTGAGATTTTTTGTACAAATGAGTATACCACAAGGTCAAGCATATGAAGTAGACTACTCATATCAAATTTAGTGAAATTTGGATCACAAAAGTGAGACTTAAGATAGATTCTTGAAAACTAAGTCTGTGGACACTAAACACTTGATAACTTGAGCAAATCTTGTTCAAATTCACTGAAACTTGTCCACAAACTACAAAAAAGTGTCTATATGGAAAAACAATTCTAAAAAGTGTAAAAATTGAGAAAAGTAAATAATCACGACTATTTACTTATGAGCCCAAAAGACAATACTTTGGACTTTTGAGCTTGTACAGTGTTAGAACAACATAATACAAGGTCACTGGTCAAGTTTGGGCTCCATCAAATCCAAATCAATAGATGTTAACTCAGTTTCTAGGTTACAAATTAGTTCTTTAGCTCTTTGCAAGGGTAGAATTTGGAAATCTCATACACTGACTCACTTAGCTCAGATTGAAGTGATATACATAGACCAATCACAATAGTTAGCAAACATTGTACAATCTTTGAGAGAAAACAATTAACTTGGTTAAAACTAACACAGAAACAAGATTGGAGGCAAAGAATTGATATCTTGATAGGAGTTGAATTCAAATCAAGTGAAAAAACGGATAACAATTCAATTCACCGGTAAGTACTCTATCGAGGGCTTAACAAGTCTATATGAACCTTAGATCTAGTCATATACTAGAAAATCAAGGCATATTTGGAGAGATCGCTAGTAGGGTATCCACCAAAGAGAGTGATTCAGATCAATTGGGCACTATCTTTGAAGAAGTCCTAGACACTTATTCTGATTCAACATCTGAAATTTCTTCCTATTCGACTCAGTCAAGAGCCAGAACCATAGTGCGATATAAGCATATACTCATCTTTCATAAGACTAATGTCCACAGAGCTCAGGTTTACCTGGATCCTAATGAAGAGTATCCCATTTGCATTGATGACCGTGACAAAGAGTTTGAAGAGGAAATAAGGGCAAACAAACAAGGAAAAATGTATATGAATAAAAACGGGACTCAATATGTAAAAGTTGAAAATCCTGATGTGATAGACAAATGGGGGTTAGAAGTCAATACAATAATTTTGGATATAGCAACAAAAGAAGGTCCACCAACTTTAGAATTTGAGGGATACGATCAAGCTAATTTGAAACCTTTGAAATGGCTTAGCACTGATAATCCTAGGATTGGAGTCTATTGTTGGGAGGATAGGAACACCAAGGATCTTTTATGGACCTCTCATGACAAACCAGGGCAACACCCATGAAGATCATCTATATCTTCAAAATCAAAGGCAAGGGCTCAAAAAATCTACCATCTTACCTATTTAGGGATTGTTATAACTATAACTTTGTTACGATGAGTCTTGAGGAGGTAGTGCAGACCAGATACCAAGGGTACTCTATAAGAGATTGGATATTGGGGCAAGGAGCTGATCCTATTCCAAGAGAGGAACTTCACGAGAGATCTTTCGGGAGCAATGTTAAAAAACCCAAACATACCTCATCACGAAGAAAACCGAGTGACTTTAGAGCCAATGCAGGGCTACATGAGTCACTATCTCCAATAGATTGGTTTGAAGGACTCGATACATGACCAATTGCAAGAAGGGCTGGGGCTGATGAGCCAAACAGATGTGTCAAACCAGTTGATTTTAAAAAATGGATAAAAAAATATAATGGATTTAGGGATCCATAAGACCACTTAGCTAGCTTCAAGCAAGTGCTAAGAGCAGAATGTATATTTGATTTCCACGCTCAATTTGAGAGATTTGGAATGACCTTAGAAGGGAAAGCTTTGACATGGTTCCAAAATATTCCACCAAGGGAAATCATGGATTTAAATACATTAGCTCAGGGATTTGTATCTGCATGTTCCAAAATTGGGATCAAACATAACATGGTAGCTCAAATCTATAGCTTCAATCAGAAATAAGGTGGGTCTATTAGGGATTGTGCAACTAGGATGAAGCAATACATTACAAGATGCCCATAATTAGAAATACCAGTAGCAGAAAGATTCATGTCGTTGTTTCTAGAAGAATTGCTAAACAAAGAACTCCATGCTATACTATATAGCAAGAAGAATATGACCCTAGAAAAGTGTCTATGTAGATGCTATTGACTTGGGAGACAATTTTGATATGTTCAATGAATAAGATGTCCCTAAGGATACTCAGAGTGAGAAAATAGCATCCACAAAACCAACATAAGTGGGAAAAACTATTGTAGTACCACTTACATCCATAGAAGAAATGCCCAAAAGGATGAATGAAATGATGAATAATATAAGCTCCTATGAGAGGACATGGCCAAGGGATACCTCAACAAGGACAACCAATTAGGCCACAAAAATGGTGTGCCATTGAGGGAAAATGGAAAAAACATGAGACCAATGAGTGCTATTACTGACCAAAGTACGATGTAAATATTTGTTATGTACATATGAGATCACAAGGACAACCCATGCATAGATATCAACCTACCACTGTACCAGAACAGAGAAATGGCACTGTGAAGATAGTCCCGATTCTTTAAGTTCTGATAATAACTCTGATCAAGAGAGAGAAGAAATTCATGTCAAGATTTGTGACATAATTCAGAAACTCATAGTTGAACTAGATGACATTAGAAAAACTTTACCTGAAGCAACGAAATTCATCAAACAATGAAGGAAGGTTGAAGCGAAAGTCAGAGTAGTTGACTTGGCTAATGTCAGAGATGATGAAGTGCCGGTGATCCAGGTAGACTACAAGGTTAGGAAACAGTGGGAGCCACTATATGGTGTCATATTGGATGGAGGAACATGAGTAAATATCCTGGGGACACACCTTCAACAAAGAATGGGTATCACAAACCTGAAACGAGCACCTTTCAGAGTTTGAATGGCGGATCATTGAGTTGTGCACGCAACTGGGATGATAGAGAGTATGCAGATAAGGGTGGGAAAAGAAAAGTTCAAGACCAGCTTCCTAGTAGTAGATGTGTAAGGCGCATATGGGATGCTACTGGGGCGGCCATGATTGCGAACAACATAGATTGTTCACAACTATGCCAATCAGACTCTGATAATACAAGGTGCCAGTAGTAGAAGAATTCAGATTCAGACGAACAACACTAGGAGCTGGAGAAAGGAGTTGCAACCAGAAGAGCTCCGCCAGAAGTATAGGGCGAATAAAATTAAGAGGATGCTAGCGGCAATGATTATTTTTCCACTAGCCAAAATAGATCTAAACGCAATATTATTGGACAAAGATCAAGCTAAAAAGCAAAAGAAGCAATTTCTAGATCAGTTCACTGAACTGAATTCTGGGGAACAATCAGTTCAGCTAACTGGAAGGCTAGAAGAACCAATTGATTCCAGTACACCAACGGCCTCTGAACAAGAACACTCTGGAGAAGTTACTTAAAATCAGAATAGCAGTTTAGAGCTCAGAGGTTCGTCTTGGGATTATGCTGAGGAGTCAACCAAAAGACAGGGTGGTGGGCCTAACTGGTTGCTTCTAGATGATCAAGAAATAGAGGAATAGAATTTGGGTTCTGAGGAAAATCCTAGATTGATCAAAGTCAACAAGCATCTGAATCCAGTAATGAAAGAGAAGGCCCGACAAATGTTCGAGCAGTACAAAGATGTGTTCGCATGGGGACATACTAATCTCAAGGGAGTACAGAGGTATGTCAATATCGAATACCATTGAAACCGGATGCCAAACCAGTGTGGTTGTAATGATACAGAATGAATCCAAAAATGCTAAGAAGGTCAAGGAAGAGATCGATAACCTTCTGAAGGCTGGGTTCATTACTGAAGTAGCCAGTAGTGACTGGTTATTTCCCATTGTGGTGGTACCAAAGAAGAATGGAAAGCTTAGAGTATGTGTGGACTATTGAAAGCTGAATGCTCATACCATCAAGGATCCCTTTCCATTACCCTTTACGGACATGCTGCTTGACAAAATTGTAGGTTATGAGATGTATAGCTTTATGGATGGTTATAGTGGTTATAAGCAGCTATAGATTGCTCTTGAGGATTGGAGTAAACCTAATTTTATTATTGAGTGAGGAGAATTCATATATCTGGTTATGCCATTTGGTCTTTGCAATGCTCCAACGACTTTCCAACGATGTATGATGGAAATATTCAGTGAATTTCTCCACCGATTCCTTGCCATATTTATGGATGACTTCACTATATATTCAGCAGAGGATAAGCATTTACTTTTTTGGGAAATGGTTTCCTAGCATTGTCAGGAAAAGCGGATGTTTGTGGGTCACCGCGACGGACGTCCATAGCATAGCTCTCAAGCATCAACATAAAATTATCGATACAGGGGAAGCGACTTGGATGAGGCATGGAAAATCACTAGGGTGTCAACCCTAATGAAGTGAACTCGAAGAGATGCAACTACTGAGGGCGAGATTTTTGAAATGGGGCCTCTAAACCTAAACCAATGGGCCTACCCTCACAAAATGTTCGTAAAGAGGTACGCACACTACTTGGGGCACCACCTTCTTTTGGGAGTGGAGAAGGAAACCAATCAAAATAACACTTGCACTCACCCACTCAAGCAACACACTTTGAAAACCCCCTTACTCTATATACACTTTGGACACTTGAACACCATCAACGATTATGCAACCCAATGCCGTGCATCAAATGAAATATGCAATTTGTGGAATAGCATTCACCTTCTCCCCATAAGAATACCCATAATACATCCAAACTCCTCCTCTCTCAAGCACTCATAAAAAAAATCATGCGTGCAAGACTTGCCTCTCAAACACACAAGAGAATCACTTACATCAAACTAACACACTTTGCATAGAGAGCTCATCTCCATCTATGCAATGCCGTGACACAAATAAAATCACCATGAGAGGTAGCCACATGCATATGTAATAAAGCAAAAGAGAGTTGGAATGAGAAATTTCTTTAGACCAATTGAATAAGTGTGGAGAAAACAAACCAATGGTAAATTGAGGATAGAACACTTACTTGATTTCTCGCACACCTTTTAAGGGGAGGACAGACGCTGGCTAACCATCACGAATTGCGACACTTGAAAGTTTTGAAGATGATTTAATGATCATTAACATAACCATGAGAGAGATCATGATGTATTTACAAGTTATTGAGGTGCCACAAATGATTTATTGGGTTGATGGAGTAAGAGATTGTAGAATAGAAAGAGTGGAGGATAGAGTTGCACTTCCTCCAAAGAGGAGGGTTAGGAGGGAGGATGTGAAAGAGGGAGAGTTGGGGTTTTCTCTACTATTGATCAAGAAACAACATGAAGTTGAAAATATAGGTGTGTGTCCTTGAGTCTCTCCAAGGGGAGCTATTTATAGTTGTGTAGGAGTGGGATTATGCTACACTTAATTAGGGTGAGTGATTATCCCTAATTAAGTGTCCTTTGACCACTCATTGAATATTGGACATAAAAGGGACTATTTATCCACCAAAAATATCATTTTAGACCGTGAAGGCTCCATAGGGGTGCATAATGTAGGTGGGCCCCACCATGAGGCCCTACGGGTGGCTCCTGCGGGGTATCTCAACTTGTCTGTCTTGGAATTTAGAAAGCATCTTTAGGTTGGTCCCATCACATGCAAGTGACCTTGAACACTCATTGATATTCTAGAAGATGAGTAGGGGAAAAATAAGATCTCACCCTCTTGATTTACTCGATTTACAGTTCCCTTTTGCTGCGAATCTGACAGATTTACACTATTTTGATCATAACTTTTTACCTGTAGCTCGGAATGACATGCTTCAAAAGGCAAATTTGACCTTCTCAACATGTTTGATATGAATTTGGACTATTCTTCACGCCCATGCACCAAGGAATTTAGTTTGGAAGGTCCACACTAGGCTAGGGAACCTTTTGCTTCCAAGTCTTCTTGTATGGGCCCTTTGCTTGTATGCATCCAAGGGGAATCATGCTTTTTCAAAAGGGTATGATGCTTAAACAAATAGAGGAGGGCCCAATATTATTTTCTTGTGAAAAGAATATACAATTTGAGTCTTTTTGAAAGGAGAAAAACTATATGTATATTCTTAAGAGATATTGGGCCACCGATGTAGGGGGCATAGAAGACTTGTAGAGATGGACCATAATCTTTGGTAAAGACAAATGGAGAGTTGATTTTCCATGGTAATTTATCTATATGGGATGGAAGATGGATATATTATTTCTCTACTACTAATTCACAAGAGGTAAGAAAGTTTGGGGGTAGATAGTTGGTTATTGTATGCTTACTTTTATTTACAAAGCAAAAAAGAAAAGGGTGGTAATATAAATATATGACTAAGGTGACATTTTTGGGAAGAGTACAATGTATGTGTTGCCACAAAGGTTAAACGAAGAGGGGAAATTTACTCTAGATAAATTAATAGCGTAGAAAAATATATACACATATGAGGAAGAGGACGTTGAGTAGACTGAAAAATGTTGCAAAAAGATGGTTACCATTTTATGCCACTCACTACTAACTCTACAAGCAAATCAATCGTACCAAAGCCAAGTAATCTGCCTATGTCCTTCTACACAGCTCTACAGTCATCACGCCCGTTCACCATGCAAATTATATCAGAATCGCACGAAACTTGAAGAGAAGCTACAGGGGACTATCAGGAACATACCCTATCACTGTCACAACATTCTGGAGAGGTACAAAGATCGCGATCGTTCATCCCACAGTACGCAAAACAGTAAACGGATGATCCTAAAGGATCGTTTTTGGGTCCCTAAAGCCTCTCCTAGGGTCAAAACAACATAAAATACGCATATAAACACTCAATATAGCGATTTAAGGCCTAAACGGATGCGTTTGAAACCTTCACCGAATCTTGAATGCTTACACTTGAATGAAAGAGTAGAGTAAGAGGAACACAATGCAAGAAATAAAAGTGAATTTGGATTACCGTAGCCACAGAAGCGATGATTACATGTTTGAGCAAAGAGGCAGCTCTCTGTGCGTAACGTAATAGTCACTTATCTTCAAAAAATAATCTCCCTTTCCCACTAACCTTAGTGTATTATATACCTAGGGATTTCTAAAGTGGCCAGTGGCCAACTTCTCATGGACCTTTACATACATCATTGGAAAAATTACATCTTTCACTTAGACTTGACATAGACGACTGTCATTAGGCTTTTACAGGGTTTGATGTATTAAACATCGGAAAAATAATGTGACCACATCAAAACTTTGGCCGGCTGACCCAACGGGCGCCTTGACTGGGTGGGCACTTGTATGTTGTTATCACCTTCAAACACTCCCCCCTTCCTAGCTCGTGTCGTCCCTTGACACGACCATTTGTAGTCTGGTCTTCTTGTTGATGAGACTCCCCCCTTCCTTGATGGAGTTATATCTGGCATGTTTTGCTTTTTAACATGGGGTGCCCATTTTCCTTTGATTGATGAACATGTGTTCTTTGTGATTTGGATGTTGTGGACGAGGCATTTGTGCATGTTGTTGCACATCCTACTTTACCTTTCCATTTGTGCAGTTGGTCGATGATACCTACTTCTTTGGATACTTTGCCTCCTGGTGTAGTTGACTTTTTATTTGAGCTCGTATCTCAAAATGTTTGAGAGTTTGACATGTGTGCACTGGCATCTCCAATTTGATTTTCTTTGCCACTTTGCCAATAGAGCTTTGTGGGTATCTTTGAAGTTAAGAGCTTCTCTTGTCGAAGCGTAGTTGAGAACAATGTGGCCCCCCTTTATCTCTTTGAAGATCGTGTAACAAATTCTTTATTGGTTTCATTTGATGGAAGGAATATATACAATAGAATAGTGATGGGTGTTTCTAAATTAGGGTCTAGAACCCGAATGACCAAAGGGAAAAACCCAGTGGGAAAAAATGCCTTTGGTATACGCTCTTATTGGGGTTGAACACTTGGAAGTTGAGTACCTGTTCATGCAAGGTGAGTGCTTGGGCAAAATAAAGTAAGAGTGAGTAATGCAAGCGTCAATCATGGGGCACTCTATATGCACACAAGAGTTCTTTCAAGAAAATCATGCGGTGTTAAAAATGAGTTGTTGGGTGTTAAACATGTGATATCCAAGGACATCTCAATAGCTTCCACATTTCCAAGAAGGGTTTTTGATGTTGAAGCTTCTCCACTCATTACTCACTATGCATAGTGCGTGAGTGTCTTTTGGACTCTCTTCTTCACTTTACCAAACTTAAAATACATAGACTTGGACTCTTATGCTCACCTATACCAGCATGAGCGACACAAAATAAATATGCTCAACTCCTCCACATTGAGTAGTACCCAGAATATCTAAGACTCTTAGACCATAGAGAATATTACTTGAAGCTTTGGGATTAATGCCTTGCTCATTTAGTGGCTCAGTTGCCCGACTCTTGACTTTTATGCCATGTATTTTTAATGGCGACTTGGACTTACCTGTTCATGGCTTGAAACCCAATGCCATAAGTTCTTGGGATTAAGGCCTCTATCATTGCTTTGGTCTTTGGATGCCACCATCTTTTCAAGTAAGTTGGCATACTTTGACTCCTCTAGCTTTTTTTGTTGCATGGGATGTTCCGTAAGGAGGCCGCATTGTTGTACCTTTACTTTTTCTTCTTTGTGAGGAGCCTGAGTTTTCAACATTGGTTTTGGGACCCACTTTGTTCTTGCTTCATGAGTTTCTCCCAAGTTGACTTGATGGACACTAGGCTTTTGTATGCATACTTGGCTATTACCATTGTAAAAGCCTTGCTTTTGTAGTAGAAGACGAGGGATCCATTTTGAGGTTGTTTCTCCCTTGGTTGTGCTTAGTCCCCATTGGCTCTTTGTTGTTGTTGATTGTCTTTGTGTGGGGTCCTTCGCTACTTGGTTGGTCTTAGTGGCTCTAGGTTAAGCAACTACTTTGGGAAACCATACATAGAATCCTTGTGCTTCAAGTAGCTTCACTGGAATCATCCGCTGATTCACCTGTTTGTGTTGGGTATCTTCGTTGAAGTCTGATTTCGGTACCCAAACTTTTCGTGTTGCCCGTTTGGAAGGTCTTTTTGTTTGCCTTTTGTTGGTGTTCTTTCACTCACCTGAGTATTTTGTATTTTGTTGATAGCACGTCTTGTTCCTTGTGGAACTCGTTGGTTGAGGTGGGTAGATCCAGGCTGTTACTTTAGGCTTTTTGGCCCAAACATTAGTGTTTCCTTGGAAGTATCCTTGAGCAGTGATTGACTCATTTGATGCTATCCACCCTGTCACCTTTTGTTGTTGTGGTTGAACCCGTGTTTCATGTATCCAAACTGGGTCTTTGACTTGGATGTGCTCTTTGGATACCAACACTTGGTTGAGATTCTTCGGATTCTTCTGGATGCTTTTTTGTGATGGAAACTTCGGTTGATAGACTTTTTGCTTTGGTTTCCATTGCATTGTTGATGGTGTGGCTCTTGATGTAGAGGCTTCGTGGAAAATTTGATGGAAGCTCGTTGAAGGTAAAGTCGTCTGGCGAGGTTGATATACTTCAATGTTTACCTTTGCTTTACCTTTTTCCGTGATGGTTGGTGATTTCTTCTCTGCATGGATTTGAGAAGCTTCATGGGATCTCACCGTTGTTGTTGTTGAAGCTTTTGATTGTTGTCGAAAGAAGATGTTCCTCTAGCTTTCTATCAGGACCAAACTCTCTTTGATATGATGGGAGTTGATTATGTGGAAAGTATCTTTATACTCCCCGATATTCAATTTGAGTACAACTTTTGCCACTCCAAAGCTAGGAATCGGCATTTTTGAACTTGTGTAAACTATTTCTTCTAGCTCATTGATTGGTGGCTTTCCCATCATGATCCACGTTCCATAAGTCATTAGATTCTTTGTTGCTTCTGGATCTATTGCGGCCGAACATGTAACCTTGAGCCCTGTTTGTCCGCATAAATTGAATTTGATCATCGTAGGAGATAGTCCATCTTCTTCCTTGTCCCTATTCTTCTTTTGATCTTGCGTTTGTTGAAGATTTGCCATTGAACTTGGAAGCTTTTCTCCTTCATCTACTTTCATTTGCACTTTTTCTGGAGTCGTCTTCTTTGAAACAGCTTTTGTTATTTCTTCAGGTATGTCAATAATGACATATTCTTGTGGTTGCTCTACTTCCTTCGTTTTCAATTTTGCCTCATGCTCCAGGATGTAGCCATCTGTCTCACTTTTTCTGCTTTCACACTCACAAACTTCATTAGCTTCCTTCAACACTTTCAACATAAAACATGAAACTAGGTCGTAGCGTTCTTCATTACAAAAATTGGTTGGAGTTAGCTCATTTACACACACATCCAAGGTTGCCAATATTTGAGTCCATCCAAATGGCTCAAATAATTGCTCTAGAAAGGGTTTCGGTATGTAAGCTTCATCGTCCATTGATCTTTCTAGGATGCAATCCTCCTTCACTGAGCTTCCACACTTCGACGCACCACACATCCAAAGTTCTTGTTTGGTTTGTAGCCACGCAGGTATCTCTTTCCCATTCACTATAGTAGAGTCAATTTCTTCTAAAGGATTTCTATTCACATATCTATAGCTATGGTCTTTTATGCTTATTTTTGTGGTGATATTTTTATGTCTCAAGTAGATATAGTCATAGCCCCAATCTTGAACCATCTTAAGTTGACACATGAAAGGTCTTCCTAAAATGATATCAAAATTGTTCCCTTTTCCAAAATCTACTATTGCAAATGTATGTTCATATTCAATTCCACAAGAAGTCAAAATAATTTGCTCTAAGATACCCAGAGTTTTTTCCGTGTATCTGTGCGCTCCTTGCCGCACTGTCGAAGCAAGGGACTTGCCAATACACCGTGTGCGAGCCACAAACGGCTCCAAGCACACAACAAGCCTAAACTAGCAAGCTCAAGAAAACAAAGGGTGTGTCACTCACCGCTCTACGCTCGCCTTCGTGGTGGATTCCTCGCCGCGATGAAGAAGAAGCTGCAGTTGTGCCGCGCTCAACCGCTTCGCCGCCGTCGTGCCTTCGTAATGCTCGATCGCACACACACTCTCCCTCTCTCTCTCTCACACACACACACACACAAGGAGGTGAAGAAGAAGAAGATGGAGATGGAGCAAGAGCACTCTTCAATTGCACAAATGAGAGAATGAGTAAAAATTAGGTTTAGTTGGCTTTTATAGGAGCTCACCCCATTCACACTTGGGCGCCCATGCTTAACCAACTAACCCCTTGAATGTCCAAGTTAAAGTGCGCCTCTCATCGACGATCACTCTACCTTTCCCTATTGGACCGACAAGCCCGGTACCTGACTCTACCAAATACATAATACACGTCCGTCGTAGGTGATGGGTGTCCGTGTGCCGTGAGGGTTAACATGCCCCCCTTCCTGATGTAGATTCCGTCCTCGGAAGCTATTGAGTTGAAGCTGGATCGTCGAGGTGGAAGAGCATTTGAGATGAATGTCCTTAGCCTTCTTCAGTCACTGCAAAATCAAACAACATTGGCACAGTAATTGCATTCTCTTAAAAAGCATATACAGTTTTAGATAGAAAAATTGATTGGTAAAAGAATTTCAAACAATTTGATAGCAATGAACATTAAATTGCAATGTAATCAAATGCATAAACAGATGTAAAGGTAGAAAATTAAACAAGTATGGGGTCGCTAATTTGACGGTCGAAAGGCACTAGAGATCGAATATTAATACCATGGGTAAGCTTCTTAATTTTCAGTGGTCAATTAAGTTGTTTAATCGCGAGAGCCAAGTATTCATGTTCAAGGGCTGACTAGAGGCTATATCTAGAAAACCTTGTAGTTAAGCTACCATAAAAGGAATTTCTCATGAAATCATCGCCTGACTGATTACTTTTTCTTTGACCCCCCAAGGTCTTTTCACAGTGATTCAATTATGATGTGTGTGCTTATTTTGTATGCCTTGGGTTTTTTGCTTTTCAAGGAAAAGCGCCCACACTGGGAACCTCTAGGGCTCTAGTACCATAGGCAATACATGTGAGTGAAGTACCAATTCAAGCCAGGATTTCTCTTCCAGCGTAAGATTTTACATTGTGGCACTTTGATTTTTTGTTTGTTCATTTTCATCATTTTAATTTTGTAACTTTGGGGGGTCATATAACACTGTTACCCTCCCCAGGCTCATCACATTAGTAAACTCCCTTTATAATACTTAAGCTAAAGGTCACTAGGGTTAAGCCCACTAGAAAGCCCTAGTACATTTCATACAATGCTGCCTAAATCGGATTAAGAACCTAAGTAACCATTGCTTATTAGGAAGGCATTCCCCATGGTATTAAGAGAAGATTTCTAATACCTAGCTTGGTCAAACTAGCTTAGTCGGACTGCTTGATTTTTACACCTAAACAAGTGATTATGACAAAAGATTGCATTGAATTAAATGTTGGATACTAAGCCAATGCGGTGAATATTATGCTACCAATCACAATCAAAGCAGACAAACATGCATGCACAAAAGATAAGGGCAATGCTAATGGACAAGAAACACCTGTTTGTGTTGATGGTCGCGCTTGATTTGAAGGTTCCATGAAGGTCCAAATCCTATCAATAGCAACACGCTCCTGTACACACTAGGAAACAAAAGGAATACCTCCAGGAGGCACATCAGTGGGAAAAATTAAAACTTTAAAAAAACAAACTCAAAACACAATCTAGACCCCTAACCTACCTATCTGTCACCCCTTTTAGAATCAAGGAAAGAGGATATTATATAAACCGGGTGGCCACCCTAAGGCTAGGCCTCTATCCTCATCATCTAGATAAATAAAATCGTTGTCCGTGAGGCCATAGTCTTCCTCGGTCTCTATTAGTTCCTCTTCATCATCCTCTTGTGCAAGCATGCTAATCAAGAACCTCGTGATGCGTGGATACTCATCTTGTGCAAAAGAATAAGCATGTGCCATTGGAGACACATTCGCTACTGGGTAGGGATCACTAGTTAGCCATAGACGTATCAGCCATTCTAACTCCTCAAAATTTCTCTCACATGCAAGGCTCTCTATCAAATCCCATTCGCAAGAAAGTATAGGGTAGCATACGTAGAACACTTGTTGAAAAGACAAGGGGTACCTTTCATCAAAAATAGAAGTGCATGCCTCTGGTGAAGTAGCCATTTCTGACAAGACAGATAGATTTGGTTAGGCCATTAAAACATAAGAGTTGTTTTTGTGTGTTGCTTGAATTGACACGGTGAATTTGGACTTATATGTAAGATCTGATAGGGTGCTCTCTCATTGCTAGGCGCTCTTGCTCTTTACTATTTTTGTTTTTTTGTGAGTATAAGGCTATATATATACATTCCCTAAGATCGGAGATTGAGAGGTCAGGGAAAAAGGTTGAGAGGGAAACAAATGAATGATGACTGTCAGCAAACACTCCCCCCTTCCTTGGGTAGATCATACCGTTTGAAATGAGCTTGTCACCCTTTGAAACCAATTATTCCAGTTGGTAATAGGTGAGGATTTTTGCCAGTAGTTTTCTATTACCCTAGGTGCCTTGTCAAGCTGCAAGGGTGGTAAGGTACTCTCCCAGGATCGAACTTGAAGTGGTTCATTAGGTGATTCTTGAACACTGGGAGGTGTGGATTCTTTTGTAGCTTCATGGAGGTCCACTACTATAGATGGAGGTTGTGTAGAAGCTTTTACCTCTATGGATGTATTACATGAGGAGCTAGAAGCTTCATGGGACTCCCCCCTTCCTGAGCTAGGTGGAACAAATCGTTCTTTCTTTGGTACCCAAACTAGCTCTAGAACGGGTGTGTAACATTCCATGATTTTTTCCTTTCCGCGATTTTCAATTTGTTTTGGAGCCACAGGATTGGGTTTACATGGGCCAGGTGACAGGTAAGAGTATACTTTACGTTTGGGCACCCAGATTTGATCATTTCCTTCATAGTATCCTTGGGCTTCCAATAGTCGTTTAGGAATCCAACGCAGCGTTTCTTTACATTTCTTGGAGTGAGTGGTACGGTTCTTACTAGGTTTCCGTTTTTTTGCATCAACCATGCTCACTACAGAGGTTTTAGGGACCCACTTGTATGTTTTCTCTGTTATATTAGGATGGTTCTTGTGTGTCTCAAGCTTTCTTTCAACTACATCAGTTGAAGCTCTAGAGAGTTGGGCTATGGGGATGTATGGTTCAACCTCCTGGACATGCAATGTCTTGGGTTTTATTTCATTGGGCAATATCTGAGGGACTATGGCTTGAGTGGTAGGGCTAAGAGTTGGTTTTTGCGTTGTAACACCCCCAGTCCCCCAATCAATAGTGCATTTGGTGGCTATCATCCACGTGCGGCCTAGGTTTATATTACCCTCCATAGTTCCAGTAGGCATGACCAAAAAGTCTTGAGCTACCACCCCATTGTCATAACTGACAGAAGTGTGCCAGATTCCAAAAACCGCAGTTTTTTTCTTGTTGACACCCTTGACTTGGATAATACTCTCAGATAGAGGTGGCTTCCCTAACTGACACCACACCCCATAGGATAGCAGATTGTATTTAGCACCCGTGTCCAATAAGGCGTTATATAGCACTTTTCCATAGGCACTATTTAACTCAATGGGGTATCGTAGAGGTGTGTCAGAGTCCAACCCATCCTCTTCGTGTGCTTCATTTGCATCAGGTTTCGAGCGAGTAGCTCTACCTAATGTTTCCATGAAACGGCTAAACATACTAGTACTAGGCTGTGGAGCTTCGGGAGGTGCATGGCCTTCTCTCTCAGTGTTTTGGGTAGGGTATGCTTCCATGATTTCTGAGTCGGAGGAGGAATCACTAGCGGCTATTTTAGGGTCTTGGGTGGTGCTACCTTGTGTCCCCGCTGAGGGTCTAGAGCTTATCGTGGATGGGTAATGGGTGTCCGTATGAACAGAGGCACCCTCAATATGCTCGTGTTCTAGCACCCGCCCAGAGCGTAAGTGCATGTGCTTTTGATACCCTAAGGTGTCAAAAAGCTGCTCTAGGAGGCCTTGTGACTAGTTTTTTGTTTGTTTTTTTGCTAGATTTTTTAGAGCGTGTCGTGGAATGGGCCGTGTGATAGCTCAAAACGAGCGTATCGGTCAGAGGGTCGTGCCGTGCTTTACAGCCCTCCGTTTGGTCACTCTATGCCCTCGGAATCCCTAAAACTGTCAATTTCCAGTAGGGAACTAGGCCCAAACTAGAAAGTCTAAGGGTGCAAGTGGGAAGAGAAAGGAGGAGAGTGGAGGACTTGTCCCACATGCTCTCATTCTCTCTTGAGGGAGTAGGGTATATATATAAGAGTGAGTCTAGTATATATCATAAGACTGAGGACTGAGGCCTGGGCCTGGGCTTGGGCTTGGGCTAATGATCCCGATCCCGATCTATCTTTTATACAAACCAACCCGTCCGTTTTAAGAGTCACGTTTTTTATTTTCGAAAAATTTCGCCGCCCGCTCGCTCGCGTTTTTAATTTCCGATTTTTTTTTCTTTTTTTTTTTAAATTTTTTTTTTCCCCAAAAAACTTTTTTTTTTAATTTTTTTTTTTAAATTTTTTTTTTGGTTGATGCAGAAAAACGCAGAAATTGCAGAAAATGCAGAAAAAACGCAGAAATTGCAAAAATTGAAAACGCCGAACTTGAAAATGCAGAAATTGCAGAAATTGAAAAAACGCAGACAATAGCAGAAATTGAAACTTGACAGCAATTGCAGAAAACGCAAAAAACAGAAATCTCCACACACTCCTTCCCTGCCTTTCCTATGATAGAAATTGCACCATAAGGAAGCGTAAAGTGCTAACCGAGCTTAGTGTAGGGCATATCCCCGGCAGCGGCGCCAAAAATGTGCGCTCCTTGCCGCACTGTCGAAGCAAGGGACTTGCCAATACACCGTGTGCGAGCCACAAACGGCTCCAAGCACACAACAAGCCTAAACTAGCAAGCTCAAGAAAACAAAGGGTGTGTCACTCACCGCTCTACGCTCGCCTTCGTGGTGGATTCCTCGCCGCGATGAAGAAGAAGCTGCAGTTGTGCCGCGCTCAACCGCTTCGCCGCCGTCGTGCCTTCGTAATGCTCGATCGCACACACACTCTCCCTCTCTCTCTCTCTCACACACACACACACAAGGAGGTGAAGAAGAAGAAGATGGAGATGGAGCAAGAGCACTCTTCAATTGCACAAATGAGAGAATGAGTAAAAATTAGGTTTAGTTGGCTTTTATAGGAGCTCACCCCATTCACACTTGGGCGCCCATGCTTAACCAACTAACCCCTTGAATGTCCAAGTTAAAGTGCGTCTCTCATCGACGATCACTCTACCTTTCCCTATTGGACCGACAAGCCCGGTACCTGACTCTACCAAATACATAATACACGTCCGTCGTAGGTGATGGGTGTCCGTGTGCCGTGAGGGTTAACAGTATCCATCTACAAGTTGCAGCTTCATTCTAGTTTTCCTAAGCTCTGGTCTACCCCATTTTTCCCAAATGTCTTTTGTGGCTATGGATACTCCAGACCCACTATCAAGTATAGCCAATGTTTTAACTCCTTTGTATTCCACAGGTAAGGTGGTGTTTCCTTCTTCTCCTTCGCAATATTCCCCCACCTTGCTTATTGGCACAGGTTTAGCGTTTGCACTTTCTTGTTGAGTTTTGTTTGATTGTTCATTTGAGGGTAGATCTTGAAGAGGTATCTTTAATACATCTTCTTCCCCAAATTGTTGCCTACTTCATCCCATACATGTGGTCTAATCTTAAGCAGTTCATATAGAGTAATGGTGCACTGTATTGGAGCTGACATCAACTCTTGCATACTCTTTGTATCCATCATCTTGGATACGGCTTTCCTTTGAGATGGCACCACTCTAGTCTCTGAGTCTACCTCATGTTATCCTATGTATGAGGGTAAGGTCTTTCAAGGACTCTCGTTTGCTTTCAATTGAAACTTCCGTCCCTGCATCTCCATTTAGAGATTGAATGTCTCCCTGATAGACTTCATGCCCTGTATTGACCTCAGTTATGGGTGCAAATTGGAAAGTCGCACTTCCATCTTTTGCACTTCTAATTGCTTCCCATAATTCATTTGGCCATGGCTCATCTATCTCTGGGATATGTGCCATAAATTGTGATCTTGACCTTGCATCATTAGTGGTGTTGGCCACTACTTGATCATCTAGTTGAATTTCTAGGTTGTTGGTTTCTTGTGTTGCAGCCTTTGCTTGCACATCCTTTTGTGGTTCTAGCTCAATGTTTCTTTGAGTTAATGTTTCAACAACCTTTGCCTTAGGCATTTCAAATCCAACACTTTTTGGTTTTGTTTCTGGAGGTGGAATTGGTGCTTCAGGCTCCATCATTGCCTGTGCAGTTTTTATCAATTCCTTACACATTTTCAAGCTCTCAGTCTCTACCTCAGCATGAGGATATTTCATCCCTCGTTGCTCTAGGGTTTGGTTGGGTTTCAATCTAGCCTCATATGCTTCCAATGCAGCATCTAATGGCTCTAGAACTTTGTCTACCAACACAGATCCTCCGGAAGACGCCTTCCTTGGTTTCTTATCGCTCACCACCATTTTGTTTTCCCGTTCTTGTTTTAACTGCTCCTTTGTCTCTTGTAATTCTGTTTGTAGTGCAGTTTGATTTGTAATTGTTTTTGCTTTAATTCTGTCTCTTTTGGCTTTCCAGGATTTCCTCCCAGTCCTCACTAACACACTAGTTGTTTCCCCTTGTTTGGGTTGTTGATCTTTCTCCTCACTAGCTTGGTCCTAACATTTTCTTTTGCTTGGGCTCTAGTCACTACCTTCACATGAATTTTGGTTTCTCCCTCTGATCCACTTGGAGAAGGTAACACTCTCACAACATTCATTGTTGTTTTCCCCTGTTTGTTTGGGTGTTTTGGACAATTAGGAACAATGTGTGTAATGGCACACTCCACACAATATCCAATTATCTCTACACGAGAACAATTCTTGGCCCAATGATTACCTCCACACTTGTAGCATGGTCTATCTTGTTGAGTCCCTGGTGGCACAATTGATGGTTGTTCTTGCTTAGCCACAATGGTCTTTGGTCTACGCTCTTGATTGGCTATGAACATCAGAGTGTCCTCATTCAATGAATAGAGTTTTCTCATAGGTTCTTGCCCTAGCATACGTTGTGATACCTCAGCTTTTTGTAAAGCGATTGATACAACCCTATTTTGAAATAATGGATGATTTGGTAATGGAATTTGTTTTTCTATTTGATGTCCAAATAGTATCTCCTTCGTGTAGGTTTGATTATAGTAGCACTCACTCATCTCATGATTGGTCCATTTTTGCTCAAAGGCACACCATTTTATTCGTTGTGCTACTTGCGCTGCTAGCTCATCTAGGTTGGTCATTAATTGAGACATAACCACTTGCCTTGTGTTGGTTTCACTAGATGCTAAAGGAGCATTATCCATAGTGATCTTTGTATCACCAATTTCCTCGCCATAGGCTTTACAATTGTCAACTAGGTATAACGCTTCTCTCGTGACTTGTTCAAAGAAGTACATCCTTTTAAGTGCAAATCTTTCTTGAGAGTTTCATTTTTCAAACCCTCTATGAAGAGAATTGACAATCTTTCATCTTGTGGTAACGCGCGTTCCGGACATCTCTCTATATATTGTTTGAAGCGTAGCGATGCTTCCTTCACCCTCTCATCTTCTTTTTGCTTGAATGCATAGATTTGGGACACTGTGTTATGCTTGATTCCCCTTTTAGAGAACTCCGCAACAAATTCTTGCAACAGTTGTTCAACGTTTGAGAAGGCATTTTTGTCCAATGGTTGGAACCAATTCAATGCTATCCCTTCCAAGGTTAAGCCAAATCCCTCATACTGTGTATGAAAATAAAATACTTGTTCGGCTCTTAACACTTGTTTGAACAAGGATGCATGTATGTATGGATCCCTTAACCCATCATACTTCTTCTTGACACATTTGGCCAATTGTTATGGTCTCATTGATTCTGGTTCAACCATGTATCTTAGCGTGTTGGGGTCTCTCACAAAGACATCTCTCGTTCCTTCTTCTCGTCTTGGAGAAAATCCTAGTGGAATCCCCTTTGAGACATGTTTTGGAAATGTTGATGGATTTGTAAGTCTAATTGGTGGTCTCTTGGTTCCACTCAATGAGGTAGGAGCTACACTCTCGTGAATAGCTATTTTGGATGTTTGAGGTCCATTTGATCCCATAGTTTCAACGTTAGCTTCTTGCAAATCAGTCTCAAAAAACCCTGGTACACTTACACTCGGTTGAAATTAGTAAGCAAAGATTGGAGTACCCATGTATGTATATCTTTCTAGCTCAATTGGGCTGATAAGTTTGTACTCTCGTCCATACTTATCTACCATTAGAACTTGCACTCCCTAGTCATCTGTGTATGTGAAGGCATAGAGGTTCTTGTAGTCTGTCAACTATGCAATGATGGAATTTAAACATCTATAGAAGTTGTTTTGATCCCCAATAGGTAACCTAAAAAGGCCATCATAAGTGTAATCCATTAGAACTCTCGTGGCTTCATTGGTTTTGATGAACCTCACGTTGGGTTTGTTGATTAGAGGATGCTTCTCCTCTAAGTCTCCAGCAATTTCCACTTTTGCTCTTCCAAACTCCCGCATTTTAGTTGATTGGTTTGGCTTCCAGTGAGCTACATGATCACTTGACAAATATCCATGAGCCATGCCTTGAGGTTTGGCTTGATATGATTGATAAGCCTCATGGTCTTGTCTCCACCCTCTTGTGATAGGTGTTGCAGTATTTCTGGCTGTTTGTGTAGGTGGCATAGCTCTGAGTTGAGTGGGAAACCCTAATGATGGATGATTTGTCATGTTTACGCCTCACTCAATACTCTCAAGATGGTCCTTGATAAGAACACCTTGGATTAGTGCACACAATCCCTTTTTGCCCCTGGTCAAGCCCCTGATCAAGTCTCTAAAAAGTCAGGAATTTGTGACTTTTTTGGTCTCTGGAAATTGGTTCTGGGTACCCTAAAAGTTTGGATTTAGGAAACCTAGAAAAATTCAGCTCTAGGTGTGTGCTATTGCCCGCAAGCTTTCTTCCTAGCTATACCTGACTCAATTTGGAGTTTTCTATCAAAAGTTAGAGCAATTTTAGTGAACTGCACTTGAAACAACACTCAAAACAGTCTCAGGACCAGAACACAGGAACTTTGGCTTGTATCTTGGCCTCCCGAAGGTATTTTAAGCTCAAACTTGAGATTTGGGATGTCCTCAAGTAGATCTACAAACTTATGAAGTCAGATACCCCCACTATGTAGAGGTACACCTATTGAGATCATTGACCCCATGTCACATATTTGGAAGATTTTTGCACAGTAGCTAGCCCTTGATGTCTTGATACCAAGTGTATTTGTATTTTTGAATTTGGAGATGTTTTGACCAATTAAAACCCAAATCCCAGGTGGTTTTGCAGTTATTGGCCTGATTGTGTAATTGGGACTTTTGACCACTTTCTTTTGCTTTTTTGACCTTGCTCCTTTTGGAAAATATGTTGCACTAGATGTCAGCTACCTACTCATAAATTTTCAATCCAAAATGTCACTGAGGTACACTGATCGCGATCGTATTTCGAGCTCCTTTTTGCATGAAATTTTAGGAGTTGATAGACAAGGGTATGAATAGTCTATTCCCAAACCCACTTTGCATTTGGATCACAAAAACTTGAATTTTCTCAAAAATTTGGTCTAAAGGATCAGTGATCAGTGTTTGCCCTATTTGAAAACTATCTTTTGGCTTTTTGACCCTGGTTCTTTTGAGAAAGTTGTTTGTCTAGTTATCAGCTACCTACTCACCAAGTCTCAACTCAAAATGTCACTATGGTACACCGATCGTGATCGTACTTTGGAGCCCAAATTGGATGAAACTTGTGGATATGGTAGACAATGATGTGTACAATCTACTCCCCAAATCTTTTTGAATTTGGACAAGAAAAAGTCATGTTTTCAGCAGATCTTGGTCTGCTGCAGTGGTTTCCTGACTGTCTGCTGTTTTTGGCTATTTTGGTGATTTTTTTTTTGAATTTTGAAAACTCTTGGTATCTTATATAACCTAGGTGTATGTGTGGGTAAAGTCTGGTCAAAATCTGGGACTCAGGTACACCGATCGCGATCGTAGTTTGGAGCCCAAATTGGATAAAACTTCACCAGCTTGTTCACTAGGCTATTATAAGACTACCTGCTAGACACTTTTGTATTTGGACTTAAAAAAGTCAAGAATTTGCAGTTTCTTGGTCTGAAGTGCCTGATTTTCCAATTCTATGAGGTTTGATTGATTTTGATGTTTGATTTGGGATTTGAGAGATACCTAGGCTTGTCCTATGCACAGGCTATCCCTGTGCATGGTTTCTTCCCAGTTTTGATGTGTTTTGGTCTACTGAAAGTCAATTTCTATGCCAGTTTAGCAGTTTTTGACTTGGATCTGTATTCAGTGGTTTTGACCAATTTTTTGTGGTTTTTGACCCTAGGTCCTTTCGACTTTTATGTTTGTATACACCTGAGGATCCCACAGATGAAATCTGGTCAAAATCTAGCACTTAGGTACACCGATCGCGATCGTAGTTTGGAGCCCAAATTAGACCAGATTTGGCATGCTTGTAGAACACTGATGTTTTAAGGCTATCCCCCAAGTCCTTTTGCATTTGGATCACCAAAAGTCAAGATTTTACAGTTTCTGGGTCTGTCAGGCTAGTTTCACCCAAGTGGCCTGATTTCCTTGATTTTTGATGTTTTTGGGTGTGGTTGCTTTGGACAAACTTGTTTAGAATCTTATCAGGAAGGCACATGTCAAATCTTGTACAATTCTGACACTGAGGTACACCGATCGCGATCGTGGTACCAGAGCCAAATTTGATGAAATTTTGTTTGCACCCTCTGACAAGTGTTTCCCAGTGTTTGGTGTTACCACTTTGTGATTTGAATCAATTTCATCTCTGTTTGGTCAGATTTTCTAATTTCAGAGTCTTATGGCCCTATTGCCAAAGTTATGGTTTTCTGGTGTTTTTGACTCTATCTTTTGCCCCAAATCTGACTGGAATGTGATTTACTGATCCTACTCCTAAGTACTGAAATGAAAGAACATAAGAAAATGAATCAAACAAAACAAACAGGATAAAAAACGGATGATGGATCAGTCCTCAATCGATACAAAGAAATTTGAAGAGAAAAAATGCTTAAAGCAACTTCACTCACAACTCCCTATATCTCTCAAGAGTAGATCTAGCCAGTCCACCGACCCTAGACTCCACTAAGCACTAAACCCCTGTCTATATGCTTCACTGAAATGTAAATGGAATGGAAATTATCGTTTGGAACAATAAGAAAACTCTGAATACGCACTCGGTCACTCATCACCTAAGATTCATTCCCCGGCAACAGCGCCAATGTTTTCGGGTCGCCGCGACGGACGTCCATAGCATAGCTCTCAAGCATCAACATAAAATTATCGATATAGGGGAAGCGACTCGGATGAGGCATGGAAACTCACTAGGGTGTCAACCCTAATGAAGTGAACTCGAAGAGATGCAACTACTAACTCTACAAGTAAATCAATCGTACCAAAGCCAAGTAATCTGCCTATGTCCTTCTACACAGCTCTATAGTCATCACGCCCGTTCACCATGAAAATCATATCGGAATCACAGGAAACTTGAAGGGAAGCTACAAGGGACTATTAAGAACATACCCTATCACTGTCACAGCATTTTGGAGAGGTACAAAGATCGCGATCGTTCGTCCCACAGTACGCAAAAATAGTAAACGGATGATCCTAAAGGCATTAGGAGAAATATGAACCTTGCATGGGCCTTGTAAGGAATCCTAATTTTTAGGGATTAAGGCTAATGTTGTGTGGGGGGGCAAGGGCATTGAAGAAGGTAGTTTTGAGTAGGCTTTTCTAGCCTTTTTTTTAGACAAATGTAGGATGTGGACCTAAAGGGTTTCTTTCTCTCTCTAGCTTTTTTTAAAGTGAAGGAAGCATAGGGGTGTGTCCACATCAGCAATTCCGTGGGTCAAAAAGAGTCAAAATTTGACTTTTTAAAAAAAAATTCATTTTTATTTGTTTTTTACTTAAAACTCCCTCCCAACATATATACATATCCAAAAATCATTTTTTGACCCATTTTTTAACCCACAAGCTTAAAAAGTCCATTTTTTCAAAAATCTTTTCCCCCAAAAAAGTAATAAACATTTTGTTCTCTCCTCCTCCTCCCTCCTCCCTCCTCTCTCCCTCTCCCTCTCCCTCTCCTCTCCCTCTCTGCCCCTACCTTCCTCCTCCTCCCCAATCTCTGCCTTCCCTCCCTCCCTCCTTCTCTCCTCCCATCCTCATCGGCCTCTCTACCCTTCCCCCTCTATCTTTTCATCATTTGCTTCCTCACGCAACAGCTTCCATGGTGCTCACGGACATCACAAATGGTTTGCTTCCACCACCACGTACTCCTCACATCAAAAGCATACATATTCGCTTACCCACGGCATTTGCATCGAAGACCACTAGTGAAGGTGATCAAAGGTCATCACAGGAACGTCGCACCGCTTGTGAGACCAATGTTGACATTTGGGTGGATGGCCATTTGTATCCTTACGATCCTATAAGCCGCTTCCATCCACCGTTTAATAGCCTTTCCAGATTTCTTCAATTTCTTAGGAGGGGAGAAGCAGGCTTGTTAGGCTATTGCAAGCGGCTGTGTATGGGTGCAGGTGCTTCTTTGCATATGTGGATGCACGAATGTCAAGCTCTTCACCTCAAGACGACGGCATTACAAGAGAGTGTTGCCTCTTCGGAGAGGGTAGTTAAAAGTCTTGAACAACAAATGCAAGAAAAGGAGTCCCACATCCAGAAGCTTACCAACACCATCACATACTTGAAAGAAACACCCCTTGGTGCAAGGGAACGCAAACGCCCGTATTCATCCATTGAAACTCTTGCACATTCCGGAGGAGCACGCAAACGACGAGTTACAGCCACAAGGTGATTTGGTCTTTACTTGCATGCTGCATTCTTACTTCACACTATTTTCTAACATTTATGTTTATTTGTTGCTAGAAACTTCATCCAGGAGGCATGCGGTGGAACAAGCCAAGATAATCGAGTCAACCTTCTCACTAGTTGTCTCAATACCGAGGACGTTATTTCTATCTTACAATCACCTGGAGGTAAGCACATTAAGGATGCAGTCACCAAGGACCTTATGCGTAAATTAAGAAATGTGGTTAATGATGATGACGTTCAACAAGCTTGTGATGAGGATGGAATCAGCACCAAAGCCTATCAGGCTATTTTTCAACTCCTAAAGGATGCCCTCAAAGAACATGGCATTGTGGAAAACCTATTTCCCGTTCCTCACAAGGTCAAGCTCGCAAAGAAGGCCACAAACGAAGATGTGTTCTCCCGCATTGGGACATACCTACACATTGAGGACACAATGCCAACTTCCCTTTATGCTTCGTGGGTAACAAAGACAAGGGGAAAAGGTAAGAAACAATCCATAAGACCTTAGAATAAGGGCTTTCCTTACACAATGTGGAACAATATTTTTGTGGATCTTAGAAAGCTTCAAGAAGCCATGCTTAGATTTTACGAGTTACCTGAAGAAGGTGACACACTTTACTTTTTCCTTTGGTATTATTCTTTTCATAGAAGCTGAAGTTTAAGGTCTTAGCACTATTTATTTTGACGTGCTTGGCACAAAAGTCGCTTTTGTGCTGAAACTCGATGAGTGTCAAATAGTGAAAGGCCGAAGGTTAGAGAGGCTAAGTGTCACTCTAATGAACGAGGCCCTTCTGCAAACCAAGCGAAGGGATTCAGTCGAGCCATATCCCACCCTATCTTTTAGCGTGCAATCAGAGAAAGACATTTGGTGGTTGGGTGCTATTGAGGTGCCCAAAGAGACCAATGGAGTACTTTCGTGGATTTTTGAGAGAACTCCATGGATCACAGAAGTAATACACTCCCAAATTGCAGGTTAGAAGTTGGAGATTGAGGGCTTTGGTAGTTATGATGTGGAGTGGCACTTAGGTGGGGATTTGAAGACCATAAAGTGTTTGCTTGGCTGCAAACAAGGGGCTTCTTCTCTCATGCCTTGTCCATTTTGCACTCGAGGGTACAAACCTAATGGACAAAAGTCATATAAGAGCACTGCAAAGGCCAGTTACATGCTTCCATGGCAAGGGCATGGAGAACAAGGGTTAGATTGTCATGATGTCGGAGATGAAGGTAGAGAATGGGAAGCGTCTATTCTGAGATGTCCCATGCTCAATGCCCCAGACCATGATCAAAAGGACCACACTTGGAATCCAATCTTTCTATTTCCTCTATCGAATGTACATTTTTGTACATTACACGCATTCATGCGTATTTTTGATAGGCTATTGAAGCTCCACACTGACTATGCTTTCACAATGAAACCGTTGGAAAAGTCCCAGGAAGCGATCGAAAGAGTGGAGGTACTCTTGAATTCCATTGGCTGTCACGGTGGAAATGTGTCTATAGTTGCTGCAAAGAACACAGGGGAGGCCCATGAAATTGCTCAACAAGTGTCAATGAGTGGACAAAAAGCTAGACACTTTTTGAAGAAAGTTTCCCAAGGAAAGCCAAGTCGATATGATGCTCAAAGCAGCTCCAACCAACAGGTAGGTAACCTTTGGGAGCTTTGGAAGGAGTTATGCAAAGCTACTACTGACAATGATTCAAATGGCGAGCTTGCAAACAAGCGTAAGCAAGTTTGGGCCCATTTTGATAAAATGGTCAAGCTTATGAGCCTTAACAGCACAACAGAAGAACAATGGCAATCATTTCAAGAAGCTTTGGCGGATTTTACCAAGGTCTTCACCCTTTCTTGGGGTGAAAATAACATCACACATTACATGGTAAGTCATTCATGGTGTATTCATTACAAGGGATTGTTTTTATTTACTAATGTGGATCCTTTGCTCATGTGAATAGCATATCTTGTTTGCGCATGGTGCATTTTTTATGCACAAGTATGGATCGCTTAAAATTTTTAGCACTCAAGGGATGGAGAAGTCCCATTATCGAGCAAGGGGAGTGTACTTCAAAAATACTCGGCATGGTGGTGGAATGGTGCAATCCAATTATTTGGAGGAGATGTTCAACTGGTTTTTTCGCACAACATTTGCTCGTAAGCTCACAATGGAGCGTGCGCGACAATCCAAGATTGCTATTGAAGTGCGCAAATGGAGTCGTCAAGAGCATAGCAACAAGTGGCAAATGTCGCAAGGTCCCACCAAGCATGCTGCATGGCGGCGATGCAGAGTGCAACAAAGATCAAAGTGGATACTGCGCGAGTAACTAAACGTGAACGCAGGGTCCAACTCTTAGTGACATGTTTATTCAAAAAATAATACTTCTTTTAAAAAAATTAGTGTGAACAAGGCCCTTTTTAAATGGGCCCTTATAAATATTGCATGCTCTCATAAATCACTCATTTCTTAAGAACAGGTGAGCTCTTACCAACGAAATGGCGCACACCAAACAAACCACGAAAGAGCATCCGCCTGCCAACAAAAACACCCTCCAAGGATGTGAGAAGCCGTCATGGCTTAAAGGCACATGAAAACGGCCACGAACACCTGGCCGTTCCAGGAACTCTTCTGGTAGTGGGCATGGTGGTAGGGCACGAGAGTCATCAAGGACTTTTGAATCTCCACCTCCTCAAGATATAACACCTAGAAAGAGAATGAAGCAATGTGCCCAGCGCTGGAGAGAAGCAAAGGGCCAGCAAACATCAGAGTCCGATAGGGAGCAGCCGTCGCACCCCCAATCACAAGCAGGACCATCCAGGACTCGGGTGGTCAATACAGACACCGAATCAGAGAGTGAGCCACCATGGCTGCGAGAAAAAATACCGCGCACACATCGGGTGGCCGTTGGGGGGAAGACATTGCCTCAAGGCAAGGGAGCTCTCCCCACACGACAAGATCGGCAACCAAGGGAAGAGGAAGAATCAGAAGAGGCTGCAGAACCAGCCCCTAAGCATGTAAACAGACGCAAGTCTAAGTTTTTCAAGAAGCCTACACGCCGCCCGCCAGCAAATGTGCAAGTGGCCCCAAGACAACCGCAGCGGCGCCGAAAAATAGCAAGGGCATTTGCAAAAATCCGCCACTACCAGAAGACGACGGAGCTCTTGATTCGACGTGCCCCCTTTGCTCGCACTGTGAAGGAAGTGCTTCAAAGCTATGGAAATCAGTATAGAATGCAAGCAATAGCGCTAGAGGCTATTCAAGAAGCTGCAGAGGCCCACATCATTTCAGTGTTGGAAGATATCAACCTATGTGCCATTCATGCAAAGCGAGTGACAATACAGCCAAAAGATATGCAGCTTGCACGACGATTGCGACGAGACTTCGAGCATTAGCCGAAGTTACCTCTCTTTTTGTATTGCACACCCTTATCTTTTTAATGATTTGACTTTCCAATGACAATATGATCAACAGTTGTGTCTACTCTATCTATTATCTTTGTAATTTCAAGTTCTGTATGTAATTGCAGTCAATTTCAGTAAATTTGTGCATTTTAAGTACCCTTAGGGGTAGATAAGCCTACAAGGGGCAGAAAAAGGCCTGGCCACAAGGGCGCGCAAATGGCCCATCCAAAACTGATGGATGGGCCATTTGCGCGCCCTTGTGTCCAGGCCTTTTTCTGCCCCTTGTAGGCTTATCTACCCCCAAGGGTACTTAAAATAACCAAATTTACTAAAACCTATTGGTTTTGCATCAATATTTTATATGGATCCTTATGGACACCTTTTTTTGGTCATTTCAAGCTTTGAATTCCTTATAGGATATCAAAACAAATAACATATTGTGAAACCAAGTGTCCAATGTAATTTGACTTTTTGGTGCAAGGGTGTAGTAGGTAGAGCTAAAGCAAGTGATAGTTTGTTGGAAACTTCATTTCATAATTGATTTGAGCTTTTCTAGTGTCCTTGAGTGTGAACATATACTGGAATTGCCATAAAAAGGTTACATTTAAATGAATGATGCAAAACCAATCCATTGCAATAAATTTGTGCTTTTTAAGTACCCTAGGGGGTAGATTGGCCTATAAGGGGCAAAAAAATGCCTGGCCACAAGGGCGCGCAAATGGCCCATCCAAAACTGATGGATGGGCCATTTGCGCGCCCTTGTGGCCAGGCATTTTTTGCCCCTTATAGGCTTATCTAACCCCCTAGGGTACTTAAAAATCACAATTATACTCAAATTGACTGCAATTACATACCTTGAAATAACAAAGTCAAAAAACAATTCATATCACCAATTGAAACAATTTTCAAGATTGACAAATCAAATTGAAAAGAATTTGCAATATAGAGAGACAATTTCAAATATTTTTTATTCCTTCTAGCACGGTGGTTTTACATCATGTATCTGAGGAGTTCAGAATTTTTTTGACCATTTACTGGCGCCTATTTTGCGCGTAAGGCAACTCCCCAGTCAAGAGGGACTGCGCTATGGCATTTGGGTCGGTTGAGCCAATGGAAGCATGTATCCCTATCTGGGCAATCACTTTACCATGAAAGCCAGTGCCAAACGCTGCGCATACAAGGGATCTACGCACTAGGAACACTTGATGCGCAGTTTGAGCAATGGTACTCAAACACAAAAACTTGCTCAAAGCTTTTAACGATCAAGTCATAAAATGGGCTTGGGGAGTAAATTCATTATGGATAATGGCCACATCGCCAGGGGGGAGTTGTCCGAGGTAATGTGCAAGGGAAGCTTGAGGTCCAAAGCCCGTCCGCTTGCCACCCGTCCTTGCAGCAAAATCATCAACCTCCACAACATCCTGTCATAAACCGATGAAGGTTGAGAAAAAAGACAACGAAGGATAAAATAGTAACATGAAAATTAGGATAAAGTTTACCTCCTGCTCCTTGTCGTCCTCCTCCCTGTTGCCCTTTGCATCCAAGTCAATGCTCCCATGCACCACAAATACAAGCTTTGGATCATCAGATGGGAGGTTGCATAATGGCATATGCATCCTAGCAGCCTCAACCTTGGCTTGCGTGGCTTGGAAATCTTCATCAGCCACGTGCAATTGCTCTGCTGCCAGGACCTCCGCACATACAACTGCAATAGTGTCAGTAACAGAGTCCCCATCTGGCAAGAGCTTGCTTTCTAGGGCATCTGGCGTATTGTCTAAGGGACATTTGCTGCTATTGCATAGCACGCTCAAGCATTCATCCATGCGCAGGCCAAATGCTTTTTCCAAATAATGCAGGAACACAAACTCCTCCCCATCCACTAACACTGAGGAGAAGCGGCTAATTTCTACCTCTGGGATAGCCACATCCGTCAGTGGTAGTGGCACTGGAGCATCACTAGGGCCAGCCACAACTATGGATTTCTCAACCACTTCCTCAAGAGCCCTAGGGTACTCGAGGTGGTGTGCTTTTCCTTCCGCTGCAGGGTTCATGGGGATAACCTGCTGCTCCTTGGTGTCCATGATAAAGGACCCAACTTGAAGGTGTGGTAAGCGGAGCTCCTCCAAATCAGGTTCCTTGCTTACCAAGAAGATAAATGTTGCAAGCCGAGAAAGGTACTCCACCCCCAACTTGCGCTTCTTGAGCGCTGACACCCCAGGGGCTTGCTCGTCCAAGTAATGGCCTGCATTGGTTACAATTTCTTGGAATCGTTGCAACCGCTTGGAGAATGGGCGATCACCTTTGTGTATATAGAGCAAAAGATCGCAAGGCACCCAGATCCCTGCATGTGGGGGGATAGATACAGAATATTTTATGATGTGCTCCTCCATGAACGCAAAAATCTCCTCAAATGCATCCATGTGAAGGGAAACCGTGGCGTCAAGGCCAGGGAGACGAGTAAAAAAGGTGTGGAGGTCCAACTTCCCTTTGTATTTGGTGTCCTCGAGGAAGAGGATGAAGTGTGACAAAGGGGTGGATGTGGGTACAGATGCAGAGGTTGTGGCAGCATCCATGTTTAGCCTGGGGTGTGGATAGAGAGTGGAGGAGATCAAGAGTTGCAAAAGTGAAAATAGTGAATGAGTTAGGTGGCCCCCCTTTTATAATGTACCCTTTTTTTAATACATTAAAAAAAAAAGGCACTTTCACCAAAAAATGATTTCTCATCCCAATGCAACAAATTATATTCAAAGGCATGATTTGCCGAAGCAAATCATGTTGATTACAGTGGGGATCAATATGAAAATTGCAAGAGTTACAAAGTTATAAGATCGATAGCATAGTTCCATCTATCCCCCAGTCCTCCTCGACCTTCAATTTGTCTTCCATTCTCTTCCCAATCTGCGGATATTCATTACAATAAGCATCTAATGATCGACAAACCATGATGTATTGAAAATGTGGTGGAAGGATTCTCACCTTGTGACCTTGTAAACGAAATTGTGCTTGTTGAAGGGCCTCAAAACCCATAATAACCAAATGTTCTCGAACATTACTGAGAGTCCAATGCTTGTTCACTTGGACTGCCTCCAAAGCATCGTTGGGCATCTTCACTGCAATGTCAAAGCTTGCAATAGCGCCGTCTACACTCTGTAAGGGAGTCCACACTCCAAGCTTGCACATCCAACGATCATAGTGAAATCGTATGTACAAGGAGGTGCGGGATTTCAAATAGCGCATTCCAATACCTGAAGCTCCAACCTTACAACGGTACCGGTCCCCGTTGTGCATGCCCTCCACAAAACCCCAGTCCTCTTCTAAAATCCTTCCTAATTTCTCGTAATGCGCATCTTTACATACAAGCATTGTGGTAGTCTCCACAAATCCAAACTCTTTAAAAATGTGCACAAAACAATGAATAGGCAAACACCAGCTCAAGCCCACAGACCTAGAAGCTTTAGAGTATTTCAAAGAGTTTTGGACATCCATTATCATCTTTTGCTTGAAAGATGCTACCGACCACAAATCTGGGACCGGCCACTCCATACTTAATAAAGAAGTTACTTTGATGGGTTCAAGCGTTCCAAATGCTTGTGTAGAAGTAGGAACAATGTAGGAGTGAGAATAGAAGAAAATCCTTCTTTGAACCAGTTTGGTTGGGCAAAGATGCGGGAACATTATTGCTCCAATATCCGCATGTATAGCATTGAATGTGCCGGAGAGACTATGTAGTGGCTGCTCCTCCACCAACGTGGATGGAAATATGACTATAAATGCATGACAAATGTTAAGTATGAATCCATAATAACATTACACTGTGATTTCACACCTAGTTTTGTATTCTCAAAACATGTACTTACAATGTGTTGGAAATCGAGGTGGTTGTTGCAAGTGCATGGTTGACATTGAGAAAACATGTTGCACAATGGCTACGGTCCCCTTGTCTTTGCGGTTCTTGAAGCCAAGGAGCTTTCCTTTCCAATGAAGATCCAAGTTTGCACGATTCCGCACACGATGAGGGCCAACAGCAGATGGTTGCATGTATACCCAAGCACCTTTGGTGAACTCTTGTGGCACCCACTCATCATCTACACCTCTAGTGTTGTGGCATGCAAGTGCTGTGACCTCATCCTTTGGCCGCCTTTGCGAAGTAGAGTTGGCCATGGTTGAGCAAAGCAAACTAGGAGGAGGAGAAGAACCTTGCTTGTTGCTACAATGTAGGTGGGATAAAGTGATATGAGAAAATGGTCAATCCTTGTGGCAATGGGAGGAGAAGGTGGACAACCCTTGCTTGGTGTGGCACTGGGAGGAGAAGGTGGATAAGCCTTGCTTGGTGTGGCAATGGAAGGTGGTAGGGGAGGAGAGAGGAGCTTCCTTGCTGCAGCAATGGAGATGGTGTAAAGAGAGAGAGTGTTGGAGTAGAGGATGAGTGTAATGGTTGCAACCAAGGAGGGGTTGGAAAAGGGGTTCTAGAGAGAGAAAATCCCTTTTTGCCTAATAACTACTTTTGGGGGAGCTCTGGATAGCAAAAAGAGATATTTTAAAAGTTTTTTAAAAATTTTGAATTTTAGGGTTTTTGGATGCACGTTTTGACTTTTTGAGATCAAAAAATGCTTTTTTGACCATAAAATAGTTTTAGGGGGGTTTTCAGAAGATGAAATTTGAGTTTTGAAATTTTTGAAAAATTTCAAAGTTTTGGGATTTTTTCAAAACCGGATCAAAAAGGAGGGAAGTTGGAGGTTCCATATGGCCCACCCACCCCTCCCCCCCCCCCCCTCTACCCCACCTTCTCACTAGGTAAGAGCCCATTTAAAAAGTGTAAGACTACTTTGTCCCCCTACATTTTTGAGGGCATAGAGTGTGTCCACCACCCTCTTCTCATTGGCTGGCCTCTAATTAACCTTAATCCCAAAGGGCCCCTAGAGGGTTCATATTTTTCCTAATGGGGTTGCTTTTGGGTCCCTAAAGCCTCTCCTAGGGTCGAAACAACATAAAATACGCATATAAACACTCAAAACAATGATTTAAGGCCTAAACGGATTGTTACCATATACATGTGGTAGTGATGTGTGTGAACACACTAGGATCGCCGGGGCATTTTTTCCCTCTTTAGGAGGTTTTTTCCCCCGAGCATTGTATATACGCCCATCCCTCTAGGGCTATCAATCTTTCCATTGCACACTAAGTAACACACTCTCTATTGTGTGCCTTGAGCTTCCTTCGTCTTCTCCAAGCTGTGTGTGTTTCTCTGCAACCCTAATTCCAACAATTGGTATCAGAGCAGGTCACGTCCTCCCGGGCTTAGTCGCCAGCTGCTCCAGCACACGCCTGCTCACTTTCTCCGATTTCAGTGAGCTTTGGTGAGCGTTCGCAGGTCAAATTTTTTTTTGGGAGATCTCAAAGAGCTGGGTCTGCTCAGAATTTTGATTTGGGCTCATTTCGGCCTCCGTTTCCACTACAGGCAGTACTGCACAGGCTATTTCGTCATTTTGTGCAGAATTTTTGTCAGTGTCGTTTTCTGCATAACAGGTGCCTTATAGTCTTCTATGGTTTGTGCTATATAGCACAAGTTGTTCCCGCTCTGTTTCTCCTATTTTTGGGCAGTTTTCACATCAGGTGCAACATTTAGCATGGCTGACAACAACAACACAGATGTGTTCAAGATGTTTGCTGCTGAGGACAGGTTGGATGGGGACAATTACCCTATGTGGGCTTATATGATGCAACATGTTCTTGTGTCAAAAGGTGTTTGGAACATTGTGTAGGGCATTGATGTACGTCCTGGTTCTGAGGATGTAGGCGATGTTGAGGATGTTGCAGGTCTTGCTGCAAGGATTGCAGCTGTTAGAGTTGTTTTGCCTACGAAAGAAAAAGCTCGTTGGGATATTAAGGATGCACAGGCTCATGCATTGATTGCGTTTTCTGTGAAGCGCACCATTGTTCCTCACATCCGTTCAGTAAAATCTGCAAAACAGGCTTGGGATATTCTAGCAGGTCTTTATGCAAGCCGCAATGAGGCTAAAATTGCTTTGCTGCATAAAGAGCTGGAGTCGAAGATTATGCATGAGGAAGATGATATGGACACTTTCCTTGCTAGTGTCAAGGATATCAATGAGCAGCTTATTTCTGTAGGTGAAGTCATTTCAGACAGTTCCCTTGTGCAGACTATTCTTGATGCCTTACCAGATTCCTACCAGAATTTTGCTAGTACTTGGAGACTGATGACCCAAGGAAATCCTCAAGTTGTCAAGTTTGATGCATTATGCACATTGCTGTTGCAAGAGTCACTTTCTAGAAAAAACAGGACTAGGCCGCGTGCAGTTGAACAGGCTTTTATTGCTTCTCAAAGAAAGGGTGGTAACAGCAATGTAGCCACTTCTTATGGTTCTACTGCGAGTGGCAAAAATTCTGTTCCTAATGCTTCTGCTGGCAGCACTTCGTCTGGCAATTCTGGTGATAAGGGCAAAATGAAGATGCGTTGCCATTATTGTAAAGCCAATGATCACTTGATCAAGTCGTGTCCTAAGTTGAAGGCCAAAGAGGCTAAGAAGAAAGAGGGTGGTTCCACTGTAAATGCAGCCATTGTTGAGTCTTCTGTGAAAGGAGACTGTGTTGCTGATGTTGATGCAGAATGGGCTTTTAGCGTAGAGTGCACTTACAATCCTGCTGTCCATGATGCATGCTTGTCAGTTGCTGCAGATTCACATGTGTGGTATTTCGACAGTGGTGCTACAAAGCACATTACCTCACATCGTGAATTGTTTACCTCTCTCGAGTCTGTCCCTCATGGGAATTCAGTCACTTGTGCCAACAACGCCTCTTATCCAGTTCAGGGAGTTGGAAAAATTGTGCTCACTGCTACTAATGGCAGTTCCTTCATACTTGTTGATGCACTTTATGTACCTGGGATCAAGAAGAATCTCTTGTCTGTATCCGCACTTGCTAGGCTTGGACTTGTAGTCAAATTTGTGGATGACAGATGTACAGTTCATGATCTCAGTTTTGGTGATGAAATTGTTGCATCTGGGCTTTTGTGCCGTGGGCTGTATAAGCTCACTTTGTATGACAAGTGTGGACAAAATTTTGCAAATGCTGTTGCAGATTCAAGGGCTATTTCAGATGCAAAACTTTGGCATGCACATTTTGGTCATCTGAATTTTGCCACTTTGCTGCGTTTGTAGAAATCTGATATGGTTGCTTCTTTGCCACCTCTTGAAGCACCTGTCAAACATGTTTGTGAAGGCTGTATTTTGGGTAAGATGCAGCGTTCTAAATTTCCAAAGGATGGTTCAGTTCGGGCCACATGCAGGTTGCAGCTTGTGCATAGTGATGTTTGTGGGCCCATGCAAACTCCGTCCTTGGGAAATTACATGTACTTCATGACTTTCATTGATGATTACTCTAGGCATGCATGGGTATTTCCGCTTAAAGCGAAGTCCGAAGTTTTTATGTGCTTCAAACAATTTCTGGCTATGGCTGAAAATGTCTTGAAATGTACTATGGGCACCCTCCGTTCTGATCGAGGGGGGGAGTATATGTCTCATGAATTTAATGCATTTCTAGCTAGTCGTGGGATAAAACACCAATGTACAGTGCCTTATACACCTCAGCAAAATGGTGTTGCTCAGAGGAAAAACAGGTCACTGACGGAAATGGCACAATGTATGGTCAAAAGTCAAGCTTTGCCGCATTCTTTTTTGCTTGAGGCCATTATGTGTGCCACTTATGTACTTAACAGGTGTCCTACGAAAGCTTTGCAGTCTATTACTCCATATGAAGCATGGCATGATAGAAAACCTTCTATTGAGCACATGCGTGTTTTTGGCTGTTTAGCATATGCTTTGGTGCCACAAGTGCAGCGCATAAAATTGGATGATAAGGCTGTCAAATGTATTTTTGTTGGTTATAGTGCTGAAAGCAAAGGTTACAGGTTGTATCATCCGCAAACAAAACGTATTCTGGTTTCACGGGATGTAGTGTTTGTGGAAGATTCTGTTCAGCCCTTGTTGTCATGTACTAGAGACAGTAATGTAAGCTCACAGGACATTTATGACACTTTGTTGCCTCTTTCAGTGGTGGAAATACGAATGTAAGTTCCAATGAGGCAAATGTACAGCCTATGGGGGTTTCTGAAAATGTTTTAGATCAGCCTATTACTGATGCAGATGTACATGATGTACTTGATGAGGAAAGGGCTGAAAATGAGCAGGCCAGAGGTATGCCAAAATGGCTGGTGCACACTTTGCGTGAAAGTAAATTGGATGCACCTTTGTCTAGTCGTACTCGTTCAGGCTCTCGCCATGCATCTTATGCATCAGATTGTTATGCTTTGGCTATGTCTAGCTTACATGATGTTGAGGAGCCTCTGTATTTTGATGAATCACAGAATTCAGAAAATTGGATGGCTGCCATGCAATCAGAATATGATGCACTTATAGAAAATGACACATGGACTTTATGTGATTTGCCTCCTGGAAAAAAGGCCATTGGTACGAAGTGGGTTTACAAGTTGAAACGCAAGCCGGATGGTGAGATCGATGGCCATAAGGCTCGACTTGTTGCAAAGGGTTATGCACAGCAAAAAGGCATAGATTATGAAGAGACTTTTGCTCCCACTTGTCGTATGACTATTGTGCATTTTCTATGTGCATTGGCAGCTCATTTTGGTTGCTATGTACATCAATCAGACATTGTTACTGCTTTCTTGAATGGTGACATATTTGAGGAAGTTTATGTAACGCAGCCTCGCAGTTTTGTCATAAAAGGACAAGAGGACAAAGTGTGCAAATGTAACAAGGCTTTGTATGGGTTGAAGCAATCTCCTCGTGCTTGGTATGAGAAAGCTGACACTCATCTGGTCAAACAAGGCTTTCGTAACAGTCCAACAGAAAGCACATTGTATGTAAAGCGTGAGGGTGATGTACTTCTCATCGTGGTTCTTTATGTTGATGATTTGCTGATCACTAGACCAAATGAGAGACATATTGCTGAATTTAAGTCTGATTTGAATGCTACTTTCAAGATGAAAGATTTGGGGCTGCTGCATCATTATTTGGGTATACAGTTTAAGTAGTGTGATGGTGGTATTGCCTTGTGTCAGAAATGTTACGTAGAGACATTGCTATGTAAGTTTGGACTTGAGGATTGCAAACCTATTGCCACTCCCATGGAAACAGGTTTGAAGTTGATTCTACATGATGCTGGTGATCCTACTGATGTCACTCTTTACCAAACTGCTGTTGGCTGCCTCATTTATGTATGCAACACGAGGCTAGATATTCAGTTTGTAGTCTCACAGGTCAGTAGATTTATGCATAGCCCAGGGTCTAAGCATTGGCAGGCTGTCAAGAGGATTTTCCGCTACCGTAGTGGCACTTTACATCTTGGCTTGTTTTATCCCAAGGGGGGATCATTGCCGCCAGACTTACATGCTTTTTCGGACTCAGATTGGGCTGGTTGTTTTGACATGCGAGTGTCCACAAGTCGTTTTTGTTTCATGCTTGGAAATTCATGCATATCATGGTTGAGCAAGAAGCAACCTACTGTGGCCACTTCGAGTTGTGAGGTTGAGTATAGGGCAGTCTTCACAGCTACGGTTGAGTGTGTATGGCTCAGACGCCTTATGGCTGATTTGGGTGTTGGATAGGACACTGCCAACACTATCTACACTGACAGGGTGCATTGGCAGTTGCGAGGAACCTAGTTTCTCATGATCACACAAAGCACATTGAGGTGCATTACCACTATGTTAGCGAGAGGCTTTCAGCAGGAGAGATCATTTTGGCTTATGTGCCAGCACAGGACAACCTTGCAGATCTTTTCACAAAGGCATTATCTCGTGAGAAGCTTGAAGCTTTCCACAAAGCTTTGGGCTTACTCTCCTTTGTGGACTGATCCTGTCCTCAGGGCATGGCACTTCCCTTTACTCATGTGCCAGCTCTCGTTCACCGCATCACTCCAGGGGGGATTTGTTACCATATACATGTGGTAGTGATGTGTGTGAACACACTAGGACCGCCGGGGCATTTTTTCCCTCTTTAGGAGGTTTTTTCCCCCAAGCATTGTATATACGCCCATCCCTCTAGGGCTATCAATCTTTCCATTGCACACTAAGTAACACACTCTCTATTGTGTGCCTTGAGCTTCCTTCGTCTTCTCCAAGCTGTGTGTGTTTCTCTGCAATCCTAATTCCAACACGGATGTGTTTGAATCCTTCACTGAATCATGAATGCTTACACTTGAATGAAAGAGCAGAGTAACAGGAACACATGCAAGAAACAAAACTGAATTTGGATTACCGTAGCCACAGAAGCGATGATTACAAGTTTGAGCAAAGAGGCAGCTCTCTGTGCGTAACGTAATAGTCACTTATCTTCAAAAAATAATCTCCCTTTCCCACTAACCTTAGTGTATTATATACCTAGGGCTTTCTAAAGTGGCCGGCGGGGCCAACTTCTCATGGAGTTTTACATACATCATTGGAAAAATTACATATTTCACTTAGACTTGACATAGACGACTGTCATTAGGCTTTTACAGGGTTTGATGTATTAAACATCGGAAAAGTAATGTGACCACATCAAAACTTTGGCCGACTGACCCAACGGGCGCCTTGACTCAGTGGGCACTTGTATGTTGTTATCACCTCCAAACAACGGATTTGTTTAAATCCATTCAAATCTGTTTTCTCGGTATGGAAAGGACAACTATTGGGACATGTAGTGTCCAAAAATGGTATAGAAATGGCCAATGACAAGATTCAGTGTGTCCAACAGGACAATGCGCCACCCAATGCATCAGAGCTAAGCTCTTTCTTGAGATATATCAATTTCTATAGAAGATCTATGCACAAGTTTGCTTACCAGGCATTACCTTTCTATGAGCTCACAAAGAAGAAGAGCAAGTTCATTTGGACTGTTGAATGTGAGGAGAGCTTTTAGAGTTTGAAGAATACTATTATTAGTAAGCCAGTTCTTCGACAACCGAATTGGGAGGTCATTTTTCATGTACATGTAGATGCTTCAGGACTGGCGATGGGAGAAATATTAGCTCAGTCAGAAGGGAGGACTGATTATCCAGTGTATTTTGCCAGCCGGAGATTCAGTCAGCTGAACAAGGATATACAACTACTAAAAGAGAAGCCCTAGGAATGGTTTTTAGTGCTACTAAATTTTGACACTATTTGCTGGGCAAGCTATTTCATTTTTATGTGGATCATCAAGCATTATTATCTTTGATTAGAAAAGTTATTATTTAAGACAGACTGATAAAATGAATGATGTTCCTGATGAAATTTGAATTTCACATTTTTCATAAGCTCGGTAAAACCCATTGTGGTGTTAATTTCCTATCCAAGAGTACGGATGGCTACTCTAAGGAATCCTTGAGAGATGAGCCAGTGGATGCAGAATTGTTTTAGATGACAATTGAGGAAACAACTGATCCAGAGTTGTATGATGTATATCAGTTCCTTTCTAAGGGAGGATTCCCAAATAACTGGACTCAGAATCAAAAGAAGGCTCTGATTATTAAGAGTTTGAAGCTCACCATCATTGGCAGATCACTTTACAGACTGGGAATAGATGGGGTTCTTAGAAGACACGTGCCTATGAAGGGAGAATGCAAGTTATTTTAGAGGCACATGATGGGGATTCTGGAGGACATTTCTCCACTAACATTACTTACAAGAAGATTTTGCAGGCTGGATTGTGGTGGAAAACTTTAATATCTGATGTTAAAAGATTTTGTAAAACATGTGATATATGCCAGAGAATGGCTAGACCCACAACAACAAATATGACTCCTCTAGCTCCAGTCCAGCCACTGGGAGTATTTATGAAATGGGGTGTGGATTTCATGGGTCCAAGGAAATTACTCCAAGGAAGAATCGATATATATATTGATGTCCACTTGTTAAGTCACCAAATGGGTGGAAGCTAAGGCTCTTCCCAACAACACTACGAAGTCCACTACTGTATTCTTATTTGAAAATATTATCTGCAGATATGGATGTCCTGTGGAGATTGTGTCTGATCAAGGAACACACTTTATAAATGATACTATGGACATTCTAATGGAAATGCTCTTAGTAAAGCATCAAAAATTAACACCATATTATCCTAGATGCAATGGGCAAGCAGAGAGCAGTAACAAAACTGTCAAGACTATTCTCACTAAGATTGTGGAGAAGGAGCCACACCAGCGGGATCTGAAGCTCCAAACTGCTCTCTGGGCATATAGGATAGCTTATAAGGTCACCATTGGACTAACACCATTTAGAATGGTGTATGGAACTGAAGCTGTCGTGCCTATGGAATTTGTTATTCCCAGTCTCAGGATGGCAGTAGAGTATGGATTGGATTTTAATCACAATCTTAAACAGGGACTAGAGGAGTTAACATAGTTGGATGAGCTAAAACAGAGGGCTATGACGGAACAGGAAATTGTTCAGCAAATAAGGAAACACTGGCATGATAGACAGATCAAAGTTAGGGAGTTTCAAAAAGGATATTTGGTTTTGCTCTATCAATATAAACTGGGTCCTAATAAACCAAACTTAAAGATAGCGTGGGCTGGTCCATATGAAGTAGATTGGGTGTTTTCCAATGGCACAGTAAGGTTGAAAGATTTATCTGGATTACTGATGCTAGGTTTTTATAATGGGGCCAAAGTCAAGCTATATTATTTGAATGACAAAGAGACTTCCAGGGATAATGATTTGGTATTTTGGGAAGTGAAGGCCAGGAAAATTCACAATCAGCTATTTTAAGCCTTTTCCATGTACAACCAGTACCAGAGCCAGTCAAAGGGTCAGAAAAGTCTCAGCACGACAAAACCATGTCAGTAGCTAAATTAGTAAAGTGTCAGAGCCAATATCAATTTTTATGGGAAAAAGGGCCAGTGGGACAGTCTATAATAATCATTTCAAGGAACATGGAGAGTATTAGCCAATGCATGTATGCCACGTCATTGTCGGTGCACAAAACTCTATGAACGGTAAGTAGTCAAGATTTTATGGTGCAAACACATATAACAGTAAGGCGAGTATGCATTTTTCCTCATAAGTCTCGTGCACGACGTCTGCGTGTGCTATTACACATTCTCCATCGCCAAGCTCTGAAGCTTCTTCACTACAACCACAAACTTCTTTATCCAAAGCATCCATTGATTGCTGTCTGTCTTTACCAGACACACTTTGATACGGATTTGAATATTCAAGTAAGTCTTCTTCTTCTACAAATTCATCGTCTTCACCATGTATGGGTAGAAGAAAAATGTCGGAGAAGATGCAGGACACTATAGAAAAAACTTCGGCACTTATCACCTCTACCAAAGCTTCTCTACCACTTATTCCCCATATTAAGATACAGAGGTATGTGTTAGCAATCAAGCAGAAACGTTACTGCGACTGTGAGATTTGCATGTGGTTGTGCAAGCCACAAGTTTTGAGTTTGACACGGCTATTAAGCAGTTTCTTGATTCCTTCAATGTTGATGAAGGGAGCGCTGTAGTGTATGGTAGGAAAGTGTCAGCAACTCCGGATGACATTGCTTATGCTTTCAAGATGCCAAATGAGCCAAAGCCAACCATTGTAACTACATAACAGATAAGTGTAGCTCTTAAGGAAGATGACACAGCCAAGAAAAAATGCAAGGCCCATGCACAAGGGGTTCCAGTAGTAGGTTTGGACGTCCCCGTTGCTTACCGGTTTGTGGATGAAGCTGTGAGTTTGAAAAATAATCCCACATACGTCTCAGAAAAGTTGTTTGCTATGTTCCTTGCAAAGAGACTAAATGCCAGAGCTTCGATCGACTTATGTCAGATTTTGTCGCATTATGTGCTTCGGCAGACTGCCTAGTTAAAGTCTTAGATTGTTTTTAAAGCCTGGTATGTCTGCCAGTTTCTTTACTGGGAAACTTCTCCTGATGCTCATGACCAGGTACGGATGGCTTGGATGAAAAAACCCATCCCAACAACTAATAATGTTGACTTATCTTCACATGAAGAAGCCCCAGGTACTTAGTTGGCTCTCATTGGATAGAAGAGAAAGGCCACACAGGTGGAAGCTGGTAGTTCAAAGAAACCAAAAACTACATTGGCCAAGAGCATCGCTTTCTTGAAACAATCAGAAAGTCATAAGCCTTTGCCTATTGCAAAATTTTTGGATGGCCACACTTTAGTAGTTAAGACTTTTCGACCACTTTCCGGCCGCCGTCCGGCCATAATATTCCGATGAAAAGGAATATTCCAGCGAAGGAAAAAAAAAGGCTCCTAAAGTTGCCCCTGAATTTTGGCCGTGAAAATTTTGGTTTCCGACGAGTGATTTTCCTTCACGCATGATGGCTTCTCCTCATAATGGGGCCCTTACAAATATGCGTTTTTACCACAAAAAAATACAAGGGGTAAATCAGGCTCCATACTTAACAGTTGTATGATCCCGACATCAAAACTTATAATCCTCTCACGCCTTATGAATTGGAGATGTCCACTGCAAGGCGGGATCAACTTGAGTAGGAGGCTAAATAGTGGGTTAGTCACACGTCAATAATTACCACGGCAGTTACTACAGTAACTTTTGGAAGGCTATAAATAGGACCCATTACATTGTAATCGAGCTTCTTGCTTCTTAGTTCTCTTGGCCTAGCACTTATCTTTTGGCTTTAGCTTTCAAGTATTTTCGAGCTACAATCTCTTCGTCTTAACTTCACCTTGTAATCATTACTACTGTAATCATTTGAGCTTCAACCCATTACACCTTGTACTGGTTGTCCTTGAACTATGAATCTGAAATTGCAAACACTTTTTCACTCGTCCAGTATGTCTCTCATTTTAGTATCCTATTTCAGTTCAAATAACTATTTCGGTCTAGTCTCCATTCTCGATTCTAGTTTCACTAACTGAATTGAGGACTTACCAATAGCTTTAAATTATAACACTAGAATCAGCTATCCAAAGAGATCACCTCCAATTCCATTGTCTTATAAGACTATTTCTCTTTTTATTGATGTTGAAAGGACGCCCTTTCAACAACGTTTCCATAAAGATTCCATTAAGATTCCTCAAAGATTTTGTAAATATTCCACATGAAGATGGTGATGAAGTAATGAAGATGAAGGTGGATGCTGTAACATGAAGATACGAGTTCATGGACGTCATCGAATATCCCATTATTATTATTTTGAGCCATTACGGCCACTTTTGTAATGTTTACGGGAACCTCATATTTTAAATCGGCACTTGTATTTTGGTCGCATATGCTTGTATAATGAGTAAAGCCAACTCGGTTTCTTGTAATTAAGCTCTGTAGAAGCCTAGGGACAATTCAGGTCATTTGGTCGGACATTAGGTTTGAAGGCTTTGTATATAAGCTAAAACCTAAGGCTTTGTAAAGGACACAACACATTACGTTATCTCAATTAATATACAGTCGTGGGTTCTGCAACACACAGTAGTGAGCTTCACGCACACACACCGTCGCGCACACTAATCACATTGCAGATATGAGAGTAGGAGCGTGTTAGCATCGAGGAGCTCTCTACGTCGACGCAAGCAATGCAAGCTGAGGACCACATCGCGAGCCCGCCTGCTACGAGCTATATTTGGTCGTAAGTACCTCAAACGACATCCATTCTGAATGATCGAGTAGTCGTTAGAATCAGGGCGAGAAGCTCTTCATGTTGATGTCTTTGTAGATCAATTCCGGACACTTTGGAAATTGTTGTTTTGAGTTTATCGCGACAGCGATTAGAGGTCTTACAGTTATGGTTTTTAGGGTTTAGGTGTTTGGCCACATAGGATATGTCCTTGTGAGTCTTACCCTCCGATTTCGAGTCATTCCGATATGATTTGAGACTGTTTCGAGCTTGTAGTGTTTCGTAGGATGCGTTGTCTGTTTCTTTGCTTTATGGTAGTGTTGTGGTAGGATTAGTGACTGTAGAGTGTTGTTCGTGTCTAGCTCAAGGTTGACAACCCAGAGATTGCCTCCATGCCCTAGTCGGGTCAGCTACGTCCTCAGATTGACAGTTTGTTGGTCTGTGTTCTCGCTGTGCTCCATCGTCCATGGTGGCGTACCCGCTAACATTGGCGCCGCTGCCGAGGACGAAGCGCCTAAACTAGTGTAGACCGCATCACTCGTGTTTGACAGTATAGCATTTCTCTAGAGTTTTCTAGAGTGTTGTCACCATTTGCCTTCTTAGTGGGAAGTCAGAGAGCATATCTCTTGACTGAAGGATAGCCAGGGAGCCTGCGTCTCGCCGAGGTGGTCCACCATGAGGTTGAGGTATGGTTATATTATTTTGTTGTGTGTTTAGATTAGGTTTTATGGTTTGTGTGTTTGGTTGTGACTTATGGTTGTGAAGAACTTGAAAGAGAAAAAAACGCAAAAGGTAAGCCGGAGGCTGTTTGCTTGCCAGAAAGCAAAAACAACCATTCAACCATCCAAAGTAGGACTTTAGGTAGTGTAGGACATGTGATGGTGATCTAGAGCAATTTTGACATGAAAATGTGCTTGAAAACTCAAAAGGCGGAATTGTGTTGATTATGGTAAAAGTGCTCTAAAATGGTCGTTTGAAAGCCGATTTGAGTGCTTGTTTTTGCATTGGAGACCTTAAGGTAGGGGCAAAACACAGATTTGGTCCAATCCACACAAAAAAAAACCCAAAAAAACCCAAAAAAATAAAATAAAATATGAAACCAAATCTACAATTTTCAAAAAAGTTTTGCATATGACCTTGTTTTTCATATGCTCTAGAGCTTGTATGTGAAATTTCAAAGCATTTGCATCAGTGCTTGTGCATCTAAGTGGGAATTTTCTTTTTCTGAGTGTAAGGAAGTGAACTGTGAAATGCTTGAATCTAAAGGAAAAGAAGTCCAAATTGAATGAAACTTTGGGGATAAGCTTTCAAGGGCATTGGGAACCAAACTGTCCAAAAACAGAGAAAAAAATACTTTCCAGTGGCTCTCTGCCTAGTCTATCGCGATAGACTGATGAATTGTAGATAGACTCACAAACAGGCAAAATACCTCATACCACAGGTAAAACACATCAATACAAGGCTGCTCCCAAAAGTTGAGTGTACCTGGACACCTGCTTGACCACCAAACCTCAAGTCTGGTGTTTATAGTCTAATTTCAGAGACACAGTGGTAAAAATACCTTGACCAATAGCCCAAACATTGCACAACTTTGTGTATTCACTATATAGAGGATAAGGAAACTAGTTGTGAAGAGAACTTTGTAAAAAGACCAAAACTGGGAAACTCTATGAGCCTATCGCGATAGGTTGGGGATATTTAATTTTGGACCTTATTTTGCAAATCCTTCCTAGGGATAGCTTAAGAAGAGCCTACATAGCATACACACAAAATTTCAAGGTGTTTGGATCACTAGAAGTGAATCTAAAGCCTAGATAGAGATTCAGGTTCTGACAAAAACACTAAAAATGGCCCAAAACACAAACCAAGTGTCCAAATTGCATGAAATTTGAGGGATAGACACCAGAGAGTAAGGGGAATCTAAAAGTGAAGTCACAATTTTGAGTTGACTTTTCCTGCATAACTTGCTGAGTCTATTGCGATAGACTCATGACATTTTGAGTAGGACAGTTTTTGGAAATTGTGACTAGATAGCTTGAATCCACTCCTCACCTAGACCTTAACCATCATTTCAAATTTGAAATTGGACATCAAGAAGACCACCAAAGCACTTGTCTAGTGTTTTGAGTCAGACTTCAGAGACAAATTGGGTAAAGGGACTTGACCAAATTTCCAAACCTTGTGAAACTTGGTATACATGATCTACAGAAGGTAGGGAACACATCTATGAAGAGAAAATTAGAAAAAAGTGTCATTTTGGCATACTTGGTGAGTCTATCGCGATAGACTAAGAACCCAGTGATAGAAATTGAATTTTTCAAAAACCTCTGTGGCATAGCTTGGAAAGGTGCTATCAAGGACACTTAAAAATTTTGAAGTCATTTGGACATCAGAATGTGGGTCTAAGACCATTTGAGAGGATTCATCTTGTAGAAAACACCAGATCTGGTCTAACTGACAAAGTAAAAGTCCAAAACAAGTGAAAATTGGTAGGAGGACTAAGGAGAGGTGTTGGAACACAGGGATATAGTCAAAGTTCAAAGTTTGACCTATAAAAGGGGTACTTGCTGAGTCTATCGCGATAGACTCAAAGCAGGGCCAAAGAATTTGAAATTTTCAAAACCCTCTGGAGCATAGCTTGTTTAGCCTCTCAGGAGGTTACACACAAAATTTGGTGGATTTTGGACATTGGGAAGTCATTCTAAGTCTATTTTCTAGTGATCAGATAGACTCAAAATTCTAGAGTTGGAGTTAGAGACCTAAGAAAAACTCCAAAACAAGTGGAAATTGGTGAGCAAGATGTACAGAGCATAGGGAACATAGTGGTAAAGAGAAATCTGGAAAATTTTCAAAACTGAAGAGTCTGCTAAGTCTATCGCGATAGACTGAGGCTTTTTCCATTTTTGAAAATTGACCTTAGGGCCTTGTTCTACATGTTGTTGTGAGCCTATGGTTAAAATTTGAGTAAATTTGGAGCATTGGAAGTGCATCTAAGTGGATTACTTCACAAGATCAGAAAAGAGATTGTTGTTTGATGCAAGTTACAAAGGAAAAGTATTCCAAATTGGTTGAAACTTGGTGAGTAGTATCTTAAGAGAAGGGGGAACTCAAATCTATAAAAACAGTTGAAAAACTATATCCCAGTAACACTCTGGTGAGTCTATCGATTGACATAGGAATTCACTGTAGAAAATTCAAGATTCAAATCCGACTTCATATTTGGGTTCAGAAGGTCCATTATACCCTGTACACAAAGTTTGAGTGCATTTGGACATTTGCAAGGGGTACTTGGTGAGTCTATCGCGATAGACAACTGAGGAAAAAATTTTGAGAAAATTTTTGAAACCAAGTATACCACTGGGTTTATCATTGCCTAAGGAGTGCACACACCAATTTTGGGCTCAAACTGATCACTTGCAAAAACATCAGATAGAGCAACTTTCCAAATTACATCTCACTGTTTTGGTCATAACTTTCACATACGGACTCCGATTCCAAAACTTTTTTTATCAAAACGTAGCTTGAGAGCAGCACTACAGATCTTGGAGTAAATTGACCAAAATGGTTTCCAACAACAAACATTTTGGTCAGTTTTGAAAAAAACGCTGTTTAAGGCCTCAAAATGCATCCCGAAGTCAGGGGTGTCTAAAACCCACAATTTGAGAGAATTGTGAGAAAACACTCCAGTTTTGGATATAGTTTTGGATTTACCCTGACCAACACACTTGAACACACTGAGAGAGGTATTACTACAACAAGCTAGATCTGTTAAGCCTAGAAGTCATGTCTACATCAGACTCAGACTCAGCTTATACAAGCACATGGATTGCAGGGATAGATGAGCACCCGCCCAGAATAGATCTTCCAAACCTACAGTACATAAAGACCAATTTTATGGAGAGATTTTGGACGTATAACCATGAAAGTGAAGGACTATATAAGTATATTAATGGAAATCAATTCAACCTTTACAATTGCTTAGAGCCTTACCCAGATGAGCTGACAGAGTACAAGCTCTTATATGTCTATACATACGAGGTCGACCGACAATGGACATCTTTATTTGTTGACAAGTATGGACGAGAATATAGAGCTATAGAAAGCACAAATCCGCAAACCAAATTAGAGATGAGTGGATATTTGGTCAATGAAGGACCCCAGATACATCCACCAAACACAGGAACCTCTAAGAGAATTCCAAAGAGGGGACCACCACCTGGATTTCCTCCTAGAGCGATAACGAGAGATGAAACGATACCAGAGAGGAGTATGGTTCCATACTTTACACCCCAAAGTATAAGACCATCTCAGCTAAGAAAATGGGTAAATAGAAAGTACAATGGCATAGGAGACCCATACGCCCATGTCTCGGCTTTCAAGCAAGTCCTACGAGCAGAACGAGTAGAGGACTTCCACACGCAGTATGAGGGTTTTGGACTTACATTGGAGGACAATGCACAAGCATGGTTTGAACTATTGAACCGGAGAGAGTTCACAACCATTGAGAAAATTTTGGATGAATTTGTTCAAGAATTCACCAAGAGGGGCATAAAATATAACACCCTTCCTAAGATTCAGGAATTTAAACAAGGCGAAACAAAAAAAGTTACGACATGCAATACTGCGTTTCAAGAAATATGTTGCTAGATGTCCTACCCAAGACTTACCCATGCCAGAACGTCAGATCCTATGCTTCATCAGAGGGCTTAGGAATGAGAATCTCCAAAAGGACCTATACGTGAAAAGATACCAAACCTTGGAGGAGGTGACCAAAGCAGCAGTTGACCTAGTTGACAATTTTGAATTCTATGAAGATGGTCAGAAGAAGATGAATGATGCGAATGAGAAAAAGAAAACCGCTAATCTTGAGGATCAAAGAGGGAATCTAGGACAAAACCAAGTAAATGTTGAGGAGAAAATCATAGAGAATGTGATGCAATGCATCAACCACTCTGACAGAGTACCAGCCTATACAGTTCCTAAACAACAAAGGTGCATGACATGTGGAGGGGACCATCCGACGCAACATTGTCCTGACTATAGACCTAAGACTCCACCAGGGTTTGAGCATGTTATGTCTGAACCTCCTAGATATCATCCTATAGCGGAACAAGTGTTCTTAAGTGAAAGACCCATAGCTGCTAGAAATGCATATGTGAGTCATGAGATTCAAATAGAAAGAAATGTTGTAGATCAGAGGCCACTTCAAGGTAAATATCAAGTATTGACACAACAACCAAGACGTCCATGTGACATATGTGGAAGTAGTGATCACTTCATTAAGGATTGTCCACACCATGATATCATGATAAATGTATATTGTAATGAGTGTACAATCACACATATGATTTTGGATTGTCCTAAGAATCCAAGAAAGAAAGGTAAAATGCAACCACATGTTACCTTTCCTTCTACGAGCAAATCAGAGAAAGAACGAGCCGCAAAAGGAGAGACGAAAACAACAACAGAGCAAGAAACAATTGCAAAAGAACAGGTGCTTAAACAACAAGAAGATGAAAGTAAGCAAGTTGCTCCAATAAACATTGTCACAAGAGCACAAGCAAAAGTGCAAGAGCAGAAGCCTACAAATGGAGAGACTAGTAAGAGTTCCAAAAGCCGTAGAAACTCTAGACGAGCAAGAAGGACTAGAATGAAAGCGAGACTAGAAAGGGAAAAAGGAGAAGAAAAGGTTGTTATAGCTGAGTTGATAACCACTCAAGAGCAACAGACACAGCAAAGGGAAGTTGAAACCCTTAAACCAACTGAAGCACCAAAGAGTGCTAGTTCAGGAGGATCTGTCCTAGTGGACAAAGTGAATGAGCCTTTAGACGCGATTTTACAGGCTTATGAGGCTAGATTGGCAAATAGACATACCTTAGAACAAAGATGGATGACCCATCCTTATCTCGAACTAGAGAATCAGAGGCTAGAAATGTGTAAGCAGCTCATTAAAACTGCTCAAGCATTGCTAGAACCACCTCCACTACAAGTGAAGGATAGGATAGTCACCCCAATGCACAGAGATGAGAGCATTAAAGTAGACGAATTGCCTAGAGAAGAGGTAGATCATTGGGAAGAACCATTGCCAAGGTCGTGAGACTCGAGGGTAGTTCAAAATACAACAGATGAATCAATGAGGGATTTCCCACCCTATGTTCCTATAGTTGAGGAGCAGTGGCTAGAGGAGTTATGGAAGGCTGTCCGAGATGCCCAAAAAAGAGAAGAGGATGCTGGACCAACACCATTTCCTGAACTCACATTAGATAGACCACAAATGAGTGTTGATGCGAGGTCATATTATGGTGACGTAGGATCGGTAGCCTCCGAAGACAGTAGACCTGCATCGTTAAGAACTTTGCCACAGTACATGGGAGATTTTGAGGCAAAGTCTGAGATTGTGAGAGTTCCATCACAGAGGCTAGGGGGGACAAAAGAATTGGACACAAAAATTTTGAATGACTTGCTATCCACTCCAGTGAAGTGCACAATTACGTTGGCAGAAATTTTGAAAATCAGGCCAAGTATGTGGACGGATATAGGAAAATGCTTGGAAAAAATTGGGATCAAAAGCCCGTTAAGGTTCCTGGAAAAAGAGCTAGATGAGATCGAGAAGCCTAAATCAAATGTAAGACCGGTACCTCTGAACAAAGTAGGAGAGTACTGTGAAGGAGAAGATGGTAATGCCACTTTGCCTGTCGAGTACAATGGGATTGAAACGAAAGCTATACTTGACAGTGGAGTAGGAATTGCCATAGCAACAAAACGAATATGGGAGAAATGGGGTAGGCCCGCCTTTAGAACAACCAGAATAAAATTACAATTAGCTGATGGGCATGTGGAAAGACCCATGGGATTGCTAGAAGCGATAATAGTGTCTTCTTGTGGTATAGAGTATGCGCATACTTTTTCCATAGTTGACTTTGGCAAGAAAAATAACTATGAAATCATCCTTGGAAGACCATTCATGATGCAACTCAAGATGGTACAAGATTGGGGTTATGATTATCTATACTTGAGACATGCTGAAACCACAACACGTGTAAATATGAGAAATCATAGTTACCAAGATGTAACTAGAACGCCCGTGGAAGATTTTGATTTTGCAACACAAAGTGGATAAACAGACCATCCGTGGATGGGCAAAAAGAAAGAAATCTGGATGTGCGGAGCATCAGAGTGTAGTGACTTTGGGAGAAATGGGAATTCCTTAGAGAGGGTCTTAGAAGATGATGCTTACATAAGAGAACCTTTTCCGAAAGAGGCGTTAGAACCACTAGAGTGGACTCAGATATTGGCTACTTTGGATGTCTGTGTTAATGAGACCACACCAACAAAATTTTGCGATGAGAATGGGAATGACATGGTCCCCTACTACATGCTAAGGGTTATGGGTGAGACAGATGACGAATTTGAGTATGAGTTCGAAACGGGGTTATCAGCTATGGGTCATATAGAAATAGGTGCTCTTTGCAATCAGTGTGCGATAACACACTTAATTACAAACTGTCCAACTCGAATGCATAGTACAAAGGAGGAGCCGCAAGTCAACGAAGCAAAGTTGCAGGAAGAAGGGCTAAGATCCAAAGAAGATGCTTCAGGTCCAGCGCCTACAAACGAGCAATATGAAGACTTAAAATCAATCAAAGAAGAGGAACCAAATGCTGATTTTGTCTCTCCAAAAGACATATCAGAGGAAATGGTGGTCAAGCTGGAGCTAGAACACATAGATGAACTCACAAGTGTGAACAATGAAGAAGAATACGACAAGGAGTCGAGGCCAAAGATTGCTCAAGTCACTCAAGAGAACACAGGCAATCTAGTACCAAAGAAGATCAACTTTTTGCTAAGTGCACAAGACGGAGTCAAGATGAATTTTATGGAAGAAATTGATACAAATCCCACGACTAATGTCATGTCATATGGTATGTGGTTACTTCTAGGTAAGCCAAAGCTTTATGATATTCAGATAAAGGTAAATATCTCACCTGAAGTAGATGTTATAAGTATGGGGATTGCAGAAGCTACTGTCCAACTACACTCAAAGAATGTCAAAGCAAAGTTCTTGGTGGTAGATTCTCGACAAATGGGAACACACTTGATTTTGTCCAAGCCATGGGCACAAGTCTTTGAAGACGAGCCTGAATCTTCAACAATGGTCATCACGACAAGCTATCAAGTGGAAACAGAGGTCAAGCCTACAACAGTTCAAAGATTCTTGGCTATTGAAAAAGGAAAAGCTAAAGTAAGCCCACAGTCTCTAGCCCAGTCAATGCAAGTGCAAGACAAAGCCTCTACATCAAAAGCCAAACCATCAACAAAACAATGGAAACCCAAGCAAAAAGTCTATCAACCAAAGTTTCCATCACCCGAACGTCTCCAAAGGAAGTCAAAACAGGTCAACCAACTGCTAGTATCCAAGGCACAAATTAAAGTTAATGATCCAATTTGGATACAATCACAGGAACAACCTCAACAAGCAAAGGTAACAGGATGGATCACATCAAGCACGTCAATTATTGCACAAGGCTACAAGAAAGGAAATTCAGATGTTTGGGTCAACAAGCCCAAGATAACAGCCTGGCGATATCCATCCCATGACAACCACTCAGTCAGGAATCAACAAAGCCGTCAACGTCAATCACTTAACTCAACCAAGAGAAAGGACAGGTACAAAAAGCAAAAGAGAAGGTCTTCCACTGGACAAACCATACGACAAGTTTGGGTAATGAAATCAGAATTCTACCAGACTACCCAACAAAGTCAAGTGAAGATCACCTCCAAGCAAGTCCAAAGATTCATTCCAGTCGAGTTACTCGAAGCACAAGGATTCTATGAGGGTAACTTTCAAATCTGGTTACCTAAGGTAGTAGCTTATCAAGGAATCACCAAGGAAAAGCAAGAAACATCAAGAAATGAAGAGCAGCCACCCGCTACACCCAAGAGTACTACAACCTATAGATGGATCCCTCGTCAATTACTACAAGAGCAAGGCTTTTACAAAAGTAACAACCATATTTGGAAATTAAAGAAAAGGTACCATCAAGTCAAAGAACAAACAAGGCAAGTGGCAAAGGAGATCACACCAGGCAAAACAACAATGTGGGTTCCAAAATCCACGATTGAGGCTCAACAACAAGAAAGATACACAACTCCTTTACAGCCTCTTAACAACAAAAAGAAAGCAACGGTAAATGCGGAGGTCATAGTTTTGAAGAACACTATCTGGAAGAAGAAGACTTTATCAACCATTGCTTCAACATCAATACCTGTCTCATCAAGCAACCACAATTTGCTACCAAGGAATGAAGAGCAGATATATGCCAATGTATTGGACAACATGTCATCTCGAATAGAAACTAACAAGAAAGGCCTAAACATCAAAAGCATATGGAATTGGATTTCAGGCCGTGATCACAGGCCGTGATCAGGTAAGTCCAAGTCTCCATTAAACTTACATGGCACAAGAGTCTAGAGTCGGACAGCTAAGCCACTAAATGAGCGAAGTGTCAGACCCAAGCTTCAAGTTAATATTTTTCTGTGGTCTATGAGTCTAGCTAATAGGTATAAGCTCAAGCTGCAGAGTTGAGCATACATAAATTCATGTCGCTCATGCTGGAAGAGGTGAGCATAAGAGTCAAAGTCCATATAATATATAAGGTGGAGAAGGCGGAGTAGTCCAAAACAAAAACACTCACGCACTTGACACAGTGAGGAAGAGTGGATAAACCTCGACAGAAAAAACCCTTCTTGTGAGTAGTGAAAGCTTTTGAAGCACTCATGCTATATGTTTTGCTCGCTACACTAACTCCATGAAGAACCCATCAATACTCTTCTCTCGCACCACATCTTGTTTAACATGCATAACTCTGTGCAAGCATATAGATGTCCCATCATTGGACATATGCATTAGGCACTCTTTTTTATTCCACCCATGCACTTACACAAACAAATGATGATTACCAAGCGGAAACACGTTTTATAAGCCTTTGCTCAATAACAATGACTCTGACTTCAAGCTACTAACACTTATCCATGTATATCAAGCCCATACTAGTAGCCATATGGCCATATGTACTTTAACTCAGCATAACTCTATAACATCAGAACCTAAGTACATATAGCCTCGCATTTAATTATGACTAAAGACATTTTTTCCCACAAGGTTTTTCCCTTTAGTCTTATCCAGGTATCCAAGACCTTCATTTTGTATATACGCTACATTTTACTTTTACTCTTTTATTTTTATAACAACAAAAACAAGAAGAACCACGATATCCCCACACTACTAATTGCAAATCTACTGAAAAGTCAAAAGGGAGAGGCCAAAAAATAGCTTGACAAAGCTTCAAGTCAACTTACAGGTACGACTGCCAGATAACAACCACAGGAAAAGCAAACTAGAGCTACAATGACAACGACCTGTTGCACCAACAAGTCGATACAACATCATGCAATTCAAGATACAACAACCAATCGGAGGGGGAGAGTTCTAGGCTTCAGATACACTACACGTACAACTTCAAGGCAGCTTTAATATCACGCAAAGCAACCAACTACAGAAGAGGCTGCCACAACAACTTCAACCAACACCAAGACATCAAGAACTCGTAAAGGCCAGCAAAGACATAGGGTCTTGTCGGGGACGACAAGAATTCGGAGGGGGAGAGTGTTGAAAGGACGCCCTTTCAACAACGTTTCCATAAAGATTCCATTAAGATTCCTCAAAGATTCTGTAAAGATTCCACATGAAGATGGTGATGAAGTAATGAAGATGAAGGTGGATGCTGCAACATGAAGATACGAGTTCATGGATGTCATCGAATATCCCATTATTATTATTTTGAGCCATTACGGCCACTTTTGTAATGTTTACGAGAACCTCATATTTTAAATCGGCACTTGTATTTTGGCTGCATATGCTTGTATAATGAGTAAAGCCAACTCGGTTTCTTGTAATTAACCTCTGTAGAAGCCTAGGGATAATTCAGGTCATTTGGCCGGACATTAGGTTTGAAGGCTTTGTATATAAGCTAAAACCTAAGGCTTTGTAAAGGACACAACACATTATGTTATCTTAATTAATATACAGTCGTGGGTTCTGCAACACACAGTAGTGAGCTTCACGCACACACACCGTCGCACATACTAATCACATTGCAGATATGAGAGTAGGAGCGTGTTAGCATCGAGGAGCTCTCTGCGTCGATGCAAGCAATGCAAGCCGAGGACCACATCACAAGCCCGCCTGCTACGAGCTATATTTGGTCATAAGTACCTCAAACGACATCCGTTCTGAATGATCGAGTAGTCGTTAGAATCAGAGCGAGAAGCTCTTCGTGTTGATGTATTTGTAGATCAGTTCCGGACACTTTGGAAATTGCTGTTTTGAGTCTATCGCGACAGCGATTAGAGGTCTTACAGTTATGGTTTTCAGGGTTTAGGTGTTTGGCCACATAGGATAAGTCCTTGTGAGTCTTACCCTCCGATTTCGAGTCATTCCGATATGATTTGATACTGTTTCGAGCTTGTAGTGTTTCGTAGGATGCGCTGTCTGTTTCTTTGCTTTATGGTAGTGTTGTGGTAGGATTAGTGACTGTAGAGTGTTGTTCGTGTCTAGCTCAGGGTTGACAACCCAGAGATTGTCTCCATGCCCTAGTTGGGTCAGCTACGTCCTCGGATTGACACTTTGTTGGTCTGTGTTCTCGCTGTGCTCCATCGTCCGTCGCGGCGTACCCGCTAACAATTGAGCACAAATTTTAATAGTATGCATGCTTAGAATCATGTTTTTGATGGGACGATGTCTCTCAAACACCAAATAGAATTTGTCACTCTACTTTAGGAGAATGAAATGGACTAAAGAGCACACATGCTTGTGGCAGCTATGTCTCCCAAGCACCAAATGGATTAATCATCCATCTTGGAAAGATGTCGTAGGTAAAAAGGGATCCTCTACCTGCTAAAAAAGTTTGACTAATAACTAAGTCTTTATCTCTTCTACCTCATAGTTGAGGACGACTATGATTTCAAGAGAGAGGTAATGTCATAAAATATAATATCTAACCAACCCAAATGATTTTCTCATTGATCACTTAATGTGGGAGAATAAACGGGAACAAGGATTAGAATATAGACATGTGCTTTTAGATATATCTCAACCCAGGGCCAATGGTAAAGGGGTCCAAATGAGAGATGGTCTGTCAAAGAGCAGGGCTAGCTAATGGATCTTAAAAACCTTAGGGTTAGCTTCATAAAAGACCTCCAAAGGTTAGTGTTAAAAAGTCCTTTGACCTTAGGTAAGCTAGGGCTAAGCTTGAGGTGGGAACCCGGCTCGAGCTTAAGGTGCTTGTCGTGCTTGATGAACTAAGGTGCTTGAGGTGCTTGTCGTGGTTGATGACTAAGGTGCTTGAGGTGCTTGTCGTGCTTGATGACCAAGATACTTGAGGTGCTTGTCGTGCTTGCTAACTAGGGATCTTGAGGTGCTTGTGGGAACACCACCCAAGCTTGAGGTGCTTTGTCATGCTTGCTGACTAAGGTACTTGAGGTGAGGTATGCAAAATTCAAAGCCTATCCCTACGAGGAGGAGGTGAGCCCTACAAGAGGGGGGTAGAGAAAGAACACACACACCCTCACACAAGGTAATCTTGGTACAAATAAATCATTTAGGACACTTGTCAAGTTCCTCCTCATTTTGCCCTTATAGTGTTCCTAAAGCATATTGGTTGTCCACCCAAGGGGTCCAATGATAATTTAGTAGAAATTTTTTATTTTTTTGCATTTATCAAGGCCCCTCTCTCAAATGGGAAAGGAGGACACTTGTCCCAAGACTAGCATGCTTGCTTGTGGTATGCCTCTTGCTTGTGATTGGCTAGACTTGGAGGGGTCCAATGAGCTTGAATCATGAGCTACAAGGGGGGTCGACCAAAGCAAGCTAGGGGGTTTCTTGGGGGGTATACTCTCCCACACACACTCATACACACTCTCATTACTGTGCGAAGTGCAAAGTGCAAGATCTCCATCTCCTTCTCCAAGCAAGAAGAGAAGTTGAAAGCCTACACCAACACTCTTGGCTATGGAATGCAAATCCAACCAAGAGCCATGCTTCAATGCTTAAGCTTGCCATCTTCTCCATCTTCATTATTATGCTATTATGTATGCTAGCAAGAAGAGTGATGATAAGTGAGGAACTAATTTTTTCTCCTACAAAATGTTTCTTCTTCCTCTTCCCTACCCTCATTCCCTGCTAGCTCTCTCCACCTTCAAAGGTGTTTGAATTCTTGGGATTGAGGCTGGAGATAGTTAATGCTTTCCACAATGTTTATATTATTCTCATGATGCATGAATCTTTCCATCTTCATTGCACCATCTAGGTCACAAGGAACGCAAAAGATTGCATTGTACCAAGTCTCTCTTAATGGGAGAAACTATAATACAAATGCCTGCTGGAGAGGGAACCCCGGCTCCACATAAATCCGGTCCTCAACTGTTGTCATGTTCTCTAAACTCTCTCTCACTTGCAAAGGTATTGTTCATGCCAATTTAACTAAATTCTATGTTTATGTTGCTACCATCAATTAAGTTCACCCGCTATGCTCACAAAGTAATTTTACAAAAGTACTTCCCTAAATTTTGCTACTCTCAAAGTTAATAGGCCATTTTCATGACAGGTTCTCTTCCACTCCATGCTTCACTTTGGCATATGTTAGAAGATCTTGCGGTAGGATTAGAGCTACAAGCCCCAACAAAGGATGAATGACACCCTCCTTGACCTTGAGCAGGGGTCGAGGGAGGGTTTTGATCATTCTCGAGTGTCATCTCCACATCCCTAGCCATAGATGAGCCATCATTTTGGGACCTCCCTTTTTTTTCCCCCTCAAGATGTGCTCTCTTTGCTCTGAGTGCCCACTCGGGACATTTTTCATTAATACCTCTTGGGGGGTTTTTGCAAGCTCTCACCTTTCTTGGAATTTTGAACACATGTTCTTTTATGTTGTGAGCATTTTCGCTAAAATTATGGCCGTAGGTCTTACACCTCAACTTTGATGTAGTCTTTCCACTGAACAATTCATCTACGTAGTTCCAATCATATCCTTTTATCATCTTCTTAAGGTCTGACAACTCAAACACGACTAATTACTAAATACACATCTAAAATCAAACTCTAATACCATTTACACTACTTTATTCGCCAATAATTTTTTTTAAAAACATCAATTTTCAACCTCTTTAAGCTATAAATACCAACCGATCAATTTGGTTAGGTAATTGACAATGTATGAGCTCCACTTAGGTGCAACTATTACTCTAAACAGTTTTGCATGTTCTTTAGGTGCTTGAGTTGCACAAGTGTCACATGAACTAATGTAGTCTTGAATAATTCTATGCATTCTAGGTCTGTATACACCCAGTCTCATCAATCTTTGAAATATCTACGCTTTCCCATTATGAAATTTTGTGCTAAGTGTGTGAGCTTGGCTGAAGTACACATTTCTTTCAATTGACGCTATACATAGCCTCAATATACCCTCAATCCCTTACTTGTATAGACTTCCAAATATTAGCACTAGTGTTCTCAATTGTTTGCGAGACTTTGTATCACTCTTAAGGGGTATGGCATGCTGGCAAATACTTGGATCTACTCCCTTAAGGTCCTTGTATGACCATGCAAACACATCTCTATATTTTTTAGTGTAGCTATCAATGGCTGTTATTCCTCCTTAGTGAGGTCAGTGGCAATATACATCGGCTTTGGTTCTTCCCATGGTTTAGTAGGTCAATGCGCTTGGCCTTTTTAGGTCCATCATAAGAAATTCCCACTCTACTGTGTACTTTTCCTCCTCAATGAGATCAGTGGAAATATGTATTTTTTTCCAAGTGTGAGATTTCACTCTATACCTGAATCATGATAAATAAATTTCTTAATCTATCTCAATAACTTCCAAGTGTGAGTAAACTCAACACAAAGCAAGATATCTTTGAAAAACCTACCTAAATTACCTCCAAGTGTGAGTGTAACTCCACACATGGCAAGCAATTAAAATTCACTACTTATCTAAATCTCTTCTAGGTGTGAGAATACCTCTACACAAAGCAAGAGATTATTATTCAATCTACCTAAATTGTTTGTAGTGTGACTATTACTCTACACATGACAGACAATCATTAGATAAATCTAAGCTAAGTTAGTTCCAGGTGTGAACATAGTTCAACACAGAACAAGTAACTCCTAACATTAAATATCTAACTTAAGTTACTTCTAAATGTGAACATAGTTCAACACAAAGCAAATAATTGCTAACTTTAACTATCTTAAATTACTTCCAAGTGTGAGTTTCCTCTACACAAGGCAAGTATGATCACAAACCACTTTACTTAATTTACTTCACATTGTAAGATATACTTCACACAAAGCAGATAAAAACTAAACTCAAAACTCCAAAGCCTTAAAAAAACTACATTTAACCTAATTTAACTTTCTATCCTTAGCTCTATGTTTTTATTAAACATTTTATATAACTAAATTTAAAATGGTTTTTTAATATTTTTTGATGTTGTAAAGCTCACCTATAGATGAGGTAAGGGGGAAGAGAGATCAATAGAATGAGAAAACAATATGTTTTCACGGTATATAGAGGGCTAGATTTTGATCGAAATAAATGTGTGGCATCGTATAATACGGCCGAATAAAGATAGGTGTCGTATAATACGTCCATTTAAAGAATATTATATGTACATCATATAACAAACAATGCAAATTAGGTTATACATGACAGCCTCTCCGTTGACTAGGATACATTGAAGTCATTGGTGGGGAGAAATTCTTTAGACAAGACCATGCTAAGGGCTCTGCATTTGATGAGCTCCCCATGCCCATTCTTTGAGTACTCCAAATGGAACACTTTGATGATGGAAGCATTGAATCTTAGCCTGTGATTCCGAAGGGAGGCGTCTATGCGCCACAAGAGCCACCTCTTCACATAGCAAACCACTTGGTCTCCTAGCCATCTAGAATAAAATAAAATTATTCAATTTGGACTTGAAACAAAAATAATCGGCCTTTATCAACAATATTTCAAATCAATTATTACCTCCATGGCTTCATCCATGTCCACAATGTTCTTGTTGCACCAAGTCTATGGTTCTTAAGTCAAAGGGTATTGCGGGAGCAAATCACACGACCTTTAATGTGCATGCAACACAACCTAGATAAACATAATGTCAATCGAGGACACTAATGACACGATAGGCGCACGGAGGCAATCTCTTTAGCTCGACAGGCTAAGACCATCCCACACATAAAACACTCTGGAAGGAAAATTAAACCACAGTCTATAATTTCACTACTAGCAACTACACCACCCAGCCCACATACACACAAATGGAAGGAAACTCAATAAAACTTGCTAGAATCGTATGAAACTTAAGGAACAACATCCCCAGGATACACCTATCCCAAAGCCTCTACACTCAAAACCCTCACTCTAGACCCATCTGCAAGTAACGCGTATGAAGACATAGCTGGATTTTGGAAGTGCCTGAAACTGAAGTCTATGAGTACTTATGCGTAGCTTATGTCGCCACGATTCTAATGACTACTTGCAAGCAGAAAACAGACATCATTTGATATATTCATTAGGAAAAGTTTGGCTTTCAAAAAGTGGGGATTGGTAAATTTTTTGCAAATAAGATCCAAACTTGTCAGAGGTTGGATATTTAGAATCTACTCTTCAAATGCTATCTTTTGATATATAGCATGCATGTATCGGACATTGCCTTCATGTAGATCTAGAAAAAGGTGATTTTAGATTACCGTAACGGTAACAAAACTTGGATGATTGAAAAAAAATGGCATAACTTTCATAGAAGTCATCCAAACTTTTTGGACCTTGGCTCTTTAGAATCCATTTTTCAAGAACTTTCCAATGATAGGTCATATCATGGGGTTCTAAGCAATATTTAGAGGGGTCTACCGGGTTGCTTTCTTTTGTACAACTTTGATGATGGCTCTTAAAAGGCCCAAAAATGAGTTCAAAATTTTCCTAATGTACGGCCAAAAATAGGTCGTAGATACGCAAGCACGTTCTCTCTGTTCCACGAGGAATGCTTGGCATTGTCGCGTAGCTCTCACCGAGCCTAGCAAAATGGTGTTGTTGGTCCTCCAATGCGATGAGCAAGCGGGGAGTAGCGCCATGATGAAGCTCATGCTCTCTCTCTTTCTTTCTCACACACAATTAATGGTAGCTTAAAACTTAGATTATGATAAGAGTTCTTTTTACAAAATGACCTAGGCACCTTATATACTAAGGCTACCATAGGTTAAACCTAAAATAGAGTTCAAGCGATAAAATGGCTTTGTATGTACAATCTGGAAGTGCCAATGCACCCCGGCTTCTACAACTAGAATAGCTACTTATTACAAATGATGTTTTTAACCATAATCCGTAGCATTTCATAACTCTCAAAGAATAAGGCTTTGTTGAGTTATGTCGTGTTGTTGACCCACGGGTCAACACTCCCTCCATCTGAATTCATGTGGTCCCTGACATGACCTCGTTGTCAATTTTGGTGCGGTCTTTGTTGCTGATTTTTCTTTTGTCTTCTTGATTGCTTGTACTTTTGTCAAACCACACCAAGAACTATGATCCATGAAAATCATAATTGATGACCATAGGGAGACATTGTAGCATGACCTAATCGCAACCCACAAAAAATTATCAAGTCCGTGGATCGGCAACACGGCTAGGGCATGGAAGCACGAGCATCGGATGGATAGGAATAGAGGATTCAAGAGATCAAATCTCCAATGTAAGTAGAGATTAGCCACTGCAAGACTAACTCTAATCATTCTCTAATCACTAATCTAACAACTCCTACACACATCAAGTCCACTGAAGTCCGACTTTCCATAGACTAGAAACCCCAAGCACACTAATGATAAGCACACACTAATTAACACATGTCAATCACGGAACTTCATCAATAGCTACACACACAAGGTGAATGGTGCTAGAGCTTCATAAAACCTATCTACACACAAGCAAAGAATAGGGCACACACACAAATTACAAGATTAAGACCCAACTTAATCAACCTAATTTGTGATGCTAAATATCTCAAATCAATTGCTTGTAGAGAGATAAGAGTGGTTAATAGCAAGAAGTACATACATCTCTCAAATCTGGAATAATGAGAGTGTAATACTACCTCATGACATAATGAAATGTAGAGAAGATAAGACTAATGAGAAAATAGGAATTTGATTAATCAAGAAGAGCTTACTCTAAATACAATTGGATTAGCACCAGCCTCTTAAGCATAAACTTTAAGCTCAAGGCTAGGCCATAGAGTGAACACTCTAGAGAGAGGGAGCTCTCAAAAGTGGATTCTCAAGAGTGGATACTCAAGAATGAAGCCTCCTTGCATAAAGGCTTCCTTTTAAGGGCTTTCACCACAATCCCTTCTACTATGGGTTTAAGCTTGAGACCTCAAACTACCATATACAACTTTGGAACCCTAAGTGAGCCCAAGACTTATACAAAGTGAGTGGAAATATTATGAGCAACCATACATATCTCCCGCTTGATGCATATTCGGTGTAGCCTGTGTTAGCCGCTGCTAACATTCCCCTCTTCTTAATTTGGCACACGTCCTCATGTGCCGATAAAGCAAGACACGGTGACATGGTAGAAAGCAAGTCTATGGAAGAAATGTTGAGCTGCAAATCATAAGAACAAGTAATGAGCATCAAAGGCCAACAAGGACAAAAACATGAAGTACAATGAACAACCATGCAAAGTGATTTTTTTTTCTTCGAAAAGATGAGTGAATCATAGTAAAAAAAGAAAAAAAAAACACCTAACTATCATGAAGATTAAACCACTTGAAATTTCAGTTTTATGCATGAAACACAAGCAATCAACGATGAACCTAGGCTAATGCAAGTTCATAAACCTATTAGCCTAAAAACTATGTGACCAATCTTAATAAATCATTCAAGTCTAGCATGTCTATGGGCTGTAAAAAAGCTCCTAATCTATTAGTACATTATCACAACTTTTTGAAGCTCATGGAAATGTTGTTATTGTCATTCATTGAAAAAAGTAAAACACATCACAAGACTACCACCCCAAGGCGAGTCTAGGTGCGACTCTCGGCTCCTTGAACCCTCAAGAAGGTGTTCCAAAAGCCTACTAGCCTACCAAGGTGATTGCTAACCCTTATCAGCCCAAGGCATCGGTTTAGGGCCTTGACCAAACGAGCCAAGGTGATTCCCCTAGCTTGTCAAGTGCCAATAAGGCGCTATGTCTCACATGGACACAACATAACATATAAATTTTCTTTTCATGTGTCAAGTAGCATTTTTACTACTTTTTCTTGACACTTTTTTGCTTCATTGATTCATTTTTTAGCACTTTTGTATTGCTTCCATTATGAGATGCTAATGGAAAATGGACTAAAGGACTAAAGCCTAATCATAGCCTTAGGTCATGTTAAAAATGAATGGAGTATTAAGACTATCACTAAGAGTCTACGACTAATGAGAAATGACCCTACATTAACCTAAGGTCAATGCCAATTACCTATGATTAGCACACATAAAACCTAATTTTTGATGAGTTAATTTTCACAAAGCAAAGTGTTGAAACTTTAGTATGCCTAGCTTTTGAACATGAAAGAACCATAGATTAGAAGCAAAAATTCTTAAGCCAAACATAGAGAATGAAGAGATGAACAAAAGAGAAAAATCATGGAAGGATTACACCTATTCGTGCTCTTTTGAGCATCCTTGAGCAAGCATCCCCTTTGTGTAGAGAAGCCTCTTGATCCTTTTTATTCCCAAAAGAATCTTTTTGAAGCTAAGTGTAAACACACGCTACAAAAGCCAATTATTGAAAGCCAAATGCACACAAAAAACATTTAATGGAAACCTAAAGCTAGGGTCTTGCATACCCAATTTTGCCAAAGGGAAAAAACCCAAGGGAAAAAAGTGCCTTTGGTTATGCACATGATGCTCTTTAGTAGCAAGTGTATGCATACATAACAACCATGAGAGAGATAAAATGAGCTTCTACATAAGCAAATTATATAATTTTTATGATCTCTCCTGCATAATTCAAAGTAGATTAGTTTCTAGCTCACTTGAAGTATGGAATTAAAACAAGCCAAGAGCTGAAAATAATGTAACTTTTGAATGAAATGAAGTGGCTCACGATAGACAAATTTTACACTTTAAAGCTTTTCAAAAAGTTGGATAACAACTAGCTCACATGAAATTTTACAATTTTTTAGAGCAATCTATGAGATAGAGATGACTGCAACTTGATGAAATCAAAGTGAATGGCGCCAAGTTTTGTACTTGAAAGCTCTCAAAAAAGTTGGGTAAACACTAGCTCAAAATGGAAAAAAATAACTTTTGACCAAGCTATGAGCTAGCATATACACAACTTTAAATCCAAACAATTGGAATGGCTCTAATTAGCCAAATTTTTGTAATTTTTTGCAATGATGATCCCTTCTTGGATCAATGAAAGCACAATCCTGCCCACAACCCTTCAAAAACAACTCAATTATTAGTGCTCCTAAGCATATGGTCATTCAAAAGCACTAAAAAATGCACAATCAATCACAACCCCAAAATGCTCTTTTTCTATTATTCAATTCCATACAAGGCAAACAAAACATTTTCGAATCATCTCGAGGAATTGCACAAAATGCTCATGTCCCTCATGCTCTTATGTAGCATATGTTTATTGCATATAAAGTGCAAACTTTTGTCCTTTTCTCTTTTTTACTTGAGATGGCTAGCCTTTGCAATAGGCTTTTTAGAGACCATAATTGCACTCATTACCATGTATGTCTTTCATGACAAATTGAGTCTTGGCCAAAACCTAGATGCCACAATGCAAACAAAGCAAAAGAGAGAACGTCACAGTTGGTGCACACATATCACAAATCCATTCAAAAAAACTGCCTTTTAGTGATAACAAAAGGTCTTTAAGGCACTAAATAACCAAATCAAATCAAAATTTTATTGCAATGACGTGCACCGAGACAATAGACAACTCCCTTATTGTTCATAAATTTTGGTTGGCTCAAAATGCATCCTTGTTTTGAATGATTCAACCGAAGCAAAGTGAATTTACAATGACAAGCTGGAGAAGATCTCTGCGGGATGGAGTGGGAACCCTCTTTTAAGAGGCTTTTGTTTCATATTTTATTTTTATTTTTTAACTGTTTTATAGCTCTGGCGACAGTGTGCGCAGGCAACAGATACGAGCAAGTGGGTAGGGGGAGCTCAGGGAGCAGGGAAGGAGTGTGGGTGAGCATGATCAATCACCCGATAGCATTGAAGGCCTGTAGAAAATACATATGCCCGCAAGCTTGCTCAGTGCAGAATCCGGCATGAAAAGTGTGTGATGCTATGTGCACGCAGTCTAGCTCGCGAGCCAGGTAGCAAGGGTAGTTATTTGTTGCAAGTGGCGAGGCAAGTGGCGAGGCAAGTGGCAGAGTGAAAGTCGGAGAGAGCTGGGTCGTGTGTGTGTGTGTGTGTAGAGTAGTGCCAAACTAGATGTGGCGGACTTTGGTGAGATCAGTGATGTTCTTATTGTATTATTATATATATATATATTTTTCATTATTAATATCCTCTTAGGAGAAGGTTGGCACGCTGAGTATTGCTTGTGTGATTGAAGGTGGGATTCGGTCCATGGGAGAGCTATGGCATGCAATGCCTATAAATGGACGTTTTGCAAGCACATTTCCTCAAACTTAAAAGATAATTTTGCATTCAAAAATGCAGTGCATACATTTCCTTTCAATTACCAATTCGATCTTACTTCAAGTCATTGCAACATAAGTTGCCCATGGTCATCGTGCAAAATCATACCCCTTAGATCAATTGTCATGAATCTAATTGCATGCGTGTCGACCTACAATTAAAATTTTCTCTCCTTGGCAATTACAACCATGATCATTTGATTGCTCAATTTCAAATTGCCAAGCTAGTTATAAACCCACAAGCTTGCATGACCATACATGAAATAAAGTTCAAAATTTGTAATTCTTGAATTACAATCAATTAGGTTTCATTTGCAAATCCAAACTAATAATTGCATCTTTAGTAGCTCATATCCAATAGCTCTAATCATTCAAATCCAATCAGATGGTCATCACATTGCTACACACTTTTAATTCATATGGCATTCACCAATTACCATACCCCATTGGCATACATAGCAATAGTAATTTATAAAATCACTTTCAATTGCGTCAATTGAATCATCTCAACTCAATCATACACATCAACTTTTAGGTCTAATAATCATCATAATTGATAACTGCTACCAATTATTCATCTTTAATTTGGACTTTGAATGCCATTGAGTAGGCACACACATTAGTGCATTTTTTCCATGTTCATCAAATTAATTCATGATTTGGCATGGAAATACACTAAAGATCTACACAATTTAGCATCAATTGAGTGATTTTTATCTCAATCTTCAAGCCAATTGTGACACACACGTCAATTATTTGGCCAAATTAATCATCATAATTGGTAAAAAATACCAATTATTCATTCAAGCACCGGATTTCACATGCCATTGAGTAGACACACACCCACAAATTTAGGCCAAAATTTTATGCAAAAATTACATCAATTCCACATTGCAATGCACAAATTGTAAGCTCAATGTGGGACGCATGTCTAACTTCACCATCCTATCTTATTGCAGTATTAATGAGAACCACGATTAAATTGTCAATCCATGGGATGAAGCTGACTTGACTAGTGCACAGAGGCTACAAGAGGTTGTCAATCTCTTGAAAAACAACTAACAACTCGCATCCAACTCAATCTACACTTAAGTGACTGAAATCACCAAAAGCGAATCGCTCTCATCGGCAAACAAATCACATCCGTTATAGCATCAAATGACATTCAAACGTAACGAAACTTCTAGGACATGTTTTTAAGACCTAAGCACACATGCTTATGGTCTCAAACCCCACTTTAGGTCAGTTCCAAAATCACAATTATTACCAGTAGTGGATTTTTTACCTAGTCGTTTTTGACCTAGTCATTTTTGACCCAGAATGCATCTAAATGCTTAGCAATGATGCCCCAATAACCCGCCTATAATTAGTTTTTGATTGAAAAGTTTAAATTTCTAGTTATGATGAAATTAGGCCACGGGTCGGAAACGCAAAAAGCTACGAATTACGATAAATTGCTTACGTCAATGCGTAGAGCTCTTACCTGCGGCAGTTGCAATGCAACAAACACGACTGCAATGTGACAACCGGGGAGGGAGTAGGAAGCGCGAGAAGGAGAGGAGTGAGCGCCATTAGCGCACACTGTGTATTTCATTATCCAAAACTTGAAAATAACTTACAAAAATTGTCTTTTATACCTTAGCCAAGGTTTTTGGTGGTCAAAACTAATAATCTAGAAGCTCTACCAAAGATGGGTAATGATAGGTTGATACAATCTGGAAGCTTGTAGTCCCGGCTCATTAATTACAGAGTTTATCCGAGAAAATAAGAGTTATAATATTCTGGATTTATCAAAATAATAAGTGTTTTACAATGAGAACTCCAAAAAATGGTATCCGTGTTAGCTTGCTGCTAACATTCTCCCCCTCCTCGCCTGTGTCGTCCCTTGATACAGCTTTATGGGCTGAAGTAGTCTTTGGGCTGGCGGTTCGCAAGGCTATCTTTAAGTGCATTCAGTGCCTTTTGGTATCTGATTTTCCTTTCTTTATCTGGCACTTGTAGAAACTGCATAGTTACTCTGTTCTTCAGCTCCACCACTAAGTAGCCTACAAACCTAGATGTGAGGTTGTTGATCACTGGCGCAAATATCTTCGTTCGCCAAGTGAAGAATCCCATGTAGAACGCTTCCTCAAACCCCAACATATTGTGTGAAGGTAGAAACATGCATCTGGCGTAGAAGCCATAGAGGACTTGTTTGGAAGGTTGGCCACCACTGAGATCATAGCACAAATCTTTATTACCCTTAAGGAATGACATCCAATGGGCGTCTTCTTGCTCTATCTCATGAAAAAAATCAACACAGGTGAGCAACATTCGGCATATTTTATATAACATTTCACATGAGAGATTCGACAGACTTTTGAAGAAGGACATGGCGCTCGTTAGGGTTTTCACCATGTATTCCTCTGTGGTCGGTCCCTTTTCTAGAGCTGGCAATTTTGGGTAGTTCAGCCAGGTTGGCCGCTTCTTTGCTAGTGCCTCATGCGCTTGCCAAGTCCTTACTCTTGGTACATGATAGAAAGTGGGATCTTTTTGTAGTGCTGTAGGTTCTCTTGTGAACAGGATCAAATACCTTGGATTCTTGTTCAACCAGCTCAGCCTCCACTTGGGATGGTCTTGATCTGTGCCTTCTACTTGCATGTCTTTGTAGAGCCTCTCTTTGACTTGGAGTAACTCCACTTTTATTAGAGGGTAGGGCAAGGACTATTGGTGCCATTGCACATTGATTTGATTGGGAGTGAGTTGTGTAATTTTGACAGAGTGAAGAACTCTCAACTCCCAATCCATCGCTACCTTACACTGCTCATCTACCTCGTGTGTAATCTTTTCTTTCAGTGCATCTTCTTTAGCCTTTAAGAGCTGGATCATGGGCACTATGTCTTCTTCTATAATGTTTACGTGAAAATCTTCCTCACCACTCAGCTCTATTGTGGATTGTGTCTCCAGTTCAACAAATGACACTGAGGGTATTTCTATTTGAGCTGCTCCAAAGTTCCTACCTCTTCTTGCGTTTCCGGCTTTCCTTCTCTCAGCAGAGCTGGCTAACTCTTTTAAGATCGGCTATTTCTTTTAGCAGCTCTTCTTTTCTTTGGACACGCAGCAAGGCCAGGTCTCTCCGTTGAGACTTCTCTAGCTTTAGCTCTAGCTTGAGGTCTTTGTTCTTTTTCTCCAATGCTTTGTAGACTTCATATGTCCCTTTGATCGAAGCTACGGCTGGATTCTCTCGTGTTTGCTGTAAGAAAATTGCCTGATCATTTATTCTTTGTTCTGAATATTGTAAATAAGTGTTTGCAACATCCAACTGCACTTGAATTTTTTGATCTGACAGGGTTGTCGTTAGAAGTTCGTTTGTAACTTATGTTAGCTGTTCATCTTTTGCTTTACAAGCATCTGACAATTTTGTAAGCATGTCACCTAACTCTTCCATCTCCTTCTGTTGTCTATCTCTTGCTAGATGATGTTGTTCGGCTTCAGCTTTCATTTCATGCACTTGCCTCTGAAGATCAATGATGACATTCAATCTGTCTTCTAATTCTCCTTGGAGATCATCAATCACCATCTCTAGTTCTTTAGCCTTTGTGCTGCGGCTAAGTGCTGCTGCAGGAGTCTTTCCGTCATATCGTGCATTTGCTTTGCATATTCGTTGACTTGTAGGATTACTTCGTCATTCGATTGACAGTCTTCATTTCTTGCTAGCTGGGTTGATGTTTCTGCAGCCTCTTGTGTGTCTCTCAGTTGCGTTGTGGTAGTTGGTTCTTCTTGCCCTTGAGGCTATGTCTGGCCTTCTTCTGCCTTGTCTTCCTGAGGGTTTGTGGATGCTTTAGCCGTTTCTTGTTGTGTGGAGGTAGAAGGTGTTGGATTGGATTTTGTTGTGTCCCCTTCTCTAGTACTTATTTCTTGTTGTGCAGATTCATCTACCTTTTGCTGTTCAGGCTCTTGTACAAATTTGACTGCTTGCTCTAGTTCATGCTCTGTTTCTTTCTCTTTTTGTTGCTCTTGTGTAGCACTAGCCTCTTGTGAAGATTCTTTTGCTTCTTTTGATTCAAGTTCTGTCCCTTTGGTGGGCTCAGCTTCTGTGCTTTCATTGCTGGTGATGGTGGTGGGCTTGGCATAGGGTTATCCTGGTGTTCCGTAGGCGATAAAGTGGATCGGGGAGACTCGTGACTTTGGTCGTGTGTGCCTCTTCCCTTGCTATTTCCTCGGCTTGTCTCTAGTCCTCCACCTCTTTTTCTTTCCTTTCCTCTTCTTGGGCCTCTTTGAGCTTCAGGACTTCTACTTCGTGATACATTTTTTCCAAGGATTCTGTTGGATCTTTAGCCTCTTTCCTAGTGTGATGCTTTGTCCTTGGTCCCTTAAGTCCACTAGGCACACATTTTTCTGGGTCCTTTCCTTGTGCTTGTTGGCTGCGTTGGTAGGCATGTTTTTCTCTATCAAAACGGGCTTGCTTTTGCATGGGCTCTTCTTGGTGTGGCCATGGATTTTTTCTTCATCTACTCTCTTCGTGCTCTCTTTTCCTCATTATCTTAGCTTTCACTGTTGTGTCTTTCTGGAAAGCTTTCATCCGACACTTCATCAGATTTGTAAGATCTCTTGGCTGACCTCGTAGCTCGAGGAGATGGTTGTGCTGCCAGTATCCACGTGTTTTGGTCTGGGGCCAGATGGTAGGTTGTTGGCCATGCTGATGGCATGGTATGCAATCCTTGTCAATACCTTTGGTGCACCCAGGTAAGTGATCTTTCCTTATTTCTTTGTGCCTTTCAGAGTGGTCAAGACATATTTTGCGTGGTCCACTGATTGCCTGGTTGTTGACTTGAGGACTTGCGTGAAAGTGGTGGCAACCGCATGATTTGGCGTGGTATACCTTGGTGGCCTTTTAGCCAGAAAGTGGAAATGCTGGTGGTATAACCGGCCTGGTTGGCTCTTCCACTTGCTTGTGAATTAGATCTACAAAGGTGGCTACAGTGGTTTCTTTGGTAAAAGTACCTGCCATTTTCCTGTCCCTTGCCCTCATCGTCATTCCTTCTGTGGGAAATCTGAGTGCTTCTGCCACTATTTCCTTGGTTATCACCACTCCGACTTTATTTCCCTGCGGATCAGAAATCTGGGCAGTTCCATCTTCTTTAATTGTGGATTAAATCTCGTAAGCTTTTTGGAAATCCACTCCACACGACTCATGTTCATAAAAGTCTTTGAGTCCTAGCCTCAGGTTGGCTTCTTTGGTCCTAGGCTTCACGGCGACATCATATACTTCTTTCGGTAGGAGTTGCAACTCTACCTGATGTCCCTCCTCACTCTTGAATCTGCTGATGGACATTGTGGTGTGATGCTCTTCTAGTTCTTCTTTTGAAAGATATGATGCCTTGGCAGCTTTGACTGAATCTAGATCTAGTTGGTATGCGGGCAGCTCCTGCAACTTTTCTTTCTGGTTGAGCTTCTTCTTGGCCCTCTCTGTTGCTTGCATGGATTTTGTTCAGTGTATAGAGTGTCAAAGTTAACAGATTTGTCGCATTTTTCTCTGAAATGTCCTTTAGTCTGAAATGCTGACAATTTTGGTCCAATTTGCTTCAAATCAATTCTTGAACAAGCATAGATGCATAAAAACATGCAAGGAACAAAATTGTAAAGTCTAAACAAATTTTTGCAACCAAAGTAAATAATCACGATTATTTACAGCTGAGTATTTTTTTCAACATTTTGCAAACTTGGCATCACAGGCTTGAAGTATATACCAAATACATACTCTAAGTGAAATATGGACGCATTGGATGCATAGGATGAAAATGGTACCAGATTTTGGCTTTAGGTCTCTAAAACACTAGATATAGTGGAAATTTGAGATTTTGAGCTCCAAATTGGTTCAAACTTGGCTAGTGGGCTTAACACATCATGTACCTTGGATGTATGATGGCAAAATATCAAAACTCCCCCTTTTTGGCTAGAAAGTAAATAATCGCGATTATTAACTTTTCTATCAAAATCAACATTTTTTGGTACAAACTGGTTCTAGGCACTATATAGACCTTGTGTATGAGAGATGAGGTGATTTGGATCAAGAAATGTTGTCCACAACCCAAAAATTGGCTTGCAAAGACTTCTTTGCATTTTCTAGCAATTTTCCAAGTTATAGGTGCTCATTTTGGCTCATACTTGATTTTTGGCATGTAATAGGTGTGTACACATGATAGGTGAGGTGATGATACAATTTCCAAGTAAAACTAGTGCAAAAGTAAATAATCGCGGTTATTTACAACAATCATAATTTTTTTGCAAAAATTACAAATTTTGATCTAAACACATTCTATACCTAAAACAAGTCCTAAATTGATTTGGTCAAGTTTGGTCTTGTCGGCATCATTGTGTGCTTTGTCGACTATGAAATCACTGATTTCTATGACTACACTACCTATTGAGTTGGTCAGTCAATTGTGAGGCTTTGGGCTTGTCCGCAACATAGTCGTGAAGCAGCTCATCCAATTCTGGTTCATTTGGAGTTAGTTTGACCCCGTATGTCGAATTTGACGCTTTGTAGCCTTCGAGCCGTTTTTTGTTTTTCAAGGGCTTTGCTTGATTGATTTCACCATTTCACTATATGAACCTCGTAGGCAAGCTATCTGTGGAGTCAGATCGAAATTCTGGCATTTGCAAAAAACCTAACTTTTCTATTGGGGACCCACTTGACCCTTGTTGAATGGTCAACTGATGATATAGAAAGGTTCTTTTTTGTTAGGGCATGCTACAGTTCAAATCCCATCTGATTTGGTCGAGCTGTCAGGCCGCTATGGTCAGTTTTTGGTCGTAGATCTTCGTGTACTGCTCGGTTTCTAGGATTTTTTCTAGGGGTTTAGACTAGCTACCGGCCGTACAAAATGGATCATTGACGAGTAAAGAACTTACCCCTCATGTCTTGTGTGAAACGGCGTTGAAAATGGGCAACAATAGACTCCGAAATAGATGCGCGAAAGAGGTCGAAAAGCTCTCTCTGCAATGGCCACAAGTGGAAATGAGGTGGTTTTATCCTACTTTGGATATCTATACCCGGAGTTCCCGAACCACTTTTCCCCAGATTCCCTCGTTAGTCCTACTAGGCCGTGAAATCCATGTTAGACTCAAAAATTTCCTTCATCGGATTCCTGTAGCTCATTCTACAAGAATTTTGCAAAAGTAGGCCTAACCGCCTAATTTAGGCTTCCCGCTTCCATCTTCTGATTTCATTAAAAATTTTGCGCTTTTCCGCCTTGTCTTTTTTATCACCATCGTATATTCCATTTTTCCATCTGAGCTTCCTTGCTATTTATCATTAATTTTTGACCTGTTTATTGAAAAAATCAAAGAAAATAACAAAATGTTCTAAAAAAGTTAAGTGAAAATCAAATGATTAAGAAAATTCATTGAAAAATAGAGTTTTATCGTTTTTTGTTGGATTTTTTTATTTTTAAGTCTCATTATCAAAAAATGATGAAAAATATCGAAAAATGACTATTTTTTGATAGTATATACACTAACCATTTACACTCATCGGGAAGATATTATCAATGAATTTTTTCTTGATGATGAATGATAAGGGAATTATTAGGTAATTTTGCAAAAAATCACACGTTAACATCGAACTTTTTCCTCCCTCTTCAAACATTGCCCTTAATTACTTAGTACTTAGTGCCCTTCCACCCCTCTTAGATGGTGTTCTCCGGGATGACTGTGTGCATGGGTTGAAAAATTGTGTCTATGCATAGCCGTGGTTGGCTCTATCATGCTTTCAAGATCAATGCAATTTAAACCACTATGCTATGTAAGAGCTGGATCTTGAGTAATTAACTCAAGGGTTTCTGATGTCAATGTTTGCTGTTGCTGATGTCTTCCAAAGAGAAAATCTTGTAGCTTGTGTGCTCACTGTTTGATAGTACCATCAGGATGCTTCAGCACGCTGATTGCTTGAGCTGTTGGTAGCACTTTTGGCTGTTGTCGAGCTTTTTCTCGCCATTGGTAGCTTGGTCTGCTTGGTGCTGTATGGTGTGGTGGAGTCTTTTGAGACTTAACTCACCATTGCTTGATTGGTTTTACGGTTTGTGAATAAGATAAGTGCTCCTTTTTCTTCCAAACCAATTTCATGTTAGGTTCCTTGTTCGGAGATGCCCGTCTCTGTGTTTTAACTCATGGAACCTTCTTTTGTTTTTTTGGTGAAGTCTTAGGCACTCAGATCTGAATCGGCTTATCCTTAAGCTATGCTTTTGGTACCCAACTTTGCCTGACTCCTTGCATGCTACTTGTAGCATTTGCTCATCGAGGGGATGGATAATATTTATTACTTTGTGGTTTGGTCTGCTGATTGTTTCCTTTCCATTCCTCTTTGCTCGGTGCAATTGGAACAATGAGTTGCCCACCTTTAGGTAATAGCTTGAGCTGATTTGTATCCCAATCTGGTACTGCTTTGTATGTCCGCATCCAGGGAATTCCAAGAATCATCGTCTCATTCATGTGTTCATCTGGTAAGCATACAAACTGATGAGGACATGAACATCCATGTACTATCACGTTCAAGTTGACTACTCCCAATATTGGAGTTGCCCACCTTTAGGTAATAGCTTGAGCTGATTTGTATCCCAATCTGGTACTGCTTTGTATGTCCGCATCCAGGGAATTCCAAGAATCATCGTCTCATTCATGTGTTCATCTGGTAAGCATACAAACTGATGAGACATGAACATCCATGTACTATCACGTTCAAGTTGACTACTCCCAATATTGGGGTTAGTTTCTTGTTTCATCCTTTGATTGTCGCTATTCCTGCTATCAATGCTTGACTTGTTGCCTTCTTATACGTGGAATAAGTGATTACATTTACTCTAGCTCCTATGTTGACCAAAGCATTGGTGCTATGATTGTTGAGCTATACTTTGATGCGCAGGTCCATTTCTTCTAACCAGTCATCATCTATTAAAACTGAATCTTTAGGTAATTCCCATTGTCGGTCATCTATTTCCAGAGTATTGATGTGATCAGTATCAGTTGATTCTTGAGAGCAGCTTTCCGTTTAAGTACCCGAAGCCGAGCTTCCTCTTGGGATTCATCAATAACCTGCTGTCGTTTAACCTTCCTTTGTTTGGCTGCATGCATTCTTTCTAGCAATTCATTGGTTAGCGGAAAATTTTATTTCTTTAAACGACATCCACTAATCTAATTAGCCATTGGTTCACCATCTAGGATGGACAATCTTACTACTCAACTTGGAGATACATCTTCAATGATAAACGATCCGTTTTCCTTTTTCTTAAACTTGGGAATGTGTTGCTTAAGGGAATAGACTAAAATCAAGTCCCCTTTCTTGAAGATTTTTGTGATTAAGTGGGAATCAAAAAACTATTTTTGTTTCCTCTTTTGTGCATAGATGTGAGCTACAACAGTTAGCCTTTGCTCATCTAGCTTTTCCAAATATTCAAGTCTTTCTGAAAATTCATGTCCAGTCCACTCAAGATTTGTTACTACTGTTAATGTCGGCAATAGAAATTCTATTGGCAGTATGGCATCACGACCATAAACAAGGTTAAAGGGTGTAGCATTTGAAGATTTTTTGAATGAAAGTCAATAAGCCCATAGAGCAGCATGGAGATTCATTTTCTAGTCTGTCCTTCTTGAACTAACCACTTTAGCCAGCACCGAGCTAAGAATTTTTTTGGTATGCTCAGCTTGTCCGTTTGCTTGTGGGTGATAGGAAGCTGATTTGTTATGGATGACCGTAAACTCATTAAGCAAATACTCTATTACCTCATTGAGGAAATGAGTTCCCTGGTCACTGACAATTTTTATTGGTAGTCCATATCTCGTGAATACATACTCATCTAAGAATGCAGCAGTGGTTCTGGCATCATTCTTTTGAGTTGTTTTAGCCTCGACCCACTTGGTCAAATAGTCTGTAGCTACAATGATATATTGAGCTTGGGTTCTATAAGCATGTGGCTGTATTGGCCCAACAAAATATATACCCTATTTTGCGAAAGCTCTAGCCCCCATCATTGGTCTTAAGGGCATGCTATCTACACGTGTTGGCATTTTTTCTCATTGACAAGCATCACACCTTCGAACATATTCTTTATCATTTTCAACAAGTGTTGTCCACCATATGCCTGCCCATCAAGATTGCTCTTGTGGTGGTCTCACTAGAAAAGTGACCTCCAGCTAATCCACCATGTGCTTGTTCTATTATTGGAATATATTCGTCTTCATTTACACAAAGACACAAATGTTGATCTTTACCTCTCCGATACAATTGGTTCCCAATAAGAGCATAGTCTCTTCTCAAGTTTCAATTGCTCTTTGATGGCGTTTACTCATATCCTCAGGAAATGTTCGGCTCAATAAGTAAGTAAACAGATAGATACTCCACTTAGGAACATGTGACATTTGAAACAATGTTACATGAGGTATGGCTGTGTGTTTTTGACATTCAAGACAATCCTTTACAAAAGATTGAACATCACTCCTCATAGTCGGCCAAAATACTGCAAGTCTCAAGATTCATTGCATAGTTTGGTCTTCCGCAAAGTGAAGTCCTACTATGGTAACATGTTCTTGACTTAGGTAATTTTTTTTCTTCAAGATTAATGCATAAGAGCAATATCCCCTCTCGATTTCTTTTGTATATCCTACCAGCTAGTAATTGATACATAGTCGATTGCTCGATTAATCCGATCGTAATAGGAAGTGGTATTTGTGAATCCACTTGAGCTATGGTCATCAATGACACAATGTTTTCCGACCATTGAGGTATCATCTCCACGGAGAACAAATAGGCATCTGATAGATCATCGTCTACCCCTTTAGGTGATTCTCCTGAAACAATCCTTGACAAATGATCTTCTTGTTGTGTAGTGCCCTTTTTTACAACCACAGTGAAACCAAAAGTTGATTGTATCCCAAAATGCCATCTAAAAGCCTGTAAGCTTCTTTTCCTGCAAATCATTCTAAAACATGCTTAGTGATTGGAAGAGGAAAATTGTCTCTAATGGTAGTTGCATTCACTTTTTTGAAATTAACACACACTCATAATTTTCCATTCTTCTTGGGTACTATCACAATTGGAGACACTGAATCTGTGTGTTCAATTTCATAAATGAATTCGGCTTCCTTTAGTTTTTCAATCTCTTCTTTTATCTTCCTGGCAAATGTTTCATTATACGTGTATGGCCTTTGTCTACTTGGTTTTGCATCATCTCTCATGGGTATGGTATGTTGACAAATTTTTTGATCAACACCCTTGATATCCTTGTACGACCAAGCAAAGATTTCTTGGTATTCTTTTAGCAAGCTCAACAAGAGCTCTTCTTCTTCTTTTGTTAGGTCATTCGCAATGTAAGTAGGTCTAGGCTCTTCTCCTGGTTTAGCCAGGTCTATCTTTTTAGCGTTTTCAGGCCCTTCGTAGGACTTGCCCTATTTACGTAGTTCCCTAACAGGTTGTTTGACTATGATTTTTCGATCTTCGAGAGTATACTTTTTGTAATGGGATGGAACACTCATTACATCCTTACCATCCTCTTCAGTGGTTTCCATTTTGGTCGTGTATATCTCCTTTAGAGATTTTTTCAACTCTTGATATTTCTTTTTCCGCTTGACTCGGGTCACGAGTGGTTTCTTATCCTCTGGGTTTGCTTGAGTATCCTCCCTTGATTTTCTCGATGTTTTAGATATTTTGAAATTTTTTTTTAAAGGATATCTGGCAGTGATTTTTTCCTTGACACAATCATTTGCATTTATCTGCATCAGAAATTGTGTTCTACTAGAGACTGATGGCATAGGTCGTGTTTTCACATTTTTGGTGTTTCTTTTTTGTCTATACCATTTTTGTCTTCTTGATTTCTGGTTTGGAAAGTGAAAAAAATTTTCCTCCCCTCCTTTAAAGAGGAGCTTAGCTCTCACATGTTCTTTTTCTGACCCCGAATCTTCTGAGGTAGTTGAGTGTTCATCCAACTCATCTGTTGCATCGTAGTAGAGGTCTGAAAAGACTTGTTGAGCTTTCATCAAGTCCCTGGGTTCCTCATCTGCGTCTTCAATGTTGAGGGTTGAAATCATTTGGATGAGAATTATGTCTTAGCCATCCTCATTGCAAAATTGAGTAGGCAAAGACGTACTCACACATACATCCATGGTCGCTAAAATTTAAGTCCACTCGAATGATTCAAACAATTGCTCTGAAAAGGGTTCGGGTACATAGGCTTCATCTGTGCAGTCCCTTTCTAAAATACATTCTTCTCGTTTTAAACTCCCATTTTCTGAAGCTCCACACATCCAAATAGGAGTGTCTTTTTTTAACTAGAATGGAAGCTTAGTTTCAACAGAAGAGACTGAATCAAACTCTTGTATGGGTGTTTTCAAGACATCTCTATAAGTGTGATCTTTTAGATTTACGCTTGTTATAGATCCCACTTGCTTCAAGTACAGATAATTGTTTTCCCAATCTTGGATAAGTTGTACCTATCACATGAAAGGTCTTCCCAATATGATTTCATAATTTAGTTTTTTCCCAAAGTCTACTATGGCAAAAGTGTGTTGATATTCAATTTCACAGGAATTGTCTATCACCTTTTCAAGCAACCCTAATGGTCTGTCAATGTGTCCGTCAGGCAATTGCAATTTCATTCAAGTTTTTCTAATGGTTGGTTGTCCCTAGGATTCCCCTACTGCTTTAGTGGCTATGGCTATGCCTGCTCCACTATCCAATATTCCCATGGTTTCAATGTCATTATATTTCACTAGAAGGGTGGTGTCTCCTTCTTCCCCTTCGTAATATTCTTCAACTTTGTTCATGCGAACAGATCGAATCTCTTTGTTGTCCATTTTGTTTTTTAGTTTTTCCAAATTTTTCGAGATTAAACCAGTTATCCCCACCTTCTCTAGGGTTTTCTGTAGATCATTCCATAAATATGGTCTGAGTTTTAGCAGTTCTCCCAAGGTAAGAGTGCATTGGATGGGTGTAGACATGATTGAATGAATGTTGTCTACTTCTAGGGTGTGTTCAACTCTTTCTACTTGAGTGGTCTTACACACTATGGATTCATCTTTGTTATCTCCCAAGTAAGAAGGTAATGTTTTCAAGGTCAAGGGTTTCGACATTCCTGAAGCTTCCGATCCGCAATCCCCGGACAAGGATTGTACATCCATGTTCATATCAGGAGGTAGGTTATCCAACCAAATTTTGTCTATAGGAGTTGACTTTAGAGTTAGACTCCCATCATTAATCTCTCTAACCTTTTCCCATAAGTGTTCTGGCCAGTCGTTCTCTACGAATGGAATTCCGTCTAAGGCATCTTCACTGTCCGGCAATGATAAATTCTAGTTCTTTTGTTTCAAGGTGGGTTCTACCACCACATCGGGTTTTTCTTTAATGTCTCTTACCACAAGCTCTTCAGGTTTTGCAATACTTTCAAGCTTGGGTTTTTGTTTTTTCAGCATTTCTTGCGTGATTCTTACCAAATTTTGATAAGCTTCCAGCTTAGCTGCTTCCATGTTTGGAGAAGGATAGTTTTTCCATTTGTTCTCTATGTTTTGGCTTGCTTTAGGTCCTGCTTGGTAGGCTTCCAAGGCTACATTAATAGGCTAAAAAAGTTTATCAACTAGAATGGATCTAGTTGTTTCCTTGATTTCACTTCCAGTTTCTTTCAACTTTTCCTGGAATAGCTTTTCCCATTGTTTTTGTTTTCTCATCTCATATCTTTTACTTCTGCTTCTTTTGATTCTTTGAGAGGAAACTTTTGAATCATCAGAGGAGTTCTATTTCTTTTTCTTGGCCTGGGCTCTATTGATTACCTTGATTGGAACAATCGGTTCACTCTTTGATGAGCTACTAGGTATCACTTGGACTACATTTACTACTATTTTACCCTTATTTAAAGGATTTTTAAGACAATCTTCCGAAAAGTGTCCTCCCTTTTTACAACATTGTATGTAATAGGCTTCAACTGGCTTGAGGTTTTTGTCAGGCTCTGGACATTCATTTTTCCAATGATCATATGCACCATAGTTGTGACAGTTTCCCGTTCTTGGCTTAATCATGGGTCTGACCACGGGAGGTCTGACACCTTCATTAGCTACATAATACATTGGTGCGAGCTTTGATGAAGCATAGGGCACAATTTCTTCCATTGGTAGTGGATGGGAATTATACCAATCTCCTTCTACAATTACTGTAGATGGACTAGGCTCTACATAGGGTGTAACATGCACTAATGCTTGTTCATCTATGACTCCTTCAGAGTGCATATACTTTACAGGAACTACATTATGTCCTGGGTACAGAGGTTGTTGTCCCAACACAGGTTGAGGTCTTTCCATACCCATTAGTGGTCTTTGAACTTGGGCCATATTAGGCTTATATCTGTACATGGGTTGTCCTTGTGGCCTCATAGGCACGTACTGAACATTCCCATCATACTTTGGTATAAAGTAGCACTCGTGGGTCTCATGTTTGGTCCATTTACCCTCAATTGCACACCATTTTTGTGGCCTAATTGGTTGTAATTGTTAAGGTATCCCTTGTCCTGGTCCCCTCATAGGTGCTTTTTGCATGTTGTTCATCATGTAATTTATCCTTTTGAGCATATCTTCTATCGTTGAAAGTGGTGCTGCAACAGCCATTCCCACTTGTGTTGATTTAGTGGATGCTATTTTCTTGCTTTGGCTATCCTTAGGGACATCTTCTTCGTTAAAAATATCACAATTGTCTCCTAAGTCAATAGCATCTGACACACACTCTTCTAGGGTTGTATGCTTTTTACTATAGAGTATAGCATGAAGTTCTTTGTTTAGCAGTCCCTCTAGAAACAATGATACGAGTCTCTCTTCTACAGGTATCTCTAGCCTTGGGCATCTAGCAATGTATTGTTTTATTCGAGTTGCACAATCCCTAATAGACTCACCATGTTTTTGTTTAAAGCTGTAGATTTGAGCTACCGTATTATGTTTGATCCCCGTTTTAAAACAAGCAGCTACAAATCCTTGAGCTAATGTGTTCAAGTCCATGATTGACCTTGGTGGAATGTTTTGGAACCATGTTAATGCTTTTCCTTCTAATGTCGCTCTAAACCCCTCTAATTGAGTATGGAAATTGAATATATGTTTTGCTGTTAGCACTTGCTTAAAGCTTGCTAAGTGGTCGTATGGATCCCCTGATCCATTGTATTTTCTGATCCATTTTTAAAAATCAGCTGGTCTGACGCATCTGTTTGGTTCAACTCCCGGTCTCCTGGAAGTTGGTCCTGTTCGAGGTTCTTCAAACCAGTCTGTTGGAAATAGACTCATGTAGCCCTGGACTGGCCTTAGTGTCGCCTGGTTTTCTACGTGATGAGGTTGTTTTTGGTTTCTTAACACTACTCTGAGATGATCTCTCACGGTGTTCATCTCTTGGAATTGTTTCTGGTCCTTGTCCCAATATCCAATCCCTTATGGAATACCCTTGGTATTTGGTTTGTTCTACCTCTTCAGGAGTCATCATAGCAAAGTTGTTTATAACAATCCCTAAACAGGTAGGTTGGTAGGTCTGTTGATCCCTTATCTTTGATCTTGAAGATATAGATGATCTTCATGGCCGTTATTTGTCCTGATTTGGCATGCGAAGTCCACAGAAGATCTTTTATGTTTCTATCTTCCCAACAATAGACCCTGATCCTAGGATTATCTGTACTAAGCCGTTTCAAAGGCTTCAAATCTACTTAATCGTATCCCTTGAATTCTAAAGTTGGTGGTACTTCTTTTGCTGACATATTTGGGATTATGGTATTTACTTCTAACCCCTATTTGTCTACCACATCAGGGTTTTCGACTTGTACATACTGAGTTCTGTTTCAGTCCATGTACATTTTTCCTTGTTTGTTTGCCCTAATATCTTCTTTGAACTCAATACCATGGTCATCAATGCGAATAGCATACTCCTCGTTAGGGTCCAAGTAAACATGGGCTGCATGGCGGTTAGTCTTATAAAAAGAGAGTATATGCTTATAGCACATTGTCGTTCCGGTTTTCGAGTGAGTCGAGTACAAAGACATTTTAGATATTGAATCTGAAAAAGTTTCTGAGACTTCTTCAAGAATTGTGTGCAAGGGATTGTCTTGATTCATGCTTTCTTCGGTGGATACTCTACTAGATGTTTCTCCAAGTATGCCTTGATTTCCTAGTACACGACCAAATCTAAGGTTCATATAGACTTATGAAGCCCTGGATAGAGTACTCACCTTTGGATTGACCTGTCGTCAATTTCCGCTTGACTTGATTGTATCTTTCTGTCAAGCCACTGATTCCTTGCGTGAAACCTGATTCCTATACAGATTTGATCAAGTTAGCTATTCTTCTATAAAGACAGTAGTGTTTTTGCGAACTCTCGTGAGTGGTCTATGTGTATCACTTGAAAACGATCTATGGGAGTCAACTGAATTTCAGATTCGACCTTAGCAAAAAATCAAAGGATTAATCTGCAACTTGGAAACTGGGTAAACATGTACCAATTTGGATCCGACAGAACCCAAAATTGCCCGGTGGCTTTGTATTATATTAGTCTTATACTTTACAAGTTCAAAAGTCAAAACTGATGTCCCTAGGTAGCAGTAGTAAATAATCACGATTATTTACTTTTACTAGTTTTTTGCACTTTTTGGATTGGTTTGGCAAGTATACAACTTGTTAAAGTCCCTGGACAAGTATCAACAAGTATGGAAAAATCTGATGAAGTTTATCAACTGTTTTGTGTTCGCAGACTCTAATTTCAAGAATCTAGCTTACGTCTCACTTTTGTGATCCAAATTGACGTGTAGTCGATTTCCACTTGACTCAATTGCAACTTTTTGTCAAGCCACTGATTCCTCGTCCGCAACCTGATTCTTGTACAAAATTTGTCAAATTAGCTATTTTTCTATAAGGACAGTAGAGCTCTTGAGAACTCCAGTGATTGGTCTCTGTATTTCACTTCAATTCGTGCTATGGAAGTCGAAATTTTGACTTTCAGATTCAGCTTAGCAAAATCAAAGGTTTAATCTACAATCTCTAAATTGAGTGTATCTGTACCAATTTTGATCCAATTGAACTCAAAATTCCACAGTGGCCTTATTTTATGTTGGTCTAACACTATACAAGCCCAAAAGTCAAATTTGAAGTCTCTGGATAGCAGATTATTTGCTTTTGTCACTTTTTTGCACTTTCTGGATTGGTTTGGCAAGTATACAGCTTGTTAAAGCCCTTGAGCCAGTTTCAACAAGTTTGGATAAAATTTGATCAAGTTTACTCACTATTCCGTATCCGTAGACTCTGATTTCGAGAATTTGTCTTAAGTCTCACTTTTGTGGTCCAAATTTCACCAAAATTGATTTGTGGGGTCCAATTGATGTGCTTGACCTTGTGGTATACTCAAATTTGCAAAATCACCAAGTTTTGAAGCAAATGTAAATAATCGCGATTATTTACTTTTGACAATTTTTTGTAAATTTTTGTCCCAACTTTGACACAGATCTATTAAGCACCTTATGTTAAGGTCACTAGCCAATTTCATCAAGTTTGGACAATTTTTGGTCAAATGGTCATCAATTATCTGTCCGCAGACTAACTTTGCAATTTTTGTCACAGTTTTCACTCCAGTGATCCAAATCTTACCAAATTTGGTTTGTGGGCTTATTACAACATGGTAGAGCTAGTGGTATGCCAACTTGGTCAAAAAAGTTCAAAAACAAGGCAGATGTAAATAATCGCGATTATTTACTTCTGTCACATTTTTGCAAGTTTTTGGTCAACTGAGCATATACCCATGTTTATCACCTCAATATAAGCCTATGAATCAATTTTCACTAAGTTTGGATAAATTTTTCCTTTAGTCACACTCAAGATTCAAAAAGTCAGTACAAACTTTAGTTTTTACCCAGTTTTTTGCCAGTTTAGTGATCCAAATCTCTTGGGCCTTTACAAAAGTTGTTTGTACACATGCAATGAGTCAATGATATGAGCCTTGGCCAAATTAGAGCAAAAAGTTAATAATCACGATTATTAACTTGAGGCTTGAAATGAGCACTTTTTTGAAATTTTCTCAAGGACAGTCCTTTTATGATGTGTTTTAAGCCTATGAATCAAGTCAAAACTTAGTTTGGCCTACAACGTCAAGAAAAAGTAAATAATCTGAGTTTTGGTCAACTTCTATAAATTTTTACCTCGAAGTGTCCTTGAGCTTACCCACTGGTTCAAACAACTCTTAGGCTTACTCCCCAGTTGGATTGAGTGAATTCGAGTCTTTTCGTGCTATTTCTAGCTGTAGACTTGAAATTCTGCAACCTTACATAACAACTCACACTTGATTCTTTCAAAGAGAGCAATGCTATGAAATCCCCCTCGGATCCTACTTACCCTACTCCTAGTTTCTCATGAAATGGGGTTGTGGAAAGTGTCCACAAACACTCGTTTTCTTGTGGTTTTTATGTTTTTCAGAGTCTTGATCTTAAGACTTGTTTTGTCTACCAATCATTATCCAAATCCTAATCTAAATCTACAATCCTACAATCCTAAAGGTACTCAACAAGTACGATTACTTCCAAGCTACCTCTACACAGAAAAAGACGACAATCTTAAGCTATGCGGTTTCTAAAAGAGAGTTTTGAACTCTAAGCGAACCTAGAGGAAGTTAAAGGACAATTACATAAGACGCTCGTGTTTTTCCCTAGTTTAGGTCTCTTCGATCCCCGGCAACGGCGCCAAATGTGGGACGTATGCCTAACCTCACCATCCTATCTTATTGCAGTATTAGCGAGAACCACGATTAATTTGTCAAACCATGGGACGAAGCTGACTCGACTAGTGCATAGAGTCTACAAGAGGTTGTCAATCTCTTTGAAAACAACTAACAACTTGCATCTAACTCAAGCTACACTCAAGTGACTGAAATCACCAAAAGCCAATCGCTCATCGGCAAGCAAATCACATCCGTTACAGCATCAAATGACATCCAAACATAACGAAACGTCTAGGACAAGTTTATAAGACCTAAACACACATGCCTATGGCCTCAAACCCCACTTTAGGTCAAGTTCCAAAATCGCGATTATTAACGGTAGTGGATTTTTGACCTAGTCGTTTTCGACCCAGAATGCATCTAAATGCTTAGCAATGATGCCCCAATACCCCGCCTATGCTTAGTTTTCATTTTAAAAGTGTAAATTCCTAGTTATGATGAAATTAGGCCACGGGTCGACGATACCAAAAGCTACGAAATACTGTAAATGGCTTACCTCAATGTGTAGAGCTCTTACCTGCGGAGGCAATGCAACAAACGTATTCGGAATGTGACAATCGGAGAGGGAGTAGGAAGTGTGAGAAGGAGAGAAGTGAGCGCCATTAGCTCACGCTGTGTATTTCTTATCCAAAAACTTATAAAAAACTTACAAAAATTGGCTTTTATACCTTAGCCAAGGTTTTTGGGTGGTCAAAAGTAATAATCTGGAGTTCTACCAAAGCTGGGAATTGAATGGCTGATACAATCTGCAAGCTTGTAGCCCCGGCTCATTAATTATAAGGTTTATCAAGAAAACAGGAGTTAGAATATTCTCGATTTATCAAAATAATAATTGTTTTTACAAGGAGAACTCTGAAAAATGGTGTCCACGTTAGCTTGCTGCTAACATATACTCAAGAATGAAGCTTCCTTGCATAAAAGCTTCCCTTTAAGGGCTTTCACCACAATCCCTTCTACTATGGGTTTAAGCTTGAGCCCTCAAACTACCATATACAACTTTGGAACTCCAAGTGAGCCCAAGACTTATACAAAGTGAGTGTAAAATTATGCACAACCATAGATATCTCCCGCTTGATGCATATTCGATGTAGCCTATGTTAGCCGCTGCTAACAATGACGAACTTTATGTCCTTCACATTTAAGCCCCTAGCTGCATTAGCTGTTGCTATCATTATAGGGCTATTGCTTGATCTAATTTCATAAAGAACCCAATCTCATTCATCTTGACTCTTGTCATCATGGATAAATAAAGCTCCATCCATCACTTGCTCCAGTAAATCTTCAACTTCTTTAGGCCAAGTTGCACTCCATTACAAAGTCTGTCTACTAGGCTAAATGTGGGAGATAATTTTTTCTGCCTTGAGGTTCAAAACCCATGTCTAGCATTTGATCCACCTCATCAAGGACAATCTTTTGAGATCCACTGATTACTTTTTTGTCTGCTCTTCTTCATTGGGGACTTCTTTGTTCCTGCATCAAGTTGATCAAAGTTGCATTTGACATTGTTAGCTTTTGTGTGTTCTATAAATTGTTATACTGCTTCTACTTGATACATGACTCAATTAAAGCCCGACAAATCCCAGTTAATTTCCCAAGTTAGTAATTGCATCAAAAGGGTTCTATTTGACATCATTCACGATAGATGCCCATCTATGATCTATCATGGTCCATTTGTCCCCACAACTCATATACATGAGGTACATGGTATGTAGAGGGTTATCATGGCTTCAGATTTGAAAAAATTGCGGCTTTGACTAGGGGTTAGACTTAAAAAAAAATATATAATAAACCCTTAGCTTGTATTCTCTATTCATAGCCTCCTAACAAATTTTAGCTTGATTTGGACTTGTATTTGGATTTACAAGATAACTTTTTAGACTTCAGTCTCAGAAATGAATGATGGGTATCTCTGGCACCTTCTCGCTACCAAACACATGTAGAACCAATGGTGATGACCAAAATTTGTCTTAATCTCTGGTTGCTTTTGCATAGATTTATTACAAAAGATGACTGATTTGTCATTTTTTTTCCCTTTTGTTCTTGTCAATACTGTTAGTCCCTTTTGTTTGTTAGGCTTCATTAAGTCACATGAAGTGTTTGATAAGCAACTTTACACTTGATGGGTGCTTTTGTTTGATCGCATCACCAACTTTCTTTGTCCTTGTAGGCCATCCCGGATTGTTATGACCATTCTTAGTCAGTTTTGGCCTCATATTGTTGTCGAAGGCTGATCAACATTCTTTTCTTACCTCTGACATTTCCCATTGTGCATATGGCTTTTGAGACATGCTTCACAAAGTGTCATCATTTTCTTGGACCTTCTTTGTTTTGTTCTCTTCAATCTTTTCTTCATCTAGCTTATGGATTGTTTTATTTTTTTCAAAATCACAAAAATAACAATGTAAAACCAAAAATCAAGTCAACCCAAAAAGGAAAGATCATTCTTGTAGAATTCTAAACGCTATGTACAATGTAAAATGTCCCTAGGGGCTCATATATGGCTTTTGTCCCCGTACTCCTCCTTTAATGCTAGTATGACGGCATATTCTTTGAATTCTATCAAAAAATTATCACAATCAATCGCAAAAATTCAATATAACTCACAAAACATTGCCCTCTAATATTCCTAATATTAGGTTCGCATTTAGAATGCCTCCCCCCCTCATATTTAGAGTCCTCCTTGACAATAGGGTATCGCCAAGGGTATGTGTTGTGCTTGGGCAATCAAAAATTGTGCCTATGCATGCCTTGTAATGTAGCCCTATTATGCTTATGCAGTCAATGCATGGAAAAGATTTATGTTGTGCAAGATGTGGGTATAAGAAATTTGCTTACTGGCATTTGCTAGCAAGGCCTCCTATTTGAAGCAATGTGATGTTCTTTGGAGCTCATGTGTCGTTTGCTTGATTGAACATTGTAGGGACTTTTTGACTTGTGGTTGGTTTTTGTATTTGGGATTGTTCCATAGTATTGGGTTCTAGCTTGAAGTGGGCTCTCTTCTAACTCTATTGTAACCGTAGGAGGAATTGAAAGAATTCAAGCGTCAGTGAAATGGTAGTAGTGTTATTGATTTTCTTTGGGACCCACTTCTAATTTATGTTTGGTTGGTTCATTGATGTTGCTCGTTTGGGAACCCATACTTGTCCCTACTTCATTTGTGTTTGAAGAGACTTCTTTGGGATTCACCTTGTCTTTGTGTGAGTCTTCAGCGGTCTTTGCTTCAGCCCTTGTACTCTTGGTTGAGGATGAGATTCAGGCATAAAGAATTGATCCTTTACCTGTTTTGGAATTCAAATAAACTCTTCACCTCTCTGTGCTTGAAGAAACTTCTTTGGGACCCAATCTGAGTTGCGGAAGCTTGCAACTTTGTGTTTTTCCTAGATGCTCTTGCAAGCTTCTACTATTCTTCTTTTGGTTTTGGATCTTGTGATTTTTCATTAGAGATCTTCGTCTTCTTGATCCATACCTACATTTGGCCAAGCTGGCTCTTTGGTATCCAAATTTTTCAAACTTTTTGGTTCTGACTTGTTATTCTTTTCTTTTGGCCTTCTTTGGTTGTTACAAAAGCTGCCAGTGATGGTGATGACTTGAGTTGCTGGTAGGGAATGTCATAAGAATCATCATTTATCCTTGATGAGGTTGCATTCTGGCACTTTTCCTTTGTGGTTTGGCTAGTTATGGAAAGTTACTGTTTGCTTGCTCTTGGATTGGTGTTTCTTGGATGACTTTTGTATCCACTTGATTAGAGTGTTGGTAGCTCGTTGACATGGCTGTGCTCTTATTGGTTGAGTTTTTTCTTCATGTATGGGAGCCATGTATGGGGATGCTTTTGTAGTTTTGTTTTCACCATCAGTGATTTTGGAATCCACTTCTATTGCACTTTATTTTTGTAGTGATAAGTTACATTCTTGTCACCTGTTGGCTTGTCCAAATTTTCGTTGTTTGCATCTTTTTTAAGCTCCAAGTGTTCTACCAAGTCATAGAACTTGTTTGATTTTTCATCTTTATTTACTTGGATTACACTCACTGCAAAGTAAGGAACGACATCATAGCCATCTTCATCACAAAAATTTGTTGTTGGATTTTCTTGAATAGCACACATATCCAAAGTAGCCAAGATGTGTTCCCATTCAAGTGGCTCTAATGCTTCCTCATCTAGGATGCCTTCCTCTCACTTTAAGCTTCTGCATTGCAAAGCTCCACACATCCATAGTTCTTTAGACTTACCCAACCATACTGGAAGTTTTGATCCTACTACGGTAGTGGAATCAAAATCTTCTAGTGGGGTTCTTGTCACATCCTTGTAACTATGGTCCTTAAGATTTATCCGTGTCGTGGGTTACATATGTCTCAGGTAGATATGGTCATAACCCCAATCTTGGACCATTTTCAGTTGTCTCATGAATGGTCGTCCTCTAATGATATCATGCCGTTGTTCTTCTTGCCAAAGTCAACAATAGCAAAGGTTTCCTCATATTCAATACCACAAGAAGTATCAATTTCTTTTTCTAGCATTCATATGGCCCTTTCCATGTGTTTTTTGGCAAGATATAGTTTCATCCTAGTAGCCCTCATTGCTGGTTTTCCACATTTTTCCAGACCTCTTTTGTTGCGATGGCAACACCAGCTCCACTGTCAAGGACTGCCATGGTTTTTACACCTTGGAATTCCACAAGAAGAGTGGCATTCCCATCTTCTCCCTCATAGTACTCCTCTACCTTGTTTAGAGGTATTGGTGGAGTGTTTAGCTAAGGCATTTCAAGCTCTCCGATCCCTTCCTCGATTTGAGTCATTGGATTTTTTACACCAAGTTTCTATAGGAATTTTCCCACAATATCCCACATGTTTGGTCGTATTCTGAGCAACTTGGCTAGCATTATCATACAAGTGACAAATGTTGACAAAATGTCTATCAATACTTTTGAATCGATGACCTTGTTGGAAGACAATCACTGTGATGGGACTGCAACAACCTTTGACTTGGCCTCATACTCTCCTGTATATGATGGTAGTGTTCTTAGCGAATGGGGTTGATTGTCCATAGACTGTACAGATCCTTTGTCTCCCTAATACGATTCCACTTCTAGATTCATTTGAGATCCAGCCTCAAGTTCCATTATTGGTGGAAGAGAGAGTCCTCTTTCATCACTCATTTGGTTTACTCGTCTCCTTATCTCACTTTCTTCATTGGCCTTTCTGACTTGTTTCCACAATTTTTCAAGACCATCTATTTCTTTACAAATGTCACGTATAGCTATGTTAAACCCCTTGTAAAAGTTATCCATGGTATTCAACACTATCCTTGGATCTAATGCGGCGTCCCTGAGCTTTTGTCCGTGCTCGTGATTGGAATTTGGATTTTTTTGTTCCTGGTTTGGTGGGATTACTGGTGTAGGTGGGACAAAGATCACACCATCAAGTTTTCCAACTTGTGGTTCTAGTAAATCTTGGGCTAGTTGAATCATTTTCTTGCACATTTCAAACGTGTCCTTTTCTAGTTCCATATATGGATATGTCATCCATCTCCATTCTTGGGTTTGGTTGTTTTTAATCCGTGTTTCATAGGCTTTTAGGAGGTCATATAATGGTTAATTAACCTGTTCTACCAATATTCATTCTCTCAAACTAGCACTTCTCGGTTTCTCATCTATGGACGGTTCTTCTAGAGGTTGAGTATGGGACGGGTGTCCAACCTCACTCCTATCTTATTGCACACATAGTGAGAACCAAGAATATAATTGTCAATCCATGGGACAAAGCTGACTCAACTAGTGCATAAAGGCTACAAGACATTGTCAATCTCTTGGAAAACAACAAATAACTTGCATCTAACTCGGGCTACACTCAAATGATTGAAATCACCAAAAGCCAATTGCTCATCGGTAAACAAATCACATCCGTTACAGCATCAAACGACATCCAAATGTAACAAAACTTCTAGGACATGTTTAAAAGACCTAAGCACACATGCTTATGGTCTCAAATCTCACTTTAATTCAAGTGAAAAAATCACAATTATTAACAGTAGTGCGTTTTTGACCTAGTTGTTTTCAACCCAGAATGCATCTAAATGCTTAGCAATGATGGCCCAATACCCCGCCTATACTTAGTTTTTGATTTTGAAGTGTAAATTTCTACTTATGATAAAAATAGGCCACAGGTCAGTGACGTCAAAATCTATAAAATACCATGAAATGTTTACGTCAATGCATAGATTTCTTATCTACGGTTGCAACGCAACAAGCGCGACTGCAATGTGACAACTAGGGAGGGAGTAGGAAGCAATGTGACAACTAGGGAGGGAGTAGGAAGCACGAGAAGGAGAGAAGTGAGCGCTATTAGCTAATGCTGTGTTTCTATTATCCAAAACTTATAGAAAACTTACAAAAATTGGCATTTATACCTCAGCCAAGGTTTTTGGTGGTCAAAGCTAATAATCTGCGAGCTCTAACTAAAGACAGGTCGATACAATCTGGAAGCTTGTAGCCTCGGCTCATCAATTACAATGTTTATCCAAAAAATAGGAGTTACAATATTCTCGACTCATCAAGATAGTAAATGGTTTTACAATGAGAGCTCCGAAAAATGGTATCCGAGCTAGCTTGCTGCTAACATTCCCCCCCTCCTTGCCTGTGTCGTCCCTTGACACAGCTTTATAGACTAAAGTAATCTTTGGGTTGATGGCTGGCAAGGCGGTCTTTAAGTGCATGAAGTGCTTTCTCATATCTTATTCTTCTTGTTTTGTCAGGAACCTGCAAGAACTGCATGGTGACCCGCTCAATGGCTGAGTAGCCAACAAATTTGGAGGTTAGGTTGCTGATCACTAGCCCAAAAATCTTCGTTCACGCCAAGTGAAGAACCTTGTATACAACACTTCCTCAAACGACAACATATTGTTAGATGGCAAGAACATGCATCAGGCGTAGAAGCCATAAAAGACTTCTTCAAAAGGTTGTCCGCTTAGGTCTTAGCAAAGACCCTTATTGCCCTCAAGGAATGACATCCATGGTGCTCCTGCTTGCTCTGGCTCGTGAAAAGCTTCAATGCATGTCAGCAGCATTTGGCAAATTTTGTAGAGCATAGCACATGAGAGATCAAGGAGACTTTTAAAAAATTTCATGGCGCCCATTAGGGTTTTCACCATGTATTCCTTTGTCGGTGTTCCTTGCTCTAGAGCTGGCAATCTTGGATAGTTGAGCCATGTAGGCCGCTTCTTGGTCATTGCTTCATGTGCTTTCCATGTCCTTACCCTTGGTACATGACAAAAGGTTGGGTCTTTCTGAAGTGTTGTTGGTACTCTTGTGAATAGAATCAAATATCATGGATTCTTGTTCAGCCAGATCTTTCTCCACTTGGGGTGGACTTCCTCTATGCGTTCTTCCTACATATCTTTATATAGTATTTCTTTCACCTGTAACAGCTCTACCTTGATCAAAGGATATGGTAATGATTGTTGATGCCATTGTGCATTGATTTGGTTGGGAGTGAGTTGAGTGACGTTGACTGAATGGAGAACTCCCAACTCCCAATCCATCACTGCTTTGCATTGTTCATCTGTCTCTTGAGCAACCCACTCCTTGAGTGCATCTTCTTCAACTTTTGACAGTTGGACCATTGGCACTTGCTTAGCATCTGTTAGTGGTACCTAGAAATCTTCCTCTCCTCCTAGTCCTTTTGTTGGGAGTGTTTCCATCTTAGCAAAAGAGACTGAGGTAATTTCAATACCTGGTTGCTTTGAGGTACCATCTTCTTCTTGCTTCTCGGGTTGTCCCTCTCGCAGCAGCTAATTGACTCACTTGAGCTCTGCTATCTCTTTGAGCAGCTGTTCTTCTCTTTGTATCCGCATCAATGCAAGGTCTCTTCATTGCGACTGTTCTAGCTTTAGCTCAAGTTCAAGATGTTTATTCTTCTTTTCCTTATATACTTCATTGGTCCCTTTGATCGAGGCAACTGTAGGATTTTCCCTTATCTATCGCAAAAAATGTTGCCTGATCATTGGTCCTTTGCTCTGAATATTGCAGAGAGGCATTTGCTACATTGAGCTACACTTGGATCTTTTGTTTTGAGACAGAGTTGTAGTTAAGAGTTCATTGGTAACCTCTGTGGGTTGTTGGTCTTTGGTCTTGCAGGCATCTAATAACTTTGTGAGAAGTTTACCCAGTTCCTCCATTTTCTTTTGCTGCTTCTCTCTCGCTAGCTGGTGTTGTTCAGCTTCAGCTCTCAGCTCTTGGATTTGTCTTTGCAGATCTATGATGACATTCATTCTATCCTCTAGCTCTCCTTGGAGAGCTAGATGATGACATTCATTCTATCCTCTAGCTCTCCTTGGAGAGCATCGATAACCATCTCCAGCTCTCTATCCTTAGCACTACGACTAAGTGCTATTGTTCACATTTTCTCTGTCATCTCCTGTATTTGCTTTGCATATTCGTTTACTTGTAGAATAAATTCATCATTTCTCTGTCAGTCTTTAGGCTCTATAGGCTATGTGGAAGTTTCAACCGGTTCAGCTTGTAGATCTCTAGGTGGTTCCGTGGCAGTTACTTGCGGTTGCGATGGGGGTTCTACCCTCCTTGAGGCTGTGTGGTTGTAGAAGGGGTGGCCTCTATTTTTTTTGCCCTTGGTTGCTCAAAATTGGAATCTGCTTCCTGTGGTTCAGGCTCCTTTTCTTTGGCTTTCTTGCCCTCAGTGGGTCTAAATGTCGGTGAAGGGGAAGGGCTTGGCATCGGATGGTCTTCTTGTTCTGTAGCGGGTGAGGTTGGCTTCGGAGACATCTCTTCTTGATCATGCTATGTCTCACTCTGTGCAGTAGCCTCTGTAACATTTAATGGCCTAGTAATTTGTGTGTACCAGAAAATAGCATGAACATAGTGAGCATTTCATTAGAATAGCTTCCTAATGAGAATTACAAGAGTGCTTGGGTGGAGAGAGCAACAAAAAGCATAACCTAGTTAGATAGCATGAACAATACTTCAAAAGAGAGAGAATTTAAGCAATTGACAATAGTTGAGGACCGGATTTACATGGAGCCAGTCCCCCCTCCAAAAGGCTTTGTATTATGGTTTCTCCCATCAAGAGAGACATTTTACAATACAATTTCTTGTGTTCCTTCAATACTAGCTAGAACAATGAAGATGGAAACTTCATGCACTAAGCAAAACACTTATCAAACACAACATCAATTCCCTCATGGTCCCAGACCCAAGACCTCACACACCTTTGAAGATGGTGAGAGCTAGCGGGGTATGAGAGTAGATTGAGAGGAAGAAGGACTATTCTTACGAGAAAGATGTACATCTCCTCACATAATCACTCATGTTAGCATAGCTTAGCTTAGTAATTAGCATGGTAGAGGATATGAGCATGCATTGAATCTTGGCTCTTGGTTGGATTTGCATCACAAAACCAAGAGTTGTTAGAGTCTTTTAAGCCCATTGGTGCACATAGCTCTTTTGCAAATGCCCCCCCCCCTTTGGATCCCTATTTTCCCTCCTTTGGATCCCTACTGTGGCCGGTCAGCTAATTTAACCAATATTCTATCTTTTTCTCCCCTGGTACTTCCCCATATTAAATGATCAGTTTAACATGAGCAAATCATTTAGGAGAATTACATATTGATTTTTATGACCTTACCTCTCTCTTGAAATCATAGTCGTCCTCGACTATGGGGTAGAGAAGATAAAGCATATTCATTAGTCCTTTTTCCTAGCGGGTAGAGGATCCCTATGTTACCCTACGACATTGTTCCACAATGGATGACTAGTCCATTTGGTGCTTGAGAGCCTAAGGCTACCGCAAGCATGTCAGCACATTAGTCCTATCATCTTCCATAGTAGAGTGACAAGCTCTACTTGGTGTTCGAGAGATGTTGTCTCCGCAAACTTGATCTAAGCATGCATACTACTTCATTTTTGTGCACAATAAAGAAAAAGAGTCTTATAAAACAAAAATTTGTTAATTTTTAACATTTGTACATTTTCTTACTCTTGGGAAGCATTATAAGCATTGATAAGGTTTAGGTTATCCTTTAATTGTATGCCTTGCATCCATCTAGCATCTTCAAAAGGATAATTCTTAAACTTAATAAGATATCATCGAATAGTCTTACTGCCTCTTAGTACATTGTCTTCATGTCGGAGAATGGACTCGGGCTGCAGCACCTCTTCTTGGTCCTTGATCTCCGGTGGGTCTTCAGTAGTTGGTTCTTGATGTGGCTCTCCTTTGTAAGGCTTTAATAGGCTCACATGGAAATCATTGTGTATGAGCCAGTGATTAGGCAACTTGAGTTGATAGGCCATCTCATTGATTGGCCTAAGAATCTGGAAGGGACCATAGTACCTTTTTGCTAGTTTAGCATACTACTTTTGGTGTTCCGAAGGATTCTTGCCTGTCATGTGCCTTAATCGAGCCTTGGGAAATTTGAGTAAGACCCAATCATTTTGTTTAAAGGCTTGGGCTCTTCTATGCTTGTCAGCAGTAGCGTTTTGCCTTTGCTATGAGATAGAGATAGCATCCTTAATCTTTTGAAAAGATTCTTGTAGGTCTCGGCTATACTCATTTGCAGTGAATATCTTCTCGTGTACCTTAAGTAGCATTAAGGGACTTTTTAATCTTCCCTCAATTACCTCAAAAGGTGCTTTTCCCGTGGAAGTATGTACAGTGTTATTGTAGGCATACTCCACTAAGGGTAAGTACTTCTCCCATTGCGATCTTTGATCTACTTCAGTTACATAGGCTTTTAGTAGATTGAGAATTGTTAGGTTAGCTATTTCACTTTGGCCATCCGTTTGCGGGTGATAGGCCAAAGAGAAGTTTAGCCTTGTTCCTAAATTCTCAAAGAGACCCTTCCAAAAAATTACTGGTCATTCTAGGATCTCTATCCGACACTATGGACATTGGCAAGACATTGGCAAGCCATGGTACTTAAAGATTTGTGAAATGAAGAGGGTTGCCATTGGATGGGCTTTGATAGTCTTTTTGACAGTTATAAAATGAGCTTGTTTACTGAACCTGTCTACTATCGTCCATATTCCCGTATTCCCATGGATAGACTTAGGCAATCCAAAGATAAAGTCCATGGATATGCTCTCCCATGGTGAATTAAGGATTGGCAAAGGTTGAAGCAATCCAAGTTGCTTCCCTTTATCAAACTTCATCTTTTGGAATACCACACATTTAGAGACATACTCTTGTATGTTTGCTTTCATGGTAGTCCAATAGAAATATGCTTCAATCCCCTTTAGGGTAGAGTGAATCCCTCTATTCCATGCATAAGGAGGAGCATGAGATTCATACATTACTTTCTCACGTAGTGAGCTAGTAACGCATAGTCTATTGCCATAGAAAAGATAACCATTTTGTAAAGTAAATGGTTCCTCTTTCTTCCCCAGTGAAAGGGATGAAATCACATCTCTAAAATCTGGATCAATAGCATACTCATCTATCATAGAAGATAGATCATTGTGAGTTGCTATGGAAACCGCATTCACTCTCGGCCGTCTTGAGAGTGCATCAGCTACTTGATTATGCTTGCCAGCAATGTGAGCAATATGAAAATGAAATTGTGAAAGGAAATTTGCCCACCTCATTTGTTTGCCGGAGAGCTTGGTCTACGTCATGAAGTACTTAAGACTTTGGTGATCCGTTCGCAAAATGAAAGGAGTCCCCAATAAATAGTGCTTCCATGAGTCTAAGGCATGTAGAACTGCGAGGAGTTCCTTTTCATATATGCCTAGAGCTTGCTCAGGAGGGTCGAGCCTTCGACTTTTCTAGCCTATGGCATGCCCTTCTTGAAGCAAAACAACTCCAAGGCAATCACCACAAGCATCGCATTGGACCTCAAATGGCTTTGAGAGATCCGGTAGTGTAAGCACAGGTTGAGAGATAAGCTTTTCGAAAGCATTGTTCTCCTTGGCGGCAGACCGTGTGTACCTAATGTTTTTCTTTGTTAGGTCATGTAATGATCCTGCTATTAGTGAGAACGTTTCTATGAAGTGTCTATAGTATGCACACATACCTATAAAGCTTCTTAATTCATGATGATTCCTTGGTTTAGGCCATCCTTTTATTACTTCTAACTTTGATGGATCCAATTGGATGCCATCTTGAGAGATAATGTGACCTAAATACTAAATCTCTTGTAAGAAAATTCACTTTTCTTTCTATTAACATAAAGTTTATTCTCTTTTAGAACTTGAAATATTATCTGGAGGTGTTTCTTGTGTTCGTCTAATGAATTAGAGTAGATGATGATATCATCAAAGAACACTCCAGTAAAGGTTTGGTGAGGCCTGAATAGCTTCTCCATCAAGCGGTTGAATGTGGCTGGTGCATTGGTCAAGCCAAAAGGCATGACAATGTATTTGTAAAGACCAAACGTAGTGCGAAATGTGGTCTTTACAATGTTTTGATCAACTATCCTTATTTGATGATAGCCACTTTTTAGGTCAATCCTACTGAAGTAGGTGGACCCTTGCAGCTTATCAAATAGGTTTTCTACCCATGAAATGGGAAACCTATTCTTGATAGTGATCCTATTTAGTGCTCTATAGTCAACACACATGATGTATGTGCCGTCTTTCTTTTGCATTAGCAGCACAGGAGAACAAAATGGAGATGAGCTAGGCCTAACCATGCCCTTATCAACTAACTCATGCACCTGCCGCATAATCTCCTCTTGTTGATCTTGAGAAACTCTATAAGGAGATTTGTTAGGCGGTGAGCTTCCTGGAAGAAGTTCAATTGCATGGTCATCATTACCTCATTCAGGAGGTAGCTCACAAGGGATGTCGTCAATAAAGACATCTTGAAACCCCTTGAGAAAAGTGGATAACTCTAATTCCTTTTGATTGTGTATATTTTCTTTTGCTAAAACATTAGGTTCATTTTGAGAATCTTTAACAAAAATAATGTACATGGAAATAGAGCTCTTTATTGACTTGTTGAAAGCTTGTGTATGTACAATGGGTATAGTGTTACTCCTTTCAGGGAATTTAACATTGGCAACCATGCAATCAAACCATGGTGCCCCTAGGATTACATCATCATGCTTGAGAGGAGAGATAAAGAAGTCCTCTTTGTCCACGTAGATTTGGACATGGAGCCTCAATTTCCCGATTAAGGGAGTGACTGAAGCTTCTTGCCCCTTGAAAGCACCATCTGCGGGTAGGACATCTCCCATCTCGTAGGCTTGTATGCCTAGCTTGGTGGCCAACTCTATAGATATAAAATTGTGAGTAGAACCAAGGTCAAAGAGAATAATTTCATCATGTTCTCTTACCTTTCCCCAAGCATGGCATAGAGGGGATTCTTTGTGGTGAGTTTCCTCCTCTTGGATTTTGACCAAGTTAGCTCTAGGAGGATCATGGCGGTTGTTCTTTTGGGAACAAGCGCAGTACGCATGCCCTTGTTTGCCGCACCTGAAACACCGGTTATCCTTGCGATAATGCTCAAGATCTTCAGGAGAGAGTTTATTTTTGCCTTTGTAAACTCCCTTCTCCTTAGCTTTGTTGGAATTGCCCTCAGGAGACTTTTGGACATTGTCCTTCCCCTTAGGCTCATTGGAACCCTTGTTTTTAGGAGGCTTAGAATTCCTCTTAGCCCCTGTTTGGAAATTGATTCGAGAGGCCACCATAGTATGATGTATTACCGCCGATATGGTGCGTGGCCTTTGGGAGTTGACATACTCCGCTAGTTCTTTGGTTAAGCCCGCAAAAAATTGCTGCTTTCTCTCTCCAAAATCCAACTTTTTGAAGACAGTGGCTTTGAGTTGCAGGTCCCAAAACTTGTCTACATATTTGTGGATGGATTCATAGGGAGAGAGATTCAAGATTCACCATTCGGTGAGTACTTTGTCTTTGGCATCGGTGGCCAAAAACTACTTCATAATGGAAGCTCTTACAGCTTTCCATGTTCATGGAGCTTCACCGTTGTCCCGTAGGCTAGACCACCATTGTCTGGTGGAATTTTGAAAGTGCATAGCTACATGGTGTAGATTAGAGGACTCCGTGAAGCCCTCATCTCCGAACGCTGCATCAAATTGTTGGATAAAGGCCAAGACTTTGTCTATAGCACCAAAAGTGCCATCATAGGTAAGGAAAGAGATGCTCTTCCCTCCCTCTTTTAATTTCTTGAGCTTGGACGACCTCTTCCACGCGGCATAGGATTTCCTATGGCCTCTTCTTTTTGATGGTTCAAAGGTTGCACCATCACTTTCTTCAGAAGATGAAGAATTTGAGGAAGATGGAGAAGAGGGTGACCTCTTTCTCGCCTTTTTCTTTCCTTGATCTTCTTTGTCTTCACCATCACTTTCATAAGAGGAAGAGGATGAAGAAGATGGAGAAGAAGGTGTCCTCTTTCTCGCCTTTTTCTTCTCTTGCTTTTTGTCATCCCTCTTTGAAGTATGGTGTGGAGAAGTATGCGATGGTCTTCTCCGTTTTGGAGGTGATAGAGAGCGTTTAGCCTGCCGTCTTCGTGGAGCCATCTCCTCCAAGGTGGTGGGAGACTCACTTCTTTCTCATTCCTTTGGTGGAGGCTCTTGATTTCTCCTTTGAGAAGGAGATGCATCATCAAGGAGCAAATTTATGAGCCCTTCATGTGGATCCTCTTCTTCTTCCCGAATCGAGAGAGACCTCTCTTGGAAGTCTTGCAAGGAGGCTTCCTAGGTGTTCTCTCGTCATGGTGGGGAGCTTGGAGAATCCCATGAGCACAAAGCTGCCGTTGCACTTCACTTTGGAGGGATGGATTGCCCATGGCTTGTTGAAGCCTAGAAACAAGATAGTTAACAAGCATTGGGGCATCACTAGTAGCTTGCTCATTAGCAAAATCAAAGTTATCAACATTAATTTCACTCTCTTTACTATTGTCAGCCATTCTAACAACTTTTAGGTGTAAAATTTTTAGGTGTACTTTGGCACTTCAAGCCCTAGTTGCTACTCCTCTTTACCCCTTTAGAAAAGAACTCAAGCTTCTGTACCCGTGGCTCGAATACCATTAATTGCAAGGAATAGAAGAGAGGGTCGTTCAACACCAAAACAACACCGGCTCTTGTCAAGCTTCTAATAGCTCAATAGTGGTTAAGCTGTAGGCAATCTCCGCAGGACTCCACTATTAAGACCATAGCTCTCGACGTTGATGCCCCGTTAACTGCACAAAGGCAGGTGCGCTACGAGGCTGAAAAATCCCTATTCTACTTACTCACATGAAATTAATAGTACCAACCATTTATAGCTAGCTTGAGGACCTCCCTTCTTGAGCAATAAAAGAGAAACCTTGTGCTCTGATACCAATGTAACATCTAATGGCCTAGTAATTTGTGTGTAGTGGAAAATAGCATGAACATAGTGAGCATTTCATTAGAATAGCTTCCTAATGAGAATTACAAGAGTGCTTGGGTGGAGAGAGAAACAAAAAGCATAAAACCTAGTTAGATAGCATGAATAATACTTCAAAAGAGAGAGAAATTAAGCAATTGACAACAATTGAGGACCGGATTTACATGGAGCCGGTCCCCCCTCCAAAAGGCTTTGTATTATGGTTTCTCCCATCAAGAGAGACATTTGACAATACAATTTCTTGTGTTCCTTCAATACTAGCTAGTGCAATGAAGATGGAAACTTCATGCATTAAGCAAAACACTTATCAAACACAGCATCCATTCCCTCACGGTCTCAGACCCAAGACCTCACACACCTTCGAAGATGGTGAGAGCTAGCGGGGTATGAGAGATTGAGAGGAAGAAGGAGTATTCTTACGAGAAAGATGTACATATCCTTACATAATCACTCATGTTAGCATAGCTTAGCCTAGTAATTAGCATGGTAGAGGATATGAGCATGCATTGAAGCTTGGCTCTTGGTTGGATTTGCATCACAAAGCCAAGAGTTTTTGGTGTAGACCTTCCTTCTCACAAGCTTGGAGTAGGTGATAAGCTTTCCATTAAAACTTGAGAAGGAGAGAGAGTCTTCTTACTCTGCACATGAGCTAGTGTGAGTGTGTAGGTGATAATGCCTTTGAAAAATCAGCCCACTCTCTCTCTCTCTTGGTTGACCCCTCTTGCTATTCGCTCTTGCTAGCATCCTATTGGACCTCCTCAGGCTTAGCCAATGGTAATTAAGCAGCATAAGTGATAGACTTCTGACATGTGTCCTCCTTTCCCCTTTTGTGAGAGATTTAGGTAATTAATAAATGCAACTGGACCCCTTTGCCTCCTGGCCAACAAGAATCAGGCAAGCCATTGGGCTGTTGAATGCTCATTGGACCCCTTGGGAGACTGTCCAATAGTCTTCTAGAGAGCTTAATTCTTATTGGTTCTTTTATTAAGTGTTTTTAAATTAATTATACTAGATTTACTCTAGCCTAATTCTCATCGGTCCACCTCCAAGGCCATCCAATAGGATTTGGATACACCTTGTGGACATCTGGGCTAGGGAACTGACATGTGTCCCTCATTCCCTTTGTGTAAAGGGAGCTTGTGTGTGTGTGTGTGTGTGTGTGTGTGTGTGTGTGTGTGTGTGTGTGTGTGTGTGTGTGTGTGTGTGTGTGTGTGTGTGTGTGTGAGTTTCTCTCTCATCCTCTACTTGCAAGGCTCGCCCCCTCCTATGTAGGGATGGATGAAGACTCTTGGGGCACACACAAAGCATCCAATTTCGCTGATGTTTGACCTTTGGACACAACCTTTGAATTTTGGAACCTTAGCATTTTGGAAGTCTTAATGGGCTGAACCTTAGGGTCTTTTAAGCCCATTGGTGCACATAGCTCTTTTGCAGATGCCCCCCCCTTTGGATCCCTATTTTCCCTCCTTTGGATCCCTGCTATGGCCGATCTGCTAACTTAACTAATATTCTAGCTTTTTCTCCCCTAGCACTTCCCCATATTAAATGATCAGTTTAACATGAGAAAATCATTTAGGAGAATTAGATATTTGATTATTATGACAGCCTCCATTTGAGTTTGTTGTTCTGCGACCTCTTCTCTTGCTTTTCTTCCAACCTCTTGAGTTTCTTTTAGCTTTAACACTAGGTTGGTAACCTAACAGGACATAAAAGTGTCCTTTCAGGGTTTTGAAAAAAACCTCCAAAACCATAGTAGATCCACTCATTTTGTAAAATCCTTTCATGAGGTTATAGTTCAAGGCCTACTACACATGGAAAAAATAAGAAACTTGTAAAATTTCTCATCTTTTGGTCACACCAAGCCTCCAAAGTTGATGGACCAGTGCATTTTCATCAAAACTGTCATTTCTTACGTTTTGTTGCATAAAAATAAGATTATGGATTTTTGTAGGACTTGAGATAAATTCCCTAGTTAACTTCAATGGATTGGTGATCAGAAAATATGATTTCTTCTCACTCACTATTTTTTGTTTTACCAAAATAAATAGGTACAAAAAAGTTGAATTTTTACCATTCTGCAAACCTATCATCAAAGTTTCTATAGCCACGCTCAATACAAATAATATATGCATGTTTTCTTAGTTCCCTATTGTCCTTTATGTTCATAAGGAGCCATGGAGCATGTCAAAAGAATAATACATTTCTTACCAAGGGGAATCTTGGGGACAAAGATGAAGTGTTAAATACAGCAAACATGAAAAAACTGGGTTCAACATTATGAGTTGTAGAATCCCATAGAAACTATTCAATATCTAGCCAAATTTGATCCTTATGACTAGATATGGTTACTACCTACAAATGCATGTAGTTTTCACAAGAAAATAAAATATTGAAAAGGCTATACTTGATATACTAGAATGTTTCATTTTCTTCTATAATTGAAAAAATCAACCATCGTTGTGTACTATGCAAAATAGGGTATTAGGTGCCCCAAAACTCAAGGAATATTAGCTTTATGTTACAATATGCGACATAGAAAATAAAAAATGCATTTGGATATCATGAAATCCACCAAAAAAATCATAGAAGAGCTAAAATTGGCTAAAAAACAGGATTTGATAATTTTTTTAATTTGGTCATAACTGACAACTTTAATATTTGTTTCTCCCTAGAAGCATCGGGACATGTTTAGGACTACTAAAGATAGTTCTCTAGCACTATAGACCTCACAAACATGAATTCTAGAGTGGTATAGTTGCAAAAAGTTGAAAAAAAGACAAAAACAAGACCCGTTTTTTCACACAGTTTAGGTTGTGAAATGTTGTGCAAGGACAATGTTAAAGATGGAATTGATATTCCAAAAAAATGTCGAGTTTTTTTCAACTCATGAGACAACTTTCTAGATAGATAGCACCTCAAAATCCATTTTGAAACTCTTGACATAATTCAGGGAAAATGGTCACTTAACAGGACATAAAAGTGTCCCATTACCAACCTAGTGTTAAGGCCTCTCCTTCCACGTACATGCGTTCCACAAACTCCGTGGGGTCCTCTGCCTCTTTCCTTGCAGGTTTCTTTTTTCTTGGTCCCTTTATCTCTTTTGGAACCCACTTTTTTGGGTCCTCTCCTGTAGCTTGGCGGCTTCTTTCATAAGTGTGTTTCTCTCTTTCAAACCTTGCCTTCTTCTGTTGAGGCTCCTCTTGGTGTGCAACCACTGCTTTTCTCTTCCTCTCTTCTATTCTAGCTCGCCTTTCCTTGTTGTCTGAGCTTTCACTGATATGTGCTTCATGAGAGCTTTTTGCCGGCTCTTTGTCAGACTTGTAAACTCTCTTTGTTGAGCGGGTGGTTCTTGGAGATGGTTGTGCAAACAAAATCCAGGTGTTCTGATCTAGGGCAGGTGGAAAATTGTCTTCCATGCCAATAGCATGGTATGCTATTCTTGTCAATACCTCAGGTGTACCCAGATACATGATCTTACCCTCTTTCTTGGTACCCTTCAGTGTTGTCAGCACATATTGAGCGTGATCAAATGGCTGCCTGGTTGTCGACTTCAACACTTGTGTGAATGTAGTTGCAATTGCATGATTAGGTGTTGTGTATCTTGGCAGTCTCTTTGCTAGAAAGTGGAAGTGCTAATGATACAATCATCCTAGTTCTTCCACTTGCTTTTGAATGAGGTCGGCAAAGGTTTCCGTAGCCGTCTCCTTGGTGAAGGTGCCTGCTGTCTTTCTGTCACCACGGGCCCTCATTGTTATCCCTTCTGTTGGAAACTTCAAAGCCTCGACCACAATTTCCTTTATGATTACTACCTCGACTTTCTGCCCTTGTTGGTCAATAATTTGGGCTAATCCATCTTCCTTAATTGTAGACAAGAGCTCATAGGCTTTCTGGAAGTCTACACCACACGGTTCATAGTCGTAGAAATCCCTGAGGCCTAGTCTTCTGTTGGCCTCCTTTGTGTCCGGCTTTGCCGCGATATCATAGCTCTCTTTAGGTAGAAGTTGTAGCTCTATTTGGTGTCCTTCTTCACTTTTAAACCTGCCTATGAAAAATGTGGTGTTGTTTTCTTCAAGCTATTCTCTGAATAGATATGTTGCTTTGGTCGTCTTTACTGAATTGGGGTCAATTGGTAGGGTGGCAGCTCTTGCAACTTCTCTTTTGGGATACCCTTTTCTTGGCCTTCTCTGCAGCTTGCATTGCTCCTGTTAAGTGAATAGAGTGCCAAAGTTAGAAAATTTTTGCAATTTCCGCTTTGAAATGTCATTTAGCCTGAATTGCGGACAAATTGAGTCCAATTTGCTTCAAATCAAATTTTGAACATACATAGATGCATAAAAACATGTAAAGGTCAAATTCATAAAGTTCAAGCAAAAATTTGCAACAAAAGTAAATAATCGCGATTATTTATAGCTAACAAAATTTTTCCAGCTTTTTACAATTTTGGCATCATAGGCTTGAAATATATATCAATTAGATACTTTGAGTGAAGTGTGGGCTCATTTGAGTGCACAGGGTGGAAATGGTGCCAGATTTAGGCTTTTTGTCTTTGAAACAGTAGATATAAGGGGATTTGAGATTTTGAGATCCAAATTAGCTCAAACTTGGTTAGTGGGCTTGGGACATCATGTGCTTGGGTCCCATAAGGTCAAAGTTGCAATTTTCCCCCATCTTGGCCAAAAAATAAATAATCGCGATTATTAACTTTTTCGTCAAAATGAACATTTTTTTAAGCAACTTGGTTCTAGGCATGATGTAAACTGTGTATGAGATTTGAGGTGATTTGGATCAAAAAATGTGACTGATAACTCAGAGTTTGTTTTGAAAGGACTTCTTTGCAGTTTTTGACAATTTTCCAAGTTATCATTGATCAATTTGGCTCATACTTAAAATGTGGCATGTAATAGGTGTGCACAAGTGATAGGTGATGTGAAGGTACCATTTTCAAGCCAAAAAATTACAAAAGTAAATAAACGTGATTATTTACAGTGGCCAACCTTGTTTGCTAAACTTGACAAATTTTGACCTAAACGTATTCAATACACCTAAAACAAGTACTAAATTGAATTTGGTAAAGTTTTGTCTTGTTGGCATCACTTCATGCTTTGTCGACTCTCAATTCACCGATCTTGTGACTACATGGCCTGTGGGGTTGGTTAGTCACTGTTGAAGCTATAGACTTGTCCGCTACATAGTCCTGAAGCAGCTCTTTCAATTTTGGCCCATTTGAAATCAGTTTGACTTCGTATGTCACATTTGACGCTTTGTAGCCTTCGAGCTGATTTATGCTTTTTGAGAGCTTGCCTTGATTGATTTTATGAAACCAACCATATACATTGTGTATAGACCCAATCTATAAGTTGACTGTTGAGTCAAAATCCAGTTCTGGCATCTGTCCAAAACCTAGCTTTTCTACTCGGGACCCCCCTCGACCCCTGCGGAATGGTCAACTATTGATATAGAAGTGTTCTATTAGATGGGGGCATGCTAGAATTCAAGTTTTGTTCGATTTGGTTGAGCTAACAAGCCGCTATGGTCAATTTTTGGTCGTAGGACTTCGTGCACTGTTCGGATTCTAGGGTTTTTTCTTGGGGTTTAGACTAGCTACCGGCCATACAGAATGGATCATTGATAAGTATAGAGCTTACCTCTCATGTCTCATTGATAAGTATAGAGCTTACCTCTCATGTCTCGTGTCGTCTCGTGTGAAACGACACTGTAAACGGGCGACCGTGGACTCCGAAAATCGCGCGCGAAGAAGGTAGAAAGCTCTCTCTCTCTAAGGGTGACAAGTGGAAATGAGGTGATTTTAGACTACCCTGGATATCTATACTCGGACTTCCCGAACCATTTTTTCCCAAATTCCCTTGTTAGTCCTACTAGGCCATGAAATCTATGCTAAACTCAAAAAATTCTCAATCAGGTTCCTGTAGCTCATTCTGCAAGAATTCTGCAAAAGTAGGCCTTCGCCACCTAATTTAAGCTTCCCGCTTCCATCTTCTAATGTGAATAAATTTTTTTGTGCCTACCCGCCTTGTGATTCTGATAATCAGTGTATCTTCAGTTTTTCCATCTGAGCTCATTTGCTATTTATTATAATTTTTCACATGTTTATTGAAAAATTAAAGAAAATAACAAAATGCACTAAAAAAGCAAAGTGAAAATCCAATAATTAAGAAAATCCATTGAAAAACACAACTTTATTGTTTTTTGTTGGATTTCTCCATTTTTCAGTCCAAATATCAAGAAAAATGATGAAAATTAACCAAAAAAGACTATTTTTTGATGATTTTCTCATAGTATATACACTATTTACACTCATCGGGGAGATGTTATCGGTTAAATTTCCCCTATTGACGATTTGTAAGGGAATTATTAGGTAATTTTGTTAAAAATCACACGTTAACATCAAACTTCTTCCTCCCTCTTCAACATTGCCCTTAATTACTTAGTTCCCTTCCACCTCTCCTAGATGGCGTACTCTAGGATGACTTGTGTGCATGGGTTGAACAATCATGTCTATAAATAGCTTTGGTTGGCTCAACCATGCTTTGAACATCAATGCACTTCAAACCATTATGATGTGCAAGAGTTGGGTCTTGAGTAATTAACTCAAGGGTTTCTCATGTTGAGGTTTTCTTTTGTAGTCTTTCAAAGAGCAAACCTTGTAGATTGTGTGCTCTTTGCTTGATTGTACCATCAGGATGCTTTGGCGAGCTGATTTCTTGAGCTGTCGTCATCAATAGTGATTGTTGTCGAGCTTTTATCCGCCATTGGTATCTTGGTTTTCTTTGGTCAGAATGGTGTGGTGAAGTCTTCTGAGACTTAACACTCCATTGCTTGATTGGTTTTACAATTTGTGGAGAAGGTAAGTGCTCCTTTTTCTTCCAAATCCATTTCATGTTAGGTTCCTTGCTCGAAGATGATCTCCTTTGTGTTTTGAACCTTGGAACCATATTTGGTATAGGAGATGATGTTTTGGGCACCTAGACTTGAATCGGCTTGTCCTTAAGCTATGCTTTTGGTACCCAAATTTTCCTAACTCCTTGCATGCTACTTGTAGCATTTGCTTGTCAATAAGATGGAGAAGATTGATTGCTTCGTGGTTTGCTCTGCTAGTATCCTACTTTCCATTCCTCCTTGCTTGGTGCAATTGGAACAATGAGTTGTCCGCCTTTAGGTGATACCTTGAGCTAATTGGTATCCCAATCAGGTACTGCCTTGTACGTCCGCATCCATGAGATTTAGAATCATTTTTTCATTCATGTGTTTATTTGGTAAGCATAAAAATTGATGAGGGCATGAACATCCATGTACTATCACATTTAAGTTGACTACTCCCAATGTTGGTGTTGGCATCCTTTAATAGTTGCTATTCCTGCTGTCAAAGACTGACTTGTTGCTTTCTTGTATGTGGAATAACTGACTGTATTTACTTGAGATCTTGTATCGACCAATGCATTTGTGCTATGATTGTTCAGTTGTACTTTGATGCAAAGGTCCATTCCATCTAACCATTCATCATCTATTGACACTACATCCTTCTGCAATTCCCATTGCCGGTCATCTTGTTCTAGAGTGTTGATGGGAATAGCTATTTGTTGATTTTTGAGAGAATCTTTTCTTTTGAGTACTCAAAGCCGAACTTCCTCTTGGGCTTCATCAACAACCAAGCTGATTGGTATCCCAATCAAGTACTACCTTGTACGTCTGCATCCATGAGATTCCAAGAATAATTGTTTCATTCATGTATTCATCTAGTAAGCATACACATTGATGAGGGCATGAACATCCATGTACTGTCACATTTAAGTTGACTACTCCCAATGTTGGTATTGACATCCTTTAATAGTCGCTATTCTTGCTGTCAAAGATTGACTTGTTGCTTTCTTGTACATGGAATAATTGAATGTATTTACTCGAGCTCCTGTATCGACCAATGCATTTGTTCTATGATTGTTCAGTTGTACTTTGATGCGAAGGTCCATTTCATCTATCCATTCATCATCTGTTGACACTGCATCTTTTTGCAATTCCCATTGTCGGTCATCTGGTACCAGAGTGTTGATGGAAATAGGTATTTGTTGATTTTTTAGTACTCAAAGCCGAACTTCCTCGTGGGCTTCATCAATAACATGCCTTTGTTTTATCTGTCTTTGTTTAGCTGCATGCATCCTTTCTAGCAATTCATTGATTAGTGGAAAATTGTACTTCTTTGAATGACATTCACTAATCCAATTAGCCATTGGTTCACCATCTAGGGTGGACAACTTAACTGCTCCACTTGGAGATACATCTTAAATTATAAACGGTCCTTTCCATTTTTCTTAAACTTGGGAATGTGTTGCTTAAGGGAATAGACTAAAACTAAGTCCCCTTTTTTGAAGATTTTTGTTATTATATGGGAATCAAAAAATTGTTTTTGTTTTAGCTTTTGTGTATATATGTGAGCTACAGCAGTCAGCCTTTGCTCATCAAGATTTTCTAAATCTTCAAGTCTCTCTGACAATTCATGTCAAGTCCATTCGAGATCCTTTGCTACCCTTAGTGTTGGCAATAGCAATTCTATTGGCAGTACGAAATCAATACCATAAACAAGGTTAAAGGGTGCAGCATTTAAAGCTGTTTTGAATGAAACTTGATAAGCCCATAGAGAAGCATGGAGATTCATTTCCCAATCTGTCCTTCCTGACTAACCACTTTAGTCAATACCGAGCTAAGAATTTTATTAGTATGCTCAACTTGTCCATTTGCTTGTGAGTGATAGGGAGCCATGGAGGAGCATATATTTATTAATCAAATACTCAATTGCCTCATTGAGGAAATGAGTTCCCCTATCACTGAAAATTTCTATTGTTAGTCCATATCTTGTGACAACATACTCATATAAGAATGGGGTTGTGGTTCTAGCATCATTCTTTTGAGTTGCTTTAGCCTCGACCCACTTGGTCAAATAGTCCATAGCTACAATGATTGGCCAAACAAAGTCTATACCCCATTTTGCAAAAGATCTAGTCCCCATCATTGGTCTTAAGGTCATGCTATCTACACGGGTTGGCATTTTAGCTTGTTGACATGCATTACACCTTCAAACATATTCTTTGGCATCTGCAAAAATTATTGGCCACCATATGCCTGCCATTAAGATTTCTCTTGTGGGGGTCTCACTCGAAAAGTGACCTCCATCTAATCCAGCATGTGCTTGGTCTATAATGGGAATGTATTAGTTTTCATTTGCACAAAGATGAAAATGGTGATCGTTACCTCTCCGATACAATTGATTTTCAATAAGAGCATAGCCTCTTACTTCCATTTCAATTGCTCTTTGGTGGTGTTTGTTCGGCTTAATAAGTAAGTAACTAGATAGTTACTCCACTTAGGAACAAGTTATATTTGGAACAATGTTACATGAGGTATGGGTGCTTGTTTTTGACATTGAGGATAATTTTTTTACAAAAAGAATGAACATCACTCCTCGTAGGTGGCCAAAATACTTCAAGTCTCATGATACGTCGCATAGTTAGGTATTCTGCAAAGTGAAGTCCTACTATGGTAATATGTGTTTGACTTACGTATTGGGTTTTCTCCTCAGGATTAATGCATAAAAGCAATATTCCATCTCCATTTCTTTTGTACAACCTTCCAAGTAGTAATTGATACATAGCCGATTGCTAAATTAATCCTATTGTAATAGAAAGTGGTATTTGTGAATCCACTTGAGCTATGGTCATTAAGGATACCATGTTTTTCGACCATCGGGGTATCATTTCCACTGAGAACAGATATGCATGTGGTAGATCATTGTCTACTCCCTTAGGTGGTTCTCTTGAAACAATCCTTGACAAATGATCTACTCTTTGATCAGTGGTGCCCTTTTTCACAACTACAGTGAAATCAAATTCCAGAATAATGATGAACCATCTCACTATTCTTGTTGTGTTGCATGGCTTGTTGACCAAGAACAATAAGGCTTGGTGCTCCACAAAGAACACAAATTTTCTAGCTAATAGGTAATATCTATAAGTTTTTATGGCATAGATCACTCCTAATCCTTCCCTTTTGGTGGTGATATAGTTTTTCTCTGCAATATTCAAGTGTCGGCTAACATCAGAAATAGGAAAATCAATTTTTTTGTCTCTTGGTTGAGCTAGTATACACCTGATGGCAAAATTAGAAGCATCTACATGTATGTGGAATATCTTATTCCAATCTGGTGCTTTCAATATGTGAGCTGAGGTGAGATATTTCTTAAGCTTCATGAAGGATTCTTCACACTCATCAGTCCATTCAAATGTGTAATCAAGCTATACATGGGTTTTGCAATTATAGCGTACATGTAAATGAACCGTCTGTAATAGCCACAATGTCCCATGAAGGCTTAAACCCCTTTGATTGTTGTTGGTCTAGGCAAATCAACAATACCATGAATTTTATCCATATCAGTAGCTATGCCATTTTTAGACACTATATGTCCAAGAATTTTTCCTTGTCTACCCATGAATGTGCACTTTTCAAGATTTAATCAAATCCTATAAAGCCTACATTTTTCGAATACCTTTTTGAGATGTTCAAAATGATCAGCCCGGATTGATGAATGTACACATAGATAATCCATATATGCTTCCAAGAAATTCCTAAGGTATTCTTTAAAAGCATGGCGCATCAATCTTGGAAAGGTGGCAGGAGCATTAGTTAACCCAAAAGGCATAACCCAATAGGCAAAAATACCCGTTTCAGTTGCAAAGGCAGCTTTATGCTCATCTTTGGGGTCAGCCAAAAGTTGATTGTATCCCAAAAATCCATCTAAAAAGCTGTAAGCTTCTTTTCCTGCAACTCGTTCTAAAACATGCTCAGTGACTGGAAGAGGAAAGTTGTCTCTAATGGTAGCTGCATTCACTTTCTTGAGATTGACACACACTCTTAATTTTCCATTTTTCTTGGGTACTACCACAATTGGAGAAACCCAATCTGTGTGTTCAATTTCATAAATGAATTCGACTCCCTTTAGCTTCTCTATCTCTTCTTTAATCTTTCTGACAAATGTCTCATTATATGTGTATGGTCTTTGTCTACTTGGTTTTGCATCATCTCTCATGGGTATGGTATGTTGACAGATTTCTGAATCAACACCCTTGAGATCCTTATAAGACCAAGCAAAGATATCTCGGTATTCTTTCAGTAAGATTAACAAAATATCTTCTTCTTCTTCCATTAGGTCATTTGCAATGTAGGCAGGTCTAGGCTCTTCTCCTGGTTCGGCCAAATCTATCTTTTTTGCATTTTTAGGTCCTTCGTAGGACTCGCCCTATTTTTGTAGTTCCCTGATAGGTTGTTTGACTATGATTTTTTGGTCTTGGAGAGTATATTTCTTGTATGGGATGGAACACTCATTACATCTTTACCTTCCTCCTCAGTGGGTTCCATTTCAGTCATATATATCTCCTTTAGAGCTTTTTTTAACTCTTGATATTTCTTTCTTCATTCAACTCGTGCCATGGTTGAATTCTTGTCCTTGTATTTAGGTTTTGCTTGAGTTTCCTTTCTCATTTTTCTCAAGGTTTTTGATATTTCCTTCTCTTTGTTTAAAGAATATCTACCAGTGATTTTGTCCTTGACACAATCATGTGCATCTATCTGCATTAGGAACTGTGTTCTATTGAAGAATGATGGCATAGGTCTAGCTTTCAAGTTTCCGGTGTCTCCTTTTCTTCTATACCATTTCTTTCTTCTCGGTTTTTGGTTTGGAAAGTCAAAAAACTTTTCCTCTCCTCCTTTCATGAGTAGTTTAGCTCTCACATGTTCTTTTTCTGACCCCGAATCATCTAAGGTAGCTGAATGTTCTTCTAACTCATCCGTTGCATCATAGTAGAGGTCTGAAAAGACTTGTTGAGCTTTTATCAAGTCCTTGAATTCATGAATTTTGTCTTCAATGTGAAGGGTGAGATCATTTGTATGGGAATTATGTCATAGCCGTCCTCATTGCAAAATTGAGTAGGCATAGACTTATTTACACATACATCCATTGTCGCTAAAAGTTGAGTCCACTCAAATGGTTCAAACAAATGCCTTGGAAAGGGTTCAAGTACACAGGCTTCATATGTGCAATCCCTTTCTAAAATACATTCCTCTCGTTTTAAGCTCCCATTTTTTGAGGCTCAGCACATCCAAATAGGTGTGTCCTTGTTCAACCAAGATAGAACCTTAGTTTCAGCCGAAGAGACTGAATCGAATTCTTGTATGGGTGTTTTCATGACATCTCTATAAGTGTGATCTTTAAGATTAACCCTTGTTATTGATCCCACTTGCTTCAAGTACAGATAATTGTTCCCCCAATATTGGATGAGTTGTACCTGTCGCATGAAAGGTCTTCCCAAGATGATTTCGTAATTGAGTTTCTTTCCAAAGTCTACTATGGCAAAAGTGTGTTGATACTCAATGCGACAGGAATTAACTATCACTTTTTCAAGTAGTTCCAAGGGTCTTTCAATGTGTCCATCAGCCAATTGCAATTTCATTTGAGTTTGTCTAATGGTTGGTTGTCCCCAGTATTCCTATACTGCTTTCGTAGCTATGGCTATGCCTGTCCCACTATCCAGTATTGCCATGGTTTCTATGTCATTATATCTGACTGGAAGGGTTGTGTTTCCTTCTTCCCCTTCGTATTATTCTCCAACTTTGTTCATTGGAACAGATCGAATCTCTTTGTTATCCATTTCGTGTTTTAATTTTCCCAAATTTTTTGCGATTAGCCCTATTATGCCCACCTTCTTCAAAGTTTTTTGTTGATCATTCCATAAATATGGTCTGATTTTTAACAGTTGTCCTAAAGTAAGAGTGCATTGGATGGGTGTAGACATGATTGAATGGATGTTGTCTACTTCTAGGGTCTGTTCCGCTCTTTTTACTTGAGTGGTTTTACACACTATGGATCCATCTTCATTATCTCCCAAGTAAGAGGGTAATGTTTTCAAAGTCAATGGTTTAGACATTCCTGAATTTTCAGATCCGCAATCCCCATACAAGGACTATACATCCATGTCCATATCAGGAGGTAAGTTGTCAAACCAAACTTCCTCTTTAGGAGGTGACTTCAAAGTTAGGTTCCCATCATTAATCTCTCTAACTTTTTCCCATAAGTGTCTTGTCCAGTCGTCTTCTACGAATGGAATTCCATCTGAGGAATCTATGAGATCTCCAACCTGCCAATACCACGATCGGGATGGGATCCTTGACAGGTCTCTAGGTCTGATAAATATCAGAGACTTTAAACAAGAAAAATCCAAGGAATAGACCTTTACCATTGACAATGGCTTGGGTCTATAGCCTTAGAAGAAGACCTAGTCCTGTCTCGCAGCGAAAATGGGACAACGTATGAAAAGTCCAAGAAACTATTTCGGCCCTATAACTGTCCCAATTGGCTAAGGTATCCTCAACCAACGCTTTTTCCCCCCTAACAGATGTGAGGGCACAGCCGCTAGTGGACTCCTCTTCCAAGTGAAAATTTTTTCTAAATGTTTTAGTGTGTAGGGATGGATAGTTACCTGACTAATCAGGTCCATCCATCCATGATTGACAACCTTAGTCAATCCCCACTTGCCACCCCGCACTCACACAAGATTTATTTATCTTATTATCACATTGTTTTAACATTTAAAATAATGGTTTCTTTTAACGTTCCATCACAGTAATTCCTTGAAGACAGCATTGAAAGCATTCGTTTAGAAAACAGACATCTTTAAACTTAAGACAGGGTACTGTCAATCAAAACATTGTCCATAATAACCATGACCAGTACTCTTCTTGTCTCAAGACCACCTAAGGGTGAAAAACGGCATCCATTCCTTATTCAAATCCGGAGTAGATAAACCCCCACCCAAGGTTCCGGGTGCCCATACACCAAACCAGTTGCCCATACAACCGGGCGGCTCCCCTAGGATAAAAAACGGTATCCTAATTTATGTAGAAACGTCATCAAGACATGACACGGAGTAGAAACTCATCGTTCATGGGGGTTACCGACTTATCCGTGGCTAGAAAGCCAATCATTATCATCAATTTATACTAAGGAGTTGGAGGTGTCTTGAGACAAGCTCTCTTAAGGATGATCAATCATATCTTTCCTATTTCAACCAGTTTTAACCCAAACAATTCTTTCCTACATTATAAACAAATGCATGTTGGAAGTTACCTTCCGTTTCAGGCAGTTTATCCTTCCTAACTAGTTTACGTATGCAATGCTAACTTAAAAATGAACTTGTAAAAGATTTTAAGTGAACAAAATAGAAATCCACCTAGGACTGCTCGGCCATCTGCTGCTGGGTTGGAGCCTGCAAACTTTCCTCAGTCGGCCTATGGCTAGGCCCAGCCTCATGGTCATTAAAGGCTTTGTTTCGCTTGTTGCTAACATCCTCTTCCTCAGTAAGAGGATTTTCCCTCGTTCTCTTTGGAGCCATGTCGGCAGCCTTATAAAAAGACTTAATCCATTAGAAGTTCAATTGAATAATCTTCTTTTTCCTTGTTTACCCAAAAATAAGGACTTTTGGAGTAAGTAGGTATCTTTAATAGTCAATTTGATGAGATATTCCTCCTGTAACTTATTTATGTTGTAAGTAATTTCCCATAATTACCATTTAATTTGGGAAGTCCTTTAATTAGGTTTCTCCTTAGTCTATCTTCCATTTTAACCTTAGTAAATTATAAATTTCTATCCGCTAATGGGTTACTCTCCCTAAATTGTAATTGAATATGTTCTATCTTTAGTAATTTTCATAAATTTGATTAATAACCTTTTCCTCCTATACTTATGGTCTAAATTAGGTAAAATTTTAGTGATAGTAATTTATTATACCATCCATTTATGCTGAGGTAATTTTCCCACCCTTCAATAGTGATGTTGGATCTCAAGTGTTTATTTGGTAATTAGATAAATTCGTTTACTAATTTCCCTTGTCTATTTTATACGCAAAATCGGTTACTTTTATTGAAGATAAATACCTAAAATATTTATCTCAGGTTCGGGTATTTATCATGGATTTCCCAAGGTGTGTTCTACCTCTGATAATTATATCAAAGGTTTTTGGATTAATTTACTATATTCCCCCTGTTATTTTTTCCTAAAAAGAATGTAATTTTACTGATAATAGGTAAACTGATTATCTGAGGGTAACATAATTATCACGAGTTGCCTAAGGTATAGTTAACCTTTGATAAATAAATCAAGACATTTTGAATCAATTTGATAATTTCCCCCTTTTAATTTGTCCTAAAAACAGACTAATTTTGATAAAGTAATTAGGTAAATTAATTATCTGAGCTTTCCATAATTATCACGGGTTCCCTAACATATAATTAACCGTTGATAAATAACTCAAGTCATTTTGAATCTAATTGCTAACTTTCCCTATTTAATTTGTTCGTAAAACAGAGTATTTTTGCTAAACTAATGAGGTAAAATTAATTATCTGAGCTTGGCCTAATTATCATAGGTTTCCTAACATATAATTAACCTCTGATAACTAACTCAATTCAATTTGAATCCATTTGCTAATTTCCCCTATTTAATTTGTCCTAAACACATAGTATTTCTGTTAAAGTAATTAGATAAATTATAAATCTGAGCTTCACATAATTATCACAATTTTCGTAACATATGATTAACCTCTGATAAATAACTCAAGTTATTTTGAATCTAATTGCTAGTTTTCCCTATTTAATTTGTCCTGAAAACAGAGTATTTCTGCTAAAGTAATTAGATAAATTAATTATGTGAGCTTGACCTAATTATCACAGGTTTTATTTCATGTAGTTAACCTCTGATAGATAACTCAAATCAATTTGAATCCATTTGCTAGTTTCTCATATTTAATTTGTCTTAAAAACAGAGTATTTCTGCTAAAGTAATTAGATAAACTAATTATCTGAGCTTCACCTAATTATCATAGGTTTCCTAACATGTAATTAACCTCTGATAAATAACTCAATGTAATCTGAATCCATTTGCTAATTTCTCCTATTTAATTTGTCCTGAAAACAGAGTATTTCTGCTAAAGTAATTAGATAAATTAATTATGTGAGCTTCACCTAATTATCACAGGTTATATTCAATGTAGTTAACCTCTGATAAATAACTCAAATCAATTTGAATCCATTTGCTAGTTTCCCATATTTAATTTGTCTTAAAAACAAAGTATTTCTGCTAAAGTAATTAGATAAATTTATTATCTGAGCTTCACCTAATTATCACAGGTTTCCTAACATGTAATTAACCTTTGATAAATAACTCAATGTAATTTGAATCCATTTGCTAATTTCTCTTATTTAATTTGTCCTAAAAACAGAGTATTTTTGCTAAAGTAATTAGATAAATTAATTATCTGAGCTTGACCTAATTATCACGGGTTTTCTAACATGTAATTAACCTTTGATAAATAACTCAAGTTATTTTGAATCTTGTTGCTAATTTCTCCTATTGAATTTGTCCTAAAAACAGCGTATTATTGCTAAAGTAATTAGATAAATTAATTATCTGAGCTTCACCTATTATTACACGTTTCATTACATGTACTTAACCTCTGATAAATAACTCAAATCAATTTGAATCCATTTGCAAATTTCCCATATTTGATTTGTCTTAAAAACAGAGTATCTCTTCTAAAGTAATTAGATAAATTAATTATCTGAGCTTCACCTAACTATCATAGGTTCCCTAACATGTAATGAATCTCTGATAAATAACTCAATCTAATTTGAATTAATTTGCTAGTTTCCCCTATTTAATTTGTCCTAAAAACAAAATATTTCTGCTAAAGTAATTAGATAAATTAATTATCTGAGCTTGACATAATTATCACCGGTTCCCTAACATATAATTAACCACTAATAAATAACTCAAAGCATTTTGATTCAATTTACTAATTTGTCCTAAAAACAGAGTATTTCTGCGAAAGTTATTAGGTAAATTAATGATCTGAGCTTGACATAATTATCACGGGTTCCCTAACATATAATTAACCACTAACAAATAACTCAAAGCATTTTGAATCAATTTGATTATTTCCCCCTTTAATTTTCTCAAAAAAACAGTGTAATTCTATCTAATTAATTAGGAAAATTACTCAAAAAATTATAGAAAAAATTATAGGAAAATTATCTCAACTTAATCTAAGCTTAATTAATATATTTTCCATTAATTTATGGTTAATTTAGCTAATTTCAACCCTAATATGATGGGATAATTAATTAGCTTAACATTTTCAAGATTAATTACAACAATCAGTAGAGAATATTTAATTAAGAGAGGATTTACGAGCATACATAGGCCTAATCTTTAATTTATTAAGAAAATAGATTAATCTATCGTTGCTAATTAAGAAGGATTAGGCTAATTACCATTTAAGTTAATCAACTAGAGCTTAATCTCTAGTGATTTCTGCGTAATGGTCTCTCTAGATGAGAGAGAGTGTGTCAAGGCTCCGAGTCTGTCGAATTGTGAAGCAAGGGGTCCTATTTATAGTTTTCTGGCACTCACAAGCTCTTCACAGGCTGGAAAAAGCAATTGCTTGCAGCTCAAGCAGTCCCCAGGCTGAAGATGGCACCCCTTGCTGCTATTTGAGTCCCTAGCAGGTTCATCATACCTCCACACTGCCCCCTTAGCTTCCAGAATTGATTTTGACTATTTTCACTGACTTTTAATGATGAAAATGGGAAATATCAGTAAATTCTAGAACCTTAGGATAAGAAAGTCTTTGATAATAATAATTATTGAAACCATCCAATTTTACTTAACTAATAGAATTTCTAGTGTAACCTTTCAGAGCCCGTAACTCTTCCGGATTTTATCGGAATCTGATTCCAAAAATTTCTAGCCTGGGGTTTGTTGTGCTTAAGATTTCAAAAATACCAATATTTTCCACGTTCGGATAATTCTACATTGCTTTTTCAATAATCATATCAGCTGAACTAACCTTTATATAATCTTTAAGGTTTCAGAAACTGGAAACCTTACAGTCACGCCAACTTAAGAATTTGAGATTCCCTCATCTCAACCGAAATTGGGAAAATCTTTGAGAAGAGAAATTCATCCTCCCAAGTGGCATCTTCGAAGGGATAACCTTTCCACTTTTCCAAATGTTACTGATTACTGTAAGAGTTCTTTCTAGTTTGTGGTTGGAGTTGCTTGCTAGTCAATTTTTCCTCAAGAAACTCTTAGTGTTGAGCCCATCTTAAAAACCTTTACAAACCATTTGTATCATCTCAAAAACTTGGTTGAATCAATTTCATAACAGATCCATATATCCACCTTGTCAACATGAGCACGCTCGGTCTAACTGACCATTCAGAGCTATCAGCTTTCGACAAGTATCATGTATTTCATCTTTTCCATGTTACCATATACATGTGGTAGTGATGTGTGTGAACACACTAGGACCGCCGAGGCATTTTTTCCCTCTTTAGGAGGTTTTTTTTCCCTGTGCATTGTATATACGCCCATCACTCTAAGGCTATTGATCTTTCCATTGCACACTAAGTTATACACCCTCTATTGTGTGCCTTGAGCTTCCTTCGTCTTCTCCAAGCTGTGTGTGTTTCTCTGCAACCCTAATTCCAACAATTGCTATCAGAGCAAGTTGCATCCTCCCGGGCTTAGTCGCCAGCTGCTCCAGTACACACCTGCTCACTTTCTCTGGTTTCAGTGAGCTTTGGTGAGCGTTCGCAGCTCGACAAATACTTCGGGAAGACTTGTAGAGGTCGGTCTGCTCAGATTTTTTATTTGGGCTCATTTCAGCCTCTGTTTCCACTACAAGCAGGTTTGCACAGGCAATTTCGTCATTTTGTGCAGAATTTCTGTCAATGCTATTTTTTGCATAACAGGTGTCTTACAGTCTTCTACGGTTTGTGCTATATAGCACGTGTTGTTCCCGTTTCGTTTCTCCTATTTTCGGGCAGATTTCACATCAGGTGCAGTATTTACCATGGCTGACAACAACACAAATGTGTTCAAGATGTTTGCTGCTGAAGACAGGTTGGATGGGGACAATTACCCTATGTGGGCTTATATGATGCAACATGTTCTTGTGTCAAAGGGCGTCTGGAACATTGTGTAGGGCGTTGATGTACGTCCTGGTTCTGAGGATGTAGGCGATGTTGAGGATGTTGCAGGTCTTGCTGCAAGGATTGCTGTTAATTGTTAGAGTTGTTTTGCCTACGGCAGAACAAGCTCGTTGAGATGTTAAGGATGCGCAAGCTCATGCATTGATTGCGTTGTCTATGAAGCGCACCATTGTTCCTCACATCCGTTCAGCAAAATCTACAAAAGAGGCTTGGGATATTTTGGTTGGTCTTTATGCAAGTCGCAATGAGGCTAAAATTGCTTTGCTGCGTAAAGAGCTGGAGTCGAAGATTATGCATGAGGAAGATGATATGGACACTTTCCTTGCTAGTATCAAGGATATCAATGAGCAGCTTATTTCTGCAGGTGAAGTCATTTCAGACAGTTCCCTTGTGCAGACTGTTCTTGATGCCTTACTAGATGCTTACCAGACCTTTGCTAGTACTTGGAGACTTATGACCCAAGGAAATCCAGAAGTTTTCAAGTTTGATGCATTATGCACATTGCTGTTGCAAGAGTCACTTTCCAGAAAAAATAGGACTAGGCAGCGTGCAGTTGAACAGGATTTTATTGCTTCTCAAAGAAAGGGTGGTAACAGCAATCCAACCACTTCTTATGGTTCTACTATGAGTGGCAAAAATATTGTTCCTAATGCTTCTGCTGGCAACACTTCGTCTGGCAATTCTGGTGATAAGGGAAAAAAGAAGATGCGTTTCCATTATTGTAAAGCTAATGATCACTTGATCAAGCAGTGTCCTAAGTTGAAGGCAAAAGAGGCTAAGAAGAAAGAGGGTGGTTCCACTGCAAATGCTGGTTCCACTACAAATGCAGCCATTGTTGAGTCTTCTCTAAAAGGAGACTGTAATGCTGATGTTGATGAAGAATGGGCTTTTAGTGCAGAGTGCACTTACAATCCTGTTATCCATGATGCATGCTTATCAGTTGCTACAGATTCACATGTGTGGTATTTCGACAGTGGTGCTACAAAGCACATTACCTCACATCGTGAATTGTTTACCTCTCTTAAGTCTGTCCCTCATCGGAATTCAGTCACTTGTGCCAACAATGCCTCTTATCTAGTTCAAGGAGTTGGGAAGATTGTGCTTACTGCTGCAAACGGAAATTCCTTCACACTTGTTGATGCACTTTATGTACCTGGGGTCAAGAAGAATCTCTTGTCTGTATCCGCAATTGCTAGACTTGGACTTGTAGTCAAATTTGTGGATGAAAGATGTACAGTTCATGATCTCAGTTTTGGTGATGAAATTGTTGCATCTAGCCTTTTGTGCCGTGGGCTGTATAATCTCACTTTGTATGACAAGTGTGGAAAATTTTTTGCAAATGTTGTTGCAGATTCAAGGGATATTTCAGATGCAAAACTTTGGCATGCACGTTTTGGTCATCTGAATTTTGCCCGTTTGCTGCGTTTGCAGAAATCTAATATGGTTGCTTCTTTGCCACCTCTTGAAGCACCTGTCAAACATGTTTGTGAAGGTTGTATTTTGGGTAAGATGCAGCGTTCTAAGTTTCCAAAGGATGGTTCAGTTCGGGCCACATGCAGGTTGCAGCTTGTGCATAGTGATGTTTGTGGGCCCATGCAAACTCCGTCCTTGGGCAATTACCTGTACTTCGTGACTTTCATTGATGATTACTCCAGGCATGCATGGGTATTTCTGCTTAAAGTGAAGTCCGAAGTTTTTATGTGCTTCAAACAATTTCTGGCTATGGCTGAAAATGTCTCGAAATGTACTATGGGCACCCTCCGTTCCGATCGAGGGGGGGGTATATGTCTCATGAATTTAATGCATTTCTAGCTAGTCGTGGTATAAAACACTAATGTACAGTGCCTTATACACGTCAGCAAAATGGTGCTACTGAGAGGAAAAACAGGTTATTGACGGAAATGGCACGATGTATGGTCAAAAGTCAAGCTTTGCCGCATTCTTTTTGGCTTGAGGCCATCATGTGTGCCACTTATGTACTTAACAGGTGTCCTACGAAAGCTTTGCAGTCTATTACTCCATATGAAGCATGGCATGATAGAAAGCCTTCTATTGAGCACATGCGTGTTTTTGGTTGTTTGGCATATGCTTTGCAGTCTATTACTCCATATGAAGCATGGCATGATAGAAAGCCTTCTATTGAGCACATGCGTGTTTTTGGTTGTTTGGCATATGCTTTGGTGCCACAAGTGCAGTGCAGAAAATTGGATGATAAGGCTGTCAAATGTATTTTTGTTGGTTATAGTACTGAAAGCAAAGGTTACAGGTTGTATCATCCACCAACAAAACGTATTCTGGTTTCTCGGGATGTAGTGTTTGTGGAAGATTCTGTTCAGCCCTTGCTGTCATGTACTAGAGACGGTAATGTAAGCTCACAGGACATTTATGACACTTTGTTGCCTCTTTTCAGTGGTGGAAATACGAATGTAAGTTCCAATGAGGCAAATGTACAACCTATGGGGGTTTCTGTGAATGTTCTAGATCAGCCTACTATTGATGCAGATGTACATGATGTACTTGATGAGGAAAGGGCTGAAAATGAGTAGGCTAGAGGTATGCCAAAATGGCTGGTGCACACTTTGCGTGACAATAAATTGGGTGCACCTTTGTCTAGTCGTACTCATTCAGGCTCTCGCCATGCATCTTATGCATCAGATTGTTATGATTTGGCTGTGTCTAGCTTACATGATGTTGAGGAGCCTCTGTCTTTTGATGAAGCACAGAATTCAGAAAATTGGATGGCTACCATGCAATCAGAATATGATGCACTCATAGAAAATGACACATGGACTTTATGTGATTTGCCTCCTAGCAAAAAGGCCATTGATACGAAGTGGGTTTACAAGTTGAAACGCAAGCCGGATGGTGAGATTGATCGCCATAAGGCTCGACTTGTTGCAAAGGGTTATGCACAACAAAAAGGCATAGATTATGAAGAGACTTTTGCTCCCACTTGTCGTATGAGTACTGTGTGTTTTCTATGTGCATTGGCAGCTCATTTTGGTTGGGATGTACATCAATCAGACATTGTTACTACTTTCTTGAATGGTGACATGTTTGAGGAAGTTTATGTAACGCAGCCTTGCGGTTTTGTCATAAATGGACAAGAGGACAAAGTGTGCAAATGTAACAAGGCTTTGTATGGGTTGAAGCAATCTCCTCGTGCTTGGTATGAGAAAGTTGACACTCATTTGGTCAAACAAGGCTTTCGTAATAGTCCAATAGAAAGCATATTGTATGTAAAGAGTGAGGGTGATGTACTTCTCATTGTGGTTCTTAATGTTGATGATTTGCTAATCACTGGACCAAATGAGAGACATGATTTAAGGCTGATTTGAATGCTACTTTCAAGATGAAAGATTTGGGGCTGTTTCATCATTACTTGGGTATACAGTTTAAGCAGTGTGATGGTGGTATTGCCTTGTGTCAGAAAAGTTACATAGAGACATTACTAGGTAAGTTTCGACTTGAGGATTGCACACCTATTGCCACTCCCATGGAAACAGGTTTGAAGTTGAGTCTACATGATGCTGGCGATCCTGCTGATGTCACTCTTTATCAAACTGTTGTTGGCTGCCTCATTTATGTTGGAACGAGGGCTAGCTATGGTGGATGCCATCTCATGCAAGCCATGGCGGGAGAGGAAGCTGCAGCAAGAGAGTATACAACAAGGAGAGAGCAGTTCGACACAGCTTTGAAAAACTCACGCTATTGTTCTTGGGTATCTATTTCTTGTGAAAACCCTTACAATATAAAGAAAAAGTGCCATGCAAAACTATACTTTAACTGGACTTTCTGCATGCTTTTAAGAGGCTTTCCCATGGGCTGGCCGACAAGGGCTTGGACCCAACAATCCCCCCCTCAAGCCCGAACTGGACAGACCCTCTCATGATACCTCGAGTTTTTGGTATACTCGGCAACCGGGAGTTTTAGGTTCTCTCACAACCAAGGATTTTTGGATTTTTGGTTTATCCATAACCTGGTGCTAGATCAGTAACCCCCCCTTGAACAGATAGGGTGTAGGTCAAAACATTAGCTACCAAAAGTGGAGTTTTTGGTTTACTGCCAAACCTTGGGTTTATGGTGTACCCAGTAACCTCATGAGAAGTGCAACAATGGGCTGAGAACTAACAAAACATTGGGAGGTCTTACCACTTATCTTTGTGGCAGTGTCTATATCCCGTACAAATTTTGATATGATGAAAGCTGACAAGCATGACAATAACTGACAATGTAAAAGAAAAATCTTTGACTGGAAATTTTATGATGGTTTTCATAGTAGACAAAAGAGGACAGCTCTATGACACCAAAAGTGACAAAAAATAGATTTGAAAACTTGTACTGTAGTCTCGAAGAAGATCTGGATATTCAACATCTTTTGATGTACCTCTTGGTTCTCAAAGAAAACTGTTGGCTTATGGACATTTTGCATCTTTCTTAAATCAACATTTCTTGGATCAACCTCCATGGAGTGATTTTTTGTCCTTGACCACTTCCCAAGATTGATGAATAACTAATCAATGATTTTGGGGAAGACATAGAAAGAATCTTTGTGAGGCTTCCAGATCCGAAGTGTACCCAAAGCATCTTGAACAGCCTCACCCACAACAATAAGAGCAGTGCCTACAAGCAACATGCTCTCTACCCGCTTTACTCCAAGCATCTTAAGCCCTTGCAAATAGTCGAGGGTGTGAATCCCTGTTGCATAAGGGTTAATTTGAGGTTCTTGCATAAGGGTTAATTTGAGGTTGGCCACTTACTAAAGCAGGAAATAACGAAATCAAACGATCTCTGTATTCCAGAGATGGCGCAAAACCAGCAGGACGACGCAGAGCGATGCTCAGGGCGGGCCGTACAGGCCGAATTGGGGTGATTGTCTGGTGCCGAGAGTTGTGGTTTAGTCCTGGGCGAAGCTGATGATGGTAGCTATGATTAGATCCATGCAGGTTGAGGTCAACGAGCTCCCTATCCTTTCAACAAGCGACAGGTCCTGCAGCGTGCACTTCTTTGTCTTCTTCTCTGCGGATATGGCAGCAGACAAGGAAAGCTATGTGATGCTCTTGAAATAGTCAAAGCCCACCTGTAGCCACCAAAATCGACAACTTCTTGAGATGCAGCAGAAAACGGACCCCGCCTGAGAGCTTGAACTGCCTGAGAGCCTGAAGCTCTGATACCAGTTGTTGGAATGAGGGCTAGCTATGGTGGATGCCATCTCATGCAAGCCATGGCGGGAGAGGAAGCTGTAGCAAGAGAGTATACGACAAGGAGAGAGCAGTTCGACACAGCTTGGAAAAACTCACGCTATTGTTCTTGTGTATCTATTTCTTGTGAAAACCCTTACAATATAAAGAAAAAGTGCCATGCAAAACTATACTTTAACTGGACTGTCTGCATGCTTTTAAGAGGCTTTCCCACGGGCTGGCCGACAAGGGCTTGGACCCAACAATTTATGTATGCAACACGAGGCCAGATATTCAGTTTGCAGTCTCACAAGTCAGCAGATTTATGCATAGCCCAGGGTCTAAGCATTGGCAGGCTGTCAAGAGGATTTTCCGCTACCTTAGTGGCACTTTACATCTTGGCTTGTTTTATCCCAAGGGGGGATCATTGCCGCCAGACTTACATGCTTTTTCGGACTCAGATTGGGCTGGTTGTTTTGACACACGAGTGCCCACAAGTGGTTTTTGTTTCATGCTTGGCAGTTCATGTATATCATGGTTGAGCAAGAAGCAACCTACTGTGTCCACTTCGAGTTGTGAGGCTGAGTACAGGGCAGTCTTCACAGCTACGGTTGAGTGTGTATGGCTTAGACGCCTTATGGATGATTTGGGTGTTGGCTTATGTGCCAACACATGACAACCTTACAGATCTTTTCACAAAGGCATTGTCTCGTGAGAAGCTTGAAGCTTTCCGCAAAGCTTTGGGCTTACTCCCCTTTGGGAATTGATCTTGTCCTCAGGGCATGGCACTTCCCTTTACTCATGTGCCAGCTCTCGTTCACCGCATCACTCGAGGGGGGATTTGTTACCATATACATGTGGTAGTGATATGTGTGAACACACTAGGACCGCCGGGGCATTTTTTCCCTCTTTAGGAGGTTTTTTCCCCCGTGCATTGTATATACGCCCATCACTCTAGGGCTATCGATCTTTCCATTGCACACTAAGTTATACACTCTCTATTGTGTGCCTTGAGCTTCCTTCTTCTTCTCCAAGCTGTGTGTGTTTCTCTGCAACCCTAATTCCAACATGCCAATTTGAATGCGCTGGACGTGTTCTTGACATTCTGAGCAATCTGCGTTCGGCACAAGCTTCCACCATTGCACCAGAGGCACCTCCTTTGTGCTCTAACCTGGTTGACCAACAAAATGTAAAAGGTTTTAAAGAAGTATCATACCAAGAGTTCTTTCTGGCTTCCTATTAGTCTCGTACCTTAATATTTTCATATCTGGGTCATTTTCCCAGGTAGGTTACCGTGTGCACAAGAATGTGAGTTGGTTTCTTGATAACTACCTTATTTCTAAGATTCGAATTTTTCCTTCCTAACGAGAACCTCTTTATCATTTGCTAGATCTACCCTTAATTTCTTGATTGAATACTAACTTAACTTTAGATTCATTAAATAATTTTGGAAAAGAAAATCGTGTATATCATTATATAAGTAACTCAAAGTTTTACATTATCGACTTATAGTGGTTTACAAAACTGCCTATTGTTGTTGAGCTCTAGATCAGCTCTAGATCTCTCGGATTTCTTCTCTTGAAATAGTTTCTGGTCCTTGGCCCAATATCCAATCCCTTATGGAGTATCCTTGGTATTTGGTTTGTTCCAGCTCCTCAGGAGTCATCATAACAAAGTTATTACTATAACAATCCCTAAGCAGGTAGGTTGGTAGATCTGCTGAACCCTTTTCTTTGATTTTGAAGATATAAATGATCTTCATGTATGTTAGTTGTCTTGATTTGGCATGAGAAGTCCATAGAAGATCAACAATAGACTCCGATCCTAGGAGTATCCGTACTAATCCGTTTCTAAGGCTTCAAATGAACTTGATCGTATCGCTTGAATTCTAAAGTTGGTGGTCCTTCTTTTGCTGCCATATCTGAAATTATGGTATTTACTTCTAACCCCCATTTGTCTATCACGTCCGAGTTTTCAACTTGTAAATACTGAGTTCCGTTGTACATTTTTCCTTGTTTGTTTGCCATGATTTCCTCTTCAAACTCAATACCATGGTCATCAATGCGAATAGCATACTCTTCATTAGGATCCATGTAAACTTGAGCTCCATGGCGATTAATCTTATAAAAAGAGAGTATATGCTTATAACACACTGTCATTCCGGTTTTTGAATGAGTCAAATAGGAAGACATTTGAGATGTTGATTTTGAAAAAGTGTCTGAGACTTCTTCAAAGATAGTGTCCAGGTGTTCACCTTGATTAACACTCTCTTTGGTGGATACTCTACTAGAGGTCTCTCCAAATAAGCCTTGGTTCCCTAGTATACGACCATATCTAAGGTTCATATATACTTGTGAAGCCCTGGATAGAGTACTTACCGTCGATTGACTTCTTGTTAATTTCTTCCACTTGACTTGATTGCAACTTCTGTCAATCTTTCAATTCCTTGTCGGCAACCTGATTCCTGCATCAATTTTGATCAAGTTAGCTATTCTTTCACAAAGACTATATAGTTTTTGCTAACTATTGTGACTAGTCTATGTGTATCACTTCAAATTGAGCTAAGTGAGTCAATAGTTGAGACTTTCCAATTCCACTTTTGCAAAAATCCGAAGGACTAATCTGCAACCTGGAAACTGAGTGAACATGTACCAATTTGGATCCGATTGAACCCAAAATTTCTCGGTGGCCTTGTATTATGTTGGTTCAACACTGTACAAGTTCAAAAGTAAAAAATGGTGTCTCTATGTAGCAGTAGTAAATAATCGTGATTATTTACTTTTCTCAAAATTTTGCACTTTTTGGCTTGATTTGCAAAGTATACCACTTGTTAAGGTCTCTAGACAAGTTTCACTAAGTTTGGACAAAATTTGTTCAAGTTATTAAACCGTTTCGTGTCCGCAGACTCGGTTTTCAAGAATCTAGCTTAAGTCTCACTTTTGTGATCCAAATTTCATCAAAATTGATTTGTGTGGTCTACTTGATATGCTTGACCTTATGGTATACTCAAATGTGCAAGAATATCAAATTTTGTAGCAGATGTAAATAATCGTGATTATTTACTCCAATAATTGTTTTGCAAATTTTTGACACAATCTTGACATAGATCTGTTAAGCAGCTTAACTTAAGCTCCCTAGCCAAATTTCATTAAGTTTGGATAATTTTTTGTTCAGATGGTCATCACTAGTTCTGTATCTGCAGACTGACTTTGTAAATTTGGCCACAATTTTCAATCCAATATTCCAAATCTTACCAAATTTGATTTGTGGACTTAATACAACATGCTAAAACTAGTGGTATGCTAACTTGGTCAAAAAAGTTAAAAAATGGGATAGTTGTAAATAATCGTGATTATTTGTTTCTGATAAATTTTTGCATCTTTTTGGTCAAGTGAGCATGTACACATGTCTATCACATCAATATAAGCCTATGAATCAAGTTTCATTGAGTTTGAACAAAAAATTTCCCAATTACATTCAAGTTCCCAAATGTCAGTACAGACTTTAGTTTTTACCCAGTTTTTGGTCAATTTGGTGATCCAATTTCTATGGTCCTTACAATTAAAGTTGTTTGTACACATGCATAGAGTATCTGATATCAACCTCGGTCGGTTTTGAGCTGAAAGTAAATAATCACGATTATTTACTTTAAGCCTAGAATGAACACTTTTTTGAACTTTTTCACTGGACAGTCTTTTCATGAGCTATTTGAAGCCTCTGAGTCAATTCAAAACTTAATTTGGCCTAAAATATTAAGAAAAAAGTAAATAAGCTAAGTTTTTACAAACTCTTGAAATTTTTACCTCAATGTGTCCTTGAGCTTATCCACTGGTTCATACAACTTTTAAACATACTCTCCAGTTGGATTGAGTGGTTGGCAGTATTTTGGTGTTATTTCTAGCCGTAGACCTGAAATTCTGCAATTTCACATAACAACTCTCAATTGATTCTTTTGGAGACTGAGCAACAACAATTTAGGAATCTAGGGAAAAATGCACAAAAATGGGACAATTTTGCTTACCTCTATTTCTAAGAACATCTAAAGTCTGGTTGAGGATGCACATCATTCTTGTCTGAAATGTACAAACTACTAAACAAGTGCTATTTAGGAAGCTCTAAGTTTTGTCTTGGAGCCCAATGCTTGTGGCACATGTTACATGTAGGTTGTCCTTACAAGAAGGTGTAAAAGATGTATGGTCATGAGGCAAATACTTGATGCTAATACTCTAAGAGTGGTGCAGATCCTCTCCTTGAAAAGTATAGTGAGATTTTGAAAGTATGCGTTTCCAGAGACAATGATCATATCAAAAGTGTTTGTGAGACTGAATATCTTGGTTGAGGGTGTGTGCCATCTATAGCATGTGCCTGTTGTAATTGTGCAAGCAAGCATATATGGTGACAATAAATTAGAAGATACAATGGTTAGCTTGCATGATGGTTACATATCTTCACCAGTGACCAACAACTCCATCAAGGACAAAAGTCTTGTCAGAAGATGTTAGGACTAAAAGTTTAGATCAAGCATCTTTGAAAATGCTTACAAACAAAATGGGAGGTCCAAATTGTGTTGACATAAATATAGAAAAGAAGTTGCTCAATTCTATGAATACTTGTAGAGATCTTGCAAGGTGACTACCTTGGAGTTTACTTACACATATTTGTATCATTACAACTTAACCTTGAGAACGTAACCAAAACCACTTCAAAGAAGCATTGAGGCTCAAACTTGAGGTAGAGGGTTGCAAACCTGTCCCAATTAAACTAGTGCTGAAACACTCACAAGAGATCAAAGAGCTATCCCACAACTAGTATTGACAAGCTCACAAAGGGGCAAAGAAGTGACCAAATCTGTAGGGCCACACTACCACCCGAGAAGGAGAGAAAATGGAGAAAGGAGAAGTCCACACTCCATCGAAAAATTCCTTCAACTATTGTCATTGTCAGCTAAGAGTCTAGCATCAGATGCTCCACCTCTAAACTCCATCCAAGGAAGTCAGATGATCAAACAAGAAATGGTTTGAGAGATAGAACTATCCCTCTCTCCTTGTCAAAGCCAACTCTAACACAGGGACTAGAACATGCTCGTGAACTTTGTTGAATATCAAATGAACAAGAGTCACTTGAGGTCGGAACTCGAACTTCCATCCTTAGAATTTATACTCGATGTGCATCTTCAAAGTCTCACAACGTAATGCATACTCTATGTACATCTTCAAAGTATGGATCTAGAACCTCAAAGAAAGATTGAAGCTAGAACTTGAGGTAGAGCAAGATGAAGGCATTGCATTATGATCCAAAGCATTGCATTACATTGCTCTTCTAGGTGCTAGCAAAAAAACGTGTGGGTGTGCTCATTGGGCGGTCTCGTGAAAAGTGAGTGAAAAGTGAGTGGTGTGCACCGTTACTTTAATAATACTTAGTTCAAGACAAAATATCACGTGAACCTCATTAAGTGAATGCACTTTAATTTGAATTTTGAAATTCAAACTTCAAATCCATCAGATTGTGACGGTGGTTCTCCCCTGCCGTCTGCTGATGTCGTTCATTGCCGTTAAGTGCTGCATTGTATTTTGCTACCAATGTTGAGCTTCATGCCAGCCTACGCGCATGGTGGCAACGATAGTAATTGCAGAGCGGTGATGGTTGTTGCTGCAGAGGTAAAGTAGAGAATTTTTGATGGGACACTAGGGATGATAAGGGAATGGATACTCCCCACTCCTGGCTCAGCAAGCGCAGGTTTGTATTTTGTTCAGTAGTGTAGGTTTGTATTCTGTCAGCAAGCGCAGACTTGTATCTTGACAAAGCCTCGAGCAAGCCTTGAGCAGCGACCCCATGCCAATATAGTTCGTGAGGAAACATCCCTGCCATTGAAGGATGGGCAAGCATGGTCGTCTGTGGTGCCCAGCTAATCACATCATCTCTCTCTTTCTCTCTGCTTCTCTCTAGAAAGCCATCAAGTGACATCGACATGAGATCCACCTGCGCATTCTAGCCATCACTCTGCCATGCATGGTGGTCGTCGAAGCTAGGCACCCACAAAAATAGTTGTTTGGATGCTCCCAAACCCAACGCCACCTCCTCCTTAGTGAAGTACACCATGCTCCTTAGCGCCATATACACCACAGATGCAAGAGACTGCATGTTAAACCACTACAGAAACTCTGTTGTGGAATAGCCATTGGCCAGTCCGGACATAGTGTAACTTAAGTGGCCTGCCTTGGGCGCGTCTACCTCCAGGCTCCAAAATATACACAATCAAACCCACCATTGCAACCAAGCTCTGCACTATCTCTAGCAATCCCAGCTGATGCATCGTGTTGACAATTGCTCCTGCATCTCTCTTCGTCCCCTTCACTATCTCAAACAGAAACTTCAGTTGTTGGCAGTCTCTTGCACGAAAGTCATTTGCACGGGACTCCATACAGTGGCATTAGTGTAGGTATGAGAGAATCAGTTACCTAGGAATATTAGAGGATCCGAAATAGAAGCGGCTGAAATAGAGGCAGAGGGAGAAAATATATGTGGTAATTGGGGTGGAGTTGAAGGGAACGAGGATCAGGCTTGCACTGCAAGAATATGGTGACTAGTGTTGCGCAATCATCTCAAGATTGCAACCACTTCTAACTGCATCTCTCTTGTCATTGAATTTCATAAAATACCTCACAAATCCAAAATTCACATCATGATTTGGCCGCATGCAGACAAGGCTTGTAGAACCCTGCATTCCATTCGCTTGTCATGATTTGGCCGCATGCAGCTGTCCCTGAGTATTGGTGCACATTTTGTAGCCAACATGGAGATAGACTCTAGCCTCATGCTCTTTATTGACTTCAGTATAAGGTGGAGGCTAAATATTTATGTCCCTTACATGCCTAGAGCATGGTGGAGGCTCTAACTTAAGTTCGAGCCTCACGCACTTACCGACTTTGGACTGCAAGATGGAGGCTCGATTTTTTACCTATAAATTTGGAGCAAGAAAAAGGCTCCAACTTAAGTTCGAGCCTCATGTCCTTGTCATATTTGGAACAAGGTAATTGCTTGAACTCAAGTTCGAGCTTCATGCCCCTTGTATATCTAGAGCATCAGCAAGAACTTAAGTTTGAGCTTGAACTCAAGTTCAAGCTTCATGCCCCTTGCATACCTAGAGCATCAGCAAGAACTAAAATTTGGTCCTCATGTCTTTACCTACTACGGGTTTAATACAAGGTAGAGGCTCAAACACTTCATTTTCCTTACATACTTAGAGCATAGCCCTAAGAGTTTGAACTTCAACCTTTCCTTAGGTATCAAAGGGACATAATGCTCAAACTTAAGTTTGAGACTCATTTCCAATACATGTTACGTAGAACATGGTGGAGGCTTGCCTTACCCCTTTAGTATCTAGATGAAGACTCAAGATTTCGGAGTCCTATGCCCCTTATCTACCTAGACCAAGGCAAAGGAGTTTTAGCCTTGTGTTGCATATGTATCTAGAACAAGGTTGATCCTTGAGTCATGCTCCGTACATACCTATAGCAAGATGGAAGCTCCTTACATACCTATAGCAAGGTCGAAGCTCAAATTATGAGTGTGTTGATCATCATGTCCTATTGGTACCTTGAACATGGTGGTACCTCTAGCCTCATGCCCCTTATGTACCCCCTTTCAATACCTAGCAAGAGATGGAAGCTGACACTAAAGAGGCATAGAATGGGGGCACATAAGAGGCATGAGGTTCAAGAACAATGCCTAGCAAGAGGTAAAAGGTTATAGTAAACATTGACCTTCTTGCCCTTTTCTATCAAAAATGGGGGCACATAAGAGGCATGAGGTTCAAGAACAATGCCTAGCAAGAGGTAAAAGGTTATAGTAAACATTGACCTTCTTGCCCTTTTCTATCAAAAATGGATATCTTAGTTTGAGCCGCATGCCCATTATATACATAAATATTCTTCGTATCTATTAGTGAGTAGTAGCACCAAGTGAGGATTGAACTTAAGTTTGAGCCCCCTATTCATGTGCTAGTGCCTCATTTTTACCTGGTGCAAAGGCTCTTCACAAACAACCATGAGTTCAAACTTAATAAAAAATACTCCAGTTTTAAATCTCAATTTTAAAAATGGGACTTGAATAATTCCCAAAATTCCTAAACATTGCTCTCTGAGAGCAATGTTCTGAAATCCACCTCAGCGTCTACTTACCCTACTCTTAGGTTCTACTGCAATGAGGTTGTGGAAAGTGTCCACAAACATTCGTTTTCTTGTTTTCTATGGTTTTCTGAGCCTTGATCTTAATACTTGTCTCGTCCATCAATCATTCTCAAAATACTAATCTAATTCTACAATCCTAAAGGTACTCAACAAGTACGATTACTTCCAAGCTACCTCTACACACCAAAAGTCGACAATCTTAAGCTATGCGATTTTAAAAAGAAAGTTTTTACTCTAGGAGATCCTAGAGGAAGTTAAAGGATAACTTCACAAGACACTCATTTTTTTCCTTAGTTTAGGTTTCTTTGATCCTCGACAACGGTGCCAAATGTGGGACGGGTGTGTAACAGCACTCCTATCTTATTGTTACAGACATAACGAGAACCACAAATAAATTGTCAATCCATGTGATAAAGCTGACTCGACTAGTGCATAGAGGGTACAAGAGGTTGTCAAACTCTTGGAAAACAAAAAACAACTTGCATCTAACTCAAGCTACACTCAAATGCCTAAAATCACCAAAGCTAATCGCTCATCGGCAAACAAATCACATCTGTTACAGCATCAAATGACATCCAACCATTACAAAACTTCTAGGACATGTATATAAGACCTAAGCACACATGGTTATGGTCTCAAATCTCACTTTAGATCAAGTGCAAAAATCACGATTATTAACAACAATGAGTTTTTGATCTAGTCGTTTTTGACCCAAAATGCATCTAAATGCTTAGCAATGATGTCTCAATACCTCGCCTATACTTAGTTTTTTATTTTCAAGCTTAAATTCCTACTAATGATAATATTAGGCCGCAGATCGACGACGCTAAAATCTATAAAATACCATGAAATGCTTACGGCAATGCGTAGAGTTCTTACCTGCGGTTGCAACGCAACAGACGCTACTGCAATGTGACAACCAGAGAGGGAGTAGGAAGCGCGAGAAGAAGATAAGTGAGCGTCGTTAGCTCACGTTGTGTTTCTATTATCCAAAACTTAATAATAAACTTTACAAAATTGACTTTTATACCTTAGCCAAGGTTTTTGGTGGTCAAAACTAATAATCTGGGAGCTCTAAATAAAGATAAGTTGTACAATCTAGAAGCTTGTAGCCCCGACTCATCAATTACAAAGTTTATCAATAGGAGTTACAATATTCTCGATTTATCAAAATAATAAATGTTTTTACAATGAGAGCTCCAAAAAATGGTATCCGAGTTAGCTTCTGATAGCAAAGCACATTGTATGTAAAGCATGAGGGTGATGTACTTCTCATTGTGGTTCTCTATGTGGATGATGTGTTGATCATTGAACTAAATGAGAGACATATTATTGAATTTAAGACTGGTTTGAATGCTACTTTCAAGATGAAATATTATGGGCTATTGCATCATAACTTGGGCATATAGTTTAAGCAGTGTGATGGTGGTATTGCCTTGTGTCAAAGAAGTTACATAGAGACATTGCTATGTAAGTTAGGACTTGAGGATTGCAAACCTATTGCTAGTCCCATGGAAATAGGTATGAAATTGAGTCCTCATAATGCTGTGATCTTGACAATGTCACTCTTTATATCAAACTGCTATTGGCCGCCTTATTTATGTACGCAACACAAGGCGAGATATTCAATTTGTAGTGTCACACGTCAACAGATTTATGCATAGACCAGGGTCCAAACATTGGCATGCTATCAAGAGGATTTTTTGCTACTTGAGTGGCACTTTACATCTTGGCTTGTTTTATCCCAAGGGGAGATCATTGCCGCCATATTTACATGCTTTTTTGGACTCAGATTGGGATGGTTGTTTTGATATGTGAGTGTCCATGAGTGGGTTTTGTTTCATGCTCGACAATTCATGCATATCATGGATAAGCAAGAAGCACTACAAGAGGTTGCGTGCTCTTGTGACGCTGTTAGCAACGGAAATACATTGGGTTTTTATAACCCCCGGCGTCGCTAAAACCGTCGCTACGAGCGTCGCTATATGCGTCGCTATAAGCGTCGCTATATAGAGACGCTCATAGCGACGGTTATAGCGACGTTTACACTGAAGACTATAGCGACGCTCATAGTGACGCTACAGAGCCATAAATAGCGACGGTTATAGCGACGCCCGAGAGAATTTTTTTTTGGTGGCAGGGCATTGAATGCCCTGCCACCCATCAACCATATTGTACTTGATTCACTTTTTAAAAAAAGTGCAAGGGTAGATAATAGACCCAAAATAGTCACCCACAAGACGCATTGTTTGCAAAATTGACAATTGTACACATCATAGGCAAAATGAATTGATTGGCGAATGTAATAATGACAATTGTACAACATCATAGGCATAAAGAATTGATTGGCAAAAGGAACTGCGGTGACAAATGTAATAATATACATGGTTCAAAAAAACGTATAAAATCCGTCTCATGATACATAAGCTATGAGAAACCCTAAACTAATGCTATCTAGCTACGGCTAAACTGACGTCGTCTAGTCAGACGTCTCATCGCGTCCAAGCGGCGTATCTGTCGGATTCTGCAAAAAAAGACAATAAGACAGCTTTCAGTAAGTATAAACATATAACGACATTTATAAAACAATACAAAAAATAAAAAAGAGTAAACCCTAATACTAACCATGCCGCCGCGAGAACTGAGAATGTCCATCAGGGCGTTTAAGCCCTTCCTGCCTGCGTACTCGCGCTCGTACGGTGTGGGATCACGTCCTGTCATCGACCACTATCAAAACATACAAAGATTTCATTATGTTAGAATTAAAAAACTCATAAACCCTAAACTATCGAACATAAAGAGCAATGTGAAAACACTTACAAAGTCGGCCTCAAATGATGCCCATCCACCGCTCCCCAAGTGGTGCGAGCTCCCTGCCTCTACTCGCGCTCTGGCTGCATCCTTTTGTTGCTTCCACTTGTCGAGATTCTCGCGCGCTGCTTTCTTCGCATTCTTCCAATCTTCTTTGGCCAGCCAATCTGGCCTGTTTCACCCATTCTTGATTGCTTTTTGCACTTCGGAACGCTTGTGTTTACAGTATTCGCGCATTCGAATCTTCATCAGGTCTTCATTGAAGCGCTGATCCCGTGTTGGAACGGGAAACTCATCATGAAGTATGCTGATGACTCTGTTTTTTAAATCACTTGGTACTTCACTCCATTTGTTTAGTATGTAGTGCCTAAACAGCTGAGAGCAAAGACCACGCATGCGTAAGATAACCTTCTTACCGTCATCATCCATGATGATGCTGCCACTGAAGTCGATGGAGTAAGACAAGCCCTCTAGCCAGTGACGCGTGAACCTGGGTGTCCCGGCAGGGGTCTCTAGCAGCGTGTCGATGGGGGTACGGACGTCAGGTGTCTCCACCGGCGTCAGGGCCCCGAAGCGAGGAGTGTCGAGTGGGGTGGCTCCTGGCGGAGTAGGTAGAGGTGTGTAGCTTCTAGGAATAGTCAGCCGTGCAAAACCTGGCGTAGATGGCGATGCTGTGGCTGGTGTGGGGGCGGGCAAAGAAGGGGAGGATAAAGAGCCTCGTCGAACACGAGGCGGTGTGGAGGCATCGGTGGCGGAATCCCCACAATAACCGCCACCGCCACCACTAGAGCGCCGGTGTCTAGACGAGTGTGAAGCTCGTCTCGTCGACGCCGAAGCTTCGGAGCGCGCCGAATGCTCCGAAAGAGAGGGAGATGCGGATGGAGTAGGAACGCGCGATGATGCGCCAGAGCGATGACGCTCCACGTACCACTATCTCTGCTACGGTGACAAAGAAGAAAGAAACTCCTCATCATCCATACTTGCATTCAACACACGAATATTTAAACTTAATATTGAATGAATAGAGTAGACAATGACGCAAAGACCATTAAATACAATGACGTAATGACGCATATAAATACAATGACGCAATGAATTGAGTGATAGAAGAGGCAAGTCGAAAACTCAGAATTTTCAATCAAAAGATGTGAGCACGAGTAGAAAAGAGCGTTATACACCATGGAAGGTACTTAGAGAGCCAGAGCTTTTACAACATGGAGCAAAATTGTTCGAAAGTGTCTCTTAGGTCAGTCCATTTCTTAGTAGAATCCACCTCAAGAAAACCAGACTCTCCTCTACGCACAGTAGCGTTGCGACCCTCCATGATTATCTTGAACCATTGCACGTCGAACAAGTCGACAAAAAATCCTCTGTAATCGATCCTCAAAATCTCTTGCAGCGTGCCGAAGTAAGTGAGTTCCGCCACCACAGGATCTGCATCAGAGAAACGTCGTCGACTAGACTGTTCAAATTTTGCCATGATTCCACAATCTTGAGTAAAACGCTTTTTGTCGATTCGTTCCACCCTAAAATGTCGACCTTTACACCATGCTGCTGTGTATGACTTATACTACAACGAACAAAGATTATGAGTGGCCGTTCAAACGTTTATAAATAAAGTCACTTGCTAGTCGTACATTGCAAACTTACCTTGGTCGCGCAACCCCGAGAGTACTCCCACTCTTCCTCAGTCACTTCGTCACCGCATTGTTGTGCGCTTTTCAATTGGTTGTGCAACCATCTTAAGCTCATGAAGGTTGGTAGGCTCTCCAGAACCGCTGGATAGTGCATCGGTGGTCGTCTTCCCCGTCTCCACTCAATTCGTGCCCTTTGTCGCTCTTGCTTTGCATCCTCATATTGTGAAATCCACTTTTGCATCACTGGATTGTGAAGCATGCAAAATCGGTTGATTTTAGCCTCTAGATCTTCCGTCATCTTCTTCTCAACACCGAGATTGCACATGACAATCCCAGATATGCGCTCATCATCTATGGTTCGCCATAGCGTGTCCCGGGCTTTATCAAATCCGTCTAGCCACTCTCCAATGTACACTAGGGACTCTGATACCAACCAACCTTCTGCCATGCTACCCTCCAGACGTGCCTTTTGACGCACATATCCCTTAAGCGTTTTCATGAAACGTTCTAAGAAGAACATCCATCTGGAATGAACTGTGCCAGCTATTTCCACCTCATCAACTATGTGAACAAGAAGATGCACCTGAATGGTTAGCATTGTAGTAGGAAAATGTTTCTCAAACATGCACACAAGCTCCGCAGCATTTAGTTTGGCGAATGGTATGGAGTCTACGTTGATCTCCTTTTGTGAGATCCATTGCACCAGCTTTGCAAGTTTGTAGATTGTGTTACGGATGTCGAGAGAAAAACATCCCTCAATGGCAACCGGTAAAATAAACTGTAAAGTATGTGCAGCAATGATATTAAAGTCCACATTTTATGCAATGATATTAAAGTCCACTATGAATGTACCTGACACATTTTATGCCAATCGTGTGACTTCAAACCGGTAAGCTTTCCTTCTTTAGTAAAACACGTTCGGAGCGAGTGCATTACGCCAGTGGGGGTCCGCAAAGATCGAATGGTCTCTTTTACTTTGCGTTCTTGGGCTCCTGTGAAAATCCATGGTGCTTTAGGGAGTTTTATCGATCCATCAGACGCTGTTTGCGGCCAATATTGCTCCATACGATCCACATTTCTAAGGTCAACTCTGGCTCCCAAAGTATCTTTCTTGCTGGTCAGATGGTCCCATAGTAGATTACCCACATTCTTGAATATGTGCATTGGATCGAGCAAGTGATTGATCATGAGTCGGGGCCAGTATGGTAACTCGTACCATAGAGATAGTCTCTTTATCCCTGGAGGCAATCTGTCATCGCACATCTCCTTCTGCTCTAACCATGCTTGTGCAGACATCCTTGGTGGCTCTCTTCCCAAAAAGCCGTCGCGTAACACATGATTCTCTGGAAGATACGCTTGATGACCTTCGTAGATTTGCTTCTTCAGTGAGGGTGCCCTACGTGCATTCAGTCTAGGTCCACATGTGACACATGCTCTGTATCCGCTTGTTTGAAGCCCTGCATGTATACACATGATAATAGATCAACTATGGGAAAAAACAAGATTTACAGTGTCTGAGTGAGGAGTGTCAATAGATCACCTGAGCATTCTGTTAGCCCGGGATAGTCATGCATGGTCCACATTAGAATGCCTCTGATCAAAGCATTCTGTCGTCCTGTGTGTCGGCTCATATCCACCACCTCTATGCCAATCCACAATTGTTGTAGCTCTTCCAATAGTGGACAAAGATACACATCCATATTCCCCACTTTATATCGCCTTGGCACAGTCAAGCTTAGCCGGCATAGGTGCCCCTTCTTCGTAGTCAACCACGGGGGAATGTTGTAGTTGACGATGACAACGGGCCATACACTGTAAGATGTTGATCTTTGACCAAATGGATTTACGCCATCCATAGCCAGGCCTAAGCGCAAATTTCGAGCTTCCCTGGCAAAATCCGACCATGTTCCATCTATATGTTTCTAGGCTACGCAATCTGCAGAAATTTGTAGCACACCATCCGAAGATTTATTCTCCTCATGCCATGATGCTAGGGCGGCCATGGACTTACATTCGAAGAAATGCTTGATGCGAGGAAGCAGAGGGAAATGTCGCAAAACCTTTTGTGGAATTTTTGTCGCGTGGAGATCTACTCGATATCTTTCGGAATCACATTTCGGACACTTCTCCATGTCTATGTATTCCCCTCTGAAAAGAATGCAGTCATTAGGACAAGCGTGGATAGAATTGTAATCCATCCCCAAGTTTCGCAAAATCTTTCTTGCTTCATCTCGGGAATCTGGCATCACATTGTCAGCTGGTAGTATGTGCTCTTTCAACAATCTACACAACATAAAAATATGATACAGTCGTGTAAAAATCTATCAGATCATTATACATTTAGAGTTTTATTAAAGTAAACTAATTGTAATAGATCACCTGAAAAGTGCTGTGACGCTAGTGTCACTCCATCCAAACTTTGCCTGCATGTTGAGAAGAACCAGGAGTGCTTTCAATCTAGACATACGTGCTCCATTATACAATGGCGTATCGACTTCACTTTTCAAAACGCTTTCTTACAAACTTTCTCCAAGTTAAGACACAAACACCATATATGCTCCTACTTCTTAAGTCGGGATCTCTTCCAATTGAGGTTATGGGAATGGAAAGGGTTGTGGAGTACATGATAAAGATGCGTCAAAACCCCTCACATCGACTTCCTACAATTGCATGGGAAGCAAGCAAAAAAGTTCAAAAGACACATAAAAGCAAGATCTTGAGCACGGGATGGATGCAAGACATAAAGAAGTGGTTTGGGAGATGGGATGCATTACACTTGCTACATGATGCTTCAATTGACTCTCAAGTGAATGAAGCTTTTCTACAACGCCAATGTATTACGGCTTGGGAGAAATCCGGTGGGTCACGCTTCATACATTACACCACCTATATTGCCCCCAACTACAAAACCATGTTCTTCGCTGAGAGAGGAAACCGTACTCACACTTATATGCTTGAGCCTATTCCCTTGTCCGCGATACGCACTATCGCAGCAACTCGGCTTAGCTCCCATTTCCTTCGATGCGAGATAGGGCGTTGGGGCAATGGAGAAGAGTCAAATCGATTGTGCACATTATGCTCACTGCAAGTTCGAGAGTCTGAGTACCACACACTACTAGAGTGCTCAGCTTTTGATCACATCCGAACTTGCTTCTCTCACATTTTCAACCATAACTTAGACCTACACACTTTCCTCTCCCAGCCAAAGTGTGGGCTCTCCATTGCGACTCTCATCACTACAATTTTGGAGCATCGAGAGTCACTCATCAGCCATACACATACTACATCACATGTAACTTTGGTCCCATAGGTCATATTTGACCTCCGAGGACGATAATAAAATCTATCTATCTATCTCTCTCACTCTCTTTACCTCACATTCTCTAGTCATGTCCAATCCCCGCACACCTCGGTCTAGAGGTGCACGGAGATCAGAACCACCGGGTTATAATCTCGTCTTTATTGGTCAATACCTATATTTGTGGGTACAAGAAATCTACACACCCACGTCTACATGATACTGCATGTAGTGGACAAAACCCCTTTGCCTCTTCTCTAGCTGTAGCACTTCATAGCATCTTAACATCTTTTCACAGTAGATCTTTTCACTGTTCGTGTAATTCTAAACCCTAAACCGTAAGTAATTCTTGCGTGGACTCGATCTAACGTAAATAAGTGTAAATCTAACTAAAAATAAACCTAAATCTAATTTAATGTAAGTCTACATCTAACCTAATCTTTAACGTCTTTTGGGATAGTTTCCTACGACGTTAAAACTCTCTTCTTCTTGTGTGTGTGTGTGTGTGTGTGTGTGTGTGGGTAAACCTAAATAAACCTAAGTCTAATCTAATATAACATAAATCTAAATCTAACGTAAATTATGTTATATTAAAAACAAAGAACTAAACTAACAGGGATTATAAGAACCTTAAAACTGATTTAACACATAATTTTTCACATAACTCGGCAAGAGTTGGCATTCTCATCACTAAAGATGTGAGAGTTAACTTCCGGCGGTGACGCTGCCTCATCTCCATCCACATCTGACGACAGCAATTGGCCCTTTAGACCGTTCTTGCTCTTGTTACTAACTTTGAAGTTGCTGTTGAATGACTAGAGGTTGTCTAGATGGTCATTGTGTCGGGGATGTAGTGACTCTTGCCGCCCTGAAGATCCACCTTCTTCCCTATCTTCTGAAGACATTTCACCAGTACTTTTGGATCGACGGAGCCCACCATGAGTGAAGGCAGCAATACCCTATATTCCATTGAGGGCTTTCTTCACCCGCTTCATGCAGGCATCGCAGTCTATGGAGACCTAAATCTAATCTAATATAACGTAAATCTAAATCTAGCGTAAATAAACGTAAATCTAGTTAAAAATAAACCTAAATCTAATTTAATGTAATTCTACATATAACTTAATCTTTAACGTCTTTTAAGATAGTTTCCTACGACGTTATAACTCTCTTCTTCTTGTGTGTGTGCGCGTGTGTGGATGTGTGTGCCAATAAAAAGAGATAAATGGTATAACCTTTCTATCACCCATGCCAAGTATGATAGATTGATTATGCCATTTCCCTCTTGAATAATAGGTCTTGAGTTCAACTCCTTGTCGACTAGATCTTTAGGTCTTTTAATTTTAATTAGTTTCCTACGACGTTAAATTAGTTTCTCTCTCTTTCTCTCTCAATGTGTGTGCGTTTTTTTGGATCCTATGCATGTTTTCTCTCTCTTTTCCTCTCTCAATGTGTGCGTTTTTTGTTTATGCATGTTCTCTCTCTCTTTTCCTCTCTCAATGCGTGAGTTTTTTGTTTATGCATGCTCTCTCTCTCTCTCTCTCTCTTTTCCTCTCTCAATGTGTGTATGCATTCTTTGTTTATGTATGTGTGTGTGCGTTTTTGTTTTTGTTTGTACTCTCTCTCTCTCTCTCTCTCTCTCTCTCTCTCAAAAACACTATGTGTGTGTGTATGTGTGTGTGTGTGAGAGAGAGAGAGGGAGAGAGAAAGAGGGGAAGGGAACATGAGAATGAGGAGAGGGAAGGAGCATACCTGGCTCTCCTTCCTCTCCTCGTGTGTGTGTGTGTGTGTGTGTGTGTGTGTGTGTGGAGAAGAAAAAGAGAGAGAGAGAGAGAGAGAGAGAGAGAGAGAGAGAGAGGGAGAGCGTTACCTGCTCCTTGCTTGAGGGCACCGAAAAACTCAGATCTGAGATCTGAGTTTTTGGGCGCGCTCGGTTATTTTTTTAGCCCAGCCGGCGTCGCTATGAGCGTCGCAAATTTACAAAGAAAGTTGCGACGCTCATAGCGACGCCGGGAAATTTTCTTTTGAGCGTCGCTAATATGAATAGCCTCTTGTAGTGAAGAAACCTAATTTGGCCACTTCCAATTGTGAGGCTGAGTACATGGAAGTCTTCGTAGCTATGGTTGAATGTGTGTGGCTCAGACGCCTTATGGCTGATTTGGGTGTTGGACAGGACATTGCCAACACTATTGTAAGGTCTCTGCCACCCTTGGAGAGGGGATTCCCATGTAAAGGAATACATGTCAAGCCATTCTAGCCATATACAAAAAGTTACTATTTTTGGCAGTTTAATCATTTCTGATGAACTAATGATAAATGTATTGTTGTAAGATTTAAAAAAATAAAATTCTTACTTTTTGGTCATTTTCGTCCAAAAATAAAAAGTTTTGAGGTGCTTACACCCACCTAAACGTGACCGTCTCGTCAAAATCTACCCCATCCTGAATTTCCATAAAATAGCTACCTGCTCCAAAATTGTTAAATATAGCAGGTGTGTGTATCCGACACCTTAGATTGTCATCCTCAATATTATCTTTTATTAACAACTTTTAGAATTAAATTCTGATAAGCCAAGCTCACTCTAGACAATTAATTTTCATCCTAGTGTTAATAAAATAGTTCCTAAGTCTAAGGTATGCATATGTATGCATGTGCATGGGCATGTATGTGCATGTGTATGTATGTCCATGTATGCCCATAAATGACCCATATCCATGGATCCATATCCTATAGAATAATTGACTATGAGCATGGGGGCACTATAAGAGGTGTATCACCCAAAAGGGTAAAGAGGGACACTTCTAATGGCTAAGTAGGAGCTTGTGACACTTCTAATGGCTAAGTAGGAGCTTGTGACACCTCTACTTATTCTTTTAGCAAAAGGGGGCGAGCCAAGGAACCTCCAAAATCTATATAAAGTGCATTCACACTCAATTTTAGACACACTTGAACACACGTTGGGGATACTGTTGTTGTGGCTACTCGTTGTGGTGAAGCTTCAACAAGGCTTTGAGAGATCAATAACTCCAAAGCACATTTGGGTAATGTAAATATGTGAATTAATCAAGGTTATTATCAATCTCTTCTCTCTCAATTGGAATCCTTTCCAATTACTACCATATTATTATCCAATTGGAATCCTTTCCAATTGCTACTCTATTATCAAATGCTATACTCTTATTTACCTATCCTCAATTGGAAATCAGCCATATATCATTATACCTATTTTATGATAGTTTCTCTACATTGCAAAGTAATGACGGTCTCACTGCTCGATTGCATAATCAATTGTGGTGATTGCATACACAATTTTTCATCAATGTAACATAGATGCTTGTATAATCAATTGTGGTGATTGCATGCACAATTCTTCATCAATGTAACATAGATTCTTGTATAATCAAATGTGGTGATTGCATGCATAATTCTTCATCAATGTAACCTAGATGCTTGTATGAATTAGCTAATCATATTCAATAATTTTGTCCGACTAAAATGATGGATTGTTCTTGGAAGTAGATATAAGTGATTGATCATGTGATTAGTGTATGGGTTATAACACATGTTATCATAAGATTATGAAAATATTAAGCAAGCATATGTTTTTGGGTTGATGTGTGGAATAACCCTATATGGGTATAAGCATGTGGTGTCTCGGACAATGCTAGTAAGAGGTGCTTGTTAGCATCTATTCAAAACCAAAGAGCAAGTGAAGTTTGAAATTTTAATAACCATAAGATATATTATTTGTTCCCTCCCTTATGGGGTGTGGCCTTTGTTTTCAGTTACGACGACGACGTGGGGTGTGGCCTCTGTTCTCTCTCTCTCTCTCTCTCTCTCTCTCTCTCTCTCTCTCTCTCTCTCTCTCTCTCGAAGTTGTGTCGTCAAAGCTTAGCAGACTTGCAGATATGGAAAACCAACAACAAACAACATTATTGCACTAGAAATGGAGGCAGAAGGGAGCCATTACAGGAAATGAATCACAACTACCAGCATCCAGCTCTTTCTATTATTAGGACATATGAGACAGAAAGAAAGCGTAAACAGCGGGAGCACCGACAGATGACAACTAAATGAGGACATCATGCCGTCTCGACAATGAGGAGAAAAGGAAAATCTCCTTCGAGATTGTGAAAGCTTTCAAGAGCAGGACTCAAGGTCTCAACAAAGAAGCAAAGTGTGGAGTCTGGAATCTTGTTGCTCAACATCCGCTTGTTCGGGCAATCCGTGATCAGTCTTTAGAGGAGGAGGCTGCTGTGTAGAGTGCAATTGTCTCCAATGTCCGCAACACACTAGCTATCATCAAGCAGCCAACTTCTAACGAGGAGTTGTTTTTGAAGAATGCAGCATTGCAGATGATGATAAATTCAAAGGAAAACATGCCTATTGCCAAATTCTCCAGGGTCCTAAAAGTCGACCGTCGCAGCTTGTTCAAAGCAAAATCACGGCAAGTGAAGTCTGGTGTCAATGCTCGGCTGTTTTCATTGGCAGAATGTCACAAGCAACACCGTCATAGCCCTATCACAGATGAAATTAAGGAATTGGTCTACACATTTTGGACAGAGGAGACTCGTGTTTCACCCAACAAGAAGGATGTTTGTCGAAAGAGAGTGGGAAGGAAAATCTACATAAAATACATTGTGCACCTCCTGGATGAGTCTTAGGTGATCAATGACATACTTGCGCCATAGCTTATGCATTCTAGCATGCTAGTAATCTACCTAGCATATAGAGCATGCTAGTTATCACAATATGTTATGCTATGTATGCCACCTAGCATGTGCGCTAGTTAGCATAGTCTCACTCCTAGTATGTTGGGTATGTTGTTTAGCATGATAAGTATGTTGTCTAGCACAATGTGTAAGCTACTAGAACACCCTTTATGCTAGTTAGCATACCTATTATGCTAACTAGCATGCTCTGTATGTTCTTTGAAACAATGAGTATGCTAGCTACCTTTCGTAGTATGCTAACTAGCCTAATGGGTAAGCTGGTTTATGGTATATGCTAGTTAGCATTCCTGTATGGTGGGTGTGGTGTTCAGCATAAATATTCTGCTAGTTAGCATGCCTAGTGATCTTGAGGACTACGCTGGTTAGCACAATATGTATGCTACTTTAACACCTTTTATGCTAGTGTGTTGGCTATGCTATTCAACATAACAAGTGTGCTTGCTAACACAATATGTATGCTAGTTAGCATACCTTCTATTCTTCTTAGCACACTTTGTGTGGTTAACCATGACTCATATGTTAAAATACACACTGATTTTGCTTGTTAGCACAGCTAGTATGCTAGTTAGCATACTCAGCTGTGCTAACTAGCAATATAGCATGTTAGTAAGCATACTCAGCTAGCTAACTAGCATGCTGAGTATGCTAGTTAGCACAGCTAAGAATGCTAAGTAGCATAACGGGTAAGCTAGTTTATGCTAGTATGCTAGTATGCTAGCTAGCATATTCAGCTATGCTAACTAGCATACTCAGCATGCTAGTTAGCATACTCAGCATGCTAACTAGCTTACCCGTTATGAGTATGCTAGTTAGCACAGCTGAGAATGCTAAGTAGCATAACGCGTAAGCTGTTTTATGCTAGTTAGCATTCGTAGTGTGCTGGCTATGCTGTTCAACATAATAAGTGTGCTGGTTAGCACAATATGTATGCTAGTTAGCATACCTTCTATTCTTCTTAGCACACATTCATGTGGTTAACAATGACTCATATGCTAAATTACACACTGATTATGCTTGTTAGCACAGCTAGTATGCTAGTTAGCATATTCAGCTATGCTAACTAGCTTTCTCATCATGATATCTAGCATGCTGATGAGTATGCCTCGTATGCTAAACTACACACTGATTGTGCTTGTTAGCACAGCTAGTATGCTAGTTAGCATACTCGGCATGCTAACTAGCATGCTGATGAGTATGCTAGCTAGTATGCTAATGAGTATGCTAGTTAGCACAGCTAGTATGCTAACTCAGCATGCTAGTTAGCATACTCAGCATGCTAATGAGTATACTCATCATGCTAACTAGCATGCTGATGAGTATGTCTCGTATGCTACACTACACACTGATTGTGCTTGTTAGCACAGCTAGTATTCTAGTTAGCATACTCAGTAATGCTAGTTAGCATACTCAGCATGCTAGTTTGCATACTCAGTATGCTAACTAGCATGCTTAGTATACAATGTTATACCCAGTTACATGCATGTTAGGACCATACACAATTACATGCATGTTAGGACCATACAATGTGTTGTTTAACACACCAATTTGTTTCTATGGTGGATGTATTAAGTAGCAATGCGTATAGTCGTGTTTGGATTATTTCTCCTAGTAAACAACAAGAGGGTGTCACTTGTAAACAACATTGGGTGTGGTCAGGTGGTGCGGCCTCGCAATTTAAGGGAGCCAGGGCTTTCTATTTTGTTGCAAGATATGGTGGACTCACAGGGATTGGGATGAGCTGGTTCTTCTTTGGATCAGGTCGTGGCAAGGGCGAGCATGATGGTGCATGAGCAGTTGTGAAAAGAACCTTGACCCATGAACAACTAAAACCTAATGGAGCTATATTGCAGTGTGCAGCAAATGTGGTTGCTTATTGCCAGACCAACCTATCACATGGAGCACCTGCATCATATCCTTCAAAAGAAAGGGAATGTGCTCGTGTGTTCTGGGAGGTTAAAGAGGGAGATGTTAACAGGGAAGTTAAGTGGAATTGTGCCACTGTGGCAAAAACTCGCTCTTTGCATGCCATTTGTGGTCACAACCCGCAGGATCCAACTACCCTTGCAACAAGAAAGTTTGCATGCTTCTGTGATGCATGCATGAACGGAAGGTGGAATCGCTGCATCAATAAATCTCACGTGCAAGCTTGGGATTATCAGATTATGCAGCCATTACTTGAGCAAATAGATGAAGTTTTGACAGAGGAAGTCATTGGCTATGATGACTTCACATACGAAGGTCATCATGATGTGTTGAGTAGCGCTCTATGTTCTGGAGACACATTTGCTGTAAATCCAGATGCTTTAACCAACGCCGAAGGTATGGATTTCTATCTGGTCAAGTGTGTTGCAGAAAAGGAGAAGGTGGAGAAGGGGTACATTGATGAATGGAGCAATGTAATTGACAAAGGCTCATATGTTGTGCAAGGACTGTATTACAAGCAATTGGATGCATACACCTTCAAGCTAGACAACAAGCAGCCTATCGTCCACCTACTTTCACATTTGGTGTGATGTATCAAAATACCCATGGAGCACATCCCAAGGAGAAGGCAAGTGTACACAATCACTCCTGAAAGCTATGAAGAAATATGTAATAGCATGCCCTTCAGCTTTTAAGTTGTATCCACTGGATTTTCTATATACCACTTTGCTGTAAGGGTATGCAGTTTTATTATAAAGTTGGTCAGCATGCTAACTATCAAACTGTTTACATTAATTGCCAGCATCAAATTATTTACATAGGGTTCAATTTTACAATGACAGTCACTACCCCAAAAACCCTTAAGGCCTCCTCGGAGGGCGCTTGTAGTGATCGGGCTGTCCTCGCTGTTTGTCTTCTTCTTGCTGCCTCTTTTCTTTTTCTCTCTGCTTCCTCCTCTGCTTCTAGGTTGGCACTATGCTGCTCACTTTCTCTTCTTTCCCTCTCCAACTTTTCTTTCTCTCTTTCTGCTTCTAGGTTAGCTTCCTGTTGTTTGCGATGAATTTCTTCCAGTCTTTTACCCTCTATATCCCTCTTTTGAATGTCAAGAAAACGTTTGACGACTGCATCAGAAAACTCATCTGAGCCTGTCTCAAACACATAATCAGCAACATATGCTTTCCGATCATCCGTTTGCAGCCAAAGAAAAAGCCAGGACTTCAAAGTTTCTATAAGGAACTTTTCCCTCTGCTCAGCACTCTGGTGCTCTAGACTGGGAGTAACAAGCCAAGTTTGTGGTGAGTTCTGAAACACTTTGTAGAAGCTATTATCGATTATAAGTGTGTTTTGGGCGTTGTACCCCGGAGTGTGTTTCCAGAACAAGGATAAGTCTCTCATAAACACCGATTTTCTCTGGATCTGCCAGGATTCAACACCTGCCAGGATTTAGCACCTGCTCTTTAGCACCGGTCCAAAAAAAAATGGTTGTCCTTGCGACAGAACACCTGCTTATCAAGTACATCGTATTTCAGCATTTCATCTGCATATGCCGGGGGCTTTTCACCAAAGCGAGGCTCTACCACTGCCACCGAAAGACCGTTCAGGTCCAGCACAAGAGCCCTTTTTCCATCACATAAACACTTAGGCACCCATATTAGGTATGGTAGAGGATACCATTCAACAAAAATAACCGGCCCACTTGGGTGCACATAATTTAGGCTCTCAATAATACTACGGGCAACAAGCTGTGAATATCGTTCAAGGCCTTTTTCAATCTCCATTTTCTGTCTCCTTAACTGACTGGCTTTGTGGACTCGCCATCTCCATAATTTCTGCCATTGCATGGCCGCAGTTGCATCAGGCATGACGATTAATGCCTGTTTCTCTTCCTCTGCAGGGAAACCGCGATACGAAATGAACAAGTTTAAAAAAGAAAAACCACAAAAACTATAATGAACTATTACAATGAACTGCTGCTAGGATTTATATTGCACAAAAATACATTTTCATTGGAAAACAAAATGCATTTCAGTTACAATACGCATTTGGGTTTCAAAATGGTCTAGAATATACAGTGAAGGGCACAACCGGGTAGGGAGAAATAGGTCTTAACACAATTTTTTGCAAGCTCTTGAGCGGGTGGCTTTCTTTTCACCTTTGGAGCTTTCAGCCTTGTCCGAACCACAGGCTATGCTTGCAATGTCTTCGGGTACCTCTTCAAGGCCAACTTTTCTTTTAGTTGAGCTTTACGCAAAAAAACCCTTGAGAGGGCTGTTGTCACCAACTTCTTGCTCATCTTCTATGTTGTCATTCTTCAAAGTTTCCCCTGAGCTCATCACACCTGTATCCAGCTCATCACTCTTCTCAATAGAAAGGTCCTCCATTACAGCCTTTCCCTTGCCCTTTGTGTCATGCACACTGCCCACATCACGGAGGGACTGACACAGGCCTGCAACAAAAAACATGGATTAAGACTTATATAAGCATGTCATGTATGCTAGAAAATGTTTGATATGCTGTGACTATGTGTGCGACCTGGCATACATTGGAATCCATTATGCTAACAAGCCCAGTATGCTAATTCGAATTGCTGAGTATGCTAACTAGCATATCCAATATGCTAGTTTGCATCTAGAGATGGTAGCTTACTTACTAAATTTTCCATTATGACAAACTTACTCTAGTCTGTACATTGAGCACAAGTATGCTAATTAGCATACTGGGTATGCTAATGAGCATATTGGGTATGCTAATTAGCATATTGGGACTACTAGTAGCTAGCATACAAGGACTGTCTTCAGTATGCTAATTAGCATACCCAATATGCTATTTAGTATTCCCAGTATGCTAATTAGCATACCCAGTATGCTATTTAGCATATCCAGTATGCTAATAAGCATATCCAGTATGCTAATCAGCATACTGAGTACGTGAATCAGCATACCCAGTATGCTAATGAGCATTCCCACTATGCTAATTAGCATACCCAGTATGCTATTTAGCATATCCAATATGCTAATAAGCATATCCAGTATGCTAATCAGCATACCCATTACGCTAATCAACATACCTAGTATGCTAATCAACATATACAATTTGATAGTTAGCATTTGGATATGGTAGTTAACTTACTAGATATGCTAATATGCCAAACTTACTCTAATCTGTACACTGAGCACAGGGTATGCTAATTAGCATATCCAGTTAACACACTCAATATTCTCACTAGGTATGCTAATTAGCATATCTTGTGTTCTAATTAGCATATCCAATATGCTAATCAGCATACCCAGTATGCTAATTAGCATATCCAGTATGCTAATTAGCATACAAGATATGCTAATTAGCATATCCAGTTAACACACTCAATATTCTACTTAACACACCGGGTATGCTAATGAGCACACCCTGTACAATCTTACCAGATGTTGGTGTGATTGGATGTCTTTGCCCTGTGGGTTTCCAACACCATTCTTGTGGTATCCTTTGTTGGCAGGTCACATCTCTACATTTTGTCGACAAGAAGCATGGAGCTGCAAAGTAGAGAAAGTGGTAGCTATGCCCACAAGGCATCTTGACCATGGCATTGGTTCCCTTTACTTCAAGTGGCAAATTGTAGCCACTGCACGGGTTGATCATCGTCCCATCGCATACCCCTTCTATACTTTCTATAAAAGTGCCCATAGCCATATTACACAGGGTAGTAGGAATGGAGGAGCCTTGTAGCATCTTGCTCATGTGCATTAGGAGCTGCAGTTGACCTCCACATGCATTCACTTTTGCTTCCATAACCTCCACATTAATCTGCACACCAAAAAAAAGAGGAGCATGGTAAGTACATAGGTTTGTTGTGCACATATTCCAATCATACGGTAGAAGCATAAAAGTCACGCACTTACACGCTGACAAGTTGAGTCAGCGTGTAGCAAGAGTGTCCTCACTGTCAGGAAATGCCAAACGTTCCAATGTCTCTTTCACTGTCTCTATTTTTACTTTACACTCTATTTCCCTCTTTGCATCCACGCTGTCACTCTGTAGTAACCTCTGTAATTCATTTTCAACGTCGTGAAGCTTTTGTCTCATAGCAAGCACAATTGGGGTGACCCTAGCATTGCTTGCTTGGACAACCCTCGCAGCTTCAAAGTCTGATCTTGCAGTTAGAAGATGTTCTTTAGCATCTTGCAGTTGTTTTGCTGAGAATTTCAGAGGCAACCTTTATGTGCTGCAAATTCTCAACGCCAAAAAATGACAGGCTTTCAGCCTGCTGGGGTGAGTGTTGTGACGAGAGATGGGTGTCTCCTTGGTATCCTCCTTCATTTTAGCTTGCGCCTCCTCGATGTTTTGACATACATTGTGCATCCTCCACTTTTCGACATGGGCCTCGTAGTACCCTTTCTCTCGGAGGTCCTACAAATGCTGGACAGCGAATTCAACCCAATTGAATTGCATGGCTGAGCTACTTGCAATTGCCGCCGGGCTGAATTCTTTTACAAACCCCTTGGCGAATGCAATGTTGATCTCCATGTTTGTTGGGGGCTTCTGGTACATCTTGTAATGCAGCTGCATCACCTGGTCCAACATATCAGTACACAAACAACTGCATTTAATGCGATAATGACTACGATTCTTTGACTCTCTGAAAACACTGAACCACTCCACATCACTGATCTGATCCCACCTCACTGGTTTGGGGTTGGCACCACCCAGGGAGAGGCCATGAACATCATTGAACTCTTCTGTTGTAATACAGAACTTGCTCTGTACTGGGACAGTAAACTTTGGAGCTTTCCATCGGCCTGCACACCCCCAATGTCACAAGATTAGCAGTAGGAAAGTGCAGTATTGAGCACTTCCTTCCAATTTCAAGGTTCAAATCAAACACTGGTTTGTGCTTCTTGAGCCAGACTTCGACTTGAGCGATTGTATTTCAAGTGACTATTCACAAGATGTCCTACTGCTTAAAGCCGACATCAAGGGACAACTCTCCAACCAAGACAGCACTAGCCAACTATCCTCGGGTGAAAGCATGTTAACCTGTCATGCTTTTTCATGTCCCGGACAATGCTAACTAGCACAATTTTTACATATGCTAACTAGTACAATAACTTGAGCTACATCTCCAAGATCTATGACATATGATATATCAATAGAAAGCACTTGAAACAAGGAATCCAAATGTACAACCTCCGACAAATTTTGATATTATTTGTAAAAAATTTACCGGACGCCCAACTTTTTGAAGATGTGCTAACTTGAAACTGCTAACTAGCACAAAAAGCGCGACAGGTTAACATGCTTTCACCCCCTCACAAATCATAATGAGGTAGAGAGAGAGAGAGTACCTGAGTCATCCTTCCCCTTTGTATGCAAGGTCTTTGCCATTGGGGATGCTGGGGAATCAGAGAGCTTCACCCTTTTTCGGGGCAGAGAAGAAGCAGCAGAAAGTTCAACCCTCGACTTTGTTTTTGGTTCTCTCTTACCTCTGGCCCCTATGCCCCTCTTACCTCTGGCCCCTGCGTCCCACTTGTTGGAATTAGGGTTCCAGAGAAACACACACAGCTTGGAGAAGATGAAGGATGCTCAAGGCACACAATAGAGAGTGTATAACTTAGTGTGCAATGGAAAGATAGATAGCCCTAGAGTGATGGGCGTATATACACTGCACGGGGGAAAAAACCTCCTAAAGAGGGAAAAAATGCCCCGGCGGTCCTAGTGTGTTCACACACATCACTACCACATGTATATGGTAACAAATCCCCCCTAGAGTGATGCGGTGAACGAGAGCTGGCACATGAGTAAAGGGAAGTGCCATGCCCTGAGGACAAGATCAGTCCACAAAGGGGAGTAAGCCCAAAGCTTTGCGGAAAGCTTCAAGCTTCTCACGAGACAATGCCTTTGTGAACAGATCTGCAAGGTTGTCCTGTGTTGGCACATAAGCCAAGCTGATCTCTCTTGCTGAGAGCCTCTCCCTGACATAGTGGTAATGCACCTCAATGTGCTTTGTGCTAGCATGAAAAACTGGGTTTCTCAAAACTCCCAATGCGCTCTGACTGTCAGTGTAGATAGTGTTGGCAGTGTCCTGTCCATCACCCAAATCAACCATAGGGCGTCTGAGCCATACACACTCAACAGTAGCTGTGAAGACTGCCCTGTAATCAGCCTCACAACTCGAAGTGGCCATAGTAGGTTGCTTCTTGCTCAACCATGATATACATGAATTGCCAAGCATGAAACAAAAACCACTTGTGGACACTCTTGTGTCAAAACAACCAGCCCAATTTGAGTTCAAAAAAGCATGTAAGTCTGGCGGCAATGATCCCCCCTTGGGATAAAACAAGCCAAGATGTAAAGTGCCACTAAGGTAGCGGAAAATCCTCTTGACAGCCTGCCAATGCTTAGACCCTGGGCTATGCATAAATCTTGTGACCTGTGAGACTGCAAACTGAATATCTGGCCTCGTGTTGCATACATAAATGAGGCAGCCAACAGCAGTTTGGTAAATAGTGACATCAGCAGGATCACCAGCATCATGTAGACTCAACTTCAAACCTGTTTCCATGGGAGTGGCAATAGGTTTGCAATCCTCAAGTCCAAACTTACAAAGCAATGTCTCTATGTAACTTTTCTGACACAACGCAATACCACCATCACACTGCTTAAACTGTATACCCAAATAATGATGCAATAGCCCCAAATCTTTCATCTTGAAAGTAGCATTCAAATCAGCCTTAAATTCAGCAATATGTCTCTCATTTGGTCCAGTGATCAGCAAATCATCAACATAAAGAACCACGATGAGAAATACATCACCCTCACGCTTTACATACAATGTGCTTTCTGTTGGACTGTTACGAAAGCCTTGTTTGACCAAATGAGTGTCAGCTTTCTCATACCAAGCACGAGGAGATTGCTTCAACCCATACAAGGCCTTGTTACATTTGCACACTTTGTCCTCTTGTCCTTTTATGACAAAACTGCAAGGCTACGTTACATAAACTTCCTCAAATATGTCACCATTCAAGAAAACAGTAACAATGTCTGATTGATGTACATCCCAACCAAAATGAGCTGCCAATGCACATAGAAAACTATGTCTCTTCATAATCTATGTCTTTTTGCTGTGCATAACCCTTTGCAACAAGTCGAGCCTTATGGCGATCAATCTCACCATCCGGCTTGCGTTTCAACTTGTAAACCCACTTCATACCAATGGCCTTTTTGCCAGGAGGCAAATCACATAAAGTCCATGTGTCATTTTCTACAAGTGCATCATATTCTGATTGCATGGCAGCCATCCAATTTTTTGAATTCTGTGCTTCATCAAAAGACAGAGGCTCCTCAACATCATGTAAGCTAGACACAGCCAAAGCATAACAATCTGATGCATAAGATGCATGGCGAGAGCCTGAATGAGTATGACTAGACAAAGGTACATCCAATTTACTGTCACGCAAAGTGTGCACCAGCCATTTTGGCATACCTCTAGCCTGCTCATTTTCAGCCCTTTCCTCATCAAGTACATCATGTACATCTGCATCAGTAATAGGCTGATCTAAAACATTTTCTGAAACCCCCATAGGCTGTACATTTGCCTCATTGGAACTTACATTCGTATTTCCAACACTGAAAAGAGGCAACAAAGTGTCATAAATGTCCTGTGAGCTTACATTATTGTCTCTAGTACATGACAGCAAGGGCTGAACAGAATCTTCCACAAACACTACATCCCGAGAAACTAGAATACGTTTTGTTTGCGGATGATACAACCCGTAACCTTTGATTTCAGCACTATAACCAACAAAAATACATTTGACAGCCTTATCGTCCAATTTTTTGCGCTGCACTTGTGGCACCAAAGCATATGCCAAACAGCCAAAAACACGCATGTGCTCAATAGAAGGTTTTCTATCATGCCATGCTTCATATGGAGTAATAGACTGCAAAGCTTTCGTAGGACACCTGTTAAGTACATAAGTGGCACACATGATGGCCTCAAGCCAAAAAGAATGTGGTAAAGCTTGACTTTTGACCATACATCGTGCCATTTTCGTCAGTGACCTATTTTTCCTCTCAGCAACACCATTTTGTTGAGGTGTATAAGGCACTGTACATTGGGTTTTTATCCCACGACTAGCCAGAAATGCATTAAATTCATGAGACATGTACTCCCCCCCTCGATCTGAACGGAGGGTGCCCATAGTACATTTCGAGACATTTTCAGCCATAGCGAGAAATTGTTTGAAGCACATAAAGACTTCGGACTTTGCTTTAAGCGGAAATACCCATGCATGCCTGGAGTAATCATCAATGAAAGTCACGAAGTACAAGTAATTGCCCAAGGACGGAGTTTGCATGGGCCCACAAACATCACTATGCACAAGCTGCAACCTGCATGTGGCCCGAACTGAACCATCCTTTGGAAACTTAGAACGCCGCATCTTACCCAAAATACAGCCTTCACAAACATGTTTGACAGGTGCTTCAAGAGGTGGCAAAGAAGCAACCATATCAGATTTCTTCAAACGCAGCAAACTGGCAAAATTCAGATGACCAAAACGTGCACGCCAAAGTTTTGCATCTGAAATAGCCCTTGAATCTGCAACAGCATTTGCAAAAAAAAATTCCACACTTGTCATACAAAGTGAGCTTATACAGCCCACGCCACAAAAGCCCAGATGCAACAATTTCATCACCAAAATTGAGATCATGAACTGTACATCTGTCATCCACAAATTTGACTACAAGTCCAAGTCTAGCAAGTGCAGATATAGACAAGAGATTCTTCTTGATCCCAGGTACATAAAGTGCATCACCAAGTGTGAAGGAACTGCCATTAGCAGCAGTGAGCACAATCTTTCCAACTCCCTGAACTGGATAAGAGGCGTTGTTGGCACAAGTGACTGAATTCCCATGAGGGACAGAATCGAGAGAGGTAAACAATTCACGATGTGAGGTAATGTGCTTTGTAGCACCACTGTCGAAATACCACACATGTGAATTTGCAGCAACTGACAAGCATGCATCATGGACAGCAGGATTGTAAGTGCACTCTGCGCTAAACGCCCATTCTACATCAACATCAGAAACACAGTCTCCTTTCATAGAAGACTCAACAATGGCTGCATTTGTAGTGGAACCGGCATTTGCAGTGGAACCACCCTCTTTCTTCTTAGCCTCTTTGGCCTTCAACTTAGGACACGATTTGATCAAGTGATTATTGGCTTTACAATAATGGCAACGCATATTCTTTTTGCCCTTATCACCAGAATTGCCAGACGAAGTACTGCCAGCAGAAGAATTAGGAACATAAATTTTGCCACTCGCAGCAGAACCATAAGAAGTGGCTGCATTACTGTTACCACCCTTTCTTTGAGAAGCAATAAAAGCCTGTTCAACTGCACGCTACCTAGTCCTGTTTTTTCTGGAAAGTGACTCTTGCAACAGCAATGTGCATAATGCATCAAACTTGACAACTTCAGGATTTCCTTGGGTCATCAGTCTCCAAGTACTAGCAAAAGTCTGGTAGGAATCTGGTAAGGCATCAAGAACAGTCTGCACAAGGGAACTGTCTGAAATGACTTCACCTGCAGAAATAAGCTGCTCATTGATATCCTTGACACTAGCAAGGAAAGTGTCCATATCATCTTCCTCATGCATAATCTTCGACTCCAGCTCTTTACGGAGCAAAGCAATTTTAGCCTCATTGCGGCTTGCATAAATACCTACTAAAATATCCCAAGCCTGTTTTGTAGATTTTGCTGAACGGATGTGAGGAACAATGGTGCGCTTCACAGACAGCGCAATCAATGCATGAGCCTGCGCATCCTTAACATCCCAAAGAGCTTGTTCTGCCATAGGCAAAACAACTCTAACAGTTGCAATCCTTGCAACAAGACCTGCAACATCCTCAATATCGCCTACATCCTCAGAACCAGGACGTACATCAATGCCCTACACAATGTTCCAGACACCCTTTGACACAATAACATGTTGCATCATATAAGCCCACATAGGGTAGTTGTCCCCATCCAACCTGTCCTCAACAGCAAACATCTTGAACACATCTGTGTTGTTGTTGTCAGCCATGGTAGATGCTGCACCTGATGTGAAAACTGCCCGAAAATAGGAGAAATGGAGCGGGAACAACTTGTGCTATATAGCACAAACCGTAGAAGACTATAAGGCACCTGTTATGCAGAAAACGGCACTAACAGAAATTCTGCACAAAATGACGAAATAGCCTGTGTAGTACTGCCTGTAGTGGAAACGGAGGCCGAAATGAGCCCAAATCAAAATTCTGAGCAGACCAAGCTCTTGGAGCTTTCCCAAAAAAATTGTCGACCTGTGAACGCTCGCCAAAGCTCACTGAAATCGGAGAAAGTGAGCAGGCGTGTGCTGGAGCAGATGGCGACTAAGCCCGGGAGGACGTGACCTGCTCTGATACCAATTGTTGGAATAAGGGTTCCAGAGAAACACACACAGCTTGGAGAAGATGAAGGAAGCTCAAGGAACACAATAGAGAGTGTATAAATTAGTGTGCAATGGAAAGATAGATAGCCCTAGAGTGATGGGCATATATATAATGCACGGGGGAAAAAACCTCCTAAAGAGGGAAAAAATGCCCCGGCGGTCCTAGTGTGTTCACACACATCACTACCACATGTATATGGTAACACCTCTTCTCCGCATGCATGTTGACTGCCCCACTCCGCTTCTCTCCACGCATTTTGACTGCCCCACTCCCCTCAGAGTAACACTGCGTAAATGGTCAAGAAAGTGGATTCAGGGTGGTCTCCCTATTTTGAAATATTTGATGGATTCCCACACATTTGAAAAGTTACACTCTCATTATGCTTACAATATATGCTTGTTGCCACATGATAACTAGCACAAAAAGCATGACAAGTTAACATGCTTACACCCATATGTTAAGGAATGAAAACACTTATAATCGTTTACCCTACTTCCATTGGATTCTTATACTTTAGCTTACATATTCTCAAGTTAAGTTAAGTATCTAGTAGTGGGGATGGCACCTAAGAGAACTCACTATGGTGGATCACACGATCACGAAGCCAGAACCAGTGACGGTAAAGGAGAAGGAAAGGCCTCGATGAATAAGAATGTGCCACTTATCCCACGAAGTGACGTTATTGCTTAAGAACAAGTAGGAAATTTCTTTTTTTTCCTTGCATCATGAATAAATAGGAAGGGGAAAACTAGCTACACATTGGGTCATTCCCAATTGAAACCGCAGCAATTGAACTTGTTAATTTTCTTAAGTTGTATTAATAGGGAAAGATTGTTTGGAAAGTAGTTCATATAAAAGATTGTTTATTTGTTCATAGGAAAGAAATGTTTGCCTAGTAGAAGAACTCTCCAATCTTCTTCATTCAAAAATCCTATACTGATATAGTCAAAACTCCCTTTGCTATCCACGGAGGAGAGCTTCGCGGAGTGCTCGCTAAAGCAATGCATATGGGTTTCACACATCTTGCGGGTTGGTGCACAAAAGGCAAGATAATACTTGCGGGTTGGTGCCCAGGTTGCAAGTTAGTCACTAGTACCCTGGTTGCAGTACAATTTAGTTGTATGGGCAACTAAAGACATCGGGAGCAATAAACTCTTTCCAAGAGGAGTGAACTCTTGGGTTTTGGATATTTAAATGAAGAAGAGTCGTATGTTGTTTTTCTTCTAGGAAAGATTGTCTTGGTGTTGATTTGATAATGGTTGAAGGGTTGTCTTAATGAACTTGTGATGGAAATCATAAAAAGGAACTTTGTGTATGAACAATCATGTTGTAGTAATTAGAAAACAAGCAAAGTAAAGTGTGTATGTGGGGGTGGGAAGTGGGGACTGGCTCAGGTTTCCAGTCAAGGATGGGTGGTCTCAATTAGTCAAGAAACTCTCCACTCCTCAGTGATAGAAGAAGCGAAACTAGAGAGTCATTGTGCCAAGATTTCAGAAGTACTAATTGTACGTGCCTCTGAAAATTATGGAAAAAATGCATTTGGGGTTTCTCTCTTTTGAAAGGGGAGAATTAGTAACATCAGGTTATTATGTTAGTTTGTGATTTCCCTGCCAGACAGGGCTAGGGCCCCCTTTTCAATGGCTCAAACTCACGTTACTTGATGATGAGAGTTTGTCCATTAGAAATCTTGTCTATCTGACTTTTCTTTTCTCAATCGAATAGGGCCTAGCGACTTGTCAGGTACCCTCCTTTTTCATAATGGAACGGGGTGGGTACCTCACACATGGTATCATAGCTTAGGTTAGGAAATTGGAAAAATTGTTATGGTTTGTAAATTTGCAAAAAATGAATTGGAGACTTAAGTTTGAGAACTTACCAGCATCGATGTTTCAGGAAGATGCCAACGCTGAGTATTGCAAGCTCAAAACCTTTGAGATAATGTATTCAGAGGCTTGTTGCTCTTCAGATTTTGCTTTTTGATGCAACATGATGAGGATTTTGATGAAGGCTTTCTCTCCGCCATCAGCAAGAATCCAAAGGGGATGGGAACTTGCGTGGGATTGTGGAGGTGGCATCTTCTACATCAATGTGAGGAAGCTCGGATGCCTCTCCTCTGATCTAAAGAAGCTTTGGTGGGGGGAAGAGCTGCAAGTTATCCAACTTTACTACTTTGTTGGTACTACTAGGGATCACTACACTGTTATCTCTAAAGATGGCCTTGAGATGACCTTAATGAATGGGTTTTCAATCAAGTGGTGAAAGTGATCCCTACTTATAGGATCAAACCTAGTTGTGTCCCTGATATCTTTCCTCAAAATAAAAGTCTTGTATTCTATGGACCCCGCAAAGATGTGTATAAATGCTACTACACAGAAGAAATAGTGGATTGTAAAAACTTATCTATGAATACATATCAATTGTACCACTATGTCCTTGGGAATCCAGCTCTAAGAATCATATAGATTTTTGGTAGAGCTAACTTTTGTATACATCGTAATAGAATAAAAAGATGCCCATCTAGCTTCTTAATGAGATCTCAACTTTGTACATATCTTGATATAAATAAAGTTATGACATCTTGAATTTTATAAGTTATCTACTTTTCAAATTTTGTCTTAAGTTGTGGAAGTTTAATGCACTTGGTATTGCGTTAAGTTTTAATCAAACCATTGACAAGTGTACTTTTGCGTAGGTACCGTCAAATTCTTTATACAAGAGCCTACAGGAGAAAAAAATTCTCCTAAAACAAGCCCAACCACACACTCAAAGGCAAGGGAACTCATGTTGAGCGCGATGCTGAAGCCTGGATTGAGGCAATGGAAGACTGTTTTAAAGCTACAGGGACCCAACCTGTAAACCAAACTATGCTTGTAATGTTTCGTCTTACTAGTGGTGATGCAAAAATATGGTGGAAACAACATTGCAAGGACTTGGGTGTTTTAGGATCTTCTTAGTCTTGGGAGGATATTAAACAAGCGGTTACAACACGATATCTTCCACCCACTCATCGAGACGCCAAAATGAACGAGTTCTTTGCTCTAAAATAGCTATCCTTATCGGTGGCAGAGTACTACTCCAAATTTGTAACCTTGCAAAGATATGCCCAAAAATGTCCATTGAGCAACAGGTAGCATGATTTTGTCAAGGACTGAATCATCCATTGGATACCTGTCTTGAAGAATTGAGACCCACATCACTTCAAGATGATGTCATAAAAACTAATATCTAATACTCCCAAATGATTTTCTCATGTTAAACTGATCATTTAATATGGGGAAGTACCAGGGGAGTAAAAGCTAGAATATTGGTAAGGCTGCCAGACCAACCTCTGTCAGGGATTGAAAGGAGGGAAAATAGGGATCCAAAGGGGGACAGTCTGTTAAAGAGCAATGTGCTTCAATGGGGCTTATAAGACCTAAGGTTCAGCTCCATCAAGACTTCCATAGGCTAAGGTTCCAAAAATTAACTCATTAATCCAATGGCCAAAGCAAGGGGAAATTTGGATGGTTATGGGAAGACCAAAAAGTCTTCCCACATCCCTAGGAAGGAGGGGACGAGCCCTATTTGTAGGGGATGAGAGACAAACACACATACACTCCAAGGCTCCCCCTTTATATAAAGGAAATACTGGACACATGTCAGGTTCCTAGGCCAGTTGCTCCCATGCAACCTCCCCTCAAATCCTATTGGATGGCTAGTCTAGAGTAAAAATATTATAATCAATTTAAAAATGCTTGATAAAAGAACCAATAGAAATTAAGCTCCCTAGAATACTATTGGATAGTCTACCAAGGGGTCCAATGAGCATTTAGCAACCTAATGGCTTGACTAATTCCTATTGGCCAAAAGACTAAGAGGTCCAATGAGAGTTCAATTGAATTATTTAATTACCTAAAGCTCTCACAAAACGGGAAAGTGGACACTTGTGAAAAGGCTATCAATTATGCTTCTAATTTGTGACTGGCTAAGCTTTACAGGGGCCAATGTGATGCCAGCATGAGAAAATAGCAAGAAGGGTCGACCAAGATGAGAAAGAAGGCTGCATTTTACTCTAACTCAATGCTACACACACACACACACAACTCATGTGTGCAAGAATAACATCTCCTTCTCCAAGCATTAAGAAGTAGAGGCCTACACCAACAACTCTTGGCTATGGAGAATGCAAATCCAACCAATAGCCAAGCTTCAATGGCATGCTCATCTCCTCTACCATGCTAATTACTAAGCTAAGCTATGATATTAGAGTGATTATGTGAGGAGAATACTTATTTCTTGTAAGATACCTCTTCTTCCTCTCAATCTATCCTCATTCCCTGCTAGCTCTCACCATTTTTGAAGGTGTGTGAGGTCTTGGGACTGAGGCTAGGGACACTAGGTGTGTTTTTCAAGCATAATTTGGTGCATGAAGCTTCCATCTTCATTGCACCAACAAGTTTTGTCAAAGAACACAAGAATTGTATTGTACAAAAGTCTCCTTTGATGGGAGAAGCTATAATACAAAGCCTTTATGGAGGGGGACCGGCTCCATGTAGACCGGTCCTCAATTGTTGTTAATTGTTCTATTTCTCTCTCTTTTCAAGTACTGTCGATGCCAAATTAGCTAGGTGTAAATTGCTAGGTTTCTTTCTCAAATTAAGTATTCTGTCTATGCTCATTAGGAACTTGTTCTTAATAAATGCTCACTATGTTATCAATTTCTGATGCACAGAAGTTACTTGTGCATTAAATGTTACATTGGTATCAGAGCTATTGGTTTCTCTTTTCTTGCTCACGAAGAGAGGTCCTCAAGCTTGCTACAAATGTTTGGTGTTATTAATTGTAAAAGAGTAAGTAGAATAGGGATTTTTCATCCTTGAAGCACGGCTACTTTATGCAGTTAATAGGGATACCATCGAGAGATATGGTCTTAATAATGGAGTCCTACAGGGATTGCCTATGACTTAACCATTATTGAAGTATTAGAAGCTTGAGTGGAACTGGTGCTATCTTGGCTCTAGTGACCCCTCTCTTCTATTCTTTGCAATTAATAATATTCAAGGCACGGGTATAGATTGTTGAGTGCTTATCTTTGATGAAGGTAAAGAGGAGTAGCAACTAGGGCTTGAAGTGCCAAAGTACAAGTAAAAGTTTACACGTAAATTTTCTAGTATGGCTGACAAAGGAAAAGAGATTGAAATGAATGTTGATAGCTTTGATTTTGCTAATGAAAGAGAAACTAATGATCCCCCTATGCTTGTAAACTATCTTGTTTCTAGGCTTCAGCAAGCCATGGGCAATCCATCCCTCCAAGGTGAAGTGCTACATGAATTGTGCATCCATGGTATTCTCCAAACTCCCCACCAAGAAGAGAGAGTACCTAGGAAGACTCCTAGTGAGACTTCCAAAAGAGGACTCTCTGCAATAAGGGAAGAAGAAGAGGATCCGTATGAAGAGCTCAAAGATCTACTACTCAATGAAGCCTCTCCTTCCCAAAGGAGAACCCAAGTTTCAATGGTAGATCCCCCACCAAAAGAACGAGAAAGAAGTGATTCTCCTGCCACCTTGGCGAAGATGTCTCCACAAAGTCGGTGGGAAAAACACTCTCCAACACCCCCATAAACGGAGCAGGCCATTTCATAATTCTCTACACCATAATTCAAAGAGGGACAAGAGAAAACAAGAGAAGAAAAAGGCAAGAAAGAGGTCACCCTCTTCTCCATCTTCTTCATCCTCTTCCTCTTTTGAAGAAAGTGATCGTCCAGACAAGGAGGAACAAGGGAAGAAAAAGGCGCGAAAATCCTATGCCGCTTGGAAGAGGTCATCCAAGCTCAAAAAGTTCAAAGAGGGAGGAAAGAACATCTCTTTACTTACCTACGATGGCACTTTTGGTGCTACAAACAAAGTCTTGGCCTTTATCCTACAATTCAATGCAGCGTTTGGAGATGAGGGCTTCACGGAGTCCTCTAAGCTATGTCATGTAGCCATGCATTTTCAAAAGTCCGCCAGGCAATGGTGGTCTAGCCTACAAGGAAACGGTGAAGCTCCATGAGCATGGAAAGCTTTAAGAGCTTTCATCATGAAGTAGTTTTTGGCTACCGATATCAAAGACAAAGTACTCACCGAATGGTGAATCTTGAAGCTCTCTCTCTCATCATGAAGTAGTTTTTGGCTACCGATACCAAAGACAAAGTACTCACCGAATGGCAAATCTTGAAGCTCTCTCTCTCTACGAATCGATTCACAAATATGTAGATAAGTTTTGGGATTTATATTTCAAAGCCACTGTCTTCAAAAAGATGGATTTTGGAGAGCAAAAACAACAATTTTGTGCGGGTTTAACTGAGGATATAGAGGAGTATGTTAACTCCCAAAGGCCATTCACCATATCTGCGGTCATACACTATACCATGGTGGCTTCGCAAATCAACTTCCAACAAGGGGCTAAGAGAAATCTTAAGCCCACAAGGACCGTAAAACGAGCCTAAGGAGAAGGACAATATCCAAAAGTATCCCAAAGGCAACGCCAACAACAATAAAGCTAAGGAGAAGGGAGTTTAAAAAGGCAAAAGTAAACTCTCTCCTGAAGAACTAGAGCGTTATCAGAAAGATAACTGTTCTTTGTTTCAAGTGCAGGGAGCAAGGGCATGCCTATCATGCTTGCCCCCACAAGAAGACATGTAATGAGCCTCCTAGAGCTACCTTGGTCAAAATTCAAGAAGAGGATGCTCATAAAAAACGATCTCCTCTATGCCATGCTTGGGGAAAGGTAAGAGAACATGATGCTTTTATTCTCTTTGACCCTTGTTCTACTCACAATTTCATATCCACATAGTTAGCCACCACCAAGCTAGGAATCCAAGTCTATGAGGTGGGAGATGTCCTACCTGCCGATGTTACTTTCAAGGGGCAAGAAGCCTCAGTCACTCCCTTAATTGGGAAATCAAGGCTCCATGTCCAAATCTATGTGGACAAGGAGGATTTCTTTATCTCTCCTCTCAACACGAGGATTTAATCCTAGGGGCACCATGGTTTGATCACATGGCTGCCAATATTAAATTCCCTCAAAGGCAAATCTACTTTAGGTTTAGGGAAAAATATATATACATAGATGCTAAGGAGTTGGGTAGTACCATACCTCTTGTACATAAGCAAGCTTTCAATAAGTCAATAAAGAGCTCTATTTTTGTGCACATGATTTTTGTAAAAGATTCTCAAAATGAACCTAATGCTTTAGCAAAAGAAAATATAAACAATCAAAAGGAATTAGAGTTATCCAATTTCCTCAAGGGGTTCCAAGATGTTTTTATTGACGACATATAAATGAACAAATGTTTTGTCTTATAAGACTCGCTTTCCCTTTATTGTGCACAAATGTCAATGAGTATGCATGCTTAGGATCATGTTTGTGGAGACGACGTCTCCCAAACACCAAGTAGAGCTTATCACTCTACTATGAAAGGTTGATATGGACAAATGTACAGACATGCTTGCAGCAGCTAAGGCTCTCAAGCACCAAATGGACAAGTCATCCATTTTGAAATGGTGTCCTAGGGTAAAACAAGGATCCTCTACCCACTAGCAAATAAACTAATGACTAGGATTTATCTTCTCTACCTCATAGTCGAGGATAACTATGATTTCAAGAGAGAGGTAATGTCATAAAAACTAATATCTACTACTCCCAAATGATTTTTTCATGTTAAACTGATCATTTAATATGGGAAAGTACCAGAGGAGTAAAAGCTAGATATTGGTAAGACTGGTAGACTGGCCTCTGTCAGGGAGCAAAAGGAGTGAAAATAGGGATCCAAAGGGGGACAGTCTGTCTTTTTTGGAAACTTATCCTATGGAAGTCTTAATGGAGCTCATTAATCCAATGGCCAAAGCAAGGGGAAATTTGGACGGTTATGGGAAGACTAAAAAGTCTTCCCACATCCCTAGGAAGGAGGGGCAAGCCATGTCAGTAGGGGATGAGAGAGAAACACACATACACACTCCAAGGCTTCCCCTTTACACAAAGGGAATAGTGGACACATGTCAGGTTCCTAGGCTAGTTGCCCCCAACCTCCCCTCAAATCCTATTGGATGGCCATAGAAGTGGACCAATGAGAATTAGGCTAGAGTAAAATTAATCTAATCAATTTAAAATTCTTGATAAAGGAACCAATAGAAATTAATCTCCCTAGAAGACTATTGGACAGTCTACCAAGGGGTCCAATGAGCATTCACCAGCCCAATGGCTTGCCTGATTCCTATTGGGGCCAGAAGATTAAGAGGTCCAATGAGAGTTTAATTGAATTACTTAATTACCTAAAGCTCTCACAAAAGGGGAAAGGGGGAAACTTGTCAAAAGGTTATCAATATGCTTCTAATCTATGATTGGCTAAGCTTTACATGGGCCAATGGGATGCCAGCATGAGAAAATAGGAAGAGAAGTTGACCAAGATGAGAGAGAAGGCTACATTTTACTCTAACTCATTGCTACACATACACACACACACACACAACTCATGTGTGCAAGAACAGTTCCATCTACTCCTCCAAGCATTGAGAAGTAGAGGCCTACACCAACAACTCTTGGCTATGAAATGCAAATTTAACCAAGAGCCAAGCTTCAATGGCATGCTCATCTCCTCTACCATGCTAATTACTAAGCTATGCTATGCTATTAGAATGATCATGTGAGGAGAATAATTATTTCTCATAAATGCCTCTTCTTCCTCTCAATCTATCCTCATTCCCTGCTAGCTCTCACCATTTTTGAAGGTGTGTGAGGTCTTGGGACTGAGGCTAGGGACACTAGGTGTGTTTTTCAAGCATAATTTGGTGCATGAAGCTTCCATCTTCATTGCACCAACAAGTTTTGTCAAAGAACACAAGAATTGTATTTTACAAAAGTTTCCTTTGATGGGAGAAGCTATAATACAAAGCCTTTATGGAGGGGGGACCGGCTCCATGTAAATCCGGTCCTCAATTGTTGTTAATTGTTCTATTTCTCTCTCTTTTCAAGTACTGTCGATTCCAAATTAGCTAGGTGTAAAGTGCTAGGTTTCTTTCTCAAATTAAGTATTCTTTCTATGCTCATTAGGAACTTGTTCTCAATAAAATGCTCACTATGTTATCAATTTCCACTATACAAAAGTTATTAGTGCATTAAATGTTACAAATGCTCTCTTAAGGGCAACACCTCTGGCTAAAGAGACGACTAGGAATCAGGGAAGAGAAAACTTTAGAAACCAAAGGGCCAAACCAAACAATTGGAGCCCTAGAACTGCAATTCAACCTTATCAACCTCGCCCTGTAGTAGCAACAACTACAATAACTCAACCACGGGATCCAAATGTTTGTTGCTTTCAGTGTAATGAGTTGAGTCATTACAAGAGTCACTGTCCTAAAAGGAACATAGCAACAACTACAAATGCCATCCTTGTAGCACAAAATGGTAGAGGCCAACATGTTTGTTGTGGAGAAAGGAACACAGGAAGAGGTCGTGGAAGAGGAGCGATGGCTCAAACTCATGGCATTATTATGGAAGAGCCAACGGTAGGAGGCCAAGCTGAGGAGAGAGTAACTTTACATGTTGCTATTGACAGCCCTAATGCTCGCCAGCATTATGCAATCATTCAAGCAGCAAGATCTCGCCAAGGTGAAAAAATTGAATTCTTAATTGATTGTGGAAGCACACACTCATTTCTCTCTCCTAAATGAACGAGGAAACTAAAACTAGACCAGTATGTTGCTCAAAGGCTAATTGTAGAAGTACCAAATGGAAAGGAAGTCCCAACTCAACATACAACATGAGACATGTAGAATTTGAACTAGGGGGATACTCTAATTTTTCTCACTTTCATACTTTACCTCTAGGAATATATGATGGGAGATTGGGAATGGACTAGTTGAAGCAAAACCAAGCTCATATTCACTATGCACAAGGTAATTTTACCTTTACAAACAAATTAGGGAATGAAGTTCTAGTTCAATAGAAGAATGGGAAACCTAAAGCTCACTTAGTCAAAGCTAGTAAACTTCTTAAGGGCTTATGAAAGGGTCAACAGATCTATGCAGTTAAACTTAACAAGGTAGAAGACGCAAATTCAAACTTTCAACCTGAATGGCTGAGAGGGTATTTAGATGTATTCCCTGAGGACCTTACAAGGCTTCCACCACCTAGAGAAGTTGATCACAAAATTGAGACTATCCCTGGTTGTGAACACGTTTCAAAGCGACCATATAAAATGTCACTCCCTAAAGAAATTGAACTTAAAGAGAAACTTAGGCAGCTTATTGAGCAAGGATTTATCAGACCAAGTGCTTCTCCTTGGGGTGCTCCAGTCCTTTTCCAAAAGAAGAAGGATGGGTCTTCGACTTTGCATAGAATACCGCGGGCTTAATCAAGTTACTGTTAAGAACAAGTACCCATTCCTAGGATTAATGAGCTATTGGATAGGCTACACGAGGCTAAGATCTTCACAAAGATTGATCTTTGCTCTGGGTATTATCAGAAAAGGATCAAAGAATCAGACATTACAAAGACGGCTTTCAATACTAGGTATGGACATTATGAGTTCACAGTAATGTCTTTTTGTCTTACTATTGCTCCTGCAAGCTTCAATTGACTAATGCAAGATATTTTTAGACCTTACCTATATGATTTTGTCTCGGTTTTCTTCGACAACATCTTGATCTATTCTAAAGATGAGGAAAATCATGAAGAGCACGTTTGTAAAGTATTACAACTCTTAAAATAGCATCAACTTTATGCTAAGAAGAGTAAATGTACCTTTTGTTCTTCCCAAGTCATATATCTTGGCTTTATTCTATCTTCCAAAGGTATCTTAGTCGACCCAAATTAAGTAAAGGACATCGTAGAATGACCTCAACCTACTTCTCTCACTGAAATAAGGGGATTTCTTGGAATCACAGGTTGGTATAGGATATTTGTCAGGGATTATTCTCTCATTTTGCAGCACCTTTAACATAATTACTAAAGAAAGGAATGAGGGTTGAATGGAGAGCAGAACACGAGGCCAATTTTGCAAAGTTAAAACGATACCTAGTATCAGCCCCAATTCTTAAACTTCTGGATTTCAACAAAGAGTTTGAAGTTATAGCAGATGCTATCAAACTTGCTTTAGGGGGAGTCCTTACTCAAGAAGGTGGGCCTATAGCCTATACTTCTCAAAGATCGGAGATTATGAGGAAAACTACCCGACCCATGACTTAGAACTCTTAAAGCTATGGAGACGTTATCTTCTCAGTCTCGGCAAATTTCAGTTTATCACTGATCATAAAATCTTGATGTGGATCTTTACACAACCCAATCTCCACATGAGGCAAAGAATATGGATTGAACTTCTTCAAGAATACGACTTCGACATAAAGTTTAGACCGGGGAAGGACAATGTAGTTACGGATGGACTTAGGCGCAAAGCTTTCCTTAGTGCTATCTCTATACCTAATAATCCTATCTGGGAAAGAATTATGGAAGCAGCCTTGAAAGACCCAAATTATCAGCAGTTATCCTTGTAGATTCAACAAGGCATAACACCTGAGACAAAAAAATATATTGATAAAGGATTACCCTGTTTAAGAGGGATGCCTGTATTTTCTACAAAGACTTTGTGTACCTAAGGACCCAACACTGAAGAAAGCAATCCTATTTGAGGCTCATGATAGCCCAACTTCAGGTCACGCTGGGTATGCAAAGACCTTAAATGTTGTTTGAAGAAGCTACTTTTGGCCAGGAATGAAGGGAGACGTTCTTCGCTATGTGAAACAATGTCTCTCCTACTAATGAATTAAAGTTGAAACAATCAAACTACCTGGACAACTTCAACCTCTTGATATACCTCAAATGAAATGGGAGTGTATGAGTATGGACTTTCGTAGGATTACCCTCTGTTGGAGGCTGTGATTCAGTATCTGTTGTTGTTGATATGCTTACTAAGGTAGCTCACTTGATGCCTCTAAAAACTACCTTCACTGCCTCGGATAATAGCCGAATCTTCGTAAAGGAAATCTTTAAACTTCATGGTCTACCTAAGAGAATTGTTAGCGACGGGGATGAAAAATTTACCTCAAAGTTTTGAATTTCACTAAGCCATCGGAACACAACTGTGTTTTAGCACAGTATATAGTTCTCATACGGATGGTTAGACTGAAAGAGTAAACCAGGTGATTGAGGACATTCTTAGAGCATATTGTTCACAGGAACCAAAGAAATGGATCCAATATCTTCCTTTGGTTGAATATGCCTATAATTCCTCTAACCATAAAAGCATAGGCATGTCACCATTTAAGGCTTTTTATGGACAATAATATTTGGCTCCATTAAATTTCTCAGATCCTACTATCAAGGTAGAAGCCTCAAAGCAAATGCTCAAAGACATGCAAGCTCAAACCAAGGCGATTGTTTGTAAGGATATTCAAGCCGCTCAGGATATACAAAAATATTATGCAGATAAGAAGATATTAGATCAAATCTTTAAAGAAGGAGATAAGGTATTCCTTAGGGTTAAGCCCAAGAAAAGCAACCTATCCTTGGGGAAGTACAAGAAGCTCAGCTCGAGATACCATGGACCCTATGAGATTTTCAAAGTGATAAGTGATCAAGCTTACAAGCTAAAGCTACCTTCTAACCTCAAAATTCATGATGTCTTCCATGTAAGTCTATTAAAACCTTATGTTCCTAATCCTGATCAACTTTTGTATTTTGAACAAATAGTTGTTCCAACCCAAGGAGTCCTTGAACTTCAACTTGACTATATCCTAGAAACACGAGAGAGAAAACTTAGGAACAGAAGCATCATCGAACACCTCGTCAAATGGAAAGATTTCCTTGAAGAAGACGCAACGAGGGAAGATGAAACACCTCTCCTTAAAGATCATCCGGACTTACCTTTGAGATGAGGACATCTCAATTCTTCAAGTTGGGGAGAATGTAAGGTCTCTGCCACCCTTGGTGAGGGGATTCCCATGTAAAGGAAAACATATCAGCCCATTCTAGCCATATACAAAAAGTTACTATTTTTGGTAATTTTTTCATCTCTGATGAGCTAATGATAAATATATTATTGTAAGATTTTCAAAAATAAAATTTTTCTTTTTCTGTCATTTTCGTCCAAAAATGGAAAGTTTTGAGGTGCTTACACTGCCGTCTCGTCAAAATCTACCCCATTATAAATTTTCATAAAAATAGCTACCTGCTCCAAAAATTGCTAAATATAGCAGGTGTGTGCATCCGACACCTTAGATTGCCATCCTCAAGATTGTATTTTAATAGCAACTTTTAGAATTAAATTTTAATAAGCCAAGCTCACTCTAGACAATCAATTTTCATCCTAGTGTCAATAAATTAATTCCTAATTAGGTATGCCTATGTATGCATGTGCATAGGCATGTATGTGCATGTGTATGTATGTCCATGTATGCCCATAATGACCCATATCCATGGACCCATATCTTATATGACTATGAGCATGGGGGCACTACATGAGGTGTATCACCCAAAAGGGTAAAGAGGGACACCTCTAATGGCTAAGTAGGAGCTTGTGACACCTCTACTCGTTCTTTTAGCAAGAGGGGGCGAGCTAGGGAGGTATGGGGCTGATTTGGGCAACAAGGAACCTCCAAACTCTAGACACACTTGAACACACGTTGGAGATAGTGAGACTCTGTTGCTGTGGCTACTTGTTGGTGAAGGTTCAACAAGGCTTTGAGAGATAAATAACTCCAAAGCACATTTGAGTAATGTAAATCTCTTAATTAATCAAGGTTATTATCAATCTCTTCTCTCTCAATTGGAATCCTTTCCAATTAATATCATATTATTATCCAATTGGAATCCTTTAATCTTTTATCAAATGCTATACTCTTATTTACCTATCCTCAATTGGAAATCAACCATCATTATACCTATTTAAAGGTAATTTCTCTACATTGCAAAGTAATGAAGGTCTCACTGCTCGATTGCATAATCAATTCTGGTGATTACGTGCACAATTCTTCATCAATGTAACATAGATGCTTATATAATCAATTGTGGTGATTGCATGCACAATTCTTCATCAATGTAACATAGATGCTTGTATAAGCAATTGTGGTGATTGCATGCATAATTCCTGATCAATGTAACTTAGATGCCTGCATGGATTAGCTAATCATATTGAAGAATTTTATCCGGCTAAAATGATGGATTGTTCTTGCAAGTAGATATAAGTGATTGATCATGTGATTAGTGTATGGGTTATAACGCATGTTATCATAATATTATGGCAATATTAAGCAAGCATATGTTTTTGGGTTGATGTGTGGAATAACCCTATACGTTTTGGAATGAAAACACTTATAATCATTTACCCTACTTCCATTGGATTCTTATACTTTAGTTTACAACTTCTCAAGTTAAGTTAAGTATCTAGTAAAGTCTCGCCAAGAGGAGTGAACTCTTGGGGTTTGGATATTTAAATGAAGAAGAGTCATATGTTGTTTTTCTTCTAGGAAAGATTGTCTTGGTGCTAATTTGATAATGGTTGAAGGGCTGTCTTAATGAACGTGTCAGGGAAATCATAAAAAGGAACTTTGTGTATGAACAATCATGTTGTAGAAATTAGAAAAATGGCAAAGCAACGTGTGAATGTGGGGGTGGAAAGTGGGGACTGACTTAGGTTTCCAATCAAGGATGGGTGGTCTGGATTAGTCGAGAAACTCTCCACTCTTCATTGATAGAAGAAGCAAAACTAGAGACTCATTGTGCCAAGAGTTGTGAAGTCTTAATTGTACATGCCTCTAAAAATTATGGGGAAAAAGGCATTTGGGGTTTCTCTCTTTTGGAAGGTGATAATTAGGAACGTCAGATTATTAAGTTAGTTCGTGCTTTCCATGAGAGACAGGGCTAGGGCCCCTTTTCAATGGCTCGAACTCAAGTTACTTGGTGATGAGAGTTTGTCCATTAGAAATCTTGTCAATCTAACTATGCTTTTCTCAATTGATTAGGGCATAGCGACCTGTCAAGTACCCTCCTTTTGACAAATGCATATGGTAACAAGGTGGGGATATCACAACTATCTACACTGACAGTCAGAGCACATTGGCAGTTGCAAGGAACCCAGTTTTTCATGCCCGCACAAAGCACATTGAGATGCAATACCACTATGTCAGGGAGAGGATCTCAACATGAGAGATCAACTTGGCTTATGTGCCAACACAGGACAACCTTGCAGATATTTTCACAAAGACATTGTCTCATGAGAAGTTTGAAGCTTTTTGCAAAGCTTTGGGCTTACTCCCCTTTGTGGACTGATCATGTCCTCAGGGCATGGAACTTCCCTATACTCTATCTGCTAGCTCTCATTCATCGCATCACTCCAAGGGGGGGATTTGTTATATATACATGAGGTAGTGATGTGTGTGAACACACTTAGGACCAACATGGAATTGTTTCCCTCACTAGGAAATCCCCCCCCCCCCCCCCCCCCCCCCCCCCCCCCCCCCCCCCGTGCATTGTATATAAGCCCATCATCCTAGGGCTATCTATCTTCCATTGCACACTAAGTATACACTCTCTGTAGTGTGCCTTGAGCTTCCTTTGTCTTCTCCAAGCTGTGTGTGTTTTCTTGCAACCCTAATTCCAACACATCATGACCCTCATTGTAGGCTTGGCTAAGCTCTAGTGCTTGATTCTTGTGAGGTTCATTTGGTTGGATGTATCTCACAATGACTCTATTGCAATTACACAATCTCTCAACTCTTAGAGCAATGTTTTTCCCATGGGCATTATACACTTACATCAAAAGTAAGTGGGTAGTTTTCTAACCCACTAGTTGGTGGTGGCACATGAAATTTTGATTGTAATAGCACTTGTTGGTCTCATGGTTGGTCAACTTTTTCTCAATGGCACACCATTTTGGCTATCATGATACATTTGGTGGTGCTAGTCTTGGCTAGGTATAGCATTGGTTGGTGGGTTGATCACCTCCATAGATATTGCCCCGATATCGCACTTCCTCATCTGAGGCTGCTGGATATACTATGTTGTTTTGAAAGCTTGGTTCATTCTTCTCATCACTTCTTCTATGATGTGCTCCATGTAGCCATCTACTATGTGGTGTTTGTTCCCCTAGAGGTGTTTCCACTTTTGGTAGAGTTCATCTCAGTGGTCAAAATATCGGTTTCCTCAATATATTCACCATAGTCTTGCACTTGTCCACAAGATACAAGGCATCTTTTGTTACTCCTTATAGAGAAGAAAACCCTTTCAAATGAATATCTTTTTTATGTTTTCCATTTCTAAGACCTTAAATGAATGATACCAACGGTCTGTGTGTCTAAACACAACTCTTCAAATGGTGCAGACTCTAAAGTTTGACTACCATAATTTTCATTTCTTATGGCATCCCACATATGGTTAGTTGAGTGTTCTATCACATGTGAAGTCCAATATAGCTAATCCTCTATATTATGCACAATAAGAGTTGGTTCTCTTATGGGGTCAGGTTTGTTTTCTTTCACCTCACCTAACTTTTCACTAATTTTTGACCCTTCTTGTTTTGTTTCGAGATATTGTTGATGGTCCTTTCTTCTAAATTTCCAAAATTTCTTGTGTAAATTGGACGAACCTTTAATAAGCGTCAAGCTTAGCTTGTTCTAGCTTAAGGTAGGGTAGTGTTTCCATTTGTTTTCCAAGTTCTACTCAGCTTGTAACCCCACTTGATATGCTTCTAGTGCATCATTTATTGGCTATTGTCTCAAATAATTTGTTAACCACAAGTTTGAATCCCCCGCACGGTCGGTGGATTCTTCATTCTTATCTTGAATAGTGGATTTGGCTCTCTTCTCAAGAAATATTTTTGCTTTCTTGGATATTGCCTCATGTTTCTTTTTTCTCCATGATGTCTTGTTTCTTTTTTTGCTTATGCCTGGCCGTAAGTGCACATAAGAAAAATGTATGACAACCCCAGAGAGTAGTCATTGAAGAAGTTTGATGATGGAAGACACAAGCTAAAGGGGATCCAAAGGTCCAAAGAGGTCATCCATTTTGTTTTATATTTCCACATGCCATTAAATGGCTATATTTATCTCAACCCATTTATTCAAGCCTTTTGATTACACCTATGTAAATGCCTTGACAATTGAGCATGAAGTTTGGGGATTTTTTTGTATTTATCTCAAACTCTCAGAGCCCAAAACTAAGCAACAAGACTATTTTTAACCATTTTTGACCAGTGTAATGTGAATCTTAGTTCTTAAGCTCTACTATGATAAATAGTCATTTTTAGCTCATTTTGAGGGTCCCAAAGTTGGAGAGCTAGTCTCATCAAGATTAATTTATGAACACTAGGAGATTCCATAGCTTCCTCATCCACTCTATGGAGCTACCTCCTTTTATTTTTTTCCTCCCATGTGTTCCTTTATGCATGATAGTTGAGGCTTTGAATATAACCTCGGGGGTTGCACTATGTAATCATGTTAATGTATAACGTGAGTTCAAAAGGAGGGGTACCCTATGCAATTATGTTAATGTATAACGTGAGTTCAAAAGGAGGGGTTTTAAAATGCAAAAAATTAGGAAATTTAACAAAGATACGTTAAAATAAGGGCCTTTTATATTCAATTTTGGAAAAACTTCCTAAAATAAGGGGTCATTTTATTGATTCACACATGTTAAAAGAGGGGTTTTTTTCGTACCCCGTGGACGCACGTTATATAGGGGGGCATTGAACGGTGAACCCCCCGAGAATATAACCAATGCTTCTTTTTTATGTTTTTGTTTGAGCAAGTTATTTGAAGTAGGTAATCAAGTTTGCTTAATCATTGTGCGGTGCTTCTTGTGTGAATGGTGGTACCCTAGGTTGTGCACAGTAGTAGGAAGGATTAGGTAGCATGCTTGTTTACTCATTTGTGTACATACATAACTTGATTGGTGCATGCGCAGAGTAGCTACATCACTTCATCTTGAAAAAAAATTGTTTCATTGAGACTTTGATGATGGAAGCAAGAGATATCTTGGAGTTCTAAGAGTGTATTTCTAAGAGTACGTTTGGTTGAGCTAGCAATGTGGCTGACATGCATCTCTAAGACTGCCAATGTAGTGGTATGTGTAGATAGTTTCTACTCTCTAGGCTTGGCAGCTTTTTGGGAGAGGTTGTGGGACTCTAGAAAGCCGAGACGAGTCACTTTGTTCCAGTGGTGGCTGGTCGCACACAGAGCTACAGCAGTTGGGAGTTGGCTTGTACATAGTGGTCTCTTGGTCGCATGTGCAGCTTGTGAACATCTTCTGGAGAGTCAGCGTCACTGTCTTTGGGAATGTCCTTTGGCACAACAGGTGTGGCTTCATCTTCTTTGGCTGATGTCAGCTCTTTCCATAGCTTGGTAGTACACTTGGGGGGCAGCTGCTTGGTCGACCCTCACGGGCCCGAGACTTTAGTTTGAGATATCTTCCACCAGCAGGATGATAGTGATGCAAGGGGGTCGACCTACACTCCACGACCTACACTCCAGCCTGCCATAGAGCTTACTCCGCATGAGTGGTGCAGTGAGAGAGAGGAGTGCGGAGCTCATTAGTGGCTTGACACTCTGGTTCATCTGGCGGGCTCGTTGCTTCTGCATTTTTGAGGCTCTCCTTGTACCACCACTAGAGACTGTTCAGGATCTTGTCTAGAGTAGATCCATACTCTCAGAGGACAGCTCGAGAGACTCCAAGGAAGCTCACATCGCATGCGGGAGTGCAGAGAGGCTTTCTTTCGACTCTAGCATCCTGGGACTTTCTTCACCATGGTCCAGGGTGTACTCAGATGGCATTACCATCCACTTGTGTGGCTTTTCCCTCCTCCCATGTATTGATTTAGCCTCATTGTACATATGTTGTTTTTTCATTGTTGGGAGAGTCTCCCCATCATGATTGTTGTAGCCCTCTCTTGTAGAGGGGTTTGTAGCCCCATGGGCGGTTTCATTAACTAATAGAAGGATCTTTTTCTCAAAAAAAACAAAAAAAAATTAGCCCTAGAATGATGGGTGTATATACAATCCATGGGGGAAAAACCTCCTAGTGAGGGAAAAAATGCCCTGGCAGTTGTGGGATACATGTCTAACCTCACCATCCTATCTTATTGCAGTATTAGTGAGAACCACGATTAATTTGTCAAAACATGGGACGAAGCTGACTTGACTAGTGCATAGAGGCTACAAGAGGTTTTCAATCTCTCGGAAAAAAACTAACAACTCGCATCCAACTCAAGCTACACTCAAGTTACTAAAATCACCAAAATCCAATTGCTCAGCAGAAAACAAATCACATCCGTTACAGCATCAAATGACATCCAACCATAACGAAACTTCTAGGACATAATACCTAAGCACACATGCTTATGGTCTCATACCCCAATTTAGTTCAAGTTCCAAATTCGCGATTATTAACAGCAGTGGATTTTTTACCTAGTCATTTTAGACCCACAATGCATCTAAATGCTTAGCAATGATGCTTAGTTTTTTATTTAAAAGTGTAAATTCCTAGTTATGATGAAATTAGGCCGCGGGTCGGTGATGCCAAAAGCTATAGAATACTGAACTGCTTACGTCAATGCGTAGAGCTCTTACCAGCGGTTGCAATGCAACAAACACAATCGCAATGTGACAACCGGAGAGGGAGTAGGAAGCACGAGAAGGAGAGAAGTGAGCGCCGTTAGCTCACGCTGTGTATTTCTTATCCAAAAACTTATAAAAAAATTACAAAAATTGGCTTTTATACCTTAGCCAAGGTTTTTGGGTGGTCAAAACTAATAATCTGGAGTTGTTCCAAAGCTAGGAAATGACTGGTTAATACAATCTAGAAGCTTGTAGTCCCATCTCATTAATTACAAAGTTTATCTAAGAAAATAGGAGTTACAATATTCTCGATTTATCAAAATAATAAATGCTTTACAAAGAGAACTCCAAAAAATGATATCCATGTTAGCTTGCTGCTAACATTCCCCCCTCCTCGCCTATGTCGTCCCTTGACACAACTTTATGGGCTGAAATAGTCTTTGGGTTGACAGTTGGCGAGGCTTTGTCTTTAAGCGCGTCCAGTGCCTTCTGAAATCTAATTCTTCGTTCTTTGTTGGGAACTTGCAGAAATTGCATTGTTACTTGATTCTTCAGCTCCACCGCTAAGTAGCCTACAAACCTAGATGTTAGGTTGTTGATCACTGGCGCAAATATCTTTGTTTTCCAGGTGAAGAATTCAGTGTAGAATGCTTCTTCAAAGGCTAGCATATTATTCAATGGCAGGAACATACATCTGGCATAGAATCCGTAAAGGACTTCTTCTAAAGGTTGCCCACTCAGATCATAGCATAGGCCTTTGTTTCCTTCCAAGAATGATAGCCATGGGGCTCCTGTTTGCTCAGGCTCATAAAAAACTTGTATACATGTGAGCAGCATTCTGCAAATCTTACGTAACATGGCACAGGAGAGATCTGGCAGACTCTTGAAGAAAGACATGGCGCTCGCTAGGGTTTTCACCATGTATTCCTCTATCGCTTGGCCTCTGTTTGGAGCTGGTAGCCTGGGGAAGTTAAGCCAAGTTGGCCTCTTCTTTTGCAGTGCTTCATGCGCTTGCCATGTCCTTACTCTGGGTACATGACCGAATGTTGGATCTCTTTGAAGGGCTGCAAGTGATCTTGTGAATAGAATGAGGTATCTTGGATTCTTGTTCAGCCAGCTATCGCCACTTTGGGTGGTCTTTATCTGCGCCATCTTCTTCCATATTTTTGTACAGCCTTTCTTTCACCTATAACAATTCTACTTTGATGAGAGGGTACGACATGGATTGTTGATACCATTGAGCGTTGATCTGATTAGGAGTGAGTTGAGTGATGTTGACAGAGTGTAAAACTCTCAACTCCCAATCCATTACTGCTTTCCACTACTCATCCACCTCTAGGGTGATCTTCTCCTTTAGTGCGTCTTCTTCAGATTATGACAGCTGGACCATTGGCACTGTGTCTTCATCCGTGATGTTAATCTGAAAATCTTCACCACCACTCGGCTCTGCTGTTGACTGTGTTTCAAACTCTGCAAACAAGACTGAGGTTATGTCTATCTGTGGCAGCTCTGAAGTTCCTGCCTCTTCCTACGTGTCTGGTTTTCCATCTCTCAGGAGTTGATTAATCCACTCGAGTTCTGCTATCTCCTTTAGAAGCTCCTCCTCTCTCTGAACCTGCATCAATGCCAGGTCCCTTCGCTATGATTGTTCTAGTTTTTATTCCAATTCTAGGTCTTTGTTTTTCTTTTCGAGTGCTTTGTACACTTCATCAGTTCCTTTGATCAAGGCCACGGCTTTATTTTCTCTAATTTGCCGTAATAAAATGTCATGATCATTGATCTGCTGCTCCAAGTACTGCAAAGAAGCATTGACAACATCTAATTGTACCTGAATTTTTTGAGTTGACAGAGATGTCGTAAGAAGTTCATTCGTAACTTCTATCAGCTGCTCATCTTTTGCTTTGCAGGCATCGGCGGATAGTTTGGTGACTAGATCACCTAACTCCTCTATTTCTTTTTGTTGCCTATCTCTAGCTAATTGATGCTGTTCCGTTTCTTCTTGCACCTACCTTTGAAGATCAGTGATGACAATTTCTTTGGCCTTGGTGCTACGGTTTAGTGCTACTGAGCGGAATCGCTCCGTCATTTCCTGCGTCTGCCGTGCATATTCATTGACTTGTACTATTACTTCGTCGTTTGACTGCCACTCCTCCTGTCTTGCCAGCTGGGATGTGCCTGCAGTCTCATGTGTGGCTTCCTGCTGCACCGTAACTCCTCGTGGTTCTTGTGTAGAGGTAGATGGTCGGTCTTCTTCTTGGGTATCCAGAGGCTTTGTTGCCTCGGTAGTTTCTGGTTGAGTGGAAGTAGATGGTGTTGGATCAGACCTTGATGTCTCTTCAGGTGCCGACCTTTCTTCTTTCTCTAGCTCAGGTTCTGTCTCATGTGCAGTGGTAGACTCTTTTTCCGCATCTGCTTCCTTATCAGTCTCTTGTTCAGATCTACTTGACTTTTCCTCTTCTGGCTTTTGAGTGTCTTCTGTTGCCCTCTCCAGTTCCGGCTTGGATTCTTTTTCTTTTTGTCCGTTGGGGTGGTAAGCTTCTTTTGTGGATTTTGTTTGTTCGGTGGACTCAGAATCTTTGTCTTTCTCAAGCTCTGCTTCTTCATTGGTGTCTTTGCCTGCACGTGATGGTGGTGGACTAGGCATGTGATGGTCTTGTTGTTCTGTAGACGGTGAGGTGGTTCGGGGAGGTCCATGACTTTGCTCTTGTCTAGCCGTTTCCTCGGCTTGCCTTTGGTCCTCCATCGCCTTGGCTTTTTTAGCAGCTTCTTCTACCTCCTTCAGCTTTAGAGCTTCAGTTTCTTGGTACATTCTTTCTAAATGCTCTGTTGGATCATCCGCCTCTTTTCTTGTATGATGCTTTGTTCGAGGGCCTTTAAGTCCTACAGGTACCCATTTTTCTCGGTCCTTCCCTTGTGCTTGCCTACTGCACTGGTACGCTTGTTTCTCTCTTTCAAAGCACACTTGTTTTTGAGCTGGCTCTTCTTGGTGTGCGGCCACAGCTTTTCTTTTCATCTCTTCTCTCCGAGCTCTCTTTTCTTCCTTGTCAAAGCTCTCGCTGCTGTGACTTTCCAGCAAGCTGTCAGCTAACTCTTCATCAGATTTATATGGTCTTTTACCTGACCTTGTAGCTCTTGGAGAGGGTTGTGCTGCCAATATCCATGTGTTCGGATCAGGGGCAGGTGGTAGGTTTTCTGCCATGCCAATGGCATGATATGCTATTCGATTCAAGACCTTTGCCGCACCCAAGTACGTGATTTTACCTTCTTTCTTGGTGCCCTTCAAGGTTGTCAAGACATACTGCACATGGTCCACTGGTTGTCTTGTTGTCGACTTGAGAACCTGAGTGAATATGGTGGCCATGGCGTGATTTGGTGTAGTGTACCTTGGTGTTTTGCCAAGAAATGAAAGTGCTGGTGGTACAAACGGGCTGGCTCTTCCACTTTTTTGTGAATGAGGTCTGCAAATGTAGCCGCAGCTATCTCTTTGGTAAATGTGCCTATGGTTTTCCTGTCTCTTGCTTGCATGGTCATTCCTTCTGTGGGCAGTCTGAGTGCCTCTGCCACTATCTCTTTTGTGATCACTAGCTTGACCTTGTTCCCTTGGGTGTCGGTGGATATCTGTGCGGTTTTGTCTTCTTTGATGGTGGATAGAAGCTCATAAGCCTTCTAAAATCCACTCCGCAAGGCTCTTGTTCGTAGAAATGCCTGAGTCCTAGCCTATGGTTAGCCTCTTTTGTCTCTGGCTTTGCGGCTACATCATAGACTTCTTTGGGTAGGAGTTGCAACTCCACCTGATGCCCCTCTTCACTTTTGAACCTGGTAGTGAAAATTGTAGTCTGGTGCTCTTCCAGCTGTTCTTTGGAAAGGTAGGATGCCTTTGCTGCTTTGACTGACTCGGGGTCAAGTTGATACGGGGGCAGTTTCTGTAGTTTCTCTTTTTGGTTGAGCTTCTTTTAGCCCTCTCCGCTGCTTGCATAGCTCTTGTTCAGTGAATAGGGTGCAAAGTTAGCAGATTTATCGGAATTTTCTCTGAAATGTCCTTTTAGACTGAATGCTGACAATTTGGTCCACTTTCCTTCAAATAATTTTTGAACAAGCAAAGATGCATAAAAACATGCAAGGAACAAAACAGTATGGTCAAAACAAGAATTTGCAACCAAAGTAAATAATCGCGATTATTTACAACTGAGGAAGATTTTCAACTTTTTGCAAACTTGGCTTGATAGGCTTGAAGTATATACCAAATACATGCTCTGAGTGAATTATGGGTTCATTTGGATGCATAGGTTGAAATTGGTACCAGATTTTGGCTTTAGGTCTGTGAAACAGTAGATATAAAGGAAATTTGAGATTTTGAGCTCCAAACTGATTCAAAATTGTTTAGTGAGCTCAACACATCATGTACTTTGGATGTATGATGGAAAAATATCATAATTCTCCAATTTTGATCAAAAAGTAAATAATCACGATTATTAACTTTTCTTCCAAAATTGATATTTTTTGTACAAATTGGTTCTAGGCATTGTATAGACCTTGGGTATGAGATATGAAGTGATGTGAATCAAGAAATGTTGGCCATAACCCAATTTTGGCTTGCAAAGACTTCTTTGCGTTTTTTGGCAATTTTACAAGTAATGGGGTGGTCATTTTGGCTCATACTTGATTTTTGGCTTGTAATAGGTGTGTACATAGGTTAGATATATTTTCCAAGAAAAACTGATGCAAAAGTAAATAATCGCAATTATTTACAACAGTGATAAAAAACTTTGCAAAACCTACAAATTTTGACTTCAATACACCTAATACAACCCTAAATTGAATTTGATCAAGTTTGGTCATGCCAGCATCACTTTGTGCTCTGTCTACTCTGAAATCATTGTTTTTTGTGACTACTCTATCTATTGGGTTGGTCGGTCGACTTTGAGGCTTTGGACTTGTCCACAGAATAGTTGTGAAGCAATCTGTCCAATTCTGGCTCATTTGGAGTCAGTTTGACCCCGTATGTCGAATTTGACGCTTTGTAACCTTCGAGCCATTTATTGCTTTTCGAGGGCTTTGCTTGATGGATTTCACCAAACCAATCATATACATTGTATATGGACCTCATTAGCAAGCCATCTGTGGAGTAAGGTCGGAATTTTGGCATTTGCCAAAAACCTAACTTTTCTACTAGGGACCCCCTCGACCCCAGCCGAATGGTCATCTGATGATATAGAAAGGTTATATTATGTTAGGGCATGCTATGGTTCAAACCCCATCCGATCTGGTCAAGTTGACAGGCCGCTATGGTTAGTTTTAGGTCGTAGATCTTCGTGCATTGCTCGATTTCTAGGGTTTTTTCTAGGGCTTTAGACTAGCTATCGGCCATACAAAATGCATCATTGTTGAGTAAAGAACTTACCCCTCATGTCTCGTGTGAGACGGCGCTGAAAATGGTCAATTGTGGGCTCCAAAAAAGTCGCGCGGAACAGGCCGAATTCTCTCTTTGCAAAGGCTCCAAGTGGAAATGAGGTGGTTTTGGCCTACCTTGGATATCTATACCCGGACTTCCCAAACCAAATTTCCCCAGATTCCCCTATTAGTCCTACTAGGCCGTGAAATCTATGTTAGACTCAAAAATTTCCCTGATCGGATTCCTGTAGCTCATTCTACAAGAATTTTGCAAAAGTAGGCATGGCCGCCTAATTTAGGCTTCCCGCTTCAATCTTCTGATTTTTTTGAAAATTTTTATGCTTGTCCGCCTTGTCTTTCTGATCACCATCATGTCTTTCGTTTTTCCATCTGAGCTTCCCTACTATTTATTATTAATTTTGATCTGTTTATTTAAAAAAAATTAAAAAAATAGCAAATTGCTATAAAAAAGTAAAGTAAAAATCCAATAATTAAGAAAATCCCTTGAAAACACAGCTTTATTATTTTTTGTTGGAGTTTTCTATATTTAAATCTCATTATCAATAAAAATGATGAAAAATACCCAAACACTACAAGAGGTTGTGTGCTCTTGTGACGCTGTTAGCGACGGAAATACACTGGGTTTTTATAACCCCCGGCGTCGCTAAAACCGTCGCTAATAGCGTCGCTACGAGAGCGTCGCTATATGCGTCGCTATAGGCGTCGCTATATAGAGACGCTCATAGCGACGATCATAGCGACGGCTATAGCGACGTTTACACAGAAGTCTATAGCGACGCTCATAGCGATGCTACAGAGCCATAAATAGCGACGGTTATAGCGACGCCCGAGAGATTTTTTTTTTGGTGACAGGGCATTGAATGCCCTGCCACCCATCAACCATATTGTACTTGATTCACTTTTTTAAAAAAGTGCAAGGGTAGATAATAAACCCAAAATAGTCACCCACAAGACGCATTGTTTGCAAAATTGACAGGCGTAAAATTGACAATTGTACACATCATAGGCAAAATGAATTGATTGGCAAATGTAATAATGACAATTGTACAACATCATAGGCATAAAGAATTGATTGGCAAAATGAACTGCGGTGACAAATGTAATAATATACATGGTTCAAAAAGACGTATAACATCCGTCTCATGATACATAAGCTATGAGAAAACCTAAACTAATGCTATCTAGCTACGGCTAAACTGACGTCGTCTAGTCAGACGTCTCATCGCGTCCAAGCGGCGTATCTGTCGGATTCTGCAAAAAAAGACAATAAGACAGCTTTCAGTAAGTATAAACATATAACGACATTTATAAAACAATACAAAAAATAGAAAAGAGTAAACCCTAATACTAACCATGCCGCCACGAGAACTGAGAATGTCCATCAGGGGGTTCAAGCCCTTCCTGCCTGCGTACTCGCGCTCGTACGGTGTGGGATCACGTCCTGTCATCGACCACTGTCAAAACATACAAAGATTTCATTATGTTAGAATTAAAAAACTCATAAACCCTAAACTATCGAACATAAAGAGCAATGCGAAAACACTTACAAAATCGGCCTCAAATGATGCCCATCCACCGCTCCCCAAGTGGTGCGAGCTCCCTGCCTCTACTCGCGATCTGGCTGCATCCTTTTGTTGCTTCCACTTGTCGGGATTCTCGCGCGCTGCTTTCTTCGCATTCTTCCAATCTTCTTTGGCCAGCCAATCTGGCCTGTTCCACCCATGCTTGATTGCTTTTTGCACTTCAGAACGCTTGTGTTTGCAGTATTCGCGCATTCGAATCTTCATCAGGTCTTCATTGAAGCGTTGATCCCGTGTTGGAACGGGAAACTCATCATGAAGTATGCTGATGACTCTGTTTTTTAAATCACTTGGTACTTCACTCCATTTGTTTAGTATGTAGTGTCTAAACAGCTGAGAGCAAAGACCACGCATGCGCGAGATCACCTTCTTGCCGTCATCATCCATGATGATGCCGCCGCTGAAGTGGACGGAGTAAGGCAAGCCCTCTGGCCGGTGACGCGTGAACCTGGGTGTCCCGGCAGGGGTCTCTAGCGGCGTGTCGATGGGGGTACGGACGTCAGGTGTCTCCACCGACGTCTGGGCCCCGAAGCGAGGAGTGTCGAGTGGGGTGGCTCCTGGCGGAGTAGGTAGAGGTGGTAGCTGCTAGGAACAGTAAGCCGTGCAAAACCTGGCGTAGATGGCGATGCTGTGGCTGGTGTGGGGGCGGGCAAAGAAGGGGAGGGTAAAGAGCCTCGTCGAACACGAGGCAGTGTGGAGGCATCGGTGGCGGAATCCCCACAACAACCTCCACCGCCACCACTAGAGCGCCGGTGTCTAGACGAGTGTGAAGCTCGTCTCGTCGACGCTGAAGCTTCGGAGCGCGCCGAATGCTTCGAAATAGAGGGAGATGTGGATGGAGTAGGAACGCGCGATGATGCGCCAGAGCGATGACACTCCACGTACCACTGTCTCTGCTGCGGTGACAAAGAAGAAAGAAACTCCTCATCATCCATACCTGCATTAAACACATGAATATTTAAACTTAATATTGAATGAATAGAGTAGACAATGACGCAAAGACCATTAAATACAATGACGTAATGACGCATATAAATACAATGACGCAATGAATTGAGTGATAGAAGAGGCAAGTCGAAAACTTAGAATTTTCAATCAAAAGATGTGAGCGCGAGTAGAAAAGAGCGTTATACACCATGGAAGGTACTTAGAGAGCCAGAGCTTTTACAACACGGAGCAAAATTGTTCAAATACAATATTTGTGGCTTTAAGAGATCTCTCTCTCATCCTCGCATAACTCAGCATAACTTCCTATATCTATATAGAGCTCTCCGTTTAAACACATATCCTCTGTTTCATTTTGTAGCTCCTCTGCATGCACCCCATATAGAGTAGTAGCATCTTGATGCTCGTCTGGCACCACCGCAGCGGCTTCTGATTGAGCATCTTCTCTGATCTCCTCCATTGATGCCGTTGTGATTGGCACATGGTAGCCTTCATACGTCCTTGCACTACGAGGGGCTACCTCTATGACGTACCACCAGTTTGATGTAGACTTTGTAGGATGAAATATTACCTGCCAGAGCCACATAACTTACATGAGAGCTTTCAAGCACATAACTTGTAAAAGGGGGATGGTAACTATTTACATACTTACTTGTTCACAATGCTCGAGTAGTACGAAAGTGTCTCTTAGGTCAATCCATTTCTTAGTAGAATCCACCTCAAGAAAACCAGACTCTCCTCTACGCACAGTAGCGTTGCGACCCTCCATGATTATCTTGAACCATTGCACGTCGAACAAGTCGACAAAAAATCCTCTGTAATCGATCCTCAAAATCTCTTGCAACGTGCCGAAGTAAGTGAGTTCCGCCACCACAGGATCTGTATCAGAGGAACGTCGTCGACTAGACTGTTCAAATTTTGCCATGATTCCACAATCTTGAGTAAAACGCTTTTTGTCGATTCATTCCACCCTAAAATGTCGACCTTTACACCATGCTGCTGTGTATGACTTATACTACAACGAACAAAGATTATGAGTGGCCGTTCAAACGTTTAGAAATAAAGTCACTAGCTAGTCGTACATTGCAAACTTACCTTGGTCGCGCAACCCCGAGAGTACTCCCACTCTTCCTCAGTCACTTGGTCACCGCATTGTTGTGCGCTTTTCAATTGGTTGTGCAACCATCTTAAGCTCATGAAGGTTGGTAGGCTCTCCAGAACCTTCGGATAGTGCATTGGTGGTCGTCTTCCCTGTCTCCACTCGATTCGTGCCCTTTGTCGCTCTTGCTTTGCATCCTCATATTGTGAAATCCACTTTTGCATCACTGTATTGTGAATCATGCAAAATCGGTTGATTTTAGCCTCTAGATCTTCCGTCATCTTCTTCTCAACACCGAGATTGCACATGACAATCCCAGATATGCGCTCATCATCTATGGTTCGCCATAGCGTGTCCCGGGCTTTATCAAATCCGTCTAGCCACTCTCCAATGTACACTAGGGACTCTGATACCAACCAACCTTCTGCCATGCTACGCTCCGGACGTGCCTTTTGACGCACATATCCCTTAAGCGCTTTCATGAAACGTTCTAAGAAGAACATCCATCTGGAATGAACTGTGCCAGCTATTTCCACCTCATCAACTATGTGAACAAGAAGATGCACCTGAATGGTTAGCATGGTAGTAGGAAAATTTTTCTCAAACATGCACACAAGCTCCGCAGCATTTAGTTTGGTGAATGGTATGGAGTCTACGTTGATCTCCTTTTGTGAGATCCATTGCACCAGCTTTGCAAGTTTGTAGATTGTGTTACGGATGTCGAGAGACAAACATCCCTCAATGGCAACCGGTAAAATAAACTGTAAAGTATGTGCAGCAATGATATTAAAGTCCACATTTTATGCAATGATATTAAAGTCCACTATGAACGTACCTGACACATTTTATGCCAATCGTGTGACTTCAAACCGGTAAGCTTTCCTTCTTTAGTAAAACACGTTCGGAGCGAGTGCATTACGCCAGTGGGGGTCCACAAAGATCGAATGGTCTCTTTTACTTTACGTTCTTGGGCTCCTGTGAAAATCCATGGTGCTTTAGGGAGTTTTATCGAGACGCTGTTTGTGGCCAATATTGCTCCATACGATCCACATTTCTAAGGTCAACTCTGGCTCCCAAAGTATCTTTCTTGCCGGTCAGATGGTCCCATAGTAGATTACCCACATTCTTGAATATGTGCATTGGATCGAGCAAGTTATTGATCATGAGTCGGGGCCAGTATGGTAACTCGTACCATAGAGATAGTCTCTTCATCCCTGGAGGCAATCCGTCATCGCACATCTCCTTCTGCTCTAACCATGCTTGTGCAGACATCCTTGGTGGCTCTCTTCCCAAAAAGCCGTCGCGTAACACATGATTCTCTGGAAGATACGCTTGATGACCTTCGTAGATTTTCTTCTTCAGTGAGGGCGCCCTACATGCATTCAGTCTAGGTCCACATGTGATACATGCTCTGTATCCGCTTGTTTGAAGCCCTGCATGTATACACATGATAATAGATCAACTATGGGAAAAAACAAGATTTACAGTGTCTGAGTGAGGAGTGTCAATAGATCACCTGAGCATTCTGTTAGCCCGGGATAGTCATGCATGGTCCACATTAGAATGCCTCTGATCAAAGCATTCCGTCATCCTGTGTGTCGGCTCATATCCACCACCTCTATGCCAATCCAAAATTGTTGTAGCTCTTCCAATAGTGGACGAAGATACACATCCATATTCCCCACTTTATATCGCCCTGGCACAATCAAGCTTAGCCATAGGTGCCCCTTCTTCGTAGTCAACCACGGGGGAATGTTGTAGTTGACGATGACAACGGGCCATACACTGTAAGATGTTGATCTTTGACCAAATGGATTTACGCCATCCATAGCCAGGCCTAAGCGCAAATTTCGAGCTTCCCTGGCAAAATCCAACCATGTTCCATCTATATGTTTCCAGGGTGCACAATCTGCAGGAATTCGTAGCACACCATCCGAAGATTTATTCTCCTCATGCCATGATGCTAGGGCGGCCATGGACTTACATTCGAAGAAATACTTGATGCGAGGAAGTAGAGGAAAATGTCGCAAAATCTTTTGTGGAATTTTTGTCCCGTGGAGATCTACTCGATATCTTTCGGAATCACATTTCGGACACTTCTCCATGTCTATGTATTCCCCTCTGAAAAGAATGCAGTCATTAGGACAAGCGTGGATAGAATTGTAATCCATTCCCAAGTTTCACAAAATCTTTCTTGCTTCATCTCGGGAATCTGGCATCACATTGTCAGCTGGTAGTATGTGCTCTTTAAGCAATCTACACAACATAAAAATACGATACAGTCGTGTAAAAATCTATCAGATCATTATACATTTAGAGTTTTATTAAAGTAAACTAATTGTAATAGATCACCTGAAAAGCGCTGTGACGCTAGTGTCACTCCATCCAAACTTTGCCTACATGTTGAGAAGAACCAGGAGTGCTTTCAATCTAGACATACGTGCTCCATTATACAATGGCGTATCGGCTTCACTTTTCATATCATCATAGATAAGCCTTTCTGAATCCATGATCATCTCGATCATTTCATCAATCTCGGGCTCAAACATTGCCTCGTTGGGAATGTGCTCTGCATGATCATCCCCTGAGCTGTCAGAGGCTACATCTTGTGGCCTCACATATGCTGCTTGACCAAAGCGCCTGCGAACACGTCTATTGGGTTGCAAGATTGCTGCTTGTTGGCCAGTGTCAGAGTCCGACGAGTTATAATTGGCAACAACTCGATCTATAATAGATGGATCGAACTCGCCAAATTCGCGAACGTGCTGCAAAGAAACACGTCTTGTCCGTCGCACAGCATGCTTGCATTGATTACAAGGACATAAGACCCTCGTTGAGAGATAGGTGTTTCGGTTGGACGGTCCCAAATCCTCGTCACTACTCATAATGAGGATAAAAATCTTATAACCTGGACAACAAATTTAATATTCTATTGTCATTCTTCGTCTTATCTCTCTCTCTCTCTCTCTCTCTCTCTCTCTCTCTCTCTCTCTCTCTCTCTCTCTCTCTCTCTCTCTCTCTCTCTCTCTCTCTCTCTCTCTCTCTCTCTCTCTCTCTACCTCACATTCTCTAGTCATGTCCAATCCCCGCACACCTCGGTCTAGAGGTGCACGGAGATCAGAACCACCGGGTTATAATCTCGTCTTTATTGGTCAATACCTATATTTGTGGGTACAACAAATCTACAGAACCACGTCTACATGATACTGCATGTAGTGGACAAAACCCCTTTGCCTCTTCTCTAGCTGTAGCACTTCACAGCATCTTAACATCTTTTCACAGCAGATCTTTTCACTGTTCGTCTAACTCTAAACCCTAAACCGTAAGTAATTCTTGCGTGGACTCGATCTAACGTAAATAAGCGTAAATCTAACTAAAAATAAACCTAAATCTAATTTAACGTAAGTCTACATCTAACCTAATCTTTAACGTCTTTTGGGATAGTTTCCTACGACGTTAAAACTCTCTTCTTCTTGTGTGTGTGTGTGTGTGTGTGTGTGTGTGGGTAAACCTAAATAAACCTAAATAAACCTAAGTCTAATATAATATAACATAAATCTAAATCTAACGTAAATTACGTTATAATAAAAACAAAGAACTAAACTAGCATGGATTATAAGAACCTTAAAACTGATTTAACACATAATTTTTCACATAACTCGGCAAGAGTTGGCATTCTCATCACTAAAGATGTGAGAGTTAACTTCCGGCGGTGACGCTGCCTCATCTCCATCCACATCTGACGACAGCAATTGGCCCTTTAGACCGTTCTTGCTCTTGTTACTAACTTTGAAGTTGTTGTTGAATGACTAGAGGTTGTCTAGATGGTCATTGTGTCGGGGATGTAGTGACTCTTGCCGCCCTGAAGATCCACCTTCTTCCCTATCTTCTGAAGACATTTCACCAGTACTTTTGGATCGACGGAGCCCACCATGAGTGAAGGCAGCAATACCCTATATTCCATTGAGGGCTTTCTTCACCCGCTTCATGCAGGCATCGCAGTATATGGAGACCTAAATCTAATCTAATATAACGTAAATCTAAATCTAGCGTAAATAAACGTAAATCTATTTAAAAATAAACCTAAATCTAATCTAGTTTAACTTAAATAAACCTAAATCTAATTTAACGTAAGTCTACATCTAACCTAATCTTTAACGTCTTTTAGGATAGTTTCCTACGACGTTATAACTCTCTTCTTCTTGTGTGTGTGCGCGTGTGTGGATGTGTGTGCCAATAAAAAGAGATAAATGGTATAACCTTTCTATCACCCATGCCAAGTATGATAGATTGGTTATGCCATTTCCCTCTTGAATAATAGGTCTTGAGTTCAACTCCTTGTCGGCTAGATCTTTAGGTCTTTTAATTTTAATTAGTTTCCTACGACGTTAAATTAGTTTCTCTCTCTTTCTCTCTCAATGTGTGTGCATTTTTTTGTTTATGCATGTTTTCTCTCTCTTTTCCTCTCTCAATGTGTGCGTTTTTTGTTTATGCATGTTCTCTCTCTCTTTTCCTCTCTCAATGTGTGCGTTTTTTGTTTATGCATGCTCTCTCTCTCTTTTCCTCTCTCAATGTGTGTGTGCATTCTTTGTTTATGTATGTGTGTGTGCGTTTTTGTTTATGTTTGTACTCTCTCTCTCTCTCTCTCTCTCTCAAAAACACTATGTGTGTGTGTGTGAGAGAGAGAGAGAGAGGGAGAGAGAAAGAGGGGAAGGGAACATGAGAGTGAGGAGAGGGAAGGAGCATACCTGGCTCTCCTTCCTCTCCTCGTGTGTGTGTGTGTGTGTGTGTGTGTGTGTGTGTGTGTGTGTGTGTGTGTGTGTGTGTGTGTGTGTGTGTGTGTGTGTGGAGAAGAAAGAGAGAGAGAGAGAGGGAGAGTGTTACCTGCTCCTTGCTTGAGGGCGCCAAAAAACTCAGATCTGAGATCTGAGTTTTTGGGCGCTCTCTGTTATTTTTTTAGCCCAGTCGGCGTCGCTATCAGCGTCGCTATGAGCGTCGCAAATTTACAAGTAAATTTGCGACGCTCATAGCGACGCCGGGATTTTTTTTTTTGAGTGTCGCTGTGTGAGCGTCGCTAATATGAATAGCCTCTTGTAGTGAAAAAAGGACTATTTTTAACGATTTTCCGATAGTATATACACTATTTACACTCATCAGGAAGATATTATCATTGAATTTTTCCTTGATGATGAATTATAAGGGCATTATTAAGTAATTTTGCAAAAAATCACACGTTAACATCAAACTTTTTCCTCCCTCTTCAAACATTGTCCTTAATTACTTAGTACTTAGTGCCCTTCCACCCCTCCTCCAGGACGACTGTGTGCATGGGTTGAACAATCGTGTCTATGCATAGCCATGATTGGCTCTACCATGATACGAAGATCAATGCAATTCAAACCAATATACTATTCAAGAGCTGGGTCTTGAGTAATTAACTCAAGGGTTTCCGATGTCGAGGTTTGCTGTTGATGTCTTCCAAAGAGAAAATCTTGTAGCTTGTGTGCTCTCTGTTTGATTGTACCATCAGGATGCTTTAGCACACTGATTTCTTGAGTTGTTGGTAGTACCTTTGACTGTTGTCGAGATTTTTCTCGCCATTGGTAATTTGGTCGACGTGGTGCTGCATGGTATGGTGGAGTCTGTTGAGACTTAACTCGCCATTGCTTGATTGGTTTTGCGGGTTGTGGAGAAGATAAGTGCTCCTTTTTCTTCCAAACCATTTCCATGTTAGGTTCCTTGCTGGGAGATGCTCATCTCTGTGTTCAAACCCTTAGAACCTTCTTTTGTTTTTTCAGTGAAGTTTTAGGCACCCAAATTTGAACCGGCTTATCCTTAAGCTGTGCTTTTGGTATCCAAATTTTCGTGACTCCTTGCATGCTACATGTAGCATTTGATTGTTGAGGGGATGGAGAAGATTGACTACTTCGTGGTTTGGTCTGCTGATTACTTCTTTTCCATTCCTCCTTGCTTGGTGCAATTAGAAAAATGAGTTGCCCTCCTTTAGGTGATAGATAGTTGAAGCTGATTCGTATCCCAATGTGGTACTGCTTTGTATGTACGCGTCCAGGGAATTCCAAGAATCATCGTTTCATTCATGTGTTCATCTAGCAACCATACAAATTGATGAGGACATGAACATCCATGTACTATCACGTTCAAGTTGACTATTCCCAATGTTGGAGTTGGGTTCTTGTTGCATCCTTTGATTGCCGCTATTCCTGCTGTCAATGCTTGACTTGTGGCCTTCTTGTATGTGGAATAACTGATTTCATTTACTCTAGCTCCTGTGTCAACCAAAGCATTAGTGGTATGATTGTTGAGTTGTACTTTGATGCGCGGGTCCATTCCGTCTAACCAATCATCATCTGTTGAAACTGCATCTTGAGGTAATTCCCATTGTCGATCGTCTATTTCCAAAATGTTGATGGGAATCGGTATCTGTTGATTCTTGAGAGTAGCTTTCCGCTTGATTACCCAAGGCCTAGCTTCCTCTTGGGTTTCATCAATAACCTGATGTCGTTTGATCTTTCTTTACTTGGCTGCATGCATTCTTTCTAGCAAGTCATTGGTTAGTGGCAAATTGTATTTCTTTAAACGACATCCACTAATCCAATTAGCCATTGGTTCACCATCTAGGGTGGACAATTTTACTGCTCCACTTGGAGATACATCTTCAATGATAAATGGTCCGTTTCCCTTTTTCTTAAACTTGGGAATGTGTTGCTTAAGGGAATAGAATAGAACTAAGTCCCCTTTCTTGAAGATTTTTGTGATTAAGTGGGAATTAAAAAATTGTTTTTGTTTTCGCTTTTGTGCATAGATATGAGCTACAGCAGTTAGCCTTTGCTCGTCTAGCTTTTCCAAACCTTCGAGTCTTTTTGATAATTCATGTCCAGTCTACTCAAGATTTTGTGCTACTCAAGAAACTTTATTGGAAGTATGGCATCAAGACCATAAACAAGGTTAAAGAGTGTGCATTTGAGCTTTTTTGAATGAAAGTTGATAAGCCCATAGAGCAGCATGGAGATTCATTTCCCACTCTGTCCTTCCTGAACTAACCACTTCAGTCAGCACCGAGCTAAGAATTTTATTCGTATGCTCAGCTTGTCCGTTTGCTTGTGGGTGATAGGGAGCTGATTTGTTATGGATGACCATAAAATCATTAATCAAATACTCTATTAACTCATTGAGGAGATGAGTTCCCCGATCACTGACAACTCTACTGGCAGTCCATATCTCGTGAATACATACTCATATAAGAATGCAGCATTGGTTCTCGCATCATTCTTTTGAGTTGCTTTAGCCTCGGCCCACTTGGTCAAATAGTCTGTAGCTACAATGATATATCGAGCTTGGGTTCTATAAGCAGGTGGATGTATTGGTCCAATAAAATCTATACCCCATTTTGCGAAAGCTCGAGCCCCCATTATTGGTCTTAAGGGCATGCTATCTACTCATGTTGGCATTTATGCTCGTTGACAAGCATCACACCTTCAAACATATTCTTTAGCATCTGCAAAAAGTGTTGGCCACCATATGCCTGCCATCAATATTTCTCTTGCGGTGGTCTCACTAGAAAAGTGACCTCCAGCTAATCTAGCATGCACTTGTTCTATAATCAGAATATACTCATTTTCATTTGCACAAAGACGTAAATGTTGATCTTTACCTCTTCGATACAATTGGTTCCCAATAAGAGCATAGGCTCTTGCTTCAGTTTCAATTTCTCTTTGACGGCGTTTACTCATATCCTCAGGAAATGTTCGTCTCGATAAGTAAGTAACCAAATAATTACTCCACTTAGGAACAGGTGACATTTGAAACAATGTTACATGAGGAATGGGTGTTTGTTTTTGACATTGAGGGAAATCCTTTACAAAAGATCTAACATCTCTCCTCTTATCAGTAGCTATGCCATTTTTATACACTATATGTCCAAGAATTTTTCCTTGTCTACCCATGAATGTGCACTTTTCAAGATTTAAGCAAATCCTATAGAGTCTACATTTTTCAAATACCTTTTTGAGGTGTTCAAAATGATCAGCCTAGATTGATGAATGTACGCATAGATCATCCATATATACTTCTAAGAATTTCCTAAGATACTCTTTGAAAGCATGGCTCATCAACCTTTGAAACGTGGCTTGAGCATTAGTTAACCCAAACGTCATAACCCGATAGTCAAATATACCCCATTCTGTTGCAAAAGCAGTTTTATGCTGATCTTTTGGGTCAACCAAAAGTTGATTGTATCCCGAAAATCCGTCTAAGAAGCTGTAAGCTTATTTTCCTGTAGCTCGTTCTAAAACATGCTTAGTTATCGGAAGAGGAAAGTTGTCTCTGATGGTAGCTTCATTCACCTTTTTGAGATTAACACACACTTTTAATTTTCCATTCATCTTGGGTACTACCACAATTGGATACACCCAATCTATGTGTTCAATTTTGTAAATGAATTTGGCTTCCTTAAGTTTTTCAATCTCTTCTTTTATTTTCCTGGCAAATGTTTCGTTATATGTGTATGGTCTCTGTCTACTTGGTTTTGCATCATCTCTCATGGGTATGGTATATTGATACATTTTTGGATCAACACCCTTGAGATCCTTGTAAGACCAAGCAAAGATATCTCGGTATTCTTTTAACAAGCTCGGCAAAAGCTTTTCTTCTTCTTCTATTAGGCCATTCGCAATGTAAGTCGGTATAGGCTCTTCTCCTGGTTTAGTCAAGTCTATCCTTTTAGCATTTTCAGGCCCTTCGTAAGACTCGCTCTGTTTCCGTAGTTCCCTAACAGGTTGTTCAACTATGATTTTCTGATCTTGGAGAGTATCCTTTTTGTAATGGGATGGAACATGCATTACATCCTTACCATCCTCTTCCGTGGTTTCCATTTTGATTGTGTATATCTCCTTAAGAGATTTTTTCAACTCTTGATATTTCTTTTTCCGCTCGACTTTGGTCATGAGTGGTTTCTTATCCTGTGATTTTTCTTACATACCCTTCCTTGTTTTTCTTGATGTCTGAGACATTTCTGAGTTGTTGTTTGAAGGATATCTGCCAGTTATTTTTTCCTTGACACAATCATTAGCATCTATCTGCATCAAGAATTGTGTTTTACTAGAGACTGATGGCATAGGTCGTGTTTTCACAATTTTGGTGTCTCTCTTTTGTCTATACCACTTTTGTCTTCTTGATTTCTGTTTTGGAAAGTAAAAAAAACTTCTCCTCCCCTCCTTTTAAGAGTAACTTAGCTCTCGTATGCTCTTTTTCTGACCCCGAATCTTCTGAAGTGGTTGAGTGTTCATCTAACTCATCAGTTGCATCGTAATAGAGGTCTGAAAAGACTTGTTGAGCTTTCATTAAGTCTTTGGGTTCCTCATCTTTTTTTTCGATGTTGAGGATTGAAATTATTTGGATGCGAATTATGTCGTAGCCATCCTCATTGCAAAATTGAGTAGGAAATTCACACATACATCCATTGTCGCTAAAATTTGAGTCCACTCGAATGGATCAAATAAATGTTCTAGAAAGGGTTCAGGTACGTAGGCTTCGTCTGTGCAGTCCCTTTCTAGGATACATTCTTCTCGTCTTAAGCTTCTGTTTTTTGAAGCTCCACACATCCAAATAGGAGTGTCTTTGTTTAACCAGGATGGGAGTTTGGTGCCAGTCGAAGAGACTGAATCAAACTCTTGGATGGGTGTTTTCAAGACATCTCTATAAGTGTGATCTTTTAGATTGACTCTTGTTATAGATCCCACTTGCTTCAAGTACATATAGTTTTTTCCCCAATCTTGGATAAGCTGTACCTGTCACATGAAAGGCCTTCCCAATATGATTTCATAGTTGAGTTTTTTCCCAAAGTCTACTATGGCAAAAGTGTGTTGATATTCAATTCCACAGGAATTGACTATCACTTTTTCAAGCTGATCTCTCAATGTGTCCGTCAGCCAACTGCAATTTCATTCGAGTTTTTCTAATGATTGGTTGTCCCCAGGATTCCCATAGTGCTTTAGTGGCTATGGCTTTGCCAGCTCCACTATCCAGTATCGCCATGGTTTCAATGTCATTATATTTCACTGGGAGGGTGGTGTTTCCTTCTTCCCCTTCATAATATTCTCTGACATTGTTCATAGGAATTGATTAAATCTCTTTGTTTTCCATTTCATTTTTCAATTTTCCCAAATTCTTTGAGATTAATCCCATTATCCCCACCTTCTCTAGGGTTTTTTGTAAATCGTTCCATAAGTATGGTCTCAGTTTTGGCAGTTCTCCCAAGGTAAGAGTGCATTGGATAGGTGTAGACATGATTGAATGAATGCTGTCTACTTCTAGGGTCTGTTCATCTCTTTTTACTTGAGTGGTCTTGCACACGATGGATCATCTTTGTTATCTCCCAAGTAAGAAGGTAATGTTTTTAATGTCAATGGTTTCGACATTCTTGAAGCTTCCGATCCGCAATCCCCGTACAAGGATTGTAAATCCATGTTCATATCAAAAGGTAGGTTATCCAACCAGACTTCTTCTATAGGAGCTGACTTTAGAGTTAGGGTCCCGTCATTGATCGCTCTTACTTTTTCCCATAAGTGTCCTAGCTAGTCTTCTGCTACGAATGGAATTCCATCTAAGGCATCTTTGCTATCCGGCACTATAAGCTCTGGTTCATTTGTTGCAAGATGGGGTTCTGCCACCACATCATATTTTGCTTTTGTTTCTTCTACCGCAAGCTCTTCAAATTTTGCAATACTTTCAAGATTGGGTTTTTGGTTTTTTTTCAGCATTTCTTGCGTGATTCTTACCAAATTTTGATAAGCTTCCAGCTTAGGTGCTTCCATGTCTGGAGATGGATAGTTTTTCCACTTGTGTTCCATGTTTTGGCCTGCTTTAAGTTCTGCTTGGTTGGCTTCCAAGGCGGCATTAATAGGCTCAAAAATTTTATCAACCAGAATGGATACTCCAGATTTCACGGTTGTTTCCTTGAATTCACTGTCATTTTCTTTCAACTTGTCCTGGGCTAGCTTCTTTGCTTTCTCTTCGATTTCAACCCGTTGTTTCTGTTTTCTCATCTCATATCTTTTTCTTTTGCTCCTTTTGATTCTTTGAGAAGAAACTTTCGTATTTTCCGAATCATCAGAGGAGTTGTATTTCTTTTTCTTTGCCTGGGCTCTAGTGATTACCTTGATTGGAACAATCAGTTCACTCTCTGACGAGCTACTAGGCATCACTTAGACTACGTTTACTACGGTTTTTTCCTTGTTCAAAGGATTTTTAGGACAATCTTTCAGAAAGTGTCCTCCCTTTTTGCAACATTTTATGCAATAGGCTTCGATTGATTTGAGGTTTTTGTCAAGCTCTGGACATTTGTTTTTCCAATGGTCATCAGCACCACAGTTATAACAGTTTCCTGTTCTCGCCTTCATCATGGGTCTTTACATGGAGGTCTGACACCTTGATTAGCTACATAATACATTGGTGCTAGCTCTAGTGGAGCATAAGTCACAATTTCCTCCATTGGTGGTGGATGTGGATTATACCAATCTTCTTCTACCATTACGATAGATGGACTAGGCTCTGCATAGGGTGTAACAGGCACTAACGCTTGTTCATCTATAACTCCTTCAGAGTGCATGTACTTTATAGGCACTGCATTATGTCCTGGATATGAAGGTTGTTGTCCCAACATAGGTTGAGGTCTTTCCATACCCATTGGTGGTCTTTGAGCTTGGTCCATATTAGGATGATATCTGTACATGGGTTGTCCTTGTGGCCTCATGGGCACGTGCTGAATATTCCCATCATACTTTGCTCTGAAGTAGCACTCATGGGTCTCAAGGTTGGTCCATTTACCCTCGATTGCACACCATTTTTGTGGCCTAATTGGTTGTCCTTGTGGAGGTATCCCTTGTCTTGGTTCTTTATTAGGTGCTTTTTGCATGTTGTTCATCATGTCGTTCATCCTTTTTAGCATATCTTCTATGGCTGAGAGTGGTGAAACAGTAGCGGTTCCCACTTGTGCTGTTTTTGTGGATGTTGTCTTCTCGCTTTGGTTATCCTTAGGGACATCTTCTTCATTGAAAATCTCACAATTGTCTCCTAGGTCAATAGCATTAGACACACATGCTTCTAGGGTTGTATGCTTTTTACTATAGAGTATAGCATGAAGTTCTTCGTTTAGCAATCCCTCCAGAAACAAAGATACAAGTCTTTCTTCTGCAGGTATCTCCATATCTAGCCATCTGGCAATGTATTGTTTCATTCAAGTTGCACAATCCCTAACAGACTCACCATGTTTCTGTTTAAAGCTATAGATTTGAGCTACTGTATTATGTTTGATCCCCGTTTTGAAACAAGCAACTACAAATCCTTGAGCTAATGTGTTCAAGTCCATGATTGACCTTGGTGGAATGTTTTGGAACTATGTCAATGATTTTCCTTCTAATGTCATTCCAAACCCTTCAAATTGCGTATGGAAATTGAATATATGCTCTACTCTTAGCACTTGCTTAAAGCTTGCTAAGTGGTCATATGGATCCCCTGATCCACTATATTTTCTAACCCATTTTTGAAAATCAGTTGGTCTGACGCATCTGTTTGGTTCAACTCCACGTCTTCTGGGTTTTGGTCATGTTTCGAGTCCTTCAAACTAGTATGTTGGAAATAGTGACTCATGTAGTCCTGGACTGGCCTTAGTGTCACCCAGTTTTCTACGTGATGAGGTGTTTTCTGGTTTTTTCACATTACTCTCTAATGATCTCTCACGGTGTTCATCCCTTGAAATTGTTTCTGGTCCTTGCCCCAATATCCAATCTCGCATGGAATACCCTTGGTATTTGGTTTGTTCTACCTCCTCAAGAGTCATCATAACAAAGTTGTTGTTATAACAATCCCTAAACAAGTAGGTTGGTAGGTATGCTGACCCCTTATCTTTGACCTTGAAGATATAGATGATCTTCATGGCCGTTAATTGTCCTGGTTTGGCATGAGAAGTCCAGAAAAGATCTTTTATGTTTCTATCTTCCCAACAATAGACTCCGATCCTAGGATTATCCTTACTAAGCCAAGGCTTCAAGTCTACTTGATCGTATCCCTCAAATTCTAAAGTTGGTGGTCCTTTTTTTGCTGACATATCTGGGATTATGGTGTTTACTTCTAAGCCCCATTTGTCTATCACATAAGGGTTTTCGACCTGTAAATACTGAGTTCCGTTTCGATCCATGTACATTTTTCCTTCTTTGTTTGCCCTAAACTCTTCTTCAAACTCAATACCATGGTCATCAATGCAAATAGCATTCTCCTCGTTAGGGTCCAAGTAAACCTGGGCTCCATGACGGTTAGTCTTGTAAAAAGATAGTATATGCTTATAGTGCACTGTCGTTCCAGTTTTCGAGTGAGTCGAGTAAGAAGACATTTCGGATGTTGAATCTGAAAAGTATCTGAAACTTCTTCAGGAATTGTGTCCAAGGAATTGCCTTGATTAACATTTTCTTCGGTAGATACTCTACTAGAGGTTTCTCCGAGTATGCTTTGATTTCCTAGTACATGACCAGATCTAAGGTTCATATAGACTTATGAAGCCCTGGATAGAGTACTCACCTTTGGATTGACTTGTCGTTAATTTCCACCTGATTCAATTGTAACTTTCTTTCAAGCCACTGATTCCTCGTCTGCAACCTGATTCCTATACAAATTTGATCAAGTTAACTATTCTTCTGTAAAGACAGTAGAATTTTTGCTATTCTCATGATTGATCTCTGTGTATCACTTCAAATCGAGCTATGAGAGTCAAAATTTGACTTTCAAATTCGACTTTAGCAAAAATCAAAGGTCTAATCTGCAACTTGTAAACTGAGTGTACATGTATCAATTTTGATCCGATTGAACCCAAAATTGCCCTATGGCTTTATATTATGTTGGTCTATCACTGTATAAGTTCAAAAGTCAAAATTGATGTCCCTGGATAGCAGAAGTAAATCATCACGATTATTTACTTTTGTCAGTTTTTTTCACTTTTTTGATTGGTTTGGCAAGTATACAACTTGCTAAAGTCACTGGACAAGTTTCAACAAGTTTGGACAAAATCTGATCAAGTTTATCAACTGTTTGGTGTCCGTAGACTCTGATTCCAAGAATCTGGCTTAAGTCTCACTTTTGGGATCCAAATTTCACCAAAATGGATTTGTGAGGTCTACTTGATGTGCTTGACCTTGTGGTATACTCAAATTTGCAAAATCATCAAGTTTTGAAACAGATGTAAACAATCGCCCCAACTTTGACACAGATCTGTTAAGCACCTTAAGTTAAGGTCACTAGCCAATTTTCATCAAGTTTGGATAATTTTTGGTCCAATGGTCATCAATTATCTATCCACCACATACTAACTTTGCAATTTTAGTCACAATTTTCAATCCAGTGATCCAAATCTTACCAAATTTGTTTTGTGGTCATATTACAACATGGTGAAACTAGTGGTATGTTGACTTGGGTCAAAAAAGTTAAAAAATTGGGCAGATGTAAATAATTACGATTACTTACTTTTGATAAATTTTTATAAATTTTTGGTCAACTGAGCATGTACACATGTTTATCACATCAACATAAGCCTATGAATCAAATTTCAACAAGTTTGGATAGATTTTTTTCCAATTTACACTCAAGATTCAAAAAGTCAGTACAAATTTTAGTTTTTTGCCAGTTTAGTGATCCAAATCTCTTGGGCCTTTACAAAAGTTGTTTGTACACATGCAATGAGTCAATGTTATGAACCTTGGCCAATTTAGAGCAGAAAGTTAATAATCACGATTATTAACTTTAGGCTTAAAATGAGTACTTTTTTGCAATTTTCTCAAAGACAGACTTTATATGAGCTATTTTAAGCCTATGAATTAAGTCAAAACTTAATTTGGCCTAAAATGTCAAGAAAAAGTAAATAACCTGAGTTTTGACCAACTCTTGAAATTTTTACCTTGAAGTGTCTTTGACCTTACAAACTGGTTCAGACAACTCTTAGGCTTACTCTTTAGTCGGATTGAGTGGATTCGAGTCTTTTCGAGCTATTTCTAGCCGTAGACCTGAAATTCTGCAACTTCCAATAACAACTCACACTTGATTCTTTTGGAGAGAGCAATGTTCTAAAATCCAGCTTGGATCCTACTTACCCTACCCTATATTCTCCTGCAATGGGGTTGTGGAAAGTGTCCACAAACACTCGTTTTCTTGTGTTTTTTATGTTTTTCAGAGCCTTGATCTTAAGACTTGTCTCATCTACCAATCATTCTCCAAATCCTAATCTAAATCTACAATCCTACAGTCCTAAAGGTACTCAGCAAGTATGACTACTTCCAAGCTACCTCTACATAGCAAAAGACGATAATCTTAAGCTATGCGGTTTCTAAAAGAAAGTTTTGAACTCTACACGAACCTAGAGGAAGTTAATGGACAACTACACAAGACGCTCATGTTTTTCCTTAGTTTAGGTCTCTTCGATCCCCGGCAACGACGCCAAATGTGGGTCGCATGTCTAACCTCACCATCCTATCTTATTGCGGTATTAGCGATGACGGGAGCAAAGCGAACCCCGAACCCTGACGGCCTCTAAAACACTGGGGACCGAATGGCGCACCTCGAGCCTGTCATAGTAAAGCAAACAGGGGGCACCACCTAGCTTCAGCGGCTAGGACGCAAACAACACACCACCATAACAAATTTTTCATCCAAGAGAGATGGATGCTTGGGAGTGATTATGAAGAAGAAAGGGAATGAGATCAAGTGCGAGAGAGAGAGAGAGAGAGAGAGAGAGAGAGAGAGAGAGAGAGAGAGAGAGAGAGAGAGAGAGTGAGGGAGGGGGTATAGCGGCTTAGTACTTAGGCACCACAAAAGGATGGCGAATCCGCACACCCTTCACACATACACAAGCTCACTCCAAAACACAAGACTAGGTGGCGATTCCGCACACCTCACATGGGCAAAACATTGCAAGGAAACATACTCACAAAACCTCAAGCTTTATTTAGAGAATTAGGCGATGAAATGGGGAGCATAGGGTAAGGGAATGAGAAGGGAGAGAGTGGTAGAGCACATGGCGGATAGGTGGGAGTTGATGGCGAAGACTCGCACGAGGATTATGGCCATCAACCTTCATTTAGTTGCCCTTCATCTTCCATAGCCAAGGGTGTAGAGGTCATGCTCAAGACAAGCATGGTGATTGCTGTGATGGTGATGGTGTGGGTGTGTGGGTGTGCACTAGGCACACACAGTGCATAGTGTGTTCTTTTGGTGATGTTGTGTGTGTGTTTAGTGTGATGGTGACCCCTCTTTATATAGGGGAGGAAGGGGGAGGAATTCTAGAATTTAGAAATGAAGAAATCATTATCTACATAGGCCATGTGACTGTGGGTCCCACTTGTCTGGCTGTGTGTATATGTGCCAGAACAGCAGTCTCATGAGAGAGAGACTAAGAGAGAGAGATGGGTTGATGAAAAAAAGTGAGAGGTGACATGGAGAATAAAGTAATTACAAGAGGGGAGAGAGGGGAGTGTGTTCAGAGGTGAATCTGTGTGCAGATGTGTGTGAACACAAGAAAAATCAGGTAACCACCGGGTGGGGATGGGTCTGTGGGCACCTTTTTCAGTGAAACTGAGTGTGTGTGAGTGTGGGGGAGGCCATCTGGCTACAAGACAAGAGAGATTTTGAATTTTAGAGAGAGGGGGGGTATTTGGATCATGGGAGAGTGTAGGAGAGAGAAAAGGGGGGGTGGGGTATACTGTTTTGGAAGATAGGAGAGGTGGCATGTGAGTTAGGGTGCATTATTGGTAAGGACAGGGGGTGGGGTAGCTTCAGGGGAGAGAGAAAGGAGAAAGGAAAAGGGGAAGAGAGAGGGGGTTGACCTTTTGAGTGGAGGAGAGGAAAAGGGACACACGGCGGGGCAACAGTGAAGAAAAAGGAGGCAAGGTGGGGATGGGCTGCCCCGCAGGCATGAGGTGGCCTATTTTACCTTTCTTATATATTTACATAATCATACTTTTTTTTTTCTTACTTTTTCCAATGCTTTTTATCACTCCCTCCCTAAGAGGGGGTTTTCATGGGGTGGGGACGAGAGAAGAGGGGTATGGGAGCTTGGCTTGTGAAAAGCCCCCATCAGCGAGAACCACGATAAATTTGCCAAACCATGGGACGAAGTTGATTCGACTAGTGCATAGATGATACAAGAGGTTGTCAATCTCTTGGAAAACAACTAACAACTCGCATCTAACTCAGGCTACACTCAAGTGACTGAAATCACCAAAAGCCAATTGCTCATCGGCAAACAAATCACATCCGTTACAGCATCAAATGACATCCAAACATAACGAAACTTCTAGAACAAGTTTATAAGACCTAAGCACACATACTTATGGTCTCATACCCCACTTTAGGTCAAGTTCCAAAATCGTGATTATTAACAACAATGGATTTTTGACCTAGTCGTTTTCGACCCAGAATGCATCTAAATGCTTAGCAATGATGCCCCAATACCCCGCCTATGCTTAGTTTTCGATTTAAAAGTGTAAATCCTAGTTATGATGAAATTAGGTCGCGGGTCGGCGACGCCAAAAGCTACGAAATACTATGAACTTCTTACATCAATGCGTAGAGCTCTTACCTGTGGTTGCAATGCAACAAATGCAATCACAATGTGACAATCGGAGAGGAGATAGGAAGCGCAAGAAGGAGAGAAGTGAGCGACGTTAGCTCACGCTGTGTATTTCTTATCCAAAAACTTACAAAAATTGGCTTTTATACCTTAGCCAAGGTTTTTGGGTGGTCAAAACTAATAATCTGGAGTTCTATCAAAGTTGGCTGATACAATCTGGAGGCTTGTAACCCCGGCTCATTAATTACAAAGTTTATCCGAGAAAATAGGTGTTACAATATTCCCGATTTATCAAAATAATAAATGTTTTACAAAGAGAACTCCGAAAAATGATGTCCGTGTTAGCTTGTTGCTAACAGCAGTACTAAGCGTGTTCACACACATCACTACTACGTATGTATGGTGACAAATCATCTTTGGGGTGATGCGATGAAGGAGAGCTGGCACATACTGTATAGGGGAGTTCCATGCCCTAAGTAACGATCAATCTACAAAGGGGAGTAATCCTAGTGCTTTGCAAAAAGCTTCAAACTTTTCACAAGACAAAGTGAAAAGATCTGCAAGTTTGTCCTGTGTTCGCACATAATCCAAGCTGATCTCTCCTGTTGAGAGTCTCCTCACTGACATAGTGATAATGCACCTCAATGTGCTTTGTGCAAGCATGAAAAATTGGGTTTCTTGCAATCACCAATGCACTCTAACTGTCAATGTAGATGATGTTAGCAGTGTCCTGTCCAACACTCAAATCAGCCATAAGGCATCCGAGTCATACACACTCAATTGTAGCTGTGAATATTTCCCAAGACTCAGCTTCACAACCAAAAGTGGCCACAGTAGGTTGCTTCTTGCTCAAGCATTATATGCATGAATTTCCAAGTATAAAACGAAACCACTCGTGGACACTCGAGTGCCATAACAACAACCCAATATAAGCACGAAAAAGCATGCAAATTTGACTATAATGATCTGCCCTTTAAATAAAACAAGCCAAGATGTAAAGTGCCACTCAAGTAGTGAAAAATCCTCTTCACAACCTACCAATGCTTAGACCCGGGCTTTATATAAATATGATGATCTGTGAAAATGCAAACTGAATATCGGGCCTCATATTGCATACATAAATAAGACAGCCAAAAGCACTCTAGTAAAGAGTTACATTATGGCAAGATCACCAACATCATGAAGACTCAATTTCAAACTTGTCTTTATGGGAGTAGCAATAGGTTTGTACTCCTCAAGTCCAAACTTACATAGTAATGTTTCAATATAGTGTGTTGGACACACAAGGCAATACCACCATCACATTGCTTGAACTATATGCGCAAGTAATGATGCAACAGTCTCAAATCTTTCATCTTGAAAGTATCATTCAAATAAAACTTAAATTCATCAATATGTGTCTCATTCGTGCCAGTAATCAGCAAATCATGCACATATAGAACAACGACGAGAGATACATCACCCTCACACTATACATACAAAGTGCTTTATGTGGCACTGTTTACAAAAGCCTCGGTTAATCAAACGAGTTTCAACTTTCTCATACCAAGCATGAGGTAGGAGATTGCTTCACTCCATACAAAGATTTCTTACATTTGCACACTTTATCTTCTTGTCCTTTATTAATGTCTAATTGATGTACATCGCATTCAAGATGAGCTGCAATGCACATAGAAAATGAACAGAGGTATACGACAAGTGGGAGCAAAAGTCTCTTCATAATCTATCCTTTCTACTGTGCATAACATTTTGCAACAAGTTGAGCCCTATAGTGATCAATATCACCATTCGGCTTATGTTTCAACTTGTAAACCCACTTTGTATCAATGGCCTTTTTGCCATGAGTCAAATCACATAACGTCCATGTGTCATTTTCTATAAGTGCGTCATATTCTGATCGAATGGCATCCAATTTTTTTGAATTATGTGCTTCAAAATACAGAGGTTCCTCCACAACACATAAGCTAGAAATAACTGAAACATAAAAATCTGATGCATAAGATACATAGCAAGAACCTAAACGAGTACAGCTAGACAAAGGTGTATCTAATTTACTATCTCACAAAGTATGCACCAACCATTTTGACATACCTCTAGCTTGCTCATTCTCAGCCCTTTCCACATCCAGTACATCATCTACATCAACATCAATAATAGGTTGACCCATAGCATTGTCAAAAAAAGGCTGTGCATTTACCTCATTAAAATTTACATTTAAGTTTCCACCATTAAAAGAGACAAAAAAATGTCATAAATGTGACATACATTGTGCCATCTACGTAAGCGACCTATTTTTCCTTTCAGCAACACCATTTTGTTGAGGTGTATATGGCATTGTACATTGGTGTTTTATCTCATGACTAGCTAGAAATGCATTAAACTCATGAGACATATACTCTCCCCTCAATTTGAATGGATGGTGTCCATGGTATCTTTAGAGACATTTTCAGCCATAGCCTAATATTTCTTGAAGCACATAAACACTTTTGAATTTTCTTTAAGCGGATATACCCATGCATGCCTGAAGTAATCATCAATGAAAGTCACAAAGTATAGGTAATTGCCTAAGGACGGAGTTTCAATAGGCCCACAGACATCACCATGCACAAGTTGCAATTTTCATGCAGCCCTAATTAAACCATCCTTTGGAAACTTTGAATGTTGCATCTTACCCAAAATACAGCCTCCACAAACATGCTTCATAGGTGCTTCAAGAGGCAAAAAAGAAGCAACCATATTAGATTTCTGCAAACGTAGCAAATTGACAAAATTAAGATGCCCGAAACATGCATGCCAAAATTTTGCATTTGAAATAGCATTTGAATCCACAACTACATTTGCAAAAAAAATTCCTTTTCACTAGAATTCCCAGACAAGGTGCTGCCAACACAAGTATTAGGAATATGTGATTTTCCAATTGTTGAAGAACCATGAGAAGTGGTTGCATTGCTGTTACCACCTTTTCTTTGAGTAGTAATAAAAGCTTGTTTAATTGTATGATGTTTAGTCTTGTTCTTTCTTGAAAGTGACTCCTACAATAGCAATGTGCATAGTGCATCCAACTTGACAACATGAGGATTTCCTTGGGTCATAAGTCTCCAAGTACTAGCAAAAGTCTGATAAGAATCTGGCGATGCATCAAGGACACTCTGCACATGTGAACTGTCAAAAATGGCTTCACCTTTCTAGAAATGAATTGCTCATTAATATCCTTGACACCAGTGAGAAATGTGTCCATGTCATCTTCCTCATGCATACTCTTTGAGTCTAGCTCTTTACACAACAATGCAATTTTAGCCTCGTTTTGCGACTTGCATAAAGAGCAGATAGAATATCCCAAGACTGTTTAGCTGATTTAGCCAAGGAAATGTGAGGATTAATAGTATGCTTCATAGATAATGCAATTTATGCATGAGCTTGTGCATCTCTAACATCCCAACAAGACTACTTAACCTTAGATAAAATATCTCTAGCACCAAATCCTGCAACATCCTCAACAATGCTTGTATCCACAGAATGTGGACGTACATCAATGCCCTGCACAACAAAACTCCCTTTGACACAAGAACATGTTGCATTATGTAAGCCCACATTGAATAATTGTCCCCATCCAATTTATCCTCAGCAGCAAACATCTTGAACACATCTATGTTGTTGTCAGCCATGACGAGTGGTTGCACCTGATGTGAAAAATACCCAAAAAGAGGTAAAATGAAGAAGGACCAACACATGCTATATAGAACAACCCAAAGAATACTATAAAGCACCTGTTTTGCAGAAAAATACACTGGTAAAAATTGTGCACAAAAGGAGAAAATTGCATGCGCAGTATTGCTTGTAGTGAAAACGAAAGGCCAAAATGAGCCCTAATGGAAATTTTGAGCAAGCTTAGCTCTTTGAGCTATCTGAAGTATTTATCAACCTGCTAATCTATTGTTGGGTGAGAGGTGCATGTACTACGATACAAAATATGGGTTCGAGAAAACCCTATTATATTCGTCCCTTTCCTCTTCTTCAGCCACCCAATTGGAAAATTTCCTCAAGAAGTCAATCAGTTCAGTCTCCATCAGCCCCAAACTCCCATTGCCCAATTGGCCTCATTGAATGCACTGTGCAATCAGCAAAATTGCCATCTGTTATGGGGCTTTACAACATTGAATTACAGAAGACAATTAACACTCAAGCTCTTCATTAAACTAGAGTAAACTCTCTCTTTTCATGTTCAAGGAAAGAAATAGATATTCAGTACAAATGGGGGTTATTGCAAAATATTTAGACTATTGAACAGAGACTAAAATCACACTGTAGCACCAAGAGCACCACGGATATATAGAGAAAAGTGTTTCTTCTTCTTCCTTCACACGTACTTACATTTGAACATGTCCGTACAAATCATTTCCTACTTCACATGAAGGAGTATGTCCATTTCCCATTACAATTCATAGTCACTTACTAAAAGCCTATAAACACCAAACTATAAATAAAAGACCTATTAAACTTTAGTTCAACAATGTCTACACCAAAAAAATTGGTATGAGAATAAAATCCATGCATAGCAAAAGTTTCTATCCTCATCCAAGGTATCCAGTCTTGAAGCCATGGATATCGTATCAAAAGAGGTAGTTTCCTTCAAGTTGAACACAACTTTGATTATCAATGATGGTCCTTAGAGTATCCTTAGAAGACCCTACCCATGACTGTTGTGTATAGAGGCATGAGATAGCACTCTAGATCCAAAAGCTAGTGTGGTGCCAAACCTTAGATACATGAAGTGCTAAGAGACCCTACTTCTTCCTTTCTCTAGCTGTTGGTCAAATAAAATTTTTAATATTTTGATACATTTCAATTTTCACTTTTTTATTTTTAGAGGTTTTTTAGTTTTGTTGGATGCAAATAGGTGGATATCTACTTTGGGGCTTGGAGTTTTCTTGCTAGTCCTTGGTCAGAGGTAAAATGTATTTTCTATGACTCGAATTGCTTTTAATTGCCAAACATGTGCTCATATCATTTTTGGCAACTCAAATTATTTATGACAGATCAAATTGTTTTATACACACGTCATTGTTTTCATCACCAATCTGTCCCACACCTAGACAAGAAATCCCAAAGAAAAATTTTGCCAAAAAATCCCAACTTCCCAAAATTATTTGAGCTTACAACATTTTGACTAGGACACAATAATGCATCATCTTAGGTTTTGTTCTTCTTTCACATCTGGCAACAATGCCAAAAAATGGTTGTGCAGCCACAAGAGTATAGTGTCGCACCAACTGACTAAACTATCAATCCAAAAAACTTTGAAGTTTCGTCCGATCGCCACGACCCGCTACCATTGGTGCTGCTGCCAGGAAATGATCCTTAGATGGTGATTGACCTAGTGCATATTTAGAGCATTCTTCTCCAAATATTTGTCTTTCAATTCCATTTACACCTTGGCAATGAAGCACCTGGACATGGGGTTTAGTGCTTGGTAGACTCTAGAAGTCGAGGACTTGCTAGATCTATTCTCAAGAGGTAAAGAGGGTTGTCATAAAAAATAATATCTAATACTTCCAAATGATTTTCTCATGTTAAATTGATCATTTAATATGGGGAAGTACCAGGGGAGTAAAAGCTAGAATATTGGTAAGCTTGTTAGACCGGTCTCTGTCAACGATCCAAAGGAGGGAAAATAGGGATCCAAAGGGGGACAGTCTACAAAAGAGCAATGTGCTTCAATGGGGCTTAAAAGACCTAAGGTTCAACCCCATTAAGACTTGCATAGGCTAAAGTTCCTAAATTTAATTGTATTGTCCAAAGGCCAAAGTAGGGGAAATATTGGATGGTCAATGGAAGACTCAAAAGTCTTCCCACATCCCTAGGAAGGAGGGGGCGAGCCCTTATTGTAGGGGATGAGAGAGAAACACACACACACACACACACACACACTCCAAGGCTCCCCCTTTACACAAAGGGAATATTGGACACATGTCAGGCTCCTAGGCCAGTTGCTCCCCCCTTTACACAAAGGGAATACTAGACACATGTCAGGCTCCTAGGCCAGCTACTCCCAATCTCCCCTCAAATCCTATTGGATGGCCATAGAGGTGGGGAAATGGGAATTAGGCTAGAGTAAATTTAGTCTAATCAATTTAAAAATTCTTGATAACGAACCAATAGGAAAGACTATTGGACAGTCTACCAAGGGGTCCAATGAGCATTTAGCAGCCCAATGGCTTGCCTGATTCATATTGACCAAAAGACTAAGAGGTCCACCAATGAGAGTTTAGTTGAATTATTTAATTACCTAAAGTTCTCACAAAAGGGGTAAGGGGGACACCTATCAAAAGGCTATCAACTATGCTTCTAATTTGTGATTGGCTAAGCTTTACAAGAGCCAATGGGAGGTCAACATGAGCATTTAGCAAGAGGGATCGACCAAGATGAGAGAGAGGGTTGCACTTTAATCAACCACATTTCCACTCACACACACACACACACAACTAGCTCATATGTGCAAGAAGAACTCCATCTCCTTCTCCAACCATTGAGAAGTGGAGGCCTACACCAACAACTCTTGGCTATGGAATGCAAATCCAACCAAGAGCCAAGCTTCAATAGCATGCTCATCTCTTCTACCATGCTAATTTCTAAGCTAAACTATGCTATTAGAGTGATTATGTGAGGAGAATACTTCTTTCTTGTAAGCTACATCTTCTTCCTTTCAATCTATCCTCATTCCCTACTAGCTCTCACCATTTTTAAAGGTGTGTGAGGTATTGGAACTGAGGCTAAAGACAGTAGGCGTGTTTTTCAAGCATAATTTGGTGTATGAATCTTCCATCTTCATTACACCAACTAGTTTTATCAAGGAACACAAAGATTGTATTGTACAAAAGTCTCCTTTGATGGGAGAAGATATAATACAAAGCCTTTATGGAGGGGGACCGGCTCCATGTAAATCCGGTCCTCAACTATTGTCAATTGTTCTATTTCTCTCTCTTTTTAAGTATTGTCAATGCCAAATTAGCTAGGTGTAAATTTCTATGTTGCTTTCTCAAATTAAGTACTCTCTCTATGCTCATTAGGAACTTGTTCTTAATGAAATGCTCACTATGTAATCAATTTTTGCTACACACAAGTTACTAGTGCATTAAATGTTACATTGGCATGAGAGCTATTGGTTTCTCTTTTCTTGCTCAAAAAGAGAGGTCCTCAAGCTTGCTACAAATGGTTGGTGATATTAATTGCAAAAGAGTAAGTAGAATAGGGATTTTTCATCCTTGAAGCACACCTGCTTTATGTAGTTAACGAGGATAACATTGAGAGCTATGGCCTTATTAATTGCAAAAGAGTAAGTAGAATAGGGATTTTTCATCCTTGAAGCACACCTGCTTTATGTAGTTAACGAGGATAACGTTGAGAGCTATGGCCTTAGTAATGGAGTCCTACAGGGCTTGCCTATGGCTTAACCATTATTGAGCTATTAGAAGCTTGACACGAACCGGTGCTGTCTTGGCTCTGTTGAACGTTGTCTTCTATTCCTTGTTGCAATTAAGAATATTCAAGCCATGGGTATAGATGCTTGAGTGCTTATCTTTGAAGGTAAAGAGGAATAGAAACTAGCACTTGAAGTGCCAAAGTACAAGTAAATATTTACACCTAAAATTTGTTAGTATGGCTGACAAGGGAAAATAGATTGAAATTACTGTTGATAGCTTTAATTTTTCTAATGGAAGAGCAACTGATGATGCCCCTATGCCTATAAACTATCTTGTTTCTAGGCTTCAACAAGCCCTGTGCAATCCATCCCTCCAACATGAAGTGCTACAGCAATTGCACACCCATGGTATTCTCCAAACTCCCCACCAAGAAGAGAGAGTACCTAGGAAGCCTCCTTGTGAGACTTCCAAAAGAGGATTCTCTCCGATAAGGGAAGAAGAGGAGGATCCTTACAAAGGGCTCAAAAATTTACTACTTGATGACACATATCCCTCTCAAAGGAGAACCCAAGTCTCAAAACGCTCTCCAGCACCCCCTAAACGGAGAAGATGATCGCATACTTCTCTACACCATAATTCAAAGAGGGAAGAGAGAAAACAAGAGAAGAAAAAGGCAAGAAAGAGGTTACCCTCTTCTCCAACTTTCTCATCCTCTTCCTCTTATGAAGAAAGTGATGGTGCAGACAAGGAGTAACAAGGGAATAAAAAGGCAAGAAAGAGGTCACCCTCTTCCCCATCCTCCTCATACTCTTCCTCTTCTGAAGAAAGTGATGGTGCATCTCCCAAACCACCTAAAAGAAGAGGCCATAGGAAATCCCATGCCGCCTGGAAGAGGTCACCAAGCTCAAAACGTTCAAAGAGGGAGGAAAGAACATCTCTTTCCTTACATATGATGGCACCTTTGGTGCTACACACAAAGTCTTGGCCTTTATCCAGCAATTTGATGCGGCATTTGGAGATGAGGGCTTCACAGAGTCCTCTAAACTATGTCATGTAGCTATGCATCCGCAAAAGTCTGCCAGATAATGGTGGTCTGGCCTATGAGCAAATGATGAAGCTACACGAACATGAAAATATTTAAGAGCTTCCATCATGAAGTAGTTTTTGGCTACCGATGCCAAACACAACGTACTCACCAAATGGCAAAGCTTGAAGCTCTCTCCATGCGAATCCATTCATAAATATCTAGACAAGTTCTGGGATTTACATCATGTGGGTTTAATTGAGGATATGGCTGAGTATGTTAATTCCCAAAGGCCACGCACCATATCTGTGGTGATACACCATACCATGGTGGCTTCAAGAATCAACTTCCAACAAGTGGCTAAGAGAAATCTTAAGCCCACGGAAAACAAGGACCATAACAAGCCTAAGGGGAAGGACAACATCCAAAAGTCTCCCAAAGGCAACACTAACAGCAACAAATCTAAGGAGAAGGGAGTTTATAAAGGCAAAAATAAACTCTCTTGAAGAGATAGAGCGTTATTGGAAAGATAACTGTTGTTTCAAGTGCGTGGAGCAAGGGCATGCCTATCATGCTTGCCCCCACAAGAATACATGTAATGAGCCTCCTAGAGCTAACTTGGTCAAAATTCAAGAAGATGATGCTCATCACAAAGGATCTCCTCTATGCTATGCTTGGGGAAAGGTAAGAGAACATGATGCTTTTATTCTTTTTGACCCTCGTTCTTCTCACAATTTCATATCCACAGAGTTGGCCACCAAGCTAGTCATCCAAGCCTATGATATGGTATATGTCCTACCTATCGATGGTGATTTCAAGGGGCAAGAAGCCTCAATCACTCCCTTAATTGGGAAATAGAGGCTCCATGCCCAAAGCTATGTGGACAAGGAGGATTTCTCATCTCTCCTTTCAAGCATGAGGATGTAATCCTAGGGGCACCATGGTTTGATTGCATGGTTGCCAATGTGAAATTCCCTAAAAGGCAAATCTACTTTAGGTTCAGGGAAAAAGATATGTACACAAATGCTAAGGAGTTGGGTAGTACCATACCTTTTGTACATACATAAGCAAGCTTTCAATAAGTCAAAAAAAGAGCTCTATTTCCGTGTGCATGATTTTTGTTGAAGATTCTCAAAATGAACCTGATGCTTTAGCAAAAGAAAATATAAATAATCAAAAGGAATTAGAGTTATCCAACTTCCTCGAGGGGGTCCAAGATGTTTTTATTGACGACATCCCTTGTGAACTACCTCCCAAATGAGGCAATGACAACCATGCAATTGAACTTCTTCCAGGAAGTTCACCGCCTAATATACCTCTTTATTGAGCTTCTCAAGCTCAATAAGAGGAGATTATGCGGCAAGTGCATGAGTTAGTTGAGAAAAGCATGGATAGGCCTAGCTCATCTCCAATTTGTTCACCAGTGTTATTAGTGCAAAAGAAATATGGAACATATCATATGTGTATCGACTATAAAGCACTAAATAGGATAACTATCAAAAATAGGTTTCCCGTTCCACGGGTAGAAGACCTATTTGATAAGCTACAAGGGTCAACATAATTCAATAGTATTGACCTAAAAAGTGGATACAATCAAATTAGGATAGTTGATCAAACATTGTAAAGAGCACATTTTGCACTATGTTTGGTCTTTATGAGTACATTGTCATGCCTTTTGACTTGACCAATGCACCAGCCACATTTAACCGCTTGATGGAGAAGCTATTTGGGCCTCACTAAACCTTTACTGGAGTGTTCTTTGATGGCATCACTAAACCTTTACTGGAGTGTTCTTTGATGATAGAATCATCTACTCTAATTCATTAGACGAACACAAACAACACCTCCAGGTAATATTTCAAGTTTTATGAGAGAATAAACTTTATATTAATCAAAAGAAAAGTGAATTTTTCTTACAAGAGATTCAATATTTAGGTCACATTATCTTTCAAGATGGAATCCAAATGGATCCATCAAAGCTAGAGGTAATAAAAGGATGGCCTAATCCAAGGAATCTGCATGAACTAAGAAGCTTTATAGGTATGTGTGCATACTATAGACGCTTCATAGAAATGTTCGCACAAATTGCGGGACCATTACATGACCTAGCAAAGAAAAACGTTAGGTATATATGGTCCACCAAGGAGAACGATGCTTTTGAAAAGCTTAAATAGAAGCTTATCTTTCAACCTATGCTTACACTGTCGGACCTCTCAAAGCCATTTGAGGTCCAATGTGAAGCTTGTGGTGATTGCCTTGGAGTTGTTTTGCTCCAAGAAGGGCACGCCATATCCTAAGAAAGGTGAAGGCTTGACCCTATTGAGCAAGCTCTACGCATATATGAAAAGGAACTCTTAGCAGTTCTACATGCTCTAGATTCGTGGAAGCATTATTTATTGGGGACTCCTTTGATTCTGCGAATGGATCATCAAAGCCTTAAATACTTCATGAGGCAGATTAAGCTCTCCGACAAACAAATGAGGTGGGAAAATTTCCAATTGCAATTTTATTTTCGTATTGCTCACATTGCTGGCAAGCAAAATCAAGTATCCGATGCAATCTCAATACGAACAAGAGTGAATGCGGTGTCCATAACAACTCACAATGATCTATGTTCTATTATAGATGAGTACGCTATCGATCCCTATTTTAGAGATGTGGTTTTAGCCCTTGCACTAGGAAAGAAGGAAGAACCATTTACCCTACAAGATGGTTATCTTCTCTATGTGAATAGACTATGTGTTACTAACTCACTACGTGAGAAAGTAATGTATGAATCTCATGCTCCTCCTTATGCGGGGTATAGAGGGATTCAGTCTACCCCAAAAGGGATAGAAACAATGTCTATTGGCCTGCTATGAAAGCAAACATATAAGAGTATGTTTCAAAATGTGTGGTATGCCAAAAGAGGAAGTTTGATAGAGGAAAGCAACCTCGATTTCTTCCACCATTGCCAATCCCTAATTCACCATGGGAGAGCATATCCATGGAATTTATCTTTGGCAAGTCTATCCATGGGAATACGGGAATATAGACAATAGTAGGCAAGTTTAGCAAACAAGCACATTTCATACCTGTCAAAAAGACTATCAAGGCCCATCAAATGGCAACCCTCTTTATATCACAAATCTTCAAATACCATGGCTTGCCAGTGTCTATAGTATCGGATAGAGATCCTAGAATGACCAGTAACTTCTGAAAGGGTCTCTTTGAGAATTTAGGTACAAGGCTAAACTCTCTTCGGCCTATCATCCCCAAACAGATGGCCAAAGTGAAATAGGTAACCTAACGATTCTTTATCTACTAAAAGCTTATGTCACAAAAGTAGATCAAAAGTCCCAATGGGAGAAGTACTTGCCCTTAGTAGAGTATGCTTACAATAACACTGCACATACTTCCAAGGGAAAAGCACCTTTTGAGGTGATAGAGGGAAGATAAAAAAGTCCCCTGCTACTCAAGGTACAAGGGAAGATCTTTGGTGCAGATGAATATAGTTGAGACCTGCAAGAATCTTTCCAAAAGATTAAGTATGCTATATCCATCTTTCAACAAAGGCAAAAGTTTTCTGCTGATAAGCACAAAAGAGCCCTAATCTTTGAGCAAAATGATTGGGTCTTACTTAAGTTTCCCAAGGCTCAATTAAGGCACACAACATGCAAGAATCCTACAGGACACCAAAAGTACTATGTTAAGTTAGCAAAAAGGTACTATGGTCCCTTTCAGATTCTTAGGCCAATCAATGAGATGTCCTATCAACGCAAGTTTCCCAGCCATTGGCTTATACACAATGCTTTCCACGTGACCCTACTAAAGCCTTACAAAGGAGAGCCACCTCAAGAAGGAATCATCACCGGAGATCGAGAACCAAGAAGAGGTGCTGCAGCCCAAGTCCATTCTTTGACAAGAAGACAAGGTATTACTAGGCGGTAAGACTATCTAACGATATCTTATCAAGTTTAAAAATTATCCTTTTGAAGATGCTAGATGGATGCAAGGCATACAATTAAAGGATAACCTAAACCTTGTCAATGGTTACAATGATTCCCTAGAGTAAGCAAATATAAATATGTATAAATGAACAAAGTTTTTGTCTCATAAGACTCGCTTTCTCTTTATTGTGCACAAATGTCAAATAGTGTGCATGCTTAGGATCATGTTTGTGGAGACGACGTCTCCCGAACACCAAGTAGAGCTTGTCACTCTACTATGGAAGATTGATACGGACTAATGTGCAGACATACTTGTAGCAGCTAACACTCTCAAGCTCCAAATGGACTGGTCATCGATTCTCGAGTGGTGTCATAGCGTAAAATAGGGATCCTCTACCCGCTAGCAAATGGACTAATGACTAGGCTTTATCTTCTCTACCTCATAGTCGAGGACGACTATGATTTCAAGAGAGAGGTAATGTCATAAAAATTTAATATCTAATACTTCCAAATGATTTTATCTTGCTAAACTGATCATTTAATATGGGGAAGTACCAGGGGAGTAAAAGCTAGAATATTGGTAAGGTTGCCAGACCGGTCTCTATCAGGGATCCAAAGGAGGGAAAATAGGGATCCAAAGGGGGACAATTTGCAAAAGAGAAATGTGCTTCAATGGGGCTTAAAATACTTAAGGTTCAACCCCATCAAGACTTTCATAGGCTAAAGTTCCTAAATTTAATTGTATTGTCCAAAGGCCAAAGTAGGGGAAATATTGGATGGTCATGAGAAGACTCAAAAATATTCCCACATCCCTAGGAAGGAGGGGCCAAGCCCTTATTGTAGGGAACGAGAGAAACACACACACACACACACACACACACACTCCAAGGCTCCCCCTTTACACAAAGGGAATACTGGACACATGTCAGGCTCCTAGGCAAGTTGCTCCCAATCTCCCCTCAAATCCTATTGGATGCCCATAGAGGTGGACCATTGATGATTAGGCTAGATTAAATTTATTCTAATCAATTTAAAAATGCTTGATAAAAGAACCAATAGAATTTAATCTCCCTAGAGGACTATTGGACTATCTACCTAGGGGTCCAATGAGCATTCAACAACCCAATGGCTTGCCTGATTCCTATTGGCTAGAAGACTAAGAGGTCCAATGAGAGTTTAGTTGAATTATTTAATTACCTAAAGCTCTCACAAAAGGGGAAAGGGGGACACTTGTCAAAAGGCTATCAACTATGCTTCTAATTTGTGATTGGCTAAGCTTTACAGGAGCCAATGGGAGGACAACATGAGCATTTAGCAAGAGGGGTCAACCAAGATGAGAGAGAGGGCTACATTCTAGTCAAACACATTGTCACACACACACATACACACACACAACTCATGTGTGCAAGAAGAACTCCATCTCCTTCTCTAAGCATTGAGAAGTGGATGCCTACACCAACAACTCTTGGCTATGGAATGTAAATCCAACCAAGAGCCAAGATTCAATGGCATTCTCATCTCCTCTACCATGCTAATTACTAAGCTAAGCTATGCTATTAGAGTGATTATGTGAGGAGAATACTTCTTTCTTGTAAGATACATCTTGTTCCTCTCAATCTATCCTCATTCCCTGCTAGCTCTCACCATTTTTTAAGGTGTGTGAGGTCTTGGGACTGAGGCTAGGGCCACTAGGTGTGTTTTTCAAGCATAATTTGGTGTATGAAGGTTCCATCTTCATTACCAACTAGTTTTATCAAGGAACACAAAGATTGTATTGTACAAAAGTCTCCTTTGATGGGAGAAGCTATAATACAAAGCCTATATGGAGGGGGGACTGGCTCCATGTAAATCCGGTCTTCAACTGTTGTCAATTGTTCTATTTCTCTCTCTTTTTAAGTATTGTCAATGCCAAATTAGGTAGGTGTAAATTTCTATGTTTCTTTCTCAAATTAAGTACTCTCTCTATGCTCATTAGGAACTTGTTCTTAAGGAAATGCTCACTATGTAATAAATTTCTGCTACACACGTTATTAGTGCATTAAATGTTACAAGGGTTGTGAGTGAGATAGCCAAAAGCATTTCATTCTTTGATCTTATCTATTATTTCATAGTGTTGTACCATTTTTCATTTTCACTTTATTTTGTACTATTTTGTTTGTTTTTCTTCGTAGTTTCATTTCAGTACTTAGGAGTAAGGTAAGTAGAAACTACCACCATCAAATTTGGGCTAAAAGATCAGAGAAAAAAGGGTGAAAACCATAATTTGATAATCGAGACCATAAAATCAAAAAACTAAAAATTTGATGGTCAGAACTCAAAAGCTAATCAAAATTAAAAAATAAGTGCAAAAAGGTTATAACAAAACCACTGATTTGGAAAGTTTTATGTTGTTGGATCGCGATCCATATCCCCGTGTGACTTTTGAGCAAGAACTGATACCATTGACCCCATAGTTGTTCACGCCACTATGAATATACACTTTTGGTGAAAAATTGACATTGAAAACTTAAATCAAGAAATTGGACAAAAGATGCAAAAACCTTGAAAATGGACCAAAATTTGGGGCTTTTCATTTTTCTAAGATCCAAATCAAAAAATAAGTGAAGATCTGATATCCACAGAGTGCAAACATATTGCTAACCAAATTTTATGTTCCAATGTGGCCAAACATGGATCGCAATCCATGTAATCCTTCATCATCTGGAGCTGAGATGTGACCAATAGGTAGCTAATACCATTTGCAACAACTTTCCCAAAAGGTACTATAGCAAAAAGTGGGGCAAAAGTGCCAATTACAAATACTAGTCAAAAATCACAAGGAAGACATCAAAACTTGCTTTTGGTTGACAAAAAGTTTTCTAAATTCAAAAATAAGTGGCGGAGTAGACTACTCACACTGCAAGGAACCAACATGTCAAATTTGGTGTTTAAATATGATAGAACATGGATCGCAATCCCATTCTCCCATCAAGATTTTTGGTTGAGATTTGAGCAGTAGGTAGTTGAGACATAGACACAATTTTCCCAAAAGAACCATTTGCAAAAACGTTTCAAAAAGTGGTCAAAAGAGTCAAAAATAAAACATTGTCAACAATGAAGTAGATTATAGATTTCACTTTTGGTTGAGCAAAACTGATCCAAATTCTTTTTTTTTTTTTTTGTGGAGCAGGCTATAAACATCATAAGCTATCAACTCACCAAATATCAAGTCCAAAAGTGGTGGAACATGGATCGCGATCCATGTGTCCAAAGATCATTGGGAACAAAACTTCCCAAAGGAGGTTTGTCAAAAAAGCCCAAAAAACTCATCAAAAGTGCAAAAAATAGTTCAAAGTGAAAAATTGTCAAAACAAACCTAGGGATTGACTTTTGACTGACCTAATCAACTTTAAACCACACAAAAACCATATAGGCAAGCTATGTGCCATGTTTAGTAGAGATTATTTGACCAAGGGCATGCTGTGTGCCAAGTTTTAGTGCCTTCTGACACAAGGGTACATGGATCCTGATTCATGTCCCCTGGTCATAGACTGAGACCAAACTTGTACCATAGCTAGAGCAGGTCATAAGGAGCCTAGCTGTGGTCTATTCAAAACTGAATTTGGACATCAAAATCCAAGTCAAAAGCCTAGAACTCTCAAGCATTCTCACAAAGTGCCAGAACTGACCTACAATCCAAAAAGATTTGAGATTTATCTTATGGACATAGTGAGTAATGAGTTGCCAAGAGATCAAGTCCAGATTTGGTTGAACATGGATCACAATCCATGTCCTTCAACCTCATGATTTGATGAAAATTGGTACAGAGTTCGTGCATAACATTGTCTACATATGGTCAAAATTTCAAGTGAAAATTTGACAGGGGGTCATGGATCGTGATCCTTGTACCTCTTCATAGTGGGGTTATCTGACTTGATGAGCTTCTAGACATACTTGAGTAAATCTCAAATCTCCAATTTGAGCCAAAAACACCCTCTAGAGACCAAGATACAAGCCCAAGTTCATGTGTCTTAGTCTTGAGACTATTTTCAGTGTCGTTTCAAGTGCAGTTTACCAAAATTGCTCTAACTTTTGATACACAACTCCACATTGAGTCAGGTAAAGCCAAGAAGAAATCTTGTGAGCAATAGGACACACATAGACCAAAGTTAATTGTTTTCAAGTTTCCTAATTTCAAACTTTTAGAGTAACCAAAAGTAGTTTCTAGAGACCAAAGGATCACAAAGACCTGACTTTTGAGAGACCTCACCAGGGGCAAAAAGAGATAAGTGCACTACACCAAAGTGGGCTTGTCAAAGACTGTCTTGAGAGTTTTGAGTGAGCCTTAACCATGACAAATCATCCACCACCAGGGTTTTCTAATCCACTCAGAGACATGAAAAACACAAGACTGAGTGCATTGCCGTCAACAATGGGATAGGGAGAATACCTAGAGGAGAGGCATCCTTTGATTAACAAACCGAATGTGAGATTCATTAAAACCAACAAAGCCATGAGAATTTTGATGGATTATGCTCATGAGGGATTGTATAGTTCACAAATGGAGAATAAGTGTGTAGAACCCAATGCGAGAGAGTTGATCGACCATAAGAACCACTATGCATTCACATATGTAATTGCCCAATGAGTGCAAGTTTTGATGGTAGATAAGTATGGATGAGACTACAAAATTATCGATCCAATTAACCTAGAAAGGTATACATACAAGGGTACTCCTATCTCTACTTATTTTTAGCCAAAAACAAGGCCAGAGCACATTCTAGAGGGGATTCCACTAGGATTTTCTCCAACTTTGCAAGAGACCAAAAATCAATTAGATGGGTGACTGAACAAAAAAAAAAGGGACCATTTCAAGTGGCCCAATGTGTTAAGACAAAGTACAATGGGTCAGGGGATCCATATGCTCATGTCTCACTCTTCAAGCAAGTCTTGAGAGCTAAACAAGTTGCAAATTTTCATACACAGTATGAGGGATCTCGGTTGACATTGGAAGGAACAGCCTTGACTTGTTTCCAACCATTGAATAGAGATGATTTTCCAAACATAGCACAACTCTTGTAAGAATTCACAGAGGAGTTCTCAAAAAGGGTAATCAAAGACAACACACCATGTCACAGATCTACGCTTTCAAATAGCAAAAGAACGAGAGTGAAGGAAGATTTGCTTCGCTCAAACAACACATAGAGATATGTCCCACACGAGTTACCACAAGATAGGAGACTATTAGTTCTCTTCGTTGAGGGATTGAGAAATGAGAATCTAAAAAAATACCTACATTTGAAAACATGCATAGCGTTTGAGCAAGTCACTAGAGAAGCTCTATATCTAGTTGACAATTGCAAGGTCTACGGAGAGGTGATGAAAGAAATAAAAAATCCGAAGAGCAAATCTGAAAACAAAACAAGATGTTCAAACTCCTTCATAACTGAGCATTGATCAAGTGGTCAAGGAGATGATTAGAATAATAAATCAAGGCTACAAACAAGACCTTAATGAACAACAACAGCCCACAAGGAGGTATGATACTTGTGGAGGGGATCATCCCACCCAATATTGTCACACTCAACCAAAGACACAACATGTGCTAGCGCAAAAACCTCCTCTTCTGAATGATGGTAAAGAAGTAGTCTACTACACTCAACCAGCGTACATGCCACAACCCATGAAAAACTAGTACTCCATGGACAAGAACACACTCACCAAGATGCTTGGCTTCATCGAAATACCTTAAACCCAGGATATTTTGTAGATGGGGGGTTTACATTCAAGGGCCGATATTTTCATTGCCAATCAAGAGTATGGTTCAAAGACCATCCTCACCATACAAGAACAACTAGTATCTGGATCACCAACTATGCAAGAAGAAGGCCCATGTTATGAATGTGGAAGTAATAATTGGCCAATAGATTGTACAAACAAGGGTCAATGAATAGAAATATTTGGATTTTGTGATGGTTGTGGAAGAGAGATTTTACTCCAACACTGTACTAAAAATCCAAACAACAAGGGGAAAGCAACAATAAACATTGTAGAAGTGATGCCTTCTTGAAGTGGATCCAAGATAGAACCAATGATTCATGTAAAGGTAATGACTTGAGCTCAAGCTCAAGAAGCTTCCAAAAACACAACTGTTGAGGATGAACCCACATTGCTACCTCAAATAGAAATAAAAAACCTATCAGTGAGAACTGAAAGAAAATCCAAACAAGACAAAACGAAAGCAAAAAGGCTGAAAGAGAAAAACACCCTAGAAACTGAGCTGCAACAAACCAAAGAGCAGCTGAAACATGAAAAGGAAAACATGGAATGAACAAAAAAAGAGAAATCGTCCAAAATTGTATCGAGAGGACCAGTCTTAGTAAAAAAGGTAAACGAGCATTTGAATGCTATGTTTTTGCAAGCCTATGAGGCAAGACTCGAGAACAACCAAACTTTGGAATAGAGATTGCTAACATATGCCCATCCAGAATTTGAAAAAAAATAGATAGAAAGGGCAAATAGATCATAGAGAAATCTCAAGCTATACTGCAGCCATAAACATTGAAAATCCATGAGCAAGTAAGCATGTGCTTATAAAGGTAAATTCAAGTATGCCAAAGGAAAACAATGCAAGCGTACTAAAAGAAAACAAATCAACAGAGCCACCTAAACCAGGGAATGAAAAGTGAATGAGGTGAAACCTCATGAGATGCCACCAATTCTTAAAGTGGACGAGCCGTGGCCACAATCCTTATGGGAGACGATCAAAAACCACAAAGGTGGTAGTGCTACTTAACAATCATCACCTATCCCTGAGATCAACATGGATCACACAATATTCCAAGGAGACATACAATATCTATACGGAGATGTCGGGTCTAACACATCTAAAGAGAGAAAACCACATTCTCTACAAACTTTTCCATATTTCATAGGAGAATACGAAACAACATTAGAGGTTAGTGTGGTACCTTCTTAGTTGAAAGACACACAAAAGATGATGGATATCAAAAGCTTGCACGAAGTGATGTCATCCCCTATAAGATACACCATTACTCTTGTAGAGTTACTAAAAATTAGACCGCATCTATGGGGCTAAATGGGAAAACACATGGAAAAGATGGAGTTGAAAATCCCTTCACATGACCAACTCGCAAATAACAACATGGGTGAAACTTCACATGAGAAACCACAGGCAAAGTCGGTACCAATGAATAAGGTGGGTGACTATTGTGAAGGAGAAGAAAGAAATACTACCTTACTTGTCAAGTACAAAGTAGTAAAAACAATAGCCATACTTGATAGTGAGGTTGGAATAGTCATTGCTACAAAGGCAATCTGGGAGAAATGAAAAAGACAATCTCTCAGAAAAAAGCGCATGAAGCTGCAACTAGCAAATGGATATGTAGAGAGACCCTTAGGGATGTTGGAACAAATTATTATATCCTCTTGTGGAATAGAGTATGAACACACTTTTGTTGTAGTTGAATTTGGAAAAGGGAACAACTTTGAGGTTATTTTGGGACAACCATTTATGCATCAACTCAAGATGGTTCAAGACTGGGGCTATGACCATCTCTATTTACGGCACAAGGGAATCACAACCAAGGTTAACGCCAAGGATCATAGCTATAGGGACGTCAACCAAACTCTGATAGAGGACTTTTCCATCACTACGAATGACAGAACACAGTTGTCTGCTAAGTTAGTGAAAGATGCGCATGTTTGGATGTGCGAAGCATCTGAATGTGGAAGCCTAAAAAGGAAGATTGTATCCTAGAGAGATTAGTCGACGATGAAGCTTACATTAAGGATCCATTTCCTGAAGTTTTGTTTGAACACTTTAAATGGAAGAAAATACTAGCTACTCTAGATGTATGCATAAACAAAATGATGAATATGAAGTTCTGTGGATGAGAATGGCTATGACATAACTTCCTTATCTATGATAAAGGCGTTAAAGAAAGCTAATGAGGTTTGTCAGTATGAAAGCAAAAAAGGTGACATAGATATCTACATCATCAACCCTGATGTGGAAGCACAAACAAAGGAAGTAGAGCAACCACAAGAATATGTCATCATCGACATACTTGAAGAATTTAAAAAAATTGTTTCTAAGAATCCGACTCTAGAAAAAGCGCAAATGAAAGCAGACCAAGGAACAAAGTTTCCAAGTTCAATGTCAAATGTACAAGAAACACAAAATCAAGAGAAGAACAAGGATAAGGAAGAAGATTGATTGTCTCCTCCCTACAATGATTAAATTTAGCAGGCAGAGAAACAAGACTCAAAATCACATGCTCAATTGTGATAGATCGAGAAGCAACAAAGAATTGAATGTCTTATGGCACGTGGATAATGATGGGAAAGCCACCAATCACAGAGCTAGAAGAGATATTGTACAGAAGTTCTAATTTATAGGTTCCTAGCTTTGGCGTGGGAGAAGCCGTACTCAAGCTGAGTAGTATTGAGGATTTCAAAGACACATTCTACATAATTGACTCCCATCACATCAAAGAGATTCTAATCTTGGAAAAAAGTTGGATGGACATCTTCTTTCAACAACAACAAAAAGCTTCAACAACAACAAAAAAAAAGGCCTCAGAAGCATCTCAGGTCGATGCAAAGTAGAAGCAACCAAGCATCATGGAAAAAGTAAAGCTAAGGTAAACATTGAAGTAGATCAACCTCACAAGATGACTTTACCTTTGAAAAACCACCATCAAGCTTCCTACATAGCCTCTACATCAAAATACACACCATCAATGATGCAATGGGAACCAAAGCACAAAGTTTATCAGCCAAAGTTTCCGACGCAACAAAGCCTCTAGAAGAAGCCAAAGAGTATCAAGCAAGTGTTGGTATCAAAAGAGAATATCAAAGTCAACGACCCATTTTGGATACATGAAGCACAAGTTCAACCTCAACAACAAAAGGTGACAGGGTGGGTAGCATCAAATGAGTCAATCATTGCTCAAGGCTACTTCCAAGGAAACACCAATGTTTGGGCCAAAAGGCCTAAAGTAACAGTCTGGATCTACTCACCTCAAGAAATAAGTTCGATAAAGAGAAAGGTGAGCTATCAACAAAGACAAAAAACTCAAGCAAGAGAAAGAACCCTAGCAAAAGACCAAAAAAAGGACGTTCAAAGCAACAAGCAATGCGACAAGTATGGGTACCAAAGTCAGACCTCAGCCAAGATACCCAACATAAACAAGTGCAGTAGTGGATGATTCCAATGAAGCGACTCGAAGCACAAGGATTTAACGAAGGTAACACTCAAATATGGCTATCAACCGTAGTAGCTCAACCTAGAATAAGGAAACTCGGTCATGTAGCACAAGAATCAACCCAAAAGCAAGCAGCATCCATAATGAAGAGCCAATAAATGCCATCCACCATGGAGGGTGATACAACCTCCAGATGGATACCTTGTCATCTACTACAAAAGCAAGTCTCCTACAACTATAATCAACAAGTTTGAATATCAAAGCCTAGTCTGCATCAAGCCAAAACAGAAGAGAAAATGCCAAAGATGGTCACACGACAACCAACAACAAGTGGTTCCAAAATATCTAATGTGAAATCACAAAGAACCCACACACATTGACAACAACTTCACATGGAATATAAAGCAAAGGCTTCATTAGTCCTTCTACAACCGTAGAGCCCGTTTCAGAAAGCAATGTCAACATACGACAAACAAGTCAAGGAAAGCCAAAGTATGCCAACCTACTAGACAAAATGGTGGCATACATAGACCAACACAATGGAAGAGGTCTAAGTCTCAAGGAGCTTATGGAATTGGGTTTTTGGCCTTAAACATGCACGTCCAAGTCGCCATTAAAAAATACATGGCATAAAAGTTAGAGTCGGGAAGCTAAGCCACTAAATGAGCGAGGCGTTACTCTTAAAGCTTCAAGTAATATTCTCTATGATCTAAGCGTCTTAGCTATTCTAAGTACTGCTCAAGTTGGAAGAGTTGAGCATATCTATGTTGTGTCACTCATGTTGGTATAGGTGAGCATAAGAGTCAAAGTCTATGTATTTTACATTTGGCCAAGTAAAGGAGGAAATCCAAAAGGCACTCACACACTGAGCATAGTGAGGTAGGAAATATGAGAGTTGAGAAGGAGGCGCCGGCAAATAATAATCATCTCGATCATTTTACTTTTGCACAATGTTTTAAATCTTTTATCAATAAGCCACTATGGTTGCTTTCTAAGTAGGACAGTGAGAACTCACCCTAAGAGGGTTATGCAATAAGCAGTGTGTTCCGCTAGCTAAAGTGGAACTAAGTGTAAAAGAGGGGCCTCCAAATTTTGTCACCAATCAAATTGTCACTATTTAAAGGAGAAGGATCCACTGCCTTCTTTGGATGGTATTGTTAATTCATTGCAAGAAGAAGAGAAACGAATACCACGAATTAGCTCTTTCGTACCGACTGCATAAAGTAATATCAAAATTTAAATACCAAACTCCACAAGAGGTGCCATGGAGTTTGGAGCTACAATCGTTATGCCTTTCTTGTGTAGATTCTCTTAATTTTTCCCTTCCCTCTCTCATATACTATGTTATGATGTGTTGTGTACTTATTGATTATGTCTACATCCCTTACAATCCCTCTTACACTCTCTTACACTCTATCTGTGTCAATATTTTCTCTTGTGTGTGTCTATGTGTGTGTTCTCTAGTATAAGTGTGTGTGTGTACTTGAATTTGGGAGAGAAGGTGACATGTTGATGGTGAAGTCTGTGAAGAATTGTTGAATTGTCCAAGCAATTGATCTCCCCTTTCTCTCAACATGGATGCAATAACTATGACTACACTGCCCCTTGTATACTCTTCATTACCATATCTTAATCAAGATTAGTAAGAAGCAATTTGGACTCTATTGTTTTTATTGTCGTGAAAGAGCATCCTATCTCTACCATATTTTGAGTTTGTCAGTAGCTTAAATTAGATTTTTAATCTTTTAAGTGTACTTTCCTTCTTACTCTGGCTATTTTGTACATAAAAAGGTATAATAGAGTAGAGTCCAATCTCTAAATGATATCTAAGGAATAAACGTTGGCAAGATTCCCACCATGCACTTGTGCCATCCAAAAATTAACATATATCAATATAATTGTGTTGCTTGATTACAGATCAAGGAGAATTTCATTGTGTTAGTACTTGATTCCTTCTTAGGGAGAGAGAGAGAGAGAGAGAGAGAGAGAGAGAGAGAGAGAGAGAGAGATCTACGAGCTGGTCTATATATTGTAGTGTCTTACAAGTTTGTGGACTTTATCAGGATTGAGATTTGGCACTTAGGAAGATAAAATGAACTAGAAGCTTTAATGAACTAATCTTCTCAAAAATAACCTTGAGGTGAGGCTCTACCCAATTATGTACTCTTTGAAAACAAGAAAGAAATTGTGCTATGATAAGGTAAGGTTCATTATTTTGATAAGAAAGCCCTTAATTTATCATTATTGGGTGTTTCCAAAGACCTTCGGGGTGACTTGAAGCATCCCAATCTTGTGTATGTTGCATTTTCAAACTCTTCTAGTATAAACTTCTAGAGGTATGATTTTCAAATGATCTTCATAAGAACGACTCTGGCTTCAAGTGCTCATTTATTTTGTCCATGTAATTTAGAAAAAAAGGGCCCTAGGGCCATGCTAAGTCCCTAGGGGCCCTTAAAAAGAGGGGCCACAAGGGACGCCATCTTGCCAAACATGGGTTTGTGTTTGATAATTTTGCGTGCTCTTATGGCCACTCTAGTTGAGGGTCCCTAGGGCCCTAGCATGGTCTTAGGACCCCCTTTTTTTTAAGCCATAAGCTTGGCTCCCATCTCTATCATGAATTTGTTGTGGAAAAGAATATTTTCTTTTTGTTGCTATACTATAATCTCTTAGAAGCTAGTGAATGGTTCTTGAATTGATTCATAGTGGTTAAAAAAATATATTTTTTTGTGCTAAAAAGAAGAAAAAATGGGTCCTAGGACCATGCTAACGTCCTAGGGGCCACAAGGGAGCATCATTGGCCAAACAGAGGTTCCTATTTGGCAATTTCACGTGCCCTTGTGACCACTCTTTTTGAGGGTCCTATGGCCCTAGCATGGTCCTAGGACCCTTTTTTCTAAACCCATGGTATTGGCTCCCATATTTATCATGAATTTATTGTGTAAGAAGATTTTCTTTTTATTTTGCTATACTATTATCTCTTACAAGTTGGTATATGGTTCTTTAATTGATCCATGGTGGTTAAAGAAGAATTCTTTGTGCTAAAGAAAAAACCTATGTTTCATGGAGAAATCTTGCTAAAGTAGATGCAATGTGTGTCAATCCCTCGTACAAAAATGAGTAAAAATTTTGACTAAAAATACATACAAAATCATATCCGAAAATACATCTATTTCTTGCACCCCCTTGGATCCCCCGTGACAACAGTAGTCAAGAGATGAGATCCAAAGTAGACATGCGTTAGAAAAGGGACCATGCTCCATCTCCTACCATAATGGTATATTTTGCTACACTCAACTATTGAGAACTAATGAACTTAGTGAAGATACTATAGTATTAAGTAAACTATCTAAGATACTAGTAATGATTGTAATGTCTTTAATTTGAATACCAACAGTCTACTATTGAAAGTTAAAGCATGGAAGCATTTTTTATTTGAAAATATCTACACCAATAGTGTATTACATAGCATCCTCATCAAATGATGTAAAATCTTCAATTAAAGAGGTTGGGGGACTCTTAGGAATAACAAGGAATTCTTGAGGGGCATGTGGTACTTGTTTGATAGCAAGGTAAGGATAGAAATACAAGGAAATTATATTCTTGGAAAGTTTTTCTCATCCTCCACCCTTGAAAACCAAAGCACCTTTACGGTACTCTTGTGGTAGCCACTCACTATCTACGCCTTTGCTATTGTGGTATTGAAATCCGGTGAGCTCATTCTGGAGAGAAGATATTTTCCTATAGGAGTAAAGGAAAGTGAAAGGAGAAAGAGGAGATTGTTTGGTACTACAATGGACATGGAATAAGGGGATGCGGTTGGTTGGTATTGCAATTGACAGATTGTAAGGTTCCTCCCGAACCAAAAATAGAGTGTTTTCCATCTCTACACATGGTTGCTTGCTCATGTCCCCTCAAAACAAGTTGACTCTGTAGTAAACACAAAATTTTGTGAGCACAAAGGGATAAAGTATAAAATGATATCATTCTAATAATCTAGTAACACTTATACAAAGAAGAAACTAGAAGGAGAAGCTTGGACAACTCCCCATAGATAATGAGTCTTAATTGCATTGTAAGACTCAATTGCATGCTATGCAACACTAGATGGTGCACCAAAGACACCAACAAAATATCACACCCTAATGGTATGAGGGACTTTGCTTACTTTTGTTGATAGAGGTGTGAATCCCTAGGTGTGCAAATCCATAAGAGGTTGTTGTCTCTCTAGCATGATAAAGTTAGAGATGGAGATGCTATCAAGATTTGAATGTAAGCTAGAAGGACATCTTCATTACCATTCTATCCTTATGTTGGAGGTGAACCCTTGCAAGGCTCACTCACCACTTATACCTCCTGTTGTTGTGGCATACAAGTTCTTTGAGCCCATCCTTTTGCTGCCTTTGAGAGTAGAGATCCACATGTAGTGTGAGTGAATGAAAGTAGGAGGAGGAGGAGAATCTTGTTTCATGATGCAATGGAGGTGAAAGAAGGGGGAGAAGCTACCTTGGTGTGAAAGTATGTGGTGGATAGACGGAAGAAAAGGGGGAGGAGCTTGCTTGGTGCTACAATGGAGGTGGAAGAAAGCTAGTAGAGAGAGAATGTGTGACTATAGGGTGCATAGGGTTGTTGGAGCAATAGAGAGCTTGGGAAAAGGTTTCTAGAGAGAGAAAATCACTTTTCAGCTTGGGGGGAATTTGGAGGGTGGAAAGTGATGTTTTGATTTTTTTTTTGTAAATGAACGTTTTTACTTTTAAAGGTGAAAACATGCTTTTTTTACCATAAAATAGGTTTGGGGGACTTTTAAGGATGGAAAATACACGGTTTTTTTTTTTTGTGCAAAATTTCACAATTTTAATATATTTTTGAATCTGGGTCAAAAAGTGAGGGAGAAGAGGTCAAAGTGGTCCCCCCCTCCAATCCCTTTCCCCTAGCCACCCCCATTACCTTTTGACTAGGTAAGCGGCCATTAAAATGTGTAACGCTACCTTGTCCCCCTACTTTTTTGAGGTTAAAGAGAGTGTCCACCAACATCTTCCTATTGGTAAGCCTCTCATTAACCTTAATCCCAAAGGCCCCCTAGAGGGTTCATTTTTTTCCTAATGCGTAAGAGTAAATCAATAGCATCATTCACTCTCGTGTTGTGTTTAGTAGATTCCTATTCTCCATTGGAGCTCGCAAAGGAGACATGCAAAACTAAAGGATTCACCTTTCTTTGTTAGGCAACCATTGCCTAATTGAAAGACCTTGGTATTTAGTTTCTTTGATCTTGTGGTCTCTCATTAAATTGACTCTGCTATTGTATTTATCCTTGAATGAGTATTTTGGATATAGATGATTTTATTATCTTCAAGAGTGTCTACATTTGGATTTTAAGCCATTAAGAATTTGGTTGAAATCGCGTTCTCTCATTTATATACTCCCAAATTCTCATCATTAGTGTTTTTTTTTTATTGTACCGAATTTGACAGCCACATAATCACCTAAATCAATGAAAGATGGAGCTTCTTCGACTTCTTCAGATCTAGAGTTGTTTGATTGGGAGAACTGGTGTTAAGAGTATAAATCAAGGATTTCTTTGAGGATTGTTGATAATTTATCTTAACCATTGAACTGTAAGGCTAACTTGGCTTGTTTTGACTCATCAATACATAGCAATCTTCATGCTCCAATATACTACCATGCACCACCATTCCCAGCAATGTTCCAAATCTCTTCATGAAAACCCAAATTGGTAGTATTGAAGTCCCGTATTTACACTTTGTATGGGACTTTCTTTTGGGTAAGAATTTCTTTGATCAAGTTCTAAAATTTGCAACATGCTTTTTTTGGCATAGAACCTTGTTTTGGATGTAACTTGACCTCTGGTGGGTATTTTTGACCCAATTTTAAAAATCTAGAAAATGCTCAAGTGTCTCTACAACCCTATCAAGTTAGATACCCCACTTATAAACAACAGTTTAGCATTGCCATGGAGTTCTAGATGTTAAGTATGGAGCCTGATTTACCCTTGTAATTTTTTGTGATAAAAGCACACATTTGTAAGGCCCCCATTATGAGGAGAAGCCATCATGCGTAAAGGAACATCACTCGCAGGAAACCAAAACTTTCACGGCCAAAAATCAGGGACAACATTAGGGGCCTCGGGAGCGGAAGCCCCCGAGACTTTTTTTTCCCTCGTCGCCGGAATATTCCTTTTCGCCGGAATATTATGGCCGGACGGCGGCCGGGAAGTGGTCGGAAAACAACCGGTCGGTTGGCCGGTGTTGGCCGGAAGTCAATGACCGGTGGCCGAATTCAAAAGCGGATTTGTCCACACAAGGACGGCCACACATGGGCGGATTGGAGGGTCCGATTTGGACTTATCTACACAAGGGCGGCTACACATGGCTGCCTCTCATGAGAGTGGGCAGCCCTTTTGGCCTATAAAAGGAGGCCATTTCTACACACATTGCATATAGTGTGAAGTTGATGCAACAAGGTGAGTGTGAGGTGGTGAGAGTGAAGCAAGGCGGGAACATCATTAAGGGTATAATCCCTTTGTAAACTACTTCTTGTTTTGAAGTATTAAAGCCATTGAGTGGCTACTTTCCCATGGACGTAGCCCACATTGGGTGAACCACGTATATCGTGTGTACTCTCTCTCTCTCTACTCTATAATCTCATGTGTGTGAAATTTGTCTCTCTCCATTAAGTAATCTACTCAATTATCTATTTAGCTACGTCTTATTTCCTAACAATTGGTATCAGAGCAAGGTTTGCTCGTAGCTAAGTTATCTCAAAGAAAGGATTCCTTGAATTGAGTGGGAGTTATGGCGGAGGAAGGGAAGCTCAAGATTGAGAAGTTCAACGGCAAAAACTACCAACATTGGAAGATGTAGATTGAGGACTATCTCTACCAAAAGGACCTCTATTTGCCACTAGGCGGTCTTGCAAAGAAGCCCTCAACGATGGCAGATGAAGCATCAATTGTCCTTGATCGAAAGGCACTGGGAACAATCCGGTTAAGCTTGACGTCAACGGTGGCCTTCAATGTTTTGGAGATGAAGACCACGGAGGACTTGATGAAGTCACTTGACGACTTCTACGAGAAACCATTGGCATCCAATAAGGTATTTCTTATGAAGCGCTTGTTCAATCTAAACTAGATGGCAGAGAATGGTTCAGTTGCAGAACACCTAAATGACTTTAACACAAACATAAGTCAACTTCGATCGGTGAAAATCAATTTCGATGATGAAGTGCGAGCTCTCCTTATACTATCATCTCTACCGGATAGTTGCGATAGCCTTGTGATGGCTGTAAGTAATTCTATTTCTGGCACAAATACTCTTAAGTTTGATGATGTTGTGGGTATTCTCCTAAGCGAGGAAATACAAAGGAGAAGCACAAGAGAATCATCAAGTGTTGCACTGTCAGTGGAAACAAGAGGAAGGCCTAAGGAGAGGTTCAAAAGCCAAAAGGGTCGTAATCGCTCAAGATGGAGCAAGTCACGCACAAAGTGAGTTCTTGAATGTTGGAACTACGACAAGAAGGGCCACGTCAAGAAGGATTATTGGTCCAAGAAGAAGAAGGAGACTGAGTCTCAAGACAACAAGCCAACATCGGAGGCCAATGTGGCAGGTAAAGTACAGCAAGATGCTCTAATTCTCTCATTAGACAATGTGTCTAATTCCTGGATAGTAGATTCCGGGGCTTCATTCCGTGCAACACCACACAAGCAACATTTCCAAGACTACACCAAAGGTAATTTTGGGTATGTATACTTGGGAGATGATGAAGCTTGTGAGATTGTCGGCAAAGGTACAGTTTCTGTCAAAACTGCTAACGGAAATGAATGGAAGCTTAAAGATGTTAGGCATGTTCCTTCTCTTCGCAAAAATTTGATCTCTACAGGAAAATTGGACGATGAAGGTCACAACATTGCATTCGGAAACAAACGGTGGAAGATCTCAAAGGGATATTTGGTGGTTGCCAAAGGAGAAAAGGTCGGTACACTTTACTTGTGTACTGTTAGAACGCAACCTTCAGCTTGTTCAGCAACTACAGAAGTTGACAATGCGGTGTGGCACTATCGGCTTGGGCATATGAGTGCCAAAGGAATGCAAATCCTTCAAACAAAGAAGCTTCTACCAGGTCTGAAAGAAGTGGACTTACAGTTCTGTGAAGATTGTGTTTATGATAAACAAAAGAGGGTAAAATTTCAAAAATCAGGAAATGAAAGAAAAAATAAAAAACTTGAGTTGGTTCATTCTGATGTTTGGGGTCCTGCAAGTACACCATCACTTGGTGGCTCATTCTACTATGTAACATTCATAGACGATGCGACTAGAAAAACATGGGTTTATGTCATGAAGAATAAATCCGATATATTTTCCATATTTCAAAGGTGGAAAGACTTTGTGGAGAATGAAACAGGTACCAAGGTTAAATGCCTCAGATCCGACAATGGAGGCGAATATTGCAGCCAAGCTTTTGAAATCTTTTGTGCTAGCAATGGCATTCGGAGGCAAAGGACAACCCCAAGGACACCTCAACAAAATGGTATTTCGGAAAGGATGAACAGGACAATCATGGAGCGAGCACGAAGCATGCGGCTACATGCAGGCCTACCACTTGAGCTTTGGGCGGAAGCTGTAAGTATGTCTGTGTACTTAATCAATCGGTCACCCTCAACGGCATTGGATAGGGGAGTTCCAGAAGAGGCATGGACAGGTAAACCGGTGAATTATGCATTTCTCAAAGTGTTTGGGTGTGAGTCTTTCATGCACATAGATAGAAGCCTAAGATCAAAGCTAGATGCAAAGTCCAAAAAGTGTTTCTTCATTGGCTATGGAGAAGGTGACTTTGGGTATCACCTATGGAATCCTGAAGTTGGTAAAATCTTAAGGAGTAGGGATGTAATTTTTAACGAACAAAATATGTACAAAGATTACTTGGAAAGAAAACAAACAAAAGAAACAAGTGATGAGTACATGGAGCTTGAGGACGGTGAAGACTCAAGGACTGCAAACGGTGACAATGTGCAACAACTTCAACCAAATGAGGAGCCTCAACCCATTCCCCGAAGATATACAAGAGCAAGAAGACCTCTAGAAAGGTTTGTTCCTTCCTTCAACCATCTCTTGATCTCAGATTCTGGAGAGCCGGAATCATACGAAGAAGCTATGCAACATGAATCCAAAGCAGAATGGACGAAGAGCATGCAAGTGGAGATGGACTCACTACATCGCAACCAAACATGGGAATTGGTTGAGTTTCCTAAAGGTAAGTGGGCACTTCAAAAAAAATGGGTGTACAAGGTGAAGGAAGAAGAAGGTAGGAAGAAAAGGTACAAGTCTAGGCTTGTGGTAAAAGGTTTTTCTCAAAAGAAAGGTATTGAATTCAATGAAATATTTTCTCCTATTGTAAAACTGAACTCAATTAGGCTTGTCTTAAGCCTTGTGGCTGCTCATGATCTAAATCTCGAGCAAATGGATGTAAATACAGCATTCCCTCATGGTGACTTAGAGGAGGAAATCTACATGCTTCAACCAAAGGGGTATGAAGTAAAAGGTAAGGAAAAAATGGTTTGCAGATTAAAGAAGAGCTTGTATGGTTTGAAACAAGCATCAAGACAATGGTACTTGAAGTTTGATCGATGGATGTTGAATCATGGATTCACAAGATGCAACTCGGATCACTGTGTCTACACGATGAATTTGGGAGATGGGAAATTCATCATCCTAATGTTGTATGTTGATGACATGTTGATTGTAAGTGCTAACATGACGGACATCAAAGAACTAAAAGAGGAGTTTTCTAAATCTTTTTCAATGAAGGATTTAGGTGCTGCAAAGAGGATACTTGGTATGAAAATATCAAGGGACGGGATGAAGAAGACAATAAAGCTATCTCAAGAAGATTACATCAAGAAGGTACTAGAAAGGTTTGCAATGCAAAATGCAAAACCAGTTTCTACACCTTTGGCTAGTCATTTTAAACTAACGAAGGATATGTGTCCAAAGACACAAGAGGAGATAGCCTATATGTCTAAAGTTCCATATGTTGTAGCGGTAGGTTCTCTAATGTATGCTATGGTCTGGACAAGGCCAGACATTGCACATGCAGTGGGAGTTGTGAGTAGGTTCATGGACAACCCAGGTAAAGAGCATTGGCAAGCTGTGAAGTGGATACTTAGGTATCTAAAAGGGACAACAACAAATGCTTTGTATTTTGGAGACACTGATATTTTTCTAGAAGGGTATGCTGATGCAGATATGGCAGGTGACAAAGATACTCGAAGGAGCACTACTGGCTATGTGTTCACGGTTGGAGGCACAGCAGTAAGCTTGGCTTCAAAGTTGCAGAAAGTGGTCTCACTTTCTACCACGGAAGCAGAGTATGTAGCAATGACGGAGGCAAGCAAAGAAATTCTGTGGCTTCACAGATTCTTAGTCGAAGAGCTTGGATTCAAACAAGACAATTGTGTCTTGTACAGTGATAGCCAAAGCGCTATTCATCTTGCAAAAACTCAGCCTTTCATTCAAGGACAAAGCACATTGAGGTGAGATATCACTTCATACGCACTCTTTTGGAAGAGGGACAGCTAAAGCTAGGAAAGGTGCATACAAGTGAAAATCCTGCAGACATGTTTACAAAGGTGGTCAACAAGGAGAAGTTGAGCTTTTGCTCATCTTCAATCGGAATTCAAGGATAAGAAGCCAGGATGGAAAGCAGTCATAGGTTTGGTTTGGAGATCAGTCTCCAAGTGGGAGATTGTTAAGTATGGAGCCTGATTTACCCTTGTAATTTTCTGTGGTAAAAGCGCACATTTGTAAGGCCCCCATTATGAGCAGAAGCCATCATGCATAAAGGAAAATCACTCGCCGGAAGCCAAAATTTTCACAGCCAAAAATCAGGGGCAACTTTAGGGGAATATTCCTTTGTAAACTACTTCTTTGTAAAGTTGCCAAAAATCAGGGGAAACTTTTTTTTCCCTCGCCGGAATATTATGGCCGGACGGCGGCCGGAAAGTGGTCGGAAAACAACCGGTCGGTTGGCCGGTGGCCGGTAGTCAATGACCGGTATGGCCGGTGGTCGGAAGTCAATGGCTAGTGGCCGAATTCAAAAGCGGATTTGTCTACACAAGGACGACCACACACGGGCGGATTGGAGGGTCCGATTTGGACTTATCTACACAAGGACGGCTACACATGGCTGCCTCTCATGAGAGAGGGCAGCCCTTTTGGCCTATAAAAGGAGGCCATTTCTACACACATTTCATATAGTGTGAAGTTGATGCAATAAGGTGAGTGTGAGGTGGTGAGAGTGAAGCAAGGCGGGAACATCATTAAGGGTATAATCCCTTTGTAAACTACTTTTTGTTTTGAAGTACTAAAGCCATTGAGTGGCTGCTTTCCCGTGGACGTAGCCCACATTGGGTGAACCACGTATATCGTGTGTACTCTCTCTCTCCCTCTCTCTCTCTACTCTATAATCTCGTGTGTGTGAAATTTGTCTCTCTCCATTAAGTAATCTACTCAATTATCTATTTAGCTACGTCTTATTTCCTAACACTAGAACCCCTTGTGAGTTTTTTTATCATAATAACTAATATCTAATTCTCCTAAATGATTTTCTCATGTTAAACTAATCATTTAATATGGGGAAGTGCCAGGGGAGAAAAAGCTAGAATATTGGTTAAGCTAGCAGACCGTCCACAATAGGGATCCAAAGGAGGGAAAATAGGGATCCATAGGGGGGGGGCATCTGCAAAAGAGCAATGTGCAACAATGGGATTTAAAGACCCTAAGGTTCAGCCCATTAAGACTTCCAAAATGCTAAGGTTCCAAAATTCAAAGGTTGCGTCCAAAGGTCAAAGCTTAGGAAAATTGGATGCTTTATGTGTGTACAAAAAGTTTTCATGAGTCCTGCATAGGAGTTTGAGAGTCCTGGAAGTACGGGATGAGAGAGAAACACACAAACACACACACACACACACACACACACACACACACACACACACACACACACACACAAGCTTCCTTTACATAAAGGGAATGAGGGACACGTGTCAGCTCCCTAGCCCAAATGCCCACAAGGTGTACTCAATTCCTATTGGATGGCCATGGAGGTGAACCAATGAGAATTAGACTAGAGTAAATCTAGTTTAATTAATTTAGAAACACTTGATAAAAGAACCAATAAGAGTTAAGCTCTCTAGAAGACTACTGGATAGTCTCCCAAGGGGTCCAATGAGCATTCAACAGCCCAATGGCTTGCCTCATTCCTATTGGCCAGGAGACAAAGGGTCCAATGAGAGTTTAGTTGAATTAATTAATTACCTAAATCTCTCACAAAAGGGGAAAGGGGGACACATGTCAGAAGACTATCACTTATGCTGCTTAAATTTCATTGTTCAAGAGAGAGAGGGGGCTTAATTTGTCAAGTCATTATTCCACACACTCACATTAGCTCATGTGTGAAGCAAGAAGAGACTCTCTCTCTCTCTCTCTCTCTCTCTCTCTCTCTCTCTCTCTCTCTCTCTCTCTCTCTCTCTCTCTCCTTCTCAAGCTTTAATGGAAAGCTTATCACCTACTCCAAGCTTGTGAGAAGGAAGGCCTACACCAACAACTCTTGGCTTTGTGATGCAGATCCAACCAAGAGCCAAGCTTCAATGCATGCTCATATTCTCTACCATTCTAATTACTAAGCTATGCTATGCTAATATGAGTGATTATGTGAGGAGATGTATATCTTTCTTTTAAGACTACTCCTTCTTCCTCTCAACCTCCTCTCATACCCCGCTAGCTCTCACCATCTTCAAAGGTGTGTGAGGTCTTGGGTCTGAGACCGTGAGGGAATTGATGTTGTGTTTATAAGTGTTTTGCTTGGTGCTTGAAGCTTCCATCTTCATTGCACTAGCTAGTATTGAAGGAACACAGAGAATTGTATTGTAAAATGTCTCTCTTGATGGGAGAAACCTATAATACAAAGCCTTTTGGAGGGGGGACCGGCTCCATGTAAATCCGTTCCTCAATTGTTGTCAATAGCTTAATTTCTCTCTCTTTTGAAGTATTGTTCATGCTATCTAACTAGGTGTTATGCAATTTTTTTGCTCTCTCCACCCAAGCACTATTGTTGTGCTCATTAGGAATCTATTCTAATGAAATGCTCACTATGTTCATGCTATTTTCTGCTACACACAAGTTACTAGGCCATTGAATGTTACATTGGTATCAGAGCACAAGGTTTCTATTTTCTTGCTCAAGAAGGGAGGTCCTCAAGCTAGCTATAAATGGTTGGTACTATTAATTGCAATTGAGTAAGTAGAATAGGGATTTTTCAGCCTTGCAGTGGGCCTGCCTTCGTGCAGATAACGGGGCATCACCGTCGAGAGCTATGGTCTTAATAGTGGAGTCCTATGGGGCTTGCCTGTGGCTTAACCACTATTGAGCTATTAGAAGCTTGATAGGAGCCGGTGATGTTTCGGTGTTGAAAGACCATCTCTTCTATTCCTTGCAATTAATGGTATTCAAGCCATGGGTATAGTAGCTTGCGTGCTTTTCTAAAGGGGTAAAGAGGAGTAGCAACTAGGGCTTGAAGTGCCAAAGTACACCTAAAAGTTTTTAGAATGGTTGACAATAGTAAAGAGAGTGAAATTAATGTTGATAGCTTTGATTTTTCTAATGATCAGGCTACTAATGATGCCCCTATGCTTGTTAACTACCTTGTTTCTAGGCTTCAAAAAGCCATGGAAAATCCATCCCTCCAAAGTGAAGTGCAGCGGCAGATTTGTGCTCATGGGATTCTCCAAACTTCCCACCATGACGAGAGAGTGCCTAGGAAGCCTCCTTGTGAGACTCCCAAAAGAGGCCTCTCTCCAATTCAAGAAGAAGAAGAGGATCCATACGAAGGGATCAAAAATTTTCTTCTTGGTGACGCATCTCCTTCTCAAAGGAGAACTCAAGAGTCCCCATTAAAGAAACAAGAAATATGTGAGTCTCCTGCCACCTCGATGAAGATGGCTCCATGAAGACGGCGGGCTAAACGCTCTCCATCACCTCCTAAACAGAGAAGACAATCACACAATTCTCCCCACCATAATTCAAAGCGGGATGACAAAAAGCAAGAGAAGAAAAAGGCAAGAAAGAGGTCACCCTCTTCTCCATCTTCTTCATCCTCCTCCTCTTATGAAGAAAGTGATGGTGCAGACAAAGAGAACCAAGGCAAGAAAAAGTCGAGAAAGAGGTCACCCTCTTCTCCATCTTCCTCAAATTCTTCATCGTCTGAAGAAAGCGACGGTGCAACTTTTGAACCATCAAAAAGAAGAGGCCATAGTAAATCCAATGCCACGTGGAAGAGGTTGTCCAAGATCAAGAAGTTGAAAGAGGGAGGAAAGAGCATCTCTTTCCTTACCTATGATGGCACCTTTGGTGGTACGGACAAAGTCTTGGCCTTTATCCAACAATTTGATGCGGCGTTTAGAGATGAGGGATAGTTATTTCCCTTGGATGTGTATCCACTTGGAAGCAAGTCTGGATATGAAGCATTCTCATGGAGGGTTTAGGTGGTACAAGTGCTTGCAACTCATTTCTATTGTTGAAATGGAGCACTCCTCATCATTACACCAACGTACTTGCATTTTACAACTGGTTACCTCCCTTGGGTGTCTATCCACCTGGAAATAGGTTTGGGTAGGAAGCATCCTTGTGGTGGGTTTAGGTTGTGCAAGTGCTTGAGGCTCATTTATATTGTTGGAATGGAGTGCTCCTCATCATTACACCGATTTCAAGTTTTTTATTTTTTTGCATACATATCACTTTTTATGGGTTGATGATGGTGATTGAAGGGCCCTTGATGTTGCATGGAGGACCCTGGCGGGCAAGGACTCTCCACCGACAAGGGAGAGTGATTGGACCATCTGGTAGCCTTCAAGTCACATGCCCATTTTTGTGAATGTGAAGAGTTGTGAATTGAGAATTTTGTTAATTAACATTGTGATCACACAAAAAAAAACGTGATTACGTGGATATGAAATGCTACTTGATATGTGAAAAGTAAAGTTATTCTAGAGTTAACTATAGGAAGATTTTTAAGAGAAACGACTATGTGCCATCATTTTCTCTAGCTTAGGCGGCCACATCCGTGATAGTGACACCAAATGTTGACCATACCATTCTAATTTTATTGTAGGATTGATAAGAACTTCAAATTAATTGTCAATACGAGGGATGTAGGAGACTAGACTAGGGCATGGATGCAACAAAGATGTGTAAAATCCTTAGAAAAGAATATATATGCAAGCTACAATTCAACGCTCTCACTCAAGTGATCCTAAATCACTAAAGGAAAATCTTTGATTACTACTCAATTTCTACCATTTCAATGGCCAAACTGATTCCAAATGCAACCAAACGTGTAGCAATGCTTCTAATAACCAGGATGGCCAATCCTATGGTCCCAAATCCTCCAAAAATGAGCAAGTGAAAAAAAACAATATTGGACTCTAAACCTAATTCCAATTGATTGAAATCAACATTTAGAAAACCCGATGGATTAGAGATGAAGAGAGCTATCCTATGCAACTCTTGGCTTGTCAATATGACACCTAAACCTCAAAGTACGACATCAATCAACTTGTAGGTGCTTGTCCAAAATCTTATGAAATAGCATGATACACTTACATCAACTTGAAGAGCTTTCACCTAGCAATGCGTAAGAGCAAATGAAATTGAGATGCAATAATAGACGGGGGAGTAAAGAGAAGATAAAGTTCAAAGATACATAGCCACAACATCGTACGCTCAACTGACTTTTCTTATTTATAAACTTATCCAAAAAGGCTGCAAAAGTGACCTTTATACTTGAGCTAAAGTTTGGGATTTTGATCCTTGGCCATAAGTGATTCAAATTTAGAACAAGTTGACAACAAAAATGATAGTTACAATGTGGAAGCTTGTAGCTTCGACTTGATGATAATTGGATCATAATTACATCCAAAATCATAAAAATATACATAAATCAATTGGACAAACTACCATTTGTTAATATCATAAAATATGGCAAAGTTATAAGAGAATGTTACAAAAATGTCTCTTGATCTTTTCTTGGGTTGTATCTGTTTGTAATATTGAGAGTACTAGAGCATGAAACTATCCACCCAACCATGCCCTATATAGGCCTTGCCTTGCTAATAATAGGGCCCCCACTTATTGCACATCTGTCTTGACCCCTGGCCTGCCACCCAATCTTACCCTAGGCCTGGCATTACTCCCCTCTTGGAGAAGCATTTTTGTACTTGAAAACAAAAGTGGCTGTATCTTCATAAGAACACTAATGTTTTTTATAGTAGCATCCTTCATGGATCCAATTGTTTGTTGGAACAAAACACGGTTCAATAGGAGGCTCAATGAAATCATGAAGAACATCTTGATTTTCCACATTGTTGTCCCTTTGTAACCGTCTTGTTTAACTGAACCATATCCAATATAGCGTGTAGACTCCATTTAGAACTCACTGAGTATGCTAAACGAGTTATCACAACTAAGATGTACCCAAAAGAGTACCTCTTTTCACTTTCCATGAAAGTAACTAGTTGATGTAACTGATCAGCAAAGTATAAGTCCTTGACTTGTTATCAATGTTCATCAGTAAACAACCCCACCATAACTAGTGTTCAAGGTTGAGAACCTGACTTACACATAAAGAGACTAAACCTAATCGCGAACATGCTTTACCTTATGGTAAGAAAACTCCAACTAGAGTGATACAGGCTTTCTAATTGGATTTCTTGGTGCTAACATACATGCTTTGCATGTCCTTTAGCACAAGATTACACTTGTAATCTATTTATCCCCTTTGGATAAATGATAATACTGAGTTGTGTTTCCCCACCGTTTACAGACAGCCATCCAAAATGACAAGTAAACATGGATCACAATGCCTTACAACATGGCTGAGGAATCTACAATGTTATAAATAACCTTCTTGGTTAGCGTGGATATCCACAAGCACCCAAATTGAGCCATGACCTCTACTGTCTATTGGTAGAGAAAAAATTATGCCATAACGATAGTGTACATAGAGTGCAAGATGTTTTATAAGAAACTAATGTCATGTCATGAATATGCATGCTGCTCCAAATCAGGCTTTGTTGACCCATAACACCTAGCATTCATGCATTTAGCAAAAACAGATCCGAACCTCCATATCCATGTTCGTCTCGACCCTTGGCCTGGCATTGGACCATAATGGAATGTGAAAATCGATCACACCTAGGTACCAATGAAATATGTTCATAAACTAAACAGAGCCTTGCTAAATGTATAAACAACCATCTGTTAAAGTTGTTTAACACTACTTGTACCTTAACAATCTGACTAGGTATTCGACAATTTGTGGCCACACTGAAATTTTTCCTGCTGATACAACATGCTCAAAATGGTCTGATAAACAGATTCAACCATCACCTAGCGACTTCATTGTGACACTTAATTGAAATAGTGGGCTCCAGTGTCATTCCCATAGACTCATATTCTCTACATGTGGAATATGTCTCAAAGAAAGATGTTTGAAAAAGGAACATCCTTCAAGTACAATATGTACTTGTGTGTGGAGGTAACTACAGACACATTGCGATGTGAGTTAGAGGGACCCTCATTAACCTTGCTCCACACTAGCTAAACCAAACTCCTTGAGTTCCTAGACCATGTTGTATCCCATGTGACAATAGGTGCCAAAGAACACCTTACATATAGGTCAAGATTGCATAATGCAAAAGTGTATTTGGGACACTATGGCCCAAAATTTGTTGCTCTTACATGACCTTGTCACATCTTTAAAGAGAAAAATGGATGAAAGAATTCAAGCTTATTCATTTAACTTGCAAAAAAAAAGAGAAAAGCACGTTCAAAAACGGAATAAAACCAAATAATATGCATACTTGGAGGTTGAACATAACGTTCACTTACACGTAGTCATGTGCACTTTGCAAACTTGAAAGAAACCACTGGGAAAAACCCTGGGTGTTGCCTTTGCAATCCAGATCCCTTGACTAGCTTTTGCAATGTCAAATTTCTTGGTTAGACTTTGCATGAAAACTGCACAACCTAGTAGCCAATGGTGACCAACATAGTCTATCGTGTCTAATAGTGATTGAAGTCATCTTTTGAAGTTGAACTTGTACACTACCCCTTCGCAGCTTGTGGACTTGTTTCCTTGAAAGTGCAAGTGTGAAGGTTCCAAGAATTGACCATTAACACTTAGTAAGTAATATAGTAATCACGAGCTAGGTCTTACCTCAAAATTTTTCTCATATAGACACTCTCAATGTTATAGACAAAATAGGAGATCCGCTCAAGTTGGAATCGTATTCTTAGGTTTTCGTGAACAATCGTGTTGTCTAAAATGCTTGCTTCATCTATACACCTTGGTAGAGAGAAGCATTTATTACGAGTTTAAGACCATCAAAAACTCAACTTGATCTTCACACTTAAAGTATGCAGTGGTAAAATAACACCCAAAAAATCAATAATGGCATGACTGTTGCTTGTTCAATCACCATTAGAATCGATGGGTACTCAACTGGATAGAATTGTTTGATCTTGAAAGCAATCACTGATGTATTACAAATAGATGGCTCTTATCCCTTCAAAAACACATGGCTCTTAGCCCTTCCTATTACCATATTTTCATAAAAAGATTTTAGTAAAATCATGCCTAATTTTACTTTTCCTATAGAGAATAAGGGGGGGGGGGGAGAGAGAGAGAGAATGGTGGGATGAGAAAAATCCCTTATTCTAATGTGTTTTATGCCCCTTGTGTATGTCTCTGTGCATACGATATATGTCTCGTAGCTTATCCTATAAGCGTACAATAGTGTGCTTGTAGAATGCTCTCTCATAGAGATGCAGGAAAAAACATAAGTCATAGTTTGACCCACCTACCCTTGGCAGTGATTGTGAAAATATCATATTAACTTATTTTTGGCACTTTGCCCTTGAATGAAGTTCACTTGATGAAATGATTTTAGAAATTCAATATTGGAATGTATTCTTGACAGAGTGGTTAGTGTTATAGCGGAAGCGTAAAAAATAATGAGGGGAAATTAAATTCACCATATTGGCACGCCGTGCATGCAAAGCAGGAAAGAAAATGAGAAGCCCTTGGTTACAATGACGGCCTCAAGAGTTTGATCTTATACCAGAAGTGCCTTGCACAATCTGCACTGGCATGGATACATCACAATTGCCGTTTTCATACGTAAAATGTGAGCTTAGATCCCTACTTTGCCAAATTCCCACAATTGTGTGCCAATGGCCTTGATCTTGAGTCAATGAGTAGTATCTTGGCACGAGCTAGAAGTCTTGCGGTTGTCTAAGCACTTTGCTTTGTACAATAGGAAATCCTTTCCAACGTAAAAGTTAAAATGTAGAAAAATTAAGAAAACTTGAAATTGTCTGATTTGATTGCTTGGTTGTGGCCAGATGTCTTGAGTTTTCAAATTAAAAACATGCTTAAATCTTGCTCATAGACATATCTACTGCTAAAATAAGAACTGATGTATGATACGCCTTCTTGGCACGGAATGAACTACCCTGCAGACACATTGCCAAGTCTTCTCCAAGTTCGTATGCTCATAGCATATTCCAAACGTGGGAAGTCTCAATGCAAGATGCCTAAATTGAAGCCTTGCTTCACATAAGTTTACCAAAATAATAAACAGGATGGAACTGATAAGCTCATAGCCAATAGAAGTTCTTGTCAGCTACAAAATATGCTTCCTACATCATTCACAACCCTGCTGTTACAAATTCAAGTCGTGCTTGCTTATATAGAGATGATGCAATACTTGTGCATCAATTGAGGAACATGGTAATGGGTGGGCAGCCTTGTTGTAACTTATAACAAGTGGTGCTTGTCTGAAATGATGTGCAAACATATCGTATATGTAGAATTCATAGGTAGGTGCAACTCTAGAAATGAACAATCAATCATGCTTGCCAACATGCAGAGAAACGGAATTGACTAAGCTCAAAAATAGCCTTTCTGTAACGATAATCAAGCCATGCTTGAGAAATTCGAGAAATTCCAACAAACCCCTTGGGTGGCAATCAATGCACGAGTTGGAATTCACAAACCCAAACAAAATGCAAATGATTGCATAATCAATGCAAAATTGAAATTATAACTTGAAAGTGAATACCTGGTATCATGGCCGATGTAGGTAAATTTACAGTAGTTCATGGCGAGGTCTCCATGCTAATGTAAAGGTTGAGAACCTTGTCAACCTGCTTCCTGACATTGGTCTTAATTTTTCTTACCATGTATGTCAAGCGATTGGCGGTCCTTGACCCCTATAGATTCGTCTTGATCAAAGAAAACTCTAGAAAATAGAGAAACCCCTATTGGCTTCGCAAGCTATAACAAGTGGTCGATCATGCTGAGAAACTTTGCACCCATCATCAAGTCTAGCAATAGGCTGTGCGGATCTTCTTGAGATGCTAGAATATTACCAATTTGTGGCATGCCTATGCATGATACAGCTCAGTAGTCCAACTTTGGATGTTTGCGTAACCGCAAAAACTTACTGAACAGGGGCAACCTTTGCTTGCTGTGCTTGGAATGTAGATAGATCTGCAAGATTCCATGAAGTTATAATTTAAAACGTTAAAATAAACCTACTTACCAACTCTTATGGTTATGTATGTTGTAGCGAGACGGAGGTTTTGAGGGGTGTGTACCCGGGGTGGGTATGCAACCTTAAAAGCCAATTTTGATGGCTTTTGAACCCTTGGGAGAACATTGGGTACTTTGTGTGAACACTTCTCCAAATCCCAGCGATGGCAGATCTGCAACAGCGTGCCGAGAGAGAGAAGGAGAGAGTTCGTGCAGGGTTGAGAATTCCCCAGCGGGTCCGTGCGACCCTAGAGAGCCCACCTGCTTGGCGATTTGTGCTGCTTGATTGTCGACCTTCCCCCGCTCGAAGGGAGCCTGTACACGATCGAGCTCGAGTCTCGGCTTGTCTTGATTGCAAGCAACCACTCCTATAGCCACCGACACCGTTGTTGTCCTCGTAGCCATGCAAGCACGCCCTGAGAGAGAGAGAGAGAGAGAGAGAGAGAGAGAGAGAGAGAGAGAGAGAGAGAGAGAGAGAGAGAGAGAGAGAGAGAGAGAGAGAGAGAGAGAGAGAGATCACACATGCACCATGCAAGGAAGCTTTTCCCCTCCTTCACCTTCATGCAGGTAGTTTGTAATTTACAAGATCAATACTCTACTCTAACAATGCTTCTCATGTTGAAAGAGTCGAAGAGTCAACATGATATCCAAGAGCACGCCCATAGAGTGAAAGTGAGAAATAAAGCTTTCATTGCTTTATTTATATGCATATTGCATACTGGGTCTATTCGTAGTTTCATTAATTAATTTCCAAGCTTGATTCGTTTCGAATCATCAATTCGAAAGCAAAAGCCAGCCTCCACGTCACAGACATGTCATCCCCCTAGAATATAGAATCTGTGCCATTCACCATGGGAGGCTCCCCTGCATCATGATGGCGGCTGCCTTCTCCCCTCGCCGAATGTGGCCCAAGCCTAGAGCAAACCGGACGTCCAACCCCACCACCCCTCCCCGCTCCTAGCCCCTCCCAACTCAATCGTCTCTACATCCAATGATTCTAATTGGCTCTCTTGCCTCTGCATCCCCTCAAATGAAGATGGCAGTGCTGCCTCTACCTCAGCATTCGCGATCAGAAATGCCAACTCTCTCTCTCTCTCTCTCTCTCTCTCTCTCTCTCTCTCTCTCTCTCTCTCTCTCTCTCTCTCTCTCTCTCTCTCTCTCTCTCTCTCTCTCTCTCTCTCTCTCTCTCATATTCCGTTCCTGCTCTCATGTCGCTCTGCAAATCACCTACTGCATATGTCGCTTGGCCTTGCCCCCTCATGCGGAAAACACCATCGCCAGGGACTACATCTCTACTCCCTTGGCTCTCAGAAATATTGCACCCAGACCATCGTGACACGCACAAAGTCATCTTCCATCGCAACACATGAGATCTCTCTGTCCCTTTCTCTCTCTCTTGCCCTTTTGGACGCATGAGAACTCTCTCTCTTTCCCTCCCATCGCCTCTGCCTTTTTCGACCTCAAACCCACCACAGCATCTCACTAGATTCCTATCAAAAGAAATGCAAAAAAGATTGTAGGGACATACTCAATCTATGTTGAAGTATTCACATTTGTAACACATTATGATGAGCAATTAATTTTTTTTTCAACCAAGATTCTAGTAAGAGAATGTCTTTTTATTTTTTGTATGAGATGTAGGCTAGTTTTTTGAAATCTTGAAAAGCCCTTTTGAAACCCCATAATGTTAAGTTTAGATTGTGTTAAGTTTCATGCATTGAGAATGCTCGAAGTAAAACTTATTTTTAGGTAACTTGAAGTTGCATCATTTTATATAGACATGTAGGCTATCTAAGTAAGACTTAAGATAATACTGGTTGTTCTCAAGGGGAGTTGGCCAACTGGTTAAGGCAAGGGGCTCTAAGCATGCCCACTATGGTTCAACCCGTGCGACACATGGGTGTGGATGATTAAATAAACTACAAGTATGACATTTTTGTTACATTACAAGACTATGTACACTACGAGTTTTGACATCTCACACTAGAAATATCAGCTCTTAGAATGGGCATAGCTTTAAATCCTTTTGTTAATACCAATGATTCAAGGCCAATACCACTTGTAGAACACAATTGGAGGATTTATAATCTTACTTACATGATTGTCTGGTGACAAGTTTTTGTTTCCAAATGCACTTTCATTCATAAGATTTATGGAAGACTGGAATTTGCAGGAAATGCATATTCTCTTGATTTTAAGGTATTGAATGACTTTTGATAATATCTATGCACTAAAATAACATTGATTCTCTTCAATGAGATTGAAAAGACCAAACTTTTCCTCCTAGGCAAGCATTTTCAAAAGTATATTTTCTTGCTTATTACAGTAGCAGGAAAACTAGGCTTTTAAAGATACCTTCTTTCAAAACATGCCATTGTCTACTTAAAATTGTGGTGAAATTTCACTTTAAACTTTTCAAAAATCTCTTCAACTAGATTCGCTTTGATAAAATAAAAAAATCCTCAAATTTAGCCTCAACAAAAAATTTCAAGCTTTTCACAAATAAATCCAAATATTTGGTAGGAAAACAAGACACTTGAATGTCCATTTATAGAACTAGTGTTAAGCACTTCTTAGATGTGGTGCAAAATCTCCCATGTCCTTTAGCGCGCTTCTTGAACTTGATGGCATTGACAAGGGTTGAGACTCACAGTTTTTGGTCTAAAAAGGCCTTTGGGGAGTTTGGGACCTAGAAGATCTACACAAAACTTTCTTTTATATACCCATATATACTAGGTAATTCTTGGGACCTAGAGGATCCACTAGTAACAACAAGAAATCATTTGCATACACAAAACTTTCTTTTATATACCCATATATACCAAATAATTCTTGGGACCTAGAGGATCCACTAGTAACAACAAGAAATTACTTGCATACACAAAAGTTCCTTTTATATACCCATATATACCAGATAATTCTTTGTGAAATACACGTTCTGTCCCTTGGATATGTCTGCCCAATTGTACATTCAATTAGTACCATACAATATCCTTAAGTGAATCCCATTGGTCTTGGGAGCACTTATGGATCGTTGATTAACAATTCGACAACCACATGGCAAATCCAATGGTGGCAAATTTCTTTTTGTTTTATTTTTCTTTCAAGAGTGGCATTAACTAGGCATCCTCTTATGTGGGATATTTTGAGTAAGTAGTTGACACTTGCTTTATTTCTTTTAAAAGAGGGACACATAGCCACATGGCAAAGTTAATGATGGCAATCTTTCCTTCCCTATTTCTATTAAGGGGGACCCATACCCATGAGACTCACACTTTTCAAGCAAGCTCAACAAATAACAAGGATTCTTCAATATGGGCCATCCATTTTGGCAATAGGATAACAAAGTTTTTAGCAAGTGAGACTTGAACTTACAACCCACATGCTAGGACACCGAGACTAACAATTATGTTATCATGTAACTTGTGATAAAAAAACATTCAAAAATGGTTATAAAAGTGTAATCTATCAAGATTGTATACACATGGTTCACAGAGAGCTCACACAAGAACAACAGATTTCATATTGCACAAAAAGTTAACAATGAGCTCACACTAAGTTAGTTTACATTGTATTTACATGCACATCACATGGGGATCATATGATCCCCATCATATCTCGATGCCGGTGATTCATGGTGACCATTGATCACTGCTAATAGGAGGGGTACTCAATTAGTTACTGTAAGGTCTCTGACCCGACCCAAAGAGAGCACCATTGTACCATGAAATGAACATAATGGAAAGAGTTACTATTTTTAGCAGTTTTTCGAATTGTGTCAGTGCCATGATGTTTAGATTGTTTTAAAGCTTCTAAATGTGAATTAAAATAATTTTTGTAAAAAAATTTCAAAAATAGTAAGTTTTTGGTCACCCAACCCGTTTAGTTTTGACCGTCTCAAAAAACTGCACCCGTATCCCGAATTTGAAAAAATGCATTTTCGAACCCCGGGGGCTGCTAAATATGGCAGGTACTCGGACCACTACGCCTTAGTTAGAGCTTAGTATCGCAATTTACGGCATTAAATTCCGACTCGTATGGCCCGTTTTAGCCTAAAACCAATTTATCCTAAAGTTGTTCCGGGAGGCACCGCGGCTCGAGGCTATGTGGGAGCAGGTTCCAGGCCACTCTGAGCCAGCTTTAGCAGCTAGGGGGCGCCCTCTTGCCTTGTGGCAGTTGTAGGGAAGTTTCCAAGCTAGAGAGTGGGTGTGAGAGCCAGTTAAACTGACCAACTAGACACTTGGTGGGTAGGCAACTAGACTTGCCAATGCATTAACTGAGTGCTCACTCAGATGCTTATAGCAACCCAGATCGATTTTCAGCCTTGAGGAGCCTATTTAAAGGTGTTCCACACACACACACACACACACACACACACACACACACACACACACACACACACACACACACAGTACACACACACACCTACACACACCTTGGGGAGGTGCTGCCGGCACACACTCAATTTTTGAAGGAGAAGCAAGGAGGGAGGTGCTGCCGAAATTCTCATCTTGAGGATTCATTTGGATCAGAAAATCAAGAGGATTCTCAGCCCCTAATCACGGTAATCATGGTTTAATTCGTGCTCTTCTTAATTCTCTTCATTATTCTCCAAATTCCTCGTCTACTATGCTTAATCTTAGCTATAATTCCCAATAGCTGCTCTTTAAGTTTACATAGCTATACTCCATTACATAATCATCATTCAATTAGCTAATTTATGCAGCCATTCATCATTCTTAATCAATGATTAATACTAGATTAAAAGAGCTTTCTCTCTCTAGGCATCATAGTAATTAATTGTCAACCGGTAATAATGTAGATTTGATGAAATTCATTCTTTTACCACTCAATATTTTTGTAATTAAGTTAAATTTAATTTTTTTCTCACAGTAAGATGTGATTAAGGCAAAATTAATCCGTCATTAGGCCACTAAGAAGAGAATTTTCTCTCACCTATGCATGCGGTAATTCTGCATCTTTCTAATTGCACTAGGAAAGTGGTTGAGCTTGCTTACTTCATCTCTCTTGTAAATCAATTAGTAAAATTCTGAATTTCTTAACACTAGAATGGTAACAGGACACTTTTATGTCCTTGGAGACTTTTGTGTCCTGTTAAGTGACCATTTTGCTTGAATTATTTGAAGAGTATGAAAATTAATTTCTAGGTGCTATATATCCACAAAGTTGCCTTATGAGCTGAAAAAAACTTAGCATTTTTTTTTGAGTATCGATCTCACCATTAACCTTACTCTTGCACAACATTTTTGAACCTAAACTGTGTGAAAAAACGGGTCCTGTTTTTGGCTTTTTTTCAACTTTTGGCAACTATACCACTCTAAACTTCATGTTTGTGAGGTTGAGATGGCTAGAGGTTAGGCCTTCATAGTTCTCAACATGTTTTGATGCTTGTAGGGAGAGCTAAGTGTTAAAATTCAAAGTTATGACCAATTTACAAGAATTGCATAATCCTGTTTTTTGGCCAAAATTAGCACTTTTATGATTTTTTGGTGGCTTTCTTGATATCAAGATTCAATTTTGATTGTGTAAGTGTAATGTATAACATAAAGCTAATCTTCCTTGAGTTTTGGGGGACCTAATATGCTATATAGCATAGTATATGATGATGGTTGAGTTTTTTGATTGCTGAAGAATACGATACATTTTAGAGTAGCAAGTATAACTTTCTCAATATTGCCATTTTCTTAGACCAATTGTGTGTATTTTGTAGGTAGTAACCATATCTAATCATAGACTACAAACTTGGCTAGATATTGAGTAGTTTCTGTGGGTTTCTAGAGGTCATAATGCTAAACCCAGTTTTTCATGTTTGCTGTATTTAGCACTTTATCATTGCCCCCAAGGTTCCAATTGTAAGAGGTCCATTATCCTTTTGACATGCTCCATGGCTCCTTTTGAATCCAGAGGCCCAAAGGGAACTAAGAAAACATGTATATAGTATATGTATTGAGCGTGACTATACAAACTTTGATGATAGGTCCGCAGAATGGCAAAAATGCAACTTTTTTGTACCTATTTTTTTTGCCCAAAAAAAAAATAGTGAGGTAAAAGCAACCATATGTATTGGTCACCAACCCATTGAAGTTAACGGGGCATTTTATCTCATGTCCTACAAAAATCTCCACTCTTATTTATATGCAATCAACCGTAAGAAATTGTTGTTTTGGGCAAAATGCACTGGTCCATCAAACTTTGGAGGCTTGTAGTGACCAAGGGATGAGAAAAATTACAAGTTTCTCATTTTTTCCATATGTAGTAGTTATTGAACTATAATCTCATGAAAGGATTTTTCAAAATGAGTGGATCTACTATGGTTTTGGAATTTTTCCCAAAACCCTGAAAGGACACTTTTATGTCCTGTTAGGTTACCATTCTAGTGTTAATCATCTAAGCCAAGTGATTAACTTTACAACCGGTTCCCATAGAGCAAGTAAAGTATTACCCATAAAATTGCTAGGTCTCGAAGGAAAAATCTAACCCTCTTGCATAAGGAGGATTCTTTAATGATTCTAATCTGCCATTTGGTTTGTTATGATGTTCTCGGACCTTAGCTTTTCTTCAAGTTCATCATTTAACGTAGTGAGTGTAAAATGGCCCCGGTTAAGAGAACTCGCTTCGGTGGTGCCCACGACCGCGAGGCGGGAACGAGCAATGTGAATGGAAAGGGAAAAGCTCCCATGGACGAACAAGCACCAGCCATCTCACGAGCCATTGACGAAGAAATGGAAGAGGTAGGTCACAATTTTATTCAAGTCGTTTAATTTAACATTGCACACGTTTAGCTAGGAAAGAATATATCCCCAAACATGCTGGAGAAATCCGACGGAAACCTCGGCATTGAATTCATTTGTACATTAAAGTCTAAAGTAGGAAAGAAATGATTGATGGGTATGTTGTTTGCAATAGGAAAGAATGTCTGCTAGGAAAAATTTAGCTCGACATGTTCATTCTATTTCCAATGTTGAATCAGTCCTGATCCCCCTACTGATCAGAGCGGGCGGCTTGCGACGATTTCGCAGTAGCTAGAGTTACTAGCTTAGGGCCTTTACCCACGACTTGCTTTCTATGCGGTGGGAACCTACGTCTTGCTTTCTATGTGGTGGGAATGTCCATGTCGTGCTTTCTATGCGGTGGACATACCTAGTTGTATGGGCAGCTAGGCGACAACGGGACGAGTAAACTCTCGTTGGAGGGGGGATGTTGTACCTCCAGAACATTGGAATTTTAATGAATAAGTTTGAGTAGAACTTTTACTAGAATACTGTCTTGGTGCCGCTTTGCAATACTGGTTGAAGGGCTGTCGTAACGAACATTGTGATTCGGAATCTAATCAAGGAATGTTTATGTTGAACAATCATTGTGGTAGTAATTAGGACACACAAGGAAGTGTGAGTGTGGGGGTGGAAAGTGGGGGCTTGGCTCAGGTTTCCAATGCCTATGAGAAGGGTGATCCCGATTGGTCGGGAACTCTCTGTCCCCATAGTGTTTAAATCGATACTAGTAATACTCATTGCCCCTAGAGCGGCGAAGTCTCAAGTGTACGTGCCTCTGAAACATGGGAAAACAGGCACTCGGGATTTCTCTCCTCTTGGAAGGTGGGTCTTAGGATCACTAGATAGCTTAAGTAGGCTTCCCCTGCGATGTGGAGCTAGATCTCATTGCTAGTAGGCTTGAACTCGACTCACTTTGTGATGAGAGATCGTCCGTTAGTTGAACCCTGAACCACTTTGTTTGCTTCTGCTATAGATCTAGTGGCCACCAGGTTCACCATCAGATCCGCCGTTTTATACGACGGGGTGGGGATCTCACACCTAGTATCAGAATCTAGGTTATGCTGAGAAATAAAGTCGTATTGTTTGAATATTTAAGAGGAACTAAAAGTATATAGGTAGCTGATCTGAATTCCTTGCATTGGTGTTGCAGGAAGATCCCGTGCTAGAATATCAAAAGTTCCAAGTGTTTGAGCTTATTTACGAACAAGCTCGACGATCCCCAGTTTACCAATTCAGGCGAGATGTCATGGAGATACTGATGAAGGCTTATACGCCACACTCCACTCGCATCGATAGAGGATGGGGACTTGATTGGACAATTGCAGGAGGGATTTACTACATCAACGCTCGGAAGCTAGGATGTCTGGCTACCGATTTGAAAAAGATACGTTGGGGAGAAGAGTTGAGGGTGGTGGAGATATTCTACTTGCTGCCTACTTGATTGGACCTGACTGTCTCAGGCGACATCAATCAAACCCTCAACAACTGGCTCTTGGAGAAGGTCACCAATGTGATCCGGGCAAACAGAGTCAGAACTTTTGGAGTACCAAAAGAAGAATCCCGGCTTGACATCATAGTTTATTATCCACTCAAGGATGAGTATAGAAAATACTTCACGAACAAAGTAGTGCATCATGTGAACACAATCTCCTAGGCGTATCTTATACGCAATCCAAAAAGGCATGTAATAAATTGATCATCAGTTATCCTAAACCTTGACGGGTTTCGATTATAATTAATTTTCATCAATAAAGTGCTTTTTGTCTCTGAATCTCTGTCTCTTGATGAAGAGGGATCTTGAATTTTATTTAAAGTCTCGTGTCTATTTTGAAAATCCAAGTAATGGTATCAAGAATCTCGTATAACCCATGTAGGCACCGCCTGTTGCTCTATACTCGGCAGCGCAAGAGAAGAAGCTCCTCCTTAAGCAAGCCCAACCTCCGATCTTTAAGGGCGAGGGGGAAAATGTGGAAAGAGATGCGGAAGTATGGATGGAAGCCATGGATGATTACTTTGAAGCCGCGGGAACCCAACCCGTGAATCAGACCATGCTTGCGATGTTCCGCTTGTCTCGCGATGCCAAGATATGGTGGAAGCAACATTGCAAGGACCTGGATATTAAGGGATCTTCCCAATCCTGGGAAGACATCAAAGCTGCAATAATGGGACGTTATTTACCACCTGCCTATAAAACCTTGAAGATAAATGAATTCTTTTCACTTCGGCACAGCTGACTTCATCTGTCGAAGAGTATTATGCAAATTTTGTCACTCTTCGGAGATATGCTCCTAAGATGGCCTTGGAACAACAGGTGGCGAGGTTCTGTCAAGGGCTAATCGACCCTTTGAATACGCGGTTGGAAGCTATCAGGCCGACAACACTACAGGATGCCTTGTTGAGGGCCAAACATCTAGCTCTGGAAGTACAAAAGGTTAATCAGAACAGGATGAATCATTGGGCAAAGAGGGCAAGGACAACTGCTTGGAATAACAGACCAACCAAGCATATGACCAACGTCCTATTGTGGCTACCACCACAACCATGGAGTTCCCAGATGTTCGATGCTATGGTTGCGGCGAGTTTGGACATTACAGATCCAAGTTCCCCAGGAACACTCAGGCAACAAGTGCCAATGCCATACCCTTGAATGCCCATGGGCGTGGCCAATCTAATGGAAGACGAGGATGTGGAAGGATGAACAGAGGGCGAGGGCGTGGAGCTACCGCCAGAGTGAATGCCGCAGTGGTACAACCAATTGTGGGTGATGAAGCAGTGGAGAGAGCAACCCTGCATGCTGCAATTGACAAACCCAACGGTTGCAAGCAATACGCAGACATTCATACACCAGGATCTCTCAAAGGTGAACAAGTTAACTTTCTTATAGATTGTGGTAGTACTGTTTCATTTCTTTCACCCAGATACATGAGGAAGCTAAAGCTAGATAAGTATCCAACAAGCAAGCTAGTTGTAGAGTTAGCAAACGGCAAGGAAGTAGTATCTCAACATTCTGCAGGAAAAAAATCGATTTTGATTTAGGGGGACACCCAACTTCTGCCCAATTTCGAACCCTACCCTTAGGATTCTTTGATGGGATACTAGGGATGGACTGGCTAAAGAAAAATAAGGTCCATATCCATTGTGCACAAAGGGAAATTTACCTTTACAGATAACTTGGGTAATGAAGCCTTAATCCAGGGGGAAAATGGGAGACCTAGGGCTACTCTAGTTAAGGCCAACAGACTCTTGAAGGGACTAAGAAAGGGGCAACAAATTTATGCGGTAAAGCTCAACAAGGTGGACCAATCAGGTACCTCACTTCGACCAAACTGGTTGAGGGAGTATGATGATGTATTCCCTAAAGACCTTACGAATCTTCCGCCACATAGAGAGGTTGATCATGAGATTGAGACTATCCCTGGATGTGAACCTATCTCAAAAAGACCTTATAAAATGTCACTTCCAGAGGCCATCGAACTCAAGGAACAACTTAGGCAACTCATTAAGCAAGGATTCATTTGACCCAATACTTATCCTTGGGGTGCTCCAGTTCTTTTTAAGAAGAAGAAGGATGGAACCTTAAGGCTATGCATAGATTACCGTGGTCTGAACCAGGTAACTGTCAAGAACAACTATCCAATTCCAAGGATTGACGAACTCCTGGACAGGCTCCACGATAACAAAATGTTTACAAAGATTGATCTAAGGTCAGGATATTACCAAATAAGAATCAAGGAATTAGATATTCCAAAGACAGCTTTCAGCACTAGGTATGGACACTACGAATTCACAGTAATGTCTTTTGGTCTAACAAATGCTCCTGCAAGCTTCAATCGACTTATGCAGGATATTTTCAGATCTTACCTGGATGATTTTGTCTTGGTTTTCTTTGATGACATTCTGATCTATTCTAAGAACAAGGCAGATCACGAAGAACATGTTCGCAAAGTACTTGATCTTCTTCGGGAACACCAACTTTACGCTAAAGAGAGCAAGTGCACCTTTTGCTCACCAAAGGTCAATTATCTTGGATTTGTCATATCTGCTGAAGGGATTTCAGTGGACCCAGACAAAGTCAAGGACATCGTTGATTGGCCTCAACCATCCACCGTCAGCGAAGTAAGAGGATTTCTTGGAATAACAGGATGGTACAGGATTTTTGTCAAGGAGTATGCACGTATTGCTGCACCTTTGACGGAACTCCTGAAGAAAGGAACGAGGATCGAATGGAAGACCAAGCACGAGTCTAGCTTTGCTAAGCTAAAAGAATTCTTGGTCTCAACTCCTATTTTAAAGCTTCCAAACTTCAGTAAAGAATTTGAAGTGCGACCGATGCTAACAAATTTTCTTTAGGCGGAGTTCTTACTCAAGAAGGAAGACCGGTGGCTTATACTTCACGAAAGCTGAGGGATCACGAGAAGAATTATCCTACTCATGATTTGGAACTTTTAGCAGTTATACATGCGCTGAAGTTATGGAGACATTATCTTCTTGGACGCAAGTTTCAGCTAGTGACATACCACAAGAGCTTAAAATGGATTTTTACTCAACCTATTCTTAATATGCGACAACGGCAATGGATAGAGCTATTACAGGAATATGACCTTGACATAAAGTATAGACCAGGGAAGGAAAATGCAGTTGCAGATGGTCTTAGCTGAAAATCCTTTCTCGGAGTTATCTCTATTCCAAATAACCCTATGGTGGGATAGAATCAAAGAAGCATCCTTGGTAGATCCAGAGTACCAACGTATAGTATCATTAGTTCAGCAGAATAAGATGCATGAAGCTAAAGATTACTCTCTTATGGGAGGATGTCTTTACTACAGATATAGACTCTGTGTACCCAGAGACCCAACTCTAAAGAAGGCTATTCTGTATGAAGCACACGATAGCCCTACATCTGGACATCCACGCTATGCTAAGACTCTTCATGCTGTCAGAAGGAGTTATTTTTGGTCTAGAATGAAAGGAGACATACTTCGCTATGTGAGGCAATGTCTTTCTTGTCAGCGGATAAAGGCCGAAAGAATCAAGTTACCAAGGCGACTTCAAACTCTTGACATACCCCAGATGAAATGGGAATGCATCAGTATGGATTTTGTTACAAGATTACCTTCTACAAGAGGTTATGATTTTGTTTTCGTGGTTGTTGATATGCTCACAAAAGTGGCTCATCTAATACCCGAAAAGACAACCTTTACTGCTTCAGATATTAGCCGGGTATTCATCAAAGAGACTTTTAGGCTACATGGTCTACCCAAGCGTATCGTCAGTGATAGAGACGCCAAATTTACATCAAAATTTTAGACTTCTCTTTTCCAATCGATTGGGTCACAATTAGCCTTCAGTACAGCGTAACACCCGCAGACAGATGGGCAAACTGAAAGGGTTAATCAAGTCATTGAGGACATTCTCAGAGCCTATTGTTCGCAAGAACCAAAGAAGTGGTTACAATATTTACCTTTGGTGGAGTATGCTTATAATTCTTCCGAACATAGAAGCATTGGAATGTCACCCTTCAAAGCTCTTTATGGACAGGAATGTTTAGCACCACTGAACTTCTCAGATCCAAACATCAGGGTGGAAGCCTCTAGAAAGATGTTAGATGATATGGAAGCTCAAACTAGAGCTATTCGCCAAGACATACAGGCCGCTCAGGATAGGCAGAAGCAATATGCAGATAAGAACCGTTCGGAAAGAACTTTCAAAGAAGAGGATAAGGTTTTTCTACGAGTCCGACCAAAGAAAAGCAACTTATCACTAAGCAGATATAAGAATCTAATCCAAAGGTATTGTGGACCATTCGAGATCGTTAAGGTTGTAAGTGATCAGGCCTACAAGCTAAAGTTACCTGCAAGCTTGAAGGTTCATGATGTATTCCACGTCAGCTTGGTCAAACCCTATATCCCTAATCCTGATCAATTCTTGGACTCAGATCAGATAGTCATGCCAGCTCAAGGAGTTCTCGAGCTCCAACCTGACTACGTACTTGAAACAAGGGAAAGAAAGTTACGCAACAGAACTATCATGGAGCATCTAGTAAAGTGGAAGGATTACCCTGAAGAAGATGCAACTTGGAAGGACGAACCAACGCTCTTAAAAGATTACCCAAACACATTCTTGAGATGAGGACATCTCAAATTTTTCACGTTGGGGAGGTTGTAAGGTCTCTGACCCGACCCAAAGAGAGCACCATTGTACCATGAAATGAACATAATGGAAAAAGTTACTTTTTTAGCAGTTTTCCGAATTCTGCCAGTGTCATGATGTCTAGAATGTTTTAAAGCTTTGAAATGTGAATTAAAATAATTTTTGTAAAAAAAATTCCAAAAATAGTAAGTTTTTTGTCACCCGACCCGTCTAGTTTTGACCATCTCGAAAAACTGCACCCGTACCCCAAATTTGAAAAAATGCATTTTCGGACCCCGGGGGCTGCTAAATATGGCAGGTACTCGGACAAGTACGCCTTAGTTAGAGCTTAGTATAGCAATTTACGGCATTAAATTCCGACTCGTATGGCCCGTTTTAGCTTAAAACCAATTTTTCCTAAAGTTGTCCGGAGAGGCACCGGGGCTCGAGGCTGTGTGGGAGCAAGTTCCAGGCCACTCTGAGCCAGCTTTAGCAGCTAGGGAACACCCTCTTGCCTTGTGGGAGTTGTAGGGAAGTTTCCAAGCTAGAGAGTGGGTGTGAGAGCCAGTTAAACTTACCAATTGGACACTTGGTAACTAGACTTGCCAATGCATTAACTGAGTGCTCACTCAGATGCTTATAGCAACCCAGATCGATTTTCAGCCTTGAGGAGCCTATTTAAAGGTGTGCTCACATACACATGCTCACACACACACCCAGTACACACACACACACACACACACCTTGGGGAGGTGCTGCCAGCACACACTCAGTTTTTGAAGGAGAAGCAAGGAGGGAGGTGTTGCCGAAATTCTCATCTTGAGGATTCATTTGAATCAAAAAATCAAGAGGATTCTCAGCCCCTAATCACGGTAATCATGGTTTAATTCGTGCTCTTCTTAATTCTCTTCATTATTCTCCAAATTCCTCGTCTACTATGCTTAATCTTAGCTATAGTTCCCAATAGCTGCTCTCTAAGTTTACATAGCTATACTCCATTACATAATTATCATTCAATTAGCTAATTTATGCAGCCATTCATCATTCTTAATCAATGATTAATACTAGATTAAAGGAGATTTCTCTCTCTAGGCAGCATAGTAATTAATTGTCAATCGGTAATAATGTAGATTTGATGAAATTCATTCTTTTACCACTCAATAGTGTTGTAATTAAGTTAGATTTATTTTTTTTCTCACAGTAAGATGTGATTAAGGAAAAATTAATCCGTCATTAGGCCACTAAGAAGAGAATTTTCTCTTACTTATTCATGCGGTAATTTTGCATCTTTCTAATTGCACTAGGAAAGTGATTGAGCTTGCTTACTTCATCTCTCTTGTAAATCAATTAGTAAAATTCTAAATTTCTTAATCATCTAAGCCAAGTGATTAACTTTAGAGACGGTTCCCATAGAGTAAGTAAAGTATTACCCATAAAATTGCTAGGTCTCGAAGGAAAAATCTAACCCTCTTGCATAAGGAGGATTCTTTAATGATTCTAATCTGCCATTTGGTTTGTTATGATGCTCTCAGACCTTAGCTTTTATTCAAGTTTATCATTTAACGTAGTGAGTGTAAAATGGCCCCGGTTAAGAGAACTTGCTTCGGTGGTGCCCACGACCGCGAGGCGGGAACGAGCAATGTGAATGAAAAGGGAAAAGCTCCCATGGACGAACAAGCACCAGCCATCTCACGAGCCATTGACGAAGAAATGGAAGAGGTAGGTCACAATTTTATTCAAGTCGTTTAATTTAACATTGCACACGTTTAGCTAGGAAAGAATATATCCCCAAACATGTTGGAGAAATCCGACAGAAACCTCGGCATTGAATTCATTTGTACATTAAAGTCTAAAGTAGGAAAGAAATGATTGATGGGTATGCTGTTTGCAATAGGAAAGAATGTCTGCTAGGAAAAATTTAGCTCGACGTGTTCATTCTATTTCCAATGTTGAATCAATCATGATCCCCCTACTGATCACAGGGGACGGTTCGCGACGATTTCACGGTAGCTAGAGTTACTAGCTTAGGGCTTTTACCCACGACTTGCTTTCTATGGAGTGGAACCCACGTCTTGCTTTTTATGCGGTGGGAATGTCCATGTCGTGCTTTCTATGCGGTGGACATACCTAGTTGTATGGGCAGCTAGGCAACAATGGGAGGAGTAAACTCTCGCTGGAGGGGGGATGTTGTACCTCCAGAACATTGAAATTTTAATGAATAAGTTTGAGTAGAATTTTTACTAGAATACTGTCTTGGTGCCGCTTTGCAATACTGGTTGAAGGGCTGTTTTAACGAACATTGTGATTCGAAATCTAATCAAGGAATGTTTATGCTGATTAATCATTGTGGTAATAATTAGGACACACAAGGAAGTGTGTGTGGGGGTGGAAAGTGGGGGCTTGGCTCAGGTTGCCAATGCCTATGAGAAGGGTGGTCCCGATTGGTCGGGAACTCTCTGTCTCCATAGTGTTTAAATCGATACTAGTAATACTCATTGTCCCTAGAGCGGTGAATTCTCAAGTGTACGTGCCTCTGAAACATGGGAAAAAAGGCACTCGGGGTTTCTCTCCTCTTGGAAGGTGGGTCTTAGGATCGCTAGATAGCTTAAGTACGCTTCCCCTGCGAGGTGGAACTAGATCTCATTGCTAGTAGATTCGAACTCGACTCACTTTGTGATGAGAGATCGTCCGCTAGTTGAACCCTGAACCACTTTGTTTGCTTCCGCTATAGATCTAGTGGCCACCAGGTTCACCATCAGATCCGCCGTTTTATACGGCGGGGTGGGGACCTCACAGTTACTATGGCGCATCTAAGTGGGCCACTTCATTGGGACGTTTCACCTTGTTAAAAGTGATTACGCGTGAAGGGTTGTAAACTATCGATAGATGATAGTGGTAGTCTCAATTGATGGCATAAGGACAACCATATAGTAAGGTGAGATCCCAATATATGTATGAGAGAGAGAGAGAGAGAGAGAGAGAGAGAGAGAGCTTGTGAGATGTGTGGATGAGGGAAATCCCAAAGTGTATGGAAAAGGTGTGGGATGTACACTTGTCCACTTGTAAGGGTAAATAATGGAGGTGATACCAAAAGGCTAAAGAAACATATAAAAAAGCTATGTAGGAGAGAGACAATTACCACAAAGGCGAGTGGTATCCAACCTGAAAATCCTCCTTTTCACTTGACTTGATTTTTGCCTTTTGCCTGGCATTTGCATTTGCATGATGCTTTAAAGGAGGGGGAGCATATCCATGTCTATAAAATGTGGCTTGACACCCAAGGCTCCATGCCTTCCAATTAGAAATTGATAGGCAAGGGCATACACCCATGCCCTTATCATTTTTCATTCGTACAAGGTACTTTCCCTTGAGGATTTTATATTATATACACATATAAGCTTTAAGCTTATGCTCATAGTCATACAAATTTATATGTAGCTTTTACACTTATGGTCATACTGATTTGCACTTTGATCACACCCATACACATGCGTATAGTGGCCCGTGGATGCTTCTCCTTAGTGGGTTCTTCTATATATGTGTGTGTGTACATAAATTGCTTGCTTCATTGTGTAGCTTCCCCTCAGATCATTTGATAAATCTGCCAAATTTGGATACCCAATTTGCGCTTCTTCTCTCTGTTGCAGAGTTTCGTGGTTGGGCGGTTTCGTAACAAGGGAGCTTGCTGTTGGCTGGCTATGCATGCATGCATGGCAGCTCGCCTTTGATCGAGAGAGCCTGCATTCCCTCCGCACACCAAGCGAGTAGAGTACAAAATGGTGAACAGAAGGCGGGGATTCCTGGTGCTCACTCTTTTCCCCGTCTTTGTTTTCTTAGGTAAATTTCAGAAGAAGTTGAGAGAGAGAGAGAGAGAGAGAGAGAGAGAGAGAGAGAGAGAGCGCCAACAGTGTATTTCTAACTGGCTAAAATTGTGAAATTCCGGCTACGTTTTGAGCTTGCCTTAACGAAGACCAGTAAAATTTTACCAGTATAATTGTAAAAACTGCTTCAAATTTTGACCTAAAATCCGAGAGAGTTTCAAGGGCGTCTTTTTTCTCTCTGGTTAGCTAGCAAAAAGATTTTGGGCGATTTCTACACCAAAGTTTGCCAATGATTGAAGGAGAGAAGAATGGTCTTTACTTTGCTTACATACCATGCTACCCCGGTCATACCGAGTGGTAAGTCGGTGTGCACGAAGACCTAGACTCGATTCCTAGCGCCACTCAAGGTATTTCCTAACACTGAATGAACAAGGTGATCTTTGAGAGATCAGATAGGCTCAGAAATCTAAGAAATACACTGCCAAAAATGAGAGCATTGAGTCCATCTCCAATCCTTTTGAGGCCCAAGAATAGGAGATGCACAACCTCTAAGGGCAACCCAAAGGCTTGTTTTAGCAAGCAAAAAAGGAGGACATGTTCTCCTCCACCATAACATGATGACTTAGGAGAGGGAATCGGACCCACACTAGCTCTTTAGCTCTGTACATTTTGACATGATAGTGTTTGCACTAGCTACTTAGGGACTTCTCTTAACTTGGGATGTTTGTACATAGCAAAGACTCAAGGACCGGGATTTTGCTTTCGGACATGCTTTCAATGCTGAACCTTTGATGGTGTCTTCTTCATGTCCCAAAATTTAACGCAAATAGCTTATAACCTTCCTCACAGCTAGAGTGGAACCCGAGTGGAGAGTTTCTTCGTGCTAGATCACATAGAGGACTCAAATATTCAATCAGTATGGGTACACGTGAATTATAACAAGGGTTTATATATGAATTGAGCATGTTGTCTCTCATAAAATCATGAAAACTCTTCTTTTGAACCATAGTTGCTTTGATGTTATAATGATTAAGCCGCGCCACTTTTTTTGGTGTGGAAAAGTTATTGCTTTGAAAAAAGATATATCATCTAGGATAGTCCTCAATTCAATATGCTAAACAAGCTCCTAAGGTCAAATTGTTCAGAGACAATGGTGATGTAATTTATCGTGATTGTAATGATGTAATAGTTACATCTAACTTGGTCTCTTCTTTTGGATGGAGACTAACACTTCAGTGGTGCATGCCTCAAGGTCAAGGAGAAAAGGTATTATCTGCGCTCAACGAAGATAAGTGCGAAGCATTGAACTTTGGGATTAACTATGGAATGGTTGCAAACAATCTTCCAACTCCAGCTGATGTGGTGACATTGTTGCAGGTATGGGGTCCCTTTTCACAAACCAGCTATTCTGAATATCAATCTCTTTGTATGTACGAACACACACATGTATGTGAGTATATTGAATTTCTTCTTCTCTCTTTTGATGTTAATTCTATTGTGCAACATATGCTTTTATACAGGCAATCTGTGTGAGCAAGGCCAAGCTTTACGACGCAGACCGCTCAGTGCTGAGTACTTTTACAAATACAGGAATTTCCTTCATTGTGGGTATTCCCAACCAAGAGCTAGGTGCCTTAGCGAGCGCGTCACAAGCCTTTCAATGGGTTCAAGAAAATGTGGCTGCCCATTTGCCGGATACCCACATTTCAGCCATTGTAGTGGGAAATGAGATTTTCAGTACCAATGACACTACTTTGATGGGCCAAGTTCTCCCAGCAATGCGAAACATCTACCTCGCACTCTCTTTGCTCAATCTTCACCATGACATTATTGTATCGACAGCGCACTCCTTCTCAATAGTTACCACCTCGTATCCACCGTCGTCAGGCAAGTGTCTTGTAAGCTTCATGTTTGTTTCACACATGCAATGCTTTAGGATATGTAAGTACCATGAAAACCATCTCTCTCTCTCTCTCTCTCTCTCTCTCTCTCTCTCTCTCTCTCTCTCTCTCGCTTAACACTTGTCGGATATATCTTTGAGGTCTCTTGGGATTGTTCCTACGACGTTAAAAGCTTCTCTTCTCATGGGTGTGTGTGTGTGTGGAAAATTGGAATAGTCTTTCTATCACCCAAGTGTGGTAATTCCCTCTTGAATAACATCAACACTTGTTTGAGGTCTCTTGGGACGTTAAGAGCTCTCTCTCTCTCTCTCTCTCTCTCTCTCTCTCTCTCTCTCTCTCTCTCTCTGGCTGCTTAATCACTTGTGAACCTTGCATTGTCTTTGTGAATTTTTATGTGGGTGCGAATCAACTAGTTAACGTATCGAAACTAGGATTAAAGGTTCCCTTCCTATCACTTTTGCAGGTCAATTCAATCCAGCCATTGCCACCACATACATGAAGCCAATGTTAGAATTTTTAAGCAAGACAAAGGCGCCTTTTTTCATCAATGTGTATCCATTTTTCCCTTATAAGGAGAATCCAAAGATGATACCGATCGAGTATGCCCTTTTCAAGCCAAACCCAGGAGTTCAGGACCCTAAAACAAGTTTACACTACACCAACATGTTTGATGCTCAATTAGATGCCGTCTACTTTGCGATAGAAGCCTTGGGCTATCACAATATTACACTCCTCGTCTCGGAAACAGGATGGCCCTCAGCTGGTGATGAAAATGAAGTCGGTGCCAATATCGAAAATGCTAAAGTTTATCATCAAAATCTGATGAAGCACATTAGCTTGCAACACGGTACTCCACTTCACCCCAACACTAGCCTTGAAGTCTATTTTTTTGCCCTCTTTAATGAGGATATGAAGCCTGGCCCCGGCTCTGAGCGTAATTATGGACTTTTCAAGCCTGATGGTACCATGGTTTATGAATTTCAGTTCTTCAACCAACCTAATGCTTCCTCCTCTTGTTCCTCTTTACATTTTGTCTTCACCCTTTTTTTATACTTCCCGACATTAATGCATCTAATTCACTTCCATTTGTAGAGCTTCTCATGCATAAAACCCGATTGAAAGAAAACTAGGAGAAGCTCAAGAGCACACAACTAAATAGTATGTGTTAGTCTGCTCATACAAGGATAAGGCTTTCCCTCGAATGATGGGCGACGCATACTAAGATGCATAGTCCAGTTGTCTAAATGCTTCAATGCATAACCTTCCATTTCTCGAAGCTCTTTATGGAGTTCCATTTTGTATGATAGTACCTTGGCTTCAAAATATTGTTGTAACTCTTTTTTTGTAGAAATGTCTCACAACATCATCTTACCATCGAATTCCTTTTGAATGCAATGAGATGTACAAGTTGGCCGATAGCACTAGATGCATGGGTACTGTTCCACCATCAATAGGAGGACCCCACCCAAAAACTTGGTTGCACCAATATATGAAGCCATAGTAAGCTGCTTTTCCTTGAACCGCGAAAGACATAATCATTCATGCAGTTACAAAAGCCACCACATGGAATTTTAGAAATTTTCTCATGTAGGAAAACGAAGGCTTTTTCAGTGCTTTTCATACAATGTATAACATCATGAGTTCTGCTCGAGAGGCACCACATACCTAGCTAGGTACGATTGGGGGCAAGAGACCACCGCCCCCCCGGTGCCCCCAGTTGTACCTAGCTAGGTATGCAGTGCCTCCCTCACAGAAGCTCATGATGTTGAGGTGAGTCACAATGTGGGAATTATTGTGAGAATTTGTCCACAACTTCTTGTGTGCACTAAATGGACAAAATTAGTAAATCACACCCTCTTACCTTATCAACAAAATATGTTGCTTATAAAAGACAAGAGCGTAAGCCAGCAATGGACAAAACTAGTTCTAAGAGCCCCCTCTCACCAAGCTCTTACAGAGGTTGCAAATTGGATCACACACAAAGTTTGTAGCAGGAATTTCTTGCCTCAAAAGCAATCAGACCCACTCTTCAATCGACGCACGTATATGAAGGCAGGTAATGTTATGCTATGTGCTATAAAAATCAAGCTGTAATGAGCGTTTCTTTGCGGGGGCTGGAGCGCAGGACCTTAAGCCCTCCATGCGCAACTGACGAGACTGCAATGTGAAGAACTAGCAATGCAAGGAGCCCCTCCACGTGCTCAACGGGACAATTCTCCACCCTTCTACCAATCATCATTATACATGGCCTATAAAGGTTGCTGCCTTTGCGTTCAAAGTCTGCAGTGGGCCCACAAGAAGATTTAGAATTTTTCTCATGTAGGAAAACAGAGTCTTTTTCAGTGTTTTTCATACAATGCATAACATCAGGAGCTTCTGTTCGAGAGGCACCACATACCTAGCTAGGTACGATTGGGGGCAGGGGACCACCGCCCCCCCACCGAGCCGGCGGTCCCCTGCCCCCAATTATACCTAGCTAGGTATGCGGTGCCTCCCTCACAGAAGCTCTCGATGTTGAGGTAAGTCACAATGTGGGAATTATTGTGAGAATTTGTTCCAAAACTTCTTGTGCCGGGTTAGGGAGGCTTGATTAAAGTAGCATTCAAGATAATTAAGAGAGTACTTTTCAATGATACAAGAGAGAACTCAAAATAAATTAGAATGGTGTTATTGACAACGAATAGTAGAAGGTGGTTACAAGGAGTGCTAGCTCAATGGGCTAGTACAACTAAATACTACAACTCCAAAAGAGTGCAACACACCTCCCAAATGCCTCCCTACACAAAGAGGGGTCACCCGTGAAGGTAGGAGGCTCCTTTTTCATTATGTACGTGTCATTTGGACTCGCCTACAATTCATTAAGTACACATCATTCTCACAAAATACAAGGTAGGGTTCTCACAAAGAGTAGTTGATGTCTTAGGGAAAAGCCCACAGTCCCAACAAATCTCTCCTTGGAGTTTGAACCAATGACCATCTACATAGGCTGGGTTTAGACGATGCCGGTGGAAGAAAGCCAAAAGCATGCAGTCTTCCAGCGAAAGGTGGGAGAGAAGGAAGCTTCCACCGGGCAGGTGTTCACAAGGCGAGGCGGAATCGCTCAAGGCTATCAGAAGCTCTTGCGTGCGTGGATGCTGAAGATTGGGTGGGGAGTTGAGCTGGAGGGCGGACGGAACTTCGGGCGAGGGGGGGGGGGGGGGGGGGGGGGGGGGGGGGGGGGGGGGGGGGTCGGAAGATTACATAGGGGTGGCGGAAGAAAATTCATGTTCCTTTGCCGTGACGTGGAGCAGAGTTTACAGTCTTCCACCGCCTCGTCTGAACGGGAAATTCCACCTGGCCGAAATTAATTGGTTGACTCCTATTGCCGCCGCGCCTTGTGAACCCAGCCATAGAGACAACACTACCACAAAGACTATACCACACAAGATACTCAAGCCACACCAAACTATACAATGTCTCAATGGACTATGGTGCCACATAAATTGAAGATCTCTCCCCTCAAACAAACGAATCACATAAGATCAAGCTATTCCAGCTACCCAAAAAGAGGGCAAAAGATAGAACAAGGATCACCCATATTGTTTACATCTCACCACCACCACCAAGTCTTCTTTCTTCATGTTCATCTTTCTCTCCTATTGTGCTGCTTTCTTATTGTTGTTGTCCCTTTGACATGTGGAAAAAGGATGTTTTATTAGGGCCTCAATGGAGTCTTTTTGTGCCCTTTAATTTCTCCATGCTTAATCAAGGTGTTTAAGAAACGGTCAAATGGGAGGGTGCCATGTGTATAAAAATGTTGGGTTTGTAAGAGTCTAAATAGTAGGGGTTAAACTTACAAATTTAGGCGAAATAGGCATTTTCTATTTTAAAAAATGGATTGAATATGATTTTTTTTTCCATATTTTAAATATTCCCTTCATTTTTAATAAAGTTCCACTTAGAGTAGCCATCAATGGACCACCCTCAAGAAGCGGATAACCCAAAAAACATCCTACCATCATTACTCCTCATTGAAAGATGTTTTTTCCTCCATCCAACCTCTCTCTCTCTCTCTCACTCTCTTCTAGATATGGCCTCTCCCTTCTCTCTAGTAACTCTGACTTATTTTTCATTCTCTCTAAATGAAAGAGCAACTTTGTTCTCTTCTCACGTCCCTTTGTCCCTCTCCCTCCTCTTCCAAGTTGAGAGGTGATATGCTACACCAAAAACAAGCTATGGAGAGCTTCATCAGCACCCCTTATGCTCCCTTTCCTCCTATCACATACTTGTCCAGCATTACCTTCCTTTTCACTTAGAAGCCTCTCATGGTGAGATCCTACACAAACATTGTAGTTTAGGGCAACTTTAAGCACTTGTTGATTCTCCCTCCTTTGTCATTGTACAAGATGCCACCATCTCACTATTGCCATGAACTGTAAACCTCGCTCCAGAATTGATTTCTTTTGCACTAGCAATGTCCAAGAAAAAAATATCCATTGGACCATCACAATGTATGCAAAGTGGATATGGGTGACAATGCAATCAAGCACACAAGGAGCACACAATGTCTTTTGTCATCACACATTGGTTTGTAGAGCCACCATTGAAAGGGACGCATTGTGGACCTCAATCAATCGGATTACATAAGCAAGATGGTGAAGGTTTGACATGGTTACAAACTTGCTCAAATGCGGCTTGTGGAGGAAGATAACCAATGTTTTCCTACTAATTGTAAGTTTCCCTTCCTACTTTGTACATTTCTTCTCTTTCTTTTTGTCATCGCTCTTGCCTATGCTAGCTTGGTTGTTGTATGTGTTGTTTCTCCTGTTTGTGCAGATATCTTCTTGCCAATCTTTGTAGAATGGGAACCTCTAAAAGCTCTCACATGCACTTTTGAGGCGCACCACGTTATCTTTGGAAATCTCATTTATACAAGCTATGGTGCATCAAAACTTGCACGCACACACACACACACACACATATTTTTCTATGCTACGACGCACGCTTTTTTAATTGCCAATATCAAAAAATACATCAATGATATTCACGAGTTGGAGCCTAGAAAATGATGTCTACGATCAATGAAGTGTACATAGGGGTCACATCATGCAACCATCTCTATTTCATGCATTTGCACAAGTTTGTGTTTTTGTTTAATGTAGGTGATGTGCATCACACACCAACTATGTGGATTGCAAAGGAAGCATAGTCACCACTGTTCCAGATGCTTGGAAATCGAGGGTTATGTAGCACAAGGGTGACACCATTAGGTGCATGGTAATGGTTGAGAAGCTAGCGGTGTAGTACCAAATTGCCAAGTAAGATCTCTCCATTGTCTTACCCTATAGATGTTGGAAAATCATTGGGGAAAAATGGGAGGCTTTAGATTCTGACATGGTGTGGCGTAGGTGGAGCTTCATATTTGTATGCAAGGAGATGATATTTGGGATATTGTAGTTACTGAAAATTGGAGCTTAGCAAACCTTCGAAAATACTTGTCTTCTAAATGAATTGAGTGACGACTACACTTTCATTGTTGATGGAAGCTCTATGCGCAAGAGAAAGAGAGCTCATATATATGTGGGGAAATCCTTTTCCCAAGGTGCATACTGATAAAATATCCCCTTGTAATGTAATCTATACTTTGACTAATGAAACAAATTTTGATCTCGCCCCTTTCGTTTTGAGTATGGTATTGTTAAATTTTTTGGGATTTCCAATTTGCAAATGTTAAGTGTGTAAACGGTAGTGGACAAGGTTGGGTTTTTTGGGACGAGTCAAACTTTTTCTCGTGCCTGTGATGTTTTTTGGGCTATTGAATGCTACATATAAGTGATTTTTAATTCAATTCAAGCCATTTTTAAGTATCTTGCGTTTTTGAGCTCACTTTCTCTTATCACCACCACCTCTTGCTCTTGCATTTGTCACACGCTAATGCTCTTGATCTTGATTTCTAGTACTCCTTTGCCATGGTATCCCCCTTGTGATATGCTTATCGTACAGTTGGAGAAGATTGACCTCCTTCACTTGGTGGAAATGCTCCTTCTTGTGTTTGCATACTCAATCAACATGGAGGCCATTACACAACTTCATGGCAACATCTTTCAAGATATCACAAGCTACATTGAGACATACCTGATGAAGTTCACAAAAAAATACGAGGGAGAAGAAGAATGTTGGCTTTTTGACAATGAAAAGAATTTTCACTTGAAATCGTTGAGGATTATCAAGGAGTTAGGCGACAAGGTGGATGATGACACTATCATCGATATAGCCATCGGAGAAATCGGCCACAAGTACATGGTTTTGCCCATGAGTGTGCTTGAGAGCATTGACAAAGCAAAAGGCAAAAGCAAAGTGAAGGCAAAAGACACATTCAAACACGGCACATAGAAACTTCTTCATGAGGACAACCCCAAAGAGGAAACCTTGATAGAACAGGAGGAGGCCTCTATTGCCTTAGTGATGTTATGTGATGTGCCGCCCAAGGAGGAGAAAGATATGATGTTAGAATGGGAAGAGATGATCAAAGAAGTTGAGGATCTTGCGATACTGCAACTAAATCCCATAGTAAATCAACAAGGGGGTTTGAATTCTTGTTCCTAAATGACATTGAACATGCTTTTAAGATGCATCAAGATGAAGCCCTCTTTGTGATTTCTATGCATGCAGGGCTTAGAGATGCAGAGAATCACACCAACCAGATGATAAAATACAAGTGGATTTTAGTGAACACTTTAAGAAAGGCGTACATGTCCATGAAAAGGACGACATCTATGGGGTCTCTTGTAGCAAAAAAACACTAGTTTTCATAAATCAAAACAAGGACTTTCACAAGGACGTGCCCAACAAAATCTTCCAGCAATGTCGCTTAATCATAGCCAACAATGCCTTTGTTGACTCGTGGGTCAACAGCACGACATAACTCAACAAAGCCTTATTCTCTAAGAATTATAAAATGCTACGAATTATGGTTAAAAAAATCATTTGTAATAAGTAGCTAGTCTAGTTGCAGAAGCCGGGGTGCAATGGCACTTCCAGATTGTACATACAAAGCCATTTTACCCCTTGAACTCTATTTTAGGTTAAACCTATGGTAGCCTTAATATATAAGGTACCTACGTCATTTTGTAAAAGGAACTCTTATCATAATCTAAGTTTTAAGCTGCCATCAACTATGTGTGAGAGAGAAAGAGAGAGAGCATGAGCTTCATCTTGGTGCTACTTCGCGCTCACTCATTGCACAGGAGAATCGACAACACCATTGTGCTAGGCTCGGTGAGAGCTACGCGATAAAGCTAAGCATTCCTTGCAGAACGGAGCGAACGCGCTCACGCATCTACAAGCTATTTGCGGCCATAAATATATCAAACGATGTCTGTTTTCTGCTTGAAAGTAGTCATTATAATCGTGGCGAGATAAGCTATGCATAGGTACTCATACACTTTAGTTTTGAGCACTTCCAAAGTCCTGCTCTGTCTTCATATGCGTTTTTTGTAGATGGGTCTAGAGTGAGGGTTTTGAGTGTAGAGGCTTTGGGACAGGTGTATCCTAGTGAGGGGATGTTGTTCCTTCACTTTCGTACGATTTTGACAAGGTTTGGTGAGTTTCCTTTTGTTTGTGTGTATGCGGGTTGGGTGGTGTAGTTGAGAGTAGTGAGATGCTAGATTGTGGTTTAGTTTGCCTTCTAGAGTGTTGTATGTATGGGATGGTCTCAACCTGACAAGCTAAAGAGATTGCCTCTGTGCACCTATTGTGTCATCTATGTCCTTGATTGACTTTATGTTGATCTAGGTTGTGTTGCATGCACTTTATAGGTCGTGTGATTCGCTCCCGCAACATTGGCGCCGCTGTCGGGGACAACGACTTGAGTAGGTAATCCTACTAATAATCGTGTGATGGTTGCTTGCTTTAGTTTTGGCTAAAGAAAGCATTTTTCTTACGTGTGTTGACTAGATATTATATCTTGAGTCTGAATATTGTTGGGTCTGAAATTGGAATGCTCCTCTGAATATTGCTAACTCTAAATATTGCTGAATTTGAATATTATTGAGTTTGATATTTAGTCAACCAGATATTTACTGAGTCTGAATATTGCTGGATCAAAATATTGCTAGGTCGGATTTCTGCCAGGTTGGATTTTGGCTAGGTCTAATTTTGATGAGTCTAACATTTTATGCCAAGAAATTTTTTGGGTTGGACAGTTATAACCATCAGTTGGTACTTGTATTGGGATGAGTTCTGAGTAGGGAATGCGAGAGAAGATTTAGCCATGGTGTTCTTTGCTCTGTCTGATCTTTTCTCTATGTTCTGTTTGCTGACTCTGAAGTTATTTGATTGTGTCTCCTGCTGAGTCTGATCATGGAGAGAGTGTTTATTCTCTATTTGGGAGCATGTTTGTTGAGAGAGATTCTTGTGTTGTTGAACTCCAACACATTTGGCGATCTCGCTGGGCCATTAAAGGTTTCATCAACACAATTGGTGAACCTACTGCAATTGTTTGTGTGTTGTGTCTGACATTCTTGTCTTGTTGATTACCTACTGTAATGGTATGTCTGTTGGGTCTGATTACCTTCTGTGTCAGCATTCGAGGTTGATGTTTGTGTTTCATGAGTGATAATGCTGTGAAAGAACCTATCCTAAAGGAGAAATTGTTCAATCAAGGAGAGAAAATTCAAGAGCAGCAGAGATGATGGATTTCAGACATCATGTTTGATTAGAAGCATTGCTGCAAATTCAAAATTCAGATTTTGGTGCTATAAGTGCTGCAGATTCAGGTTGCCGTACAACATCCGTGGCTCTTCGTTTAGAAAATTTAATGGGTCTCGGATTGGTGTGGTGGACCAATCTTGAGGGCTAAACATGATTGTTGTATTTTAATGAAGTGAATGTTATGGGGGATAAAAGGAAGAAAGAGAAATGTGAGGTTTGCATGAGTAAGAAGCATGAGTGGATGATTGTCCATGTGTACTTGATGAGTGCTCAAAGAGAGATGCTTGTAGGAAGTGGTGCATGGTGGATTTGTTCACAAAACTTCATAACATTAGCCACAAATTGCATAAAGCAACTTCCTATAAAAAAGTGGAAAGAGCCTTAGAGAAGTTAGATGCTTTTGAAGATGACTTGGAGAATGCATATGAATGGCTTGATGATCATAAAGGGGATAGGCAAAAATCATGTTATAGTAGAAAGAAGGTTTTCAAGTTGCAAAAATCACGTGAGAAGATGAGGGATGCATATGAAAATGAGTTTGAAGGGGATTCGAGTGATGACGACGATGATGGATGGAGAATGGGTCATGTCATCCACCAAGTAGGGATATCAAAGATGGAGGAGAAGGAGGTGCAGAAGGAGGTTGGCCAAAAGAGCCTAGAAGGGTCCCTAGATACCCCTAACCCACCACTAGAGAATACCCATGGAATGGAAGAGGAAGATCCATTGCTTAAACTTATGTTGTTTGCATATGAAAAATGTTGTTACCCTATTTGTGGGGAGAAGCATGTCATACATAGCCATGATGTTGTACATGTTATTCAAAGCCCACTTGCAGAGGTGGATAGTGAGATGAATGCAAAAGAGGAATTGATGGAAATCAAAATTTTTAAAATCAGATTTGTTGAGGAGGAATTTTTGAAACCATATCAGTTCAGGAGGAGTCTCCACCAAAAAGATCCCTACAAGTGAAAATGTTGCAAAAAGGTGTTGAAGGAACATTGAAGGAGTTTACAAAGACTAATTCTAATGATCAAAAAATACAGACAAAAAATCAAACCACTATGCCAGATGTTGCGAATGATCAAGCGAATCAAAATTTTGGGTATGAATGTTTTGAAGGACAGATTTTGATGTCACAGGTCGATATCAAGCAAGGATATGCTTCACTTGCAGAGAATTGGAAGATCATATTGATTGTTGTTCTAATCTAAATAGGGATGAATTAGGAAAAGGTCTCACATATCAGATTGAGCATGAGGAATGTCAAGATCAAGTCTTTGAGGAGTATTAAACAGATTTAACAGGTTTTGTGGAGCATGCAATGATCTTTGAAATGCAGAATGATGAAATTTCAATGGATGTGCATTCTGAATTGATGTGGGACAAGTTGTTCTCAATCGAAGCATACTTTTATTGGAAGATGTGTGTTTTAAAGCTAATGAGATAATAGAAGTGGATTCTTACAGGATGGACTATCAGATATGGAAGGTGGATTGTCAAAATTCAGATTTTTATGTGCTACAAATTTTGGAGTTGCAAACTGGGAAAAGAAGAATACATTACAAGAATGTCCAGGTCTTAACGATTGAATTGGGTGGAATGTGCCTTTTACAGGAGGATGATTTGATTTTGAAAAATATGGAGGATGCTTTGATTTTGAAAATTTGGAGTTGAAAATTTTTCAATGGAATGATAGAAAATTCACAATGCAAAAAGGTAGCAATACATAAGATCCATCAAAAATGGAAAGTCAATCAATTGCAACAGTGGGTATCTCATAAATCTACAGAGGAGCATTTTGTAAATGGAAAGGTAGTGGATACTCAGAATTTTAAAGAGGATATTCAGGGCTTGGTGCCTAGATTGCAAAAACCTGATTTTCAAAATCAGATTCTCATGTTTTAGAGGTTGCAGAGGCTGATTCTGCTAATGTTTACTTCATGCTCTTGGAGAATGGACATACTTATTCAGTTTTGGTTTCATAACTTCATTTTCTATGAGCTCTCATGTGATATAATCCTTTGGGGAAATTTTGGGTGATGTTTAGTTTCTCTCTATGATGTATTTTGTGTACCTTGGTTTAAGTACCAGGCACTACACTTACTTCATATGAAGATCCTAGCATTGAGTTTGTCATAGTGTTGTATGGTGTATTTGTATATCTTGGATTATGTTCCAGGCACTATAATTTATGCTATATAGTAACTAAGGATTTTTTTGGAAAATAGGATAAGGAATTTGACTTTGATCAAGGGATGTGTGGATACGTGTCAGATTTCTATAAAATCTACCACCAGGACGTTGTCGAGAAATTTGCGGTCTTTCCAGGAAAGCACCGGGCTTTTAGTTGTGAGAGTTTGTGAGAGAATTACAAGAAACTATATGGAGTTAAACCATAGATGCCATGAAAACTAGGGTTTGTAAGGAAGTCAAAAGAAAAGTTATAGTCTATAAGAGGTAGTATGATGGGATCTATAAGAGCTAGTATGATGGGATCGGGTGAAAGGAGTATTTCATTGAGCCTTTCTGGGCCAAAGAGAAACACTTTAAGTTGTTGAAAGTGTATTTTACGGCTAATCCATACGTTATTCTAATAGATCGCACAGAGTGGAAGCGATAGAAATTCTCATCATGTGGATTATTCATCTAGGATAGTATGTGAGAAATGTAGATATGAGAGAAGTGAAGATATGAGAAGTTTCCCTCCCAAGCCCTATTCTTGTCCGTAGGCAATAAGGATATTGCGGAGAAATATGTACCTGTAGCAAGGAGAACCTAGAATTTATAGAGAAAATTAATTTCTAAGAGTGAGAGAGATAGGTTTGGTTAAGGAGATGAGATTATATATATATATATATGTTGGATTAAAGATACAAAAGAAAACAACAAGAAATCAAAAAAATATCAATGTAGAACACATCTTACTTGTCAAACCCTTTGGCACCATTTTTGATGGAGAAAGAAGAAGAGGGAAGAATTCAACTTTGATTGATACACTAATTCCAAGACCTTCTTCGATTAGAGTTGATTTTCCAAGGATAGTTTACAAGCATGGCTAGTCTTCCTCTAGGAGAAAGTGTAGGCTTAGGCTTATGTTAATGGCTAAGTACAATTAGGTATTACTACTCACTCCCTCATGAATTCCTCTCATCAATGGCTTGAAAGCTTCAATGGTTTTCAAGGAAGAAGAGGTCCCCTTTTATAGGTGAAGGGAACCCCCAAGGGTTTACACAAGAAGAGAAGAGACAGTGTGAACAGAAACTGTAAAAGTTGGAAATGAGCTATCCTTGCATGATGTGGGAAAATTGGGGTCCAGTATTTTGATCATATCTCCTCAACCGTGGCTCCAAATAAAAAAGTAAAAATATGGGCAAAAAATTCAGCTCATTAGCTACAACTCCCATTTTATATACTTTTTCCAATTCGGATTGGAACCTTGTGTAAAAAAATTATCAAAATAGGGTACAGTTTTGGCCGCAAAAGTCTTCTTGTGGTCCCCTTAGCCTAGACTTTTATTTGATTCCAATGGACACCTCATGCCATATGAAAGCATGAAATTGCTCTTGACAAAGTTTTGTAATCATTCTTGCAATAATGCATTAAAATAAGTGTATCTTTGAAATCATGCCACCTAGTGTCCCACTAGGATTTGATTCTCTCCTAGTAGCTATTTAAAAAGAAATATAAGAAAAATACATAGAATATATATATATATTGGAAGTTACCCTAGATATAGGATCTAACTAGGATATGAGATAATAATGAGATAGTAGAAAGAAAAAATCAATGCTTTTTGCCCCAAGTTAAAGAGGCGAAGCTATTGACGCTTTTTCCATAGTACTTTTTGACGGTAAAGTAAGAATACGTTACCCTTGAGATAAATAATAGGATGAGATAGAAAGCATATTATTATACTTAAATATGCATATGTACATTATAGAAAATATAATTATGTATCTAAAAAGTTACAAGATAACTCTTGTAGCATGTGTTCCCACTATGTACGTGTCACAGCACGACATCTAAACCTGCACATCCTTCGGTATGTGCCACATTGTCTCGTTGTAAGATTAGCCCTCTTGTACATCTTCCTTGCTTTCTTCTTCACTGGATGATTCCAAAGCTTCATATTCACTTTGATCTTCACCTGTGTTTTGTTCTTCCTCCTCATCAACATTTTCTGGATCATTGTCTCCTCTTCTCTAAAACATTTTGATCCTTTTTCCTGCAATGGGAATATTTACTTCTGTACCATCTAGTTCAGACAAGTTGTAAGTAGCATTTTCATGCACATGTTTTACAACATATGATCCAAACCATCTTTTTGAGAACTTACGCATGACTGTGTGCTGGTTATCAAGGCTTCTATCATATACTAAAATCCAGTCACCTTTGTCAATTGCTTTGCTTCTGAGCTGATGTCGCTTATCCAAGTAGTCCTTGTTTTTCAGCCTTGCATTTTTGAGTGGTTCTTTTGCAGCCTCAATGTCTCCAGGTCTTCTCTCTAGTTGCCTTATGTGCAATGCAAGGAGACCTTCCCTGCTAAGCCCCTCTCGCCAAGGTAGTACATTCCATGTGAGAATTGTATCTTCAATCGGCATCACTGCTTTTGACCATACATTAGCTCTGCAGGCATGTAGCCATTTATTGAGCTATGTGTTGTACAATCAGTCCATAAAGCATATGGTAACAATTTTGGCCACTCACCAACTCTTCCTTCGCGAGCCTTGGCCAAAGCTTTGATGATAAGAGGATGCCCTCTTTCACTCTTTCCATGCCTTCAGGGTTATAAGTTGTAGTAAGAGAAAGCTTGATTCCTAATTTGGAAAAGAACTCCCTTGCTTCTTCGACATCCAGTTCACCTCTGTCTGCAGTGATCTTTCCCATACAACCATAACGGCAAATCACCTCATCAAGAAGGAATTTGCACACAGCTTCTGTGGTTTTGTCCCTTAATGCTCTTCCTTCAACCCGGTTAGTTAGGCCTTCTCGTGCAAGAACCAAGTATCTCATCTGCTAGAGTCCTAAAGGCATTGTCACTAGATCCACAACCCATTTATAGTACATGGCTAGTGGATATGTAGGGTGCAATCCATCACGATGTCGAACATTTGAATACATTTGACAAGTTATACATGACTCTACAAATTGAGATACATCTTCGTACATATCCTTCCACCAGTATTTTTCTTTCAACTTGGAGAAGGTTGCCCACACACCCCTGTGTCCAGCTCATATACTTTCATGAAACTCTTGCATGAGCTTTACTTGAGTCTCTTTTTTACATATACCCCTTTGTGGTGTAGCACCCTTTTGTTTAGGATGCTTCCACAAGTAGCCATCCCTCAAAAAGTAACCATATGCTTTCCTCCGTATCCTCTTGAATTCATGTTCAGACCAATCATCCTGTTTTGTTAGAGTAGTCAAGTAGCTTCCAATAAGAAGCCACCTTCATAAAGATCTTTCAAGAAAAATTCAAGTGGATTAGTCATGCAGACATTGTTACCTTTGACGTGAGAGATGGAATAGAACTTTGTGCCCACATCATCTCCCTCATCAATCATCTGTGACTCATCTTCATACCTTGCTCTTGATAGCATATCTGCCACTGTATTGTCTTTACCTGCAATGTGCTTAAACTCAGGGTTTAAGGACTTAATGTAGGCAATCAACCGCAACATAGCAATGTCTGGCGTTGAGCAGCTTGTAATCATCCCAAGAAGTGGTAGACAATCTGTTTCTACAACCACACATGCACCAATTAGGTACTCTTTTCCATTTTTCAAGGCTGTAACCATACCCCATAACTCTCTCTTTATCTGTGGATAGTTTCTTTGGCGAGCACTTAGTACCTTTGCTCCAAATCTCACCACATACCTGTGTCCTTCTTCGTCATCTTGCCCTATTGCCCATCCAATCCCTGTAGGACTGGTGTCTACTGTCACAATTACTGGCCTTTGACACTCATAGTCTACATTTCTCAAAGTTGGTGCTAACTGGAGCAACTCCTTTAGCTTTTTCATGGCTTTTACATGTACTTCTATCCATTTAAACTTTTGATTCTTTCTAAGAAATCGATAAAGAGGATCAGCTACATGTGCATAATGTGGAATCCAAATAACATAAAAGACACATGCTCCCAGAAACCTTCTAACCTCAGTGATGCTAGTGCATGTTTCTTTCATTCTTTGGATGGCATCTACCTTTGTTGGACAAGGTTTCCTACCATATGGCCCGCACATGTGCCCCACAATGAGCACTTCATTGACACCAAACATAGACTTTTTCCCTGACAAAGTAAGATTCACTTCCTCTAACCCAGACAAAATTTTATCACAATCATTTATGTGATTTACCACAAACCTGCGACATCCCTTGAGATCCAAAGCTTCATCTTTGTCACTTTCTTCACATCCTTTGATAGGCAAATCATCAATGAAAGGCATTGTGATTTGAGGAATAAAATCATGTAAGACCTTATTCATCCCATTCATCATATGTGCAACCGATTTGGTTATTCCCTGTGGCAAGGTACACATCCTTACCAAACCCAAAGGTGTCCTCATGGTTGTCAAGTCTCTGCTTTTGATTGCAAGTTGAAATTGATCATACCCTGAGTAGAGATCCCCCATTGAGTAGATTGCCCTTCCTGCAAACGCCTCTGAAAACTCATCCACAATTGGACTTGTACTTACATTTCTAATTGTCACCTTGTTCACTGGTTGCATATCTTGGATGAAGCGCAGAGAACCATTCTTCTTTGGAACTGTGAACCACCTGTTTGAGTATGGATCACAAGAAGGCTCCAAGATTCCCATTTTGATTCTCATTCAGTAGCTCTACTAACTTTGGCAAATGAGCCTTCGGAACCGGATAGGCCGCAGATTCCAAGGCACATGAGGTATTGTGAAAATTACCATAGGAGCTCAAATGCAAAAGCCTTACCATACTTTGAAAGCATTTCTTTGAAGCACTTTGTCTCCTCCTATGTTAGAAACTCCTCACAACCAATCTGCAACTCTTGAAAAGACTCCTTTGTGAAGGTATGCCCGATCTTTTTAGGATTCCTTAAACTTGGTTGCAAAGAATATTGCTCAATCTTTTCCCTGTTGTTGGGTGGTAAGGGTGATGCTACTGGTTTCACCTTCTTTGCTATACTCTTGTATTTAGTTTCAACATGGACTTCTGGGCCAACTATTTGGTTTTCTTTAAAGGCTTCTATTACTTGATACATTTCCATAGAGCAAACTTCCACAACTTCATTTTCAAGATGCAAACTAGACCCCATTATAGCATCAAGCTCACCCATAGTATCTACAAAAGAAACTTGTTCACACAAACCCAAAACATTTTCAGTAGACTCTAGCAACCCACTCTTTTTCATGCCTATTTGTACATTATGCACATATTGCCCCCGGGGGATTCAACATATACAAAATTTACCGAACCACGTAAGTGCAAGGGAAGGGATTTTTTTTACAAGTTACATAAGCGTATAAGTTAGGGCCAGGTCCCCAATAATTTATCTCCCAAGCTTAAAAATAAGGGAGGGGGTATCATATTTAAAAGAGCCTTCCCTTGAACTTTTGAGTCACTAGCTACAAAGATCCATGCAAGAACTAACACTGCTTTGTATCAATTGTTAGTTTTGTGATTATAGCTCATTGGTTGAGGGATGAAAGCTATAAAGAGTTTTTATAGATGCAAATTTACACAAAGAACCTAGCACAACTTTATGACCATGTTGTTTGAGTAATTTAGATGGGGCAGAATTGGATGAGTAGCTAGAGTGCAAGCTAAGCGGGTACATAGTTTGGAAGTCAAACTAAGAAACATTGAGGATACATCTAGTTCTCAACATAACGGGTTCCTTAGTACGTTGCCAGTCACTATGCTAAACACTCTTTGACTAGTACCTAAATTTTATATGTAAGATAGGGGTATGATAATTTTTTGCATTGATTGTTGTATAAGCGTAGAAAGGGGGGTCATATTCCCTAGTATGAGTTGTATATAGGGGTTTTATCAAAGTTTTTTGCTCGCAGGTGGCATCCCGTTTTATATATAGAGTGAATCCCCCGGGATATTGCCTCTCACATCTCTTCAAATCTTCAAGTTTTGTAAAACATACTGATCCATTCCTTGTTACCAAGGAGTTCGTTGAGAAAGTTTCACCTATTTTTGGATCAGGCGAGACCCTTTTTCTTTTTGTACCACTGCAATCCCTCTTTACAATGGTACTTGGCCAAAACCCATCATTTCTCTATGATCATGAAATTCTTTGCTCACCTTTGGTAGAGGATGTTCTCTGAGGTTGTCACGATTTCTTTCATGGTTTACACAAACTGTGAGAAATTGGACGGCTCGTTTACTATCTTTTCTACGTATCCTAGCATATGTTGAACCATCATCCATTACCTTTGTTTCCATTCGAACTCCCACAATGTAGGGCTGTCCAAGGATGAGATGATATGAAGATGTATCCTGTATAAAAAAGTTTTGGTCAATCTTTACATCACCTATTGTCACCTTCACACCTGGACATGCTGCATACAATTCACCGGATGAGTTGTTTGCCACTTTTACCATCCAACCATGATCTGTGTCCATCGTCTATTTGCACTTGTTGTAGTAGACTCTTTGACATTATGTTTATTTATGAACCATGATCAATCAAGGCAATAAATGGCTCTTCAAGATCACCTACCTTGACCAAAGTTTATGTAGTAGCCCTTGCCCAGTGACTTCGTGTGAATAGTAGCTCCTAGGAATAGCTTCAACTTCTTCATCATCATTTGAGAAATGCACTTGCTTCACTCTCCCACTAGATTGGTAGCATCCTACCACAGCTCCATCATCCTCCTTATTTTGCAACTGCATCCCTTGTGTCTTCAAGGTTTCTCCGTCAACCTGTGGACGAGCAACCTCAGCAAGAGTTTGCCTCTTTCTCTTGATGATGTCAATGATTTTCTCGTGGAATTCACGTTTTGCAATGCCAAGGACTTCTCCTAGAGTGAACTCAATCTTGCTATTCAAAATCCTTTCCTCCGAGACTTTCTTTAAATCTGTAGCAACCTCAATATCAGATTGTAGTTTATAAGTTGGGCCTTTTGTCTTACCTTTTGTTGGCTCTTTCTTCTTTCCTGTTGTAGACTCCTCCATGAGTACTTCAGGTGGAGATGCTCCTTGTGTCGAGGGTGTTTAAGAAGGCATTGAGTCGCTTCTTCCCCCACTTCTAGAAGCTCTTTTTGATGGTCTTTCATCGGTATTCTCACGTCTACGCTTCTCTTCTACAATAGCCTCATTTTGTTGGCATTTTGTAATGTAGGCATTCACTGACGATGAGTCCATTGGATCATTCCATCATGTTTCTAGACGTATGCAATCACCTGCTTCATGCAGAATCTCTTTTGTAAGCTTTCCCTTTTTAGCTAATTGCATGACATTTGGCCAAATTTTGACCATGATGGTCACTCACCTCTTCATCACTAAGATGCTCAATACTCCATAAGTAGCTGCCTCAACTGAAGAGGTGGCATGGTTAGTTGCCATATCTTCAACTAAGGTTTGCATTTCCCCCTTCCCAAAGTTAGTTCTCAAGGGCAGACCTGTCTCTCTTACCTGTATTTTACCATCCTTAAAAAAGAAAATATCTTTTGACAAGGCATCACTAAAATCATCACAATCCCTTCTTACATGGTATGTACTATCACACCAAATACATCTATTAACGAACCCTTCTTTGGACTGTTGCCTTTGCCTAGGAAGTGGCCCTGACAGTAGGCCTTTTTCTTCAAGCGTTGCAAGCTTCACCTTCAAGTCACGCATTCCCTTCACAAGATCATCTAGCATGGACTCATCAAACTTAGGAGCGATAAAAGTAGGCTTTACCATTTTGTCAGAATTTGAGGTGGAAGGACTTGTAGTGTTTACTACCATCTTGTCCCTTCTTCTTTGTCATTTGGCAAGCAGTGAGACATCACCTTCAACTTCATTCCAGTCGGTCTTTAGTCCTTGCTTAGCATCTTTATCTTCAAGAAGAAGCTCCAAATTTTCTTGAAACTCTTTACCTGCAGCTTGTAAGAAAAGATCTATCTTCTCTGCATCTAGTGTGGCCCTTTTTGTCCTAGTGAGTTGTGCATAGCACAGCTCAAATTTCCTAAGTAGCTCTGTTATTGATAGTCCTTGCTTTGGATTGACTACCCATTCTAAGAATGTCCTTTTTGTCACTCTCTTAGAGTCCTCCATGAAATATTCCTCCTTTAAAGCTACTTTGAGTTCTTCCCAATTTCTTCCATGCCCATCTTTAATTGCCCTAACATGTTCCCTAATTTCTGGAGAAACAACTAGCTCAAAGCTTTGAATCATCTCACCTTCTGACACACGATGTAGCTCCATCTCCTTCACATACTCGCGTAAGTACTTGGTTACATCTTTGCCATTGAACTGATCCATTCTGTTGATGACCGCTTGTATGGCCTTGGTTGTTGAAATCTCCCTTCTTTCAGTGGCATGTTGTTGTTGCATGAACATTGCAAATGCTTGAAACATTTGCATTGTTGATGGATCAAAATGCATACCTTGTTGCTCAACATGATCACCCATGGTTACCCAAAAACTCTCACCCTGGCAGATTCGCGTCGGGTTCACCAAAAATATATCAAGAAATTTGCGGTCTTGCCAAGACAGCACCGGGCTTTTGGCTGTGAGAGTTTGTGAGAGAACTCCAAGAAAATATATGAAGGAGTTAAACCATAGATGCCATGAAGACTAGGGTTTGGAAGGAAGTGCAATGAAAGAAGCCCCACTCTTTCTCTCTTGCACTCACACAAAAAAAGAAAGAACACAAAAGAGAATATCAAAACAATACAAAGATGAAAACATCAAGGCTATGGTCATATCGTATCATGGGTAATATGAAAGGGTTAATAGCGTTCAATCTCTGCCGACCAAACAGGCTACGAATTGTTCTTTGGAATTGTAGTTTTGTGCTTACCATAATATATATGTTTTGTCTAGTGATTGGGATTAATTGTGTGTACAAATCCTCTTGGTTCATAGCAAGATAAATACACTTACGTCAAAAGAAAAGTTATAGTCTATAAGAGGTAGTATGATGGGATCGGGTGAAAGGATTATTTCATTGAGCCTTTCTGGGCCAAAGAGAAACACTTTACGTTGTTGAAAGTGTATTTTACAGCTAATACATACGGTGCTCACTTCTTTCCTTCTCGCGCTTCTTACTCCCTCCTCGATTGTCACATTATTGCAGTCGTGTCTCATGCATTGCAACCGCAAGTAAGAGCTCTATGTATTGACGTAAACATTTCACGGTATTTTGTAGCTTTTGGCATCACCGACCCACGGCCTAATTTCATCATAAGTAGGATTTTACACTTCAAAATCAAAAACTAAGTATAGGCGGGATATTGGGACACATTGTTAAGTATTTAGATGCATTCTGGGGTGAAAACGACTAGGTCAAAAACTCACTGCTGCTGTTAATAATCACGATTTTTACACTTGACCTAAAGTGAGATTTGAGATCATAATCATGTGTGCTTAGGTCTTATAAAAATTTCCTAGAAGTTTTGTTATGTTTGGATGTCGTTTGATGCTGATTTGTTTACCGATGAGCAATTGGCTTTTGGTGATTTCAGTCATTTGAGTGTAGACTGAGTTAGATGCAAGTTGTTTGTTGTTTTTCAAGAGATTGACAACCTCTTGTAGCCTCTATGCACTAGTCGAGTCAGCTTCGTCCCATGGATTGCTAATTATATTCGTGGTTCTCGCTATGTCTGCAATAAGATAGGAGTGAGGTTAGACACCCGTCCCACATTTGGGTTGTTGTCGGGGATCGAAGAGACCTAAACTAGGGAAAAAAATGAGCATCTTGTGAAGTTATCCTTTAACTTCCTCTAGGATCTCCTAGAGTAAAAACTTTCTTTTTAAAACCGCATAGCTTAAGATTGTCGTCTTTTGGTGTAGAGGTAGGTTGGAAGTAAGTGGTACTTACTAAGTACCTTTAGGATTGTAGGATTGTAGAATTAGATCAGGGTTTTGAGAATGATTGATGTACGAGACAAGTCTTAAGATCAAAGCTCAAAAAACCATAAAAAACAAGAAAACGAGTATTTTTGGACACTTTTCACAACCCCATTACAGCAGAACCTAGGAGTGGGTAAGTAGAATCCGAGGTGGATTTCAGAACATTGCTCTCTCCGAAAGAATCAATTGTGAGTTGTTATGTGAAGTTGCAAAATTTCAGGTCTACAGCTAGAAATAGCACCAAAAGATTGCCACCCACTCAATCCAACTGGAGAGTATGCTTTAAAAGTTGTATGAACCAGTGGGTAAGCTCAAGGACACATTGAGGTAAAAATTTCAAGAGTTTGCAAAAACTTAGATTATTTACTTTTTCTTGACATTTTAGGCCAAATTAAGTTTTGACTTGACTCAGAGGCTTAATATAGCTCATGAAAAGACTGTCTAGTGAAAAAGTTCCAAAAAGTGCTCATTTTAAGCTTAAAGTAAATAATCACGATTATTTACTTTCAGCTCAAAATGAACAAAGGTTGATACCAAAGACTCTATGCATGTCTATAAACAACTTTTGTAAAGGTGCATGAAATTTGGATCATCAAACTGACCAAAAATTGGGTAAAAACTAAATTCTGTACTGACTATCGAGAACTTGAGTGTAAATTGGAAAAAGTTTTGTTCAAACTCAATGACACTTTATTTATAGGCTTATATTGATGTGATAGACATGTGTACATGCTCAATTGACCAAAAAGATGCAAAAATTTACCAGAAGTAAATAATCGTGATTATTTATATCTGCCTCATTTTTTAACTTTTTTGACCAAGTCAACATACCACTAGTTTTAGCAGGTTATATTAAGCCCACAAACCAAATTTGGTAAGATTTGGATCATTGGATTGAAAATTGTGGCCAAATTTGCAAAGTTAGTCAATAGATACAAAACTGATGACCATTTGAATAAAAATTATCCAAACTTGATGAAACTTGGCTAGGGAGCTTAAGTTAAGTTGCTTAACAGATCTGTGTCAAGATTGTTACAAAAACTTGCAAAAAATTAGCAGGAGTAAATAATCACGATTATTTACATCTGCTACAAAAATTGATATTCTTGCACATTTGAGTATACCACAAGGTCAAGCATATCAAGTAGAACACACAAATCAATTTTGGTGAAATTTGGATCACAAAAGTGAAACTTAAGCCAGATTCTTGAAAACTGAGTCTACAGACACGAAACAGTTGATAACTTGAACAAATTTTGTTTGAACTGAGTGAAACTTGTCCAGAGATCTTAACAAGATGTATACTTGGCAAATCAAGCCACAAAGTATAAAAATTGAGAAAAGTAAATAATTGCGATTATCTACTACTGCTACACAGAGATACCAGTTTTGACTGAACTTGTACATTGATAGATCAACATAATACAAGGCCACTGGGAAATTTTGGGCTCAATCGGATCCAAATTGGTATATGTTCACTCAGTTTTCAGGTTGCAGATTAATCCGTTGACTTTTTGCAAAAGTAGAATCTGAAAGTCTCAACTGCTGACTCACTTAGCTCGATTTGGAGTGATACACATAGACCTGTTGTCACAATAGTTAGCAAAAACTATACAGTCTTTGTGAAAGAATAGCTAACTTGAGCAAAATTGATACAGAAATCAGGTTGCAGCCAAGGAATTGAAATCTTGATAGAAGTTGCAATCAAGTCAAGTGGAAGAAATTGACAACAAGTCAATCCAGTGGTAAGTACTCTATCTAGGGCTTCACAAGTCTTTATGAACCTTAGATCAGGTCGTATACTAGGAAATCAAGGCATATTTGGAGAGACCGCTAGTAGAGTATCCACCGAAGAGAGTGTTAATCAAGGTGAGCAGTTGGACACTATCTTTGAAGAAGTCTAGGACACTTTTTTAGAATCAACATCTGAAATGTCTTCCTATTTGACTCACTCAGAAACCGGAACGACAGTGCGTTATAAGCATATACTCTCCTTTTATATGACTAATCGCCATGGAGCTCAGGTTTACCTGGATCCTAATGAAGAGTATGCTATTCGCATTGATGACCATGGCATTGAGTTCGAAGAGGAAATCAGGGCAAACAAATAAGAAAAAATGTACATGGATAGGAACGGAACTCAGTATTTACAAGTTGAAAACCCTGACATGATAGTCAAATGGGGGTTAGAGATAAATACCATAATTTCAGATATGGCCGCAAAAGAAGGACCACCAACTTTAGAGTTCGAGGGATATGGTCAAGTTGATTTGAAGCCTTTGAAATAGCTTAGTATGGATAATCCTAGGATCGGAGTCTATTGTTGGGAGGATAGAAACGTCAAAGATCTTCTATGGATTTCTCATACCAAATCAGGACAATTAACACCCATGAAGATCATTTATATCTTCAAAATCAAAGATAAGGGTTCAAAAGATCTACCAACCTACCTGTTTAGAGATTGTTATAACAATAACTTTATTGTGATGACTCCTGAGGAGGTGGAACAAACCAAATATCAAGGGTACTCCATAAGGGATTGGATAATGGGCCAATGGGCCAAGGACCAGAAACTATACCACGAGACGACCTCATAGATCTTTTGAGAGTAATGTTAAGAATCTAGAAACCACCTCATCACGAAGAAAATCGGTGACACTAAAGGCAGTCCAGGGCTACATGAGTCACTATTTCCAACATGCTGGTTGGAAGGACTTGGAACAGGACCAACTACCAGGAGACCGGGAGTTGAACCAAATAGACGTGTCAGACCAGCTGATTTTCAAAATTGGTCAAAAAATACAGTGGATTTGGGGATCCATATGACTACTTAGCAAGCTTTAAGCAAGTGCTAAGAGCAGAAAGCATATTTGATTTCCATACTCAATGCGAGGGGTTTGGAATGACATTAGAAGGAAAAGCATTGACATGGTTCCAAAACATTCCACCAAGGTCAATCATGGACTTAAATACATTAGCTCAAGGATTTGTAGCTGCATGTTCCAAGACGGGAATCTACGGTAGCTCAAATATATAACTTCAAACAAAAACAAGGTGAGTCTGTTAGGGTTTGTGCAACTCGAATGAAACAATACATTGCAAGATGCCCATAGCTAGAGATATCTACATAAGAATGACTAGTATCATTGTTTCTAGAGGAATTGCTAAACAAAGAACTTCATGCTATACTATATAGCAATAAGCATACGACCCTAGAAGAGTGTGTGTCAGATGCTAATGACTTCGGAGACAATTGTGATATTTTCAACGAAGAAGTTGTCCCTAAGGATAACCAAAGCGAGAAAACAACATCCACCAAACCAGCACAAGTGGGAACGGTTGCTGCAGCACCGCTTTTAGCCATAGAAGACATGCTCGTGATGAATAACATACAAAAAGCACCTATGAGGGGACCAAGGCAAGGGATACCTCAACAGATACAACCACTTAGGCCACAAAAATGGTGTGCAAATGAGGGTAAATGGACCAACCATGAGACCAATGAGTGCTATTACCGACCAAAGTTTGATGGGAATGTTCATACGTGCCTATGAGGCCACAAGGACAACCCATGTACAGATATCAGCCTAATATGTCTCCAGCTCAAAGACCACAGATGGGTATGGAAAGACCTCAAACTGTGTTGGGTCAACAACCTCTATATCTCGGACATAATGCAGTACCTATAAAGTACATGCATCCAGAGGGAGTCATAGATGAACAAGCACTAGTGCCTGTTACACCCTTTGTTGAGCCTAGTCCATCTACTGTAATGGTAGAGAGAGATTGGTACAATTCACATCCACCACCAATGGAAGAACTTGTGACATATACTACACCAGAGCTTGCACCAATGTACTATGTAGCTAATCAAGGTGTTAGACCTCCGATGGTAAGACCCATGATTAATCCAAGAATTGGAAACTGTCATAACTGTGGTGCAGATGATCACTAAAAAAATGAATGCCTAGAGCCTGACAAAAACCACAAGCCAGTTGAAGCTTATTGCATACAATGTTGCAAAAAGGGAGGACACTTCCCTAAAGATTGTCCAAAAAATCCTTTAAACAAGGGTAAAACAATAGTGACGTAGTCCAAGTGATACCTAATAGCTCATTTGAGAGTGAACCGATTGTTCCAATCAAGGTAACCACCAGAGCGCAGGCTAAGAAAAAGAAACATAACTCCTCTGATGATTCGGAGAATATAAAAATTTCCTCTCAAAGGACCAAAAGAAGCAAAAGCAAAAGGTATGAGATAAAAAAATAGAAACAAAGGGCTGAAATCGAGAAGAAAGCAAAGAAACTATTCCAGGAAAAGGTGAAAGAAACTGGAAGTGAAATTAAAGAAACCACGGTGAAATCTACAGGATCAATTTTGGTTGACAAAAATTTTGAGCCAATTAATGCAGCCTTGAAAGCTTACCAAGCGGGACTTAAATCACGCCAAACCATGGAAAACAAATGGAAAACCTATCCTCTCCAGATATGGAAGCAGCTAAGCTTGAAGCTTATCAAAATTTGATAAGAATTACTCAAGAGATGATGGAAAAACAAAAACCCAAGCTCAAGAATATGGCAAAACCTGAGGAGCTTGTGGTAGGAACCAGTAAAGAGAAATCCAAAGTGGTGGTAGAACCCCACCTTGAAACAAAAGAGCCAGAACTTATAGTGCCGGACAACGAAGATGCTGTAAGATTTCCAGTTTCTAAAACCTTAAAGATTATATAAAGCTTAGTTCAACTGATATGATTGTTGAAAAAGCAATGTAGAATTGTCCGACCATGGCAAATATTGGTATTTTTGAAATCTTAAACACAACAAACACCGGGCTAGAAATTTTCAAAATCAGATTCCGATAAAATTCGGAAGAGTTACGGGCCCTGAAAGGTTACACTAGGAATTCTATTAGTTAAGTAAAATTGGATGGTTTCAGTAATTATTATTATCAAAGACTTTCTTATCCTAAGGTTCTAGAATTTACTGATATTTCCAATTTTCATCATTAAAAGTCAGTGAAAATAGTCAAAATCAATTATGGAAGCTAAGGGGGCAGTGTGGAGATATAATGACCCTGCAAGGGACTCAAATAGCAGCAAGGGGCGCCATCTTTAGCCTAGGGACTGCTTGAGCTGCAAGCAACTGCTTTTTCCAGCCTGTGAAGAGCTTGTGAGTGCCAGAAAACTATAAATAGGACCCCTTGCTTCACAATTCGACAGACTCGGAGCCTTGACACACTCTCTCTCATCTAGAGAGACCGTTACGCAGAAATCACTAGAGATTAATCTCTAGTTGATTAACTTAAACGGTAATTAGCCTAATCCTTCTTAATAAGCAAGGCTAGATAAATCTATTTTCTTAATAAATTAAAAATTAGGCCTATGTATGCTCATAAATCCTCTCTTAATTAAATATTCTCTGCTGATTGTTGTAATTAAGCTTGGAAATGTTAAGCTAATTAATTCTCCTATCATATTAGGGTTGAAATTAGCCAAATTAACCATAAATTAATGGGAAATATATTAATTAAGCTTAGATTAAGTTGAGATAATTATCACAGCTGCATTAGACAGTCATTAAGCTAGGAAAATTATCCTATAATTTTTTGAGTAATTTTCCTAATTAATTAGGTAGAATTACTCTATTTTTTAGAGAAAATCAAAGGGGAAAATAATCACATTGATTCAAAATGCTTTGAGTTATTTATCAGTGGTTAACTATATGTTATGAAACTTGTGATAATTATGTCAAGCTCAGATCATTACTTTACCTAATTACTTTAGCAGAAATACTCTATTTTAAAGACAAATTAATAGGGGAAATTAGTAAATTGATTCAAAAAGCTTTGAGTTATGTATTAGTGGTTAAATATATGTTAGAAAATCCATGATAATTATATCAAGCTCAGATAATTAATTTACCTAATTACTTTAGCATAAATACTCTGTTTTTAGGACAAATCAAATAGGGGAAATTATTAAATAAATTCAAATTGATTTGAGTTATTTATCAGAGGTTAATTACATATTAGTAAACCCATGATAACTAGGTCAAGATCAGATAATTAATTTATCTAATTACTTTAGTAGAAATACTTTATTTTTAGGAAAACTTAAATAGGAGAAATTAGCAAATAGATTCAAATTAAATTGAACTATTTATCAGAGGTTAATTACATGTTAGGAAACCTGTGATAATTAGGTGAAGCTCAGATAACTAATTTATTTAATTACTTGAGCAGAAATACTCTGCTTTTAAGACAAATTAAATATGGGAAACTAGCAAATGGATTCAAAATGACTTGAGTTATTTATCAGTGGTTAAGTATATATTAGGAAACCCATGATAATTATGGAAAGCTCAGATAATTAGTTTACCTAATTACTTTAGCAGAATTACTCTGTTTTTAGGACAAATTAAAAGGGGGAAATTATCAAATTCATTCAAAATGTCTTGATTTTTTTTTCAGAGGTTAATTATACCTTAGGCGACTCGTGATAATTATGTTACCCTCAGCGAAGTAGTTTACCTAATTATCCGAGTAAAATTACATTCTTTTTAGGGGAAAATAAAAGGAAGAATATAGTAAATTAATCCAAAAACCTTTGATATAAATATCAGAGGTAGAACACACCTTGGGAAATCCATGATAAATACCCCAACCTCAGCTAAATATTTTAGGTATTTATCTTCAATAAAAGTAACCGATTTTGTGTATAAAATAGACAAGGGAAATTAGTAAACGAATTTATCTAATTACCAAATAAATAACTGAGGTCCAAAATCACTATTGAAGGGTGGGAAAATTACCTCAGCATAAATGGATGGTATAATAAATTACTATCAGTAAAATTTCACCTAATTTTGACCATAAGTATAGGAGGAAAAGGTTATTAATCAAATTTATGAAAATTACTAAAGATGGAACATATTCAATTAAAATTTAGGGAGAGTAACCCATTACCGGATAGAAATTTATAATTTACTAAGGTTAAAATGGAAGATAGACTAAGAAGAAACCTAGTTAAAGGACTTCCCAAATTAAATGGTAATTATGGGAAATTACTTACAACATAAATAAGTTACAGGAGGAATATCTCATCAAATTGACTATTAAAGATACCTACTTACTCCAAAAATCCTTATTTTTGGGTAAACAAGGAAAAAGAAGATTATTCAATTAAACTTCTAATGGATTAAGTCTTTTTATAAGGCTGCCGACATGGCTCCAAAGAGAACCAGGGGAAATCCTCTTATTGAGGAAGAGGATGTTAGCAACAAGCGAAACAAAGCCACTAATGACCATGAGGCTGGGCCTAGCCATAGGCCGACTGAGAAAAGTTTGCAGGCTCCAACCCAGCAGCAGATGGCCGAGCAGTCCCAGGTGGATTTCTATTTTGTTCACTTAAAATCTTTTAAAAGTTCATTTTTAAGTTAGCATTGCATACGTAAAGTTAGGAAGGATAAACTGGCTAAAACGGAAGGTAAATTCCAACGTGCATTTGTTTATAATGTAGGAAAGAATCGTTTGGTTAAAACTGGTTGAAATAGGAAAGATATGATTGATCATCCTTAAGACAGCTTGTCTCAAGACACCTCCAACTCCTTAGTATAAATTGATGATAATGATTGGATTTCTAGCCACGGATAAGTCGGTTACCCCCATGAACGATGAGTTTCTACTCCGTGTCATGTCTTGATGTTTCTACATAAGTTAGGATACCGTTTTTTATCCTAGGGAAGCCGCCCGGTTGTATGGGCAACTGGTTTGGTGTATGGGCACCCGGAACCTTGGGTGGGAGTTTATCCACTCCGGATTTGAATAAGGAATGGGTGCCGTTTTTCACCCTTAGGTGGTCTTGAGACAAGAAGAGTAATGGTCATGGTTATTATGGACAATGTTTTGATTGACAGTACCCTGTCTTAAGTTTAAAGATGTCTGTTTTCTAAAAGAATGCTTTCAATGTTGTCTTCAAGGAATTATCGTGATGGAACGTTAAAAGAAACCATTATTTTAAATGTTAAAACAATGTGATAATAAGATAAATGAATCTTGTGTGAGTGCGGGGTGGCAAGTGGGGATTGGCTAAGGTTGTCAATTATGGACGGGTGGACCTGATTAGTCAGGTAACTATCCATCCCTACACACTAAAACGTTTAGAAAACTTTTTCACTTGGAAGAGGAGTCCACCAGCGGCGGTTGTGCCCTCACATCTGTTAGGGGAAAAAAAGCGTTGGTTGAGGATACCTTAGCCAATTATGACAATTATAGGGCCGAAATAGTTTTTTGTACTTTTCATATGTTGTCCCGTTTCCGCTGCGAGACAAGACTAGGTCTTCTTCTAAGGCTATAGACCCAAGCCATTGTCAATGGTAAAGGTCTATTCCTCGGATTTTTCTTGTTTAGAGTCTTTGATTTTTATCAAACCTAGAGACCTGTCAAGGATCCCATCCCGATCGTGGTATTGGCGGGTTGGAGATCTCACAAGTGGTATCAGAGCGTGTGTTGATTAAAGTCTTGGACCTAGGGAAAAGTTAAGGTGCTAGGTTGAAATAAGTGATCTTGATGAATTCCAGTAAAGAAATATTTGATCAAAAAGAGGGAGAGAAAGAAAGAAAGAGAATTACCCCCCATCTTTGTAGGAAGATTTCTATCAAGCCTATTGCAAATCCATGGATTTCAATGTAAGGTTTATGGAGCTTGCCTATCCCGACACTATTCAATGCGAAAAAGTGTGATGAAGTGGCTAGATAAGAGATTTTCTCCTTCCACTTGGAGGATCAGCTGGTCAGGATCTGGTGGAATTTTCTTCATTAATGTGAGAGAGTTAGAAGGTTTAGAACTAAATATGAAGAGACTCAACTGGGCCGAAGATCTTCAAGTGATTGAAGTATACTTTTTCATTGGAATGGAGAATCCAGAGGAGACCCTTGTAATAGGTGATGTCCAAGTATCACAAAATCAGTGGGTGTTTGATCAGGTGTCTAAAGTAATCTACCCAGGTAGAATTAGTTCCATAGGTGTAGGCCCTAGTTTTAATGGACCAAAAGATGCTGTATATTTTGATCCTATATCTGATCCACCCAAAGTCCACAAGATTCTAGTATAATTCAATCTAAGGGAAATACTCGTGTTACACTGTTGCTCAAGAAAAAAAATTACTACTTATGCATGTTCAACTCTCTACTTTCAAAGGAGAGGGACCCAATTTAGAAGAGATGTCGAAGCATGGTTAGATGCTATGGACGACTATTTTTAAAAGTGCAGGAACTGCTTAGGAAAACCAAACAATGTTAAGTATGTTCCGTCTCATGGGAGAGTTGCCAGACTTTGGTGGAAGCAACACTGTAGAGATAATCCCACGAGTAGTCCATCTTGGGAGAATCAACCTTAATGAACGAGGAAGATGAAAGAGCCACTTGCTTGGCTACAATTAGAGATCTTTTGAGAGTAATGTTAAGAAACCAAAAACCACCTCATCACGAAGAAAACCAAGGGACACTAAAGCTAGTCCAAGGCTACATGAGTCACTATTTCCAACAGACTGGTTTGAAGGACTCAGAATAGGACCAACTTCCAGGAGACCAAGAGTTGAACCAAACAGACGTGTCAAACCAGCTGTTTTCAAAAATGGATCAAAAATACAATGGATCTGGGGATCCATACGACCACTTAGCAAGCTTTAAGTTAGTGCTAAGAGCAGAACATATATTCGATTTCCATACTCAATTCGAGGGGTTTGGAATGACATTAGAAGGAAAAGCGTTGACATGGTTCCAAAACATTCCACCAAGGTCAATCATGGACTTAAATACATTAGCTCAAGGATTTGTAGCTGCTTGTTCCAAAACGGATATCAAACACAATAAGGTAGCTCAAATCTATAGCTTAAAACAGAAACAAGGTGAGTCTGTTAGGGATTGTGCAACTTGAATGAAGCAATACATTGCAAGATGTCCAGAGCTAGAGATACCTACAGAGGAAATACTAGTATCATTGTTTCTAGAGGGATTGCTAAACAAAGAACTTCATGCTAAACTATATAGCAAGAAGCATACAACCCTAGAAGAGTGTGTGTCAGATGCAATTGACTTAGGAGACAATTGTGATATTTTCAATGAAGAAGATGTCCCTAAGGATAACCAAAGCAAGAAAACAGCATCCACCAAACTAGCACAAGTGGAAACGGCTGCTGCAGCACCGCTTTCAGCCATAGAAGACATGCTCAAAAGGATGAATGACATGATGAGTCACATGCAAAAAGCACCTACGAGGGGACCAAGGCAAGGAATACCTCAACAAGGACAACCAATTAGGTCGCAAAAATGGTGTCCAATCAAGGGTAAATGGACCAACCATGAGACCAATGAGTGCTATTACCGACCAAAGTATGATGGGCATGTTCAATACGTTCCTATGAGGTCACAGGGACAACCCATGTACAGATATCAGGCTAATATGGCCCCCAGCTCAAAGACCATCAATGGGTATGGAAAGACCTCAACCCATGTTGGGTCAACAACCTCCATATCAAGGACATAATGCAATGCCTGTAAAGTACATGCATCCAAAGGGAGTCATAGATGAACAAGCACTAGTTCCTTTTACACCCTATGTTGAGCCTAGTCACGATCTACAGTAATGGTAGAAGGAGATTGGTATAGTTCACATCCACCACCAATGGAAGAATTGTGACTTATACTACACCAGAGCTTGCACCAATGTAGTATTATGTAGCTAATCAAGGTGTTAGGCCTCCGATGGTAAGACCCATGATTAAGCCAAGAATTGGAAATTGTCATAATTGTGGTGCAGATGATCATTGAAAAAATGAATGCCAGTTGAACCTTATTCATACAATGTTGCAAAAAAGGAGGACACTTCCCGGAAGATTGTCCAAAAAATTCTTTAACAAGGGTAAAACGGTAGTGAATGTAGTCCAATTGATACCTAGTAGCTCATCTGAGAGTGAACCGATTGTTCCAATCAAGGTAATCACCAGAGCCCATGCTAAGAAAAAGAAACATAACTCCTCTGATGATTCGAAGAATACAAAAATTTCCTCTCAAAAGACCAAAAGAAGCAGAAACAAAAGGTATGAGATGAGAAAATAGAAACAAAGGGCTAAAATTGAGGAGAAAGCAAGAAAGCTATTCCAAGAAAAGGTGAAATAAACTAGAAGCAAAATCAAAGAAACCACCGTAAAATTTGGAGGATGAATTTTGGTTGACAAAATTTTTCAGCCAATTAATGCAGTCTTGGAAGCTTATCAAGCGGGACTTAAAGCAGGCCAAAACATGGAAGACAAATGGAAAAACAATCCTTCTCTAGACATGGAAGCAGCTAAGCTTGAAGCTTATCAAAATTTGGTAAGAATTACTCAAGAGATGCTGGAAAAACAAAAACCCAAGCTCGAGAGTATGGCAAAACCTGAGGAGCTTGTGGTAGGAACCAGTAAAGAGAAATCCAAAGTGGTGGTAGAACCCCACCTTGAAACAAAAGAGTCAAAACTTATAGTGTCGTACAGCGAAGATGCCTTAGACAGAATTCCACTCATAGAAGAAGACTGGCCAGGACACTTATGGGAAAAAGTTAGAGGGATCAATGATGGGAGCCTAACTCTGAAGTCAGCTCCTATAGAGGAAGTTTGGTTAGACAATCTATCTCCTGATATGGACATGGATGTACAATCCTTGTATGGGGATTACGGATTTGAAGCTTGAGGAATGTCTAAACCATTGACTTTGAAAATACTACCCTCTTACTTGGGAGACAATGAAGATGAATCCATAGTGTGTAAAACCACTCAAATAAAAAGAGTGGAACAGACCCTAGAAGTAGACAACATCCATTCAATCATGTCTACATCCATCCAATGCACTCTTAATTTAGGAGAACTGTTAAAGATCAGACCATATTTGTGGAATGATCTACAAAAAACTCTAGAGAAGGTGGAAAATAACAGGGCTAATCGCAAAAAAAAAGGAAAAACTGAAACACGAAATGGATAACAAGAGATTAGTTCTGTTCCAATGAACAAAGTCAGAGAATACTATGAAGGGGAAGAAGGAAACACAACCCTACAAGAAGAATGTATCTTAGAAAGGGATTGCAGAGATAAATCCTATGTACCTGAACCCTTTCTAGAGCATTTTTTTGAGCCCTTTGAGTGGGCTCAAATTTTAGCGACAATGGATGTATGTGTAAATATGTCTATGCCTACTCAAATTTGCAATGAGGATGGCTATGACATAATTCCCATCCAAATGATCTCAGCACTTCACATTAAAGATGAAATTCACAAACCCAAGGACTTGATGAAAGCTGAACAAGTCTTTTCAGACCTCTACTATGATGCAACAGATGAGTTAGAAGAATGTTCAGCAACCTCAAATGATTTGGGGTCAGAAAAAGAACATGTGAGAGCTAAGCTACTCATGAAAGGAGGGGAGGAAAAGTTTTTTGACTTTCCAAACCAAAAATCAAGAAGACAAAAATGGTATAGACAAAAAAGAGACACGAGAAACTTGAAAGGTAGACCTATGCCATCAGTCTCCAGTAGAACACAGTTCCTGATGCAGATAGATGCACATGATTGTGTCAAGGACAAATCACTCATAGATATCCTTTAAACAAAAAACAATAAATATTAAAATTTTTGAAAAAGACGAGAAAGGAAACTCAAGCAAACCTAAAAACCAGGACAAGGGTTCAACCATGATACGAGTTGAACAGAGAAAGAAATATCAAGAGTTGAAAAAAAGGAGATATATACAACGGAAATGGAAACCACTGAGGAGGATGTTAAAGATGTAATGAGTATTCCATCCCATTACAAGAAACATACTCTCCAAGACAGAAAAATCATAGTCAAACAACCTGTCAAAGAACTAAGGGCGAGTCCTACAAAGGACGTGAAAATGAAAAAAAGATAGATCTGGCTGAACCAGGAGAAGAGCCTAGACATTCCTACATAGAAAATGACCTGACGAAAGAAGAGAAGAGCTTTTGTTAAGCTTACTAAAAAAATACCGAGATGTCTTTGCTTGGTCTTATAAGGATCTCAAGAGTGTTGATCTAGAAATCTGTCAACATACCATACCCATGAGAGATGATGTGAAAACCAAGCAGACAAAGACCATACACATATAACGATACCTTTGCCAGGAACATCAAAGAAGAGATAGAGAAGCTAAAGGAAGCCGAATTCATTTATGAAATTGAACACACAGATTTGGGTGTCTCAAATTGTGGTAGTACTCAAGAAAAATGGAAAATTACGAGCGTGTATCAATCTCAAGAAAGTGAATGCAGCTACCATTAGAGACAACTTTCCTCTTCCAATCATTGAGCATGTTTTAGAAGGAATTGCAAAAAAAGAAGCTTACAGCTTTTTAGATGGATTTTCTCGATACAATCAACTTTTGGTCGACCCCAAAGATCAGCATAAAGCTGCCTTTGCAACAGAATGGGGTATTTTTGCCTATCAGGTTATGCCTTTTGGGTTAACTAATGCTCCTACCACCTTTCAAATATTGATGAGTCATGCTTTTAAAGAATATCTTTGGAATTTCTTGGAAGTATATATGGATTATCTATGCGTACATTCATCAATCCGGGCTGATCATTTTTAACTTCTCAAAAAGGTATTCAAAAAACGTAGACTTTATAGGATTTGCTTAAATCCTGAAAAGTGCACATTCATGGGTAAACAAGGAAAATTTATTGGACATATAGTGTCTAAAAATGTCATAGCTACTGATATGGATAGAATTCATGTATTTGTTGATTTGCCTAGACCAACAACAATCAAGGGGGTTCAGGCCTTCATGGGACATTGTGGATATTACAGACTGTTCATTTACATGTACGCTATAATTGCAAAACCCATGTACATCTTGATTACACTCTTTGAATGGATTGATGAGTGTGAAGAATCCTTCATGAAGCTTAAGCAAGCTCTCACTTTAGCTCCAATATTGAAAGCATCATATTGGAATAAGATATTCCACATATATATAGATGCTTCTAATTTTTCCATCGGGTGTATACTAGCTCAACCAAGAGACAGGAAAATGAATTCTCCTATTTCTTATGCTAGCCGACAGATGAATATGGAAGAAAAGAACTATACCACCACCAAGAGGGAAGGATTAGGAATGATCTATGCCATAAAAAAGTATAGACATTACCTATTAGCAAACAAATTTGTGTTCTTCGTGAACCACCAAGCCTCATTGTACTTGGTCAACAAGCCATGCAACACAAGAAGAATAGTGAGATGGTTCATCATTCTTTTGGAATTTGAATTCATTGTACTTGTAACAAAGGGCACCACTCATCAAAGAGCAGATCATTTGTCAAGGATTGTTTCAGGAGAACCACCTAAAGGAGTAGATGATGATCTACCATATGCATATTTATTCTCCATGGAAATGATACCTCGATGGTCGAAAACATGGTATCATTGATGACCATAGCTCAAGTGGATTCGCAAATACCACTTCATATTACAATCGAATTAGTTAAGCAATCGGCTATGTATCAATTACTAGCTGGAAGGCTATACATAAGAAATCGAGATGGAATATTGCTTTTATGCATTAATCTTGAGGAGAAAACCCAATACCTAATTCAAGCACATATTACCATAGTAGGACTTCACTTTGTGAAAGACCAAACTATGCGACGGATCTTGAGACTTAGAGTATTTTGGCCAACTATGAGGAGTGTTGTTCATTCTTTTGTGAAAAATTGTCCTCAAAACAAACACCCAGACCTCATGTGACATTGTTCCAAATGTCGCATGTTCCTAAGTGGAGTAACTATCTAGTTACTTACTTATCAAGCCAAACATTTCCTGAGGATATGAGTAAACGCTATCAAAGAGCAATTGAAACAGAAGCAAGAGACTATTCTCTTATTGGGAACCAATTGTATTGGAGAGGTAAAGATCAACATCTGCGTCTTTGTGCAAATGAAGACGAATATACTCCCATTATAGAACAAGCACATGCTGGATTAGCTGGAGGTCACTTTTCTAGTGAGACCACCGCAAGAGAAATCTTAATAGCATGCATATGGTGGCCAACACTTTTTGCAGATGCCAAGGAATATGTTCGAAGGTGTGATGCATGTCAACAATAAAAAATGCCAACACGTGTCGATAGCATGCCCTGAAGACCAATGATGGGGACTAGAGCTTTACCAAAATGGGATATAGACTTTGTTGGGCCAATATAGCCACCTGCTTATAGAACCCAATCTCAATATATCATTGTAGCTACGGACTATTTGACCAAGTGGGCTAAGGCTAAAGCAACTCAAAAGAATGATACGAGAACCACGGCCACATTCTTATATGAGTACATGTTCACAAGATATGGACTGCTAATAGAAATTGTCAGTGATAGTACATGGATGTTCATGCCCTCATCAATTTGTATGCTTGCCAGATGAACGCGTGAATGAAACAATGATTCTTGGAATCTCATGGATGCGGACATTCAAGGCAGTAGCAGATTGGGATACCAATCAGCTCAAGCTATCACCTAAAGGCGGACAACTCATTGTTCCAATTGCACCAAGCAAGAGGAATGGAAAGTAGGTTACCAGTAGAGCAAACCAAAGAGCAATCAATCTTCTCCATCCTATAGAAAATCAAATGCTACAAGTAGCATGCAAGGAGTCACGCAAATTTGGGTACCAAAGCACAACTTAAAGACAAGCCGATTCAAATCTGGGTGCCCAAAACATCATCTACTATACCAAAGATGGTTCCAAGGTTCAAAACACAAAGGAGATCATCTCCGAGCAAGGAACCTAACACGAAATAGATTTGGAAGAAAAAGAAACACTTATCTTCTTCACAAACTGTAAAATTGATCAAGCAATGGAGAGTTAAGTCTCAGAAGACTCCACCACACCATTTGGACCAAAGCAAACCAAATATCAATGGCAGGTAAAAGCTCAACGATAGTCACTATTGATACCAATAGCTCAGGAAATCAGTGTACCAAAGCATCCTGATGGTGCAATCAAGCAAAGAGCACACAAGCTACAAGATTCTCTCTTGGGAAGACAGCCAAGGAAAACCTTGACATCAAAAACCCTTGAGTTAATTCCTCAAGACTCAACTCTTGCACAGCATAATGGTTTTAACTGCATTGATCTTCAAAGCATGGTAGAGCCAACCATGGCTATGCATAGACAGGATTGCTGAACCCATGCACACAGTCGTCCTGGAGTATGCCATCTAGTAGGGGTGGAAGGCAACTAAGTAATTAAGGGCAATGTTTGAAGAGCCTGAGGAAAAAGTTTGATTTTAACGTGTGATTTTTTGCAAAATTACCTAATAATACCCTTACAAATCATTACCAGGGGAAACTTAACTGATAACATCTCCCCGATGAGTGTAAAGAGTGTATATACTATCAAAAAATCATCAAAAAATAGTCTTTTTTTTCATCATTTTTCTTGATATTGGGACTTAAAAATGGAGAAATCCAACAAAATTTAATAAAGCTGTGTTTTTCCTATGGATTTTCTTAATTATTGGATTTTCACTTTGCTTTTTAGCGTATTATGTTATTTTCTTTGATTTTTTCGATAAACAGGTCAAAAATTAATAATAAATAGCAAATGAGCTCACATGGAAAAACTAAAGATACGTTGATGATTAAAAGAACAAGGCAGGTAGGCACAAAAAATTTCAATCAAATCGGTAGATGGAAGCAGGAAGCCTAAATTAGGCAACCAAGGCCTACTTTTGTAGAACTCTTGCAGAATGAGCTACAAGAACCCAATTGAGGAAATTTTTGAGTCTAGCATAGATTTCACGACCTAGTAAGACTAACATGGGAATTTGGGGGGAAATGGTTTGGGAAGTCCGAGTATAGATATCCAGGGTAGTCTAAAATCACCTCATTTCCACTGGTCGCCCTTGGAGAGAGAGCTTTCGACCTTGGAGAGAGATCTTTCGACCTTCTTCATGCGCGATTTCCAGAGTCCACAGTCACCCGTTTACAGTGCCATCTCACACAAGACATGAGGGATAAGTTCTATACTTATCAATGATCCATTTTGTATGGCCGGTAGCTAGTCTAAACCCAAAGAAAAAACCCTAAGATCCGAGCAGTGCACGAAGTCCTATGACCAAAAATTGACCATAGTGGCTTGTCAGCTCAACCAAATAAAAGATGAGACTTGAACTATAGCATGCCCCTACATAATAGAACACTTATATATTAACAATTGACCATTCGACAGGGGTCGAGGGGGGTCCCAAGTAGAAAAGCTAGGTTTTTGGCAGATGCTGGAATTGGATCCAGACTCCACAGACAGCTTATAGACTGGGTCTATACACAATGTATATGGTTGGTTTCATAAAATCAATCAAGGAAAGCCCTCGAAAAGCAGAAAATAGCTTGAAGGCTACAAAGCTTCAAATTTAACATACGAAGTCAAACTGACTCCAAATGGGCCAAAACTGGATGGGCTGCTTCAAGACTATGTAGCGGACAAGTCCATAGCCTCAAGAGTGACTAACCAACTCCACAGGCCATGTGTCACAAAAATCGGTGATTTCAGAGTCGACAAAGCACAAAGTGGTGCCGGAAGGAGTACGAGCGGAAGTGCCACGCGAGAGAGAGTGCGACAAGAAGAGCACGACAATATGGTGAACTCGCTCTATTGTAATGTGTAGAGCATAGTGAGTTCTTGTTAGGTTTTTACAAAAGAATATGTGTACATACCTGGCGGCCCGCCCACTTACCTGTGCGACCACATTGGGCTTTATACCCCAACAACCTCCCACTTAAAGTCCAATGTGGTACTTTAAGTATGCGAGAAGCTACTATACAAGAGATGTAGAGAAGTGATGTACTACCCTACACCTAACTGCTTGCAAAAATGCGCAAAGCTCTCTGAGGGAAGTCCTTTTGTAAGTAGATCAGCAGGATTTTCTATGGTGTGAACTTTGCAAGCTGAATTTGCTTATCCTCGAGCATTTCCTTGATGAAATGATACTTCACATCCACATGCTTTTTCTTTGAGTGATAAACTGGATTGCGAGCCAATTGTATAGCACTCTGACTATCACAATATAACACATGCATCTCTTCTTTGATTCCCAAATTTGTTACTAGTCGATTAAGCCAAATTGATTCTTTGCATGCCTCTAATGCTACAACATATTCAGCCTCTGTAGTAGACTGAGTAACACAATCTTGTAATCTAGAACGCCATGATACTGCTCCACCAGCCAATGTAAATACATACCCTGACGTAGACCTTCGGTTGTCTAAGTCACCTACATAATCTGAGTCTGTAAAACCCTTTACACTTAGCTCTTGACTCCCATAGCATATACACATACTCTTTGTAGCTTTCAGGTATCTCAATATTCCTTTCACTGCCTCCTAGTGTTTCTTGCCTGGGTTTGACATGTATCGACTTACTACTCCCACTGCAAATGCAATGTCTGGGCGAGTAGCAATCATTGCATACATCAAACTACCCACTGCAGATGCATATGGAATCTTATCCATTTCAGCATGTTCTTCCTCAGACACAGGAAAATCTTGTTTGCTAAGTTTCACATATGGTGGCAATGGAACACTCAATGCCTTTCCGTTCTCCATATTGAAATGTTGCAAAACCTTGTCAATATACTCTGTTTGAGATAACCAAATCAACTTCTTTGATCTGTCTCTCTCAATGCGCATACCAAGTATATGACTTGCCTCACCCATGTCTTTCATGTCAAACGATTTTGCCATCTTTGACTTCAAAGCTGAAATTTCTTCCAAGTGCTTGCCAGCAATCAACATGTCATCCACATACAAAATAAGTATCAGACAACTGCCATCCTTATCCTTCTTTGTATATAGACTGTGATCGAACTCACTACGTTTGTAGCCTTGAGAAATCATAAACTTATGGAACTTATGGTACCATGCCCTCGACGATTGTTTTAAACCATAAAGACTCTTTAACAACTGGCATACCAAATCTTCCTTGCCTTTCTCAACAAACCCTTCTGGCTGCTGCATGTAAATCTCCACATCTAAATCACCATGCAAGAACGTTGTCTTGACATCAATTTGGTGCAACACCAAATCTAATATGGCAACCAATGCACTCAATGTAGTCATCTTGACCACCGGAGAGAAGACTTCATCAAAGTTAATTCCTTGTTCTTGCTTAAAGCCCTTGGCAACAAGCCTTGCTTTGTACTTTGGCTGACTATCATGAGCGGTGATCTTATACCTGTAAACCCATTTACAAGGTAGAGCCTTTTTGCCCTGTGGTAATTTAACTAACTTCCATGTCTGGTTTTTATGTAGAGCTGTCATCTCTGACTGCATGGCCAATTGCCAATTCCTGGAGTCCTTTATTTGCACTGCTTCCTTGTAACATGAAGGCTCATTGCAATCACTCAACATGACATAGTTCATAGATGTAACAAACCGATCAGGAGGTTGCGTGATACGTCCAGATTTACGCAAAATAGGTGGCTCAAGCTCAGCCACAACCTGTGGTTCCACTCTATCCTGTCCTTGCTCCTCTTGAGCCCTGACATTTTGTCTTGCACGTGCAGGTCCATCTTTTTGGAAGACAACTCTTCTAATCTCCTCAACCCTCTGTGGTTTAGAATGATATTTGGCTTCATTAAAGTGAACATCATTGCTGCGGATAACCTTTCTGGATTCGGTATCCCAAAGTCTGTACCCCATCTCACCAGAATTACCATAGCCTAGAAAGATGCACTTTCTACTCTTTGTCTCAAGTTTGTTCCTAAATTCCTTTGGAACGTGAGTATATGCCTCACAGTCAAAGACTCTAAGATGCTTGTATGAGGGCACCTTGCCTGACCATACCATCTCTGCCCCATTGAATCCTTCTACAAAACCTTGCTAGGAGATCTATTTATAAGATGAACAGCTGTTGATACAGCTTCAACCCAAAACCCATTTGGCAGTTATGCATTAGACAACATACTTCTGACCTTCTCTTGTATGGTCCTATTCATCCTCTCAGCAACACCATTTTGAGGAGGGTTCGAAGGAGCAGTAAGTTCACGTTTTATATCTTTTGACTCACAAAAGTCCTGAAAGGCCTTTGAAACATACTCTCCACCATTGTCAGTGCGTAAGCATTTAACACTAGGTTGGTAACCTAACAGGACATAAAAGTGTCCTTTCAGGGTTTTGAAAAAAACCTCCAAAACCATAGTAGATCCACTCATTTTGTAAAATCCTTTCATGAGGTTATAGTTCAAGGCCTACTACACATGGAAAAAATAAGAAACTTGTAAAATTTCTCATCTTTTGGTCACACCAAGCCTCCAAAGTTGATGGACCTGTACATTTTCATCAAAACAGGCATTTCTTACGTTTTGTTGCATTAAAAAAAGATTAGGGATTTTTGTAGTACTTGAGATAAATTCCCTAGTTAACTTCAATGGGTTGGTGATCAGAACATATGATTGCTTCTCACTCACTATTTTTTGTTTTGCAAAAAGAAATAGGTACAAAAAGTTGAATTTTTACCATTCTGCAAACCTATCATCAAAGTTTCTATAGCCACGTTCAATACAAATAATATATGCATGTTTTCTTAGTTCCCTAATGTCCTTTAGGTTCATAAGGAGCCATGGAGCATGTCAAAAGATTAATACATCTCTTACCAAGGGGAATCTTGGGGACAAAGATGAAGTGCTAAATACAGCAAACATGAAAAAACTGGCTTCAACATTATGAGTTGTAGAATCCCATAGAAACTACTCAATATCTAGCCAAATTTGATCCTTATGACTAGATATGGTTACTACCTACAAAATGCATGTAGTTGTCACAAGAAACTAACAATATTGAAAAAGCTATACTTGATATACTAGAATGTTTCGTTTTCTTCTATAATTGAAAAAATCAACCATCGTTGTCTACTATGAAAAATAGGGTATTAGGTGCCCCAAAACTCAAGGAATATTAGCTTTATGTTACAATATGCGACATAGAAAATCAAAACTGCATTTGGATATCATGAAAGCCACCAAAAAAATCATAGAAGAGCTAAAATTGGCTAAAAAACAGGATTTGATAATTTTTGTAATTTGGTCATAACTTACAACTTTAACATCTATTTCTCCCTAGAAGCATCAGGACATGTTGAGGACTACTAAAGATAGTTCTCTAGCATTATAGACCTCACAAACATGGATTCTAGAGTGGTATAGTTGCAAAAACTTGAAAAAAGCCAAAAACAGGACCCGTTTTTTCACACAGTTTAGGTTGTGAAATGTTGTGCAAGGACAAGGTTAAAGATGGAATTGATATTCCAAAAAAATGTCGAGTTTTTTTCAGCTCATGAGACAACTTTCTAGACAGATAGCACCTCAAAATCTATTTTGAAACTCTTGACATAATTCAAGGAAAATGGTCACTTAACAGGACATAAAAGTGTCCCATTACCAACCTAGTGTTAAGCTTCTTGCCACTCTGATTCTCCACAAGTGTCACAAACGTTTTGAAAACACTAAACGCTTCATCCTTGTGCTTGAGAAAGTAAACCCATACTTTCCTCGAGTAATCATCTATAAATGTCATAAAGTAAGAAGCTCCCCCTAGAGATAGGTTAGGCATAGGTCCACACAAATCACTATGAACAAGTGCCAACTGTGTATCTCTTCTACTTCTTCTATGCTTATGTGGCTGTTGTGTTTGCTTACCATACAGACAATGTTCACAGAATTCAAAATCATTAAATGAAAAGCCAGGCAAATAACCAGAACGAGACAAGATTTCCATTCCCTTCTTGGACATATGTCCTAACCGGCTATGCAACAAAGAAACGTTCGGCTGCTCGGTTACATTGATTACATTTTTAGAGACATTTGATAGATAAATCGTGTAAAGTCCTCCAGACTTTACTCCATGTGCTACTGTCATAGAACCCTTGGATATCTTCCACATGTTCTGTCCAAAAGTGGTGACGTAGCCAGCATCATCAAGTAAACCTGTGCTGATCAAGCTCTTTGTAATTGCGGGAACATGTCTCACATTCTTTAGCGTGAAAGAAGAGCATTCTGAAACTTCAATTGAACATCTCCAACACCTAAGATCTCACATGTCTGCCCATTGCCTAGCCGAACATGATCTTTAGTGGTCACATAAGAGGTAAACCACTCCGACACATGAAGTGATGCCCTTGAGTCTATAATCCAGTCACTCAGTGCATGTCCATCAGATGTTGTAAGAAGAGCTGAGTTCATTGTATTCTTCAAGAAGTAGATGTCTCCTGACACTAGACCGTCATCCTCTGCAACAGTGTTTGTCACATTTATTTCTTGAATCTTCACTGAGGACTTGTTCTTCTCACCATGGTCTTCAGCTTTCTCTTTGCCTTTTTCTGCTTTCCATTCTCTGCAATCTCTTTTCATGTGACCCTTCTTGCCACAATGGTAGCATTCTATGTCACTCTTGCCTTTAGCACTGTGGGACTTGCTACGAGACATATTCCTCTTTCCACCTTTGTACTTTTCTTTGGTCCTTTCCCTGACAACTAAGGTTGTTCCTTTGCCTTTTTCCATTGTCTTTCTGTTGGTTTCTTCAGTAAGCAGACTGCCTTCTACACCTGCTATGGTCAAACCATCTGGAGGTGTAGAATTACTCAAAGCTGTGCGAAAAGTGTTCCAACTTTTCGGAAATGTGATCAACAGGAACATAGCTCTAATAGGTACATCAAACTTGACACCTTGAGCTGACAACTGACTTTAGATGGTGTTGAATTCATTCAGATGATTGGACATAGGTGTCCCTTCTTTCATCTTCAAGTCAACAATCTTCTTAAGCCAGTATACCTGTGAAGCTGCACTCTGCTTCTCATAAAGATCACTCAGCTTTGTCCATGCTTCATAAGCCGACATCTCGTCTGCTACATTGAAGTAAACTCTTTCTACCAAAGTCAGCATAATGGTAGAAAGTGTCAATTCATCCATTTTTCTCCATTCATCTTCGTCCATATCTTCTGGTTTTATCCCCTTGAGATTTATAGGTTTTATCTGCTTCTTTTGTACCAACACATGCCAAATCTGCTTCTTCCACAATGGGAAATTGGTTCCATCTAGCTTCTTGATATTATAAAGAGCAGTGTCCTGTGATCCAGCCATAGCTACACAGTAGTTTACTTTCCTGGGAAAAATTTGGCAGAGTTTCCCCTGTAAACTGACCTCTGAACCAATATCAACTTGTCAAATGAACCAAGAAAGCTTCAGATTCTGCAAAAATTTCGGCAGAGTCTCCTTTGTAAAATGGCTCTAGTGTACTCAAAAAACAGACCAAAAACAGCTCAAAAAACCATTGTCTCTATAACACTATAAGTGTGGGTAAACCTGTCCTGCACATGTACTATAAGCATAGACTGCGACAATGCCTCAACGGCAGTAAATCAAAGATGCAATCCCAACTGTCTAACTCACAGTCAATACATCCTAGCTGCCTATCTAAGGGTGCTCGAGGGATCTCTCCAAGACCTGTATCACCGAAAGGATCTCAACATTCAAGAATCCCCCAGCTCAATTAAACCTCACTCAACCCTCAACAAAGGCTGCAATAAATCTGACACTACATAGACTTCCCACAAAGTCACACATCCACAAATTTCCCACTGTATGTTGTAACCGCTGCGGCGGTTGTTTGCTGCGTGACTCACAGCCAGCAAACCCTCAACAGACATACATCAACTCTGACAATAGATCCCATGTGGAAGTACCTGCAATGTCAGGATGAAATCTAGATTATCAAGCAACAAACACAAGCTACCTGATGAACTAGTAGATGTCGCCTACAGTCTGTGTGTAGATGCGCATGTGTCGTATGTGACACGCCTCCAAGAACTGTGAGCCGTCCTTCGATGTGTAGACAGCCACAAATCAGCACTCTGGGAGTGCCGATATCCTCAACACCTGCAGTCGTAGGCCGAAACCCCAAATTTGCAGAGTCGGATCTGCACCCGCTGAGACCACGTAGTCGAAAATGGCCTACGCAGAACTTTGTCGAAGTCGAACGGTGGCCGAGATGACCTCAGAATGAAATTCTGAGAACACCAAGCCCTTCGAGATTTTCCCACAGGATTTTGGGGCCGTGTCTTCGCCTGTCAAATCTCACTCCAATCTGAGCAGGTGACTCTAGCTTCCTGCAATGCTGCCCCGAGCCTCGATCTGAGCTCTCATACCAGTTGAAGGAGTACGAGCGGAAGTGCGACGCAAGAGAGAGTGCGAGAAGAAGATCATGATGATATGGTGAACTCACTCTGTTGTAATGTGTAGAGCATAGTGAGTTCTTATTAGGTTTTTACAAAAGAATATGTGTACATACCTAGCGGCCCGCCCACTTACCTAGGCGACCACATTGGGCTTTATACCCCAACAGTGCCGACAAGACAAAACTTTACCAAATTCAATTTAGGAATTGTTTTAGGTGTATTGAATATGTTTATGTCAAAATTTATCAGTTTTGCAAAAAAAGTTGACTGCTGTAAATAATCGCGATTATTTACTTTTGTAATTTTTTGGCTTGAAAATGATATCTTCGCTCACCTATCACATGTACACACCTATTACATGCCACATTTCAAGTATGAGCCAAAATGATCAATGATAACTTGAAAATTTGTCAAAAAAACGCAATTCCGATGCAAATTTTGAGTTATCAGTCACATTTTTTATCCAAATCACACCATATCTCATACACAGGGTCTACATCATGCCTAGAACCAAGTTGCACCAAAAAAATGTTCATTTTGATGAAAAAGTTAATAATCGTGATTATTTACTTTTTTGCCAAGATTGGGTGAAATTGCAACTTTGACTTCATGGGACCAAAGCATAAGCCCACTGACATTTCAAAGTGGAAATTGCAAAAAATTTCTAACTTTGGCACTCTATTCACTTAACAAGAGCAATGCAAGCTACGGAGAAGGCCAAGAAGAGGGTCTCTCAAAAAGAGAAGCTGTAGGAGCTGCCACCCTACCAACTAGACCCGAGTTCAGTAAAGACAGCCAAAGCAACATATCTATCCAGAGAACAGCTTGAGGAAAACAATACAACGATTTTCACAGGCAGGTTTAAAAGTGAAGAAGGACATCAGGTAGAGTTGCAACTACTACCAAAAGAAATCTATGATGTCGTGGCAAAGCCTGACACAAAGGAGGCCAACAGAAGTCTCGGCCTTAGATAATTCTACGACCAAGAACCATGTGGTATAGACTTCCAGAAATCCTATGAGCTCTTGTCTACAATTAAGGAAGATGGAACAGCCCAAGTTATTGACCAACAAGGGTAGAAGGCCGAAGTAGTGATCATGAAAGAAATTGTGGCCAAGGCTTTGAAGTTTCCAACAGAGGGGATGACAATGAGGGCCCATGACAGAAAGACAACAGGCACTTTCACCAAGGAGACTGCTGCGGATTTTTGTTGATCTCATCCAGAAGCAAGTGGAGGAACCAACACGGTTATATCATCAACCCTTCCATTTTCTAGCAAAGAGACCGCCAAGGTACACAAGACCTAATCATGTAGTTGCAACTACATTCACACAAGTGTTAAAGTCGACAACCAGGCAACCCATTGATCACGCGCAGTATGTGCTATCAACTAAAGGGTACCAAGAAAGAGGGTAAGATCATGAAGCTAGGTGCACCTGAGGTACTAACAAGAACAGCATACCTTGCTATCGGCATGGCAGACAATTTTCCACCTACCCCAGATTAGAACACATGGATTGTGTCTGCACAGCCATCTCCAAGAACTACAAGGTCGACAAAAAGAGTTTACAAATCCGATGAAGAATCTGCTAAAAGCTTTCATAAAGCACATAGCAGTGAAAGCTCAGACAATGAGGAAAGGAGAGCCAGAATAGAAGAGATGAAGAGAAAAGCAATGGTTGCACACCAAGAAGAGCCTCAGCAAAAAAAGGCGAGGTTTGAAAGAGATAAGCACACTTAAAAAAGAATCCCCTAAGCTCCAGGAGAGGACTCAAAAAAGTGGGTTCCTAAAGAGAAAAAGGGACCTAGAACAAAGAACCCTGCAAGGAAAGAAGCAGAGGACCCCACCAATTTTCTTGAAAAGATGTATGCAGAGGCAGAAGCACTAACGCTAAAAGAAGCTCAAGAGGCCGAAAGAAAAGCACAAGAAGAGGCAGCAAAGCAAAAAACTCAAGCGGAGGCTACCACACAAAGCGAGGAACAACAGTATCAGGAGGAGATGTCTCCAAAGCCTACCTCACCTACTACGGAACAACAAGACCACCCGATGCCAATCCCTCCACCTTCACCAACAGTTAGACCCACTGAGGGCGAGCAAGCCAGAGAAAAAGAGCCTGAACCAGAGGAGGTAGCAAATTTTGAGCAGCCAAGAACAATTGAACAAAGAGAGGCCACACCTTCTACCACCACCGAACAGGAAACAGTAGAGTCATCCACAAAGCCTCAAGAAGACGAAGCAGTAGAGGCAACCACACAACCTCAAGGAGAGGTACAAACCTTGCCGCAATCACAAATAACTACCATGGAACCACCTAGAGATCTACAAGATGAAACGGATGAAACTTCCACACAACCTATAGAGCCTGAATACTAGCAGACAAATGATGAAGTTATTCTACAAGTAAACAAATATGCCAAGCAGATGCATGAGATGACAGAGAAAATGCAAACAGCAGCACTTAGCTACAGTGCTAAGGCTAGAGAGCTAGAGATGGTCATAGACGCTCTCCAAGGAGAGCTAGAGGACAGAATAACTGTCATCACAGATCTGCAGAGACAAATCCAAGAGCTAAGAGCTAAAGTTGAACAACACCAGTTAGCAAAAGAGAAGCAACAAAAGGAAATGGAAGAGCTAGGTGAACTTTTCACAAAGTTATCAGATGCCTGCAAAACCAAAGACGAACAACTGACAGAGGTTGTAAATGAACTCTTAACTACAACTTTGTCGGTACAAAAGATCCAAGTGTAGCTTGATGTAGCGAATGACTCTCAACAATATTCAGAGCGAAGGATAATGATCAGGCAGCATTTTTGCAACAGATAAGAGAAAATCCCGCAGTTGCCTCAATCAAAGGTACAGATGAAGTCTACAAGGCCTTAGGAAAGGAAAATAAAGATCTTGAACTCGATCTAAAGTTAAAGCAGGCACAACAAAGAGACCTTGCATTGATGCGGGTACAAAGGGAAGAACAGCTACTCAAGGAGATAGCAGAGCTCAAGTGAGTCACTGTCAGCTCTGCTGCGAGACGGACAGCCAGAGATGCAAGAAGAAGCTGGAACCTCAGAGCAACCAAGCATTGAAATTCCCTCAGTCTCTTTTTCTAAGATGGAAACAGAGCCGTCAGAAGGGCTAGGACAAGAAGAAGACTTTCAGGTACCACTAACAAATACTGAGCAAGTGCCAATGGTCCAGCTGCCTAAAGTTGAAGAAGAAGCATTTAAGGATCTGGTTGCTTAGGAGACAGATGAACAATGGAAAGCAGCAATGGATTGGGAGTTGAGGGTTCTCCATTTAGTCAACGTTACTCAACTCACTCCCAACCAAATCAATGCACAATGGCATCAACAATCACTGCCATATCCCTTGATCAAGGTAGAGCTGCTACAGGTTAAGGAAAGATTATACAAAGACATGCAGGCAGAAGGCGCCGAGGAAGTCCACCCCAAGTGGAGAAAGAGCTGGCTAAACAAGAATCCACAATACTTGATTCTGTTCACAAGAGCACTTGCAGCACTTCAACAAAACCTGACCTTTTGTCATGTACTAAGGGTAAGGACATGGCAAGCACATGAAGCAATGACAAAGAAGTGGCCTACATGGCTGCATTATCCAAGATTGCTAGCTCCAGAAAAGGGAACACCGATAGAGGAATACATGGTGAAAACCCTAACGGGCGCCATGACATTCTTAAAAAGTCTCATGATCTCTCATGTGCTATGCTCTACAAAATTTTCCGAATGCTGCTCACATGCATTGAAGCTTTTCATGAGCCAGAGAAAGCAGGAGAACCGTGGATATCATTCCTCGAGGGTAATAAGGGTCTTTGCTACAACCTAAGCGGCCAACCTTCCAAAGAAGTCCTTTATGGCTTCTACGTTTGATGCATGTTCTTTCCATCTATAACAATATGTTGGCGCTTGAGGAAGCGCTCTATATAGGGTTCTTCACTTGGAGAACAAAGATTTTTTGGCTAGTGATCAGCAACCTACCCTCCAGATTCGTAGGCTCCTCAGCCATGAAGCTCAAAAACAGGGTCACCATGCAGTTCTTGCAGGTTCCTGACAAAGAAAGAAAACTCAGATATGAGAAGGCACTCCATGCACTTAAAGACCACCTCGCCAGCCATCAACCCAAAGATTACTTCAGCCCATAAAGCTGTGTCAAGGGACAACACAGGCAAGGGGGGGGGGAGGGATGTTAGCAACAAGCTAACTCAGATACCACTTTTTGAAGCTCTCATTGGAAAAACATTTATTATTTTGATAAATCAAGAATATTGTAACTCCTATTTTTTGGATAAACTTTGTAATTGATGAGTTGGGGCTACAAGCTTCTAGATTGTATCAACTTGTTTTTAGTTAGAGCTCTCAAATTATTAGTTTTGACCACCAAAAACCTTGGCTAAGGTATAAAAGCCAATTTTGTAAAGTTTATTATTAAGTTTTTGATAATAGAAACACAGCGTGAGCTAACAGCGCTCACTTATCTCCTTCTCGTGCTTCCTACTCCCTCCCTGATTGTCACATTGCAGTCACATTTGTTGCATTGCAACCGCAGGTAAGAGCTCTACACATTGACGTAAGCATTTCACGGTATTTTGTAGCTTTTACTGTCACCGACCTGCAGACTAATCTCATCATAAGTAGGAATTTAAGCTTTAAAATCAAAAACTAAGTATAGGCGGGGTATTGGAGCATCATTGCTAAGCATTTAGATGCATTCTGGGTCGAAAACGACTAGGTCAAAAACTCATTGATGTTAATAATCGCAATTTTTACACTTGACCTAAAGTGATATTTGAGACCATAAGAATGTGTGCTTAGGTCTTATGTACATGTCCTTGAAGTTTCATAACGTTTGGATGTCATTTCATGTTGTAACATATGTGATTTGTTTGCCAATGAGCGATTAGCTTTTGGTGATTTTAGTCATTTGAGTGTAGCTTGAGTTAGATGTGAGTTGTTTGTTGTTTTCCAAGAGATTGGCAACCTCTTGTAGCCTCTATGCACTAGTCAAGTCAGCTTTGTCCCATGGATTGACAATTTATTCGTGGTTCTCACTATGTCTGCAATAAGATAGGAGTGAGGCTAGACACCCGTCCCACATGATTTAAGTTGGATTGTTACAAAAGCATCATTTTACCAAATGAGTTTCAACCTTCTCATATCAAGCACAAGGAGATTGCTTCAGCCCATACAAAGCTTTCTTACATTTTCACACTTTATCTTCTTGTTCTTTAATGACAAAACCGTGAGGTTGCATTACCTAAACTTCCTCAAATTGTAACCATTCAAGAAAGTAGTAACAATGTCTAATTGATGCACATTACAACCAAAATGAGCTGCCAATGCACATAGAAAATGCACAGTAGTCATACAACAAGTGGAAGCAAAGGTCTCTTCATAATCTATGTCTTTTTGTTGTGCATCACCCTTTGCAACAAGTTGAGACTTATAGTGATCAATCTCACCATCCGGCTTGCATTTCAACTTGTAAACCCGCTTTGTACTACCAATGGCTTATTTGCTAGGAGCAAATCACATAAAGTCCATGTGTCATTCTCTATAAGTGCATCATATTAAGATTGCATTGCAACCATACAATTTTCTTAATTTTGTGCTTCATCAAAAGAGTTAAGCTCCTCAGCATCACATACGCTAGACACAGCCAAAGCCACAAAGGTGCATCCAATTTATTGTCATGTAAAGTATGCACTAGCCATTTTGGCATACCTCTAGCCTGCTCATTCTCAGTCCTTTCCTCATCAAGTACATCATGTACATCTGCATCAGTAATAGGTTGATTTGTAACTTCTTATGAAACCCCCATAGGTTGTACATTTGCCGCATTGGAATTTACATTTGAACTTCCACCACTAAAAAGAGGCAACAAAGTGTCATAAATGTCATGTGAGCTTACTTTACTATCTCCAGTACATGATAGCAAGGGCTGAACAAAATATTCCACAAACACAACATCCCAGGAGACCAAGATACACTTTGTTTGTGGATGATATAACCTGTAACCTTTGCTTTCAGCACTATAACCCACAAAAATACATTTGACATCCTTAGCATCCAATTTTATGCATTGTGTTTGTGGCACCAAAGCATATGCCAAATAGCAGTAAACATGCATGTGCTCAATAGAAGTCTTTCTATCATTCCATGCTTCATATGGATTCAAAGACTCCAAAGCTTTTGTAGGACATCTGTTTAGTACATAACTAGCACACATAATAGCCTCAAGCCAAAATGAATGTGGTAAAGCTTGACTTTTGACCATACATCATGCCATTTTTTAAGAGACCTATTTTTTTCTCAGTAACACCATTTTTTTGAGGTGTATATGGCACTGTACATTGGTGTTTTATCCCACAACTAGCTAGAAATTCATTAAATTCATGAGACATATACTCCGCCCATCGATCGGAACAGAGGGTGCTCAATTTGAGATATTTTTAGCCATAGCTAGAAATTGCTTGAAGCACAAAAACACTTCGGACTTCACCTTAAGATGATACACCCATGCATGCCTGGAGTAATCATCAATTAAAGTCACACGAAGTAAAGGTAATTGCCCAAGGACGGAGTCTGCATGGGCCCACAAACATCACTATGCACAAGCTGCAACCTGCATGTGGCCCTAACTAAACCATCATTTGGAAACTTTAAAAGTTGCATCTTACCCAAAATACAGCCTTCACAAACATGTTTGATAGGTGCTTCAAGAGGCGGCAAAGAAGCAATAATATCAAATTTTTGCAAGCATAGCAAACTGGCAAAATTTAGATGCCCAAAATGTGCATGCCAAAGTTCTACATCTGTAAACAGCCTTTGAATTCACAACAGAATTTACAAAATTTTGCTCATACTTATTGTACAAAGTGAACTTATATGGCCCATGGCATAAAATGCTAGATGCAACAATTTCATCACCAAAATTGAGATCATGTACTGTACATCTGTTATCCACAAATTTCACTACAAGACCAAAGTCTAGCAAGTGCAAATACAGACAAAAGATTCTTTTTTATCCCAAGTACATAGAATGCATCAACAAGTGTGAAAGAACTGCCATTTGCAGCAGTAAGCACAATCTTTCCAACTCCTTGAACTGATAAGAAGCATCGTTGGCACAAGTGACTAATTTCCCATGAGAGACAGACTCAGTAGAGGTAAACAAATCACTATGTGAGGTAATGTTCTTTGTAGCACCACTACCAAAATACCACAGATGAGCATATGCAAGAAACTAAAAAACATGCATCATGGACAGAAGGATCATAAGTTCATTCTGCACTAAAATCCCATTCTGCATCAACATCAACATCACTATATCCTTTCACAAAAGACTCAACAATAGCTGCATTTATAGTGGAACCAGTCTCTTTCTTCTTATCTTGTTTGGCCACTTAGAACATTTCTTGATCAAGTGATCATTAGCTTTACAATAATGACAATGCATCTTCTTTTTTCCCTTTTCACCAAAATTCCCAGGCGAATTGCTGCTAGTAGAAGCATTAGAATAGGTGATTTACCACTTGTAGACGAACCATGAGAAGCTATAAGCACCTTTTCTTTGAGTAGCAATAAAGGCATGTTCAATTGAAGATTGTCTAGACCTGTTTTTTTTGGAAAGTGACTCTTGCAACATCAATGTGCATAATGCATCAAACTTTACAACTTCTAGATTTCCTTGGATCATAAGTCTCCAAGTATTAGCAAAAGTCTGGTAAGAATCTGGCAAAGCATCAAGAACATTTTGCACAAGGGAACTATCAAAAATGACTTTCTTGCAGAATTAAGTTGCTCATTGATATCCTTAACACCAGCAAGTAAAGTGTCCATATCATCTTCCTCATGCATAATCTTCGACTCCAGTTCTTTACGCAGCAATGCAATTTTTTCCTTATTGGGACTTGTATAAAGACCAGCCAGAATATCCCAAGCACATTTTGCACAAGGGAACTGTCAAAAATGACTTTCCTGCAGAATTAAGTTGCTCATTGATATCCTTGACACCAGCAAATAAAGTGTCCATATCATCTTCCTCATGCATAATCTTTGACTCCAGCTCTTTACGCAGCAATGCAATTTTTGCCCTATTGCGACTTGTATAAAGACCAGCCAGAATATCCGAAGCATATTTTGTAGGTTTTGCTAAAAGAATGTGAGGAGTAATATTGTGCTTCACAGACAATGCAATCAATGCATGAGCATGCACATATTTTACATCCCAACGAACTTGCTCAGCCATAGGTAAAATAGCTCTGGCAACAACAATCTTTCCACCAAAACCTGCAACATCCTCAACATTGCCTACATCCTCAAAACCAGGACGTACACCAATGCCCTGCACAATATTCTAGACACCCTTTGACACAAGGACATGTTGCATCATATAAGCCCACATAGGGTAATTGTCCCCATCCAATCATATCCTCAACAGCAAACATCTTGAACATATCTGTGTTGTTTTCAACCATGGCAAATGTTGCACCTAATGTGAAAGCTGCTCAAAAAGAAGAGAAACAAAGCAAGAACAACAAGTGCTACATAGCACAAACCGTAGAAGATTGTTAGAGATACTTTATGCAAAAAACGGCACTAACAACAATTTTGCACAAAATGACAAAATTGCATGTGCAGTATGCATGTAGTGGAAATGGAGGCCGAAATGAGCCCAAATGAAAATTCTAAACAGACCAGCTCTACAAGATTTCGCAAAATATTTTTCAACATGATGACACTCGCCAAAGTTCATAGAAATTGGAGAAAGTGAGCAGGCATGTGCTGGAGCTATTGGCAACTAAGCCCGGGAGGATGCAACCTGCTCTAATACCAATTGTTGAGCTTAGGGTTGCAGGAAAACGCACACAATGTGGAGAAGACAAAGGAATCTCAATTGGGCTAGAGACTCTCCACATAAAGAAGGGATATTCAAGCTCTTTGGCTTTTTTGGAGTGCAACAAAACACACACTATTCTTGACTACCACAAAAATCTTTATACAGTAGGAAGACATTGATAAACAAGATAGGAATCATATCTAGTGAGTAGCGTTAAATGGTAACCTTGCATTTGCACTATATTTCTACTCAAATGTATATATTTTTTATCAAAGTTTTAACCTAGTGTTCATTCTCTCTTTCCGTAATAGCCTTTTTCCATACAAACACCTTATCCTTCTTAGATCTTTATGCATTTACATCATATTTCTCTCTTCATGCTAAATGTAAATAGTAAACTTAATTCTACTCTCCTAGTTTTTTTACTGCATATTCTTTTAACTAATTACCTTTACTAATTTAAATAGCTATCTACATCCCATAATTTGTAAATAAATAATTTATGGGTACTTATCTTACCCATCTTCTCTCAAGGGTAGGGTTAACCTTCTAGGCCTTCCCTTCCCCACCACTATGTGACCCAACTCTTGGATCATTTACTTGTGTTGGTCAACAAATCTTAAATATAATGTATATCCCCAATAATTCAAACTTTATTGGAGCCTACCTCATTTGTTTAAGGTGGATTCTCTTTTGAAAAAAGCATGCTACACCTTGGATGCATGCTAAAGGGCCCCCTACAAGGAGACTTGGTTCAAAAGGTGTTTTGGATGCATCTTGAACGCCTTATCTCGTGGGTATACTTGAGGAACACTCCAAAATCAGCTTAAACACTTTGATAAGGTCAACTTTGCCTTTTACAGCACCCAATTCTGAGTTACATGCTGAAAGTTATGGTGAAAACAAGGTGCTGCGGACACTGTTACTGCAGGTCAAAGTTACAATCAGGTAAACCACAAAGGTGAAAAGTTTTCTTGACTTCTCCAAAATTCTAAAATACCAATGGGGAGTTAAAAAACCACTTGCATGTGGAGGGGTCGGCTCAAGATGCTTCCAGAGACACAACAAACAGGATGGGGACACTCTGCAGGAGCCACTAGAGGGACATCATGGTGGGACCCACACACATTATCAACCCTTATGGAGCCTCCACGACTTAAAAGGCTATTTTTAATGAAAAAATAAGTCCCTTATTTGCATAATTGAAGGAATGGTCAAAAGGGAACCTAACTATGGTTAATTACCTACCCTAGTCAAGTTTAACCTAACCCAAGGTCTTGTACAGCTATAAAAAGGCCCTTTGGCAAGCACAAAAATACATACACCTACTCCATTGCTTCAAATAAGCTCCTCTAAGGTTAGGGAAGCCCTAATCTCTCTCTCCTCTCGTCTCCCTATCCATTTCCTAAGCTCGCTATCATAAGCGGCACCATAGAGAGAGCATCAATATGCTATTGCTACCATTCTCTTGCAAACATTTCCCTTACCATACTTATCCCTAAATAAGGATTGTACATTCTATATGAGAGCAAGGATATCAAGTTCAATGATCTATCTCATGGTTTGATCAACAAATTGTTGCAATTGGGGTGTCGTCGTCACACTTTTGCTCTAAACGCATGTAAAATTGGTAAGCATATCTTGGCAACTTCTCATATTTTGTGCTCATTGGGTTGCTTGTTTGTTGAGAAAGTTTTTTGTGCACCATGGTGTCTATTTGCTTGGCTTCTCTCCTTATGTTGTGTGTAAGTAAGTCTTGGGGCTGCATAGATGGAGAAGAGCTCTCTATGCATGCCGCCTTATGTGTGTAAGTAGTCTCTTCTTTTGGGAAAGGAAAGGAGTTGTCAAGTATTTGTGCATTATGGTGTTTTGAGTTTTGAGGTTTTGTGCTTGCTTTTCTTAGAAGTATATGAGCACTAATATGGTGAAGGTAAATCTTTGCATGTGAGTTTGTGCAGTGTTCAAAGGGATTGCTTAAGGAGTGTGTGTTGAATGGTTGAAGGGCATTTTGTGTTGAAGCACATAAGGAAGGTGTGAGTGTGTGTGTGTGTGTGTGTGTGTGTGTGTGTGTGTGTGTGTGTGTTGTATATGGTTTGTTTTGGTTTCCTTCTTTCTCCATAAAAGAGGGTGGTGTCCTTAAGAAATATGCGTGTGTAGGGTCTCACGGAGTGGTTGTCTAGTGGGAGTCTTGAGTTGAGCCCCATCTCAAAAAATCCGCTCTCATAAAAGTGGTGCCCCCATTGAGGAACTTTCCTAATTGCCTTCTATTCTCCTCATGAACAATAGAGTTGCACCATATGCTTTTCACCGCATTGTTTTTATGTTTGGAGCAAAAAGACTTGGTGAAATCTTGGCATCTCCAAATCCTATCATTCTTCCATTCATTAATTATGATGATTCATTTGATGTCCATGTTTTTATTTTGTTTTGAGGCAGGGACAATGGGCGCTTAGATAGCGATCCACTCAAAGGAAACTTTCTTCAAGAGAAAGAAAAAGGAGAACACATTGTCACATGAACCAACCTGGAGCTGCTTCTCCTTTTACACCCATAGCTCGTCAATATGTGCACATCATAATTGCTACAAAATTTAGATTTCAAGCAACCATTAGGAGAATTTTTGGACCCACTCGCCTTATTGAAATTAATGCCTCAATCAACCCTTTTATTTTGCCTATGATAAATTATGAACTAACACTTGATGTATATATTTTCATTTTGATGTGATCACTCATCGTAGTCAAAACTTTTTGGTACACAAGCCTCCTTGTATTGTAAAAATGTCAAGCATTTTTCCTACCTTACATTCTAAAAATGGTGAGGATGCACAAGAATTTCTGGATAATTTGGAGATGGCACACCTCATCTCTGGGAGAGATCAAGAAGAGGTAAAGCTGCGTGCTTTTCCACTCGTTCTCAAAGGGGAGGCTAAGGCATGGTACGAGGCCTTGCAACTTCAAAACAAAACCAATTGGGAGAGGCTACATGCAATTTTTCTTGCCAAATTTGGGCAAGGAGATACTCCAGAGGGTCTTTGGAAGTGTCTACTTCAACATAAACAGGTATTCCTTGAAGACTACCCATCTTATGAGGCCGTTTTCCTTAACCTATGGGATAGATGGGAGGCTACCTTACAAAACCAAGGTGCTGCACCAAACTTTCTAAAGAAAGATAGGTTCATGGCTGGCTTGTATCCAATTTTGAAGACCAAGGTAGAGTTAAAATTCCCATCAACATTTGAGGAAGCACGTGAGGTGGCCATGGTCAAATTCAAGAAGTTAAATTTTCAAGCACATAGAACAAGGGACCTAAATGAAGTCATTGAGAGGGATTCTTCACCAAGCATGGGAGCACAAGTTAGGGGCTCTCTTGCCCAAACTTCACAAATAGGGGAAGGATCACAACAAGAGATCTTGCAAAGATTAACTCAACAACTAGAGAGTCTCACCTTGAATCTAGTGCAGGGCCTACCCCAACAACGACAACCAAGAGAAGGGAATCGCAATCAACGACGTCAAGCACAAGAGTTGAGATGATGGAATTGCAACGAAGTTGGTCATGGCATGTCATAAAATCTAATATCTAACCAACCCAAATGATTTTCTCATATTAAATTGATCACTTAATGTGGGAGAATAAACGGGAACAAGTGTAAAGATATAGATATGTGCTTATAGATCTATCTCAACACGGGGCCAATAGTAAAGGGGCCCAAATGGGATATGGTCTATCAAGAGCAAGGCTAACCAATGGAGCATAAGACCTTAGGGTTATCTTCATTGAAGACCTCCAATAATGTGTGAAAAAGTCCTTTGACCTTAGGTAAGCTAGGGCTGAGCTTGAGGTGGGAACCCGGCCCAAGCTTGAGGTGCTTGACCTGCTTGAGGTGCTTGTCGTGCTTGAGGTGTTTGTCCTGCTTGAGGTGCTTGACTTACTCCATGCTTGAGGTGCTTGACTTGCCGCTTGATTAAGGTGCTTGAGGTGCCTTGACATGCTTGCCTGAGATGCTTGTGGGAATACCCCCTAGTCCAAGTGCTTTGTCATGCTTGATGACTAAGGTACTTGAGCTCCTAAAGTCAAAAAGATCCCTACAAGGAGGGGGGCGAGCCTACAAGGGGGGGGGGGGGGATGAGAGAGAACACACACACACACACACAAGGAAAGCCCCAGCTTGAAGAGGCAGCAAGGACACTTGTCAAGTTCCTCCTCATGTTGCCCTCATGGTGTGCCTGAAGCCTATTGGTTGGCCACCCAAGGGGTCCAATGATAATTTAGGATATTTAATTAATTGATTTTGCATTATCAAGTCCTCTCTCTCAAAGGGGAAAGGAGGGCACTTGCCCCAAGGCTACCCCTGTTGCTTGTAATGGCTCCTGCTTGTGATTGGCTAGGCCTGGAGGGGTCCAATGAGCTTCAAGCATGAGCTACAAGGGGGGGTCGACCCAAGCAAGCTAGGGGGGTGCTTAGGGGGTATACTCACCCACACACACTCACAAACACTCTCATGGTGTACTATGCAAAGTGCAAGAGCTCCCTCTCCTTCTCCAAGCAAGTAGAGGTTGAGAGCCTACACCAACACTCTTGGCTATGGAGTGCAAATCCAACCAAGAGCCATGCTTCAATGCTTAAGCTTGCCATCTTCTTCTTCTTCATTACTATGCAATTTTGTATGCTAGCAACAAGAGTATGATAAGTGAGGAACTAATTCTTTCTCCTACGAAATGTTTCTTCTTCCTCTTCCCTACCCTCATTCCCTGCTAGCTCTCTCCACCTTCGAAGGTGTTTGAGGTCTTGGGACTGAGGCTTGGGATAGTTAAAGCTTTCTTCAAGTTTATGTTATGTTTGTGATGCATGAAGCCTTCCATCTTCATGGCATCACCTAGGTCACAAGGAACACAAAGACTGTATTGTAACAAGTCTCTCTTTATGGGAGAAATCATAATACAAATGCCTATTGGAGGGGGGACCGGCTCCACATAAATCCGGTCCTCAATTGTTGTCATGTTCTCTAAACTCTCTCTCTTGCAAAAGTATTGTCTATGCCAAGTTAACTAATTGCTATGATTATGTTGCTATCTTCAATTATGTCTACCCGCTATGCTCACAAAATCATTTCTTGAAAGTACTCTCATTAAATTCCGCTATTCTCAAATTGAATAGGCAAATTCCATTACATTGGTATCAGAGCATTTGGTTTCTCTTTTCTTGCTTAAGAAGAGAGGTCCTTAAGTAGCCTATCAATGGTTGATGTTGTTAATTATAATAGAGTAAGTGGAACTGAGATCTAATATCGGTTTTGTTAAGCCCACTATGTGGGGGATGGTGCACACCTCGGGAGCTTTGGACTTAATAATGGAGTCTTTTTAGACTTGCCTACGGCTTTACCATTATTGAGCCATAAGAAGTCCGAAAGGAGCTAGCCCTTGGCAACTCTGCTATGTTAGACCTACTCCTCTACTCTCTATAATTAACCACTTTGAGCCGTGGGTGTAGATACTTAAGAGCCGATTTTCAAAGGCTAAGAGGAGTGGCAACTACGGTTTTGTATTGCCAAAGCATACACTAAGTATAAACATAAATTTTGTTAACATGGCTGAAAATAATCAAGAGAGTAGAATGAACATTGATAGCTTTGATTTTGCACATGAAGGTGCTAATGATGATGCTCCCATGTTTGTGAATTATCTCGTCACTAGGTTGCAGCAAGCTATGGGCAACCCTGCTTTGCAATCCGAAGTTACTCAACAACTTCGTGCTTATGGAATTTCCGTTCCTCTCCCAGAGGAGAGAGAGCTTAGGAGGCCTCTTGAAGAGACCCCCAAAAGAAGACTCTCTCCCATTCGAGAGGAGGAATCCAAAGAGAAAGAAAGCAATGACAGTCTAAGTTCTTCTGAAGATGTGGCTCCACGAAGAGGGCGGTCTAGACGATCCCCTACTCCTCCCAAGAGGAAAAGAGCAACCTATAGTCCTTCTCCTCATCACTCTAAAAGGCAAGAGTGGAAACAAAGGAAGAAAAGGGCTAGGAAGAGGTCACCCTCTTCTCCTTCTTCTTCACCTTCCTCCTCTTCCGATGAAAGTTATGGCTATTCTCCTAGAGAATACAAGAGGGGAGGACATCGCAAATCATTTCCTGCATGGAGAAGGTCACAAAAGCTAAAGAAGTTCAAGGAGGGAGGAAAGAGCATCTCTTTTCTCACCTATGATGGCGCCTTTGGTGCTACCGACAAAGTGTTGGCCTTCATCCAGCAATTTGATGTGTCCTTTGGGGACGAGGGCTTCACAGAGTCCTCCAAGCTACGCCATGTAGCTATGCACTTCTAGAAATCAGCTCGTCAATGGTGGGCTAGCCTTCGTGGCAATGGAGAAGCCCCAAAGACATGGAAAACTCTACGAGTTTCCATCATGAAGCAATTTCTTCCAAGCGATACTAAGGATAAAGTTCTTACTGAATGGCACGGCTTGAAGCTTCTCTCTCATGAGTCTATCAACAAGTATGTAGACAAGTTTTGGGATTTACATCTCAAAGCTACTGTCTTTCAAAAGATAGACTTTGCTGAGCAAAGACAGCAATTCTGTGCGGGATTACCTGAAGAGATGGCCGAATACATCAACTCTCAACGGCCTGGTACTATTACTGAAGTAATCCATCACACCATGGTTGCTTCACGCATCAATTTCCATCAAGGGGCTAGACGTAATGTCAAGCCCATGGAAAACAAAGATAAAAATGATGCAAAGGGGAAATCCAATGCACAAAATAATTCCCAAGGCACTTCCAACAACAACAATAACAACAACAACAATCGGTCCAAGGAGAAAGGAGTTTACAAAGGTAAAAATAAACTCTCTCCTGAAGAGCTTGAAACTTTTTGCAAGGATCACAAATGTTTCAAGTGTGGGGAGCAAGGACATGGCTATCGTTCTTGCCCCAAGAAGAATACTCACAATGAGACTCCTAGGGCTTCCACCATCGAAGCTCCAAAAGAGGATGCTCATTGCAAAGGATCATCACTCTCCTATGCTTGGGGAAAGGTAAGAGAGCATGATGCCTTCATCTTGTTTGACCCTGGCTCTACTCTCAACTTCATATCAATAGAGTTTGCCACCAAGTTGGGCATTCAAGCTTTTGAGATGGGAGATATAGTAACAGTTGATTCAGCTTTCAAGGGACAACAAGCCTCCGTTACTCCCTTGATTGGGAAGTTGAGGCTTCATGTCCAAAGTTATGTCGACAAAGAAGACTTCTTCATCTCTCCTCTCCAACATCAGGATGTTATCCTAGGGGCACCATGGTTTGATCGCATGGCTGCCAACATGAAGTTCCCTGAAAGGAGAATTTACTTCACCTACAGGGGAAAGAACATGTATATAGATGCTAGTGAGCGTGGTCGCACTATTCCACTTGTAAATCCTCTTTCTTTTGATAAATCAATGAAGAGCTCAGTTTCTGCGTACATGATTTATGTCAAAGAGTCTCTAAAAGCTAATAATGTTTCATCAAATGAAAATGATAGGAATCAAGAAGAGTTAGACTTGTCTACTTTTCTAAAAGGATTCCAAGATGTGTTCATCGATGATATCCCTATGGACCTACCTCCAAAACGAGGGGATGATGACCATCGTATTGAGCTCCTTCCAGGAAGCTCACCGCCTAACAAACCTCCTTATCGAGTCTCACAAGCTCAACAAGAGGAGATTATGAGGCAAGTACAGGAATTGGTAGACAAAGGGATGGTGAGGCCTAGTTCCTCTCCCTTTTTTTCTCCAGTCCTTTTAGTGCAAAAGAAAGATGGTACATACCGTATGTGTGTGGACTATCGAGCACTAAACCATATCACTATCAAAAACAGATTTCCCGTGCCTCGGGTAGAAGATCTGTTTGATAAGCTACAAGGCTCTACCTACTTCAGTAGGATTGACCTTAAGAGTGGCTATCATCAAATAAGGATAGTGGATGAAGATATCCTAAAGACCGCGTTTCACACAACATTTGGTCTTTATGAATATCTAGTCATGCCTTTTGGCTTGACTAATGCACCAGCTACTTTCAATCGTCTCATGGAGAAAATTTTTAGACCATATCGTAAATTCATTGGAGTGTTCTTTGATGATATCATCATCTACTCCAAGTCTTTGGAGGAACATAAGCAACATCTCCAAGTGATTTTTCAAGCCTTGAGGGAGAACAAACTTTTTCTCAACCAAAAGAAAAGTGAATTCTTCCTTCAAGAGATTCAATATCTAGGTCATACTATCTCTCATGATGGTATTTGTATGGATCCATCAAAGTTAGAGGTAATAAAATCATGGCCTAAACCAAGGAATCTACATGAGCTAAGAAGCTTTATTGGTATGTGTGCATACTATAGACGCTTCATAGAAAAATTCTCTCAAGTAGAAGGACCACTACACGACTTAACAAAGAAGAACGTTAAGTTTGTATGGACTGCTAAGGAGCAAAATGCTTTTGAAAAACTCAAAGAGAAGCTTACTTCCCAACCAGTCCTCGTGCTTCCGGATCTCTCAAAGCCATTTGAGGTCCAATGTGATGCTTGTGGTGATTGCCTTGGAGCGGTTTTGCTTCAAGAAGGGCATGCCATAGCATATGAGAGCCGAAGGCTCAATAGTGATGAACGAGTCTTGGGCATTTATGAGAAAGAGCTTTTAGTTGTTCTACATGCCCTAGACACATGGAAGCACTACCTATTAGGGACTCCATTTATCCTACGAACCGACCACCAAAGTCTCAAGTATTTCATGACGCAAACCAAGCTTTCCGACAAACAAATGAGGTGGGCAAATTTTCTTTTGCAATTTAATTTCCATATTGCTCACATAGCTGGTAAGCACAATCAAGTTGTCGATGCACTTTCACGACGACCAAAAGTTAATGCGGTGTCTATAGCTACTCACAATGATCTATCCTCTATGATAGATGAGTATGCTACTGACCCTGACTTTAGAGACATAATGTCAGCCCTTGCTTTGGGGAAGAAAGAGGAACCATTCACCTTGCAGGATGGTTATCTTCTCCACGGCCATCGGCTATGTGTTACCCATTCCCTTCGTGAGAAGGTTATGTATGAATCCCATGCTCCTCCATATGCAGGGCATAGAGGTATTCAACCTACTCTCCAAGGAGTAGAGACGTATTTCTATTGGCCTACCATGAAAGTGGACATACAAGAGTATGTTTCAAAATGTGTAGTATGCCAAAAGACCAAGTATGATAGAGGGAAGCAACCTGGATTACTCCAGCCATTGCCTGTTCCAAATTCACCATGGGAGAGTATATCCATGGATTTCATCTTTGGATTACCCAAGTCTATCCATGGGAATACAGGAATATGGACAATAGTCGACAGGTTTAGCAAGCAAGCACATTTTATTCCTGTCAAAAAGACTATTAAGGCACATCAAATGGCAACTCTCTTCATATCTCAGATTTTCAAGCACCATGGATTACCTACATCCATCGTGTCAGATAGAGATCCTAGAATGACCAGTAATTTCTAGAAAGGTCTCTTTGCAAATCTAGGAACAAGATTGAATTTCTCTTCGGCCTATCACCCACAAACGGATGGCCAAAGTAAGATAGCCAATCTTACGATACTCGATCTACTCAAGACTTATGTTACCGAAGTAGATCAATGCTCACAATGGGAAAAGTATTTACCGCTAGTAGAGTATTCCTACAATAATACTGTACATACTTCTACGGGGAAAGCACCTTTCGAGATCATAGAGGGAAGACCTAAAAGTCCCTTGCTACTGAAAGTACATGGGAAGATCTTCGCCGCCGATGAGTATAGCCGTGACCTACAAGAATCTTTTCAAAAGATTAGGGAGGCTATAGCCATCTCTCAACAAAGGCCAAAAGTTGTTGCTGATAAGCACAGAAGAGCCTTAATGTTCAAAGAAAATGATTGGGTCTTACTCAAGTTTCCTAAGGCTCGATTAAGGCAAACGACGGGCAAAAATCCTACGGGCCATCAAAAGTATTATGCTAAACTAGCAAAAAGATACTATGGTCCTTTCCAAATCTTGAAGCCTATCAATGAGACGGCTTATCAACTCAAGTTGCCCAACCATTGGCTTATACACAATGCCTTTCATGTAAGCCTACTTAAGCCCTACAAAGGAGAGCCACCAATTGAACCAATTATTGAAGACCCTCCCAAAGTCGAAGACCAAGAAGAGGTGCTACAACCCGAAGTTGTCCTTCGGCATGAAGACAAGGTACTACGACATGGTAAGATAATCCAACGGTATCTTATTAAGTTCAAAAATTATCCTTTTGAAGATGCTAAATGGATGCAAGGAGTACAACTTAAGGATAGTATGAACCTTGTCAATGCTTACAATGCTACATTAGAGTAAGCAAATGTACAAATTTCTTTTAAATGACTCATGTTTTTGTCTTATATGACTAGTCCTATTTTTAATTGTGCACAAATTTAACTAGTATGCATGCTTAGAATCATGTTTGTGATGACGAAGTCTCTCAAACACCAAGTAGAATTTGTCACTCTACTTTGGGAGAATGAAATGAGGAGACATGCTTGCGGCAGCTATGTCTCCCAAGCACCAAATGGATTAGTCATCCATCTTGGAAAGATGTCGTAGGGTAAAAAAGGGATCCTCTACCCGCTAAGTACGATTGACTAATGTCTAAGCCTTTATCTCTTCTACCTCATAGTCGAGGACGACTATGATTTCAAGAGAGAGGTAATGTCATAAAATCTAATATCTAACCAACCCAAATGATTTTCTCATATTAAATTGATCACTTAATGTGGGAGAATAAACGGGAACAAGTGTTAAGATATAGATATGTGCTTATAGATCTATCTCAACACGGGGCCAATAGTAAAGGGGCCCAAATGGGAGATGGTCTATCAAGAGCAAGGCTAACCAATGGAGCATAAGACCTTAGGGTTATCTTCATTGAAGACCTCCAATAATGTGTGAAAAAGTCCTTTGACCTTAGGTAAGCTAGGGCTGAGCTTGAGGTGGGAACCCGGCCCAAGCTTGAGGTGCTTGACCTGCTTGAGGTGCTTGTCGTGCTTGAGGTGTTTGTCTTGCTTGAGGTGCTTGACTTACTCCATGCTTGAGGTGCTTGACTTGCCGCTTGATTAAGGTGCTTGAGGTGCCTTGACATGCTTGCCTGAGATGCTTGTGGGAATACCCCCTAGTCCAAGTGCTTTGTCATGCTTGATGACTAAGGTACTTGAGCTCCTAAAGTCAAAAAGATCCCTACAAGGAGGGGGGCGAGCCTACAAGGGGGGGGGGGGATGAGAGATAACACACACACACACACACAAGGAAAGCCCCAGCTTGAAGAGGCAGCAAGGACACTTGTCAAGTTCCTCCTCATGTTGCCCTCATGGTGTGCCTGAAGCCTATTGGTTGGCCACCCAAGGGGTCCAATGATAATTTAGGATATTTAATTAATTGATTTTGCATTTATCAAGTCCTCTCTCTCAAAGGGGAAAGGGGGGCACTTGCCCCAAGGCTACCCCTGTTGCTTGTAATGGCTCCTGCTTGTGATTGGCTAGGCCTGGAGGGGTCCAATGAGCTTCAAGCATGAGCTACAAGGGGGGGTCGACCCAAGCAAGCTAGGGGGGTGCTTAGGGGGTATACTCACCCACACACACTCACAAACACTCTCATGGTGTACTATGCAAAGTGCAAGAGCTCCCTCTCCTTCTCCAAGCAAGTAGAGGTTGAGAGCCTACACCAACACTCTTGGCTATGGAGTGCAAATCCAACCAAGAGCCATGCTTCAATGCTTAAGCTTGCCATCTTCTTCTTCTTCATTACTATGCTATTATGTATGCTAGCAACAAGAGTATGATAAGTGAGGAACTAATTCTTTCTCCTACGAAATGTTTCTTCTTCCTCTTCCCTACCCTCATTCCCTGCTAGCTCTCTCCACCTTCGAAGGTGTTTGAGGTCTTGGGACTGAGGCTTGGGATAGTTAAAGCTTTCTTCAAGTTTATGTTATGTTTGTGATGCATGAAGCCTTCCATCTTCATGGCATCACCTAGGTCACAAGGAACACAAAGACTGTATTGTAACAAGTCTCTCTTTATGGGAGAAATCATAATACAAATGCCTATTGGAGGGGGGACCGGCTCCACATAAATCCGGTCCTAACCTGTTGTCATGTTCTCTAAACTCTCTCTCTTGCAAAAGTATTGTCTATGCCAAGTTAACTAATTGCTATGATTATGTTGCTATCTTCAATTATGTCTACCCGCTATGCTCACAAAATCATTTCTTGAAAGTACTCTCATTAAATTCCGCTATTCTCAAATTGAATAGGCAAATTCCATTACATGGCATGTATAATTGCCCTCACCCTCGAAGGCTTCCAGGGGACATATACCCTCCTAGACCCCCTCCACTCATGGTGCAGCAAGAGCATGCTCAAGCCCCGCAAATTCTTCGTCGACCACCACCACCTCCAGTGGCAAACATCCCTCCTGTCCCACCAATGGAGGAAGAGAGAGGAGTAAACGTCATAAAGCTGGAAGAGGAGATAGAGGTGAGCCCTATACATTTTGATGTTATGCCATCAGAAAAGCGCACAAGAGCACACAACAAGGATGAAGACACAAGGAATGAAGAGTCAGAACCTGCAAGGAAGGAGAGGAAGAAAAAGTCAAAGAAGGAGGAAGGAGGCAAGAAGCAGAGGTCAAAGAGAAGGGAGATCGGCATCAATGATTTTCCATTAGGAAAGAATATGGAACCCTACAACATCTTAGAAGATCTACAAACTCAAAAGCCCAATATTTCTTGGCCTCAACTCCTACATCTATCACCCAAGGTGAGAAAGCACTGGTCCAAACTTGTAAGCACAAGACTCCCAAGAAAGAAAGAAAAGGTGACAGTAAAGGCATTGACTTCAAAGACACAACAATATGTGGAACCTATTGTAGATGCTTATGTAAGGGGTAGGAAGGTATCCAATGTGTATGTTGATGGTGGAGCACAAATGTGTGTGATCACGGAAAGAGCCATGAATAGACTAGGGCTTGAAATCACTAAATCCTCTAATTGTCAAGCTAGGCTGGCCAACAATGCAAGTGTGAAGTGCCTAGGGATCATCGAGAATATAAAAGTTTCTGTATGTAATATAGATGCACGTGTGGACATGTATGTTATGCCAGCCAAGGGGGAGGGCTATCCCATCATCCTAGGGAGGCCTTGGCTCATTGCTGTGAATGCAGATCAAAAATGGGGACGAGGACAATTGATTCTCAAAAAGGGGCAACATGTAGTATACGATTGGCATGAAGGAAAGTAGCTCAACATCAACTATGAGACCACGGCTGATGAAGAAAGTGAAGAGAGTTTTGGCTCAAGCGACCAGGAAAGTTCAACCACTACATCCAATAGTGAAGAAGAATCATCTTTGGAGGTAATGGGAATCATCTTCAACACATCAAAAACTCCATCAATAGAGGTTGACCCAACAAAGGAGCAAACAAAGGATGACAAAGGTGACCACAAGCACTTTGAAGACTTTGAGAGGATGCTTGCAAAAGATCTTACCCCTGAGGAGAAGCGGTCCTACATCGATATGCTCAAGAGGTATCCCAATTTGTTTATCACTGATTACTCACAAATTAGAGGTGTGGATGTTATAGAGCATGGCATAGAATTAAAACCAGGTACTAAACCTATGGCTCAAAAGCTAAGGCGCCTAGGAAAAATACAACAAGAGGCACTTTTGACAGAGGTTAACCGACTCCTCAAAGCTGGTTTCATTTACCCTGTGTCTAACTCTGAGTGGGTGTCCCCAATTGTAGTAACCCCTAAAAAGAACGGAAAATGGAATGTCTGTGTTGACTACAAACCGCTCAATGCTGCAACAAAGAGGGATCATTTTCCTCTTCCTTTCCAAGATGAAATCTTAAACGAAGTAGCCGGCTATGAATGTTACAGAGTGTGTGATGGGTATTCAGGGTATTTTCAAATCAGAATAGCAGAAGAAGATCAGTTAAAAACCACTTTCATCACACCTTGGGGTTGCTTTGCCTATAGAGTGATGCCATTTGGGCTCACAAATGCTCCTAGTACCTTTATAAGGTTTACAACTCTTGTCTTTCAGCCCTTCTTTGGAAATTCAATTAGGGTTTTTATGGATGACTTCTGTATCTATAGTAGCCAAAGACTTCATTGCCAAAAAGTTGAGGAGGGGCTTAGCAGGCTTCATCAATTTGGGGGACAGCTTAATCCTGAGAAGTGTCACATTGCAGAGTCACAAGTGGTATTGCTAGGTCATGTGGTTTCTTTGCAAGGAATTCAAGTGGATCCATCAAAAGTAAATGCTCTCTTGTCACTACAACCACCAACGAAAACCAAGGAGCTCATGACTTTCAACCACAAAGTAAGGTACATGTCTCGTTTCATTCACCTTCTAGCCGAAGCTATTGCACCTTTCCACAAGCTAGCAAACAAACCCACATTTGAATGGAGAGAGGAACACGAATTATGCTTTACTGAAGTAAAGGGTATTCTCAACTCTCTTCCAACAATAATACCACCAAATCCAAAGGATACATATTACATCACGCCAAGTGTAGGAATGGAGGCCATCGGTGTAGTTCTCATGCAAAAAGACCCAAAAACATGCTACATGAGGCTAGTATACTTTGCAAGCAAAGTCATGACCGGTGCAGAGAAGGGCTACACCGATATGGAGAAGGTGGTATTCACAATTATGTTTGCGGTAAGAAAGTTCCGATCGTATCTCTTACCTGCACCATTTGTCATTCTCACCATGGAAAGCAATTTACCATATGTTGTGCAACACATGAGCCTCTCATCTAGGATAGCCAAATGGGTTCTAGAACTTCAAGAGTTCGAATACACTTTTCTTGTGGAAGATAGCACAAGGGTAGGTCTTGCAGACATTCTCACATACAAAGTGAGAGAAAGGAAAGAGTCACCAAAGGCAGGAGACAAAGCTACACCACAAAAAAAATGACGAGGAGATGGACAATGCACACATTTTGTGCTTTGATGGAGCTTACCGACGACAACACGATCAGGCAGTAGGGGGGGTTCTTATTCTAAGTCCACAAAGGAAAGTTCTTGTTAAGAAAGGTATCACCTTCGAAAATGTTCATTCTAATAATGAGGCTAAGTATTGATAGCCGTTTTTTCGGCTCTTTGTAATTGCCACAGTGAGTTACCTCACCCTACCAAAATCACCCAAACACTGTGGCTATCCCTACCATTTTACTGTACATAGACGTGCGTGAGTCACGGGACTTTTCCCATATCTTCTTAAAAAACCCTCAATTAGCTAGTCATTGGGCTAGTTGAGCCAAAAAAATAAAAATATATATAAAAAATATAAGTATATTATGGCCCATGCGTATGTAAATATTTCTTTGTATATAGGGCCTAAATAAAAGATTTTTTCATAATTATTTTGGTATTTATTTAAATATTTCTACCTAGGTGTGTGCTATTTATGCTCTGTACATTGCCTCACCATTACCACAATTTTTTCTTACCATTTTTCATACTCTTTATTCCATATAGAAATATTTTCATGTAAGCTTCTCTTATATTTGGTGTAACTCCACCCCAACAGAAATCCAAAAAAACTAGTTTTATTTATGTGTATATTTTTTCACTATTGTGATTTTTCCCTTCCTACATCTATTGTGATTTTTCCCTTCCTACATCTATTTTGTTTTTTTTTCTAAAAAATTAGAACACCAAAAATATTTATCTTTTTATGGTAGCCTCATAATGAGAGAGATTTCTTTTTACCCCTTTATATTTTTTTCCACTTATATTATTTATATTTGACATGTACATATTTTTTAGACCCCTCAATATTTGATTTTCTTAGTTGTACTATTCACTTATATCATAATCTCAACAATATCTTCAATTATAGACCTACCAAATAAGGTCAAGGGTAGGTGGCATGCATACATGCACTATGGAGGGCTCACTCTTGGAGGTATTCAAAAGAATCATCCAAAGAAGGACCCCACAAGGACCTTGTGCAGTGGAAAAAAACGGTCGGTTTTGTTGAATTTTTAAAGTTCACTTGCTCTCCGAATTTGAAAAGGTGATACAAACAAAAGTTGTAGCTCGTGGGCTGAACTTTTGCCTCAAATTTTTTCATATTTTTTTGAGCTACGATCTGTGAGCTATGATTTTATTAGTGGACCCCAGTTTTCCCATGCTATGCAGCCACACTCTCTCTTCCACTTTATCTTTCACACACACTTCTCCACTCATCATCCCCACCTCTCTCACCACTTCTCTCTGCACCCTACTCACCTTCTCCTCAACCTTGAAGAATAAGAGAAACCATGGTGAACTCATACCTCCCACACACAATTCCATTCCAAAATTGACCACCTAGTCTCATTTTTCCTCCTCCAATTTACCCATATCTATCAAAAAAACCACAAAATTCAGCCTCTTCTCTTAAAAGACAGCATCATGGTGGTTGATTACTCAGCTTCAATTACCTTGTCTCTCAAGGAAGGTCAAGAGTGGAGAAAAAATGTACCGTCAAAGCTAGTGGACCGTCAACAAGCGTCAAAATTGGCCCTACTCAAGACACTTGGAGCATCAACCTTGTAAGAAATCCACCTTTTCTTACCTCTTAAGAGTTTTTCTTCCTTATTTGTATCCTACATGGATACTCCCATTGTAAATATCCAATTCCATTTGTAAATTAATACTAACTCTACTAACACTAACCCACTATGAAAAGTCCTATCACCTCCATTTCTCTCCTCTCTCTTTCCCCACCAACTTCTTGATAATTCCAAGAAAAAGAAATTAGATAAATGGCTGAAAATCTAACCCAACCATGGTTAGAGGAGTAACCCTAGCCTTCAAAATTGCTATAAAAGGAGGGTGTGGCTAGCACAAAAGGAGGATCCATAAGCAAGAGCACTATGCTATAGCTTGAGAAGCCAAGCTCAACCTCTCTAGAAGGAGCTCTTGAGTGGAAGCTCATTGTCTTATGCATGTGCATGTGTTGTAATAGAAGATTAGCAAGGGAACTCTATGCCATTGTAAGAGAGAGAGTGATCATTCAATTGAGAGTAGGAAATCTATCATTTCTCCTACTAGTGTAAGCCCAACATTTGCTAAATCAAGGAGGGTGGATTTGGACTAAGCTGGGATATTTTGTCTCCCTTCCAACGTGAAGTAATGGACAACAATGATACGTAAGTGTCTTGGTGTTTTTTGTTAAGTTCTTGATAGCTTGTCTCTGGTGTTGTCATCAATCTAGCCATAAATCCCACATACTGTAAGAGGGCGACAGGGTGGAGAGGACTCCCCTGGCTTTAAGACAGTGATTGGGGTGGCTTTTCTTGTGATGTGTTGTGGTGAAATTTACGCAAGCTATGTTGAACAAATACTAATTTCACTTTGATTTGTCATGACAGATTTGTAAGAAGGTATTAATGCAACAAGCACCCCCTCCCCCTTTCTCTCTCTTTCTTAAATATATAGTTGTGTTTGATTGATCATTGCCGATACGTTTCAAAGCAGCCCGAGCACTCTCTCTCTCTCTCTCTCTCTCTCTCTCTCTCTCTCTCTCTCTCTCTCTCTCTCTCTCTCTCTCTCTCTCTCCCTCTCTCTCTCTCTCTCTCTCTCTCTCTCTCTCTCTCTCTCTCTCTCTCTCTCTCTCTCTCGTGTTTTAGTGTGTGAGAGTGTTCCATGGGTATTAGGGTTAGTGTAAATTCCTTGCTTGTTTGTGAGTTGGTCTAACGATTCTCCTCTTTTGCGTCCTAGTTCGCTCTTAAACTAGGTGGTGCCCCTTGTGTAGTGGGGATTTGGCTGTGGGTTTGCTGTTTTGGTTTGTGTTGTGTTGTGCCCCAGCCCCATTGAGCAGCACGGAAGCCTTGAAGGGTGTCTAGAGGTTTCTCTTCTTGTTGCCCGCCCCGCACCGCCTCAAATCGGTGCCCCCATGGAGGAACGGCTTGTGTATTTTTGTGTAGAATCAACCTTTAGCATAGTCAAGTAGTTTGCATGAATCACGAAATTTGTATGATCCCTTCATTCCCATTGCAAGGCAAAAGGTACACATAATTGTTAGTACTAAGTTGCAATTTCAACGTGTCATTCGTAGAATTTTAGGTCCTCTTAGGTTGGCCGAGATAAACGCTTCAGTAAATCCTTTTATTTTGCCTCTCATTAGGTACGACCTTAGTTTGGACGTCTATATTTTTGTTTTGTTTTAAGCATTAGGTCATGCATAGACCATGGATAATGGCCCAGGAATAGAGGTTTTCCCCTTCCATTTCACTCCACACATTAGAATAAACATTGCAATTAGTAGGAAAATCCATTTTCAACAACGTATGGTGTTCATGTTTGGTGCCCAAAGAGTAGGAGAAATTCTTGCATCACCAAACCTTGTCATTCTACCTCTCATCAACTACCACACTTCTTTTGATGTACATGTGTTCATTTTATTTTAAAATGAAGTGCAGCCTGGCAAAATAGTGTGTATGTTTGTTTTTTCTTTGTCCAAGTTGTTACAAGAAACAAAAAACAATCATTTGTTCTAACTAGGAATGTGTGTGCAGTGAAAGTTCAATCCTTAGAGATCTAGCTCTATTACCAATTGAGTTGCAGGAGCAAGTAGTAAGGCGTCTCCCTCATAACAAGAGGGTGGTGAAGTTAAGACGGAAGGTCCTACGCGTGGATTCCATTTTCCTCTTATTGTTGGGCACTAAGGAAGACCGCGCATTCATCCAACTAGTGTGTACCCTAAGATTGGTAAATAGAGTGAAATTTGGCGTTTGGCGAGTGCATTTCACCATTGAGGAAGACTCTTCAGGAAACTTGCGGCCAGAGTTCATGCTTCATAGACTCACATTTGGTGAATTTTTCCCTCATTTGCGTCTTATTAATAGTCTTCCTTTCGCTTTCAACAAAGGAGATAGGGAGCTATTCAGAGCTTGTCTTAATAAAGAGAGCATAGAGAAGATTGCAAATTTGTATAAATTCTCATCCTTCTCTACTTTCTATGACACTTTGTTCATAGAGACATTGTAAATCTCTTTATGCTTTTGAATGATTTAACCATAATCCTAAGGAGTTTTTGTCCAGGAATTTTGTAGCACAAGTGGAGTCTTTAAATCTTGCAAACTTGATTGGACTTGATGAGGATGTTCTTTATGAAATTGTGAGAAGGTTGCCTCACTCCGACTGTGTGGAACTCGAAGGAAAGGAGCTCCTAGTCAATTGCTACTTTCTCAGGGCCTTCGACGAGCATGAAGATCTAGTTTTTATACAAACCGCTTGTGTGTTGGGAATTGTAGAACAAGTGCAATTTATCACTTGGGACGTGGTTGCTCTTTTGGATCCAGAAAATGAAGTTCTAGAGATTTCTGTTTATCGCCTTAGCTTTGAAGAATTTCAACCCTTCTTAGAGCTCATCAATAGTCTACCTTTTTGTTTTGATCAAAAAAATCGAGACCTCATTGAAGCTTGGATAGCTGAAGAAGAAAACCTAGAGTGGTATTTTCTTACTTCTTCATTTGCAGGCGAGTGGTTCTAAATCTCTATTGTATCCCTTATTGTAACTCGTGTTGTAATCTTTCATAATAATGGAGAGCCAACGCCAAATTTCTGGATATCCTCTTTTCTTTGGAGAGCCTGGAGAGGATGCAAAATTATTTTTAGCAAATTTCAAGATGTCTTGCCGTATCAAGAGGATAGTAACCGATCAAGAACGTGTAGAAATGTTTGAGGTGGTCCTTAGGAAAGATGCTAGTACTTGGTTTGACTCTTTGCCTGAGGAAGTTAAGGGGAATTACACAAAAGTTTTGAATCGTTTTAAGAGATACTTCTTTGATCCCCAAAACACTCAAAAACTATGGCAAGACATTGTTTCTCATAAGCAAAAAGACTTAGATAACTACTACTTGTACAAGCAAGAGTTTCTACGTCTTTGGGCTCTATGGATACGAAATGTTGCTAACCCAGGTGATGGTGCAAAATTTTTAAAGAAGGAGAGGTTCATAGCCGGACTCTTTCCTGACCTTAAGGTAAAAGTTGAGGCGGGTGCACCTACTACTTTTGATGCAGCTGAAACTAGGGCTACTGAGAAGTATAGGAAACTCAAGTGCTTAAGGGGAGAGGTTCCAATAGAAGGTCTTAGACCCAAAGGTAAGTCACAAGCATCAACATCTAGGGAGCTTCCTGAGGTAACGGCTGAAGTGATTGAGAAGTTAAATGAATCTTTAAGCAGCCTGTCAATTCACCTTGCACAAGCTGTAGGTCCAAAGGGACAAGCAAAGAAGTCAGAAGAGAGAGAGCCACGAACTAGGAGAGTCTTGCAATGTTGGAATTGCGGAGAGTCTGGACATGGGATGTATAATTGTCCTTGGCCCCGTGGAGAGCCAGGGAGACCTAACTTGAATTACCCACTGATGAATGCAGGAGAAGGAGCTGGTCAACAACCAAGGCTTCTACAAAGGCCAAATGGACCAAGACCACCTCCACAAGGGGTAGAAGGAGTTCCACCTTTGCCAGATCCAAATGTGCATGTGGTAGAGGTGACAAATTCAAATGAGGTTGACATGGAAGCCAATGGCATTAAGCGTGGCCGAGGAAAAGGTAAAGAGAAAGAAGGAGTCACATCACAGAGTGACCATGGACAAGGCAAGAAGGCAAAGGAAACCAAGGAAACCAAGAGGACTCGACGTCATATCAACCTCCAAGACTTCCCTCTTGGACATGGTATGGCTCCGTACAACTTGTTGGAAGACATGAGAGGTAAGGGTCCTGATATTTCATGGCCTCAATTTCTTGCATTATGTCCACAAGTTAGGAGGGATTTAACAAGGGCAGTTAGCACTAGGAGAAATGTAAAAGAGAGTGTGTCTGTTGTAAAAATTGCACAAGCTGAAATGAATGAGGACATTACACCGGTGCTAGACTGTTACATCAAAGGAAGATTGGTTAGGAAAGGTCTAGTGGATGGGGGTGCACAAATTTGCATCATGACAGAGGGACTCATGCAAAGACTAGGCACGCACATCCATGAGACACCTGAAATCAAAGTCAAGATGGCAAACAATAGCAAGGCTAGGTGTGTAAGCATTTGTAAAAATGTCTTTGTAGAGGCCTTTGGCATTAAGAAAGCGGTGGATTTTTATGTTATGTCGACCAAGGGAAGTGGTTATCCATTTATCCTAGGGAGACCATGGCTAATGAAAATGCGAGCTTTGCATGATTGGGAGAGTGGAAAGCTAATTTGCAGGAACGACAATCATAAGAAGGTTTTCTTTGACATGAAGGAGCAACGCCAAGAGGAGCTCCATGAAGAATCATCTCAAAGTGAGACGGAAGAAGGTTGGACCGATAGCACTTCAGAAGAAGAAAGTAGCAGCAGCATTACTGAAGAGGAGTCTTCCATCGAAGTCATGGGGGTAAGGTTTAAGCCAAGCAACCAAGAGACCTCTTGTCAAGGCTTGGAGGAGGTAGGTCCTCAAGAGAACGAAGGTGTTCAAGATGAAGGGATGCTGGAAGGTATGCTATCAACAACACTTACAAAGGATGAAAGAGAGGAGTTCAAATGTGTGCTAAGGAAGTCTCCTAGGCTTTTCGCTAAAGACTACACCGACGTGCGTGGGGTAGATGTTGTTCAACACAAGATTGAGTTAAAGCCTGAGGCCACACCTAAAGCTCAGAAGCTACGAAGGCTAGGAGTTATAAAGGAGCAGGCTCTACTCAAGGAGGTAAGAAAGCTTCTAGCAGCAGGTTTCATTTATCCAGTGGAGAATTCAGAGTGGGTCTCTCCTGTTGTTGTCACTCCTAAGAAAAACGGAAAGTGGAGGGTGTGTGTGGATTACCGTCCACTCAATGAGGCAACAAAAAGAGATCACTTTCCCCTCCCATTTCAGGATGAGATACTAAATGAGGTAGCTGGTCATGAGAAGTACACTGTGTATGATGGCTACTCAGGCTACTTTCAAATAGGTATCGCATTGGAAGATCAATTGAAAACAACCTTTATCACTCCTTGGGGTTGTTATGCTTTTAGAGTCATGCCATTTGGTCTGACAAATGCTCCTGCAACATTCCAACGTTTCATGAACATGGTGTTTCAAGCATTTTTTGGAAAGTCAATTAGGGTGTTCATTGATGATTTCTGCATTTATAGCTCAAAATCATTGCATCTACAAAGGGTAGAAGAAGGATTAAAGAAGCTCTATGACATGGGAGGTCAACTCAACCCCGACAAGTGTCACATAGCTGAGGATGAAGTGATCTTGCTTGGTCACAAGGTTTCCTATAAAGGCATTGAGGTGGATCCTTCAAAGGCAAAGGCTCTTATTGAGCTCCCCTCACCCAAGAATCTCAAAGAGGTCATATCATTCATTCAAAAAGTGAAGTATATGTCACGCTTTATTCACTTAGCTTCAGAGTTGCTTCATCCTTTGCAAAAGTTGACACAACAAGTAGAATTTGCATGGTCTGATGAGCTTGAAGAGTACTTTTGTAACATTAAAGTCATTTTGTCAGAGCTACCAACACTCATGCCTCCATGTTGGGAGTACACATTCTTTGTTAGCTCTAGTGTTGGAAAGGAAACAATTGGTGCAGTGTTGCTACAACAAGATCCCCACAGTACAAGGATGCGACCCATCTACTTTGCTAGTAGGGTCATGAATGCTTTGGAGAGAGACTACACAGAAGCAGAACTCATGATGCTTTCTCTCATGTTTGCGGTGAGAAAGTTTAGATCCTACCTGCTACCAAAACCTTTTGTAATTCTCACTGCAGAGAATTTGTTCCCTTGGGTGTCATCTCAAATGAATCTTAGTACTAGGATCTCAAAGTGGATTATGGAGTTGCAAGAGTTTCAATACTCTTTCAAGGTAGAAGATAGTGTGCGTGCACAATTGGCAGGGATTCTCACTTATAGGGTGCATGAAAAGGAGATTAAGGTGCCTGAAGTAAAGACCCTACCATTGCCACCACCAAAAAGTATTCCTAATGCTTTTACCTTGTTCTTTGATGGAGCTTTTCGTCGAGACACAGGAAAAGCAGGGGGAGGGCTAGTGTTGCTCAACCCAAGTGGAGAGGTGGTCATGAAAGAGAAGTTCAATCTACCAAGTTCAGCTAGCAACAATGAAGCAGAATACGACACACTAATTCATGGTTTGAAGATGTGCATTGGCCAAGGGATACAACGCCTCATGGTAAAGGGAGATGCACTTCTCATTGTTAAACAGATTTTAGGTATTTGGGCATGCAATAATGAAAGCTTACGGACAAAAGTTCATGCCATTCGTAGATTGTTTAATCAATTTGAAGAAGTGCAACTATATCATATTCCTAGGAAACAGAATGAAGATGCCGATTTACTTGCACAGCAAGTAGTTACATGTGTTGAGAAAGAATTGCAGGTCATCATGGTGGCAGCAACTGTCAAGCAACCGAGATACCAGGGATTGGAGTCATTGACTCCCATTATTAGCTACATTTTGGAGGGCGAGTTTCCACAAGACTTCACGAAGGCTCAGAAGAGGAGACTCATGAAGAAGGCAAGCGCATATCTCTTCCTAGAAGGCTCCCTCTATCAAAGAGGGAGGGATCAAGTATGCAGAAGAGTACCAACTATTGAGGAAATTCCATCCATTCTAAAAGGTTTGCATGAAGAAGCATGTGGTGGTCATTTTGCCCAAGAATTAACTGTGAAGAAGATTTTACTTGCGGGGTATGTTTGGCCAAGTCTGGATGTGGATGTCCAACATTGGTGTAAAAGTTGTCACAATTGTCAGGTAAATGGGAATAGAAGATTGGTTTATGGTCCAAGGCAAATCGTGCTTGCAAATGGACCGTTTGAAAAGTGGGGCATTGATGCTATGGGTCCTCTGCCTAGGACAAAAAATGGTAAACTCTACATTCTAGTGGCTGTAGACTATATGACTAGGTGGGTGGAAGCATAGAGTGTGGCAAAGGTAAATGAGAAAACAATGAGCAAATTCATCTACACTCACATTTGTTGTAGATTTGGCACACCTTTGGAGATTGTTTCTGATAATGGTCCAGGGTTTAGAAAGGGATTGCTCACAGAAGTCTGTGAAGAACTTCACATTCTACATCGTCACAGTACACCCTACTATCCCCAATCAAATGGTTTGGTAGAAAAAGCTAATGGTGTCATTGCAGGCATCATTAGAAAGATGGTGAAAAACAAGACAAAGTTGTGGGATGACTTCTTGGATGGTGCCTTGTGGGCGTATCGAACCACATATAGGGAAGCCACGGAGTTCACACCATTTCACTTGGTCTATGGTCAAGAGGCTTTACAGCCGATTGAGCTAAACATTCCAACAATGCGACTTCATGGCAAATCAGCACAAGATGATCAAGAAGCATGGATGGATTGACTTCTTACCTTAGCTGAGCTTGAGTGGAAAAGAGAAGCAGCATACGAGTGCTATAAGAGGAAAGCCACACAGACAAAGGAGAAGCTTGACAAGAAACTGAAGGACAAAGGCATCAATGAAGGAGATCTTGTGCTAAGGTATGACAATCGACTCGATAATCGTTTTGATGCCAAATTTGAAACAAGATGGCAGGAGCCATACATAGTCAAGAAGGCTTTCAATTCAAGTTACTATCAACTTATGGACTTGAATGGGAAAGAGCACTCCAGGAAGGTAAACGGCTATCGCTTGAAGCCCTATTTGAGTCGCCTTCTACCAAAGGATCTACCAAAGATCTGTCAAAAGGCCACTGTCTCATGTAAGTATTGTTACATGAAGCATGAGTGTAACTCTAGACAAAATTCTGAGGGGCCAAACAATAAAAATCTCGTCAAGGACTCTGAAGCACTCTCTTTGGAAAAGATGCTCTATGATGGTACATGAATATACCATCATCCAGGGGGAGGGCTAATGATAGCTGTTTTTTCAGCTCTTTGTAATTGCCACAGTGAGTTACCTCACCCTACCAAAATCACCCAAACACTGTGGCTATCCCTACCATTTCACTGTACATAGGCGTGCGTGAGTCACAGGACTTTTCCCATATCTTCTTAAAAAACCCTCAATTAGCTAGTCATTGGGCTAGTTGAGCCAAAAAAATAAAAATATATATAAAAAATATAATTCTATTATGGCCCATGCGTATGTAAATATTTCTTTGTATATAGGGCCTAAATAAATGATTTTTTCATAATTATTTTGGTATTTATTTAAATATTTCTACTTAGGTGTGTGCTATTTATGCTCTGTACATTGCCTCACCATTACCACAATTTTTTCTTACCATTTTTCATACTCTTTATTCCATATAGAAATATTTTCATGTAAGCTTCTCTTATATTTGGTGTAACTCCACCCCAACAAAAATCCAAAAAAACTAGTTTTATTTATGTGTATATTTTTTCACTATTGTGATTTTTCCCTTCCTACATCTATTTTGTTTTTTTTTCTAAAAAATTAGAACACCAAAAATATTTATCTTTTTATGGTAGCCTCATAATGAGAGAGATTTCTTTTTACCCCTTTATATTTTTTTCCACTTATATTATTTATATTTGACATGTACATATTTTTTAGACCCCTCAATATTTGATTTTCTTAGTTGTACTATTCACTTATATCATAATCTCAACAATATCTTCAATTATAGACCTACCAAATAAGGTCAAGGGTAGGTGGCATGCATACATGCACTATGGAGGGCTCACTCTTGGAGGTATTCAAAAGAATCATCCAAAGAAGGACCCCACAAGGACCTTGTGCAGTGGAAAAAAACGGTCGGTTTTGTTGAATTTTTAAAGTTCACTTGCTCTCCGAATTTGAAAAGGTGATACAAACAAAAGTTGTAGCTCGCGGGCTGAACTTTTGCCTCAAATTTTTTCATATTTTTTTGAGCTACGAGCTGTGAGCTATGATTTTATTAGTGGACCCCAGTTTTCCCATGCTATGCAGCCACACTCTCTCTTCCACTTTATCTTTCACACACACTTCTCCACTCATCATCCCCACCTCTCTCACCACTCCTCTCTGCACCCTACTCACCTTCTCCTCAACCTTGAAGAATAAGAGAAACCATGGTGAACTCATACCTCCCACACACAATTCCATTCCAAAATTGACCACCTAGTCTCATTTTTCCTCCTCCAATTTACCCATATCTATCAAAAAAACCACAAAATTCAGCCTCTTCTCTTAAAAGACAACATCATGGTGGTTGATTACTCAGCTTCAATTACCTTGTCTCTCAAGGAAGGTCAAGAGTGGAGAAAAAATGTACCGTCAAAGCTAGTGGACCGTCAACAAGCGTCAAAATTGGCCCTACTCAAGACACTTGGAGCATCAACCTTGTAAGAAATCCACCTTTTCTTACCTCTTAAGAGTTTTTCTTCCTTATTTGTATCCTACATGGATACTCCCATTGTAAATATCCAATTCCATTTGTAAATTAATACTAACTCTACTAACACTAACCCACTATGAAAAGTCCTATCACCTCCATTTCTCTCCTCTCTCTTTCCCCACCAACTTCTTGATAATTCCAAGAAAAAGAAATTAGATAAATGGCTGAAAATCTAACCCAACCATGGTTAGAGGAGTAACCCTAGCCTTCAAAATTGCTATAAAAGGAGGGTGTGGCTAGCACAAAAGGAGGAGCCATAAGCAAGAGCACTATGCTATAGCTTGAGAAGCCAAGCTCAACCTCTCTAGAAGGAGCTCTTGAGTGGAAGCTCATTGTCTTATGCATGTGCATGTGTTGTAATAGGAGATTAGCAAGGGAACTCTATGCCATTGTAAGAGAGAGAGTGATCATTCAATTGAGAGTAGGAAATCTATCATTTCTCCTACTAGTGTAAGCCCAACATTTGCTAAATCAAGGAGGGTGGATTTGGACTAAGCTGGGATATTTTGTCTCCCTTCCAACGTGAAGTAATGGACAACAATGATGCGTAAGTGTCTTGGTGTTTTTTGTTAAGTTCTTGATAGCTTGTCTCTGGTGTTGTCATCAATCTAGCCATAAATCCCACATACTGTAAGAGGGCGACAGGGTGGAGAGGACTCCCCTGGCTTTAAGACAGTGATTGGGGTGGCTTTTCTTGTGATGTGTTGTGGTGAAATTTACGCAAGCTATGTTGAACAAATACTAATTTCACTTTGATTTGTCATGACAGATTTGTAAGAAGGTATTAATGCAACAAGCACCCCCTCCCCCTTTCTCTCTCTTTCTTAAATATATAGTTGTGTTTGCTTGATCATTGCCGATACGTTTCAAAGCAGCCCAAGCACTCTCTCTCTCTCTCTCTCTCTCTCTCTCTCTCTCTCTCTCTCTCTCTCTCTCTCTCTCTCTCTCTCTCTCTCTCTCTCTCTCTCTCTCGTGTTTTAGTGTGTGAGAGTGTTCCATGGGTGTTAGGGTTAGTGTAAATTCCTTGCTTGTTTGTGGGTTGGTCTAACGATTCTCCTCTTTTGCGTCCTAGTTCGCTCTTAAACTAGGTGGTGCCCCTTGTGTAGTGGGGATTTGGCTGTGGGTTTGCTGTTTTGGTTTGTGTTGTGTTGTGCCCCAGCCCCATTGAGCAGCACGGGAGCCTTGAAGGGTGTCTAGAGGTTGCTCTTCTTGTTGCCCGCCCCGCACCGCCTCAGTATGTCACCTTAAAGTTGGGGCTTGAAGAATGCAGAAAACTTGGCATCGATAGACTTATAATAAGAGGTGATTCCTTACTAGTTATTAGGCAAATCCAAGGGATATGGAAGTGCAAGAACCCTACTCTAGTGGAGTGGCTTAGACAGGTGAAGGCTTTGATAAAGAACTTTGAAGCTACACAGGTATAGCATGTTGTGAGAACCCTCAACAAGGAAGCAGATTATCTCACCAATGAGAAACTTCAGATCGTGGTGGGAGGTGTGAAGCTCTATGAACCAAAGTACCAAGGCCAAGAGTAATTGAAGGACATCATATTTTTCCTCGTAACTGGTGAGTGCCCTAAACACTTGGATAAAGTGCAAAGGCATAGGTTGGTAAAAAAGGCAACTCCTTACCAACTCATAGGAGATGATCTGTATCATAAAGGGAAAGATTTGGTGCTAAGAAGGGTGCCCTCTGTTCAAGAAATAGAGAGAATCCTCTTTTCATGCCATGATGATGTCTGTGGGGGTCATTTTTCTCATGATATTACAAACAGGAAGATTTTGCAAGCAGGGTTTGTTTGGCCAAGTCTACACCATGATGTCCAGCATTGGTGTAAGTCATGCAAAGGTTGTCAGATTGCTGGAGATCGACAACTCACTTACGAAACTCGAGTTCCAATAATTTCGTATGGTCCTTTTGAGAAGTGGGGTGTGGATGCAATAGGCCCCTTACCTCGCACATCTACCGGGAAGGTCTTCATCATTGTGGGAGTAGATTACATGACACGATGGGCGGAGGCAGCAAGTACAACACGAATTACAGCCGAGGAGGTATCAAAATTTATCTTTGATCACATATGCAGTAGATTCGGCACACCATTAGAGATTTTGTCAGATCGTGGTCCAGGGTTTAGAGCAGAGCTCCTAGATAATCTTTTGGCAAAGTTAAAAGTCAAACATTTGCATTCTACACCTTACTACCCTCAGTGCAATGGGTTGGTTGAAAAGGTGAATGGAATGATATGTAAGATCATTTCTAAGCAGGTTACAGATCGACCAAATGACTGGGATCATCATTTGACCACAGCTCTATGGGCATACATAACATCTTTCAAGGTATCCACTCAATTCACTCCTTTTCATTTGGTATATGGACAGGAGGCACTCCTTCCTATTGAGGTGGAGATTGCAAGCCTACACATTCTCTCACGGGGAGCAAAGAGGCAAAAAGAAGCTTTGCAGGAAAGAATTTTAGATCTTCAATGACTTGAGCTTGATAGAAAAGAGTCCATCGACTATTACATTGCCCAAGCCACAAGCCAAAGGGACAAAATCAACAAGAAGCTCAAAGGGAAAGGATTGAAGGAAGGTATGTTGGTTCTTCGCTATGATAACCGACTTGATACTCGACTTGACAAAAAGTTTTTGCAAAGGTGGGAGGAACCTTTCATGATAAAAACAAAGTTTGGGAATGGTAGTTACAGATTAGCAGATTTATCAGGAAAACTCCACAAGACCAGAGTCAATGGATGGAGATTAAAGCCCTACTTTCAACGTATCAATCCGTTGATAGGAAGTCATCTACCTACATCGTCTAAGCTCCAAATTGGCATGGCTCCCTTCGACTTGGCAAATGCTCCACCTATTTTTAAAGCTTTGATGTGCAAAGAAGAACCAGCCTTGGAATCTCAACATACCCAAGGCAACCCTCCCATCTCCGATTTATGGGATTGAGGTAATGAAAAGCAGGTCTAATGGAGTAAAAGAGTGTATATCACTCCTCCTTTTTTTAGAAAAATAAAAAAAAATAAAAAAAAGAAAGAAAAGAAAAAGGAAAAAACTCTTTTGCTTCATCTAGGAGCATGAATGATCCTAGATGAAGGGGGAGGGCTAATATGAGTGGCGTTAAATGGTTACCTTGCATTTGCACTACATTTCTACTCAAATGTATATATTTGTTATCAAAGTTTTAACCTAGTGTTCATTCTCTCTTTCCGTAATAGCCTTTTTCCATACAAACACCTTACCCTTCTTAGATCTTTATGCATTTACATCATATTTCTCTCTTCATGCTAAATGTAAATAGTAAACTTAATTCTACTCTCCTAGTTTTTTTACTGCATATTCTTTTAACTAATTACCTTTACTAATTTAAATAGCTATCTACATCCCATAATTTGTAAATAAATAATTTATGGGCACTTATCTTACCCATCTTCTCTCAAGGGTAGGGTTAACCTTGTAGGCCTTCCCTTCCCCACCACTATGTGACCCAACTCTTGGATCATTTACTTGTGTTGGTCAACAAATCTTAAATATAATGTATATTCCCAATAAATCAAACTTTATTGGAGCCTACCTCATTTGTTTAAGGTGGATTCTCTTTTGAAAAAAGCATGCTACACCTTGGATGCATGCTAAAGGGCCCCCTACAAGGAGACTTGGTTCAAAAGGTGTTTTGGATGCATCTTGAACGCCTTAGATCATGGGTATACTTGAGGAACACTCCAAAATCATCTTAAACACTTTGAGAAGGTCAACTTTGCCTTTTACAGCACCCAATTCTGAGTTACAGGCTGAAAGTTATGGTGAAAACAAGGTGCTGCGGACACTGTTACTGCAGGTCAAAGTTACAATCAGGTAAACCACAAAGGTGAAAATTTTTCTTGACTTCTCCAGCATTCTAAAATACCAATGGGGAGTTAAAAAACCACTTGCATGTGGAGGGGTCGGCTCAAGATGCTTCCAAAGACACAACAAACAGGATGGGGACACTCTGCAGGAGCCACTGGAGGGACATCATGGTGGGGCCCACATACATTATCAACCCTTATGGAGCCTCCACGAATTAAAAGTGTATTTTTAATGAAAAAATAAGTCCCTTATTTGCATAATTGAAGGAATGGTCAAAAGGGAACCTAACTATGGTTAATTACATACCCTAGTCAAGTTTAACCTAACCCAAGGTCTTGTACAGCTATAAAAAGGCCCTTTGGCAAGCACAAAAATACATACACCTACTCCATTGCTGCAAATAAGCTCCTCTAAGGTTAGGGAAGCCCTAATCTCTCTCTCCTCTTGTCTCCCTATCCATTTCCTAAGCTCGCTATCATAAGCGGCACCATAGAGAGAGCATCAATATGCTATTTCTACCATTCTCTTGCAAACATTTCTCTTACCATACTCATCCCTAAATAAGGATTGTAGATTCTATATGAGAGCAAGGATATCAAGTTCAATGATCTATCTCATGGTTTGATCAAAAAATTATTGCAATTGGGGTGTCGTCGTCACACTTTTGCTCTAAACGCATGTAAAATTGGTAAGCATATCTTGGCAGCTTCTCATATTTTGTGCTCATTGGGTTGCTTGTTTGTTGAGAAAGTTTTTTGTGCACCATGGTGTCTATTTGCTTGGCTTCTCTCCTTATGTTGTGTGTAAGTAAGTCTTGGGGCTGCATAGATGGAGAAGAGCTCTCTATGCATGCCGCCTTATGTGTGTAAGTAGTCTCTTCTTTTGGGAAAGGAAAGGAGTTGTCAAGTATTTGTGCATTATGGTGTTTTGAGTTTTGAGGTTTTGTGTTTTCTTTTCTTAGAAGTATATGAGCACTAATATGGTGAAGGTAAATCTTTGCATGTGAGTTTGTGCAGTGTTCAAAGGGATTGCTTAAGGAGTGTGTGTTGAATGGTTGAAGGGCATTTTGTGTTGAAGCACATAAGGAAGGTGTGAGTGTGTGTGTGTGTGTGTGTGTGTGTGTGTGTGTGTGTGTGTTGTATATGGTTTGTTTTGGTTTCCTTTTTTCTCCATAAAAGAGGGTGGTGTACCTAAGAAATATGCGTGTGTAGGGTCTCACGGAGTGGTTGTCTAGTGGGAGTCTTGAGTTGAGCCCCATCTCAAAAAATCCGCTCTCACTAGTTCCAACAAATCAGTTTCAGTGCAGATTTCTCCTATCAACGTAGTAACAAGAGCTCAAGCTCACAAAGTTAGAAACAAAAATAATGTGGAAAAGGAACCTGCAGAGGTAAATCTCATTGAAGTGGATGCCAAGTTTTCGAGGACATGATGCAAATCTTGGAAATCCAAAACGGAAAATATGAATGCTCATGGGAGAGTAAAGAGAAAATCATGTCTATAGAGCTCTTACAAGCTCAAGAACAGTTGAAACAACATAAGGAAAGGGAATCTATGATACTTGATCCAAACAAAGTCCTTCCATTAGCTCTAGAGGATTAGTGCTAGTTAACAAAGTCTTTGAACCACTAGATGATATCTTGGAGGCATAAGAGGCTAAGCTTAAACCCAATCAAACATTAGAACAAAGGAGGAAAATTTATCCACAAGAAAAATTTGAGAAACAAGGATAGGAAATGCACATAAAATTGATTGAGATTGCAGATGCTATAACGATGTCAACTCATCCCTCACAATAGAACAAACCTAAAAGGTGAATTGTTGACTTCAAGGTTCCAAAGGACAAGTCTAATGAAATAATTACTCAAATAGCAATAAAAATAGAACCACAACAAGAGATGAAAACGGACTCCAACTTTGTGCTAATAATGAGCCAAAAGAAAAAATCAACAACAAACATGAGAGATTGAACCAAAAGCTCAAATTGACAAACGTGTGGTTCCAAACACTATCAATGATGCTAGGTCACACCAAATACCACCCATCCTAGAAATCAAGGAACCATAGCCAAATGAATTATGGATAGCAATAAGAAACTCAAAAGATGGAAGTGTGACATATCAACCCTCCCCCATTCGTGAGATTAACATGGAACATGAGCACCTACACTTTGATATCAAGTCTCTCTATGGTGACATGGGCTCTGTCACCTCAAAAGAAAGAAAACCCCATACATTGAGGACCTTATCCTCATACATAGGATAACACAATGCTAGTTCTAAACTTAGAGTTGTGCGATCATAGTGGAAGGCAACTCCTAAAATGAAAGATTCCAAGAGTTGATGTCAACTTCCATCTAGTGCAATATAATGCTATCAGAATCTCTAAGAAAGACCATTGAGCCCGTGCCTATAAACAAAGTGGGTGAATATTGCAAAGGAGAAGATGGGAACACCACCATATCATTAGAATATGAGAATTTCAAAACAAAAACCATCTTAAATAGTAGTCAAAGCTACAAAGTAAATAAGTGGGCAAACAAGGCCTAAGATAAACATTCATGAAGCTGTAAGATTTGAGTAAGCAAGAAAAAAATAAAACACTCTAGGTGCACAAGAGAGATCAAATCTTCATCTAAGATCTCTCAAAAATGGAGAAAATTGTTCATGATCCCAATGAACTTCCACTCTTACAAGAGGACACAGACGATGAAATTACAAGTGTATTTGAGATTCTATGATTTTCTTAGTCAAAACCGGAGCACCAAGCACGACATAGAGCAAAACAAATCAAATGCAAGGAAAGGATTTAACCATAGATCAATGAATATAGTAAATGAAAAAAGTCATTATATAATGCTTGTAGGGGCAATGGATTGTGTGGAAAACAAAATCACAAAGAGAGATCTATCTAAAAGTTCATTGCTCAGACGGAAGAAAACAACAAGCAAAAAGGAAATGAAACCCATACCAAAACCACCAAAATAAAACAAGCCCAAAGTGACCAAGGTCAAGTAAAAAAGGAAATGCCAAGAGCTAAAACTAATGTTAAAGGAAGTTTGAACAACAAAAATGGAGAGTGATGAGAATGCTCGGGTGAATCACATCAGTGTTCCATCTCACTACAAAAAGTACACGATTTAAAATAGACAAATTGTTATCTAGCAACCCAAGCAAGAGGTAAAAGGACCAGGAAAATCATACGATGGACTAAAAAAGGCAAAGAGAATCAACCTAGTAGAATTTGGGAAAGAGCCTAAACCAACATACATCACAGCATACCCATCCTCTGAGGAGGAAGAGATCTTGATTGACATGCTAAAGGAGTACACATATGTGTTTGCTTAGTCCTACAAAGATTTAAAGGGGTGTACTCTAACATTTGACAGTACACTATCCCTCTTAAGAGTGATGCTAAGCTAAGTAGACAATGTTTGTACCACATGTAAAAAACATTTGTGCACAAAATCAAGGAAGATATAAACAAGCTAAAGGAGGCAAAGTTCACCTACAAATCAAGCATACAGACTGGGCATCACCTATTTTTGAGGTGCCCAAGAGAAAAGGGAAAATCCAAGGGTGTTTAAACCTCAAAAAGGTCAATGTTTCCACCATCAATCATCCTCTTCCCATTACAGAGGCAAGGAAACCTACAATTTTTTAGATGGATTTTTGGGGTATAAACCAATTGGCTATCAAACTTAAAGACCGGCATAAAACGGCCTTTGCCATATAATGGAGCATATACGCTTATAGTATTATGCCATTTGGCTTGACGAGCACTCGAGCCATCTTTCAACCACTAATGAGTCATGCATTGTCTATGAATATTCTTAGAAACATGCACGGATGACTTGTGTGTTCACTCACTATTGCAACAGGATCACATTGAGCACTTAAAAAAATGAATTTGAGAAATGCAAAAGTTAAAATATTTTCCTACTCAAGAAAATGTAAATAATCTGAGTTTTTGCCAACTCTTGAAAATTTACCTCAAATGCATTCTTATGCTTACCCAGTGGTTCATACAACTTTTATGAGCATAATCTCCAGCCGGTTTCATTGGTTGACAGTCTTTTGATGTTGTTTCAAGCTGTGGATCTAAAATTTTGTAACTTCACATAAACAACTCACATATGATTCTTTTGGAGTGAGCAATGATTTGAGATCCCACCTCGGATTCTACTTACCCTACTCCTAGATTCTACTCCAATTGGGTTGTGTAAGTGTCCACAAACATTTGTTTTCTTGTTTTTTATGGTTTCGTGAGTATTGATCTTAAGACTTTTCTTGTCCAAATTTTTCCTAACGTTTGTCAGTACACTATCCCTCTTAAGAATGATGCTAAGCCGAGTAGACAATGTTTGTACACATATAAAAAAACATTTGTGCACAAAATCTAGGAAGATATTGACAAGCTAAAGGAGGCAAAACTCGTCTACAAAATTGCGTACATGGAGTAGGGTGTCACATTTTTTGAGGTGCCCAAGAAAAATGGGAGACTAAGGGTGTGTAAACCTCAAAAAGGTCAATGTTTCCATCATCAGAGACAATCATCCTCTTCCCATTATAGATCATCTATCAGAGAAAATGGTAGGCAAGAAAACCTACAACTTTTTAGATGGATTTTTGGGTTATAACCAATTGGCTATCAAATCTAAAGACCAACATAAACTTCACTTTTCCATAGAATGGAGCATATACACTTATAGGTTTATGTCATTTGGCTTGACCAACACTCCAAAAATCTTTTAACAATTGATCAGTCATGCATTCCAAGAGTATCTATGGATATTCTTAGAAATATGCATGGATGACTTGTGTGTTCATTCATTGTTGCAAGAGGACCACGTTCAGCACTTAAAAAAAGTTTTTAGAAATGCAAAACTTACAAGATTTTCCTAAACCCAAAGAAATGTGTCTTCATGGTACGACAAGGCAAAATCCTTGGCCACATTGTGTCAAAAAAATGGCATATCTATGGACCTCAAAAAGATTTAGGTAAAAGTGAAGTTTTCTAGACTAACAATGGTGAAAAAATTACAAGGCTTGTGGACCATTGTGGATATTATCCCAAGGTTATCTACATGTATGAAATTGTCACACAACCCCTTTGCCAATTGATTACAAACTTTGAATGGACAAATGAGTGTGGAGCATCTTTTCAAAAGTTGAAGAACTACCTCATTTTTGCTCCAATCTTGAAAACCTTAGATCAAAAAAAGAATTTTCTTGTCCTTATTAATGCATTAGCTTATGCTATAGGGTGCATATTGGCTCAACAAGGTGAGAGTAACTGTATTTCCCCATTTGCTATGCTAGTCAATAGCTAAATAGTGTCAAGAGTAGGGACTATACCACCATTGAGAGAGAAGGGTTGGGAATAATATGCATATTAACTAAATTTTGACACTATTTACTATCTAATCATTTCACAGTTGTCATGGATCATTAGGCTCTACTTTACCTAGTGAATAAATTCTACAAAATCAGACGTATTGTTCAATGGTTAATTGTATTGCAAGAGTTTGAATTCATAGTTGTAAACAAGAGGGACATCACCCACTAGAGAGCTGACCATCTATCAAGGATGTTCCCTAGTAAAGCCCCTAAAGGCATAGATGATGACCTACTTGACTCATGTCTATTCAACATCAAAATGTTACAAAATGGAGTGCATGAATAGTAATTTCTCTTCTAGCTCACTGCAAAAAGGAGTATGACCCACATGAGCTTCAAAAAAACAGGTTTCTTTTCCTATTGGTAGGGAACCTTTATAAACAAGGTACCGACCAAATATTGCCCATATGCATTGAATCAAGTGAACAACAAACCTACCTAAATCAAGCCCATGTTCAAAGAATAAATTTCCACAATGAGCCTAAACAAACACATCAATGCCTGATGAGATTGGAGGTGTACTAGCCCCATATTCTTAAAACCATTCACGAGTATATCAAGATGTGTGAAATTTGTCTTGCCAAGAAAAAACATGATTGTGCACCCATGGTGTGAGTCAAAGTAGCACATCTGTGGAGTAGTTACATTGTTGGTTACTTGAGAACGTGAATGTTTCTTAGAGTCAGTTAGTTACAAAAAAAAAACACATTAAAAGAGAAGCCCAAGAGTTCTTTCAGTGGCATTTTCTTGTTGCATACACATTTCAAATTCTTGAAACATTTGCATTTTTGTTGGGTCAAAATGCATAGCATGTTGCTCCGCATGATCACTCATAGTTATTGACAAACTCTCACCGTGGCATCTTAACATCACGTTCACCAAAAATATATCGAGAAGTTGGTGTGCTTTCCAGGAAGGTTGTGAGGTCCCTTCCCCTTTTTGAGAGGAGCGGAGTACCTTTGATAGGTCTCCAATCATGAAAAAGAAAAACCAATGGACATTCCCTTAGCTACTACGTAGCCACGGTCATGAACCGTTAGTGAAGGATTGGTCCTATCTCGCTATGGCGGAGCGTGACCACCATAACCCTATCTAAAAACTATCTATAATCAATAATACCTAAAAGTATAAATCTTAAAGTGACCAACCTGTGCGCTTTTTTCCCCATGTTTCAGAAGCACAGCCGCCAAGGTTTGTCTCTTTTAAGATTTATGACTTAAAAAAATAATTTCTACCGTTGGAAAGTTACCCGACTCATCGGGTCCACCCGTCCATAGAATGATACCGTCGGGGTATCATTCTCCCACTTTCCACACCACACTCACCCTTCTTTTGTTATCTAATTACTACCACATTGTTTAAACATACATGTTCCTTTACTTTATTTATGATACTGGTTCGTTAAAACAGCCCTTCAAACAATATTACAAACAACTATCAAACAAGAAGTCGTCCAATTTAAAACCAAAAACCCTTGGATTAGGTTCACTCAAGAATCTCTACTGACGCTATTATGTCCGATCGGTATATACATTATTTATAAAAACCCTTGTCCTCATGAGCGTCCCATACCGCTCGACAAGTATTCGTTGTGCTAATCTAGACGTACTCCCGTCACAGCAACAACGGTGCCAATCTGGGCGTCATCCTCATGCCACGACAAAACAAAACTGCAGTATCCAGCTGGGCTAATCTGGGTGTACTCCCACCACAGCATCAGTGGTGCCATCCTGGGCGTCATCTCACGCCTCGGCAACTGCCACATAATACCAACGCTAATAAGTAGAGGGATTTGAGAGGAACCATACCGAAGGTTTTGGACAAACATTCTTTCCTATAGCAACCAGTTTAACCAGACAATCTTTCCTACTTGTCAAACATATGACGAGTTTCTTGGGGTTAAGCCCCGTGGTTTCGGTCCGTGTTTTCTTTTCATAAGGTAAATAATATATTCCTATGGTCTCGCATATGCAATGATGCATAACTTGAAACTGCAATACTAACCTGTACCATAGCTCCGATTGGTCCGATTGGTGGAGACATAGCATGTTCCGTAGGAGTTCCACCGTTACTTGTACCGGCTTCATGATCATTAGCGCCTTGTGTCCGAGCACGCTTTGGAGCCATTTTTTTGTACTTATTAGTCCACTAGAGTTTTTGCTCTCTTAGTGGTTTGTGGACGTCTTCTCTCTAAGAGAAGTGGCAGCACTTTGTGAGCGCTATAGAGGCAATCTCTATGTCTAAAGTGTGAGCATGGATGCTCTATTTATAGCAGAAAGAAAAACGTCCAACTTTTTTTTCAAAAAAATATTTTTTTTATTTTTTTTTTAATAAAAAAATATTTTTTTATTTTTTTCCAAAAATCATACCCGCGTTTTTGGTACCCTTGTGGTACCCATGAGCTTGACCACTTTGTCATTATCATCAAAAGATAAGGCCACACAAGCCCCCTCTCATTAAGATTAGTCAAGAGTAGCCTCTCCTTTTTCATGTGACAGTGTGTCCCACTTTGTCCCCTCCTATGTGATCCATGTGCCTTCATTTGTCATCCCTGTGTATTCTTTTGTCTTTATAATTATTTTATTTATTTATTTAATGATAATTTACTTTACATTTTTAAGTTAAACTTTACAGTCTTATATTAACTTTACAGTAGTAAAAGAAAATTCTACAATCAGTAAATAAGTCTTGCAATAAGTTAGTTAGTGATTCATATAGCTAAACATGTCAGAATTTTGTAGCGTAAATTTTAATTTCTAGGTTTTCTCAACCTACGATTCATAATTTGAACTCGAATATCTTAAATTAGGAGTGATGGTTCAAAAAAATACAAATGCGAAATAGAACTTGTGTGCAATTTGAAAGTAGAGACCTTACAATCTCCCCAACTTAGAATTTGAGATGCCCTCATCTCAAGAACAATGAAGGGTAATCCTTAAGAAGGGATGTCTCATCTTCCCAAGTAGCATCTTCTATAGGGAAATCCTTCCATAAGATAAGATGTTCTTTGATGGATCTATTCATAAGCTTTCTCTCTCGAGTTTCTAGGATAATATCAGGTTGGAGTTGTAGAACATCTTGAGCAGGTAAAATGATTTGCTCATCATCAAGGACATGGTCAGGGTTATATACGTAAGGTTTGAACATACTTACATGAAATACATCATGCACTTTGAGATGAGAAGGGAGTTTTAGTCTATAAGCTTGATCACTTACAACCTTGATTATTTCGTAAGGTCCACAATATCGGTAGCTAAGCTTCTTATACCTTCCGAGAGACAAATTGCTCTTTTTGGGTTTTACTCGTAAGAAAACTTTGTCACCTTCTTTAAAACTCCGATCAGATCTTTTTAAGTCGGCGTACTTCTTTTGTCGATCTTGAGCCACTTGAATATCCCTTCGAATAGCTTTGGTTTGAGCTTCCATTTCTTCAAGCATTTTCTTTGAGGCTTCTACCCTTATAGTGGGGTCAGAAAAGTTAAGAGGTGATAAACATTCTTGACCATAAAGAGCATTAAAAGGTGTCATTCCAATACTTCTATGAGTAGAGGAATTGTATGCATACTCTACCAAGGGTAGGTATTGAATCCACTTGCGAGGTTCTCTATTGCAGTAGGCTCTAAGGATGTCTTCAATTACTTGATTAACTCTTTCAGTTTGGCCATCAGTTTGAGGATGATAAGCAGTACTAAAACATAACTGGGTTCCAATAGCTTGAAACAATGATACGCAAAACTTTGAAGTAAACTTTGCATCACGATCACTGACAATCATCTTGGGTAAACCATGAATTCTGAAAACCTCCTTCACAAACAAACGAGCAATATCTGAAGCTGTAAAGGTTTTCTTGATTGGGATTAAGTGAGCCACTTTAGTAAGCAATTCGACTATGACCATGATTGAATCATATCCAGCTTGGACAGAAGGAAACCCGGTGCTAAAGTCCATGCTAATACATTCCCATTTCATTTGGGGAATATCTAAAGGATGTAATTTACCTGGCATCTTTAGTCTCTCTGCCTTAATCCTTTGACAAGACAAACACTGCTTGACATAGCGAAGGACATCACCCTTCATACCTTGCCAATAGTAACTTCTGCGAATTGCATTGATGGTTTTGGCATAACCTAGATGTCCTGAAGTTGTGCCATCATGTGCTTCATATAGGATAGCATTCCTTAGGGTAGAATCCTTAGGTATGCATAGTCGATTCATGTAGTAAATTTTCCCATCTTCTAAGGAATAATGTAGAGGTTTAGGCTGATTTGATGATACCCTCTCTTCACGTAGGATACTAGCAAGCATCTGGTAACCTACATCTCTGACAGCAGCATCCAAGACCTTGTCTAAAATAGGGTTGTTAGCCATGGAAATTGCCCCCAAAAAAGCTTTACGGCTTAGGGCATCTTCCACAACATTATCCTTACCTGGTCTAAATTTAATATCAAAATCATATTCGTGCATGAGCTCTATCCATCTCCTCTGTCTCATGTTAAGGTTAGGTTGGGTAAAAATCCACTTAAGGCTCTTGTGATCTGTTACCAATTGGAATTTGCGTCCCAATAGATAATGTCTCCATAGCTTGAGAGCATGAATAACTGCTAGCAATTCTAAATCATGTGTAGCATAATTCACTTCATGAATCCTAAGCTTCCGAGAAGTATAAGCTACAGGCCTTCCTTCTTGAGTAAGGGCTCCTCCTAATGCAAGGTTACTAGCATCTGTGATCACCTCGAATTCTTGGGTGAAGTCTGGAAGTTTTAAGAGAGGTTCTAAAGCAAGATACTCCTTAAGCTGTTTGAAGCAAGATTCATGTTTTTCTTCCCAAAGTATCGTTGCTCCTTTCCTTAGCAAGTCGGTTAGTGGTGCAGCTTTAAGAGCATAGTCCTTTACAAAGATCCTGTACCACCCTGTGATACCTAAGAACCCTCTGACTTCGGTTTGTGAAGTGGGTTGAGGCCATTCCACAATATCTTTGACTTTGTCAGGGTCAACAGAGACTCCTTCAGGTGAAATGATAAACCCTAAGTAACATACCTTAGGGGTAAAGAAAGTACATTTGCTTTTCTTTGCATACAGCTTATTTCGGCGTAAAAGCTCTAACACTTTCCTAACATGTCCTTCATACTCTTCCTCTGATTTGGAATAAATTAAGATATCGTCAAAGAATACTAGGACAAAATCGTCCAAGAATTCTCTAAAGCTATCGTGCATCAGACGATTGAAAGTTGCAGGAGCATTCGTAAGTTCGAAAGCCATCACTGTAAATTCGTAATGACCATAACGAGTGTTGAAAGCTGTTTTGGAGATATCAGCCTCTTGGATTCGAATTTGATGATATCCAGATCAAAGATCGATCTTTGTGAATATTTTGGCTCCATGTAATCTGTCCAGCATCTCATCAATACGAGGAATTGGATATTTATTCTTGATGGTAACCTGATTTAAGCCCCTATAATCTATGCAAAGTCGAAGAGAGCCATCCTTTTTCTTTTGGAAGAGAACAGGTGCACCCCATGGAGATGTACTAGGTCGGATAAACCCTTGCTCAATCAACTGTTTGAGCTGCTCCTTGAGTTCTATAGCCTCTGGAAGTGACATCTTGTACGGTGCTCTTGAGACTAGTTCACTACCTGGAAAAATTTTGATTTCATGGTCTACCTCCCTAGGTGGTGGTAGTTCAGAAAGTTCACTGGGGAAAACATCCGAAAATTCTTCTAGCCACATTGGACCTGGGTTGGAAGAAGATTTTTCTACTTTGTTTAGCTTGACTACAAAAATTTGTTGACCCTTGCGTAACCCTTTCAAAAGACGATTAGCTTTGACCAAGTAAGCTTTTGGTCGTTCATTCTGGCCTTGAATAGTGACTTCTTGACCTAGGTTGTCCACAAAAGTAACACTTCCTTGGGCACAATGGATATTGGCATTATGGCTGGCTAACAAATCCATTCCAAGAATTCCGTCATAGATTCCTATGGGTAAGGTTCGAAAAGTAGTAGAAGTAGAGTATTCTCCCAACTTGAAATCTATTTTTCCCACTGTGTACTGAGATAACACCTCCTTTCCATTGGCTAATTCAACTCTCATCTTTCTTGCAGGGTGTTGATTAAGTTCTAACCTCCTTAAACATTTAGGTGACAAGAAAGAATGAGTACTACCACAATCAATAAGAAGCTCAAATTTTTCACCTTGGTGATTTCCAGGTGTTTGAATGACAGCATATTGTTGTCTTGCTCTTGGGTTATCAATTGCAGCATGTAGAGTTGCTCTTTCCTCTTGTTCTTCTCCCAATGTTGGTTCTCCTATGATAGCATTGACTCTGGCAGCCATTCCGCGCCCTCGACCTCGTCCTCCATTTCTTCCTCCACGATTTATTATTTGTCCTCGTCCTCTAGCTCGAGTAGGTGTATTTGTTGCGGAGACTCGCCTAGGACATACATTGCAGCATGTAGAGTTGCTCTTTCCTCTTGTTCTTCTCCCAACGTTGGTTCTCCTATGATAGCATTGACTCTGGCAGCCATTCCGCGCCCTCGACCTCGTCCTCCATTTCTTCCTCCACGATTTATTATTTGTCCTCGTCCTCTAGCTCGAGTAGGTGTATTTGTTGCGGAGACTCGCCTAGGACATACATTCCTGAAATGTCCTAGCTCGTTGCATTCATAGCATCTAAGATCTGCATTTTGAGCTCCATTTGCTGAAGCTGCAACTATTGGATGAGTTTGGTGAACTGGGTAAACTTGCCTTTGGTTCCACATCATAGGCCGTCCTCTCCTTCCAGCATTCCTTAAATTTCCATATCGTACCCTTTGAGAGTTTGACATCTCTTTAGCTAAGGGTTTAGCTCTTAAAAGAGCATCTTGCAAATTTACAGGCCTCATGGCTTCTAGACGAGTATTTAAAGGAGAATTTAGCCCTTGGCAGAAACGGGCTACTTGTTGATCTGCGGTCATTGGCAGAGCATAGCGCCTAAGAGTTACAAATTTGGAGTAGTATTCTTCCACTGTAAGATGAAACTGACGTAAGTTGAAGAATTCATTCATCTTAAGCGATTTGTGTGAGGGTGAAAGATAACGTCCTTTGACAGCATACTTAATATCTTCCCAAGTTTGAGTGTTTTGAGCTACTTGGTTATCTTTGCAGTGTTGTTTCCACCAAAGCTTGGCATCCCCCGTGAGACGAAACATAGCCAACATTGCTTGGTTATCGGGAGTAGTACCAGCAGCAACAAAATAATCCTCCATCTCTTCAAGCCACACTTCAGTATCGCGCTCAACTAGGGCTCCTTCCCCTTTTACAGAGGGAAGTTTAGCTTGCTTGAGAAGTAGCTTTTTCTCTTGAAGAGATGTGTACACCACACTCTGTGCAATATAGATTAAGTGAAACTTTATTGGATACTCTAACTTTAATCCACTTTAAGGCAAGACTTGATCAGAAAATAATACAAACAAAAGATAATATTAATCCAAACTTTATTTATATACACCTTATTTACTACCGAGGTTGGTAGTCTTTAGGTACAAGGATTGTAATGTCTCTATATTTTGAGTTTAGTGACTACAAAAGGATAGGCTAAAGGATCAAAATAATAAGTTTCTTTTGACCCTTGAAAGCTACGAGATACACATATGGGTCGAATCCTACCACCATGGATAACTTTTGTAACTTGGTTATAGACCCATTGAGTCTGAGATATCTTTTCTCCTCCCAAGGTAATGGTAGCATCCGGATTCTTAATACCAATGAAAAGATAAACTTCGATGACTTTTAACTCCTCTGCCCATCGAAGTTTCTTGAGGTTGGTATCCATGCACCATATCTTGTCAGCATCGATGGTATAGATTCCTCCAGATGGACTCCAATTGATACCCCATCCTCTATGCACCCTTGGAATAGGTGGTGCAAACACCCTATCCAAAATCATCATCACCCTTTTTCGAAACTGATAATTTGGTGATTGGCATGCATTTTCAAACATGATGGTGAACACCTGGAATTTCTGGTAGTCTGAATGAACATTTTCCTGTACCTGGAAAGTTCAGTCTTCAATACCATATAAAAACTCAAAACAATTTTTCTAGGTTCTTCTATTATTTCAAACATTCGCATCCTTCAGTATCCAAACATCAATCTAAAAATCTCCCCAAGCTTTAACCTAGGATCTGATACCAGTGTGAGGTCCCTGCCCCTTTTTGAGAGGAGCGGAGTACCTTTGATAGGTCTCCAATCCTGAAAAAGAAAAACCAACGGACATTGCCTTAGCTACTACGTAGCCACAGGCATGAACCGTTAGTGAAGGATTGGTCCTATCTCGCTATGGCGGAGCGTGACCACCATAACCCTATCTAAAAACTATCTATAATCAATTATACCTAAAAGTATAAATCTTAGAGTAACCAACCTGTACGCTTTTTTCCCCATGTTTCAGAAGCACAACCGCCAAGGTTTGTCTCTTTTAAGATTTATGACTTAAAAAAATAATTTCTAGCGTTGGAAAGTTACGCGACTCATCGGGTCCACCCCTCCATAGAATGATACCGTCGCGGTATCATTCTCCCACTTTCCACACCACACTCACCCTTCTTTTGTTATCTAATTACTACCACACTGTTTAAACATACATGTTCCTTTACTTTATTTATGATACTGGTTCATTAAAACAGCACTTCAAACAATATTACAAACAATTGTCAAACAAGAAGTCGTCCAATTTTAAACCAACAACCCTTGGATTAGGTTCACTCAAGAATCTCTACTGACGCTATTATGTCCGATCGGTATATACATTATTTATAAAAACCCTTGTCCTCATGAGCGTCCCATACCGCTCGACAAGTATTCGTTGTGCTAATCTGGACGTACTCTCGTCACAGCAACAACGGTGCCAATCTAGGCGTCATCCTCACGCCACGGCAAAACAAAACTGCAGTATCCAGCTGGGCTAATCTGGGTGTACTCCCACCACAGCATCAGTGGTGCCATCCTGGGCGTCATCTCACGCCTCGGCAACTGCCACATAATACCAGCGCTAATAAGTAGAGAGATTTGAGAGGAACCATACCGAAGGTTTTGGACAAACATTCTTTCCTATAGCAACCAGTTTAACCAGACAATCTTTCCTACTTGTCAAACATATGACGAGTTTCTTGGGGTTAAGCCCCGTGGTTTCGGTCCGTGTTTTCTTTTCATAAGGTAAATAATATATTCCTATGGTCTCGCATATGCAATGATGCATAACTTGAAACTGCAATACTAACCTGTACCATAGCTCCGATTGGTCCGATTGGTGGAGACATAGCATGTTCCGCAGGAGTTCCACCGTTACTTGTACTGGCTTCATGATCATTAGCACCTTGTGTTCGAGCACGCTTTGGAGCCATTTTTTTGTTCTTATTAGTCCACTAGAGTTTTTGCTCTCTTAGTGGTTTGTGGACGTCTTCTCTCTAAGAGAAGTGGCAGCACTTCGTGAGCGCTATAGAGGCAATCTCTATGTCTAAAGTGTGAGCATGGATGCTCTATTTATAGCAGAAAGAAAAACGTCCAACTTTTTTTTCAAAAAAAAATAATTTTTTTTATTTTATTTTTTAATAAAAAAATATTTTTTTATTTTTTTCCAAAAATCATACCCGCGTTTTTGGTACCCTTGTGGTACCCATGAGCTTGACCACTTTGTCATTATCATCAAAAGATAAGGCCACACAAGCCCCCCCTCATTAAGATTAGTCAAGAGTAGCCTCTCCTTTTTCATGTGACAGTGTGTCCCACTTTGTCCCCTCCTATGTGATCCATGTGCCTTCATTTATCATCCCTGTATATTCTTTTGTCTTTATAATTATTTTATTTATTTCTTTAATGATAATTTACTTTACATTTTTAAGTTAAACTTTACAGTCTTATATTAACTTTACAGTAGTAAAAGAAAATTCTACAATCAGTAAATAAGTCTTGCAATAAGTTAGTTAGTGATTCATATAGCTAAACATGTCAGAATTTTGTAGCGTAAATTTTAATTTCTAGGTTTTCTCAACCTACGATTCATAATTTGAACTCGAATATCTTAAATAAGGAGTGATGGTTCAAAAAAATACAAATGCGTAATAGAACTTGTGTGCAATTTGAAAGTAGAGACCTTACAAAGGTGCCAGACCTCTAGTTATGAGAGCTTGTGAGGAGGTAGCAAAGGATTCACTCAATGAAGTGTGACGTTTGGTGGTGAATACTAAAATTGCAGCCATAGAAGACTCTCTCTCACCCTTTCATGTACAGATAGCAATCTCAAAATAACAAAAAGATGAAAACATCCAAGTTTTGATCATATCTAATCAAGGGTAGGATGAAAGGAGTTATTGATGCAGTTATAGCGGCTAACCTTTGTCTCCCAAATAAACCCCAAATTGTTCTTTGAAATTGTAATTTTGTGATCACAATGATGTATATATTTTGCCTAGAGATTGGAATGAGGTGTGTATATAAGTCTTCATGGTTCATAATCAAGCAAGACTCACTCTCTAGAGAAAAATAACACGTGCATATCAAATGAGTTAGAGTAGTCTAGGAGTGGTAGAATAGTGGGGAGTGGAGAGACAAGAATTTCTTATAGTCTTTCAGGTCCAAAAAGAAATATGATTCTTTGTTAGAAGTGAGTTTTTTTACTTAAACACACATTAACCCTAAGAGATTGCACAAAATTGAAAGGGTGAAAGTTGGCATTGTGTGGGTTACTCATTTATAAAAATATAAGCATAAAGAATAGGATCTAGTTATGGTCGATAACTTGGATGTGAGGAAGATAGAGATAGAGATAGAGGTAGAGGTAGAGGCTTATGTAGAGCTAGACTCTGTGGTTAGAGAGGGAGATAGATGGAGAGATAGATATAGAGAGAGAGAATAACAAAGAATGTAATGGAGAGAGGAGAGATTTGGTTAGAGACAGAGATAGATGGAGAGATAGAACAACAACAAATGTAAAAAGTAGTTCCTTACACGATATATCCACAAGTACATTGTTGATTTGTTGTGAAGAAACAAACAATTAGCATCGTTTGACACCTTCTTAAGTCAATCAAAACCCTTTATTGATGAGTAAAATATGTGTACACTAGATGATTATAGGCTTACCAAAATATGTGTGTGCTTCCCAATTTAGCTAGAGCTTTCCCAACACATACATAGAAGTTGGTCCTCTCTGTTCTTGCTCCTTCCCACTAACATCACTTGATTCCCTAACTCTTGATTTCTTTACAAGGGAGAAGAGGGAGAAGAGGGTCCTTTATATAGATGTATAGAACCCTCAAGAGTTCCACTAGATGCAATGTGAATAGGTGATGAGGAGTGTCAAAACAGATCTGTTCTTTTGCGGTGTGGATAGGCAGACTGGGGTCCACAATAATGATGAGATAGCCTCGATCATAGCTCCAAAAATTATGAAAGCATTTGAGCATATTATTCAGCTTAGAGATACAACTTTTGTGAAGAACGATCTTTCAAATTTTCTTCGGAAGTGGACGCCAAAAATTCCACAAAAACATGTCTTTTTTCTCTTTGCAAAAGTCTTTAGGTGGGCCTCTTTGCATTGAATTTCCTTATGGCTCCAAGGGTATACACATCATGGTGTATGTAAGCATGACTTTGAACCTTGAATTACCTTATGGCTCCAAGAATACACACATCATGGTGCATGAAAGCATGATCGTGATCTTTGAAAAGAATGTCCAAGAGTTTGTATGCATCCCAATAGAAAATCAATATTAATTTAAAATAAAAAATAAAATATGATAGAAATAAAAATAGAATAAATAAAGCATATTCATGATAGCTATAGGATCTAGATAATCATGATAGCTATAGTTTCTAGATATAATATAAAAGTAGATAAATAAAACTCACATTGGTTAAGGCTTTTTATCCACATAAATCTCAAAACTAAACTTTAGAAAGTTACTATAAAGATTTTTTAGGTAAATAACACAAATATACCTATGTATATTATGAAAAATGTGATAATGTATCTAAAAATGGAGTCTTAGCATTTGTTCTCATGATGCCCATTGTCGTGCCGATGCACTTCCATGATAAGAAAAATAACGAAAGGATGCAAATGAAGTTTATTTGAGGACTATAAGTTTATTGAGTAGTTATCAAGGCTTGATAACAAGCCAGATCAATATTGATATGTATGCCAAATACAATGCTTTGGAATGCCTTGATTGATATGTATAGCAACTAATGTATTTGGCAATGCTTTGATCGAGATATGCAATATGCCTAATGTGAGGATTAACAATGCTTTAGTCGATAAGTATGCCTGATATGATACTTTAGCATTGAATTGGTTGATATGTAATCAAATGTAGTGCCCTTACAAATGCACATAAAGTTTTTTATGAACTTTCAGTTAAAAAGGTTGACTCTTGGAGAGCATTGATTGCAGAGAATGCCCAACATGGCAATGGGAAGTCAATTAAAATGATGTGGTAGGCAATGCTTTGGTTGATATGCCATGCTTAGCAGTGATTTGGTCGAGTATGTATGCCATTTAAGGCTTTTGAAGGAAAATTTTGTGTTAGGTGATGCTTGGTCGACATGTAAACTAAATGTGGTCTATAGCAAAGGTCGCTTATAAACCAAGGCCACACATAAAGGCTTAAGCATTGGCCAAGAGAGGTATAATGACCACCCATAACCAAGGTCCTAAGCATGGGCTGCCCACAAGTGAAGGAGACAATGGACACCCAAGGATAATGTAAATTGATGAGATTATGGTGTGAATAAGGGAAAAAAGAAGGAGGTGAGGGCAAAGGCAGCAAGCAGCTAGATGTAGAAGAAGAGGAAGAGCTCACGGCGGGTGCTCCAGTGCTTGGACAGTGACATGCATGAAACGTGAAGTGTTGAGGATGCCATGGCACACATGTTCGGTCCAACCTCTATCCACTCTTGTCAATTTTCACCCATCCCACCTGCCACATCATCAAGTGATGCTTCCCACTCCTTGTCAGGGCATCATGACAACAAAAAGGGGGGGTAAGCTATTAAAAGAAAAGGGAAGTAAATGAGAAGAAGGGGGAGATTTTGGCACGAACAAATTGCATGAGAGAAGGGTTGAAGCAAGGGAAAGAGCAGGACGAAGGGGGATTGGAGGAAAAGAGCTTGGCTCTCTCTCTCTCTCTCTCTCTCTCTCTCTCTCTCTCTCTCTCTCTCTCTCTCTCTCTCTCTCTCTCTCTCTCTCTCTCTCTCTCTCTCTCTCTCTCTCTCTACTATGTTCCCTCTCCGTCAACTTAAGAAGAAGGGAGCAAGTGGAGAGTTTTTTTGGCAATTGAGGCATAAAAAAGAAGAAAATAAGAAGAGCAAGAGAAGAAGAAGGCAAGGGAGGAGATGTCTCTTGGCAATGGAGGAGGATGTGCGGCAATGGAAAGGGAGAGAAGAGAACATCATCATCATCATTATCAAGATCATCGAATGCCCTCTCACCTTCTGCCACATGAGTTTTTGAAGCTTTTTCTCTATTAACAGCTGAGTTAAGTCGATTTAACCCATTGTAAGGAGCTTAAACTCCTCAATTAAAACTTAATTAATGGTGTCGTTAATAGCCCTCTTTGGGTAATCAATCTTTGAAATCTTGTCTAAGTATCAGATTTAAGTGTTTAAGATTTGTCTACATTGATTGCATATGTTATTCTCTCTCACACACATCTCTCGCAACTAGAGGCCCCGCGCCTTCCCGGCTCACCTTTTGAACACAAATCCCATGACATTCTTAGTGAGCCCGACGTGAAATGAGCCGGGGTAGGAAGTGCAGATAGAGAATCTAGAACAGATGATGAAATTGATTGAGGAGTTAAGTGCAAAGAGTTTTGATGGCAAGTCAACAGTTCCACATATTTTGAAGATGCTCCGATTGGTCCAAGGATCTTTGCTTGAAGTGGATGCCATGAAGATGAAGAAGCAAATGGATGCAACGTTGGATGTGGTATACAACGAGAGGGGCAAGTCTTTGATGGTTATGATGACAAGGGCTACCTACAGTGCTATGAGTTGGAAACCAAAAAAATTAATGATTAGATCCTTTGAGCAATTAGTGACTTCAAATTTGAAGGATTTGGAATGCCTTGGTTGATATGTATAACAACTAATGTATTTGGCAATGCTCTGACCAAGATATGCAATATGCCTTATGTGAGGATCAATAATTCTTTAGCCATGCCAATATGATATTTCAGCATTGAATTGCTTGATATGTAATCAAATGTAGTGCCCTTAAAAATGCATGTAAAGTTCTTGATGAGCTTTCAATTAAAAAGGTTGACTCTTGGAGAGCATTGATTGTGGGGAATACCCAACATGACAGTGGGAAGTCAGTTATCATGATGTGGTAGGCAATGATTTGGTTGATATTCTGTCCTTAGTAGTGCTTTGGTCGAGTATGTATGCCATTAAATGCTTTTGAAGAAAAATATTATGTTGGGCGATGCTTGGTCAACATGTAAAACAAATCTGGTTTGTAGCAAAGGCCGCCTATAACCAAGGCCACCCATAAGGGCTTAAGCATTGGCCAAGAGGGATATCATGACCGCCTTGGGTGATCAAGCTTTGAAATCTTGTTTAAGCTATCAGATTCAAGTGTTTAAGCTTCATCTACATTGATTGTGTTTGTTATTCTCTCTCACACACATCTCTCATAGCCAGAGGCCCCGCACCTTCTTGGCTCACCTTTCAAACACAAATCCCCTCACACCATGCCACAGCATAACACCATGGGATAGAGTCGGCACACCTAGTGCATAGAGGCTACAAAAGGTTTTCAAGCTCTTTGAAAACACCCTTGGTCTTGATCTACTCAAAGCTATACTCAATTGCATGTTAGACAGCAAAAACTAACTAAAACATTTTCAAGCAAAACTCAATTATTCACCAAGCATATGAAGTCCAAATGTGACCAAACTTATAGAATGATAGACATTGACTAAAGACACATGCCTATAGCCTCAAATCCCCTTGTTGGGAAAACTTGTCAAAATTGCACTTATTATATATAGGGTAGATTTGACCTAGCTATTTTTGGTCCAAAATGCACTCTATAGCTTAGCAATGTTGTCCTCATATCCCTCCTATGCATAAAATGCAATTTGGATGTGTAAAACTTGAGTTATGGATAGATTAAAAAGAGGATTAGCTACAACAAAACCATAGATTTATCGTAAGAAACTTACAATGTTGCGTAGAGCTTTCACTTGCGAATACAATGGAATAGATAGTGCTCCAAATGCACTATTTGCAAAAGAATTATGAGTTCAAGAAGAAAAAGGAGAGGACACAGAACTCAAAGATTGTACGTGCACTTATTATCCCAAAAGTAAATTGAGGGTTTTCTACAAAAGTTGGCTTTTATACATTGGCAAAAGCTTTCAAAATGTGAAACATACTCAAATCTAGGTAGGTAGAGGCTCGAGATAACATAGGGGTAATTACAAACTAGAAGCTCTTTTTACATATTCATAATTATAACCTAAATTATATCTTTGGACATGACAAGATTTTTATATCAAAAATGAAGGGAATTGCAAAATTGCCCTTAAAATTTTGTTGTTGTGTTGGCTTATTGCTAACATTCCCCTCCTCTTATTCTGGGTCGTTTGTGACATAGCATCATATGGCTAGTTAGTTCTTTGGCTTGTGGATTGTGTGCTATTTTTGAGAGATTCAAAGGTCTGCATGTAGTATGATGGACGAAACATCACCCTTGCATATATTCCATAGAGCACTTCATTAGGTAGCTGATTTGAAAGGTTGTAGCAAAGTCCTTGGTTGCCTTTCAGGAAGGACATCCATGGAGCACATGTTTGCTCTGTGTAGACAAATGTCTACATGCATGTTATAATCATCTTGGCTATTTTAATAAGGATAATGCATGCCAAGTTTAGAATTTACTTGAAGACTTCTATAGCATTTGTAAGTGTATTTAGCATTCCTTGTCCTTTGGTGGAGAGAGTCTAGGGTAATTTAGCCAAGTTGGATGTTTCTTCATAATAATCTAGTGGCTGCCCCAACTTTTCACTCATGGCACTGGGCAAATGGGAGGATTTTTCCTAATCTCTGGAGGAGCTTGCATATATAGAATCATGTACATTGGATGTCTCTGAACCAAAACTTCATCCAAGCTAGACACGGTTCTGCATTGTCCATTGCTTAGTCCTTGAGAAATATTTCTTTCCCTTTGAGGACTTCATACTTCACTAGAGGTATGTATCAATGATTTTTTGAGAGGTCAACTCTGCAGGATAGTGTAGGATACACTCCTCCCGTGCCATTTCCTATTTCCATATGTCCTCTATCTCTTGCTCAATATTCACCTTTAGATCTTTTTCTACCTCTGCGATGAAATTATCTATTGGCTCTACCTCCACCTCATGCTCTAGTGGTGATGTATCTAGGATTGAAGTAGTGCCTTCAGCCTCCTCCATGCATTGCAATAATTGTAAGGGTTCAGCTTCTTTAGTGATAGGCTTAGTAATGTCTTCTTCTATGACTATTTGTTTGCCCTTGAACTACTCTTGAGCTGCCTTTAGATATACTTGAAGCTTAGCAATCTATTTTTTATTATCTTCTTCTTTGTTCATGAAACTAAAGGATAGTTCCCTTCTCTAAATTTTTTTGAGCTTCAATTCAATCTATTTCCTTTTTTTTTTCATGGCTTGATATGCGAGGTCAGATCCTTGGAGAGTTAGGATGGCAGAATTTTTCCTTAACTTGTCTAACAACTCCTTTTGGTCCTTTAGTCAAGCTTTGGCTTGAGCCACCTTGATGTTGGCAACATCAAGGTGCATCTGTAGTCATTCAGTTGTGAGAATTGGTATCTAGGACTATCATATTCAACTCTTGGATCTTCTTTTCTTGACCTTCACTTGCTAATGAAGGCTTTTCTAAGAGTACCTGAATGGATTCTCCACCTATAATCAATTAGCCATTAATCCTAAAGTCCTTCTTTCCCCCTTTGAGGGAGAGAGCTTAATTAATTGATTGCATGCATCTAAATTCTCATTGGACCTAGGCTAAAGGCCATCCAACAAGATTCAGGCACACCATGAGGGCAACAGAGCTAGGGGCTTGACATGTGTCCTTAATGCCTCTTGAGTCTTGGGCTTTCCTTGAGTGTGTGTGTGTGTGTGTGTGTGTGTGTGTGTGTGTGTGTGTGTGTGTGTGTGTGTGTGTGTGTTCTCTCTCATGCCCCTACCTTTAGGGTTTGTCCCCTCCTTTGTAGGGATCTTCATTGACTTGAACACCACAAGCACCTTGGTCATCAAGCATGACAAGCACCTCAATCACCTTAGTGATTAAGTGCGACAAGCATCTTAGTCATTAAGCACGACAAGCACCTTAGTCATTTCAAGCACGACAAGCATCTTAGTCAGCTCAAGCATGACAAGCACCTCAAGGACTTTAGTCAACTCAAGCACGACAAGCACCTCAAGCACATGCCTAGCTTGCCTAAGGTCTAGCCTAAGGTCTAAAGTACCTAAAGATCCTATGTCTAAGAACTTTTAACATTAATCTTTGGAGGGCTTTAATGAAGCTAACCCTAAGGTCTTTTAAGTTCCATTGCCTGCTCATTGCTCTTTGGTGGACCACCTCTCTTTTGGATCCTTCATGAGATGTAGCCTTCTCTCTCTTGGTCCCGTGCTGAGATAGATCTAAAAGCACATATCTATATTCTAACTCTTGTTCCCAATCATTTCCCACATTAAATAATTAATTCAATATGGGAAAATAATTTGGGATGGGTAGATATTAGATTTTATGACTTACTCTCAAGTTTACACCTTGAAAAATGAAGGAGAGAAGAGTAAAATGAGAAGAGGAGCCCTCTTTTTATGCAATTTTAGATAAGTGCCTTCACTTATCTTGATAGCTTATCTTCCTTATCAATAAGTTCTTTTTATTCATCTTTATAGTTTATCTTGCTTTTCAAAACTTCTTCAATAAGTTACTTAGTCACTTTATCCTTATCTTCTCTTTTCCTTTTTTCTTATCTTTTTCTTTTCCTTTTTCCTTATCTTTTTCTTTATGCTTATTGTCTTGAGATGAAAAGCTAACTTCTCATGCATTCGTTGTGCCCATGTTCCCACGGTGAACCTAAAGTGTCTCATGAGTAAACTTTGGTGCTTGGATTTAGCCTGAATTTACTGGAACTTTTTTTTGTTTTTTTTTTAAAGTAGATGTCTTAGAGGTGTTGGTCAACAGTAAGGGCTAGGAGGAGGCCCTTACACAAGACAAAAATGACTTGCTTTTTGTTCTCTCTTAGTATATACAAATTTTCATTAGAAGCACTTCTTTTAAAGCCAAGCTTCTATCCCAACATGCTCTTGGTTGTTCCTTCAGGCCATATAAAGCCTTTTTCAACTTGCAAACCTTCCCTTTAGAATGGGGAAACTCAAACCTTAGTGGCTACTCTACATAAACCTCCTTTTTTAGAAGTCCGTTTAAAAAAAGCAAATACTAAATATATTTTGAAAACAACATGGCAACAAGACCAAGTACAAGGCAAATAATGGTCATTCGATCTATGAGAGCAAAGGTTTCACTCACATAAAACACATAAAGCCCTTCAATTTGTGAAAAATATTGTGTTACTAATCTTGCTTTGTACTTTTTCAATGAGCCAACAACCTTGTGTTTGACTTTGTAAAGCCATTTGGTGATAATGATCTTCTTCTATAGTGACCGATCCACTATTTCTCATGTTTCATTCTTTGTTATGCTGTCATACTTTGACTACATTACTTCTTTACACTTTGGATCATCCATAGCCTCTTTGATGGAGACTAACTCCCATTAGGAAGAGGATGGGGTGTAGGAGGGCCTCCTTATTTGCCATTAGCTTATGGAGGTGATTAACATTTTGACAAATAGGTGTATGCCATGTGTGCAAGAATGGTGGGTGTGTAAGAGATGTGTAAGAGGGGTCAAAGGATGCAATTTTCCTCCCAAAAAGGAGGTGGACAAATTTATGATTTTTGGCTTTCCATATCTTCCACATATGATCTCTGATTTGAGCGAAGGTCATAGATCTTCAATCTACGCGTCGAGCTCTTACCATAGATATGCTACATGATATGGTTTTACCCGCAAGATTTTAAATTCCATTTTGGGGGGAAACTTTGAATTCAAATAAACTAGCCATTTTTCCTGTTTGAATTCAAAAGCTGTCCTTTGATACTTTCTTAATACTAAAGGTTTGACCGTCTTAAACTGCCAAATAAAGAGGCCCTCTTAAACCCCATTCTCTTCCTAATGTTTACATAGCCCACAATTTTGGTCATTAGAGCCATGTTGACATGTTTGGGGGTTCTTTTTTGCTCTATTCTCTTTGACCTTCACAAACTATCCTCCTCTTCATGAGGATTGTGAACAGGAGGATTTCAATCATCAAAGTGTTAATGAGCCCACTTTGGTAGTGGCTTCTCTTGTGATACTATGATAGGTTGGTTTTTTTTTAGTTGTTATCATTAGACAACTCCTCCTTCTCAATTTTTACCTGATTTTGATTTGCCACAAGTTGGGTTATTTCTTTGTTTGATGAGAATGTGGACGAATCTGTTTTCTCCACCGAATGTGGCTCTTCTTCAAATACCACATCACAACTAGTGAGTATCTACTTTGCCTCTAGATTATAGAGTTTGTATGCCTTAGACTCTTCACTATATCCTAGAAATATACACTTCTTACTTTTGGCTTCTAACTTTGTTCTTTGGGAATCAGAAACATGTGCATAAGAGAAACACCCAAAAGTTCTGAAATGCAAGAACAAAAGTTTCTTACTAGAATAGGATTTTGAGGTGTTTTTCATTTCAAAGCCTTTGTGTAGATTTAATTGAGGATATAAATTTTTGTACCTATTGCTTTAGCCCAAAAGAAATTTGGCATATCATTGGCTTTGATCATTCATTGTGCAATCTCTACCACAGTCAGATTGGGATGTTCCACAACTTCATTTTTCTGTGGTGTGTAAGCAATAGTAAAGTGACACTTGATGCCATGCTTGCTACATTAGTTATTGAATTCATTTGAAATGGATTATCCTCCTCTATCTGTGCAGCATTTCTTGACCTTCTTTCCTATCTCATTTTCTACAAGCTTGTCCACACTTTAAATTTTACAGAAGCTTTAAATTTTACAAAATCACCCGCATCTTTCTACTAAAGTTTTCGACTCAAAATATAAAATAGAAATACCCACCCAAAGTAGAAATAGACATTTTACCAAAGAAATCGGCATGTACCAACTCTAAAGGAGACTGAGAATTGATTATTACTCTCTTATGGAAATGCCTTTCTTTGTTACTTGCCCATCATGCAAGCCTCATATACTTGATTCATATCAGAGATTTGAGGCATGTGTGCAACCATCCCAGATCTTTGCATCTCTTTTAGCATATCAATACTTAGGTGACCAAATCTCTCATGCCATAATTGAATTGTACCTTTTTGTAGTTATTGTAATTGCAAAGATCATAAAGATTGTTACACCTTACTCCCTTTTCCACTCTATTGCCTTTGGAATCCAAGATTTTTGCTCCACTTTGCTTGAAACAAATTTCAAGACCATGATCAAGTGAGTACAACAATCGTGGGAAGATTCTTTTTTATTTATGGCATGCACAACACATCAGAGAGTTGCTTAGTTTCACATATAGATGTTAAAAGAGAAATTGTTCTAGACCCACATTTTGCATTATTCCCAACAATTACATTGATGGGTTTCCTTTAGAGGCTTCCAAAAACTACACCAATCTTCTTACTAGTCACATGTTGGGATGCTCCACTATTTAGAATCCAAGAAGCATCAATAAACAGAGTTTGTGCTGATGATCTTACCTCTTCTATGATGGCACATAGTTCAAGGTCTACCTCAACATTGTTGGCGGACTCTCTTTCCTTTCAAGAAGCTTTCACGGTGCTACTTTTCTCATTGACTTTCTTCTTTCTACAGTCTCTAACAGCATGACCTTTCTTGTCAAAATAAAAATAGTTTCTTGTAAATTTCTTCTTCATGGGCTTCTTTTTAAGGGTATTTGACGTAGTCCCCTTGATTTTTATGTTGGTTGTGAAAGCAATATCACCTCCCTCATCCCTGGTCCTAATTTGTAGATCCTCTTCAAGCAACATTGTACTCAGTCCTTCAAAGTTAAGAGGGTTGGAAGAGCCTAAGTGTTGAGTGTCACAACAAGACCATCATATCTAGCTAGAAATATGCGAATACATTGTTAAGCAAAATTTTTCAAAGAAAAAGCCACACCAATAGCAGTTAATTGATCTTTGAGATCCTTAATTTGCTTAATAAAGGCCTCCACCTTCTCTGTATCAACAAGTTTCTCACCAACAAGTTGATTTTCAAGATTTTGGATTCTGATGTGATTGTATGCCTCATATTAGCAAGACAATATGCTCAAGATTCACGTACTTTAGTGGTATATTGAATCAAAGTGAGAACAGAATCACTTACATACATAACAATGGTGCACAATGGATCTGCATTCCTTCTCTTCCAGGCACGTAGAAGAGTAGCATCTGAGGAATTACAAGACTTGAATTTGTTGGATAGTTGCTACAGCGGGCTTTGGGTCAGTATCATTTTTCCCCAACTCTATATCCAATAATTCATATGAATCCAGAATTCAAAAAATGTAAATTTTCTTATAGTGTAGTTGGTGCCATCAAGCTTGTCTTCTGTGAAGGTTGCACAGCAGAGTAGCACTAGCAACATTTGAAAATGACAACATAATAAGGGATTGATTTCGCAAGGTAATACAAGTACATCTCGTGCAATCTTAACTTTGAGCACCTAATGCTCTAATACCATGTAAGAAATGTGAAACAAAATAGGACCTTGTAGCAAGGAGAGTAGAGATAGACACAATGCAAAGTAGATTAGTGGGAAATCAAAAAAATTGATTTACCACTATAACAAAGTGATCATATCATCCACCCATGTGCTCCCAATGTAGATCTTAGATGCCAATATAGACTAGAGTAAGTAGGCATGAATACAAGGGGCTGGTTATCCTTCAATATGGATTTCCTACAATGTGGGATGTACAATGAGATGGCCTCCTTGTATAGATGTAAAGGAGCCTCTATGGGCTGCCCTCTCTCGTGAGATATAGCCATTCATGAACCAATGTGTAGCCATCCATGAGTAGCCAAGTCCACCTAGAAGTTGGTTACGTGCCATTTGTTACCATATACATGTGGTAGTGATGTGTGTGAACACACTAGGACCACCGAGGCATTTTCTCCCTCTTTAGGAGGTTTTTTCCCTCGTGCATTGGATATACGCCCATCACTCTAGGGCTATCTATCTTTCCATTGCACACTAAGTAAAACACTGTCTGTTGTATGCCTTGAGCTTCCTTCATCTTCTCCAAGCTATGTGTGTTTTCCTACAGCCCTAATTCCAACAATTGGTATCAGAGTAGGTTACGTCCTCCCGAGCTTAGTCGCCAGCAGCTCTAGCACGCGCCTGCTCACTTTCTCCAATTTTTGTGAGCTTTGGCGAGTGTTCGCAAGTCGACAAAAATTTTGGAACGGCTCGTAGAGCTTTGTCTGCTCAGATTTTTTATTCGGGCTCATATTGACATCCGTTTCTACTACAGCCAGGTCTGCACAAGCAATTTTGTCATTTTGTGCAAAATTTCTATCAATGCCAAATACTACATAACAGGTCCCATATAGTCTACTATGAGTTGTGCTATATAGCACGTGCTGGTCTCACTCAGTTTCTCCTCATTTCGAGCAATTTTCACATCAAGTGCAGGTATTCTCCATGGCTAACAACAACACAGATGTGTTCAAGATGTTTGTTGTTGTTGAGGACAGATTGGATGGGGACAATTACCCTATGTGGGCTTACATGATGCAACATGTTCTTGTGTCAAAGGGCGTCAAGAATATTGTGTAGGGCATTGATGTACGTCCTAATTCTGAGGATGTAGGTGATGTTGATGATGTGGTAGGTCTTGCTGCAAGGATTGTTGCTATTAGATTTGTTTTGCATACGATAGAACAAGCTCATTGGGATGTAAAGGATGCGCAAGCTCATGCATTCATTGCATTGTCTATGAAGCGCACCATTACTCCTCACATTCATTCAGTAAAATCTGCAAAACAGGCTTGGGATATGTTGGCTGGTCTTTATGCAAGCCGCAATGAGGTAAAAATTGCATTGCTTCGTAAAGAGTTGGAGTCGAAGATTATGCATGAGGAAGATGATATGGACACTTTCCTTGCTGGTGTCAAGGATATCAATGAGAAACTTATTTCTGCAGGTGAAGTCATTTCAAATAGTTCCCTTGTGCAGACTATTCTTGATGCCTTATCACATTCTTACCAAACTTTTGCTAGTACTTGGAGACTTATGACCCAAGGAAATCCTGAAGTTGTCAAGTTTGATGCATTGTGCACATTGCTGTTGCAAGAGTCACTTCCCCAAAAAAACAAGACTAGAGAGCGTGCAGTTGAACAGGCTTTTATTGTTTCTCAAAGAAAGGGTGGTAACAACAATGCAGCAACTTCTTATGGTTCTGTTGCGAGTGGAAAAACTTATGTTCCCAATGCTTCTGCTAGTAGCAGTTCATCTGGAAATTCTAGTGATAAGGGCAAAAAGAAGATGCGTTGCCATTATTGTAAAGCTAATGATCACTTGATCAAGCAGTGTCCTAAGTTGAAGGCCAAAGAGGCTAAGAAGAAAGAGGGTGGTTCCACTACAAATGTTGGTTCCACTATGAATGCAGCCATTGTTGAGTCTCCTTTGAAAGGATACTGTGATGATGATGTTGATGCAGAATGGGCTTTTAGTGCAGAGTGCACTTACAATCCTATTGTCCATGATGCATGCATGTCACTTGCTGCAGATTCACATGTGTGGTATTTTGACAGTGGTGCTACAAAGCATAGTACCTCACATCGTGAATTATTCACCTCTCTCGAGTTTCTCCCTCATGGGAATTCAGTCACTTGTGCCAACAATGCCTCTTATCCGCTTCAGGGGGTTGGAAATATTGTGCTTACTACTGCAAATGGCAATTCTTTCACACTTGTTGATGCACTTTATGTACCTGGGATCAAGAAGAATCTTTTGTTTGTATCTGCACTTGCTAGACTTGAACTTGTAATCAAATTTGTGGATGATAGATGTACAGTTCATGATCTCAATTTTGGTGATGAAATTGTTGCATCATCTGACTTTTTGTATCGTGATTTGTATAAGCTCACTTTGTATGACAAGTGTGGAAAATATTTTGCAAATACAATTGCAGATTCAAGGGCTATTTCAGATGCAAAACTTTGGCATGCATATTTTGTTCATCTAAATTTTGCCATTTTGCTATGTTTGCAGAAATATGATAAAGTTGCTTCTTTGCTACCTCTTGAAGCAACTGTCAAACATGCTTGTGAAGGTTGTATTTGGGGTAAGATGCAGCATCCAAAGTTTCCAAAGGATGGTTCAATTAGGGCCACATGCAGGTTGCAGCTTATGCATAGTATGTTTGTGGGCCCATGCAAACTCCGTCCTTGGGCAATTACCTTTACTTCATGACTTTCATTGATGATTACTCCAAGCATGCATGGGTATTTCCGCTTAAAGCGAAGTCTCTCTATGTGCTTCAAACAATTTTTGGCTATGGCTGAAAATGTCTCAAAATGTACTATGCGCACCCTCCATTCCGCGATCGAGGAGGGGAGTATATGTCTCATGAATTTAATGCATTTCTAGCTAGTTGTGGGATAAAACACCAATGTACAATGCCTTATACACCTCAGAAAAATGGTGTTGTGATGAGAGGAAAAACAGGTCACTTACAAAAATGGCACGATGTATGGTCAAAAGTCAAGCTTTGTCACATTCTTTTTGGCTTGAGGCCATCATGTGTGCCACTTATGTACTTAACAGGTGTCCTATGAAAGCTTTGCAATCTATTACTCCATATGAAGCATGGCATGATAGAAAGCCTTCTATTGAGCACGTGCGTGTTTTTGGTTGTTTGGCATATGCTTTGGTGCCACAAACACAGCGCAGAAAATTGTATTGTAAGGCTATCAAATGTATTTTTGTTGGTTATAGTGCTGAAAGCAAAGGTTATAGGTTGTATCATCCACAAACAAAACGTATTCTGGTTTCACGAGATGTAGTGTTTGTGGAAGATTCTGTTCAACCCTTGCCGTCATGTACTTGAGACAGTAATGTAAGCTCACAAGACATTTATGACACTTTGTTGCCTCTTTTCAGTGGTGGAAATATGAATGTAATTTCCAATGAGGCAAATGTACAGCCTATGGGGGTTTCTGAAAATATTACAGATCAGCCTATTACTGATGCAGATGTACTTGATGAGGAAAGGGCTGAAAATGAGCAGGCTAGAGGTATGCCAAAATGGCTGGTGCACACTTTGCCTGATAGTAAATTGGATGCACCTTTGTCTAGTCGTACTCGTTCAGGCTCTCGCCATGCATCTTATGCATCAGATTGTTATGCTTTGGCTGTGTCTAGCTTACATGATGTTGAGGAACCTCTATCTGTTGATGAAGCACAAAATTCAAAAAATTGGATGGCTGCCATGCAATCAGAATATGATGCACTTATAGAAAATGACACATGGACTTTATGTGATTTGCCTCCTGGCAAAAATGCCATTGGTACGAAGTGGGTTTACAAGTTGAAACGCAAGCCGGATGGTGAGATAGATCGCCATAAGGCTCGACTTGTTGCAAAGGGTTATGCACAACAAAAAGGCATAGATTATGAAGAGACTTTTGCTCCCACTTTTCGTATGACTACTGTGCGTTTTCTATGTGCATTGGCAGCTTATTTTGGTTGGGATGTACATCAATCAGACATTGTTACTGCTTTCTTGAATGGTGAAATATTTGAGGAAGTTTATGTAACACAGCCTCGCGGTTTTGTCAAGAAAGGACAAGAGGACAAAAAGTGCAAATGTAAGAAGGCTTTGTACTGAACAGATGTCCTACAAAAGCTTTGCACTCTATTACTCCATATGAAGCATGGCATGATCGAAAGCCTTCTATTGAGCACATGCGTGTTTTTGGTTGTTTTTGGCATATGCTTTGCTGCCACAAACACAGCGCAAAAATTGGATGATAAGGCTGTCAAATGTATTTTTGTTGGTTATAGTGCTGAAAGCAAAGGTTACAGGTTGTATCATCCCCAAACAAAGTGTATTCTGGTTTCACAGGATGTAGTGTTTGTGGAAGATTCTATTCAGCCCTTGCTGTCATGTACTTAGAGACAGTAATGCAAGTTCAGAGGACATTTATGACACTTTGTTGCCTCTTTTTAGTGGTGGAAGTTCGAATGTAAATTCCAATGAGGAAAATGTACAGCCTATGGGGGTTTCCAAAAATGTTACAGATCATCCTATACTGATGCAGATGTACATGATGTACTTGATGAGGAAAGGGTGAAAGTGAGCAGGCTAGAGGTATGCCAAAATGGCTGGTGCATACATTGCGTGACATTAAATTGGATGCAGCTTTGTCTAGTCGTACTTGTTCAGGCTCTCACCATGCCGCTTATGCATTAGATTGTTATGCTTTGGCTGTGTCTAGCTTACATGATGTTGAGGAACCTCTGTCTTTTGATGAAGCACAGAATTCAAAAAATTGGATGGCTTCCATTCAATCAAAATATGATGCACTTATAGAAAATGACACATGGACTTTATGTGATTTTTCCTCCTGGCAAAAAGGCCATTTATACGAAGTAGGTTTACAAGTTGAAACGCAAGCCAGATGGTGAGATCGATCACCATAAGGCTCGACTTGTTGGAAAGGGTTATGCACAGCAAAAAGGCATAGATTATGAAGAGACTTTTGCTCCCACTTGTTGTATGACTACTGTGCGTTTTCTATGTGCCATTTTGGTTGGGATGTACATCAATCAGACATTGTTATTGCTTTCTTGAATGGTGACATATTTGAGGAAGTTTATGTAACGCAGCCTCGTGGTTTTGTCAAGAAAGGACAAGAGGACAAAAAGTGCAAATGTAAGAAGGCTTTGTATGGGTTGAAGCAATCTCCTTGTGCTTGGTATGATAAATCTGACACTCATTTGGTCAAACAGGGCTTTCATAACAATCCAACAGAAAACACATTGTATGTAAAGCGTGAGGGTGATGTGCTTCTCATTGTGGTTCTTTGTGTAGATGATTTGTTGATCACTGGACCAAATGAGATACATATTGCTGAATTTAAGGCTGATTTGAATGCTACTTTCAAGATGAAAGATTTGAGGCTGTTGCATCATTACTTAGGTATCCAGTTTAAGCAGTGAGATGGTGGTATTGCCTTGTGTCAGAAAAGTTACATAGAGACATTACTATGTAAGTTTGGACTTGAGGATTGCAAATCTATTGCCACTCCCATGGAAATAGGTTTGAAATTGAGTCTTCATGATGCTGGTGATCCTGCAGATGTCACTCTTTACCAAACTATTGTTGGATGCCTCATTTATGTATGCAACGCGAGGCCAGATATTCAGTTTGTAGTCTCACAGGTCAGCAGATTTATACATGGCCTAGGTCTAAGCATTGGCAGGCTGTCAAGAGAATTTTCCGCTACCTTAGTGGCACTTTACATCTTGGCTTGTTTTATCCCAAGGGGGGATCATTGCCGCCAGACTTACATGCTTTTTCGGACTCAGATTGGGCTGGTTATTTTGACACGTGAGTGTCCACAAGTGGTTTTTGTTTCATGCTTGGCAGTTCATGTATATCATGGTTGAGCAAGAAGCAACCTACTATGGCCACTTCTATTTGTGAGGCTGAGTACAGGGCAGACTTCACAGCTACAATTGAGTGTGTATGGCTCAGATGCCTTATAGCTAATTTGAGTGTTGTGGACAGGACATTGCCAACACTATCTACACTCACAGTCAGAGGACATTGGCAGTTGCAAGGAACCCAGTTTTTCATGCTCGCACAAAGCACATTGAGGTGCATTACCATTATGTCAAGGAGAGGCTCTCAGCAGGAGAGATCAACTTGGCTTGTATGCCAACATAGGACAACCTTGCAGATCTTTTCACGAAGGCATTGTCTTGTGAGAAGCTCAAAGCTTTCCGCAAAGCTTTGGGCTTACTCCCCTTTGTGGACTAATCATGTCCTCAGGGCATGGCACTTCCCTTTACTCATGTGCCAGCTCTTGTTCACCGCATCACTCCAGGGGGGATTTGCTTCCATATACATGTGGTAGTGATGTGTGTGAACACACTAGGACCGTCGCGGCATTTTTCCCCTGTTTAAGAGGTTTTTTCCCCCGTGCATTGGATATACGCCCATCACTCTAGGGCTATCTATCTTTCCATTGCACACTAAGTAAAACACTCTCTATTGTGTGCCTTGATCTTCCTTCGTCTTCTCCAAGCTGTGTGTGTTTTCCTACAACCCTAATTCCAACACCATTGAATGCCACCATTGGCCGACCATTTTTGGGTCACTTTTCGATCGTCGTCTGGCCAAGATATTTTGATGAAAAGGAATATTCTAGAAATCTTAATGTCAAGAAAAGTCCTCAATCAAGAATGACTTTTCTTTTTTTGGCATGTGATTTTTCTCATGCACAATGGCCTTTGAAGTGTTCCATTATCCATACCATCAATTATCACAAATAAAGACCTCAATAGCGAGCAAGCTGGAATCCACTAAATATATGTGCACTATTGGCTTTCTCCTCATATAGGGGCCTTACAAACTGTGCAACAACATTGTGGTAGACAAACTGACAGGTGGGCATTGCAGGTATACTAACAAGGGACACCAGCATTTGTGATCAAGACTATTTCACCAAGTGAGGTGGTTGATTTAGCCAGCTTAGATGAGAAATCCATGGAAAACTAGATTAGAGGATGTCATTTGCAAAAATACAATTTGCCACTAACCAATGATCAAATCAAAATAAATCAAGGCCAAACGTCATCAGGTCATTGAAGAGGCTCAGTAGGAGGCTCATGCTCAAGTTCTGAACAGAAAAGTTGCAATGTCCCACAATCATGCCAATTAATACGCTTCAAGTTCAAGCTCTCCATTTCACTCAAGCCTTAGCAAAATATGAGGTTGAGAAAGATGATGAATGTTGAATTGTCTTGACATGAGGATTATGGTAACCTTAAAGGATGGAGCTAAAAAGAAGGCATCAGCGGATATAAGTGCCACGATAAATGCACTAAGTTATTTCACTTACAAAAAGGTAAAAAGATAAAGGGAAGGTGTCATATAAATAATTTACCCCAGCTTTGGGAATAATCAACCTCAACACCTTTGTACACAGATTTCCCTACCCACACATATTCATTTGCATTCTAGACAAGCACATTAATGAAGATATGGTACTAGGAGTTCCATGGATGTGAACATATAAAGCTGCTCAAGATTGGGATGTGAGAGTCTTGGAGCTGACGCTCAAAGGTGGACAATTGAAAGTAATATTTTCTTACAACAAGAGGAATGGAAGGCTAATTTACATGCTTCAAAATCGATGAAATCCTCTCCCAACACAGCACCCAAGTCAATTACTCAACACAAGATCCATCCTCGTAGCACAAAGATTGGATGTGAGAGTCTTGGAGCTGACGCTCAAAGGTGGACAATTGAAAGTACCATTTGCTTACAATAAAGAAGAATGGAAGGTTGATCTACATGCTTCAAAGTCGACAAAATCCTCTCCCAACACAGCACCCAAGTCAACTTCTCAACACAAGATCTATCCTCATAGCACAGGCATGCAAGGAGCCAAGAAATATTGGGTACCAAAGGCTCAGCTTCATGCAAATCCTAAGCAAATTTGGGTGCCCAAGAAATAATCAAAAGGCGAGTAGAGTACTTGCAAACTGCCAAAACCGGCTCCACATCCTAAAACCAGGAAGAAAGTGCAACCACGGGCTACAATGTGATTTCAAGGAGTTCTGGCAACCAAACCCTCACAAGCTTTGAACCAAAAACCCAATGTATTGTCAAGGCAAGGACCCTCTTGTAGACTTAGAATTCATTTATGGCTAGGAAGAAAGAGAAAGAATGGAGGGTGAAGCTAAGATTGAAGATACTAACAATTTACAATCTAAAGGCACATCCAGAGTGGTTCCAGTTCCACCAGGCACTACAAAACCTCTCTCTCATATCCAAGAAGAACCCCACAAACACATGCAAGAAGAAGCTACCCAAGAGCTTCCGACCACAAAAATGGATGTGCCAGAGTATGCATAAGTCAAAGAAAAGAAAGAGGAACAAGTGCCTAAAGACATAGAAGCTGACAACGAAGATCAAGCTCCAAAGCAGAAGGCTAAAGACCTATATACAAAAGAAAAGAAAGAAGCTAAAGAAGTTCCAAAGGCACATGAACAAAAAGAGGAAGAGAAGACAGAGGCTAGAGAGGCAAGCACATCTCAAGGTGATGTCATTAAACAAATAGAAGATTATACACAATTTTTCCACTACATCATTGAAAAGATGAAAACCAAGGTGTATGCTCAAGAAAGCAAGATCAAGAAGGTGGAGATCTCAAACCAGCACTTGACCGCCGTAAGGCTAGAGATGGAAGAGCATTTTTGGAAGAGTTTAGTACTCTCCACAAGAAACCTCAAGCATAAATCGAGAGCCTGCAAGAGGCAAACACAAAGCATATGGCCAAGCTCCCAGTTGTAAGCTTCTTTTCTAGCCACACTCTCTAAAACATGATCAGTGAGATAGAAATAGGGTACTTATCTCATATAGTTGCAGCATTCACCTTCTTGAAATTCACACACATTCTCAGTTTATTGTTTTTCTTTGGTACCACCACAACTGGGAACACCGAGTGTATGTGCTCAATTTCATAGATGAATTCTACTTCCTTGAGTTTATCAATTTCTTCCTCAATCTTTTTTACAAATGTCTCATTATAGGTATAGGGTCTTTATCTGCTCGGCTTGGCATCATCTTACATGGCTCCCTTCAAATCTTTATAGGCCCATGCAAAGACATCCATGTATTCCTTTAGGGTTTTGATAAAAGGATCCCTTTTACTTCTTCTTGAGATAAGTTCATTGCTATGTTAGCTAGTTTTGGTTCTTCCCTAGATTCTACTAGGTCAATCTTTTTGGCATTTTCTAGCCCTTTGTAGGATTTTTTTGATTCTGTAGGTTGTCTCATGTGTTGATCTACAATGATCTAATAGAGTAAGTGAATGTACATGTTTCTTTTTTATGATCAATGTTTTTGTCTTATAAGACTAATTCTCTTTTTATTGTGCACAAATTTAAATAGTATGCATGCTTTTAATCATGTTTGTGATGACGAGATCTCTCAAACACCAAGTAGAATTTGTCACTCTACTTTGGGAGGATGAAATGGACTAAAGAGCAGACATGCTTGCGTCCTACGTCTCCCAAGCACCAAATGGATTAGACATCCATCTTGTAATGATGTTGTAGGGTAAAAGGGGTCCTCTACTCGCTAAGAAACATTGACTAATGACTAAGGCTTTATTTCTTTGACCTCATATTCGAGGAAGACTATAATTTCAAAGGAGATGGAATGTCATAAAATCTACTATCTAACCAACCCAAATGATTTTCTCGTATTAAAATGATCATTTAATGTGGGAGAATAAACGGGAACAAGGGTTAGAACATAGACATGTGCTTATGGATCTATCTCAAGATGGGGCCAAGGTTAAAGGGGTCCAAATGAGAGATGATTTCTCAAAGAGCAAGGCTAGCTAATGGAGTTCAAAGGACCTGAAGGTTATCTTCAATAAAGCCCTTCAATAGTTAGTGTGAAAAACATTGGACCTTAGGTAAGCTAGGGTTGTGCTTGAGGTGGGAACCCAGCCCAACGGTGCTTGAAATGCTTGATGACTGAGCTGCTTGAGGTGCTTGTCGTGCTTGAGATGCTAGGATTGTACTTGTGGTGGGAATTGGGCCCAAGGTTGAGGGGATTGAGGTGTCAAAAAGTCAACAAGTATCTCTACAAGGAGGGGGTGAGCCCTACAAGTAGGGCCATGAGAGAGAACACACACACCCTCACACAAGGTAGGCCTAGGTAAAGGAAGTAACAAGGACACATGTCAAGCTCCTCTCCATGTTGCCCTCATAAGGTGCCTAGAGCCTATAGGTTGGCCTCTCAAGGGGTCCAATGAGAAATTAGTTTTATTTAATTAATTTTTAAAGCATTATTCAAGCCCTCTCTCTCAAAGGGGTAAGAAGGACACTTGTCCTAATGCTACCCTTGTTGCTTGATATGCACTAAGCATGTGATTGGCTAGGCTTGAGGAGGTCCAATTAGGTGCAGGCTAGTGCTAGAAGAGGGGGTCGACCAAAGCAAGAAGGGGGCTAGCTTGGGGGGTATACTCTCTCTCCCCCCCCCCCCCCCCCCCCCCACACACACACACACACACTCATTGTGTGAGGTGCAAAGTGCAAGAGCTCCATCTCCTTCTCCAAGCTTGTAGAGGAGCTGAGAGCCTACACCAAGACTCTTGGCTATGGAATGCAAATCCAACCAAGAGCCATGCTCCTGTTGGGATTCGGGCCAGCTGGCCGGACATCCCACTTACTACTAACCCATCTACTAACTTAGCCTATATACACTTATTCTTTAGTATAGCAGAATAAGAAGCTGCAAAACATGATAATGTTGATGTGCGCTCCACCCAAAGCAGGTCTCTGTCTCTCTCTGCTCTTACACTTGCACTTGCACACGCTTCTCGCAGCACCTTCAACTGGTATCATAGCAAGGTTTGTGCTTGCCATTTTCGCGTCCGCGTGCGCACTTTCAAAAGTGCAAATAGTTTTTTGATTTTGGCATCGTAAAATCCAGCATTTCGAGAGTGTTTCTAGTAGGCGTCCTGGGTTTTACCCCCCTTTCAAAGCTATTTGTGCAGTTGAAAGCTTCATCCAAGCTACGCTTCAGCAGTCGTATTTTCAACTCCACTTTTGCTACAGCTACAGGTTCAGGTACAAGACACTGGTGCAGGTTGTTCAGAGACTATTTTGGGATTGTATATAGTCGTTTTATGGCTATTATGTGCTATTGAGATGGTGTTTATGGGCTGATTAGGAGCACTTTTTGGTATCAACATTGTCTCGGGTTTTTCAGGCATCCATCTCCTCACAGGTTCTTGCATACATACAGGACATCCAGGTTTCTTACAGGTTGCAGTGTTTAGCATCAGCACAAATTTCAGTGGGAGTACTTGATGCGGATATGCATTGTTTATGCACGTTTGATAGTGCTTGAGCTCTTTTGAGAGCGATTTTACTCCCCACAGGGATTTGTTTACCGCTTGCACATTTTGTTTGGCACCTGTTTGAGCACGTATACTGCACCTTGCACTATTGTTGGCAGTGGATGTACATTGAGTTGCGGAAACTGCCATATGTACCTTTTGTGGATCCGATTTGGCTTGTTTCTGGCAGTCCCTACCGTTTCTGAGACTCGGTTTGGAGGCCCTTTTTGAGACTGGGCTGGTTTCTTGTCTGTATAACCTTTTGTGAGGTTCGATAGTGCAAGGTTTTCTTGAGCTGGGGGATCCTTTTGGTGATATAGGTTGCTGGAGTACCCCTTTTTTCTCGCCTCGCCATAGGACATGTATAGAGAGGGCTAGGTGCATTTGACACCGTGTTGGCAGTCTTGGGTCACATTTTGACTTTTTATGCACAGTTAGTGGTTGATGCACCTACCTTATGCTCTGAGAGCATTACTTTTGATGCATTGCTGATCTCTGATGATAGTTTTGGATTGAGATTCTGTCAGTTTTTTTGGGGAAACTCGGTCGAATTTTTCCCAGAATTACCAGTGTTTATTGCCATATTATCTTTAGCTTGCATCCATGTCATCTAGCGGTGAAAAGGATATTTACAATATCCAAAAATTTGATGGGACAAATTTTGCTATCTAGAAAGAGCAGATTCAAGATGTTCTTATACAAAAAGGCCACTTGGATCCTATCATGGAGCGCCCAAAGGGCGAGTATATAGATTTTGAGTGGGAGAGACTTGATGCTAAGGCCAAATCTACCCTACGTTTGCATTTGGTCAAATCTGTGTACTTTACTATAGTTGGAGAAAAGACTACTAGAGATGTATGGGATAAGTTGTGTTCCAGTTATGAGAACAAAAGTGCCACTAATAAGGTTTTCTTAATGAAGAAGTTGTCTAACCTTCGTATGAAAGAAGAGGGCACTATTTCTACTCACATTAATGAATTCAATATCATTTTCACTCAGTTGACCACTCAGGGTTTGGTCTTTGATGAGGAAATCAAATGTATCTTCTTGCTATGCAGTTTACCCTCGTCTTGGGATAGGTTCTATGATTAGCAACTCAGGACCTGGTACCGGTCTAGTGTACAATGACAACCTTTGGAGCCTGTGTACCGAGGAGATTTGTAGGAAATCTCTTGAAGGCAAGAAGGATGGTGATGTGTATGTTGCTAGTGATAGACAGAGGTGTCACACTCAAAGTCATGCCAAAAGCAAGGAACATGGGGGCTCACGCAGTAAGTCTCGGGGTTCTATGCGTAATGTCAAGTGCTATCACTACCATAAAAAAGGGCATGTGAAGAAGGATTGCAGGAAATGCCAGCAAAGCAAGAAGGATAAACAATCCGGTGACACTTCTAAGTTTGATGATCCAAACAAGGCAAAGCAAAGTTAGAGGAGATCAATGTGCTAGAGTCTTCAAATGCTCCTATTGTAGAGACTCTTCCAGCAGTTGTTATGCCACTTACCTCTGACATATTGGTCTTCACAACAGATCTACCTGTCGAGGCTCTTGTTACAGAAGATGCACAGTATGCACAGAATTGGATAGTAGATTCTGGTGCGTGTTTCCATGTGACAACAAATAGAGAGTGGTTCTCTACTTATTCTCGCTCTTGTGGCAAAGTGAGACTTGGTGATGCTTATGAACTAGACATTGAGGTTGTCGAAAACATCAAATTGCATCTAAGGAATGGCACACACTTTACTTTATGTAATGTCAGACATGTACCCAAGTTGACTAAAAGCTTGATTTCTGTTGGTTAGCTTGATGATTTGGGCTACAACACCACATTTGGCAATGGTTCGTGGATAGTACGCAAAGGGAACCTTGTTGTACTCAGAGGTCAGAAGCATGGTACCTTGTATTCCATGCATGTGTTAGATGTTGTCATGATTACATATCTATAGCCGAGATGCCGTCTACTGAGTTGTGGCATTTTCAGCTAGGTCATATTAGCCAAAAAGGAATGAGAACTCTGACTCGTTTTGGCTACTTAATTGTCTTGTCTTATATTGACTTTCCTGTTTGTGAGCATTGTATCTATGGAAAACAGACTAGGTCCGTTCACTTACCATTGGGTCAAAAGCAAGCTGAACCTCTAGATTTAGTACATAGTGATGTTTGTGGCTCTATGTCAACCAAATCTCTAGGGGGGGCCAGCTATTTTGTGACATTCATAGATGACTCTACTCAAAAGGTGTGGGCATATCCTTTGAAATATAGGGATCAAGTTCTTCCTGTGTTCCAAAAATTCTTAGCACTCATTGAGAATCAGTATGGCAAGAAACTTAAGAGGTTGCGGACTAACAACGTTGGAGAGTATGTCTCCAAGGAGAGTATGTCTCCAAGGAGTTTGACAATTTCTATGCTAAAAGGGGGAATAAAAGGCAGTTTATTGCACCATACACACTGATGGGAGCAAAGCGAACCCCGAGCCCCGACAGCCTCTAAAACGCCGGGGACCGAATGGTGCGCCTCGAGCCTGCCACGGTAAAGCGAACAGGGGGCACCACCTAGCTTTGAGCGGTTAGGACGCAAACCACGATGATATGAACACCGCAAACTTACACACCGCCGAGAGAGAGAGAGAGAGAGAGAGAGAGAGAGAGAGAGAGAGAGAGAGAGAGAGAGAAAGAGAGATTTGCAAATGATGAAAACCCTCGGGAGTGTGAGGGAGAGTTATTTCTGCAGTATTTACAAATGGCACGCCATGGTGGTAGAGAGGTAGGGAGAGGAGGTGGTGCAAACTACTTGGTGCGTTCTCTAAGACGACTCAATGATTGTGAAGCTTGCTACCAAGAGCGTGTATACGTGTGTGCATCAACCATTGGACAAGAGATGGACGTGGTTCCCTTCGCATGGTGCAATTCCCAAGGCAAACCCAACACACAAGCACCCTCCCCGTGATGGTGATAGTGTCAACTCTTCCCACTACACTCTACCAAATGCTGACTCCTCATGGACTGCCCCTCCCCCCCCCCCGATAGTGACCTCTCAATGCCAATTTATAGGTGTTGGCTGCTTGGATTATGGTAATCCCAGTGTGATTAGGGTAAGCTTAATCGGGGAGACAAAGCAAGTAGTGGGCCCGGTGTGGTTGACTCTTGCTTTGTTTTGGGAGGTTATTAAGAGATGAGAATCTCTAGGTGGGCTTTTGTGACCATCACCTAGAGAGAGGAAACTTACAAAGTGGGATTTTTTTACAACGGCTTGGTGAAAACTAAAGAAATGATGAATATACCCTATAATTTACTGAAGATGGCGTCGTGGTTGCATGTTGCCGGCAAATGGTGTGTTGTCGGTGTGTCGATGTAGAGAGTACTTCTTTCGGGGTCGATCGGGGCATGCCTTCGGCGCATTTCTCTCTTTTGTTGTTGGCGGCGCGTGATTTGGGTTCCTTCCTTCGTTTGTCGATGACGTAGTTGTAGACCTTTGTTTTTTTTTCGTATTTGTGGTGCGGTGCGTATGTGTGTGTGTGTGTGTGTGTGTGTGTGTGTGTGTGTGAGTATGTATTGGTGCATGAGGGCGGATGTGTGTGTGTATGTGCAAGTGTGCAAGCGTGAGTGTATGCATGTGTGTTTGTATATGTATGTGCGTATTGGTGTGCGGTGGGAATGGATTGTATGCAATATATATATATATATATATATATATATTTCTATATATTTTTTTAGTTTCGGGCAGTGCAGACGACGCAGAAAATGGGGGGGGTGACGATGGTGAAAATAAAGGTGTGTGTGTGTGTGTGTGTGTGTGTGTGTGTGTGTGTGTGTGTGTGTGTGTGTGTGTGTGTGTGTGTGTGTGTGTGTGTGTGTGTGTGTGTGTGTGTGTGTGTGTGTGTGTGTGAGTGTGTGTGTGTGTGTGTGTGTGTGTGTGTGTGTGTAGGTGCGTGCGGTTGCGGCAGTGGCGAGTGTGCAGTTTGCGGTGCTGTGGAGCCGGACAGGGCGCGGATGAGACAGGGCGCGAGAGGGAGTGAGAGTGGGGGAGAGGGGGGAGATGGTGAGGGGGGGAATGAGGATAGGGTTGGGGTGTTGCAGAACCGTGCACAGCAAGAGCGGAGGAGCGCAAGGCCCGGGGGGCGGGGTAGTGGACAGCTTGCGCGACAAGGAGGGAAGAGGGGGGGGGGGGGGGGGGTTTAGTCAACGAGAGGAGGAGAGAGAGAGTAGGTAGGGGGCGGGGGGGTTCCCACCAAGGGAGGGAAGGGAGAGAGAGTGAGGGGGGTTGGGAGGAGATAGGGTAGAGAGAGAGGATATGATGGGGGTTAGAGGGGAGAGAGAAGAGAGAAGAGAGGGTGAGAGAAATTGAGGGAGGGTGAGGCGATAGTTTCCCTAAGGCCCGTCGTGGTTACTTCCAAGAGAGAGGGGGGAGAAGAGGGGGGGGGCTAGGTGTAGATAAGGGGGGAAGGTGTTTTAGGCTAATGGTCCGCCAAAAGGGAGGGGAGGGGGGGGGGGTGAGGACGAGCGGAGGTGGGGGTACGGCCCGCCGTGGTTGGAGGGTGGACACACACACACACACACAGAGAATATTTGGGAGAGAGAGGGAGATACTATCATTGGAGGCCCACCTGGCTGAAGTGTGGCAGAGATACCAACGGTGCCTACCGGCCGTATGATGCAGCACGTGTGTAGGAGAGAGGGAATATAGGCGGGGCCAGGCAGTGAGAGAGAGATCGTCTTGTGGTGATATTGGAGGGGTGTGGCCAACCTGGCGGCGCCCCACGAGTGGTTAACTTTGGGAAAGGGACTTTCTTTGTGTTTTTTTTTTCTCGGTAACAAAACCCCTCCCTTCCTTAAGGTGTGGTTCTCACGGGCATGGTTTCGAAAGCCGGCCATCATTAGCCCTCCCATCTGGCTAGAAGCATTCATGCTTCTAGCCCTTCCTCTGCATCTTTAGTTCTGGAGTTAGAGGGTTCTCCCTCTTCTAGAATGTCTAGCATAAATTTTGGATCAAACCTAAGAAAATACCTCTTGAGTCTCCATCCATTGACCCTAGTCTTGTGAATTCTTCCATCTGCTTCCATCAGCTTATAGATGCCGTTGTCATACCGTTTCTTGATGATGAATGGCCCTTCCCATCTGGGTTGAAATTTCTTGTCCTTCCTGGTATCAAATTTTTTGTCGTATCTCAGCACTAACATACCCTTTTCCAGTCCCTTTTCTTTAAGCCCTTGATTGAAAGTGAGCTGGCGTCGTTCTGCCTGCGCTGCATAGTGATTGATTGCTTCTTCCCTATCTAGTTGGAGTCTTTCCATATCCAAGATGTGGTTTCGGAGATTTACAATCGGACGATGTATCTGGCTAGACAAACTCGTAAGCTGGCTATCTATACAATTCTAACATAATGGATTCTTTGTATGTTTTGACAGTGGTCGATGATAGGACGTGATCCCACACCGTACGAGCGTGAGTATGCAAGTAGGAAGGGCTTAAACGCCCTTATGGACATTCTAAGTTCTCGCGGCTGCATGGTTAGTATTAGGGTTTATTATTTTCTATTTGTTGTATTGTTTTATAAACTTCGCTATATGTTTATACTTACAAAAATCTATCTTGTTGTTTTTTTTGTAGAAATGAGACAGATACGTCGCTTGGACGCGATGAGACGTCTGATTAGACGACGTCAGTTTAGCCATAGCTAGATAGAATTAGTTTCTTTTTGTCATAGCTTATGTATCATGAGACGAATCAATGGGTAGAATTGACTCCTTCCCTTAAACTAGATGGAAAGGGATGAAACCTAGTGATGTTCGAAACGTTGTTCTGTAGGCCCAAAGAGTTGCCATGAGATGTTTATCTCAGTCCCCTGTGTGATTATTCACCTGCTTTGTGATGATTTTGCAAATCATTTCGTTTACCTTCTCTACCAGACCATTGCACTGTGGATAGTATGGTGTGGAATGTCGGCGTGTGATGCCTAACTTCTTCATCAGTTCTCCCACCAAATCACCTCTGAATCCTGGTCCTCTATCTAATATTATCTCAAGAGGAGTGCCAAAACGGCAACAAGTATGCTCAAAAATGAACTTTGCCACCTCTTGGGCTGTAATGCAGGTGGTGGCCGTTGCTTTTGCCCATCGAGTCATGTAATCTACACCACTATGATGTATAGTTTACCTGATTGGGCCCTTCGTAAAGGACCGATTGCATCTATTCTCCATTTCTCAAAAGGACCATATGAGATGATAGGATTTTGTGGCTCGTAGGTTAACGTGCGATCACTGGCCACTTGACAAGCCTTACATGTTCTACACCAATGGTGTACATTCCTGTTCAAACTAGGCCAAAAGTATCTTGCTTGTAGAATCTTCCTACTGGTGATGTCTAGAGCAAAGTGACCGCCACAGACGCCATCATGGCAACTTGAAATTACCTCTATGATCTCAATGGAGGTTGGCACCCGCCTGAGAATTTGATCCTTGCCCTTACAATACAAGTGGTCGTTTACAAGGTGGTACCTAGTAGCTTCCTTACTAGCCACTATTTTTGGCCTTTGGTGTATCCTTCCGGACATTCTCCTGTATCTAAAAAGCTGACGATATGAGGCATAGCATCACTACCTTGAAAGAGGGGTAGCTTCAGTTTGATTGCTCCTACGAGGACGTCTTGTATTTGTTCTTTGGCTAGAGCATCTGCCTCCTAATTTTCTGCTCTGTGGACATGAAATAGTTTCACTACTTCAAACTTCTTTAGAACGTCCTTAACTTGGCGTAGTTGACCAAGTAAAACCTGATTCTTACAATCCTAGGTGCCATTTATCTGCCTTATCAAAAGCAAAGCATCGCCAAACACATTTAGGTGTTGAATTCCTTGTGAAATACATTGTTCCAACCCAAGTATTAGGGCTGCATATTCTGCTTCATTGTTGGAGCGGGAGTGTAATAACTACCCAATGGAGAATACTCTTTCTTGCCGTTCATTGAAAAGACTATACCTTCTGCAGACTGTGATCCATTGTTCTTTTGTATGCTCCATCAAAGAAAAGAGAGTGAGCTCTTTCTAGCCTAGGACTCTCTATCATTGGTGTTTCTTCCTTTGCTTCCGTGTTGATCTTCAGCCTCTTCTCATAATGGCGATGAGTGAGAATTCCCACTGAACTAGCCCTGGTGGAGTTTTCTACCTGCATGGTGTAGTCAAACTCTTGTAATCTAATCAACCACTTTGAGATCCTAGATGAGACATCCATGTGTCACATTACATATGGGAAAACCTCTTCCATTGTCAGGATTACAAAGGGTCTAGGCAGGAGGTAGGAGCGGAACTTGGTGGTAGCAAACATTAATGCCAGAACCATGTGTTCTACTTCGGTAAATCCCTTTTCTGACGGGGTCATGATACGACTAGAGAAGTAAATAGGACGCTTGAAAGTAGTTTTGGGGTCCTTTTGCATTAGCATGGCCCTGAGTGTATCACTTCCCACACTAGGGTTCACATAAAATGGCTCGTCCCACTTAGGAGGTGAAATAGTGGGAAGCTTAGCTAGGATTTGCTTTACCTCAGTAAACTGCTGCTCATTCTCTTCACTCCATGAGAAGATATCCCTCTGGCTGAGTTGTTGTAGGGGAAGGACCACTTGAGATAGCAAGTGAATGAACCTGCTTAAGTATCTTACCTTTTGAAGGAAAGAAACCATCTGCTTAGCGGTGGTGGGTGACGACAAAGATACCAGGGCTTGAATTTTGTTAGGGTCAACCTCGATCCCTTTTGCTGAAATTACATGACCAAGGAGAGTGACTTTGCTTTCACCAATGTGACACTTATCCACTTTGAGCTGGCCACCCAAGGTTTGCAGCCTGGTTAAGCCATCATAGACTTTGCTTAAATGAAGGGCTCGTGAACTATAGATGCAAAAATCATCTATGAAAACCCGTATCGATGTTCCAAAGTAGGGTTGGAAAACAAAAGTCACATAGCACTGAAATGTGGCCGGGGCATTAGTGAGGCCAAACGGCATCACTCTGTAGGCAAAACATCCCCAAGGCGTGATGAAAGTTGTCTTCTTCTGATCTTCCTCCGCAATGCTAATCTGGAAGTATCCTGAGTAGCCATCGCACACTGTGTATCGCTCGTGACTTGCCACTTCATTGAGTATTTCATCCTGGAATGGGAGGGGAAAGTGATTCCTCTTTGTAGCTGCATTGAGAGGTTTATAATCCATGCAGACTCTCCACTTATTTATTTATTTTTGCGTGACTACTACTGGGGAGACCCATTCTGAGTCTTCGACGGGGTAGATGAAACCTGCTTGTAGAAAACTTCTCACTTCTTTAAGCAGTGCCTCTTGTTGGATTACTCCAAGTCTTCTGAGCTTTTGTACTACGGGTTTACTGCCTTCCTTGAGTTTTATGTGGTGTTGCACTACTGTAATTCCTATGATCTTATCATAGCCATCAATGAACAAAGTATTGAAGTTACCTAGCATGGAGACATACTCCTACCTTTCTTCATTGGTTAACTCATTTGAGAGCATTTTTTGTAACTTACCTGCATCCTCCAAGGACTGCATACCTGATGATCCCTCTTGGTTTGTCAAGGTTGTTTTAGATTGTGTCAATCTGTTTGGGTCTTTAAGAATGACCCCCATCACTTCGATGCTACTGTCCTTCCGTCGATGGTGGTCGTCTCTTCTCTTGAGATAGACGAGTAGTCGCTAGTGGACTCATCTTCTGAAGCCTCCAAGATCATGTTGCGCTGCTTTCCAGTTCTCATGTCGTAGAATATGGACTTCCCTTTAGTGTCCTTCATCTGAATCATCCCAATGCTCCAGTCTTGTTTAGCTTCCATAGCCATAAGCCAGGGCCTCCCAAGAATGATGGGGTAGCCCTCCCCTTTGTGTGGCATGACGAATATTTCTATCTCCACTTCTGTATTGAATGATTTTACTTTGACCGCATTTACAATGCCCACGCATTCCACTCTTACATTGTTTGCCATCTTGGCTCGGCAGGGTGCCGGCCTACTTACCTCTAGACCTAGATGGTGCATCATCTTTTCACTCATGACACGTATTTGCATGCCACCATCTATGTAGACGTTTGAGATTCGTTGCCCCTTGATGTGAGCGTCCATGGTTGGTAGGATGTCATCAAGATCTCTCCCAGAGATAGCCCCAGCTATCCTGGGCCTTGATTTCCTGGTACTTACCATTTTTGTCCATTGCCTCCTCATTCTGGGTGCTAGGTGGAGTAATTGGGGCCAAGTTATCTTCGGGCCCTGCATTAACACATCCTGAACTAAGTCATAGGGTTTTTCATACTCACCTAGTGAGAAGTCCACGATGTCTATCTTCCGTCGCGGTTTAGCTGCTTGCTTGCTAGACTCGGCCTTCCCTTTCATCTTCTCTTCTCTTTGAGATGCTTCTTCATGCCTGGCACGCTTCACTCCCATAGCATCCACTTCTTCTACCTTCGCTTTCCCTTTGTGCTTCTCTCGAACTGATTCTTCTACCTTCGCCTTCCCTTTAGCCTCCAAGCTAATAACACTCGCCGCTTAGTTCACAACAGGTGGTGGGGGTAGTGGCGGAATGAGAGGTTGGTGGTCGGAGGATTTGGACCGGTGGGATCGGTCCTGGTTGCCTAGGTGGTGGTGGTCTTGCTCTTGGCGGAGAGATCTGATTCTGTCTCCCCCCTCTATTGAAATTATGCCTCCTTGGGTGTGGGCAATAGTACATTCCATGGCCATCTTCCCCACAGTTGTAACAGTGGTACTCTTGGTTCTGCCTTCGTTGTCCTCTTCCTTGTTTTGGATTCCTGCCAGGTGCATGCCCTTGCTGCCCCAGATGCACAGATAAACTCTCTAGTTGGGTGGTGATGCGACTTAGCAGGTCTTGCTGCTCTTCTGATGCCTCCTGTGGTTGGACTCTATGATTGGTTGTTGCAGTCACTGGGGTTGGTCGGGCCGAGCTTGTTTCCTCTGACTCGTTTACTCTTGCTTGCATGCGCAGCTTCTTGTCTTTAAGGCTGGCTACTTCGACTGCCAACTCATATGTTGCAGGAAACCTTCCCTTCACCTTCTCTCTAAGCGGAGACCATAGACCAGCAATGCAATGGTCCTTCTTTAGGAAATTAGGCACTCCTTCGCCTTCCTCCAGTGAGGCAACCCATCTCTCCCATAAGTCCACAAATTTGGACTCGTAGTAGGTGGCATACTCCAGCAGACCTGCCTGCTTTAATTCTGTCAGTAGAGCTGCCATAGCTTCTCCGAGGTTGTGCCTGCACCAAAACTCTTTACAAAAGTAGCCCATAACACATCCCATGCATTCTTAGTAGCCTGGGGAAATGCATTATACCAGGACTTGGCCTCTACTTTCATCAGTAGAGGAAAAATTCTAAGTCATGAAGCGTCGTCATCTTTGTTGGACACGACACAAGCAATGTCGAAATCATCCAAAAAGTCGGTGGTGAGATCCTCTCCTTTCTTTCCACTGAACGTGGGGAAAGAAACACTTGCCATGGTGGTGACTCAGGAAATTACAAACCCTTTTTTTTCTTTTTTTTTCCATTAACAACAGTAGCGGCTCATAGCGGCTTTTTACAGGGGTGGGTGGATACGTTAAAACAGGATAAAGATAGAAACATTAAAGGAATGATGGTAATCCAATATGGGGAGAATGATAGGGTTTGGGGAATTGAGGATTTATCCTAGTACCGCTGCACCGAATAGGTATACGATCTTCTGTTGGTAGAAGACTTTCCTATCTACATAGATATTCACATGCATTTGCTGCAGAAATCTGAACGAAAATGTCGTCGGCCCGTTTTCCATTATGCACAGAGGGTGGAATACTTACTTATACTCTTACCGTGCCAGTGATGCTGAGTCGGCACATCCACAAGAGGTCGTCACCTTTCATGGGCTCTACCTTTCCTTCATTGCTCAGCACGTACGGGATGATGGCGACGCGTTTGACCACTCCCAGCCTCTTGGCTAATAGCAATTGCAGGTAATTTCTATAGTCGGCGTGTTGCATGAATTCTACTCCATTCAATTGCAACTCGTCCCCAGCCCACTGGGTTTCTCCCGTGGTAGAAAGCTTCTTCAGGATAAGTTGCACAGGGAGAGGAGGAAGATCCTCCACTCGCTTTCAAAACAGTGAGAGAAGTAACAGAACCACTCTTCTCTAGGACATGGGAATCTTCTTACCACTTCTTCTTCCGGATTGTCGAAGTGGATTGGTAGCACTCGCATGCGTCGTGCAAATCGGTAGGCGACCTTCCGCCGCTTAGCTTCGGATGATTTCTTCTTTGGCAAGCTGGGTACAACTCGGCTTTCTGAGCTTGAAGCACTTGCTTGGCCAGATGCTTCTCCCTTTGGGGTCATGTGTTTCCAGACTGGCTTCTCTTCTCCTTACCTTTGGCTCGAGAAGCCTCTTTAGGCCACTTTGGAGTTATAACTTTGACTGTAGTTTCTTTAGGGAAAAGAGGCCTCACCGTTTTCTTCCCTTCTTTGATGTGAATGACTTCTTCGCGATGAATGTCGATGTAGACGAATTCAGCCCTTTCAATGCCTTCGTTGCTGGCACTCATTGACAGTGTGTCTTGGTTGACAACAGTAATGGCACTTCACCGACCTCCCACCTGATGCTCTCAATTTATGGTTAGAACGAGCGACACGAGATGGAGAATTTACCTCTTGAATGCTGACGACACTGCAGCCTAGCAGTAGCACCTCAATGAAGGTGGCTAGTGCCTCCTTCGTCTCCTCTTCTTCCATCCTCTAGTTAGAAAATTCCTTTAGCCATTCGTCCATGTGGGCGTCACTTTCAGCATTGTAAACTAAAGGGTCTTAGAAAGCCCTCCTCAGTGGGGGCACCAAATGACGGGAGCAAAGAGAACCCCGAACCCCGATGGCCTCTAAAACGTCGGGGACCGAATGGCGCGCCTCGAGCCTACCACGGTAAAGCGAACAGGGGGCACCACCTAGCTTTGAGCGACTAGGACGCAAACCATGATGATATGAACACCGCAAACTTACACACCGAGAGAGAGAGAGAGAGAGAGAGAGAGAAAGAAAGAGAGATTTAAATGACGAAAACCCTCGGGGGTGTGAGGGAGAATTATTTTTGCAATATTTACAAATGGCACGCCGTGGTGGTAGAGAGGTAGGGAGAGGAGGTGGTGCAAACTACTTGGTGCGTTCTCTAAGACGACTTCGTGATTGTGACGCTTGCTACCAAGAGCGTGTATACGTGTGTGCATCGACCATTGGAGTCGAGACATGGACGTGGTTTCCTTCGCATGGTGCAATTCCCAAGGCAAACCCAACACACAAGCCCCTCCCCGTGATGGTGATAATGTCAACTCTTCCCACTACACTCTACCAAATGCTGACTCCTCATGGACTGCCCCCCGCCCTCGCCGATAGTGACCTCTCAGTGCCAATTTATAGGTGTTGGCTGCTTGGATTATGGTAATCCCAGTGTGATTAGGGTAAGCTTAATCGGGGAGACAAAGCAAGTGGTGGGCCCGGTGTGGTTGACCCTTGCTTTGTTTTGGGAGGTTATTAAAAGATGAGAATCTCTAGGTGGGCCTTTGTGACCATCACCTAGAGAGAGGAAATTTACAAAGTGGGATTTTTTTACAACAGCTTGGTGAAAACTGAAGAAATGATGAAAATACCCTATAATTTACTGAAGATGGCGTCGTGGTTGCATGTTGACGACAAATGGTGTGTTGTCGGTGCGTCGGTGTAGAGCGTACTTCTTTTCAGGGTCAGCCGGGGCATGCCTTCGGCGCATTTCTCTTTTTTGTTGTTGGCGGCGCGTGATTTGGGTTCCTTAGCTTCCTTCTTTTGTCGATGACGTAGTCGTAAACCTTTGTTTTTTTTTTGTATTTGTGGTGCGGTGCCTATATGCGTGTGTGTGTGTGTGTACATATTGGTGCATGAGGGCGGATGTGTGTGTGTATGTGCGAGTGCCCAAGCGTGAGTGTATGCATGTGTGTTTGTATATGTATGTGCGTATTGGCGTGCAGTGGGAATGGCTTGTATGCAATATATATATATATATATATATTTCTATATTTTGTTTTGGTTTCGAGCAGTGCAGACGACGCAGAAAATGGGGGGGGTGAGGATGGTGAAAAACAAGGTGTGTGTGTGTGTGCGCGCGCGCACACGTGAGCGTGTGTTTGTGTGTGGGTGGGTGGGTTCGTAGTGAGTGTGTGTATGTGTAGGTGCGTGCGATTGCGGCAGTGGCGGGTGCGCAGCTTGTGGTGCTGTGGAGCCGGACAGGGTGCGGACAAGACAGGGCGCGAGAGGGAGTGAGAGTGGGGCAGAGGGGGGAGATGGTGAGGGGGGGAATGAGGATAGGGTTGGGGTGTTGCAGAACCGTGCGCAGCAGGAGGGGAGGAACGCAAGGCCCGGGGTGTGGGGTAGTGGACAGCGGGCGCGACAAGGAGGGAAGAGGGGGGGGGGGGGGTTAGTCAAAGAGAGGAGGAGAGAGAGAGCAGGTAGGGGGAGGGGTGGTTCCCACCAAGGGAAGGAAGGGAGAGAGAGTGAGGGGGGTTGGGAGAAGATAGGGTAGAGAGAGAGGATATGATGGGGGCTAGAGGGGATATAGAAGAGAGGGTGAGAGAGATTGAGGGAGGATGAGGTGATAGTTGCCCTAAGGCCCGCCGTGGTTACTTCCAAGAGAGAGGGGGGGAAAGAGGGGCCGGGCTAGATGTAGATAAGGGAGGGGGGGGGGGGGGGGGGGGGGGGGGTTAGGCTAATGGTCCGCCAAAGGAGGGGGGGGGGGGGGGGGGGGGGGGGGGGGGGGAAGAAAACAAGGGGGGTTGAGGACGAGCGGAGGTGGGGGTACGGCCCGCCATGGTTGGAGGGTGGACACACACACACACACACAGAATATTTGGGAGAGAGAGGGAGGATACTATCATTGGCAACCCGCCGGGCTGAAGTGTGGCAGAGATACCAACGGTGCCTACCGGCCGAATGATGCAGCACGTGTGTAGGAGAGAGGGAATATAGGCGGGGCCGGGCAGTGAGAGAGAGATCGTCTTGTGGTGATATTGGAGGGGTGTGGCCAACCTAGCGGCGCCCCACTGGTGGTTAACTTTGGGAAAGGGGTATGGTAACTGGCAAGGGCCTTTATTTGTTTTTTTTTTCTTGGTAACAAAACCCCTTCCTTCCTTAGGGTGTGGTTCTCACGGGCATGGTTTCGAAATCCGGCCATCAACACCAAATCAGAATGGAGTTGTTGAGTGCATGAATCATACGATTCAAGAAAGAATCACAGCCATGCTTTCTAGGGCAAATCTCACACAAGGCTTTTGGGCAGAAGTCGTCTTGACCGCAATGCACATTATAAATCGTTCGCGTAGTACGCCATTGAATTATGAGATTCCAAAAGAGTTATGGTCTAAATGTAAAAAGCCCCATTATGACCATCTACGTGTTTCTGGTTGTGAAGCTTTTGCTCACGTGCCTAAACAACTCCGACAAAAGTTAGAGCCAAAGTCACACAAATGTATTTTCATTTAATATGTTGTAGATGGAGAGATGGGATATCGTCTCTGGCACCCGAAATTTCGTTGAGTCATCCGTAGTTCAGATGTGATCTTCAATGAGTCAAAAATGCATATTGTAATGGAAATTGCCTATGAACTTTGAGAGTAGCGGAATTAGGAAATTAGGTAAATCACTTTTGAGAGATCCTTTGTGAGCATAGCAGGTAAACTTAATTGATGGTAGCAACATAAACATGGTACTTAGTTAACTTGGCATCAACAATAATTTTTCAAGAGAGAGAGGTTAGAAAACATGACAATAGTTGAGGACCGGGTTCATATGGATCCGGTCCCCCCTCCAATAGGCATTTGTATTATAGTTTCTCCCATCAAGAGAGACTTGGTACAATACAATCTTTGTGTTCCTTGTAACCTAGGTGATGCAATGAAGATGGAAAGCTTCATGCATCACAAGTATAACATAAACTTGAAGAAAGCATTAACTATCCCAAGCTTCAGTCCCAAGGCCTCAAACACCTTCGAAGGTGGAGAGAGCTAGCAGGGAATGAGGATAGGGAAGAGGAAGAAGAAACATTCCATAGGAAAAAGAAATAGTTCCTCACTTATCATTACTGTTCTTGCTAGCATATGTAATAGCATAGTAATGAAGATGGAGAAGATGGCAAGCTTAAGCATTGAAGCATGACTCTTCGTTGGATTTGCATTCCATAGCCAAGAGTGTTGGTGTAGGCTTTCACTCTCACAAGCTTGGAGAAGGAGGTGGTGTTCCTCAACTTTCACCAAGTGAGAATGGCCTTGCAAACGAGTGTGTGTGTGGAGTATATCCCCCTAAGACCCCCCCTCCTTGCTTTGGGCGAGTGGTGACCTTTCTGCATGTTGCAAGCTCATTGGACCCCTCTCCCCCTAGCCAATCACATACAGCATGCAGTCCAGTACATGGCTAGTCTTTTGACAAGTGTCCTCCTTACCCCTTAGAGAGAGAGAGCTTGAAAATATCTAGATATTTGTTAGATGGAAGTAGAAGCTCATTGGACCCCTCTTTAGCCCAACCAATAGCATTAAAGCACACCATGTGGTTAAGCTTAGTGAGAGTCTGACATGTGTCCCATGTGCTCTTTTAGAATTCCCCTAACTTTGAGATTTTTATGCATAGGACGTTTCTCAAGCAACTTCCTCATTAAGTATGTAGGTTCTCTTTTTGACTCAAGCATCTTACCCCCCATGCATAGGAAGCTTCTCAAGCAACCTCCTCATTAAATGTGACAACTACCTCAAGTACCTTAGTCATCAAGCATGACAAGCACCTTAGGTGGAGTTCCCACCTCAAGCACAGCCCTAGCTTGCTTAAGTTTAGGTCGGGTTTCCACCTCAAGCACAACCCTAGCTTGCTTAAGTTTAGGTCGGGTTCCCACCTCAAGCTCAGCCCTAGTTTGCTTAAGGTCAAAGGACTTTTAACACTAACCATTGGAGGTCTTTAATGTAGCTAAATCTAAGGTCTTTTAAGCTTCATTAGTTAACCTTGCTCTTTGACAGACCATCTTTCATTTGGGCCCCTTTACCATTGGCCCCGTGTTGAGATAGATCCGTAAGCACATGTCTACATTCTAACCCTTGTTCCCGTTTATTATCCCATATTAAATGATCAGTTTAATATGAGAAAATCATTTCCGTTGGTTAGATATTAGATATTTAATGACATTACCTCTCTCTTAAAATCATAGTCGTCCTCGACTATGAGGTAAAAGAGATAAAGTCATAGTCATTAGTCAATTTGTCTTTGTGGGTAGAGGATCCATTTTTACCCTATGACATCATTCCAAGATGGATGACTAATCCATTTGGTGCTTGGGAGACATAGCTGCCGCAAGCATTTTTGCTCTTTAGTCCATTTCATCCTCCCAAGTAGAGTGACAAATTCTACATGGTGTTTGAGAGACGTCGTCATCCCAAACATGATTTTTAGTATGCATACTACTTAAATTTGTACACAATAAAGAGAGAATTAGTCTTATAAGACAAAAACATTGATCATTTAAAAGAAACATGTACATTTGGTTACTCTAATGTAGCATTGTAAGCGTTGACAAGGTTCATACTATCCTTAAGCTGGATTCCTTGCATCCATCTAGCATCTTCAAAAGGATAATTTTTAAACTTAATAAGATATCGTCGGATAATCTTACCATGTCATAGTACCTTGTCTTCATGCCGAAGGATAGCTTCGGGTTGTAGTACCTCTTCTTAATCTTCGATTTTGGGAGGGTCTTTAATAATTGGTTCATTTGGAGGCTCTCCTTTGTAGGGCTTGAGTAGGATCACATGAAAAGCATTGTGTATGAGCCAATGGTTAGGTAACTTGAGTTGATAAGCCACCTCATTAATTGGCTTCAAAATTTGAAAAGGACGATAGTATCTTTTTGCTAGTTTAGCATAATACTTTTTATGGCCCGTAAGATTTTTCCCCGTCGTTTGCCTCAATCGAGCCTTAGTAAACTTAAGTAAGACCCAATCATTTTCTTTGAACATTAAGGCCCTTCTGTGCTTGTCAGCAGCAAATTTTTGCCTTACTTGGGAGATGGATATAGCCTCCTTAGTCTTTTGATAAGATGTTTGCAGGTCACGGCTATACTCAACAGCAACAAAGATCTTCCCATGTACTTTAAGTAGCAAGGGGCTTTTAGGTCTTTCCTCTATGATTTCAAAAGGTGCTTTTCCCGTAGAAGTATGGATAATATTATTATACGCATACTCTACAAGAGCTAAGTACTTTTCCCATTGTGAGTAACATAGGTCTTTAGTAGATCAAGAATTGTAAGATTGGCTATCTCACTTTGGCCATCTGTTTGTGAGTGATAGGCCGAAGAGAAATTCAATCTTGTACCTAGATTTTCGAAGAGACCTTTCCAAAAATTATTGGTCATTCTAGGATCTCTATCTCACACGATGGATGTTGGCAATCCATGGTGTTTGAAAATATATGATATGAAGAGAGTTACCATTTGGTATGCCTTAATAGTCTTCTTGACAGGGATAAAGTGTGCTTGCTTGCTAAACTTGTCAACTATTGTCCATATTCCCGTATTCCCATGCATAGATTTTGGTAATCCAAAGTTAAAATCCATGGATATACTCTCCCATGGTGAATTAGGAATTGGCAATGGCTGGAGTAATCCAAGTTGCTTCCCTCTATCATACTTGGTCTTTTGGCATACTACACATTTTGAAACATACTCTTGTATGTCCACTTTCATGGTAGGCCAATAAAAGTACATCTCTACTACTCAAAGAGTAGGTTGAATGCCTCTATGCCCCACATAGGGAGGAGCATGGGATTCATACATGACTTTCTCACGAAGGGAGTGGGTAACACATAGTCTATTGCCATGGAGAAGATAACCATCCTGCAAGGTGAATGGTTCCTCTTTCTTCCCCAAAGCAAGGGCTGACATTATGTCTTTGAAGTCAGGGTCAGTAGCATATTCATCTATCATAGAAGATAGATCATTGTGAGTTTCTATTGACACAGCATTAACTTTTGGTCATTGTGAAAGTGCATCAGCCACTTGATTGTGTTTACCAGCAATGTGAGCAATGTGGAAATTAAATTTTGAAAGAAAATTTGCCCACCTCATTTGTTCGTCGGAAAGCTTTGCGTCATGAAGTACTTGAGACTTTGATGGTCTGTTTGTAAGATGAATGGAGTCCCCAATAAATAGTGCTTCCATGTGCCTAGGACATGTAGAACAGCTAACAGCTCTTTCTCATAAATGCCTAAGACCCGTTCATCTGTGTTGAGCCTTCGACTCTCATATGCTATGGCATGCCCTTCTTGAAGCAAGAATGCTCCAAGGCAATCACCACAAGCATCACATTGGACCTCAAATGGCTTTGAGAGATCCGGAAGCATAAGGACTGATTGGGAGATAAGCTTCTCTTTGAGCTTGTTAAAAGCACTTTGCTCCTTAGCAGTCCATGAATACTTAACATTTTTCTTTGTTAAGTCATGTAATGGTCCTACTATTTGAGAGAATTTTGCTATGAAGCGTCTATAGTATGCACACATACCAATAAAGCTTCTTAGCTCATGTAGATTCCTTGGATTAGGCCATGCTTTTATTACCTCCAACTTTGATGGATCCATACGGATACCATCCTCAGAGATAATATGACCTAAGTATTGAATCTCTTGAAGGAAAAAATCACTTTTCTTTTGATTGAGAAAAAGCTTATTCTCCCTTAATGCTTGAAAAATCACTTGGAGATGTTGCTTGTGTTCCTCCAACGAATTGGATTAGATGATGATATCATCAAAGAACACTCCAGTGAATTTGCGGTAGGGTCTAAAAATTTTCTCCATTAATTGATTGAATGTAGCTGGTGCATTAGTCAAGCCAAAAGGCATGACTAGATATTCATAAAGGCCAAACGTTGTGCGAAACGCAATCTTTAGGATATCTTCATTCACTATCCTTATTTGATGGTAGCCACTTTTAAGGTCAATCCTACTGAAGTAGGTAGAGCCTTGCAGCTTATCAAATAGATCTTCTACCCGAGGTACGGGAAATCTGTTTTTGAAAGTGATATAGTTTAGTGCACGATAGTCCACACACATGTGGTATGTACCATCTTTCTTTTGCACTAAAAGGACTGGAGAGCAAAAGGGAGAGGAGCTAGGCCTCACCATTCCTTTTTCTACCAATGCTTGTACTTGCCTCATGATCTCCTCTTGTTGAGATGGTGAAACTCGATAGGGAGGTTTGTTACGTGGTGAGCTTCCTGATAGGAGTTCAATTCGATGGTCATCATCCCCTCGTTTTGGAGGTAAGTTCATAGGGATATCATCAATGAAAACATCTTCGAATCCTTTTAAAAAGTTAGATAATTCTAACTCTTCTTGATTCATATCATTCACCTTTGATGAAACATTAAGACCTTTTAGGGATTCTTTGACAAAAATCATGTACGCAAAAACTGAGCTTTTCATTGATTTATCAAGGGCGAGAGGATTTACAAGTGGTATAGTACAACCAGACTCATTAGCATCTATATACATATTCTTTCCCCTATAGGAGAAGTAGATTCTACTTTCAGGGAACTTCATGTTGGCAGCCATGCAGTTGAACCATGGTATCCCTAGGATAGCATCCTCATGTTGGAGAGGAGAGATGAAGAAGTCTTCTTTGTCGACATAGCTTTAGACATGAAGCCTCAACTTTCCAATCAAGGGAGTAACAGAGGCTTGCTGTCCCTTGAAAGCGGCATCAGCAGTTACAGCATCTCCCATCTCAAAAGCTTGAATGCCCAACTTGGTGGCCGACTCCATTGATATGAAGTTGAGAGTAGAACCAGGGTCAAACAAGATAAAAGCATCATGCTCCCTTACCTTTCCCCAAGAATAGGAGAGAGGTGATCCTTTGTAATGAGTATCCTCTTTTGGAGCTTCGATAGTGGAAGCTCTAGGAGTCTCATTGCGAGCATTTCTTTAGGGGCAAGAACGATAGCCATGTCCTTGCTCCCCACACTTAAAACATTTGTGATCCTTGCAAAAAGTTTCAAGCTCTTCAGGAGAGAGTTTATTTTTACCTTTGTAAACTCCTTTCTCCTTGGACCGATTGTTGTTGTTGTTGTTGGAATGGCCGTGGGAAAAATTTTGGGCATTAATTTTTCCCGTTGCATCACTTTTATCTTTATTTTCCATGGGTTTGACATTCCGTCTAACCCCTTGTTGGAAATTGATGCGTGAAGCAACCATGGTATGGTGGATTACTTCGCTGATAGAGTCAAGCCGTTGAGAGTTGACATACTCGGCCATCTCTTCAGGTAATCCCGCACAAAATTGTTGTTTTTGCTCAACAAAGTCTATCTTTTGAAAGACAGTAGCCTTGAGATGTAAATCCCAAAACTTGTCCACATATTTGTGGATAGACTCATGAGAGAGAAGCCTTAAACTCCACCATTCGGTGAGCACTTTGTCCTTTGCATCACTTGCAAGGAATTGCTTCATGATGGAAACTCGTACAGTTTTCCATGTCTTTGGGGCTTTGACATTGCCCCGAAGGCTACTAGCCCACCATTGACGAGCCAATTTTTGGAAGTGCATAGCTACATGGCGTAGCTTGGAGGACTCCGTGAAGCCCTCGTCTCCAAAGGTCGCATCAAATTGTTGGATGAAGGCCAATACTTTATCGTTAGCACCAAAGGTGCCATCATAGGTGAGAAAAGAGATACTCTTTCCTCCCTCTTTGAACTTCTTGAGCTTTTGTGACCTTCGCCATGCAGGGTAAGATTTGCGATGTCCTCCCCTCTTATATTCTCTAGGAGAATAGCCATAGCTTTCATCGGTAGAGGAGGAAGGTGAAGAAGAAGGAGAAGAGGGTGACCTCTTTCTTGCCCTTTTCTTCCTTGGTTTCCTCTCTTCCCTTTTGGAGTGACGAGGAGAAGGACTATGGGTTAACCGTTTCCTCTTGAGAGGAGTTGGTGATCGTTTAGTCCTCCTTCTTCGTGGAGCCACATCTTCGGAGGGATTTAGGGATTCATTGCTTTCTTGATCTTTGGATTCCTCCTCTCGTATGGGAGAGAGAGTCTTCTTTTGGGGGTCTCTTCAAGAGGCCTCGTAAGCTCTCTCTCCTCTTGGATAGGAAAGGAAATCCCATAAGCACGAACTTGTTGAGTAACTTCGGCTTGCAAAGTGGGGTTGCCCATAGCTTGTTGCAACCTAGTGACAAGATAATTAACAAACATGGGGGCATCATCATTGGCACCTTCATGTGCAAAATCAAAGTTATCAATGTTCATTCTCCTCTCTTGATTATTGTCAGCCATGCTAATTAAACTTATGTGCTTACTTAGTGTTTGCTTTGGCAATTCAAAACCTTCGTTGCTACTCCTTTAGCCTTTGAAAATAGGCACTTAAGTATCTACACCCACGGCTCGAATTGGTTAATTATAGAGAGTAGTGGAGTGAGTCTAACATAGCAAAGTTGTCGAGGGATAACTCCTTTTGGACTTCTTATGGCTCAATAATGGTAAAGTCGTAGGCAAGTCTAAACAAACTCCATTATTAAGACCAAAGCTCTTGAGGTGTGCACCATATCCCACATAGTGGGCTCAAAAAAACTGATAATAGATCTCATACCCACTTACCCTAATATAATTAACAAAAACAAACATTAATAGGCTACTTAAGGACCTCTCTTCTTAAGCAAGAAAAGAGAAACCATTTACTCTGATACCAATGTAGTGGAAATTGCCTATGAACTTTGAGAGTAGCAGAATTAGGAAATTAGATAAAGCACTTTTGAGAGATTCTTTGTGAGCATAGCGGTTGAACTTAATTGATGGTAGCAACATAAACATGGTACTTAGTTAACCTGGCATCAACAATACTTTTTCAAGAGAGAGAGGTTAGAGAACATGACAATAGTTGAGGACCGGATTCATATGGAGTCGGTCCCCCCTCCAATAGGCATTTGTATTATATTTTCTCCCATCAAGAGAGACTTGGTACAATACAATCTTTGTGTTCCTTGTAACCTAGGTGATGCAGTGAATATGGAAAGCTTCATGCATCACAATCATAACATAAACTTGAAGAAATCATTAACTATCCCAAGCCTCAGTCCCAAGGCCTCAAACACTTTCGAAGATGGAGAGAGCTTTCGAAGATGGAGAGAGCTAGCGGGGAATAAGGATAGGTAAGAGGAAGAAGAAACATTCCATAGGAGAAAGAAATAGTTCCTCACTTATCATTACTCTTCTTGCTAGCATACGATAGCATAGTAATGAAGATGGAGAAGATGGCAAGCTTAAGCATTGAAGCATGACTCTTAGTTGTATTTGCATTCCATAGCCAAGAGTGTTGGTGTAGGCTTTCACTCTCACAAGCTTGGAGAAGGAGGTGGTGTTCCTCAACTTTCACCAAGTGAGAATGGCCTTGCAAACAAGTGTGTGTGTGTGTGTGGAGTATATCCCCCTAGCACCCCCCCCTCCGTGCTTTGGGCGAGTGGTGATTTTTCTGCATGTTGCAAGCTCATTGGACCCCTCTCCCCATAGCCAATCACATGCAGCATGCAGTCGAGTACATGGGTAGTCTTTTGACAAGTGTCCTCCTTACCCCTTAGAGAGAGAGAGCTTGAAAATATCTAGATATTTGTTAGATGGAAGTAGAAGCTCATTGGACCCCTCTTTAGCCCAACCAATAGCATTCAAGCACACCATGTGATTAAGCTTAGTGAGAGTCTGACATGTGTCCCATGTGCTCTTTTAGAATTCCCCTAACTTTGAGATTTTTATGCATAGGAAGTTTCTCAAACAACTTTCTCATTAAGTGTGTAGGTTCTCTTTTTGACTCAAGCATCTTACCCCCCATGCATAGGAAGCTTCTCAAGCAACTTCCTCATTAAATGTGACCACTACCTCAAGTACCTTAGTCATCAAGCATGACAAGCACCTTAGGTGGAGTTCCCACCTCAAGCACAACCCTAGCTTGCTTAAGTTTAGGTCAGGTTCCCACCTTAAGCACAGCCCTAGCTTGCTTAAGTTTAGGTCGGGTTCCCACCTCAAGCTCAACCCTAGTTTGCTTAAGGTCAAAGGACTTTTAACACTAACCATTGGAGGTCTTTAATGAAGCTAAACCTAAGGCCTTTTAAGCTTCATTAGTTAACCTTGCTCTTTGATAGACCATCTCTCATTTGGGCCCCTTTATCATTGGCCCCGTGTTGAGATAGATCCGTAAGCACATGTCTATATTCTAACCGTAGTTTATTATCCCATATTAAATGATCAGTTTAATATGAGAAAATCTTTTGGGTTGGTTAGATATTAGATATTTAATGACACATAAACAACCTATCAAGGAAATAGAGGTTCAGAGAGTCACTTTTGAGGATGTTGCCTCAGAGATACTGAAATCAACCTAGCGGGCTAGTGATGTACCTTCCACTATCAATGCTCCAAAGGGAGCGAATAGCAATGGTCAAGGAGTGAGACGGTCTACTAGAGTCTCTTGTCCACTTGCTCGTTTCGAGCCAGGTCTTGATTACATCATGTTGACCGATTGCGGTGATCCAAGCTGCTACCACGAAGCCATGATGACGGATGATGTGGTGAAGTGGGAGCAGGCTATGGAATCTGAGTATAACTCGATTCTGGCTAATGACACTTGGGACTTGGTAGAACTGCCAAATGATACAAAAGCTTTACCTTGCAAATGGATTTATAAGAAGAAATTTACCTCAGGTGATCCAAATCCAAAGTACAAGGCTATACTTGTATCCAAAGGGTTCAAACAGCAAAACAGAGTCGATTTTGATGAAATCTTCTCGCGTATGGTCAAGATGACAACGCTTAGAACCGTACTTGGTCTTGTAGCAATTGAGGACATGGAACTTGTCCAAATGGATGTGAAGACAGCATTTCTTCACGAGGATTTTGATGAGGATGTTTACATGCAACAGCCTAAAGGGTTTGTTCAGGAGAACGCATCTCGTGAGGAGCTAGTATGTAAGCTCAAAAAAGCACTTTATGGCTTAAAGCAGGGTTCAAGGTAGTGATATCATAAATTTGATGCATGTATGACGTCTCAAGGGTATAAAAGAGTGAAGAGGATCACTGCTTGTACACAAGAAAGCTAGATGATGGCTCGATGATCATTCTAGTTTTGTATGTTGATGACATGCTTATAGCTGGGAAATCCATTGCGGAAATTACCAACTTGAAGAAAACACTTAGCAACAATTTTACAATGAAATACTTGGGGGATGCTACACACTTTCTTGGCATGCAAATCAAAAGAGATTGCAAACGTCGTATTCTTGAGTTATCTCAGGAAACATACATTGAGAAAGTTTTGCAGCGTTTCAATACGCAGGGGGGGGAAGCATTGAGTACCCTAATGCAGGCATTCTTGAAACTCAGCAAGGAAGATGCACCCAAATCTGATGTTGAGAGAGTAGGAATGGCTAAGGTACCATATTCTTTGGTAGTGGTCAGTCTCATGTATGCTATGGTAGCCACAAGGCCAGACATTGCTTTTGCAGTGGGAGTGGTGAACCGATATATGGCAAATCCTCGCAGCAAGCATTGGGAAGCAATGAAGCACATTCTTAGGTACCTCAAAGGTACGGTTCATAGGTGTTTATGCTTCGGGAACAATGATGCATCCATCGTGGGTTATGCGGATGTAGATTATGCGGGTTGTGTCGACAATAGGAGATCGACATCTTTGTGAGGACCATACCTAGACTCGACCCTACTCACCTACCTCAGTCCTCCAGATCGTTCCAGGGAATGACGTAGATCTATCTGCAGGTATCCCTCCCACTTGGGACGGACACTCAGACAGGACTCCGGCCTATCTCGAATGCCAACCCAAGGGGGTACATCCCTTCATTCAATGATTCTATCCGCTTCTCATAATCAATCTGTCCTTGATAGATTTCTACACCCAAAATGGTGGTCCTTAGTCTTGATTCTCTTGATCTTTAACTTGAGGATCTGCTCTTTCTTTCTTGTTCTCCCTTTGTTCATGGCGATAACCCCTTTTTCCTGACAAGCAGGCACGGCAGTTTTCACTTTCCCCTAAGAAGAGGGATCTTGCAATCCTACCTGGTCTCGCTCGTCCTCGGTTACCCATTTTTATCCCATGTAGTCCTAGCATTTAACATAAAAAATTTAAATCAACATCCGTCCATCTGACCCTCCAGATCCGCCCACCCACCGAACCATTTCATGAAACTCCCTTCCCGAGGTAGTACTTAACCACTACAAAATCAGGAAGACAACAGTCTATCAAACATCATTAAACACAAGCAACATGCAATCTATTGCATACACTCGTTCAGGGAAATTCATTTGGTTGTTCCCACCAGATCTTTATTTAGAAACTTTTAATTCATTTCCTTTCCTTTATCTGCTATAATTAGCTTGTAACTAGTTTCCTAACTAATCATGCAACACATTTAGTTTCAACCAATTCATCTTGCCTCCCCATTCATGCCAAGATAATCGGTTACAAGCCATCAAAATGGCAACACCTTCACACTATTTTCCAAAATTAAGTATTTGGGAAAGGCTCATCAAGTAATTTAATCATTCCTTCCTAAGCATTTTATTTCGAGAGGTATAGCACCATCTGGTGACAGATGCAAAGGATAGCCCCTATATTCCTAGCCTTTCCAGTTTCTTTTTAAGCAACCAAGTCGAACAAATTTCCTTAATTAAATTCACATCATCCTCCCTGAGTATGACCTCGTCATCCAACTATTGGCATTAGGCCATACCCGGATTATGGCTGATTTCCAATAAGATACCGCGGGTACTTCACCCGGCTGGGCAAAAATAAAACAAACCCATTCATCCCTTATCCCTCGGGCATGAATGACCTAAGTATAACAACTTGCTGGTTACGCTACCCTAGCCGAAAAGGGCCAATCTTCGTCAAGTTCCCCAAGAGAATCCTCTCAATGGGCAGGCCTTTCTATCAAATTGACCCCAAGAAGATCCATCTTGGTTTTCGGTCATTTCGAGACAATCTTCAAAACTCCTAGTTAAATCTATGTTTTTCAATGAGCTATCCCTATCACCTCTCGAGATTCCTTTTTAACTCCTAGTTGGTAATTTCCAAGTTCATTCATTTATCAACCTTAATTCCTACTTTCATTAATTATCTACCAGCCAAGTTTATTTAGAAATTACAAGCGAGTTTTTGCCATAGGCATTTGATAGTTAATGTCTCTTCGGAAATGCCAACTTTTTAAGTTCAATCCCCATTTTGTCGATTCCCAGGTTTTTGCAATCCTTTGTCATCCATGGGACATCTCCATGGAAGCTTGTAGAGTTTTCGGTTCAAAACAACACAGAGGTCAATTCTGCGAAGTTATCCCCTATCTCCCCCATCCCATATTTGCAAACAAACTTGAAATTGACAACTTTAGAAATACTCTTCAATACCAAAAATTGAACTACTTCTATCGAGTTTAGACAACTACTCTTTTCTTATGGTGCTTAGCTTTCCATTTTAGGGAGCTAGAAGGTCGTCCTATAATTTATCCATTTTAGGGAGCTAAAAGGTCGTCCTATAATTTATGATCTTCGAGCTTTCCATTAAAGCTTAAACCTAAAATACAAGGTAGTCACTAAAGCTTACACCTAAGTGAAAAGTTACCATTAATGCTTAGCTTAAGAGTGCAAATCTACCTTTGAAACTTAACTTAATGATGCATAGATACTCTTAGCACTTAACCTTAATTACAAGGTTTCCATTAAAGCTTAAACCTAAAATACAAGGTAATCACTAAAACTTACACCTAAGTACAAAGTTACCATTAAAGCTTAGCTAAACGAGAGCAAATTTACCTTTGAAGCTTAACTTTATGATGCATAGATACTCTTATCACTTGACCCTAATTGCGAGGTTTCCATTAAAGCTTAAACCGAAAAATGCAAGGTAGTCACTAAAGCTTACATCTAAGTGCAAAGTTACCATTAAAGCTTAGCTTACGAGTGCAAATCTACCTTCGAAGCTTAACTTAATGATGCATAACTACCATTAACACTTAACCCTAATTTCAAGGTTACCATTAAAGCTTAAACCTAAAATGATGCACATAACCTTTCCTGGTATTAAAACACATGGATTAATTAATCCTACTAGAAATGAAGATTACCTCCTCTAAACAAGAGAGAAGTGGGGTTGAAGTCCTTCTTAAAGAGATGTGAGGCTCAAGGAGGAAGGAAAGGGATTTAGGATGAAGAGGAAGGAGAGAGGAGCTTCTTCACAAAACCCTCAAGGGTTTGGCCTTCAAGAAAGGGAGAGAGCAAGAGCAAGGTTTAATGGAAACCTTGATTTACTTAAGCATAATCTTGAGCATGGAAAGTATGCAAGTAGCTTAGCAATATGTGTGTGTAAAATTACAAAGGAGAGGGGGTGCTTATATAGGAAATGGTGGGTATTCTTTTCTCAATTCCTATTGGACCCCAATTCTCTTCTCAAATCCTATTGGACACCAATGCTCCTCTCAATTGCTATTGGACCCCATTTCTCTTCTCAAATGCTATTGGACCCCAATTCTCTTCTTAATTCGTATTGGATCCCAATTCTCTTCTCAAATGCTATTGGACCCCAATTCTCTTCTTAATTCCTATTGGACCCCAATTTCTTTTTTGTTCTTATCTCTTAACTTTATCTTTCAATCAAGTTAGTCCCTTTTTCTCCCAGTTCTCGATCTAGATCAGTTCCCACGCGGATCTTCATGAAGAAGTATAAAAATAATACTAATCTTTTTGGAAAAATATAAGGATGACGTAATTTCTTATCCAAAATATCCTTGTCTTTTCAATCTGGAGTAAAGTCTCGTTGTCCGCATGACTTCTTTGTCGGTCTTGCTTTTTCTAAATTATTTTCTAGGTTGAAAAAAGCTCTGAATGGCTCTAGGGTTTAGGGAGGGACCTTACAATCTGACCATGTCTTCATATTTGCAAGAGCAGCAGTATCTTGGAGGTCATGTCTTCAAGATTGTACGTCGTCTTCCACTACGGAAGCAGAGTACGTTGCATTGTCGGATGCAAGTAAAGAGGCTGTATGGTTATCTCGCTTGGTCAGAAATCTTGGCATTGATGAGACTCCAGTGATATATTGTGATAGTCAGAGTGCTCTTGCATTGGCAAGGAATCTCGTGTTTCACTCCAAATTGAAACACATTGAAGTCAGGTATCAACTCGTGAGAGATTTCTTGGCCAAAAAGCTCATTGATTTGGTCAAGGTACACACTGACAACAACCCAGCAGATGCTTTGACAAAAGGCTTAGCTTTGGAGCGGTTTACACATAGTAGTGAGTTGATGGGTATAGGTTGAAGCCACTAGATTGCTTCACAGTTTTACATACCAGGTCACTTGGGCTATGTTGGCCTTCAAGTGGGAGTTTGTTGGGATTCGGGCCAACTGGCCGGACATCCCACTTACTACTAACCTATCTACTAACTTAACCTATATACACTTATTCTTTAATACAACAAAATAAGGAGCTGCAAAACAGGATAATGTTGTTGTGCGCTCCACCCAAAGCAGGTCTCTCTCTCTCTCTGCTCTCGCACTTGCACTCGCACACGCTTCTTGCAGCACCTTCAGCTCCAATGCTTAAGCTTGCCATCTTCTCCATCTTCATTACTATGCTATTATGTATGATAAGCAAGAAGAGTGATGATAAGTGAGGAACTATTTCTTTCTCCTATGAATGTTTCTTCTTCATCTTCCCTATCCTCATTCCCCGCTAGCTCTCTCCACGTTTGAAGGTGTTTGAGGCCTTGGGACTGAGGCCGGGGATGGTTAATGGTTTTACAAATTCTATGTTATACTCATGATGCATAAAGCTTTCCATCTTCATTCCATCACCTAGGTCACAAGGAACACAAAGATTGTATTGTACCAAGTCTCTCTTGTTGGGAGAATCTATAATACAAAAGCCTATTGGAGGGGGGACCCGCTCCACATAAATCCGGTCCTCAATTGTTGTCAAGTTCTCTAAACTCTCTCTCTTGCAAAATTATTGTTCGTGCCAAGTTAATTAAGTATTATGGTTATGTTGCTACCACTAATTAAGTTCACCCTCTATGTTCTCAAAGTAGTCTCACAAAAATACTCACTCTAATTCTCCTAATTCCGTTATTCTCAAAGTTCATAGGCCATTTCCATTACATAGTATTACCCAATCTTCCTCGATTTGCGGTGGCTTTTGCACCTCTTACCCAATTCTCATCGTTGAGGTGGGTTTCTTAGGTTGCACTACCCTATTCATTGGGCGTGCTGTCAAAAGATCTTTTTGGTGGTCCAAAATTTTGGTTCTCATCGAGTCCCATATCCATGATTATGTCTTTGATCAAGTTGCCCCGATATTTGGTTTGATCAACCTCTTTTGGAGTCATTCATAACAAATTTATTGTTATAGCAATCCCTAAAGAGGTGTAAAGGAAGGTTCCTTGCACCCTTCTCCCAAATCCTGAAAATGTATATGATTTTCAAGGGTGTTAATTGCCTTAATTTTGTATGAGCTACCCACAGAAAATCTATTACATTATTGTCCTCCCTACAATAGACTCCTAATCTTGGGTTATTTAACATCAACCTGATCATACCCTTCTAACACTGGTGGTCCCTCTTTGGTGATCATGTTTGGAATCAAAGTATCAACTTCAAGGTCCCATTTTTCCACAATGTCAATATCTACAATCTTTAAACATTGAACTCCATTTTGATCCATACAAAATTTTCCTATTTATTGGCTCTAATCTTCTCTTCAAATTCTACAATCTTTAAATATTGAAGTCCATTTTGGTCCATATAGAAGGTTTCATGTTTATTGGCTCTAACCTCCTCTTCAAATTCCACAATGTGGTCATTGACTTTAACCACATACTCCTCATTAGGGTCCATATCAATCTGAGCCCCATGTTTGTTGGTCTTATAGAATGTCAATATATGCTTGAACCTCAGCAAAATTCCAGCACTTAAATGAGTCGGAAAGGAAGACATTTCTAAACTAGATTTGGAGTAAGTGTCTAGCGCTTCTTCAACTATGGTCTCTAATGGTCTCCCTTGGTTTACATTCTCCTCAGTGGACACTCTACTCTCAGCTTCTTTGTAAAATCCCTAATTTTCTATTACAATGTCTGATCTAAGGTACATAAAGACCAGTAATTCACAATGAAATTGATTACTTGGCATTTAGAACCAATACCAACCCGTTTCAATTGTCACAATTGCGAATTGGCTCTTGACTTGAGCTTGATCTTCATCAATCTTGTAAAGTCAAAAATATACAACTCAGTCTATTAGCTACAAGTATGTATGATGACTCCTGGTTAGAATTTTTAGTGTCAATTTTGCAATAGTCGACAAAGGACCAATACGCAACCTTCAATTCCAAAAAACTCAGGTTCTAGTAGAAAATAGTATCCAAATGACTCCAAATTTTTCAAGCAACTTGTATGATAGGTCTTCTAAATCCTTGGCAACCAAAAAGTTTCAAAAATAACTTCTTTGGCTATAGCAAGAAACAATAAGCACGTTTATTATGTATTGGCTCTCATATAGGTAACTTCTTGCACTTTTGTTGATTTCCACTTGGCAAGTGTACGTTCAATGAGCTTTGAAGTAGTTTCTATAATTTTTGGGCAAGTTTAGCTCAATCTCCTAGTAGTTTCAATTTTTGGCAATATTTGATGCAATTCAAGTGGCTATCCAAGTCAAACCTTTTCCAAATCACTTATAATTTCACGCATGCACTGTATTACTACTCTAGGTCAAATCCCCTTTGAAAATTTTCCAAAAAGTTGAATTTTTGGGGCAAGAGATAATAAGCACACTTATTATCTTTCTTTTATGAAGTTTGGTTTAGTTTTCAAGTTTTTAGACCCAATTTTGTGTTTTCTTTTGGACTTTAGTGAAATCTAAGCCTAACTAACACTTTACATCTCCAAATGACTTAAAAGTTGAATAAGTGTTTCAACACATTATGTTTTAGCTTGTGGTATTGCCAAATGATGAAAAATTTGCATTTCCAAATCGGTAGATAATAAGCGTGCTTATTATCAAAGTGTCCAAATTTGCAAGTTTGTTAACTTTTTGCAATTCACACAATTAGTACAAGGTATTTTAAGACCTACCAACAGGTTTGATCCAATTCTATACAATTTTGGTTATACTTACCTTCAATTACCTATTGGTCAAAGGTGGAAGTTGGTTCCGTTCAAATTTTGCACACGAATGAAATTAAAAAAATTAGACTTGGAAAAGGCTCAGGCTCCCATCATTGGTGGTAGTGGCATATGACCCGACATTGAGCTGATTGATTATTAATATTAATCTCTTTTGTTGAGATATCAAAGTATGAACAAAGCTCTAAATGGAAAGGTGTTGTCCAAATGCAAGAACTCTCGCCTTTGAGGAGACTCTAAGCAGCTCGCTCTCTCTCTCTCTCTCTCTCTCTCTCTCTCTCTCTCTCTCTCTCTCTCTCTCTCTCTCTCTCTCACCCAACAACCCAAACGAGCTCTTACTATAGCAATATTTCATGTGCCCTTGTTTGCCTCTTAGGTACAAGATCTAGCCATCAACTAGAGTTACATAGCGATAATATGGTTGGATGCTCCTAAAAGATGATGATTTGGTATTTTTTGATGCTCGTGCAAGAATGTAGAGTGATGATTATAATGATAATTGATCATCCATGTATAGACCTTCTTTATTTGGATTATAATTAGTGTTTGATGGGTGATGATAGTGTATTGAAGGTTGGGGAGATTAGGAAAAGAAGATGCTCTTTGTTGGATGTGTAACATAGTCATGTTTGGCTTTATTGATATAGACTTCATTAGTGTATGCACTTTTCTAGGCAACCTTTCTAGTAAATTTTGATTAGTGTTATAATTAGTGTTTGATGGGTGTTGATAGTGTATTGAAGGTTGGGGAGATGAGGAAAAGAAGATGCTCTTTGTTGGATGTGTAACATAGTCATGTTTGGCTTTATTGATATAGACTTCATTAGTGTATGCACTTTTCTAGGCAACCTTTCTAGTAAATTTTGATTAGTGTTATAATTAGTGTTTGATGGGTGTTGATAGTGTATTGAAGGTTGGGGAGATGAGGAAAAGAAGATGCTCTTTGTTGGATGTGTAACATAGTCATGTTTGGCTTTATTGATATAGACTTCATTAGTGTATGCACTTTTCTAGGCAACCTTTCTAGTAAATTTTGATTAGTGTTATAATTAGTGTTTGATGGGTGTTGATAGTGTATTGAAGGTTGGGGAGATCAGGAAAAGAAGATGCTCTTTGTTGGATGTGTAACATAGTCATGTTTGGCTTTATTAATATAGACTTCATTAGTGTATGCACTTTTCTAGGCAACCTTTCTAGTAAATTTTTCTTGTTAATCTTACATATTTTCCTTTTTTGCAAATTGAGCTTAGAAACTTTGGTTCTCATTTGAAAAGCATCACATGTGTCTCTTGCACGTGAAGTTTTAACTTGACCTCTTGAAATTATTTGATTGCAAGAGTCCAAAGAAAAACTAACAACAAGTGTGGAATGTTTGATGTAATGTGAGAGTATCCATATAAATGCCAACTTTATGCATGCAGCTTGGAAGCAGGTGTCACATTCAAAGACATCATTTAAGAATGGAAAATTATTCTGTAACAGGTGCAAGAAATGCTCAAACCAATAGCAATAGGGTCGAAGAAAAGCATATATGTGATGAGATATTTTTAGCAGTGGTTGCTTTTGTTTTTAGTTCAAAGTGGCAAAACCAATAAGCTTTGAAATGATTTAAAAAAATGCAAGGGCATCCCTCCAAAAGCAATTTTTTTGCACTATCGTCAAAGCACGCAATGTTATTATTACTAGACATGATAAGAAGTGACAGAATATTGACTCCCGACCCACCATCCAAAAAAACTCCTGGGACAAAAACTTTTCCAATAGATACCCCAACAACTGGTACCTTGTAATCCACATCCATTGGCAAGACTTCACATGCTTCTCCAGCAGTGTTTTCTTCAGTATCCCTGCTTATTGCCTGATTACCATTTACTTCATTTAGTAATCTTTTCAATAACTGTTGGGAGAATGCAGGTAGCAACCTCAACATCTGCTTTACAGTAAATGCTATTGGAGCTGATAACAAAGCTTCATAGAATTCATCACTACTGCCCTGCTCTTTCAGTACAGGCTTTTCTTTTCCCAATTTATCTGTTCCATGATTACCCAAAGGGTTTGCAGCAAACTCCCATTCATCTGTGAATACATTCCCATCTTGAGATTCTTGTACTTTCTTCAGTGCTTCAGTTCTAACTTCTTTCTGCTCCTTCCAGTTAACCGCACCCTTGTCTGCTTTCGCATGAACAACTTCTGTTATTGGCTTTGCTTTTGATCTTGTTACCACCATGACATCAGTGCACCCACTGCTTTTAGGGATATCCTCAATTTGGATACATACTGCACAGTCACAGTTACAATGCTCACTCATTCCCTGAGTATACTGACATTCCTCAACTTTTTCAACAGGTGTCTGCTCATCCTCACAAAATGGCACTCTGTTCTGAATCCATTCTTCCTCAACCCATTCTTCATCAATCCATTCTTCCAATACCACCAAGTTAGCCTCACCTGGAGGTCTCTGTTGTTGCTGGGTTGGAGGTTGTTGATTCTGCCCCTGAGGCCTGTTGTTATTGTTATTGTTATTATTGTATCTAATGATAGGAATGCCTCTATCATTTCTGTGTTTACACCATAGTCCACAATCAGGACCTTGTCTATGCCCTGCTGCTCCACAATAATTACATTGTAATTGTTGCATGTTATTTTGTCCTCTATTCTGAAATCCCCAATTATTCAGATTCTGAAACCTTCTTGGAGGTGCAGGTGCCTGATACCTCCTGTTAGCAGCTTGTGGAGCTACCACATTTGCAGCTGCCTCCCTCATCTTCTGAGCAATATACTTAGGTCTTCTTCCCCTAAAATCTAGATTATAATAACAGTTATCATATTCATGACCAAATCTTTGACAAACTTGATAGTAAGGTTTTTCTGACATTGCAAACTGGTTCATTCCCATTGTTTGCACTTTCTCCTGAACAATTTTATTAACTGCATCTGCAGTTACTACCTCCTTTCCCTGCTTCTTTTCAATCTTTTGCTTATCCTTTTCCCTCTTCTGCTTTTTCTTTTCTTTCTTCTTCTTCTTTGTTTTCTTCTTTTCTACCCAATCATCGTCTTTAGAATCAGTTTCCTCTTCAGGATCTGACCCTGACTCTTCTACTTCTGACTCTGAATCTTCAGCCTTTTTCTTTTTCTTATTTCTTAGTTCTGCTTTTCCTCCATATCTTCTTTCAGCTCTTGCAGCTGCTTCCACCAATTCAGTGAAATCCTGTGCAGTTGCTAGGGGGGGGCTCCCTGCAACTACACTCCTGAACTGCTTTTTCAGTCCCTTACAAAAATAATCTCCCAACTGCTCCATTGAAGGTTGATGGGCTGCTTCCAACCTGTTGTTCAAATTCCTAAACTTCTGTGCATAATCTTCCACCATCAAATCTTCCTGGATCAGTCTTCTCAATTTCTTCAAAATATCTTCAGGTGTCTTGTCTTCCCTGAACCTTAAAAGAAATCTCAACTTCAAATCATTGTAATCAGCAAAAGCTCCCATGCCATACTGAATGAACCAATCCATGGCCTTGCCTTGCAGTGTTGCTGTAAAGTGCTCTTTTTTAACTGCATCCGGATGTAGTGCCTCATATCCACTTGCAAACCACCTTGTTTGAAACTGACCAACGTGGCTGTCAGCATCTTGGGTTTTTTTCCCGCTGAACTTAGCCGCGCCCACTTTGGGATTTGGTGCAGCCATTGGAGGTACTGGAAGTGTTCTAGGTACTCTTATCGGGAGTGGATTAAAAGGTAAAGTATCTGTCCCTGTAGGTACAAAGTGCAATTGTCTTCTTGACCTTAAGATTGTTTGAGTTAGTAATGCATTGACCAATTGTCCCAAAAGTGAGTCTGTTGTGGGAGGAGTTGCTTGTTGGCCTTCTTGGTTTACAGGTGGGGTTTCCTGCAGCCTGTTTTAAGGTTCATGTAGTTCAGTCCCCTCCCCAACAATTTCTGCCCCTGCAGCAAGTTCCCCTACTGGTTCTTCTTGGTCATCATTACCTGACTCTTCTCCTTGTCTTCCTCTTGGAGAAAACTCCCTTCTTAATCTAAGCCTTGTTCCATATGAATGTTGTGGCACATTGGACTGTCAGGACACGGGTCCTGTACATTAAGAACTAGGCTAGGCAAGGACTACGGCCAAGGGCCGGGCTAGGCAGTGTGGACAGGGGATCCGTCTAGGGCAAGGGGCTAGGAGCCCACCTATAAAGGGAGGTTGTGAGGAGGATCCAGAAGAGCCTAGGTGCCTAGTTTCTTACACTGGTATTAGAGCAAGGTGGAGAGGAGGAAGGAGGGTGGAGCCATGGCGGGGAAGAAGGCATGGTTTTCTTCTCAAGGCATCTACTCTCTCTCTCTCTCTCTCTCTCTCTCTCTCTCTCTCTCTCTCTCTCTCTCTCTCTCTCTCTCTCTCTCTCTCTCTCTCTCTCTCTCTCTCTCTCTCTCTCTCTCTCTCTCTCTCTCTCTCTCTCTCTCTCTCGACTTCAGCATGAGGCATGGCCTTTCAAGGGCAATCTATCTCGCTCTCCGATTGTGGACAACCCGATAGGACATGGCCGTGGGAAGGGATGCTCCACAGGCGGGGAAGGTGGAAAGAGAATCCGACAGGACATGGCCGTGGGCATGGTCTCAAGGAAGGACGTGGGCATGGCACTTGAAGACACAGAGAGCCAAAGAAGTCGGGGCCACGGGAAGCGACCCCTATGTCGGGAGGGACAGGATTTTTGGCATGGCCATTTCGGTGAGTATTTTGGCTTGCTAAGGTCGCCCGGTCCTGGTGGTCAATTCTCGACACAGGGGCTCGCCCTGGTTGGGCCTGCAGCAAGGACCCTCTCCTCATCTTCACTGGCACACACACAGGCTGCTGCCATCGCTGCTTCTCTCTTTTTTTTTTTTAAAGATGGGCGCCCTAATTTTGGGCACCCCCCAATTAAGGGCTTTGGCCCACGGTTCCAATCAAAAGTTTTGGCAGTCTCGACACTTTCGAACGTGGTTGCCAAGGCACCAGTTACATTGGGGGCAAGACGGACCTGATATCCAGAAGCTTTACAATTAACGTCAACACCGAACACATAAGCAGGAAGAGGGAGCGATTCAAGGAATTCACGTTCGAGGCCAAACCAAGTTACCAATATCTGCTACACAGTTTGCAGATTTTGTTTTTTCGAATTCAGCGGAGTCGGGATTATGATGACTTCGTTCCACCACTCAAAGCGGGCGATAAGAATCGGTAAGCAAGTTCACATTTGTGTTTTACATTCTGCATTCATGAAATCTTGCAGATTTCTTCGTACTCTTGGCATGGCAAGCAATTGTTGCCTCTGTTCTACAAGTTTTTTGGGGCTAAGCAAAGTGCTTTCAATGGTTACGCCCTTGCATATCACTTGCCAAGGTCAACCATGTACACGAACAAACATGGCCAACAAGACTAGAAAGTGTATCATGCATGGTGTATGTGTGATAACTTATACGGCTTTGAGCACAGCAGCTGGGTCGGGTTGATGCAAAAGCATAGCAAGTTGTCATTGTTCTGGAATCTCAAGGAGATTGACGTGGCTTGCTGATCGACTTGATGTATGATGCCCAGTTGCTCGGCAGTCATGCCCAGTTGCTCGGCATGACTGCCTACTGTCACCTTTTCTAGAAATTGGCAGAGAATACATCAGTTATGCATACTTTTTAATAATTCTCAAGATGCTGAGATATTCGACATGGTCATTTAGCTAAAAGTGTTCAACAAGGTCGATTTGTTTTTGCCAATTTGCCATGTTTTGTAATCTCAAGAGATTAGCACATCCTACTTACTTGCCTTGATGCAAGAGGCACGTTGTTAGGCATGGCCGGCTCCTTGTCACTATTTCTAGCCGTTGCCAAAGGATGCTTGTCACACAGTCTTTGCTCATTTCAGTTGAAATTCCTCGACAAGGTCGATTCTTTTTGTCCTACTCTCTACATGTCAACAACCGCCTCAGTTGGCTATCAGCAAGGCTTCAATTTCTGTGAAGCAAGGCTTCAAGTTAGGAATCTTGCATTGAGACTCCCCACGTTTGGCATATGCTATGAGCATACAAACTTGGGAGGAATTTGGTAATCTTCTTTCATTACATCCCAGATGGAGGTATATGATACAAGGGACGTATATATATACACGCGACAACTCTCTCTCGTGCAGCAGACTAGGCTATGAGCCGTTATGAAACGAGTTCTTCTCCATCAAAATTTCAGGATGACTGGTTACAGCGGGATAACCAGGTTAGCCTAATTTTAAATTTGTTTGTTTTTCATGTTTTCATTGGAACACGTTGTTTGTCATGTAAAGCAAAGTGCTTTGACAAATTCACATGAAGCACGGCTTCTCACGCGTGCCAGATACTACCCATTGACCTGGCATCAAGGGCATTGGCACGCCAGTTTGGGAAACTGTTAACATTGCAATTTGCTCCTATTTTGTGTGGAAACAACACGTTATGATGCATCGCTACCAAGGCAGACTCTGCAAGGTACTTATGGTTTCAGCTCTCATGCTTGAGGCCGTTACACTAGCTAAGGGCTTACAATTCTGCATGCACGGCATGCTAACTAGGTGGCATGAATTCCACCGCTTCCTGGATTACGCTTCCGCTATCACTCTCGCAACTCTATCAAGGACAGACTACGTGATGAATTGTTTAATGTGTTTTTTGGTTGCTATCAACACACAACACTAAAACGAACCAAAAATTTGGACTTGATTCCCAGGCAAAGTGCCAATACCAAGTCATCCTCATACAATCACGACCCCTACAAGGTAGATGGGTCGGAATGAGTTTTATGTTAAGTTATGTTGCCTCTATTGATGAGAGTGTTCTACAGACAGATTGTGGAATGCTTTTAGGATAAGCTGCAATTCAGGCATAAGATGTCTGAGAGCACACATTCTAGGCACACACTCTACAAATTTAAGGAAAGTTCCTCAACCCAGCATGCTCTTCTTTGCTCTCTTCTTCTTATTTCTTTCATGAATAACGAAACTCTTCTAAGAAGCTTTTGATACATATTCTGCTCGTGAGCTAGCTTGGGCCAAGGTGCTCTCACTCACAGCTAGCATGTGGCTAAGATGCTACTCAAATTAGTCTTCATCAGTTCGTCGATTGAACACTATTTTGCATAAGGCCTATGAGCCAAACAGGCTAAGAGCCGATTTCATGACAAGGGTAAGACCCAACTATTCGCATTCCTTGGGTAATTGTTTTCAAGATTGAATAGATCTATCCAGGGAAGTATACATCGACGTTAATGGACAAGCAAGAGTCTTGTCATTACGGATGTTTACAGTGTCATTTTTGCACTACATGTTTTCAGTGCGACACTCAAGTTGAGTTTTTGATAACTCTTCAACTCACAGTAGCTAATCTCTACAAGGAAGTATAGATACAGCAATCAGTTGAGACATCATGGCTGTCCACAAGAGCTAGGCAGTTCACTTGTGTGGATGTCATGCTCTCTCTATATCACTACGGAGTGTCTACGGACATACTGTTTTGGGGTAAGACCCGGCAGGTGATTTCTACATCACCCCATAGGCATTAAGGATCACAGTTTGATCTGCATTGAGGATCACCGTTGATGTCTCCCGGTTATACTTTCAAGGAAATAATTTCACAATCTACCAAGCGGTAGCAGACAAACACACTTTTCAAGTTGATTCCAATCAACCTGTAAACGGTTGACTATGTTGGTTACCGTTATCTGCTAGTTGAGCAGTTTCTACAAAGAGTCTTATCAAGGGGATTGAATACGTAGATTCTAATCCAAGAGCTTGGATTGCAAAGGCAACACCCAGGCTTCCCAGTGCAATGATGTTTGTTTTTTCAGGTAGGGGACGTGTTCCTCTCCGTTTGAATACGGGTAAGTGAACATTACGTTCAAATCTTCAGGTATGCATCTATTCATTTTGTGTTATTCCATTTTTAGTATGCTTTGCTTGATTTTTCAAGACGTATAAGTACGCTTGAATGTTACAGAGTCATGCCAAGGGCATGTCGACACAAAGTATTTTAGGCCAAGTATCCAATCTATCTTTCTGCCTTATGCTATTACGAATCTACTTGTAGGGTTCAATTTGGCACATGTTGTCACATGGGATGCAACATGGTCTAGGAACTCAAGGAGTTTGGTTTAGCCCATGTGGAGCAATGAATGAGGGTCCATCTCACTCCTGTCGTAAAGTGTTTAGAGCTACCTCCACACACAAGTACATCTTGTACTTGTAGGATGTTCTTTTTCAAACATCCTTAGTTGAGACATATTCCACATGTGGCGAATATGAGTCTCTGGGACTGACACTGGCGCCCTATTTCAAATATGTGTCACGACAAAGTCCCTAAGTGCTGGTCACATCTGTTTTCTAGACCATTTTTAGCATGACGTATCAAGAGCAATTTCGGGGCCAGAAATTGTCGAATACTTAGAATGACTTGTTAAGGTACAAGTATTGCTAAACAACATTACAGATGGTTGTTTACACATATAGCAAATGAAAAAGTTTCATTGTCTGTACCTAGAAGTGATCACTGTTTCACCTTCTATTATGGTTCAGATGTTTCCGCAAGGCTTGCAAAACGATTGCAACTGAAAGTATTTAGTTTCTTTTCAAAACTATTTACATTCCTCTTTAATGTGTGCTAGGCGCATCACATTTGCCATAAGTATTGGCAAGCATCATTATGGATATACAGGTTCAGTTAGTTTTTTCTAAATGCACACTAGGTGTTATGGGCCCTAGTGTTTAGCAAGGGCTTATTTGGAATGGCATGCATATTCCACAGATTGTTGCTTATGAAGCATTCTGCACTCTATGTGTACTATCTCTATGAGATTACTTTTGGATCCACTAATCACCAATAGAGGTCATGGCTCGGTTTGGGCGTTTCTGGATTTTTCCAAGTTAACCACGATGGTTATTTCGGACATTGTTGATTCTTCACCAATGTTAAACACTACTGTGATTTCCCATTTACCAGTCATCTGGGACGACTGTCTGTAAACCGTGAGGAAAACACACCTCAGTACTGTCAGTTATCCAAGGGGATAGGCAGATTACAAAGATTACAAAGAGTAATTTTGTGCTAAAAGATCTGCTAAGAGCATATGTTAGCACAACGCATTTCTAGATAGATGATTTTCTCCCTATTCTAGAATTTGCTTAAGTACGATTTTCGACTTTGAACACCTCTTGTGGTGGGGTTGGAGATTGTGTCAATCCTTTCATACGTCAAGGACTTACCAGGTGTGCTGACAGAGTACGTTGGCACGTAACCTTGATTAGGGATGAACATGTAACGGATTGTTCAAGATACTCAGGCGAGTAGGAAATCTGGCTCACAACTGCATGGAAAGTTACACCAAGGTTTCCTTGCATTATTCCAGTACCTTCAGAAGATCTGAAAATTGGTTATGCCTTTGGACAACTCTTAGTTGTGGTTACTCCTTTACAGTACTCAAGTGAGTTATAAATGGAGTTACCATTTAAACCCAAGTGACTCTTAGTTGTGGTTACTCCTTTACAGCACTCAAGTGAGTTATATATGGAGTTACCATTTAGACCCAAGTGGTTGCAAACGGACAACAATGTTGAAAATAAAGATATTCCTCTTGGTTTCATTGAACCTCCTCATTGCACCAATTATCGGTCATACAAACAACTGGATCACTTATGGGACGTCAATAAAGAGAACATCAGTATTCTTAAGAAGCTATTAATACTTGTGTTTTCGAGGACGAAAACTCTTCCTTAAGGGGGGAGTAATGTCAGGACACGGGTCCTGTACCCTAAGAACTAGGCTAGGCAAGGACTACGGCCAAGGGCCGGGCTAGGCAGTGTGGACAGGGGATCCGTCTAGGGCAAGGGGCTAGGAGCCCACCTATAAAGGGAGGTTGGGAGGAGGATCCAGAAGAGCCTAGTTGCCTAGTTTCTTACATGGACCCTCGCCCTCATCCACTCATGCATTGTTTCTCCTCCTATGTCCTAAATACTTGTCAATGATTAGAACTCTGATTGCCCTTGGCAATTATGGAAAGAACTCCTTCAAGAATTGCGTTGCATACTCGTCAGACGCTTCCCGCGGGGTTACCCAATTCGAAAATTCCCGCAAGTGGTAGATGTCAACCAGCAGTTCAGTTCCCTGCTGCATTCCTTAGGCCCACATGGTTCATGCGAAATTCGAACCGAAAGCAGGATCGCCAAATGTTAGGGGCACACAGCCCTAACAGGTATTCAATGCAGGAAACATGCAGTTTACAGGAATTGGGAACAGTAAACTAAGTATTCATACACAATACTGCAAAGTAAATAAGCAAAGAACACCATGAGGAAGAGGAAAAGAGACTGCCATCAGATTATCTTCATCATCATCACCCAATTACAGAGAATAAACAGCAGTACGAGATCAGGAGATAGAGAACTACCTCGATAGTTATCCCAAAACTGCCTCACACCATCGGATATCATAAGGCACATTCACAACTACCCAAAAATATAAGTACTAATGTCCACATATCCCTAAGGTTCAAAAGTTAAAGGTCTTAGTTACAGTTCAAAATATAATATCCTGAATACCCTGAATGCCCTGACAGATCAGGCACTAACAGTCGGAAAGAAACACCATAAAGCTGTAGAAAACACATATGTCCAACACTGTAAAGTCGGGCGGGAGACAGCTCTAACCTGAACCATGATTAAGAATTGCTAAAAATCAAGACCATAAAGACGAAGCTTGTGTCGTGTAGATCTCTATATAGTATCCATGTGCTTGATTCCGATAGCAGATGAGAGAGTTACAAGCTTTCGAAGATGAGAGTCTCTCAAAAAACTCCAAAAAAACAAGTCTCTGTAAGAAAAAGGGGTGTGTAGAGAATTGCAGTTATTAATAAGGGGGATTTTTTGGCTCTTATCTCAAGGGGTTTTCTCTCTCCTCTTAGCCGACATGATTCTCTTTGTAGGCCCCTTTTAATTGGCTCATTTTGGGCCTTAGTATTTGGGTAAAAATGGCATGTCGGTGACTTTTTTACCAAGGAAAGAGGTAGGGGAAGTGTCCAGAGGACCGAAACTTTGACCAGGCACTTGGGCAGGGTGTGTGAACTAAAAATGGGTGCCCCTTCCTCCCCCCAAAGTCCACAAGCCCCTATGGGCAAGGCAAGAGAGCACCATTTCCCCCTTTGATTCAACCTTAGGGGATACCCACTCCCCCCCTTATCCCCCCCATTTTCCACTTGCTCCCCCCCATGTCGGACTACTCCATTGCCACTTGGCATCATCCTCCCACCTCCCAACCTAAGCATACAAATTTCCTGTTTTGCTCCCCTCACTGAGCAATCTTGGCGAAAGCATGGCGGATGACTCCGAGCACCAAATGCGACGCCGTAAAGCACGGCTCGGAGCTTATCACTTCGACTATCTCCAGAAATTCTCGACCACATCATTTCTAATTAAATCCATCAAATCAACCCACGTGCATTTCCTTGCATGCATCCACGACCACTTTCTAAGTAAGGGACTGCCCACTTCAAATATAACTCATGATGTATGAGTCCGATCCACAGGCTATCAAGCATGACTGAAAATGCTCATTGAAAACCATCTTTTGAAAGTTCAACCACCCTGAAACTTCAGCAAATAACTTAACAATACCAAGCCTTTACACATAAATTTTACAGGGGCACTCTTAAAACTCAAAGCATTATGTACACCTATGTACTTGAGGCTAGTGAGCAAGCTTTTTAGCATGGAGCAGTGACTTTATCTTCATCCAAAAAATGCATGACATAGCTTGCCAACCCCCCCTTGCCTACTTGATCATTCATGACAAGCAGAGGTTCCTAGGGTGAACAATTGTTGCATCTCATCCCCAGAGACCTCATCTACATTCTCAGATGTTTCCACACTATCTTCCTCTATTGATAGCATCTCATCTGTCACAATTGTCATCAAACGTACCAAGTATTTCTTCAATTGATAACCATTAACATGATATTTATGTTGTGCACCATTCAAGTCAGCCAATTGATATGTGCCATTATCAAACTTCTTGATAACAGTAAAAGGACCTTCCGATTTAATTTGAAACTTCTTTTGAAAGGTATTGTCTAGCTTACTATTGTATCGCAACACCAAATCACCCTTTTCAATTTTCTTGTCCTCCACGCATTCATTGGCTTTTACTGAGCCTTCTTTGATATTTCCTCATAGTAGCTTAGAGCTAAAACTCTGTCCAATTGCAAACATTGTAAATCAACAGTCTTTTCTGCCAAGCATTTGTTTGTTCTTCATCTCCCAATGACAACATTTTGAGTGCAAGAATTTCCACTTCAATTGGCAGTAAAGCTTCCTTGCCATAAACCAAGTAGTAAGGAGAAAATCATGTGCTCGTTTTAATAGCAGTTCTATAGGCCCATAATGCACAAGGCAACTCTGAATCCCAAGTCTTCCCATGTGTCTGGGTCATCTTTGTCAAGATCTCTACCAACTCTCCATTGAATCTCTCATTGAGTCCCTTGCATTGTGGATAATAAGGAGAACTGTACCTATGCTATATATTGAGCTTCTCGCATAAGAAATCAAACAGCTCTCCTCTAAATCCTGGTCCTCTATCAGAAAGTAGCTCTAGGGGTACACCAAATTTGCAGCATATATGCTCATAAACAAATTTTCCCATCTCGTTATTGGAAATCTATTTGACAGCTTTGGCTTCTGTCCATCGTGACAGGTAATCCACTGTTGTCAAAATGTAAGCATCTATTTTGCTAGTCATAGGTAAGGGTCCAATAGCATCAAGAGCCCATTTTTCAAACACATCAAAAGCTAAAATTGTTTGTCACAATTTGGGTTTTAAAATTCTCTTTCCCATTTTTTGGCAAGGCAAACATGACTTGCACCAATTATTAACATCTTGTTGAATGCTTGGCCATACATAGCCTTCTTGAAAAATTTTATGCAACATGATCTTCATGGCAAAATGGCCTCCACAAGATCCTTCATGATTTCCTTCCAAAATCTTGTAAATCTCTTCTTTCCAAGGCACACGATGCAAAACCAAATCACTTCCTTTCATGTACAGCACATCATCAAGCATTTTTTATTTACTGGCTTTCCTTATGAATGCCTACTTTTTGGAAGATGGTAAACCTTCATGTAGAATACCTGTCAATAGAAAATCCACTTGCTTTGATAATATTTCCCTCCCATGATATAAAGGAGCATCTACCTTTAGCACAAACACACAAGTGATCATTTCTTGGGTAGCATCATGAGCTTCCTTATTTTGAGACCTTTCAATATGTTGTGTTAGCGGGTCGCCGTGACGGACGTCTACAGCATAGCTTTTTTGTACTAACATAATGTCAATATGCAAGGAAGTGACTCGGGATGGGGCACGGAGACTTAATAAGAGTGTCAATCTCACCAAAGTGAACTTAGAGGGCTACTCATTCTATGACAAAAGCAAATCAACCACTTCTTCGTCAGAAAATTAGTATGCGTCCAATCTCACTGCTCTAGGTCATCACACCTTTTCGACATTCAAACGAATTCGAAATGCAATGAAACTTAAGGAGAAGTATTACAACACCTATGAGCACAATCCTACCAAGTTCTGCAAACATCTAGGAAGGTATATAAATCATGATCCATCACAAAAAATGTGTAAAAAACTGAAATAGAACTACTCGAAAAGGTCCCCCATGAGCGTAGAAGCACTTATCCATGGTCAAAACATCAAAAGACAACCATTTTAACCTCCAAATCAATGCATTTAGCTCACAAGCAAAACGTCGTGAACCACAGCAGAATTGAGAATGGTTATACTTAAATTGTAGAGCAAGAGATAAGGTGTTATCCATAAATGAATTCTGATTACCAGTCTATGAGAAAAGAGGATTACAATTTGTAGCAGCAAGAAGCTCTCACAGTGAACGTTCAAAAAAATCCTTCCAACTAATGATCTCATTTTTCTAAAGCTAAGGGTTTTGACTTAAAGGCTAAGAGAGCTTTCCCACGGCCATTCGACCACCTACAAGGGTGTAGACTCAGAGAGGCTGAGAGGATATGTCAAAATATATTACGATTACAAATCATCATTAGCTGAATTACACGGCTTCTTTTGAAAAATTGTGCGAGTGTTACAAGGTTTGGTGTGCGTCCGCCTGTCATGTGTCGAATCGTTGGATCCACCAAACATTCCCCCCTTCCTATTCATTGCATGTCCTCATACAATCTGCCTCTGAGTGTGGTCTATTGTCTTTGCTTGAGCGTTGCAGTGAGGTGCATGAACTTCTGTGCTCTTGCCTCAATCTCTACTTTTGTGGCTAGCTCTCTGAAAGGGTTGTTGCTGAGAGTAATTTGATATGCTATATGGCATGCTAGCAAATCTTTTGTCATGGGATTGAATATGGAGGATTCCATTTCAAAGAAGCCGATCATGAATGCCTCCTTGAGATTCTGCATGTAGTGAGAGGGTAGGAACATGACTCTTGCATACAATCCCATGATGACATTCTTGCTGGGAATTTCTATCTCCATATTCCAGCAAAGCCCTCTTGTTCCTTCCACAAATATCTTCCAGGGATCCTCTGCTACTTCTATCAAGTGATTAGCATCTTGGCAATCTTCACAAGCATCTGGCATGCAAGATCCGGGATCTCCTTTATCATGTTAATGACCCCTTTGAGAGTCTGAACCATGTACTTCTCAGACGGTGGGTTCTATTGATTGGCTTTGTGATAACTGGGTAGTTCAGCACCGCCGGCCTTTTGCTTTGCAAAGAGTAAAAGCTGTCCCAGGATTGCCGTTTGTTGATGGGACAGTAAGTTGGTCGATCCTGAGATGTTGTGGAGCGTTCCTGTAGTAGGTTTTGTCGGATGGTCTTTGCTCAAACCACTTCTTTCACCAGAGGGGTTGATTGTCAATGATGGTCTGAATCTGAATTGTTGTGATAATCTCCTTGGCTGTTTGGTGTGGCAGGGCGATCGTCTCATGCCCGAGGTTTTTTACCACCTCATCTGGAGTAATCATGAGGATGGTAGCATATTGCAGCACTTTTAATTCATACTGCAGATATTCCTTGTGAGAAGGGTCTTTGACTTCTGAGATCTAGCACTTTGGCCGAATCTGAAATGGATGTCGGGTTGGATCTGCAGATTTCTGCGTTGCTTTTTTAGTGCTTGTAGTTGGCACCTCTATTTGGTGAGCCTCGAATATGGACTACTCAAATTTGCTTTCTTGCTCAAAGTCTGTTGGGGCTGTTTGTTGATGCTTTGCCTGAGTGGCCCTCAGAGTCTCCAAGTCCCCCCGTGCCTCAGCCAACTGCTTCCTCAATTCTTCAATTTCTTCGTCTTTGGCTTGTTGTAGGGCCCTATGTTCTGCTGTCATGATTTGTCTATCATACTTTTCATGACCCAGGGACTCTTTTAGATCTTTAACTTCTTGGTTCAGTGAGGTGGATCTTGCAGTCACAGTTGAGGAGGTGGGAGTCTCTTGTATGGCTAAGAGATTAGTCAGAGTCTTGCTAACCACAGCGTATGACTCTTGCAGTTTTTCATTCTGTTCCCTTTCTTTGGTTAGTTCCTCCTCGAGGCGTTGCTGCTCGACTTGCAGTGCGGAGTTTGCCTCGTTAAACTATTTCACCTTCTTGTAATAGTAGGTGGAATTGGAGATGATCTCTTCAGATAGCTGATTCCAGTGTTAGAATTTAGAGCTACTAGTAAGTCGTCAGTTCAATCAGTGAAACTGAAATAGAGACTAGAGACTGGACTGAAATAGTTATCCGAAGGGAAATGGTCTACTGAAAAGAGAGATAGACTGGACAACTGGAAAAGTGTTTATAGTTTCAGATTCATAGTTCAAGAACAACCAGTACAAAGTATAACGGATTGAAGCTCAAATGATTACAGCAACAGTAATGATTACAAGGTGAAGTTACAGGCAAAGAGATTGTAACTCAGAAAATACTTGGAAGGCTAAAACCAAGAGAACTAAGAAGTAAGAAGCAAGAAGCCCAATTACAATGTAATGGGTCCTATTTATAGCCTCCTAGAAGTTACTGTAGTAACTGCCGTGGTAATTACTGATGTGTGACTGGTCCACTGTTCGGCTTTCCAAGAGACAGTTCCCGCATGCTGGGACTGTTTTTGCCTTCTACATCCTTCCCTCCTTTCTTGAATTTTGGTATAACTCCAAATTTTTTGAAAAATCCACCACCTGGTTCTAAAATGGTGTTGAGGAATCCATCTGGGTTTCTAGTTGAGGCCCAAACCCTAAACCCATTTGTGTGTTTGCTGAGTCGGCCGATGTTCCTCATGAGTTGGCCTATGTTCCTCATGATAGTACTCCTCTGGAGTCACTAGCTCTTTTGGTATTGTTAGCTTTATGCCATATTTCATGCTTGTTGAGTGCTTGACACCCCTATAATTGTAATTCCAAGGGTGCCCTGGCCAATGTTCCTCATGATAGTACTCCTCTGGAGTCACTAGCTCTTTTGGTATTGTTAGCTTTATGCCATATTTCATGCTTGTTGAGTGCTTGACACCCCTATAATTGTAATTCCAAGGGTGCCCAGCCAAAGAAATTCTAGCACCTCAGTGGGAAAATCCTCCGTCTGATTTTGAGATGGAAGTACCCACTATCCTTCCACTGAACCCGCTTCCTCTTGCCCTTCTTGTGTATTGGTGCTTCAGAAGTTCCAGTGCCATCATTGTCCTTCTAGATAAGTCGATAAATGGCCTCCTGCTCAAGCTGATCCCGCCTTGCTGTGGACATCTCCAATTCATAAGGCGTGAGAGGATTATATGTTTTGGTGTCGAGATCATACAGCGTGCGTCTACCCTTTGTCAGACGGAAACTGACCAATTTATGACAATGCAAAGCTATGTGGTTCCATCCTTCTTGGAGAGGCTGATTCATTTTAATCCTAGCTTCAAAGAGTATCTCAACCATTTCTCTGTACTGTGGCCCCAGACTTGGTTTAGCCGTAATATCCTTTTTAGGAATCTTAGAGGACTCCACAATAAGTTGAAGCAGCTGATTTGTGATCTTGGTGAGACCTTTGAGCTAGATTTTCCATTGTCCCATACAGAGCTTGATCCTTTGCATTTCGCCTTGCATTTCCAAAACATCATTTAATTGGAGAGAATCATTGATCAGTGTGTGCTAGGTTTTCCATTCTACAGTGGCTCACTCATACCAATCCTAAAGATCATCAATGATGTTATAGTATGTTAGCCGATCCATTGGTTCTAGATGTTGAGGATACAAAGCTGGGAAAAACCTAGGCAGCTTAGTCTCTCTAGCAAGCAATGCATACAGGAGAACTGGGGGATCAGGTACAAACTCTAAAAAGTTGAGAACGGCCTGGTTTTCCTGTTGCATCATCTTCCTAGTGACTCGAACCAACGAAAACAGTTTGTGGAGAGCAGTTTCCTGTTCCCCTACTGTCATCTAGTTTGTGGTCCTTTACTATTGGAAGTTTGATCTTCAATAATAGCTTGTACCCTCTGGTCCAGAACTCCTCTGGCAATTTGCATTTGTAGTAGGACTTCTTTCGGTTGATTTTTGACCTCTTTCATACATTTATATATAGGCTTGTTCCCAAGCAGGAGCTCTAATTCAGTGGCTAGGGAACGAAATTTTGCAATAGACTGTCGTTGCCAGTGTGGATTGACCAGCTTATAATCAGAGGTTAGTGCCCATTCAAGTACTCTCTCTAGCATCCGAATTCTGCTAGGATGCTTAGGTAATTGACACAACTCTTGATCATGGAAAGCGGTTGATTTCCAATGCTGGATCATTTCTCTGGCACCAACATATAGTCTCTGAACAGGTTCCAGGTCAGAAAGAAGAACATCATCCTCTAGATATATCCTAGTTATAGTAGCTTGCTGATGTCTTAGCCTCTTGTTCAATGTGATGAGCTGTAAATGAATGTTGCTCATCACTTTTCAAAGTCTCAGTCACAGCTTTAGTTTTCCCTTTCATATCTAAACTGTGTTGTGACTGGTGTATTGGGGAATTTTCAGTGTTGCTTGGTTGCTAATCATCAGCCCCTTGGTCTCCCGACTACTGATCCTTATACTGGTCTGGCTGGTCTGTGTTGGGTTGATTGTGCCCCGTGGTGGCAGGTGATCCACCAGCACCAGATCATGAAGGCAGAGATGGAGGAGAGTCATTATCATCATCATGTTTATCTGTTGGTTCATCCTCCCTCTCTTCGTCCTTCTCAGAATCCTCATCAGGTCATTCTACTTATCAATATAGTCCAAAATAGCTTGATTCGCCAAAGCATTGTTATATTCAGAAAGCTTATCCTGCAAATCAGTCTGCATTGTTTCCATGAGCACCTTCAGATTATCTATATTGAAAATGGCATTGCCTTCTGGATTCAGTATATCAGCCAAATTATTGTATATGTATCTTTCTGTTAAAGAGGCTTTTAATGCAGTGTGGCTGGTCAGTAAAATGAGTTGAAATCAACTCTCTTCATCCTCAGCATAGTCTCAAATCTCTCAGCAACTCTCTCAGCCTCTGCCTTTTCTTCATTTAACTGCCTCATTTCAAACTCAAGCTGTGACAACTTACTTTCCAATGTCTGAATTGTCCGGGCTAGCTGATTTTCAAGAACTCTGCCGTGGGGATTGTGCCCCTATATCCTGTTTCAACTTCTTGACTTGTTGCTCATTGTTCCTCAGTTCATCTTTGAACTTGGTCACTTCATCAGTAGACGCTGAGGCATCCAACATTTGTCCCAAAGCATGGACAATCGTATTCTAGGATGACTGGATAAGCACTGAGCAGCCATCATTGACTGTCGCTGGGTCAGACAAGAGCCATATATGGTAATGTGGTAAAGTCAGGTTTGTGCAGGACTAATCGTCATGTGAGAGGATGAGTCTACAGCTATTGTAATTTGTCCTTCTTGGTTAAGGCTAAAACCAATTCATTGAAAGGGATAGGAGTTTTACTAATTGGACTAGCAGGTGTTGGACCTTTTTCCTTATCAGTATGAATTGCCGATTGCTTGGCGCTGGTCCCGTCTGGCTGGTCTTTGTCTGCATTGGTGTTTGCTGAACTCTGCCCCGCTTGTTGGCTGGTCCCAACAGTAATCTTTACTCAGGTCTGAAAGGCCAACTGAAGTTTGGCCTACTGGAGATTTTTCAGTAGACACAGTTTTGACTTGACTTTCTAATTGTTTTAGGAAAGCACTACTCTTGGCCAATGTAGTTTTCAGTCTTTTGGAACTACCAGCTTCCACTTGTGTGGCCTTTCTCTTCTACCTAGTGAGAGTCAATTGAGTACCTGTTCTTCATCTGAGGATAAATGAACATTGTTAGTTATTGGGATGGGTTTCTGACTCCAAGCCATCTGTACCTAGTCATGAGCATCAGGAAAAGTTACCCAGTAAAGAAACTGCCAGACATACCAGGCTTTGAAAACAGTCTGAGACTTAAACTTAGCAGTCTGCTGAAGCACGTTATGCGATAGAATCTGACATAAGTTGATTGAATATGTGGCATCTAATCTCTTTGCCACCCAGTAACATAGCAAACAGTTTCTCTGAGACATATGTGGGGTTTATTTTCCGACTCGCAGCTTCAACCACAAACCGATAAGCAATTGGGACGTCCAGAACCGCTACTAGAACCCCTTGTGCATTGGCCTTATGCTTTTTCTTGGCTACTTCATCTTCCTTCAGAGGTGCACTTATCTATTCTGCAATGGCCACAGTTGGCTTCGACTCATTTGGCATCTTGAAAGCATAAGCAATGTCGTCCGGAGTTGATGACACTTTCCTACCATACACTACAGCGTTGCCATCATCAGCATTGAAGGAATCAAGAACCCTCCTAATGATAGCTGTGTCAAACTCTATTCGTGTGACTTGCACAACCACATGCAAATCCCATAGTTGTAGCAACGCTTTTGCTTGCTCAGTAAACGCATACCATTGTATCTTACTATCGGGAATAAGTGGTAGAGAAGCTTTGATAGAGGTGATAAGTACCGAAGTTTGATCTATAGTATCCTGCATCTTCTTCGACATTTTTCTTTTGTCCATACAAGGTGAAGACAATGACTCTGTGGAAGAAGAACAAGACTTACCTGAATATTCAAATCTGTATCCAGGTGTGTCTGGTAAAGACAAATAGCAATCGACTGTTGCTTTTGATGAAGAAGTTTGGGGTTGTAGGGAAGAGGCTTTGGAGCTAAGCGATGGTGAATGTGTAACAGCAGGCAGATGTCGCGCAGGAGACTTATGAGGGAAAATGCCTATTCTCCTTACTGTTATACGCGTTCGCGGCATAAAAGCTCCACTACTTACCATTCCTATAGTTTTGTGCACTACCAATGACGTGGCATACATGCATTGGCTAATACTCTCCATGTTCTTTGAAATGATTATTATAGACAGTCCGACTGGCCCTTTTTCCCATAAAAATTGATACTGGCTCTGACACTTCACTCATTCTGGTACTGACATGGTTTTGTCGTGCTAAGACTTTTCTGACCGGTTGACTGGCTCTGGTACTAGTTGTACATGAAAAAGGCTTAAAATAACTGATTCTGAATTTTCCTGGCCTTCAGTTCCCAGAATACCAATATCATTAGCCTTGGAAGTCTCTTTGTCATCTGAATAATATAGCTTGATCTTGGCCCCATTATATACACCTGGTAGCAATAATCCAGATAAATCTTTCGGTCTTATTGTGCCATTGGAAAACACCTAGTCGACTTCATATGGACCAGCCCAAGCTATCTTTAAGTTTGGTTTCTTAGGTCCCAGTTTAGATTGATAAAGCAGAACCAAATCTCCTCTCTGAAACTCCCTAACTTTGATACGTCTATCATGCCAGTGTTTCCTTCTTTGCTGAACAATTTCATGTTCCAGCATAGCCCGCTGTCTTAACTCATCCAACCGTGTTAACTCCTCCAGTCTTTGTTTAAGATTATGGTTAAAACCCAATCCATATTCTACTACCATCCTGAGGCTGGGAATTACAAATTCCATAGGCACAATAGCTTCAGTGCCATACACCATTTTGAATGGTGTTAATGCAGTGGTGACCTTATAGGCTGTCATATATGCCCAGAGAGTAGTCTGGAGCTTAAGATCCCACTGGTGTGGCTCCTTCTGCACAATCTTAGTGAGAATGGTCTTGACAGTTTTGTTATAGCTCTCTGCTTGCCCATTGCATGTGGCATAATGTGGTGTTGATTTCCAATGCTTTACTGAAAGCATTTCCATTAGAATGTCCATAGTATCATTTATAAAGTGTGTTCCCTGATCAGACACAATCTCCACAGGACATCCGTATAACGGCATAATATTTTCAAATAAGAATACAGCAGTGAACTTCGTGGTGTTGTCGGGAAGAGCCTTAGCTTCCACCCATTTGGTGACATAACAAGTGGCCATCAATATATACCTATTCTTCCTTGGAGTAATTTTCTTAAATGGACCCATGAAATCCAGACCCCATTTCATAAACACTCCCAGTGGCTAGACTGGAGTTAGAGGAGTCATATATGCGTCTGTGGGACTACCCATCCTCTAGCATATATCACATGTCTTACAAAAGCTTTTGATATCGGATATTAAAGTTTGCCACCACAATCCAGCCTGCAGAATTTTCTTGTAAGTGATATCAGTGGAGAAATTTCCTCCAGAATCCCCATCATGTGCCTCTGAAATAACTTACATTCTTCCTTCCATAGGCACACATCTTCAAAGAACCCCATCTACTCCTAGTTTGTACGGGGATCCGCCAATGATGGTGAACTTCAAACACTTAATAATCAGAGCCTTCTTCTGATTCTGTGTCCAGTTGTCTGGGAATCCTCCCTTAGAAAGAAACTGATATACATCATACAACTCTGCATCAGTTGTGTCTTCAACTGACATCTGAAAAAGTTCTGCATCCACTGGCTATATCTCTCAAGACACCTTAGAGTAGCCATCCGTACTCCTGGACAGGAAATCAGCACCACAGTGGGCTTTACCGGGCTTATAAAAAATGCGAAACTCAAATTCCATCAGGAACATCATCCATCTTATCAGTCTGCCTTGAATAATGACTTTGTTAAAATCAAAAATAATAATGCTTGATGATCCACATAAAAATGAAATAGCTTGCCAAGCAAATAGTGTCAAAATTTAGTAGTGCCGAAAACCACTCCTAAGGCTTCTCTTTCAGTACTGGTATATCCTTGTTCAGCCTGACTGAATCTCCAACTGGCAGAATAAACTGGATAATCAGTCCTCCCTTCTAGCTGAGCTAAGATTGCTCCCTTCGCCAGTCTTGAAGCATCTACATGTACATGAAAAATGACATCCCAATTCGGTTATCGAAGTACTGGCTTACTAATAATGTCATTCTTCAAATTCTGAGAACTCTCTTCACATTCAGCAGTCCAATTGAATTTGCTGATCTTCTTTGTGAGCTCATACAAAGGTAATGCTTGGGAAGAAACCTAATTCACAAATCTTCTATAGAAATTGATGTATCCCAAGAAAGAGCTTAGTTCTGATGCATTGCAGGGCGCCTTGGGCTGTTGGACACAATGAATCTTGTCATTGGCCATTTCTATACCATTCCTGGACACTACATGTCCCAGTAGCTGTTCTTTCCAGACCAAGAAAACATATTTGAATGGATTCAAACAAATCCGCTTTTCCTGACAATGTTGGAAAACCATTTCCTGAAAAAGTAAATGTTTATCCTCTACTGAATATACAGTGAAGTCATCCATAAATATGGCAAGGAATCTATGGAGAAATTCACTGAATATTTCCATCATACATCGTTGGAAAGTCACTGGAGCATTGCAAAGACCGAATGGCATAACCAGATACATGAATGCTCCCTACTCAGTAATAAAAGTAGTTTTACTCCGGTCCTCAAGAGCAATCTATAATTGTTATAACCACTATAACCATCCATAAAGCTATACATCTCATAACCTGCAATTTCGTCAAGTAGCATGTCCGTAAATGGTAATGAAAAGGGATTCTTAATGGTCTGAGCATTCAACTTCCGATAATCCACACATACTCTAAGCTTTCCATTATTCTTGGGCACCACCACAATAGGAAATAAGCAATCACTATTGGCTACTTCAGTAAAAAATGAACCCAGACTTCAAAAGGTTATTGATCTCTTCCTTGACCTTCTTAGCATAATTAGGATTCATTCTGTATCGTTGCAACCACACTGGTCTGGCATCTGGCTTTGATGGTATGTAATGTTGACATACCTCTGGATCTACTCCCTTGAGATTAGTATGTTCCCATGCGAACACATCTTTGTATTGTTGGAACATGTGTCGGGCCTTCTCTTTCATTACTGGATTCAAATGCTTGTTGACTTTGGTCAACCTAGGATTTTCCTCAGAACCCAGATTCCATTCCTCTATTTCTTGATCATCTAGAAGCAACCAGTAAGGCCCACCCCCCTTTCTTTTGGTTGACTCCTCAACATAATCATAAGACGGTCCTTTGAGCTTTGAACTGCTATTCTGATTTTCAGTAATTTCTCCGAAGTGTGCTTGTTCAGAAACCGCTAGTGTACTGGAATCAATTGCGCTTCCGTCCTTCCAGTCAGCTGGTCGTTCCCCAGCGTTCACTTCAATGAACGGATCTAGAAATTGCTTCTTTTGCTTTTCAGCCTGATCTTTGTCCAATAATATCGCATTGAGATCTTTTTTGGCTAATCATTGCTGCGAGCATCCTCTCAATTTTCTTCACCTTATACTTCTGGCAAAGCTCTTCTAGTCGCAGCTCCATTCTCCAGCTCCTAGTGTTGTTCGTCTAAATCTGAATTTTGCTACTGGCACCTTGTATTGTTAGAGTCTAATTCGCATAGTCGTGAACAGCCTGTGCTGTTTGCAACCATGGGTGCCCCAATAGCATCCCATATGCACCTTGCACATCTAGTACTAGGAAACTAGTCTTGAACTTTTCTTTGCCCGCGCTTATCTGCATACTCTCTATCATCCCAGTTGCCTCGATGATCCCCCATTCGAACTTTAAAAGGTGCTGGTTTCAGATTTGTGATGCCCATTCTTTGCTAAAGGTGTGTCCCCAGGATATTTACTCCTGCTCCTCCATCCAGTATGACACCAGATAGTGGCTCCCACTGTTTCTAACCTTGTAGTCTACCTGGATTACCTGCACTTTATCATCTCTGACAGCAGCCAAGTCAACTGCTTTGGCTTCCGCTTTAGCCTTCCTTCGCTGTCTGATGAATCTCGTTGCTTTAGGTAAAGTTTGTATATTATCATCTAGTTCAACTATGAGTTTCTGAATTCTGTCACAAATCTTGACATGAATTTCCTCCTTCTCTTGATCAGAGTTGTTATTAGAACTTCAAGAATCGGAAGTATCTACATAGTACCATTCCTCTTTTCTAGTGCCTTCAGTGCCTCTTTCAGTGTTTTTTGTTGCAGTTATATCTGATTTAACGCTCCCTAATTCCTCCATTAGTCCTTGAACTATAGCCAATATAGTCTCAAGAATCCCAGACCCTGACTGATCCGGTTGTGCTTTCTCAGAAGACTGGGCTAGTATCTTTTGAATGACCCAAGCATCAGAACTTTCTGGCTGCTCTAGCAGCTTCTTGGCTAAATCTTCTGTGATCTTCGCTGCTAGTTCTCTCTTCTCCTGCCATTCATCAACTACCTTTTCTTTACCCTTTGTCTTCCACACCTCTCTCTGTTGAGCCCATTTGCTACTTTCAGGACTGACTCGTATGTCGGCTCATCCGGAATTTCCTCAATGACCACCCCTTTGCTATGTGTAACTGCTTGTTCAGGAACTGGCTTTGGAGCCTTCGCATTAGTAGCCACAGTAGTAGGCGTTTCTAGACATTGAGCCGCAAAATGCCCATACGTACCTGTTGGACGGGTACGTCGCGACGGACGTCAGCATAGCGAGAACTCACCTAACATATAATGTCAATTGAGGACAAAGCTCAACCCGCAGGCGCGTGGAAGCAAGCAAAGGGTTTCAACCTCTACTCGACCGACTAATGACTACTTCCTACAGAGATATCAACTCTACATGCCATCGGTTCTGTGAATGTGAGAGTCTCCTATAATGCTACCACAAGCCAAAAGCCCATTAGACGTTCTCGAAACGTTACGAAACTTGAGGGATATCCTATCAACACCAATAGGCCACTCTCCCTAAGGTCCGTGACCAAAAAAAAAACCTACTCAATACCCTACGTGCAGAAACGCGTAGGATGTCTGGCCGGTTTTTGCAGGTCGACGTTTCCGAAAACTAAAGTGCCTAATGTGTAACTCTACTCACTCTGATCGTGTGGATATGCTGAAATGCAAAAACGGACTACAGTTACTCACTGAAACTCCCAAAAGTAGCTCGTGGGTGAATCTGCCAAAACACAGACGAACGCGCGTGATGTAAGCATCAACGCGTAGCTCTCCTCGTGGGCAACACACTGCTGCTCTCCGTTTGCGATTCCGACCACCGTAGCTCCTGTAGCACACACACACACTCTCTCACTCTCTCGCAGTCTCCCAACGACACAGAAGATCAGATTTATTCGAAGTCTTCTTACAAAGATTTAGGTTTTGGCTTATATACTAAGCCTTAGAAAACCTAATGTCCGACCAAAATGACCTTATTTGTCCCTAGGCTTCTATAGAGCTTAATTACAACACCGTGAGCTGGCTTTGCTCATCCAACAAGCATTTGTGGCCTCAATACAATTGCTGACTTAAAATATGAAGTTCCCGTAAACATTACAAAAGTGGTCATAATAGCTCAAAATGATAATAACGGGATATTTGATGATGTCCATGAGCTTGTATCTTCACATTACAGCATCCATCTTTGTCTTCATCACTTCATCAGCATCTTTATTTGGAATCTTTAGAGGATCTTTGAGGGATCTTTATGGAATCTTTGTGGAAGCGTTGTTGAAAGGTCTTGTCGTCCCCGACAAGACCCTATGTCTGCAGTGTCCTTGGCGAGTGGTTCATGTTGTGGTGTTGGTTGAAGCTTTTGTTGTTGCAGTTGCTTCTACCAGATGCTTTGTATGTTGTCGAGGTGCCTTTTTCTTGTACATGTAGTGTAGTTGAAGCCATAGCTCTCCCCCTCCGATTGGTTGTTGTAGCGTGAATAAGTCGAGTGAGGTTTGTAGTTGTAGCAAGTATTTATCTTGGCAGCTCTGTATTGTTTGTTCTTTGGGTGTCATCCTGCATGTGTACCTGTAAACTTGAAGCCTTTTTGAATTTTTTCTAAGCCGCTCCCCTTTGATCCTGTAGTTGATGAGCATGCAGTTGTTTGGGGATGTCGTTGGTCTGCTTTTCTGTGGTTTAATAAGAAAAATAAAATAGTAAAAATAAAATGTGGCGTATATTACAAAATGAAGGTCTTGGATACCTGGATAAGACTAAAGGGAAAAAACCAGTGGGAAAAAAAATGCCTTTAGTCACCATTAAATGTCAGGCTATATGTACTTATGTATTCATGTAACCGAGTTGAGTTAAAGTACTTATGGCCGTATGGCTACTATTACTGGATATACAGTGGATAAGTGTTAGTAGCTTGAAGTCAGAGTCATTGTTGTTGAGCAAATGCTTATGAAGTGGGAAAAAAATGCCTTTAGTCACCATTAAATGTCAGGCTATATGTACTTATGTATTCATGTAACCGAGTTGAGTTAAAGTACTTATGGCTGTATGGCTACTATTACTGGATATACAGTGGATAAGTGTTAGTAGCTTGAAGTCAGAGTCATTGTTGTTGAGCAAATGCTTATGAAACCTATTACCACTTCGTCGTCATCATTTTGTTGTGTAAGTGCATGGGTGGAACACAAATCGTGTCAAATGCAAATGTCCAATAATGGGACTTTATAATGCTTGCACAGATAGATGCATGGGAAACAATATGCGGTGTGAGAGGAGCTTGAATGGGTGATCCCAGGAGTGAACGTAGCTAGAGAAGAAAAAATATATTTGACTTCAAGAGCTGCTGTTACTCACAAGAAGGGTTTTTGTTGACGAGGTTTTTTCCACTCTCCTCACTGTGTTCATGTGCGTGAGTGTTTTCTAGACTACTCCGCCACTCCACCATTTAAAATAGTAGACTTTGACTCTTATGCTCACCTCTTCCAGCATGAGTGACATGACTTTATGTATGCTCAACTCTCCAGCTTGAGCTTTAATCTAAGTATCTAGACTCATAGACCACAAAGAATATTAAGACATGAAGCTTGGGTCTAATGCTTGCTCATTTAGTGTCTCAGCTGCCCAACTCTTGACTCTTATGCCATTATTTTTATGGCGACTTGACTTACTCTCAGGAGCTTTCGACCAAGAATAGGTTTTGAAATTCAAAACTCCCATCCTCGAAGAGAGGATTTGTAAAGGACCATACTGGCAATATTGGTTTCTTTGCCATACCTGGGTGACCTTGGTTGTCAAAATTTCTTTTTGTTGATGTTGGTCCCTTGGTTGAGAAGATTGGCTCGCTCCATTCCCCGTAACACTTTGTCTATCATGTCTTAACATTTCTTGAGAGCTAGAGATGACTTCAATCTTCTTCGTTATTTGTTGTTCTTTTGGCACCCATTTGTATCTGCATCGTGTGATTAGTGTGTCTTTGCAAATATCCTTTTCCTTGACTGTGACATTGTCCTTGATTTTGCCTTCCGTGAAATTGCGATTATCTTTAAGCTGAAGTCGTCTGATTGTACCTGACATCTTTGGTAGCCTCCGATTTCCTTGATAGTAACCTTGTGCTTGAAGAATTGTAGATGGCACTTCCCATGATGTTTTTGATGTCGTATTGAGATGTACAAGAGTGCCATTGTTGGGATTATTTATCGATGAAGTCCTATGTTGGTATGAAGGCCAGTTGGATTTGAAATTTCCTGCATCCCTTTGGCGAGCCTTGTTGGTTGGTCTCCTTTGGCGATATAAATATGATCTTTGTTGCTTTTGGGGACGCTTTTTGAAACCTTTATCCACCATATAAGCCGAGGTCTGTGGTTTTGGTAACCAAAGTTTCTTTTGACCCTCATAATAGCCTTGCTCTGCTAAGCTGTAGTGGGAGGCTATCCATCCCATGTGTTTACCTTTCGTCAATCGGCTAGGCTCATTTACCCATATTGGGTCCTTGACCTTGATTTCTTCAGCTTTGATGTAGACCTTTGAAGATTTTTGTCGACGATGATCGCACAGTGTAGGGTATTTCGGTTGAAAGATTTTCTTTGGATTCTGTCTTTCATGTGGAAGCATGTGGTCAGCTCTGTCTTGAACTTTTCAGGGCTGGATTGAAGACTCTGATTTAATGGGTTGCTTCTGTTGGTAGGACATTTGTGGGCTCATTTTGGCTTTGCCATTGTCGAAAGCCGATAATCTTGGAGCAGTAGTAGGCTGGATTTCTTGAGAGCTAGTCGTGATGACCATTGTTGAAAATTCAGGTTCTTCTGGCAATGTTTTTGCCCAGTGCTTGGACAAAATCAAATGTGTACTCATTTTCGATGAATCCACCACTAGGAATTTGTCTTTGATTATCTTTGACCGTAGTTTAAGGGAAGCTTCTGCAATCCCTAAACTTGTGACGGCTATTCCATGTGATACAGGAACCTGTACCTGAATTTCATACAGTTCTGGCTTACCTAGAAGTAACCATAGCCCATAAGACATGACATTAGTCGTGGCAGTGCAATCTATCTCTGCTGTAAAGTTGAATTTCAGTTTCTCATACACATCCAACGAGAATTTAATCTTCTTGTTGGCTGCCAAGTAATTGATGTCCTCTTTGCTTTTGGTACTTGTCTTGGACTTTTGTGCCTTGGAAGCTTTGTCATCCTCTTGTATGTTGAACTTCTTTGTCATTTGACTGGTTGTAGCATGATGTCCCAAGTGCTTACTATCTTCTGTTGTAGCTGCTTGTTGGTGTTCATTGCTAGTTTCTGACTGTGACGCCTTGATTCTTGATTTTAGAAGCTCTCTGTCACTATTTACTTCTTCTAGCACTTGAAGGTCATTCAATGGTGACTTTTCTTCTTGGAAATGTTTTGAAGCTTGTGTAGCAGGATGTTGAGGTTTACTCTCTTCTTCTGATGCAATGGTCGCCGTGGCCTTTGGTTTCCATCGTTCCATGGGTTTTTGTAGAGTTTCTTCTTGAAAATATTCATTCATATCATGTATTGCTTGTCCTTGGTAGTAAATCTTGGACTCAATCATTTCCTGTTCTTCTGTGCATTTTATGTCTTCAGTTACATCTTCTTTTAGCTTCTCATACTCTTTGATTTGTTCAATCACCAATAAAGAGTCCACATTAGAGAATTTATTTGGTAGACTTTCAGCTTCATCCACTGACTCTATTTGCATGTCTTCCACTTGTGATGTGGCACTAAGATTTTTTGTTACCTCTGCCACCTCTTCTTGCGTTGGCTCACTATCGTCAGAATCTTGGCTTCTTTTGCTCTCGAACCTTGAACTACGAGCTTCATCTTCATCACCTTGTGGATGCTTTGACTTCTCCTCACTGAGGTTCCTTAAACGATCTTGAATCAGCTGATTCAATTGATCTTTTTTGAAAGCCTGATTCTCTATGATAATGTCATTGACACCCTTGACTTCAAGAAACTGTGTCTTGAGCCTATCTTTTGTGCTCTGCGACAAGATTTGCTTCTTTTCCGATGATCTTGTTGGGGATTCCTTCTTCCGTTCCCTTGTTGTCACTGTCTGAACTTTGCTTTTGGCTTGTTGCTTCTTCTTTTCCATGTAGAGCTTTACTGGGCAGTCCTTCACTAAATGACCAATGGCACATTGGTCGCAATATGTTGTTATCTCAACATGTGCACCCTTTGGACGAGGCAGCTTTCCATAATACTGTTGATAATGGTTTCCTGTGGTATCTAGATACAAATATGAACTCTTCTTTGCATGCATGAACCTGTAGATTACGACTGACTTAGGTGTATCCACTGGCTTTGTCTCTTTATCCTTCATCGTCTTGTCCTTGAGAAGCTGAAAATAACTTCCATTATTGCTTGCATACAAGATCAAATCACTATCCCTGCTTTCTAGCAGTTGTGATGCTAATTCTTCCATCAGTATATGGTCTTTGACGTGGGGCTTCTGCATAGCCTTAGGGCTATGTTTTCGAGTTGATTTTGGCGAGTTCTGCACCGAGGGTGAAGATTGAACCGAATCTTTGTTTTCTGTTTCCCTTGATGGTGCTTTTGGACGGGGTCCGAGTGTGTGACTTACAGGTTGCCCACAATTGCTAAACTCATCCATATTTTTCACATCGGCTATTTCATAGTGCCTATCGTATTTGTCGACCACAATGACATCTTGACCTGACCTTTTACATTGGGCATTGTGAATTTCCAGTGGTATCTCCTCTGGCTCGGCATCTTCCAATGCTTCTTGAAATTCCACTTGGACTCCTGAAAAGGACACTGCTTCTTGTAAAGCTGGACTTCTTAATCCCACTCTTGAAGATATAGGGTCTCTTTGTTGAGTTTGAACTCCCCCCATCCGAGAGTGTTTCATATCTGATGTTGGCATCTGTTTAATGCCTGATGATATGACTTCTTGTGCTTTGTTAAGTAGCTCTTGAGACCAAGCTAGTTCTTTTTGAAGTTGGGCTATCTTCATAGCTGATACTTCCGGCGTATTCCTTGTTTGTGAAATTTCGTGTGTTTGTGCTTTTTCTTGTGCTGGTGCAGTGCACGAGACTTGTACCGTGTCTTTCCATGTTGTGCCTTGTGTTGTGCCACCCATTTGTGCAGTGACAACTGTAGTTGTTAACTCTTCCAAGTGCGTAGTTAGAGGTAAACCCATGACGAGATGGTATACATTACCACCTTTAGACATGTAGTCTTCTCCTCTTGAGCCAAACGCTTCTGCTATAAAGTAATGATTGTTTTCTACAGGAACTTCATGACTTGTGACAGCCCTATAGTATCGACCGTCTTCATCTCCATAGAGGGTACCAAATTTCTGTTTTCCATCTTGTGCTTTGTACAGAAAAATACTTGGAGGATATGCGTAGAGTTCTGTAAGTTGATCCTTGTACAACATTTCTATCTCATTTTCGATGTATTTTCCGTGCCTCATGTAAATTGATCCCAGACAGTCTTCCATGAAATTTGGATGTGGGTGTAGTACATTCTTCGCTGTTTCAACTTCCACATATTGAGATGTCCGAGTTTCCTCTGTATCTTTCTTTGTCTTGATGTACAAATTCCGATTGACATCCTCATAGCATGGCAGTCCTTTGTAGTATCCAATCAGATAGATCCGAATTTTCTCTCTTGTAATATCTGTGGATGTACTTGAAGCTTCTTCCTGACTGGTCTGATTCCTTTGAGACGCCATTGCTTTCGTCTTGACTCCCTTGTTGTACCTGTTCAGTGATAGCTCTAATTGCTTGCCTCAATGCTAATAAAAATTATTAGCACCCTTGTGTCGGTCTTTTTCGCTTGAGGTCCTTCAGCTTTTGTGGATGCCTTAATCTCTGAGTTTTCTGAATTGGGCTTTGCTTGCACTGCTTGAACTTCTTAGCTCCCTTGCTTGCCAAGACTGATACTGTCTTGTCTGGCTGCTTGCTTTTCCTAGAGCTTTTTAGCAGGCCTCGATCTAGTGGAAGCACTGTGATAAGTTATGCACCTTACCACTATACTGCAACGACTACTCCCTTTGTAGCGATTCTTGAGTTGAGCTAACTTGTGTTCACTTTAGCACACAATCTGCAAAATTCTATTTAGCTGGCAACTTTTTCACAATGAATGCAAAAATACTTGATGTACCTTTGACGGCCACAGTTGTTCCTTGAGCACCTTCCAGCGGGTGACCAATGGTTTTCCCAAACGATAATTTCAATCTACTAACTTAGCAGTCTTCAAAAATCGTGACCGTTTTCTCACAATTCTTTCGAACTGTCTGTTTTAGACACTCCTGACTTCCGGATGCACTTTGAGGCCTTAAACGATGTTTTTTTTCAAAGTTGAACTAAATGGTTGCCGTAGGCATACATTTAGTTCATGTTTTTCTGTAAGATCTGTAGAGTCGCTCTCAGGCTACGTTTTGACATAAAAACTTTTCCGATCCGATACCGTTTGTGAAAGTTATGGCCAAAATAGTGAATTGCAGTTTAGAATGGTCAAAATGAGTCCAAATTCAATTTTAAAAGAAGATTTGGGATCTCTGTGACACTGTGAACACTTCTGTATGGTCAAAATTACAGTTGGACCCTAAAACTGGCTTGAGACATCCTACGCGTAGGATGTCTATATGCTCAGAATTGAACAAAATTTGGTCCAAAGACTCCCCTTAAGTCCAGCAACACAATGGTATGCTCAGAATCTCATTTGGACCTAAAAATGGCCTTGAGACATCGCTTGCGTAGGATGTCTTTTTGCTCAGAATGACTTGAAACTTTTACCCCAGATTCTCCTTGATGTGCTGATCACAGTGGTGTGCTCATAGGTTGGTTTGGAGTCCTAAATCAAGCTAGAGACATCCTACGCGTAGGATGTCTTTTCTGTTTTAGCTCAAACTTTCACTGTAGCTTCCCCTTGATGTGCTTAACTCACAGCTATTTTTACTTTTTGATTCTGACACCTATAGGTTGTTCAAATGATCAAGAATCTGCTCCAAAAGCCTGATGTCTGTTCTGATGAATTCCCAAGTCAAATCAACTCCAAATTGGACCAAATTTGACTAGGAGGCTTGCCTAAGGCTATACAACACCCTGCTATGTCCACAGTTTGAATTTGGCCTCTAAATCATGACTTAGACATCCTACGCGTAGGATGTCTAACTGATCAGAATTGCCCCAAATTTGAACCACAGACTCTCCTTAAGGTCTTGATCACTGTGGTATGCTCAGAATTTTGTTTAGAGTTCAAAATCACATAGAAGACATCCTACGCGTAGGATGTCTTTTTGGCCTGTTTGACCCCAGACTTGTCCCACAGCTTCCCCTTGATGTCAGCAACCCAGTGGTATGCTTAGAATTTGGTTTGGATTTCAAAAGTCCCAAATTCTAGCTGTTCTTGCCTTTTTTTCAGTCAGAAGTGCTAAAGTCCGCTTTGAACCCAATTTTCTCACCCAAATGAGGTGAAACCCCTTTCAGTCACTCAATATATCATTCAAGACATGTTCATGCAGCCATATTATGGTTTTGGTCTTAGAATAATGCCTTGGCACAATTTGGGTAGGATGTCTGGCAATTTCAGTCTATCTGGACTTATCCTATCAAGATATGGTCAAGTTCCCCCTTCCAGGTGAAAATATGGTAAAACCTACCTTCTGAACACAATGGTCAGCTCAGAATTTCAAAATTTTCACCAGATCACCCTGTAGACATCCTACGCGTAGGATGTCTTTTTTTCTCAGAATGGACTTCTGTTTCTACCCAAGGTGCTTCTTGATCATATAACAAGAATATGTGATCACAACAAATTTTGGATGTCAAAATTGCTCAGAATCACCACTTTTGGGAAAATATTTCTCTGAAAGAGTAACATCCCCTTAACTCTCAGTCTATATGTCCAAATGACATGATCTTTGGTGTGTGTGTCCAACACAACATGAAGAATATGGGTATGATGCCAAAACTTGATTTTTGCTTCCAGAATCACTCTCTAGACATCCTACGCGTAGGATGTCTACTGATGAAATTTGTGGCAGAATTCATCCACAGGCATCCCCAAGTCTTGAGCACTACTTTTCAAGCATTCCTACCATTTTTTATGCAAAATTGTGCTCAGAATCTTAAGTTTCTTGTTTTCACGTTTTTGACACTCCGTCTTTGGTCTTTTGGGTGTCAAGAGTTGGTCAAAACTTTAGTTTCAATGTATACTTAGGGTAAACCCCCCCTTCTGAACACACTGGTAACCTCAGTTTTCCCAAATTTCCTGCCAAAAGTGCCCTGGAGACATCCTACGCGTAGGATGTCTACTGTCTTAAAATGCAATTTTTTTCTGGCAGTAGTATTCCCTATGCTCTCTAGAGCTCTCAGCAATGATCACAGAAACTTTTGGACTTCAAATCAGCTTCCAAACACAACTTACAGTCTTTCCTACTTAGCGTTTTCCACTTCTCTGATGAGCCTAACAGCAAATAAGACATGCATAAAGTACTCTAAATCAACAATCAAGATATCCTACTTACCCTACTCCTACTAATCAATGTGAGATGGTGATTTTGATGTCTTGGTTGCTTCCCAACCTCACACGCACTCTCAAGTCAGCCTACCACCACATCTACCACTCCAACTCCTACTCTCTACACCACAACCTACTACTACCTAATACTACCTAAGACGAAGGATCTAGACCAGACACATGCTTCCTAGACTCCCTCTAAAACCTAAAGAGTCCACCACTCTCCGATCCTATCTAAAAGAATGAATATACTCTGGCAAGCCAGCATAGCAAGAACTCACCTAACATATAATGTCAACTGAGGACGAAGCTCGACCCGCAGGCGCGTGGAAGCAAGCAAAGGGTTTCAACCTCTACTCGACCGACTAATGACTACTTCCTACAGAGATATCAACTCTACATGCCATCGCTTCTGTGAATGTGAGAGTCTCCTATAATGCTACCGCAAGCCAAAAGCCCATTAGACGTTCTCGAAACGTTACGAAACTTGAGGGATATCCTATCAACACCAATAGGCCACTCTCCCTAAGGTCCGTGAACAAAAAAAACCTACTCAATACACTCCGTGCAGAAACGTGTAGGATGTCTGGCCGGTTTTTGCACGTCAACGTTTTCGAAAACTAAAGTGCCTAATGTGTAGCTCTACTCGCTCTGATCGCATGGATATGCTGAAATGCAAAAACGGACTACAGTTACTCACCGAAACTCCTAAAAGTAGCTCGTGGGTGAATCTGCCAAAACACAGACGAACGCGCGTGATGTAAGCATCAACGCGTAACTCTCCTCGTGGGCAACACACTGCTGCTCTCCGTTTGCGATTCCGACCACCGTAGCTCCTGTAGCACACACACACACACACACTCTCACTCCCTCGCAGTCTCCCAACGACACAGAAGATTAGATTTATTCAAAGTCTTCTTACAAAGATTTAGGTTTTGGCTTATATACTAAGCCTTAGAAAACCTAATGTCCGACCAAAATGACCTTATTTGTCCCTAGGCTTCTATAGAGCTTAATTACAACACCGTGAGCTGGCTTTGCTCATCCAACAAGCATCTGTGGCCTCAATACAATTGCTGACTTAAAATATGAAGTTCCCGTAAACATTACAAAAGTGGCCGTAATGGCTCAAAATGATAATAACGGGATATTTGATGATGTCCATGAGCTTGTATCTTCACATTACAGCATCCATCTTCGTCTTCATCACTTCATCAGCATCTTTATTTGGAATCTTTAGAGAATCTTTGAGGGATCTTTATGGAATCTTTGTGGAAGCGTTGTTGAAAGGTTGACCTTTCAACAGTACCACAAGTATAACAGTTCAGTCTTCGGTTCTGTAAATTACCACAACCCCGGTCCCAGCTAGTACCCCCCTGGTATCTGTCGCGCCCAGTACCAGTACCACTGGTACCTGATTTCTCTTCTTCGGGTACACTGGTAGTCTCCACTCTGACTGGTTCAGCATTGGTAAATGCCACTACATACAAATCTTTTCCCTTCTTGAAGTGATGAATGCGAATGCCACAATTGTTCCATAAATGACCATATGCTTTGCAATAGGTACACTGTGGACATTCATTGGAAACATGATCTTTAGATTTACACTTTGAACACCAAGTTTCCATTCTTCTAATTGGTTGCCTGGTCTGGCTGATTTTAGCAATCTGGGGTATCTCATCAATCTTCCTTGACCAGGACCCCTTCTTGGCTTTGTCTTTCCTCTTTTCATCTGAGTTGCTTTCAGAGCTACTGGAGGTCTTACTGGAATCAGAATTCTCACTGGAAGAAATGCTATTACTAGACCTCCTCTCCTTGTGATTCCTCTCCTTCTTTGCCTGCTATTCAATCTTCAGGGCGCGCTGCACCAAATCATTGAATTTCTTCCTTGTTGTGGGCACCTCCTGTTCCCTAAGCTTTTTACTGTGGAACCCATTTAAAACCATGCTTGCAACCTCTTTTCTAATGGTGGCTCCTGCAGCTGTTTGGTTAGCTCCTTAATCTTCTCAACATAACTGACTGATAATTTTTCTTGTTTTATCTTATCCAGTTCACAGAGGATGTCTTCATCTCCTCTGTTGTCTGAATATTCTAGTCTGAAAACTTTGAGCAATTTGTTGTCTGATCTGAGTTGGCAAGTTGGGTAATGGTAGTACCATTTCCTTGATGCATCCTTTAGTGTCTGAGGAAAGTATTCACGCCAGTCATCTTCATCAATATTTTTCAACTCAGCATATTGTTCAAAATCTGCGTTCTTCCCTCTCAACCCTTCTCCTTCTGGATTGACTGGAGTGTTGAGAGTCCTTGGCCTCATCATCATGACTGTGCTCCTCCTGAGCCTCACTCACTCACCGGGTCCTTCTTAGGATCAGAGTCTCGTTTTGATTCCTTAGGAACAGGGTCAACACGGTGTGATGGTTTACAACCACGACTGGTTTTGGGTGCCATCCCTACAACTGAAAATTCTAACTGGGAGAAGAGTTTTCAGGTCAACGAGCAAGCAGCTCTAACCACCGTAATTGCCAAAATGGAATTGGAGTTGATCCCTTCAGATAGCTAATTCCAGTGTTAGAATTTAGAGCTACTGGTAAGTCGTTAGTTCAATCAGTGAAACTGAAATAGAGACTAGAGACTGAATTGAAATAGTTATTTGAACTGAAATGGTATACTGAAATGAGAGACAGACTGGACAACTAGAAAAGTGTTTGTAGTTTCAGATTCATAGTTCAAGAACGACCAGTACAAAGTATAACGGATTGAAGCTCAAATGATTATAGCAGCAGTAATGATTATAGGGTGAAGTTACAGGCAAAGAGATTGTAACTCAGGAAATACTTAGCAGGCTAAAACCAAGAGAACTAAGAAGTAAGAAGCAAGAAGCCCAATTACAATGTAATGGGTCTTATTTATAGCCTTCTAGAAGTTATTGTAGTAATTGCCGTGGTAATTACTTATGTGTGACTGATCCACTGTTTGGCTTTCCAGGAGACAGCACCCGCATGCTGGGACTGTTTTCGCCTTCTATAATAGGCTACATTTTCTTGTTCCCTTTGTAACTTAGATTGGGCTTGAAGTTGTGCTTTCTCTAATTCCTCTATTCTTTGCTTTAGCTACAAGGAATCTTCAGCTGCCTTAGACACATCTCTTTTAGTATCTTCGAGTTCCAACCCGTGCAGGTTGTAAAGAGCCCTTTGGCATTGAAACTGGAGCTTGATCTGCTCTAAGTGAGCATCAATGTCAAATGACGACCATTTTCGCTCCTTCCTCCATTATAGCTTGTGCTCTTGGTTTTTGTTGACTTTGTTGACCTTGAAATGATTTTCAACCTCATCAGTCGTTTTTTCTTTCAGTTTCAGATATTTTATAGTTGTTGAAGTTATGGCAGGCTTTGGTTGTGTTGCCTCCATTTCCTGATCTATCTTTTGTTTTGAATGCCTCTTCTCTGCTCCTTGCTCTGGCAGGTCTTCAACTTCTTCTTTCTCTTTTATCGCAGTCTCTGAAGGGACCCCAGTGTCCTTGGGATAATCGAACTCCTGACCCTGCTGGTCAAGCGTGTATTACTCTTTCTTCCCTTGTGAGTTATATTCCTCTTTTTTACTTTGAGTAGATTTGTTAGATGACTCAAGATCATCGATGCATGGTTTCTTTGCTTCTTCTTTCTCCCTTAGCTCCATCTTTTGCTTGAGCTCATTATGGATTCGTTGCCGCATGGCACTGGCAATCTCTTGTTTTTCCTTGGCTTCCTGTCTTTTTTGCTGCTTGATCTGTTCTAGAGTCGTTGTCTTCCTACGTAGCAATGGAATGTTTTCTTCTTCTTCCTCCTCTTTTTCATCATCAGCTTTTGTTCCTTGGGTTCTTTTTTCTTCGTGCTTCTGTTGGCGGAGCCTTTCCCTCAACACCTGCGCTTCTTCAATTGTCCTCCTGGCATGACTAATTGGAATGGCTTCTTCCACGCGGGCAATTATCTTCCTTAATCGTGTATATCCTAGACAGTATTGGCTGTCGTGCTCCTCTTTTGAAGACCTGTACTCTGAAGGAGTGTCTCTCTATTCGGACCCAGCTTCTTGGCTACTCCGAGCATCTGACTTTGTCGTTTTGCTGTCAGAATCCCTTATGGTTGCACTTTGCCTTGTTTGCTTACCTTCTGGTTTTGGCCTGGTGGAAGGTCTGGCCACATGTTTTACTGCTCTCTTAGACTTGTGAATCAGATCTATCTACGCTTCTGCGAGTGGTAGATCATCAATCATCCCTAATGCTTGGTAGGCAATTTGCGTCAGCATTGGTCCCGCATTCATGTAGGCCTTGCCTTTTTGGCTCCCCTTTAGGTTTGCTTCGACAATGTTGTCGAGGAGGTAATTTCCAAAGTCACAACTGACCACTCTCCTCTCTAACAAGCCCATCGCCATTACTACCGCCATGTGCAACAGCGGTTCTGTATATCTTGGTGGCTTTTGCACTTTAAAGTGTTGCGATATAAGGCACGATGGAAATTCAATTTCCGAGTATATCAAATCCTGATATGTCAACTTGTGGCCTCTTTGCTTTAGGAAAGCTTTATCGTTGTCTATTGCCTTTGTCTTTTGCAATAGATTGTGCGTCCCTTGTTGCAAGTGGAGGGCTTTATTGATTATTTCTGTTGTGATCTTAGCCTTGACTGCTGCCCCATCTTGGCTTCCCCATTGTACTAAATGAACTTATGAGCTCATGATCTCGTCTGAAGTCCATTCCCTAGGGAGGTAATCGTAGGAAGTTGTCTAATTGTAGGCATCTGCCCCCTGCTTCCACTTCTGGCTTTTGGTGCAGTGTCCACATTTCTTGTGGGAATATAGTGGCCTTCACTATTTCTCCGTCTGCGGCTTGAAACCTTCCGATGAAGATGTTCACCGGTATTGCTTCGAGTACCTGTTATGTGATATGAGCCTTCTCATTTTAGGAGATATCTGTTATCTCATAAGGTGCAGCATTTCACTCCCTTTGTGCTTTCCTTCGAGGCATCCTGCGATCAATTTTAGCATTGAAAATAGGTTTTAGCCATTGATTCGAACTGCCAAAAAATTGCAAACTGACCATAAAATGAAAAATGAGCATAACTTTGTCAAAACTACCCCATTTACCAAATTTCACTAGTGTATCTAGGATTACTATAGGCACAAGGATATAGTGTAACAGATTAATTCTGGCAAAAAGGAACATGGATTGTGATCCATGTTGGGAGGAATTTTGAAATTCCAACTAGGGGAAGTTGTTCATGGGCATATGGAGATACTACTGTGCAATTTTCTCTGGATTTAGGGTTTGAGGTACATGGATCACGATCCATGTTGGACAACATTTTGAAATTATGTTGATACCATCTGGTAGGGTTCATCTGAATAGTGCCTTGGTCCAAAAAAATTGGGATTTGGATCAATGGTTTGACACTTGGGATAATTCTTTGAAAATATATTGCAGACTTAGAGAATTTTGGCATTCTGAAGTGGATTTTGGAATTCAAATGGCTTGAAACTTCATGGCTTGGCTTTCTTGAACACACTAGATCAGATGCCATGGGTTTTTCTTTGATTGGGCAAAAAGGTACATGGATCGCAATCCATGTTTAGATAAATTTTGACACAGCTTCTTTGCACTTATGTTCCTATAGGTCTTCTTGGCGCACTGGTGAAATTTTTTCAGATTTGGATATGTTTTTCCTTATTTTGCCCCATTTTCTAGTTTATGGCCATGTTTTTTCGTTTTGACCATATCTGTTTCTTGGAACCATTCTTGGGCACATGCTTTGCCTGATATTTGTGATTGCCTTGATTCTCAATGATTTGGGCCTGTAGTTCACAGCTTTGCCTAGCTCTCTATCAAATTCCATCAGAATTCGAATTCATTTGAGGAGACAAATTAATTCCGGCAATTTCACCATTTTGCAACAAGTAATCTTTTGCTTGGTTTTGATCCTACAAACATACTTAAGTTATATTTCCTTGTTGATAGGCTTCAAGGAGAGTGTGAAGTCTCCCGACTGGCTTAAGCAGCAATTTGAAAACTTCTCAAGAACTCTGCTTTTAGCCCTACTTCATAAGTTTTGCTCGCATCCTCCCATTTGTCCTCTCCCTGAGTTTTTACTGGAATCCTACCCTTTTCCCTCTGAAAATGACCAAAAGACCATTTGCAGACTGAAGGTAGCAAACCAGGAGGATTTGATGATCTTAAGAGGAATTTTTGTGATTATTTTTGCAGCACCAGTCATATTTTTGCATTCCCCAGCTAGTGAGCCACTCCTGCCCTGATTTTGGCAAAAAGGAACATGGATCGCGATCCATGTTGGGATGCATTTTGAAATTCCAGCTATAGGAGTTTGTTCCTGGCCACCTATCGATGCTCCTGTACAAATTTCTCTGATTTTAGGGTTTGAGGAACATGGATTGCGATCCATGTTCCACCATATTTTGCTGCTATTTTTGTCATGTCTGATTCTGCCAGCTACTTGGGGTGTACTAATGAAAGGTTTTTGGTTTTTGATGAGTTTTGGAATCCCTCATTGGCCTTGTTAATTTGCAGATTTTGTGACTTTGTACTGCTCTGATCTGTTGTTTTGGCAACATTGATGCAGTATGGGGCATACACACATATTCTGGTAAGGTTAATGATCATACCTGTCAAATCCGGTGTAGTAAGAGCTACCGAAGTGGTCGCAGCAAGCAGAAACAAATCCGAAAACTCTATGCTTCTGTGGCTCTCTCTCTCTCTCTCTCTCTCTCTCTCTCTCTCTCTCTCTCTCTCTCTCTCTCTCTCTCTCTCTCTCTCTCTCTCTCTCTCTCTCTCAATGTAAATGAGCTTATGTTTCCCCTTTTGACTATATGTTCCTAGCCTACCCGGAATGCCCCATTCATACTTACCTCTATTGATCATATCTTGTTGTTCATATCACCTGCAGTTCGAACTGTACTTCATTCTGATGTTCTGTTGACAAATGACGTTTGATCTGCAGTTTTGATCCCTTAGAAGTTGGCTCAAAATCCATCTTGTGCCGAATCCTTTCATATTTGCCATGTTCAAAGTCCTTGCTTTGAAGTTTCGACGTTTGCTTTCAAAAGTCAATTCCGACTTTTCTAGCTCGACTTAACAATTTTTGTTCATTATCTGTCGTTTTTTGCTTTTTTTTAAGAAAATTATTTATAATTATTATTAGTTGGCCAATAATCAGCCAAAATTAGTGTAACCTCTCATACATACATATCCTTACCTTGGTATTAGATGGTGTCAGTATGGCTCATGATTATGTCAGCTAAGAGTTTATAAGGCTCTGAAAAGCTTGTTTTAAAGAAAAAGAAAAGAAAAGAAAAGAAATAGTATGATAATAATATATACAAATGATAATCATGCTGCATTTTCCCCCTTCCTAGAGTGAGCAATCCCAGACGAACATGTGTTAGAGTGTATGGGAACAAAGTATGTGTCTATGCGTACCCGTATAGTGTGGCTCTATGATGCTGATGGAAGATATGCATGGGGAAACAAAATGTTGTGCAAGAGAGGGGTGTTGAACAATATGTTCAGTGGCTACTAATGACGAGGTCACGTTGAAGCTGCGTGGTCTGAACAATAGTAATTGTAGAAGACGCACCCTGTGTTTCACGGTGACTTGTAGAAGTTGTGATGCTGCTGGTTGTTTGACTTGAGGGCTTTGTTTTGGTTGCCACTGAAATTGCTTGCTTGTGGATTCCTTAAAAAAGACATCATATGAGCAAGTTTGTTTTGGTTTCCATACCCAATTGACATTTTTTGGCTGTCGAGGTTGGTGTTGGATTGGCCCAGGTTGTCCGACAAAAGCCGTAGGCGGTTTGGCGAGGTCCGATTTATGTTAAGGCAATGTAGACTGACTTGTATTGCTTTGTGGTTTGGGTATCCATAATTTCTTTGGATTGGTTTGCATGATGGATTTTTTAACCCATATTTTATTGATCACAGTTGGATAATATCGTTGAACTGGTGCATGTGGTGATGGTAGAGGTTCCTATACATGGTCTGTTTGTACAAAGGGCGTGGTAAAAGTTTGGTCCTCTTGTCTGAGCTGTAAGGTATTGTTTTGCCAGTTTGGCGTGGCTTGATAAGTGCGCATCCACGGCACTCCCAGAATAGCTGCTTCGTTAAGATCCTAATTGTCGACCACATGAAATTGATGTGATAAATTGTTCATCAATAGTGATTGGTAAATTTATGTGGCCCAAACTATCCATTATGCCTTTGTTTGCTACTTTGAACCCCATCCTATTTGGCATTAGAGGTTCTTCTGTGAGTTTTCTGAAAGTGGAGTAGTTAACAACATTAGCTCTCAACTAGATGTCCACTAATGCTCGCTCGGTGGTGCCATCAGCAAGTTGTAGATTAATGCATAGATCCATTCCACCTAACCATGTAGCTGTCGTTTGTATGGATGCTATCGGAGAAGTATCGATACAATCATTCTGTTGTGCTTTTCTTTGAAAGTTGGCTTGCTCCTTGCGCTTTAATATTTTGATTTTGGCTTCCTATTGTGCATGTTCCCAAATGTCATGTGCTTGACTTCTGCGCTGAGTTGTCGCATGTATTGTTTTGAGTTCTTCTGGTGTTAGCGGAAGAAGATATTTCTTTAATTTGCAGCTACTTGTCCAATTAGGCATCTCCTCACCTGCTAATGTTGCAAGCTTGATGGCGCCGCTTTGTGATATATCATGTATTACAAAAGGTCCCATCCCTCACTTTTTGAGTTTTTTGGAGTGTTGTTTGAGGGTATACATTAAAACATAATCCCCTTTTTGGAACTCCTTGCTAATCACATGTTGATCATGCAAAGCCTTCATTATTTTTTTTAGCATATATCCCGACTATCGCTCTAAGTCAAGTTTCATCTAAGAGTTCCAGGTTGTCTAGTCTCTCTGATAGCTCATGGCCCGTCCATCCTAATTGTGTTGCCACTCGTAGGGTTTTGATTAAGAATTCCAATGGTAGGATTGCATCAATCCCGAACACCAAGTTAAAAGGAGTCGTCCCGATGGAAGTTTTAAAAGCTACTCTATAAGCCCATAATGTTGTGTGTAGCTTTTGATCCCAATCATTTCTTGAGTCACTAACTATTTTGGTAAGTACAATGCATAAGATTTTGTTGGTACTCTCTGTTTGCCTATTAGCTTGCGGGTGATAGGGTGTTGATTTGTGATGGACCACCATGAATTCGTCAAGGAGGCTTTCAATGACGTCGTTTAAAAAGTGTGTTCCCCTATCACTCACTATTTCTATGGGTAGACCATATCTTGTAAAGATGTGTTCGAAAAGGAAGTGAGTTGTAGTTCGTGCATCGTTTTTTGGGTTGCCTTTATTTCGGTCCATTTCGTCATGTAGTCTGTTGCTACTATGATATATTGTGCATGCGACTTGTATCCCAAAGGTATGATGGGACCAAAGAAGTCAATGCCCCATTTGGCAAAAGCACGTACCCCTATTATTAGCCTTAGTGGCATTTCATCTCTCTGTAGGGGTGGTTTTGTGCGTTGACATTCATCACATTGTTTGACATAGGTCTCTGCATCCATAAACACGGTTGGCCACCATATGCCATAGTGTAGCACAAGCTTTGCTGTAAGGTCCCCAACCCGCCTACACTGAGATCGAGATATGATCCTTGACAGGTCTCTAGGTCTGTTAAAAATCAGAGTCTCTAAACAAGAAAAATCCAAGGAATAGACCTTTAACATTGACAATGGCTTGGGTCTATAGCCTTAGAAGAAGACCTAGTCCTGTCTCGCAGCGGAACGGGACAATGTATTAAAGTCCAAAAAAACTATTTCGGCCCTATAACTGCCACAATTAGGCTAAGGTATCCTCAACCAACGCTTTTTTTCCCCTAACAGATGTGAGGGCACAGCCGCTGGTGGATTCCTCTTCCAAGTAGAGAAGTTTTCTAAACATTTTAGTGCGCAGGGATGGATAGTTACCTACCTAATCAGGTCCACCCTTCCTTGATTGACAACCTTAGTCAATCCCCACTTACCACCCCGCACTCACACATGATTCATTTAATTTCTAAATATTATCACGTTGTTTCAACATTTAAAATAATGGTTTATTTTATGTTCCGTCCCAGTAATTCCTTGAAGACAACATTGGAAGCATTCTTTCAGAAAAGAAACATCTTTAAACTTAAGACAGGGTACTATCAATCAAAACATTGTCCATAATAACCATGACCAGTACTCTTCTTGTCTCAAGACCACCTAAGGGTGAAAAACGGCACCCATTTCTCATTCAAATCCGGAGTGGATAAACCCCCACCCAAGGTTCCGGGTGCCCATACACCAAACCAGTTGCCCATACAACCGGGCGGCTCCCCTAGGATAAAAACGGTATCCTAACTTATGTAGAAACATCAAGACATGACACGGAGTAGAAACTCAACATTCATGGGGGTAACCGACTTATCCGTGGCTAGAAAGCCAATCATTATCATCAATTTATACTAAGGAGTCGGAGGTGTCTTGAGATAAGCTGTCTTAAGGATGGTCAAACATTTCTTTCCTATTTCACCAGTTTTAACCCAAACAATTCTTTCCTACATTATAAACAAATGCACGTTGGAAGTCACCTTCCGTTTTCAGCCAGTTTATCCTGCTTACGTATGCAATGCTAACTTATAAAAGAACTTAAACTAATTAAAGACTTAATTGAATAATGGGAAACCCACCTGAGATTGATTGGCCATCTGCTGCTGCGCTGGCGCCTACAGACTCTCCTCCGTAGGCCTTCTACTAGGCACGGCTTCATCGTCATGCAACGCTCTAGTTCGTTTTGGAGCTACGTCCTCATCATCAGATGTAGGATTTGCTCGGGTCCTTTTTGGTGCCATAAATTCTTATCCTTATAAAAAGGACCTCTAATCATTAGGTAAATAATTCAAAATCTAAACTTAACCTTTGTATTCAATCGTAACCCATCCAAGGTTAAATTTATAGTCTTAATTGATAAATTCTTGACCTAGTAATTTCTTATTTGTCTATATAGGCATGATAACTTTTTCCACTGCTTCCCTAAAGGTTTTCTAAGCTCTCCTAACTTTCTTATAATTTTCTATATCTTTTTCCTAATTTTTTCATCATCTTTTAAGCTAATAATCTACTTATTTTGGGCTTAATATTTATTGTATTTAATTTCTCTTACAGCTTTCATTTCCTTAACTTGATATCATAGGTTTACACTTACTATAATTTTCCTAAAAACTTTTAACCACAAAGTCTATTTATTTTAATTAATCATTTCCTAAAAATAGGACTTTTGGTCAATTATAATTTCCTAACCTCACTAATGAACTATGGTATAATTACCACTAGTAGATAAGGATATTTTTTACCTCTGGTAATTATCTTATTATTTTTCAACTTAATTATATAATTTCCATCTTCAATTTTTAGCTAAAATTAGGATAATTTGATTTAAATAAATATTTATACTACTTTTCTAACCTTGACATATTTATCACGGCCTCTTTATTATGTAAGATAGCTGTGATAAATAGAATGTAATCACATAGCATGATTTACTAGTTTTTCCCTTTAATTTCAACCAAAATTAGTATATTTTGACTTAGATAAATATCTATACTAAGTTTCTAACTTTGACATAATTATCACAAAATTTTCATCATGTAATATAACTCAGATAAATAGCATGTAATCATTTAGCATAATTTACCAATTTTCCTCTTTAGTAATTTGACTTAGATAAATATCTATACTACTTTTCTAACCTTGGCATAATTATCACGGCCTTTTCATCATGTAATATAGCTCTGATAAATAGCATGTAATCATATAGCATGATTTACTAATTTCCCTCTTTAGTTTTTAGCTAGAAATAGTATAATTTGACTTAGATAAATATCTTGACTACTTTTCTAGCCTTGGCATAATTATCACAGCCTCTTTACCCTATAATATAGCTCTAATAAATATCATGTAATTATAAACATGATTTACTAATTTCCCCCTTTGATTTATTCCTAAAAATAGTATAATTCTACTAAGATAATTAGTTAAACTAATTATCTGAGCTTCTCCTAATTATCACGGATTTTTTTAACATCTAATTAACCACTAATAAATATACCACAGCATTTAAAAGCATTTTACTAATTTCCCTTATTTAATTTTCTCCAAAAATAGAGTATTTCTTCTAAAGTAATTAGCTAAATTAGTTATCTGAGCTTTTCTTAATTATCACGAGTTCCTTAACACCTAATTAACCACTGATAAATATCTCACAGCATTTGAATTCAGTTTAATAATTTCTCCTATTTAATTTTCTCTAAAAATAGGGTATTTCTTCTAAAGTAATTAACTAAATTAATTATCTGAGCTTCTTCTAATTATCATGGGTTTTTGAACACCTAATTAACCATTGATAATTATATCATAGCATTTGAAATTCATATACTAATTTCCCCTATTTAAATTTCTCAAAAAAGAGAGTATTTCTACTAACTTAATTAGCTAGATTAATTTTCTGAGCTTTTCCTAATTATCACGGCTTTTGAAACACCTAATTAATCATTGATAAATATATCACAATATTTGAAATCGATTTACTAATTTCCCGTATTTAAATTACTTTAAAAAAGAGTATTTCTGCTAAATTAATTAGCTAGATTAATTTTCTGAGCTTCTTTTAATTATCACGGGTTTTTGAACACCTAATTAACCACTGATAAATATATCACAACATTTGAAATCCATTTACTAGTTTCCCCTATTTAAATTACTCAAAAAATCGGGTATTTAAGCTAAAGTAATTAGCAAAATTAATTTTCTGAGATTCTCCTAATTATCACCGGTTCTTGAACACCTAATTAACCACTGATAAATATATCATTACATTTAAAATCCATTTACTAATTTCCCCTATTTAAATTGCTCAAAAAATAGTGTATTTCTTCTAATATAATAAGCTAGATTAACTTTCTGAGATTTTTCTAATTATCACAAGTTTTTGAACACCTAATTAACCATTGATAATTATATGACAGCATTTGAATTCTAATTACTAATTTTCCCTATTTAAATTGCTCAAAAAACAGTGTATTTCCGCTAAAATAACTAGCTATATTAACTTTCTGAGATTTTCCTAATTATTACAGGTTCTTGAACACCTAATTAACCACTGATAAATATATCATATCATTTGAATCCCATTTACTAATTTCCTCTATTAAAATTGTTCAAAAAATAGAGTAATTATGCCTAATTAACTAGGAAAACTTCTCAGAAAATTATAGGATAATTTTTCTAGATTAATAATTGTCTAATGTATCTCTGATAATTACTTCAACTTAATCTAATCCTAATTAATATTTTTACCATTAATTCATGGTTAATCTGGCTAATTTCAGCCCTAATATGATAGGATAAATAATTATCTTAGTATTACTAAGCTTAATTATAATAATCAACAGAGATTAATTAATTTAAAGAGATTTAAGGAGCATGCATAGGCCTAATCTTTGATTTATTAACAATTTATCTTAATCTAACCTTGCTAATTAAGAAGGATTAGGTTAATTACCGTTAGGGTTAATCAATTAGAGATTAAAATCTAATGATTTCTGCGTAGTGTTTCTCCCTAGATGAGAGAGAAATTTCTCAAGGCTCCGAGTCTAAGAAAATATGAAGAGAAAGGTCCTTTTTATAGCTTTTTCTAGGCATCTTGCAGATTTGGCAGTTTTCCCTTAGTCCAAGCAGCCCCCTAGCTTGCATTTTGCGCCATTTTCAGCCATCACTGCTCCTGGCAAGTTTCCTCAGCTTCCACACTCACCCCATACCTTCCAGAATTTGCCTGGTTGATTTTTGCAGATCTTTAATGATGAAATTTGGAATTTTCTATCTAACTCTAGAACCTTAGTGTAAAGAAGTCTTTGCTAATGATTAATAATGGAACCATCCAATTTTTGTTATTAATTAAATTTCTATGGTAATTTTCCAAGACCCGTAACTGTTCCCGTTTTTATCGGAATCATATTCTGAAAATTTCTAGCCCGGGGTTTGCTATGCTTAAGATTCCAAAAATACCAATATTTGCCATGGTCGGATAATTCTACATTGCTTTTTCAATATCCATATCAGTTTGATTAAGCTTTATACAACCTTTAAGGTTTCAGAAACTGGAAACCTTACATTTGCCGTTTTTTCAGCAAAGAAATGTCCCCTTGGCTGTCCTGAATGTGCTTGTTCTAAGAGAACGTAATATTCGCTTCTCATAGCACACAACCGTAGTTGTTTGTCTTTCCCCCACCTATACAATTGGTTGGCAATGAGCAGATAGTGTTTGGTGTCTTCTTCTACATTTCTCATTCTTGCCTTGCCCCATCCCTCTAGGAAGGTCTTGTTTTTTAAGTACTCAGCTATGTGAGTACTCCATTTGGGTGCTTGTACTACTCGAAACAGAGTGCCATGTTCCACTGGAGGTTGTTTTATACAGCTATCACATGATTTTACATATGTGTGGACACTGTGTTCCATGTTTGGCCAGTAGACTCCCAGTCTTTTTAGTTGTTGGCTTGTTTGCATTTCTCCATTGTGAAATCCCGTATTTTGTATATGAGCCTGTTTGAGGTAGTAGGTGGATTCTTTGGGCTGTACACATAGTCTTAATATCCCATCCTTACTGTGTTTGTACAGTCGTCCTGCTAAAAGCTGTGTTTGATGTATAATTGACGGTTGTGTTTCTATCTGTAATGACCCGATTGTGAGTAGAGGAATGACCTCTTCGCTCCACCTTGGAACCATTTTGATGTTAAACAGATACGAATCAAGAAGATGATCATCGATACCCTCCGGTGATTCCCATTGAAATAGTCGTGAAAGATGATATGCTCGTGTGTGTGTGTGTGTGTGTGTGTGTGTGTGTGTGTGTGTGTGTGTGTGTGTGTGTGTGTGTGTGTGTGTGTGTGTGTGTGTGTGTAGTCCCCTTTTTTACGACTATAGTGAAGTCAAACCCAAGCAATAGTATAAACCAGCAAACAATTCTTCTAGTGTTGCATGTTTTTTTACTAGATATAGCAGTGCTTGGTGATCCACAAAGAAAACAAATTTGTTTCCAAGAAGTAGTGTCTAAATTTTTTGACAACATATATCATTCTCAGACCTTCTCTTTCCTTAGTGGTATAGTTTTTCTCTGCATTGTTTAGCTGTCGAGACTAAAGTAGCAAATGGGAAGATCCATTTTCTTCTCTCTTGGCAGGGCTAATACGCATCCTATGGCATAGGCTGATGCATCCACATGAACATGAAAGATTTTTCTCCAGTCGGGGGCTTGCAAAATTGGAGCAGAAATTAATTGTTGCTTCAATTTATGGAAAGCCTACTTTCATTCTTCCATCTATTCGAACTTAGCAATGAGGGCGTACAACGTCTTAGCTATTACAACTTACATATATATGAAATGCCTGTAGTACCCACAATGCCCCATAAATGCCTGCACTTCCTTCATCTTTGTTGGTCTCGGTAGTGCAGTAATTATTTGTACCTTCTCTTGATCAGTGGAATTTTCGTTTTTGGACACAATGTGATCCAAAATTTTACCTTGTCTTACTATGAAGACGCATTTTTCGGGTTTAAGCAAATACGATATGTTATGTACTTTTCAAAGACTTTTCCTAGATGCATTATATGGTCACTTCGATGAGAATGAACACAAAGATCGTCCATGTATATCTCTAGAAATTGTATGAGATATTCTTTGAATGCATTAGTCTTTGGAATGTAGCAAGGGCATTGGTCAGGCCAAAAGGCATTACCCTGTAGGTGAATATACCCCACTCTTATGCTATCTTATGCTGATCTTCCGCTTGAATTGTCAACTGATTGTTACCTGAGAACCCATCCAAAAAACTATAGGACTCTTTCCCTACTACTCTCTCGATAACATGATTCGTTATTGGCTGTGGATAGTTATCCCCGATGGTGGCTGCATTTACCTGTTTGAATTTTACACATACGTGAATTTTGCCATTCGTTTTGGGTACTACCACAATAGAGGACACCCAATCCGTGTGTTCAATCTCGTAGATAAACTTGGCATCCTTCAACTTGTCTATCTCTTCCTTAATTTTCTTGGCAAAAGTCTCATTGTATGTGTAAGGGCATTGTCTACGTGGTCTAGCATCACACTTAAGGGGTATCGTGTGCTGACAGATCTCAGGATCTATCCCCTTTAGATCTTTGTATGACCATGCAAAGACATCATTGTATTGTTTGAGCGTATCGCGACTAAAAGTCGCTCTTCTTCTTCAATGAGGTCCGTGGCGATGTATGCCGGTTTAGGCTCCTCGCTTAGTTCTTCTAAGTTGATACATTTGGATTTTTCAGGCCCATCATATGAGTTCCTAGTTCTTTGGGATCTTGTTTGGGTTTTTGCACCACGATTTTTCTATCTTGAATAGTATACTTCTTATAGTGGGAAGGTGCATCGAATTTATCATCGTTTGATTCCTCGTCAATTTCCATTTTTGTTGTCCAAACTTCCTTCAAAGCTCATTTCAGTTCATTATATTTGATTTTGCGCTCCATTTTGGACAACTTCAACAATTTCTCAAAATTGCTCTCCTTTTTTGGTTTTTATGCGTTCTTCTTTTTCTTTTTTGTTTTGGTTGAGTCAGGTTTCATGTACCTCTTTGATGTCCCATCTTTGAGGCAATCAATTGCTTCTACTAACCTTAAGTACTGCATTTTGTCGGTTAACAGAGGTACCGAGTCTTTACTAGGCTTGTTTCGGTTGTTTCTGTGTTTATGTCGATACATGTGCTGTCTTCGAGGATTTTGGTTTGGAAGACCATAGTAGATCACCCGTCGGTCCTTCTGTTTGATGTTCTGAGTTGAGCTACTAGACAGCTCATCGTTTGTGTTGTCCTCTAACAACTTATCCGCCGTCAAGTCCAGGAAAGCTTCTTCGTCCGTTTGGTAAGGGTCTCTTACTGAGATTTCATCCACTATGTGTCGGCACTCGGTAACCCCCTCCTCATCAAGGACTTCCCATTCTATTGGATCTAGGCTGAAATCCATCATCTGGAATGGAATGATATCATATCCCTCCTTGTCGTAAAATTTGGTAAGGGTCACCTCGTTTACACAAACATCAAGAGTGGCTAGTATATGTTGCCATCCAAAAAGTTTGAACATCTCTTCTGGAAAAGGCTCTTGTATATATGCCTCGTCTTGTGTAGTTCTATCAAAAATGCAATCTTCCCTTTTCAAACTACCACCTTCGGAAGCTTCTCCTGTCCAATGGTGAGCTTTTAGACTTATCCAGTCCACGAAAGGTTCAACCACATGACTCTACCAATCATGACTTACCCAATCTACTTAAAACTTAACCATATGGCTAACCAATTCTGACTTATTTAGTCCATCAAAACTCAATTACATGACTTAACCAATCATGACTTACCCAACCCATCAAAACTCAGTCACATGACTGAACCAGTCATGACTTTTGTCAATCACATGACTTAACGAGTCATACATTTTTTTTTCTGAAGAAAAAAAACTCAATCAAATGACTTAACCAATCAAACAATTATTTTGAACCAAAACATTACTATCCATAAATTCATCAAAAAGACATATAGGGGTCTACAAAAGATCTCTCCATGAGCATATATGATAGAGGTTTCAACCATAGCTGTAATACAGATCAGCTGACATGTCATAAAAGATTGGTGGTTGATGACCCGGGTGTAAGAAGTGAAACACAAGAGGAAGCTCGGGGTAGCCAATGAAAACTTTTTTCTTGAAGGTCGATCAAGTGTGATTGTCAATAACAACTCGATTGATAGGGATAAGTGATATCACTCTGTCATAAACCCGTCGATTATGAATTGTGACTCCATCAGGGGCCATGGCAGTCAGTGGTGCTTCGTAAAATTGAAAGTATGAAACCAGCTTCAATTCTTCAACCCACTTGACTCGATGTAAGTCAATCTCCAAGTGTTCAATGTGACGTGCTCAGATAGCAAAGGTTGTTCCACGAACCCCAATGATTTGTATATAACCATGTATTTGGTGGATCAAAATTGATGTGAGGTGCAAAAACCTTGTCAAGAATGCGGAATACATTCTCTTGAAATTCGAATAGTGGTGATTGGCAAGCAGTGTGATATATTGCCTTAAAGATAGTTAAATGGTTGGCGTCCATAAACTTGTGCTACAAAATAGATAGGGTAATAGTGTCAAGTAAGTTTTTATGCAATCAGTCCAAGAATAGTAGAGACAATTAAGAAACCAAACTTTAAACCTAAGGCTTTGATACCAAATGTGAGGTCCCCAACCCTGAGAAGATTGGGACGACTTGATAGATGGCCTTCCTTTATTCTCCTTTTTCATTGTGACGATACCTACTCCATTTCCACAAAGTAGAGATACAAGCAACAGAAGAGAGAAAGTCCTCTTTCCATTGTTTACGTGGTTATAAGGGTCATACGTCGCAATCCAGGTCGATAAATCTAGGATTCTAATGAAATTTGTTTCCTAACATAAAGATGAAATCCCATTGACATATTTAGAATCCATAAACAACGCCTTTTTTCCACATTTAAAAGACATGGCTGCCATCTATAAACCGTACATATGATATGAGACTTAATCTAACCTAACTAGTAATCTTGTGAAAAGTACTTGACTAATTGGGTCCATAGCTTTTAGGGGCACATACATTTGGGACGTATCAACTCTTGACACAATGAGTCTCTAATTTCACTTCTCTTAATAAGAGAGAGTGGAGAGTTTCTCAACTAATCGAGACCACCCATCCTTGACTGGCAACCTGAGCCAGCTCCCACTTTCCACCCCACACTTACACTTTTTTAGCTAGTTTTCTAATTACTACCACACTATTCCCACATACACAAACAATATTCTTTTCTTAATTCCAAGCCCATATTCTTTCATCCAGTCCTTCAAACATCACCAAAACATTTCTTTCTCAAACATGGTCTAATGAAGACATTCCTATAATTCAACAAAAATGAATCTTTCAATTATTCTTAAGAGTTTTCCGCTACACGCGGACTTTCTCTGTTTAAACAACAGAGCCTTTGCAAAGGATTTACTTATTTGCTAATCGCAAAATACGCATACTTTCCCAGTCATTAACTGCAAGGGAACATCTCGCTAACCGCAAGGTATCTTGCTTACCGCCGCAAGAGACAAAAGGAGAGCTGATGACCTCAGCTCAATTTCTCCTAACCGCAAAATCACCTTGCTAACCACGAGTTCCATCTGGAAACAAGATATTCTTTCAGCAATTGTTCTCTTTAAGTGATTTCTCAAACATGATTACCCAACTTCTAATATCAAACAGAGACAGTTTATCAAACAGTAGTCAAATAATTCTTTCTCTACTTTATAAAATCATATGCTTGTATCTTGTGATATAATCACGTTTCTTGGATAGTTTAAGGGAATTCTTAGGCTTGACTTACCGATCATCATGTATAACGATGCAAAATTATAAATTCATCTTACCGGATTAGCAACACGTCCGACTACCTCTCGTGGTTGAGGGTGACGGCTTTGACTTCTTCTACAACCAATACCTCTGCTTGAGCAATGTTCGGAGTAGTTGATGCCTTTCTCTGCACCTTTCTTGGAGGTGGAGCAACATGAGCGTCCTTCGAACTTCGAGCACTCGCTTCGGGGCCATCGTATTGCGAAGAGAAAGTGAGAAACAGAACTCAAGAATTTGAGGGGCAGCGCGTTGATGATAGAGAAAGAGATGGAGATGGAGATGGCTTGAGGGAGAGAGGTTGAGGGAGAGAAGGTAACTCCGACGTCAAGGCAAGAGAGTTTCTGCTCCTAAGAGTGTGTGTCTTCAAAGTAAAGGGAGAGGGGCCTTTATATAGGCTCTCAAGGCCAGCTAAGAATAGAGGGAAGCAAAGAGAGATAGGTTCGTGCACATTTTTTTATTTTTTGCGTACACGGATTCCGATACGGGATTTTGAACCTCTGAGAAGAAGATTGGCTTTCAAGAAAAGAGTTCTAAACTAAGCTCCTCCTCTGTCTCTCTCCTAAAAGTACTCCTCCTACTCCTTCTCTTCTAAAATTACTCCTTCTTTCCTAAAATTACTCTCTCTTTTCTAAAGGGTCAACTCTTATCTTTATATACAATCTTGAGGCTCAAATTTCCCATCAACCTACTATTTTCAAGTGAATAAGGGTTATCATTAATAGTTCTAGAGTCCGAATTTTTTTTTCGATCGTTCAATTAGAATGCTCTTTGACTTAATAAAATGCAAACCTTAAATATTTGCAAAGTAAATAAAATACTTCTATTGAAAATTTTTGGGTACATTATAGACTGCATGGTTTAGGAAACACATTGCACACTAGTTATGAACACAACTCCTTATCCTTTATGGCCAATGGTAAACATGTGCTTTTGCTTGATGAGAAAAATATACCATCTGCACCTCTTATATGTACAGTCGAGCTTTCTATTTTGCAGAAAGCAGATTTAATAAATGAAGTCTTTTTATGTTACTGCTTATCTCCACGTCTTGTGAATTCTCAAGAGCAAAGTGTGGTGAATTCTAATAATGGTATGCAAAGTGCAATAAATTCTAATGATAAGCAAAGTGTTAACAAATCTAACGAACAAAGTGCTCTCAGTTTTAATTCTATAGAGCAACGTGCAACTGTTGTAAAACAAACATTACAGGAATTCTCCATCCTAGCATAACTCTAGTTTACTTTCTCTTTTGCACGACAAAAGTTGACTCACTTACTCACGGAGTATAGTGATGTATTCTCAAGTGATTTACCATCGGGTTTACCCCCTACACATGATGTGCAGCATGGCATGGATGTCTTGCCAGGCATTAGATCGGTGAGTAAAACGCCTTATCGTATGAGTGCTAAAGAAGCCAAGGAGGTTGAGAGTCAGTTGGCTGACTACCTCGCCCGTGGTTTCATTAGACCTAGTACTTCGCCTTGGGCATCACCAATTCTATTGGTAAAAAATAAAGATGGTACTATGTGCATGTGCGTAGATTATCGCTGATTAAATGCCATAACCATCAAGAACAAGTATCTACCTCAAGTGGATGAGTTGTTTGATCAACTACATGGGGCAAGATACTATACAAAGAGAGATCTTTGTTCGGGATACCACCAGGTGTGTATCCTTTTGCAAGATATCTCCAAAAATGCCTTTAGAACACAGTTCGGGCATTTTGAATTTTTGGTTATGCCTTTTGGTTTAACCAATGCTCCATCTACATTTATGACACTCATGGACAGTGTCTTACGTCCCTATCTTGGAAAATTTGTTGTGGTTTTCTTTGATGACATTCTCATTTATAGTAAGACTGAAGATGAACGCATAGAACACTTACGATTAGTGTTCGAACAACTACGAGCTCACGCAATGTATGCTAAGCAAAGCAAGTGTGATTTCTTTAAAACAAAGATACATTACCTCGGTCATGTGATCTCTTATTCTGGCATCAAAATGGACACTGACAAGGTCGTTGTCATTCTTCGATGGCCACATCCTAACACGGTTAAGGAGCTTCAAATATTTTTAGGCATGGCTAGGTTTTATCGAAAGTATATCTATGAATATGCCAAAATCGATGTTCCTATGATGGATCAACTTAAAGCAAAAAGTAAGACCGTTTCTTGGAAAGAAGCCCAAAAACGCATTTGAACAGTTCAAAGTAGCTATAGCCACTGCTCCCATCCTAGCAATCGTTGACCCACTTAGGCCATTTGTGTTAGACACTGATGCTAGTGATAAAGAAATTGGTACGATACTTCTCCACGAGGGAAGACCTATAGCCCTTGAAAGTAAAAAGTTAGACAGAGCTCAATAGAATTATTATGTCTATGAAAGAGAGCTCTATGCCATAATTCACACTTTACAAAAGTAGCGACACTATTTATAGGGTGTCGAGTTTGAAGTAGTTTTTGACCAAACGGACTTGAACGGCCGTAAAGCTAGATGGACAAAAATCCTTCAAGATTATGATTGTAAGCTACGATATCGCAAGGGGCGATATAATGTAGTAGCGGATGCACTAAGTCGGATGCCTCAGATTAATTCACTTGCTTTCATGGAAATAAAGAGTAGATTTTTGGAGTCATTACGTGGCAAGTGTACACAAGATCAATCATATGCTAAAGTGTGGAGTGCAGTTTTAAAAAGGGATCCCTCACACTCACATGTCTATATACAGCCAGATCAACATGTCTTTGCACGCGCATATAAGAACTCCAACACATAGAGCTCTACCCCTACTCAGGAAGAGCTTAAGTTATGGATTTTTTTTGCCATTCATGATGGCTACTTACTCCACAAGGGTAGAGTATGTGTGTCAAAGGACTCAGATACTAGGTGCCAAATCTTATTCGAGTGTCACGATAGTCCAAGTGCTGGTCATTCAGGTATTCGTCAGACGTATGCCTTAGTTCGATGGCAATTTTATTGGCCGGGCTTACATCGTGATGTTCAAGAGTACGTACTAAACTGCCAATGATGGGGGCTTTTCACAAGCCAAGCTCCCATACCCCTCTTCTCTCGTCCCCACCCCATGAAAACCCCCTCTTAGGGAGGGAGTGATAAAAGACATTGGAAAAAGTAAGAAAAAAATAAAGTATGATTATGTAAATATATGAGAAAGGTAAAATAGGCCACCTCATGCCTGCGGGGCAGCCCATCCCCACCTTGCCTCCTTTTTCTTCACTGTTGTCCCGCCATGTGTCCCTTTTCCTCTCCTCCACTCAAAAGGTCAACCCCCTCTCTCTTCCCCTTGTCCTTTCTACTTTCTCTCTCCCCTCAAGCTACCCCACCTCTCACCAATAATGCATTCTAACTCACCAATAATGCACCCTAACTCACATGCAACTTACCCTATCTTCCAAAATAGTATACCCCACCCCCCCTTTCTCTCTCCTATCATATCCCATGACCCAAATACCCCCCCCTCTCTCTAAAGGGCGCCATGTCTCTTGTCTTGTAGCTAAATAACCTCCCCCACACTCACACACACTCAGTTTCACTAAAAAAAGGTGTCCACAGACCCATCCCCACCCGGTGGTTACCTGATTTTTCTTGTGTTCACACACATCTGCACACAGATTCACCTCTGAACACACTCCTCTCTCTCCCCTCTTGTAATTACTTTATTCTCCATGTCACCTCTCACTTTTTTTCATCAACCCATCTCTCTCTCTTAGTCTCTCTCTCATGAGACTGCTGTTCTGGCACATATACACACAGCCAGACAAGTGGGGCCCACAGTCACATGGCCTATGTAGATAATGATTTCTTCATTTCTAAATTCTAGAATTTCTCCCCCCCCTCCTCCCCTATATAAAGAGGGGTCACCATCACACAAAAACACACAACATCACCAAAGAACACACTATGCACTGTGTGTGCCTAGTGCACACACACACACACCCACACCATCACCATCACCGCAATCACCATGCTTGTCTTGAGCATGACCTCTACACCCTTGGCTATGGAAGATGAAGGGCAACTAAATGAAGGATGATGGCCATAATCCTCGTGCGAGTCTTCGCCATCAACTCCCACCTATCCGCCATGTGCTCTACCACTCTCTCCCTTCTCATTCCCCTACCCTATGCTCCCCATTTCATCGCCTAATTCTCTAAATAAAGCTTGAGGTTTTGTGAGTATGTTTTCTTGCAATGTTTTGCCCATGTGAGGTGTGCGGAATCGCCACCTAGTCTTGTGTTTTGGAGTGAGCTTGTGTATGTGTGAAGGGTGTGCGGATTCGCCATCCTTTTGTGATGCCTAAGCACTAAGCCGCTATAACCCCTCCCTCACTCTCTCTCTCTCTCTCTCTCACTTGATCTCATTCCCTTTCCTTTTCATCATTACTCCCAAGCATCCATCTCTCTTGGATGAAAACTTTGTTATGGTGGTGTGTTGTTTGCGTCCTAGCCGCTGAAGCTAGGTGGTGCCCCCTGTTTGCTTTACCATGACAGGCTCGAGGCGCGCCACTCGGTCCTCGGTGTTTTAGAGGCCGTCGGGGTTCGGGGTTCGCTTTGCTCCCGTCATTTGGTGCTCCCACTGAGGATCTTTTCATGAAACCCTTCAGTTTACCAGACTGAAACCCTTAAACTATTGTGAATGGATGAATGGCTAGCAGGATTTGCTAATTGGACGACAGAAGAAGAAGAGCTCCAAGCACAACTAGACGAACTCCGCATCTCCATCGAAGCTCGAGTGCCAGGCGTAACGGTAATCGATTTACAGTGGGAGAGTCAACCAACACGCCAAACCCAGTGGATATACATAGGCCAAGTGCCAAGAAGAAGAAGGAGAAGGTCAAAACCATGCCGCAACCTACAACCAACCCACAACAACAAAATGGAAGGAGCTCTACACAATAGAGAATCAACACTATTCTACTTTGAGAATCGGGTAACTCAAGTCACCGAGGTAATTATCACAGTCAGTTTTCAAGTCGCACCTAATGCTGCAGCACAGATAATGGAAGCATTGGCTCACACTCTCACTAGAGAAACTAGGGATCTACTGAGTTTGTTTCAGGAAAGAACACCACCCTCTCCCACAAGCTTGGACAGTGACTAAGCACCTCTAAGCTTCACATGAATCAGTACAACCTACCTCAAGACAGATCACACATACCAACACGTGTACGCTCAATCAAGGTAATAATGGATTTGAAGGCTCACTACCAGCACGTCATTGACACCATGCCGGGTGGGGAGCGGTTTTTGGAGGTTCTGGCATCAGATCAACCATTTGTCTTACCTTTGGTACAAGGCAATGTACCGTTTGAAGTTTTAATCTATGTCCTAGTATAAGAGGGTATACACGCCTCCTTGTAAAGAAGAAAAAAACTTTTGCAAGTTAAGCAGTGTGTCTTTCTAGCTCTCTCTCAGTAATCATGGCAAGTGTAGCATTTCCAACATTTAAAGGAAAGAAGGGGGAGGATTTGGTAACAGACTTCCTAGATGACTTTGAAGTAGCATGTGTAGTGAGCAACAAAGATACGGATGAATCCCGTGTTAGAATCTTTAAGCATCTCATGAAGCTAGAAGCTAGATCATGGTACAATGCACTTCCACAAGCAACCAAGGATGACTTGGAACCCTTAAAAACCGCTTTTAAGAGGCGCTTTGGGGGAGGTACCACTTCAGAAAAGTTGTGGGACAAGTTGAGAGACTTGAAGCAGGAGGGTCTTTTAGAATATGCCACCTATGAGTCCAAATTTGTGGATTTGTGGGAACGGTGGGTTGAGTCACTGGCTAGGGGGGAAGCTGCACCCAATTTCCTAAAAAAAGATCGGTTCACGCATGGCTTATGGCCGCTTCTCAAGGAGAAGGTGAAAGGTAGATTCCCGGCTACGTACGAGTTAGCCGTTGAGATTGCTCGCCTTAAAGACAAGAAGCTGTGAATAAAAGCCAAAGAAACCGAGTCAACAGAATCAGGAACATCGCGTCGACCAGCAACTACGACAACCACCATTCCACCACCACCACCGGTTCTTGGGGTAAGAGATGACCAACAAGATATGTTGGCCCATATTACTGACCAACTACAGAATTTGTCTTTCCACTTAATACAACAAGGGAGGAGTCAAGAAAGAGATTAAGACCCTGGAAGAGCACGATGACAAAACAGGGAGTATCATTGCTACAACTGCAGAGAAGACGGTCACGGTATGTACTACTGTCCCAAACCACGACAAAACTATAATAGAGGACGTAGGAGGAACCAATTGTCACCCCCTAGAGAAAGAACACCCCCACCCCGAGCACCACCCCCACCATCACAAATTCTACGTCCACCCCAGACACCACTACAAGCATCCATCCCACCTCTTCCACCAGCCCCACCACCTGATCGCCCTGTAAACATCATAAGGCTAGAAGAGAAAGGAAAAGCCATAGTAGTGGATCCACCCAGAGCAAAGGAGAGGGACAAGGGTAAGGAGAAGGTAACCTTTTTAGAACCACTTGAAGCCATGACTGTGAAAAGAGCTAGGAGGGAGAAAGCTACACAATCAGATGATGAGAGAAGCATGAGAGGAGAAACTAGCAAGAGGCCATCCAGGCCACGACGGAAATTGGGCATCACCGACTTCCAGCTAGGGGAAAGTTCTAAGCCCTATGATCTAACATTGGATGTGGCAGAGCAAGGACCGAAGATTACATGGCCACAGCTGCTACATCTTGCACCAAAAGTAAGGCGACAATGGTCTAAAATGGTAAGTACAAGACGCTCCAAAACAAAGGTAGCCGGAGCAATTTCGGGATGCAACATGGATGACATCCTTCCAATTGTCGACGTAAACATAAAAGGAAAGAGGATTGGAAACACCTACATTGATGGAGGTGCACAAATCTGTGTAATGAGCGAAGCTATGATGCTTCGATTAGAGCTCGAGGTTGACAGGCCTTCTCCATGCAAGGCAAAGATGGCAAACAAAAGTAAAGTGTGTGGGTGTGGTAAGTGCCGTGAAAATCAAAGCTTTCAACACTGAGGTAGAGGTAGATGTTTTTGTAATGCCTACTAAGGGGGAGGGCTATCCACTAATTTTGGGAAGGCCATGGTTGATGGCCATGAAAGCAAAACAGGACTGGGGTACTGGCCTTCTACGCATGACCGGTAAGAAAGGGGAGACAATCTACTACGACATGAGGATTGGCAAGCAGAAGCAAATGAATCTGGAAACATCGGCAGATGAAACCACTAGCGAATCTTCCAGTTCTGAGGAGGAGACCACATCCACCGACGAAAGTGACAGTTCCATTGATGTGATGGGTATCATTATGAAGGATCCACAAAGGGTAAGCACAACTGGTGATCCATCACCAAAAGGGAAACCCAATGAAGAGGAGAGAAAATCACCTGGCCTAGGAGGAAGTAGGTTGAAGGGTATGTTGTCTACGGAATTAACACTTGAGGAGAAAGATAGTTTTTTGCAAATGTTGATGGGATTTCCTAACCTGTTCATTGACAACTATGAAAGAATCACAGGCATTACAGTGGTGGAACATCATATTAAGCTGAAGGAAGGGGTAAAACCAGTTGTGCAAAAGCTACGACGATTGGGGGTCATACAAGAAAAGGCACTCTTGGCCGAGGTAAGGAAACTGCTGGAGGCGGGATTCATCTATCCTGTAGAAAACTCAGAATGGGTGTCACCCGTAGTGGTGACGCCTAAAAAGAATGGTAAGTGGAGGGTCTGTGTTGACTACAAACCACTAAATGCAGCTACAAAGAGAGACCGCTTTCCTCTCCCTTTCTTGGATGAAATTCTGAATGAAGTAGCGGGTTTTGAATGCTATAGCGTCTGTGATGGTTATTCTGGATACTTTCAAATGGGGTTGTTTTGCATACAGGGTTATGCCATTTGGTCTCACAAATGCACCTGCCACATTCCAAAGATATGTCACATATGTTTTTCAACCGTTCTTTGGAACATCCATAAGAGTGTTCATTGATGATTTTTGTATATATAGCTCCCGTATTTCACATTTAGAAAAGGTAACTGAAGGTTTGGCCAGGTTGCAGAGCCTAGGTGGGCAATTAAATGTGGATAAATGCCACATTGGGGAGAGTAAAGTCATTCTACTAGGCCATGAAATTTCAGCAAAAGGTATCAACGCCGACCCAAGTAAGGTGTCCGCACTCATAGCCCTACCTTCACCAACGACCGCACGTCAACTGGTCTCTTTTCTACAGAAGGTGAGGTACTTAAGTAGATTCATACATCTACTATCACAACTTGTTCTACCACTGCAACAACTCACTCAAAGATCAACTTTCACTTGGGACGAGGAAAGCGAACATCACTACAACAAGGTAAAGGAGGTCTTAGCCACTCTGCCAACTATCTCACCACCTAAGTGGGATGAAAAATTCTATGTCACCTCAAGTGTTGGTGATGACTCATTGGGGGCTGTGCTACTCCAAAAGGATACGACGACATCTTTCATGAGGCCAATCTACTTCTCTAGTCGAATGATGACAGCAGGAGAGAAAGGTTTCACCCATGTGGAACACTTAGTCCTAGCTCTTATATTTGCAACTACAAAGTTTAGGTCATATTTGTTGCCTAAGCAATTTGTGATTCTAACCACGGATGAAATATTTCCCTATGTTGTACAACACATGGATGTGTCTGCTAGAATTACTAAATGGCTAGTCGTTTTGCAAGAGTTTGACTACACGGTACAGGTAGAAAGCACGACAAGGGCAAGTTTGGGGGGACTCATGACCTACCAAGTCTTTGAAAGGAAGGAGAAGCAATCTAAGGAAGGAGAAGTCCAATTACCTCCAGTACCACCGATGGTAGAAGGAGCATACTCTCTCTACCTTGATGGAGCCTACAAGCGAGCGTCCAACAAAGCAACTGCAGGCATAGTGGTCTTTGATGACAAAGGGACAAAGGTATTTTCGTTGGGCCAATTGTTAGATTCACATTCTAACAATGAAGCTGAGTATGCAACACTAACCAAGGGTCTACAATGGTGCGTCTCGCAAGGTGTACAACGCCTTAATGTATTTGGGGATGCTCTACTTCTGGTAAGGCAAGTAAATGGAGCATGGACATGCAAGAATCCTAGTTTAAGTACTCACTTAAGTGGTGTAAAAACCTTGTTGGGTAAGTTTGAAGAAGTTCAAATACACCATATCCCAAGGGATCAAAACCAAGAAGCAGATGCCCTAGCAAGTGAAAGACTACAGAAAGTGGTGGTTGGAGCAATAAAACTAAAGCTCCCTCTATTTCAAGGAAGTGATGCCTTGCCTGACATCATGCATTTTTTGGAAACAGGGGAATGTCCATCAGATTTAACAAAGGGACAGAAGCAATGGCTGACGCGGAAGGCCACAAGGTATCGACTCATCAATGACGGTTTTTACTGTAAGGGTAAGGACCAAATACTTAGGAAGGTCCCTCTCTCCCAGGAAATCACGGGAGTAATTGCTAGCTGTCACGACGAGGTTTGTGGTGGTCACTTTGCCCTAGACATAGCAAGTAGGAAAATCTTGCAGGTAGGCTTCATATGGCCTAGCCTCAACCGTGATGTACACCACTGGTGCAAAACATGTAAGTTGTGTCAAAAGGCCGGCACTAGGTCACTTATGCCTGAACCACAGACACCTATTCTCTCATATGGCCCATTTGAAAAATGGGGTATCGATGCCATTGGGCCATTACCTAGGGCCAACTCAGGAAAATTCTACATTATCATGGGGGTCGACTACATGACTAGATGGGCAGAGGCTACAGCCACCACTAGAATCACAGCGGTAGAGGTAGCTAAATTTATCTACGAGCACATATGCTGTAGGTTTGGCACACCTTTAGAGATCATCTCTGATAGAGGGCCACGTTTCAGAGCAGACTTGGTAGGAGAATTAATGCAGAAACTGGGCATTACAAGGAGGCACTCTTCACCGTATTACCCTCAATGTAATGGCCTAGTTGAAAAGGTAAATGGAATGGTTTCTAAAATTATTACCAAGCAGGTAAACAATCATCCTGGAGACTGGGATAAGTATCTACTACCAGCTTTATGGGCCTACAGAACTTCATTTCGTACATCCTTGGGATTCACACCATATCATCTAGTATTTGGTAAGGAAGCAATCTTGCCCATTGAAGTGCAACTACAAAGTCTCAGAGTAATGGCAAGCCAGCTTCAACAGCCCAACATGCATTTGAGAGATCACATCATCAACTTGGAAAGACTGCAGCTGGACAGAGAAGAAGCAATAAATTATTATGCAGCACAAGCAGAGCATAGACGGCTTAGCTTTAACGAGCATCTCCGGAAAAAAGAATTGAAGAAAGGAATGTTGGTGCTCCGCTACAACAATCGCTTCGACATGCGCAAGGATAAGAAACTCCTACTCCGATGGGAAGGTCCTTTCATCATCAGGAAAAAGTATGCCAATGGAAGCTACCAGCTTATGGAGGCTGATGGAAAACTTCATAAAACCAGGGTAAATGGTTAGCGACTTAAACCTTATTTTCTTCGATTTGACCAGGCTCCACCTATTGACATTCCAGATGAGGACACACCATCAACCGCCACCTCCGACGATAATGATCAAACAAATGAGCTAGAGACATGAATGCCTCTAGCCAAAAGGGGAGGGCTAATGATGGGGGCTTTTCACAAGCCAAGCTCCCATACCCCTCTTCTCTCGTCCCCACCCCATGAAAACCCCCTCTTAGGGAGGGAGTGATAAAAGACATTGGAAAAAGTAAGAAAAAAATAAATTATGATTATGTAAATATATGAGAAAGGTAAAATAGGCCACCTCATGCCTGCGGGGCAGCCCATCCCCACCTTGCCTCCTTTTTCTTCACTGTTGCCCCGCCGTGTGTCCCTTTTCCTCTCCTCCACTCAAAAGGTCAACCCCCTCTCTCTTCCCCTTGTCCTTTCTACTTTCTCTCTCCCCTCAAGCTACCCCACCTCTCACCAATAATGCATTCTAACTCACCAATAATGCACCCTAACTCACATGCAACTTACCCTATCTTCCAAAATAGTATACCCCACCCCCCCTTTCTCTCTCCTATCATATCCCATGACCCAAATACCCCCCCCTCTCTCTAAAGGGCGCCATGTCTCTTGTCTTGTAGCTAAATAACCTCTCCCACACTCACACACACTCAGTTTCACTAAAAAAAGGTGCCCACAGACCCATCCCCACCCGGTGGTTACCTGATTTTTCTTGTGTTCACACACATCTGCACACAGATTCACCTCTGAACACACTCCTCTCTCTCCCCTCTTGTAATTACTTTATTCTCCATGTCACCTCTCACTTTTTTTCATCAACCCATCTCTCTCTCTTAGTCTCTCTCTCATGAGACTGCTGTTCTGGCACATATACACACAGCCAGACAAGTGGGGCCCACAGTCACATGGCCTATGTAGATAATGATTTCTTCATTTCTAAATTCTAGAATTTCTCCCCCCCCTCCTCCCCTATATAAAGAGGGGTCACCATCACACAAAAACACACAACATCACCAAAGAACACACTATGCACTGTGTGTGCCTAGTGCACACACACACACACACACACACCATCACCATCACCGCAATCACCATGCTTGTCTTAAGCATGACCTCTACACCCTTGGCTATGGAAGATGAAGGGCAACTAAATGAAGGATGATGGCCATAATCCTCGTGCGAGTCTTCGCCATCAACTCCCACCTATCCGCCATGTGCTCTACCACTCTCTCCCTTCTCATTCCCCTACCCTATGCTCCCCATTTCATCGCCTAATTCTCTAAATAAAGCTTGAGGTTTTGTGAGTATGTTTTCTTGCAATGTTTTGCCCATGTGAGGTGTGCGGAATCGCCACCTAGTCTTGTGTTTTGGAGTGAGCTTGTGTATGTGTGAAGGGTGTGCGGATTCGCCATCCTTTTGTGATGCCTAAGTACTAAGCCACTATACCCCCTCCCTCACTCTCTCTCTCTCTCTCTCTCACTTGATCTCGTTCCCTTTCCTTTTCATCATTACTCCCAAGCATCCATCTCTCTTGGATGAAAACTTTGTTATGGTGGTGTGTTGTTTGCATCCTAGCCGCTGAAGCTAGGTGGTGCCCCCTGTTTGCTTTACCATGACAGGCTCGAGGCGCGCCACTCGGTCCCCGGTGTTTTAGAGGCCGTCGGGGTTCGGGGTTCGCTTTGCTCCCGTCACCAACAGTGCCAAGTTAATAAGGCAAAGCTCCTCGAGGTAGGTGGCCTTATACATCCTTTAGAGATTCCACAAGGTAAGTGGGAGAGTATCTCTATGGATTTTGTAATAGGACTACCTACTACAAATTGTGGCCATGATGCCATATGGGTAATTGTAGACCGTCTCACAAAGATGGGTCGATTCATTCCCACTAAGACTATGGTTAAGACACCGAAATTAGCACGACTATTTGTAGAGCATATATATAGAGTCTACGGGCTTCCAGCTAGTATCATTATTGACAGAGATTGAAAGTTCAATAATCACTTCTAGAGAGCTGTGTTTCAAAAGTTGAAAACTCAACTTAATCTAAGTACCGTTGATCATCTAGAAACAGATGGTCAAATCGAAAGAGTTAATCAAGTGCTAGAGGATATGCTACGAGCGTACATTATCAAGAAGCAAACCAATTGGGAAGACTACTTACCTATATTGGAATTTTCTCGTAATAGTTAAAAGCATGTGTCTACAGGGTTTAGTCCATTTATGCTTTTATATGGATTTCAACCAAGATCACCCATTACGGTGGGGTTGGCTAAGGAGAAGATACAACAAGAGAAGGATTTTCTCCAAGACCATTTTGACATGCGTTGAGTTTCTCAACAGAATGTTAAGCAAGCTCAAGATCGATATAAGAAGTATGCAGATGAGCATCGTCGTCTTACTACTTTCAAGAAGGAGACAAGGTTTTCTTCAAAGTTCCAGAGCATTCAAAAAGTCTGAAGACGGGAAACTTTGCTAAAATTTCACCACGCTATTGTGGACCGTTTACCATTCTCAAACGTATAGGTCAAGTGGCCTATAAGTTAGCTCTTCCAGAGCACTCACGAGCTCATCCTGTTTTTCATGTTAGCCGTTTACGAAAACAGCTAGGATAGAATGATAATGTCATTGACACAAGTGTGTTAGTTGACCTTATCGAACCACCAAGCATCCCTCATGAGCCTGAAAAGAATTTGGGTTCTCGTGAGCTTCGCACCAGACATCATGTCAGACGACAGGTATTGGTAAAATGGTTAGATAGACCTGAAGAAGGTTCTACATGGGAGAATGTCTCCGCACTTAAAAAACATTTTTCTACGTTTGTTTTCAAGGACGAAAATGATTCTCCAAGGGGGGGTAATGTAAGGACATGGGTCCTACGGGCAAGGCCACCGGCACGGTTGGACAGTGTGTACGCTAGTGGGAGGCTATAGATAGCACAGTTGGGTGGAGACTAGTACACGCATTACCACCGCCCTTTCAGAAGTACTTTCTTTTTTTCATTTTGATTTAAAATTACAACTCTCAAAAGCAAGTAGATGGTCATCATGCATTACAATGGCACATGCTCTTGGCCCAACTAGCATTCGTATCAATTAGAAATAAAGGTCAATAAAATTTGCGCAATATAAGGACCGTCATAAAATATAATATATAACTTTACCAAATGATTTTCTAATATTAAACTGATCATTTAATGTGGGAGAATAAATGAGAACAAGAATTAGAATAGAGACATGTGCTTCTAGACCTATCTCAACGCAGGACCAAAAGGAGAGATGGTTGCATCTCAATAGGGGTCCAAAAGGAGATGGTCTATCAAACAACAATGTGCAATAAGTGCTTCTAGACTTACCTCAGCAGGGGACCAAGAAGAGAGATGGTTACATCTCAATAAGGGTCCAAAAGGAGGTAGTCTATCAAAGAGCAATGTGCATCTAATGGATCTTAAAAGACCTTAGGGTTAGCTTCATTAAAGACCTCCAATGGTTAGTGTTAAAAGTCCTTTGACCTTCGGCAAGCTAGGGCTGAGCTTGAGGTGGGAACACGACCTAAGCTTGAGGTGCTTGATGACCAAGGTGTGTGCTTGATGACTAAGGTGCTTTTCATGCTTGATGGGTGCTTGTCATACTTAATGAGGGGTAAGGTGTTTGAGTCAAAAAGAGACCCTACAAACTTAACGAGGAAGGTGCTTGAGAAGCTTCCCATACATGGGGGGTAAGATGCTTGAGTCAAAAAGAGACCCTACAAACTTAATGAGGAAGGTGCTCGAGAAGCTTCTTATGCATAAAAGTCCCAAAGTTAGGTGGAATCTTTGACTTAACTTTCCACTCACCCAAAGGGCACATGGGACACATACCAGACTCTCCCTATGCTTAACCACATGGTGTGCTTGAATGCTATTGGTTGGGCTAAAGAGGGGTCCAATGAGCTTCTAGCTCCATCCAACAAATATCTAGGTATTTTCAAGCTCTCTCTCTCTCTCTAAGGGGTAAGGAGGACACTTGTCCAAAGACTAACCATGTACTTGAATGCATGTTGCATGTGATTGGCTAGGGGGAGAGGGGTCCAATGAGCTTGAAACATGTGTAAAAGCTACAACTCGCCCCAAGCAAGCAAGGGAGGTGCTTTGTGGATTCATTCTTGCTTGGTGAAAGTTGAGGAACTCCACATCCTTCTCCAAGCTTGTGAGAAGTGAGAGCCTACACCAACACTCTTGGCTATGGAATGCAAATCCAACCAAGAGTCATGCTTCAATGCTTAAGCTTATCATCTTCTCCATCTTCATTACTACGCTATTATGTATGCTAGCAAGAAGAGTGATCATAAGTGAGGAACTATTTCTTTCTCCTATGGAATGTTTCTTCTTCCTCTTCCCTACCCTCGTTCCCTGCTAGCTCTCTACACCTTCGAAGGTGTTTGAGGCCTTCGGACTGAGGCTTGGGATAGTTAATTCTTTCTACAAAATTTATGTTATGTTTGTGATGCATGAAGCTTTCCATCTTCATTACATCACCTAGGTCACAAGGAACACAAAGATTGTATTGTACCTAGTCTCTCTTGACGGGAGAAACTATAATACAAATGCCTATTGGAAGGGGGACCGACTCCGTATGAATCCGGTCCTCACCTATTGTCATGTTCTCTAAACTCTCTCTCTTGCAAAATTATTGTTCATGCCAAGTTAACTAAGTACCATATTTATGTTGCTACCATCAATTAAGTTCACCCGCTATGCTCACAAAGTAATCTCACAAAAGTGTTTCACCTAATTTCCTAATTCCGCTACTCTCAAAGTTCATAAGCCATTTCCATTACATTGGTATCAGAGCATTTGGTTTCTCTTTTCTTGCTTAAGAAGAGAGGTCATTAAGTAGCCTATAATGGTTGTTTTTGTTAATTATATTAGGGTAAGTGGGATTGGGCTATTATTGATTTTGTTGAGCCCACTATGTGGGATATGGTGCACACCTCGGGAGCTTTGGTCTTAATAATGGAGTCTTCTTAGACTTGCCTACGGCTTTACCTTTATTGAGCCATAAGAAGTCCGAAAGGAGCTATCCCTCGGCAACTTCGCTATGTTAGACTCACTGCACTACTCTCTATGATTAACCAATTCGAGCCGTGTGTGTAGATACTTAAGTGTCTATTTTCAAAGGCTAAGAGGAGCAGCAAAACTAAGGTTTTAAATTGCCAAAGTATACACTAAGTAAACACATAAGTTTAATTAACATGGCTGACAATAACCAAGAGAGTAGAATGAACACCGATAACTTTGATTTTGCACATGAAGGTGCTAATGATGATGCCTCCATGTTTGTTAATTATATTGTTACTAGGTTGCAACAAGCTATGGGCAACCCCGCTTTCAAGCCGAAGTTACTATGGGATTTCCTTTCCTCTCCAAGAGGAGAGAGAGCTTAGGAGGCCTCTTGATGAGACCCCCAAAAGAAGACTCTCTCCCATACGAGAGGAGGAATCCAAAGATCAAGAAAGTAATGAATCCCTAAGTTCCTCCGAAGATGTGGCTCCACGAAGAAGGTGGACTAAACGATCGCCAACTCTTCCCAAGTGGAAACGGTTAACCCATAGTCCTTCTCCTCGTCACTCCAAAAGGGAAGAGAGGAAACCAAGGAAGAAAAGGGCAAGAAAGAGGTCACCCTCTTCTCCTTCTTCTTCACCTTCCTCCTCTAATGATGAAAGCTATGGCTATTCTCCTAGAGAATACAAGAGGGGAGGACATCGCAAATCTTACCCTGCATAGCGAAGGTCACAAAAGCTAAAGAAGTTCAAATAGGGAGGAAAGAATATCTCTTTTCTCACCTATGATGGCACCTTTGATGCTACCGACAAAGTATTGGCCTTCATCCAACAATTTGATGCGGACTTTGGAGATGAGGGCTTCATGGAGTCCTCCAAGCTACACCATGTAGCGATTCACTTCCAGAAAATTGCCTCATTAATGGTGGGGTAGTCGTCGTGGCAACGGCGAAGCGCCAAAGACATGGAAAACTCTACGAGTTCCCATTATAAAGCAATTCCTTTTTGCAAGTGATGTAAAGGACAAAGTGCTTACCAAATGGTGAAGTTTAAAGCTTCTCTCACATGAGTCTATCCACAAATATGTGGATAAGTTTTGGGATTTGTATCTCAAGGCCATCGTCTTTCAGAAGATAGAATTTGCCAAGCAAAAGCAACAATTCTGTGCGGGATTACCCAAAGAGATGGCCGGGTATGTCAACTCTCAACGGCTTGGTTCTATCACTGAAGTAATCCACCACACAATGGTTGCTTCTGTTGGGGTATAAAGCCCAATGTGGTCGCCCAGGTAAGTGGGCGGGCCGCCAAGTATGTACACATATTCTTTTGTAAAAACCTAATAAGAACTCACTATGCTCTACACATTACAGTAGAGCGAGTTCACCATATCGTCGTGCTCTTCTTTTCGCACTCTCTCTCGCGTCGCACTTCCGCTCGTACTCCTTCATCTGGTATCAGAGCTCAGATCGAGGCTCGGGGCAGCACTACAGGAGGCTAGAGTCACCAACTCAGATTGGAGTGAAATTCATTCTGAGGTCATCTCGGCCACCGTTCGGCTTCGACAAAGGTCTACGCAGGCCATTTTCGACTACGTGGTCTCGACGGGTGTAGATCCGACTCTGCAAATTTGGGGTTTTCGGCCTACGACTGCAGGTGCTGAGGATATCGACACTCCCAGAGTGTTGATTTGTGGCTGTCTACACATCGAAGGACGGCTCACAGTTCTTGGAGGCGTGTCACATACGACATGGGCGCATCTACACACAGACTGTAGGCGACATCCACTAGTTCATCGGGTAGCTTGTGTTTGCTGCTTGATATTCCAGATTTCATCCTGACATTGCAGGTACTTCCACATGGGATGTATTGTCAGAGATGATGTATGTTTGTTGAGGGTTTGCTGGCTGTGAGTCACGCAGCAAACAACCGCCGCAGCGGTTATAGCATACAGTGGAAAATTTGTGGATGTATGACTTTGTGGGAAGTCTATGTACTGTCAGATTTACTGTAGCCTTTGTTGAGGGTCGAGTGAGGTTTTATTGAGCTGGGGGATTCTCGAATGTTGAGATCCTTTCAATGATACAGGTCTTGGAGCGATCCCTCGAGCACCCTTAGATAGGCAGTTAGGATGTATTGACTGTGAGTTAGACAGTTGGGATTGCATCTTTGCTTCACTGCCGTTGAGGCATTGTCACTGTCTATGCTTACAGGACAGTGACAGGACAATGAGAGACAGTACAGGTGCAGGACAGGTTTACCCACAGCTTACAGTGTCAGAGAGACAGTGTTTTTTGAGCTGTTTTTTGGTCTGTTTTTGAGTACACCATAGCCATTTTACAAAGGAGACTCTGCCGAAATTTATGTAGAATCTGAAGCTTTCTTGGTTCATTTGACAGGTTGATATTGGTTCAGAGGTCATTTTACAGGGGAAACTCTGCCGAATTTTTCCCAGGAAAGTAAACCACTGTGAAGCGTAGCTATGGCTGGATCACAGGACACTGCTCTTTACAATATCAAGAAGCTGGATGGAACCAATTTCCCATTGTGGAAGAAGCAGATTTGGCACGTGTTGGTACAAAAGAAGCAGATAAAACCTATAAAGCTCAAGGGGATCCAACCAGAAGATATGGACGAAGATGAATGGAGCGAAATGGATGAATTGGCACTTTCTACCATTATGCTGACTTTGGCAGAAAGCGTTTACTTCAATGTAGCAGACGAGATGTCGGCTTATCAAGCATGGTTAAAGCTGAGTGATCTTTATGAGAAGCAGAGTGCAGCTTCACAGGTATACTGGCTTAAGAAGCTTGTTGACTTGAAGATGAAAGAAGGGACACCTATGTCCAATCATCTGAATGAATTCAACACAATCTATAGTCAGTTGTCAGCTCAAGGTGTCAAATTTGATGAACCTGTTAGAGCTATGTTCCTGTTGATCACATTGCCGGAAAGTTGGGACACTTTTCGCACAGCTTTGAGTAATTCTGCACCTCCAGATGGTTTGAACATAGCAGGTGTAGAAGGAAGTCTGCTTATTGAAGAAACCAATAGAAAGACAATGGACAAAGGCAAAGGAACGGCCTTAGTTGTCAGGGGAAGGACCAAAGAAAAGTACAAAGGTGGAAAGAGGAATCAGTCTCGTAGCAAGTCCCGCAGTGCTAAAGGCAAGAGTGACATAGAATGCTACCATTGTGGCAAGAAGGGTCACATGAAAAGAGACTGCAGAGAATGGAAAGCAAAAAAAGGCAAAGAGAAAGCTGAAGACCATGGTGAGAAGAACAAGTCCTCATTGAAGATTCAAGAAATAAATGTGACAAACACTGTTGCAGAGGATGACAGTCTAGTGTCAGGAGACATCTACTTCTTGAAGAATACAATGGACTCAGCTCTTCTTACAGCATCTGATGGAAATGCACTGAGTGACTGGATTATAGACTCAGGGGCATCACTTCATGTGTCTCCAAACAAGGAGTGTTTTACCTCTTATGTGACCACTAAAGATCATGTTCGGCTAGGCAATGGGCAGACATGTGAGATCTTAGGTGTTGGAGATGTTCAATTGAAGTTTCAGAATGGCTCTTCTTTCACGCTGAAGAATGTGAGACATGTTCCCGCAATTACAAAGAGCTTGATCAGCATAGGTTTACTTGATGATGCTGGCTACGTCACCACTTTTGGACAGAACATGTGGAAGATATCCAAGGGTTCTATGACAGTAGCACATGGAGTAAAGTCTGGAGGACTTTACATGATTTATGTATCAAATGTCTCTAAAAATGTAATCAATGTAACCGAGCAGCCGAACGTTTCTTTGTGGCATAGCCGGTTAGGACATATGTCCAGGAAGGGAATGGAAATCTTGTCTCGTTCTGGTTATTTGCCTGGCTTTTCATTTAATGATTTTGAATTCTGTGAACATTGTATGTATGGTAAGCAAACACAGCAGCCACATAAGCATAGAAGCAATAGAAGCTAGTTAAATTACCACGGGGCAAAAAGGCTCTACCTTGTAAATGGGTTTACAGGTATAAGATCACCGCTTATGATAGTCAGCCAAAATACAAAGCAAGGCTTGTTGCCAAGGGCTTTAAGCAAGAACAAGGCATTGACTTTGATGAAGTCTTCTCTCCGGTGGTCAAAATGACTACATTGAGATGCTTTCTTGCATTGGTTGCCATATTAGATTTGGTGTTGCACCAATTGGATGTCAAGATAGCGTTCTTGCATGGTGATTTAGATGTGGAAATTTACATGCAGCAGTCAGAAGGGTTTGTTGAGAAAGGCAAGGAAGATTGGGTATGCCAGTTGTTAAAGAGTCTTTATGGCTTAAAACAATCACCGAGGGCATGGTACCATAAATTCCACAAGTTTATGCTTTCTCAAGGCTACAAACGTAGTGAGTTCGATCACTGTCTATATACAAAGAAGGCTAAGGATGGTAGTTGGTTGATCCTTATTTTGTATGTGGATGACATGTTAATTGCTGGCAAGCACTTGGAAGAAATTTCAGCTTTGAAGTCAAAGATGGCAAAATCGTTTGACATGAAAGACATGGGTGAGGCAAGTCATATACTTGGTATGCGCATTGAGAGAGACACATCAAAGAAGTTGATTTGGTTATCTCAAACAGAGTATATTGACAAGGTTTTGCAACGTTTCAATATGGAGAAGGGAAAGGCATTGAGTGTTCCATTGCCACCATATGTGAAAGTTAGCAAACAAGATTGTCCTATGTCTGAGGAAGAACAGGCTGAAATGGATAAGATTCCATATGCGTCTGCAGTGGGTAGTTTGATGTATGCAATGATTGCTACTCGCCCAGACATTGCATTTGCAGTGGGAGTAGTAAGTCGATACATGTCAAACCCAGGCAAGAAACATTGGGAGGCAGTGAAAGGAATATTGAGATACCTGAAAGCTACAAAGAGTATGCGTATATGCTATGGGAGTCAGGAGCTAAGTGTAAAGGGTCTTACAGACTCAGATTATGCAGGTGACTTAGACAACCGAAGGTCTACGTCAGGGTATGTTTTTACATTGGCTGGTGGAGCAGTATCATGGCGTTCTAGATTACAAGATTGTGTTACTCAGTCTACTACAGAGGCTGAATATGTTGCAGCATCAGAGGCATGCAAAGAATCAATTTGGCTTAATCGACTAGTAACAGATTTGGGAATCAAAGAAGAGATGCCTGTGTTATATTGTGATAGTCAAAGTGCTATACAATTGGCTCGCAATCCAGTTTATCACTCAAAGACAAAGCATGTGGATGTGAAGTATCATTTCATGAGGGAAATGCTCGAGGATAAGCAACTTCAGCTTGTCAAAGTTCACACCACGGAAAATCCTGCTGATCTACTTACAAAAGGACTTCCCTCAGAGAGCTTTGCGCATTTTTGCAAGCAGTTAGGTGTAGGGTAGTACATCACTTCTCTACATCTCTTGTATATTAGCTTGTATAGTAGCTTCTCTCACACTTAAAGTACCACATTGGACTTTAAGTGGGAGGTTGTTGGGGTATAAAGCCCAATGTGGTCGCCCAGGTAAGTGGGCGGGCCGCCAGGTATGTACACATATTCTTTTGTAAAAACCTAATAAGAACTCACTATGCTCTACACATTACAGTAGAGCAAGTTCACCATATCGTCGTGCTCTTCTTCTCGCACTCTCTCTCGCGTCGCACTTCCGCTCGTACTCCTTCAGCTTCGTGCATCAATTTCCAACAAGGGGCTAGACAGAATGTCAAGCCCATGGAAAATAAAGACAAAAGTGATGCCAAGAGGAGAACCAATGCCCAAAATTCTTACCAAGGCTATTTCAACAACAACAACAATCGATCCAAGGAAAAGGGAGTTTACAAAGGTAAATATAAACTCTCTCCTAAAGAGCTAGAAGCTTTTAGTAAGGACCACAAATGTTTTAAGTGTGTGGAGCAAGGCCATGGTTATCGTCCTTGCCCCCAGAGAATTGCCCGCAATGAGACTCTTAGAGCCTCTATGTTTGAAGCTCCAAAAGAGGATGCTCATTGCCAAGGATTTCTCCTTTCCTATGCTTGGGGAAAGATGCAAGAGCATGATGCCTTTATTATTTTTTTACCCTAGTTCAACTCACAATTTCATATCCATGGAGTTGACCACTAAGCTAGGCATACAAGCCCACAAGATAGGAGATGGATTGAAAGCCAATGGAGCTATCAAGGGACAAGACGTCTCAGTTACTTCTTTCATTGGAAAATTAAGGCTTCATGTCCAAAGCTATGTGGACAAAAAGGATTTCTTTATCTCCCCTCTCAAACATGAGAATGTTATCGTTGGGGCACCATGGTTTAACCGCATGGCTTCCAACAAAAATTCCCTGAAAGGAGAATCTACTTCACCTACAGGGAAGAGAGCATGTACATAGATGCTAATGAGTCGGGAAACACCATATCCTTGCAATAAAGGGAATAAAGAGGAATTAGAGTTTTCTAATTTCCTAAATGGATCCCAAGATGTTTCCATTGATGACATCCCTAGTGAGCTACCTCTAAAACGAGGGATGATGACCATGCAATTGAGCTCCTATCAGGAAGCTCACTACCTAACATGCCTCCTTATCGAGTTTCACAAGCTCAAGAAGAGGAGATCATGAGGCAAGTGCATGAATTGGTGGAAAAAGGGATGGTGAGGTCTAGCTCCTCTCCATTTTGTTCACTATTGCTTTTAGCGCAAAAGAAAGATGGCACATATCCCATGTGTGTCGATTATAGTGCATTGAATAAGATTACTATCAAAAATAGATTTTTCGTGCCACGGGTATAAGATCTATTTGATAATTTACAAGTTTTGGCCTGACAAATGCTCTAAACTCATTCAAACTCATAATGGACAAAAATCTTCAGGCCATTCAAATTCGCTTGAGGACTACAAGCGACACCTCCAGGTAATCTTTCAAGTTATGAGAGAGAATAAGCTTTTCATTAATCAAAAGAAAAGTGAATTTTTCCTACAAGAGATTCAATATTTAGGTCATATTATCTCGAAAGATGGCACCCGTATGGATCCAACAAAGTTAGAGATAATAAAAGGATGCCCTAATCCAAGGAATGTATAGGAGGTATGAAGCTTCATAAGTATGTGTGCATACTATAGATGCTTCATTAAAATAAAATAAAAAAATCGCTAATAGCAAGCCCATTACATGACTTAACAAAAAAGAACGTTAAGTATTCATGGACTGCAAAAGTGCAAGAAGAAGCTTAAGGAGAATCTTATCTCTGAGCGTGTGCTCACACTACTAGATCTCTCAAAGCCATTTGAGGTCCAATATGATGCTTGTGGTAATTGCGTTGGAGCTATTTTGCTTCAAGAAGGGCATGCATAGCATATGAGAGTCAAAGACTCAACTTCGATAAGTGAGTATTGGGCAAATATAAAAAAGAGCTACTAGCTATTCTATATGCCTTAAACAGTGGAAACACTATCTCTTGGGGACTCCATTCATCCTACGAATGGATCACAAAGCCTCAAGAACTTCATGACGCAAACCAAGCTCTCCGACAAACAAATGAGGTAGGCAAATTTTCTTTTTCAATTTAATTTTCATATTGCTCACATTGTTGGCAAGCACAATCAAGTGGTCGATGCACTTTCACAATGACCAAGGGTAAATGTGGTGTCTATAGCAACTCATAATGATCTACATTTTATGATAGATGAGTATGCTACTGACCAAGACTTTAAGTATGTAATTACAGCCTTTGCATTAGGGAAGAAAAAAGAACCATTCACCTTGAAGGATGGTTATCTTCCAAACGGCAATAGGCTATATGTTACTCACCCATACAATAAGAAAGTCGTGTATGAATCCCATACTTCTCCTTATGCGGGGCAAAGAGGGAATCCATAATCTACTCTTCAATGAGTAGAAATGTATTTCTGTTGGTCTACCATGAAAAGTAAACATACAAGCGTATGTTTCAAAATGCGTGGTATACCAAAAGTTGAAATTTAATCGAGGGAAGTAACTTGGATTATTTAGTCGACAGGCTTAACAAGAAAACACACTCTATGCCTGTCAAAAAGACTATTAAGGCACATCAATGGTAACCCTCTTTAGATCTCAAATTTTCAAGCATTATGGATTTCCAACATCCATAGTGTCGGACAAAGATCCTAGAATGACCAATAAGTTTTAGAAGAGTCTCTTTGAGAATCCAGGAAGTAGATTAAATTTCTCTTTTGGCCTATCATCCACAAACGGATGACCAAAGTGAAATAACTAATCTAATGATTCTTGATCTACTAAATGCCTATGCCATGGAAGTAGATCAACGTTCTCAATGAGAGAAAAAACTACCTCTTATAGAGTATGTGTACAATGACATTGTACATACTTCTATGGGGAAAGCACTTTTTGAAGTTAAAGAGGGAAGATCCAAAATTCCCTTACTACTTAAAGTACATGGGAAGATCTTCGCTACTACTGATGAATATAGTCGAGACTCACAAGAATCTTTTCCAAAAATTAAAAAGGTTATATCCATCTCAAAGCAAAGGCAAAAAGGGCTGCTACTAATGATTGGATACGATGGTCCTTAAAATTCTTAAGCCAGTCAATGAGATGGCTTATCAATTGAAGTTGCCCAACCATTGGCTCATGCACAATGTTTTCCATGAGAACCTACATAAGCCTTACAAAGGAGCGCCACCAAAAGAAGCAATAGTTGCGGACCCTCCAAAAATCAAAGATCACGAAGAAGTACTTCAACCTGAGTCCATCCTATGACATGAAGACAAGGTATTAAGAAACGGTAAGATCTGACGATATCTTATTAAGTTTAAAAATTATTCTTTTAAAGATGCTAGATGGATGCAAAGAACCTAGCTTAACGATAATATGAACCTTATCAATGCTTACAATGTTGCAGTAGAGTAAGCGTATGAAAAATCATTTTAAATGGAAAATGTTTTTGTCTTATAAGACTAGTTCTCTTTTTATTGTGCACAAATTTAAGAAGTATGCATGCTTAAAATCATGTTTGTGGTGACGACGTCTCCCAAACACCAAGTAGAACTTGTCACTCTACTTTGGAAGTATGATATGGACTAAAGAACAGACATGCTTGCGACAGCTACGTCTCCCAAGCACCAAATGGATTAGTCATCCATCTTGGAATGATGTCGAAGGGTAAAAATGGATCCTCTACCCACTAAGTAACATGGACTAATGACTAGGCTTTATCTTCTCTACCTCATAGTCGAGGACGACTATGATTTCAAGAGAGAGGTAATGTCATAAAATATAAAATCTAACTTTACCAAATGATTTTCTCATATTAAACTGATCATTTAATGTGGGAGAATAAACGGGAACAAGAGTTAGAATAGAGACATGTGCTTCTAGACCTATCTCAACACGGGACCAAAAGGAGAGATGGTTGCATCTCAATAGGGGTCCAAAAGGAGATGGTCTATCAAAGAGCAATGTGCAATAAGTTGAAGGAGTACGAGCGGAAGTGCGACGCGAGAGAGAGTGCGAGAAGAAGAGCACGACGATATGGTGAACTCGCTCTCTACTGTAATGTGTAGAGCATAGTGAGTTCTTATTAGGTTTTAACAAAAGAATATGTTTACATACTTGGCGACCTGCCCACTTACCTGGGCGACCACATTGGGCTTTATACCCCAACAACCTCCCACTTAAAGTCCAATGTGGTACTTTAAGTGTGAGAGAATCTATTATACAAGCTAATATACAAGAGATGTAGAGAAGTGATGTACTACCCTACACCTAACTGCTTGCAAAAATGCGCAAAGCTCTCTGAGGGAAGTCCTTTTGTAAGTAGATCAGCAGGATTTTCTGTGGTGTGAACTTTAACAAGCTGAAGTTGCTTATCCTCGAGCATTTCCCTCATGAAATGATACTTCACATCCACATGCTTTGTCTTTGAGTGATAAACTGGATTGCGAGCCAATTGTATAGCACTTTGACTATCACAATATAACACAGGCATCTCTTCTTTGATTCCCAAATTTATTACTAGTCGATTAAGCCAAATTGATTCTTTGCATGCCTCTGATGCTGCAACATATTCAGCCTCTGTAGTAGACTGAGTAACACAATCTTGTAATCTAGAACGCCATGATACTGCTCCACCAGCCAATGTAAAGACATACCCTGACGTAGATCTTCGGTTGTCTAAGTCACCTGCATAATCTGAGTCTGTAAAACCCTTTACACTTAGCTCTTGACTCCCATAGCATATACACATACTCTTTGTAGCTTTCAGGTATCTCAATATTCCTTTCACTGCCTCCCAATGTTTCTTGCCTGGGTTTGACATGTATCGACTTACTACTCCCACTGTAAATGCAATGTCTGAGCGAGTAGCAATCATTGCATACATCAAACTACCCACTGCAGACGCATATGGAATCTTATCCATTTCAGCCTGTTCTTCCTCAGACACAGGACAATCTTGTTTGCTAAGTTTCACATATGGTGGCAATGGAACACTCAATGCCTTTCCCTTCTCCATATTGAAACGTTGCAAAACCTTGTCAATATACTCTGTTTGAGATAACCAAATCAACTTCTTTGATGTGTCTCTCTCAATGCGCATACCAAGTATATGACTTGCCTCACCCATGTCTTTCATATCAAACGATTTTGCCATCTTTGACTTCAAAGCTGAAATTTCTTCCAAGTGCTTGCCAGCAATTAACATGTCATCCACATACAAAATAAGGATCAACCAACTACCATCCTTAGCCTTCTTTGTATATAGACAGTGATTGAACTCACTACGTTTGTAGCCTTGAGAAAGCATAAACTTGTGGAACTTATGGTACCATGCCCTCAGTGATTGTTTTAAGCCATAAAGACTCTTTAACAACTGGCATACCAAATCTTCCTTGCCTTTCTCAACAAACCCTTCTGGCTGCTGCATGTAAATTTCCACATCTAAATCACCATGCAAAAACGCTGTCTTGACATCCATTTGGTGCAACACCAAATCTAATATGGCAACCAATTCAAGAAAGCATCTCAATGTAGTCATCTTGACCACCGGAGAGAAGACTTCATCAGAGTCAATGCCTTGTTCTTGCTTAAAGCCCTTGGCAACAAGCCTTGCTTTGTACTTTGGCTGACTATCATGAGCGATGATCTTATACCTGTAAACCCATTTACAAGGTAGAGCCTTTTTGCCCTGTGGTAATTTAACTAGCTTCCATGTCTGGTTTTTATGCAGAGCTGTCATCTCTGACTGCATGGCCAATTGCCAATTCCCGGAGTCCTTCATTTGCACTGCTTCCTTGTAACATGAAGGCTCATTGCAATCAGTCAACATGACATAGTTAATAGATGGAACAAAACGATCAAGAGGTCGTGAGATCCATCCCGATTTATGCAAAATAGGTGGCTCAGGCTCAGCCACAACCTGTGGTTCCACTCTATCCCGTCCTTGCTCCTGTTGAGCCCTGACATTTTGTCTTGCACGTGCAGGTTCATCTTCTTGGAAGACAACTCTTCTAATCTCCTCAACCCTCTCTGGTTTAAAATTATATTTGGTTTCATTAAAGTGAACATCATTGCTGCGGATAACCTTTCTGGATTTGGGATCCCAAAGTCTGTACCCCATCTCACCAGAATTACCATAGCCTAGAAAGATGCACTTTCTACTCTTTGGCTCAAGTTTGTTCCTAAATTCCTTTGGAACATGAGTATATGCCTCACAGCCAAAGACTCTGAGATGCTTGTATGAGGGCATTTTGCCTGACCATACCATCTCTGCCACACTGAATCCTTCTGCAAAACCTTGCTAGGAGATCTATTTATAAGATGAACAATTGTTGATACAGCTTCAGCCCAAAACCCATTTGGCAGTTGTGCATTAGACAACATACTTCTGACCTTCTCTTGTATGGTCCTATTCATCCTCTCAGCAACACCATTTTGAGGAGGATTGTAAGGAGCAGTAAGTTCACGTTTTATACATTTTGACTCACAAAAGTCCTGAAAGGCCTTTGAAACATACTCTCCACCATTGTCAGTGCGTAAGCATTTAAGCTTCTTGCCACTCTGATTCTCCATAAGTGTCACAAACGTTTTGAAAACACTAAACGCTTCATCCTTGTGCTTGAGAAAGTAAACCCATACTTTCCTCGAGTAATCATCTATAAATGTCATAAAGTAAGAAGCTCCTCCTAGAGATAGGTTAGGCATAGGTCCACACAAATCACTATGAACAAGTGCCAACTATGTATCTCTTCTACTGCTTCTATGCTTATGTGGCTACTGTGTTTGCTTACCATACAAACAATGTTCACAGAATTCAAAATCATTAAATGACAAGCTAGGCAAATAACCAGAACGAGACAAGATTTCCATTCCCTTCCTTCTTGGACATATGTCCTAACCGGCTATGCCACAAAGAAACGTTCGGCTGCTCGGTTACATTGATTACATTTTTAGAGACATTTGATACATAAATCATGTAAAGTCCTCCAGACTTTACTCCATGTGCTACTGTCATAGAACCCTTGGATATCTTCCACATGTTCTATCCAAAAGTGGTGGCGTAGCCAGCATCATCAAGTAAACCTGTGCTGATCAAGCTCTTTGTAATTGCGGGAACATGTCTCACATTCTTCAGTGTGAAAGAATAGCCATTCTGAAACTTCAATTGAACATCTCCAACACCTAAGATCTCACATGTCTGCCCATTGCCTAGCCGCGAACATGATCTTTAGTGGTCACATAAGAGGTAAACCACTCCTTGTTTGGAGACACATGAAGTGATGCCCCTAAGTCTATAATCCAGTCACTCAGTGCATTTCCATCAGATGCTGTAAGAAGAGCTGAGTCCATTGTATTCTTCAAGAAGTAGATGTCTCCTGACACTAGACTGTCATCCTCTGCAACAGTGTTTGTCACATTTATTTCTTGAATCTTCAATGAGGACTTGTTCTTCTCACCATGGTCTTCAGCTTTCTCTTCGTCTTTTTCTGCTTTCCATTCTCTGCAGTCTCTTTTCATGTTACCCTTCTTGCCACAATGGTAGCATTCTATGTCACTCTTGCCTTTAGCACTGCGGGACTTGCTACGAGACTGATTCCTCTTTCCACCTTTTTTCCTTTTCTTTGGTCCTTCCCCTGACAACTAAGGTTGTTCCTTTGCCTTTGTCCATTGTCTTTCTATTGGTTTCTTCAATAAGTAGACTGCCTTCTACACCTGCTATGGTCAAACCATCTGGAGGTGCAGAATTACTCAAAGCTGTGCGAAAAGTGTCCCAACTTTCCGGCAATGTGATCAACAGGAACATAGCTCTAACAGGTTCATCAAACTTGACACCTTGAGCTGACAACTGACTGTAGATGGTGTTGAATTCATTCAGATGATTGGACATAGGTGTCCCTTCTTTCATCTTCAAGTCAACAAGCTTCTTAATCCAGTATACCTGTGAAGCTGCACTCTGCTTCTCATAAAGATCACTCAGCTTTGTCCATGCTTCATAAGTCGACATCTCATTTGCTACATTGAAGTAAACGCTTTCTACCAAAGTCAGCATAATGGTAGAAAGTGCCAATTCATCTATTTCGCTCCATTCATCTTCGTCCATGTCTTCTGGTTTTATCCCCTTGAGCTTTATAGGTTTTATCTGCTTCTTTTGTACCAATACGTGCCAAATCTTCTTCTTCCACAATGGGAAATTGGTTCCATCCAGCTTCTTGATATTGTAAAGAGCAGTGTCTTGTGATCTAGCCATAGCTATGCTTCACAGTAGTTTACTTTCCTGGGAAAAATTCGGCAGAGTTTCCCTTGTAAACTGTTGGGTCCAAGCCCTTGTCGGCCAGCCCGTGGGAAAGCCTCTTATACGCATGCAGTAGAAAGATCTTTTGTCGTATGTAGTTGCATGGTTCAGTTAGCATTCAGTTTGCATGGCAAGCAACTTCTATATGTAAAGAATTCAAAAGTTAATCTAATACAATAGTATTTTTGTGGCTTTTGAGCTTTGTGTCGATCTGCTCTCTCCTTCTCGTATACTCTCTTGATGCAGCTTACTCTCCCGCCATGGCTTGCATGACATGGCATCCACCATAGCTAGCCCTCGTTCCAACAACTGGTATTAGAGCTTCGGTGCTCCTTCGGCGCTGGCTTCTCAAGACGCCCACAGGCGGTGCCTCTACAACTACCGGGTGCACATCCAAACACAGTAGCAAGGAGAGACTCTGTCGGTTACGGTACGCAGTCACAGCACAGCGTTTCGAAACGTAGGAGCTCGTAGGTGCTCGTGCCTTGGCAGTTGCCTTTCAAAACGCTGGCTTTGTTGCACTGTCGAGAGCAGACCCCGATTTTGGTTGCAACGGCAAGCCAGCTAATCAAAACGCAGGGTCCTAGGCGGGTAAGACTTCGTGGGCTGCTGCATCTCAAGACGCAAGAGAAGGAGGCGGAGATAGATGCAGAGCTAAGCTTATCAAGGCCAAGCTGTGTCGGTTTTCGGTGCTTCAGATAACCTCCCAAGCAGCGCTGACCTGTAGCAATCTAAGCAAAGCCATCTGCAATGTTTAGGATGGTGATGAACCTTGATCATCTTCTCTCTGCAAAGCTCGCCATCGCATGTTTCGGCTGCTGTAGACAACTCGTTTTTTTTTTTTGTTTTTTTTTATTGTGATTTTCAAACTGAAAACAAAGGGCCACCCAATTTTGGTCTTGAACTTTCTATCCAAGTGGGTATTCACACATAGTGTGTTGATTCACACCCCACAGCCGCAATCTAGTGTATTGGTCAAAAGAGAGTGGCTATCGGCAAAAGGAGTTCTGTGCATCGAGCATTTTGAACGGCCATCAAATGCAAGGCAAGCCAATATGCACTTTCCTACAACATTTCAGCATCTTAATTTACATGCAGCACCTCTCTCGAACGCGTATGCCAAGTATACCAATTTAGTGGTTCGGATACAGCTAGCAATGCGGCAAGTGATGCAGACCGTGACGATTTTCTTCAAAGCACTTGGCATATCAATAGATGCAACCATGGAATTTGCTTCGAGGTTGCAGTACAAGATTTCACAATGTATTTTACCAGTTCAATGTCATACATCTGTTATGTTTTGTCAACACAATTATGTTTTCCAGTCAAAGCCTCTTTTACATTACTTGTTGTTAGTCATTGTCATGCTTGTCAGCTTTCATCATATCAAAAAATTTGTACGGGATATAGACATTGCCATCCATAAATGGTAAGACCTCCCATTTTATCAGTTCTCAGCCCATTTTTGCACGCTCGTGAGGTTACTGGGTACACCATAAACCCAAGGTTTGGCAGTGAACCAAAAACTCCAATACTTTTGGTAGCTAATGTTTTGACCTACACCCTATCTGTTCAAGGGGGGGTTACTGATCTAGCACCAGGTTATGGATAAACCAAAACTCCTTGGTTGTGAGAGAACCTAAAACTCCCGGTTGCCGAGTATACCAAAAACTCGAGGTATCATGAGAGGGTCTGTCCAGTTCGGGCTTGAGGGGGGGATTGTTGGGTCCAAGCCCTTGTTGACCAGCCCGTGGGAAAGCCTCTTATAGGCATGCAGTAGAAAGATCTTTTGTCGCATGTAGTTGCATGGTTCAGTTAGCATTCAGTTTGCATGGCAAGCAACTTCTATATGTAAAGAATTCAAAAGTTAATCTAATACAATAGTATTTTTGTGGCTTTTGAGCTTTGTGTCGATCTGCTCTCTCCTTCTCGTATACTCTCTTGCTGCAGCTTACTCTCCCGCCATGGCTTGCATGAGATGGCATCCACCATAGCTAGCCCTCGTTCCAACATAAACTGACCTCTAAACCAATATCAACCTGTCAAATGAACCAAGAAAGCTTCAGATTCTGCAGAAATTTCGGCAGAGTCTCCTTTGTAAAATGGCTCTAGTGTACTCAAAAAACAAACCAAAAAGAGCTCAAAAAACCACTGTCTCTCTAACACTGTAAGCTGTGGGTAAACCTGTCCTGCACCTGTACTGTCTCTCACTATCCTGTCACTGTCCTGTAAGCATAGACTGCGACAATGCCTCAACGGCAGTAAAGCAAAGATGCAATCCCAACTGTCTAACTCACAGTCAATACATCCTAGCTGCCTATCTAAGGGTGCTCGAGGGATCGCTCCAAGACCTGTATCACCGAAAGGATCTCGACATTCGAGAATCCCCCAGCTCAATAAAACCTCACTCGACCCTCAATAAAGGCTGCAATAAATATGACAGTACATAGACTTCCCACAAAGTCATACATCCACAAATTTCCCACTGTATGTTGTAACCGCTTTGGCGGTTGTTTGCTGTGTGACTCACAGCCAGCAAACCCTCAATAGACATACATCATCTATGACAATACATCCCATGTGGAAGTACCTGCAATGTCAGGATGAAATCTGGAATATCAAGCAGCAAACACAAGCTACCTGATGAACTAGTGGATGTCGCCTACAGTCTGTGTGTAGGTGCGCTCGTGTCGTATGTGACACGCCTCCAAGAACTGTGAGCCGTCCTTTGTTGTGTAGACAGCCACAAATCAGCATTCTGGAAGTGCAGATATCCTCATCACTTGCAGTTGTAGGCCGAAACCCCAAATTTGCAGAGTCGGATCTGCACCCGCCGAGACCACGTAGTTGAAAATGGCATGCGCAGAACTTTGTCGAAGCCGAACGGTGGTCGAGATGACCTCAAAATGAAATTCTGAGAACACCTAGCCCTTCGAGCTGTCCCACAGGATTTGGGGCCGTGTCTTCGCCTGTCAAATCTCACTCCAATCTGAGCAGGTGACTTTGGCTACCTGCATATGCTGCCCCGAGCCTCGATCTGAGCTCTGATACCAGTTGAAGGAGTATGAGCAGAAGTGCAACGGGAGAGAGAGTGCGAGAAGAAGAGCACGACAATATGGTGAACTCGCTCTACTGTAATGTGTAGAGCATCGTGAGTTCTTATTAGGTTTTAACAAAAGAATATGTGTACATACCTGGCGGCCCGCCCACTTACCTCGGCGACCACATTGGGCTTTATACCCCAACATAAGTGCTTCTAGACTTACCTCAGCAGAGGACTAAGAGGAGAGATGGTTACATCTCAATAAGGGTCCAAAAGGAGGTAGTCTATCAAAGAGCAATGTGCATCTAATGGAGCTTAAAAAACAATAGGGTTAGCTTCATTAAAGACCTCCAATGGTTACTGTTAAAAGTCCTTTGACCTTAGGCAAGCTAGGACTGAGCTTGAGGTGGGAATTCGACGCGACCTAAGCTTGAGGTGCTTGTCGTGCTTGATGACTAAGGTTCTTGAGGTGCTTTTCATGCTTGATTACTAAGGTACTTGATGTGCTTGTCATACTTAATGGGGGGTTAAGGTGCTTGAGTCAAAAAGAGACCCTACAAACTTAATGAGGAAGGTGCTTGAGAAGCTTCCCATACATGGGGGGTAAGGTGCTTGAGTAAAAAAGAGACCCTACAAACTTAAGGAGGAAGGTGCTTGAGAAGCTTCCTATGCATGAAAGTCCCAAAGTTAGGGGAATCTTTGACTTAACTTTCCACTCACCCAAAGGGCACATGGGACACATGTCAGACTCCCCCTATGCTTAACCACGTGGTGTGCTTGAATGCTATTGGTTGGGCTAAAGAGGGGTCCAATGAGCTTCTAGCTCCATCCAACAAATTTCTAGATATTTTCAAGCTCTCTCTCTCTAAGGGGTAAGGAGGACACTTGTCCAAAGACTAACCATGTACTTGAATGCATGTTGCATGTGATTAGCTAGGGGGGAGAGGGGTCCAATGAGCTTGAAACATGTGTAAAAGCTACAAATCACCCCAAGCAAGCAAGGGGGGTGCTGGGGGGATATACACCACACACACACACACACACACACACTCATTTTGTGGATTCATTCTCGCTTGGTGAAAGTTGAGGAACTCCACCTCCTTCTCCAAGCTTGTGAGAAGTGAGAGCCTACACCAACACTCTTGGCTATGCAATGCAAATCCAACCAAGAGTCATGCTTCAATGCTTAAGCTTACCATCTTCTCCATCTTCATTACTATGCTATTATGTATGCTAGCAAGAAGAGTGATCATAAGTGAGAAACTATTTCTTTCTCTTATGGAATGTTTCTTCTTCCTCTTCCCTACCCTCGTTCCCCGCTTGCTCTCTCCACCTTCGAAGGTGTTTGAGGCCTTGGGACCGAGGCTTGGGATAGTTAATGCTTTCTACAAAATTTATGTTATGTTTGTGATGCATGAAGCTTTCCATCTTCATTGCATCACCTAGGTCACAAGGAACACAAAGATTGTACTGTACCTAGTCTCTCTCGATGGGAGAAACTATAATACAAATGCCTATTGGAAGGGGGACCGGCTCCGTATGAATCCGGTCCTCACCTATTGTCATGTTCTCTAAAGTCTCTCTCTTGCAAAATTATTGTTCATGCCAAGTTAACTAAGTACCATATTTATGTTGCTACCATCAATTAAGTTCACCCACTATGCTCACAAAGTAATCTCACAAAAGTGCTTCACCTAATTTCCTAATTCTGCTACTCTCAAAGTTCATAGGCCATTTCCACTACAAGGACACATGCACATAAGTCTATGTTTAAGCTTGTCAAAAGCCTTTTGTTGGGTTTCACCCCAATGAAAAGTTGCTCTCTTTTCCAAAAGAATCTTGAGAAAAAGTGCAATCAATGAGAAATATCTTACAAATTCCCAATACGAACTAGCAAGACCTAAGAAATGGTAAATTTTCTCAACATTTTGAGGAGTAGACCAATGTTTAATAGTAGAAACCTTTTTAGGATTGACTTTTCCCTAGAGAGAGCCTATGTAGTAAAGGCATTCAATTTCATTTTGATTTTTTACCAAGGTTTGCATACAAATCACTCTCTTGAATTTTGTTGAAGACGATATGAAAATCCTTTTTATCTTCTTCGTGCGTTTGAATAAAAACTAGAATATGATCAAAGAAGTGAGTCATGCAATCTTGATGATTAATCACGATTCTTTTTACCATACAATTAAAAGTGATAGGTGCAATTGTGAGACCAAAGGCATGACAAGAAATTCATAGTGATCACTTTAAGTGCACACAAGGCCTTACAAATGTCAGATGTATGCATCCTCATTTGATGATAACCTAATTTTAAGTTAGTCTCATTGCAAATACTAGCTTCCTTGAATTTATCAAACAAATCATCTATATGAGAAATGAGATACATATTCTTTGATAGGCACCTTGTTTAATGTGTGATAGTCCATGCACATCCCATAATTTTCTTTAGCTAACTAGATGGGGGGCTTAACCGCAACAAGTGATCCATGCAACACTTAAGTATAAGGGGAGCAAGGATCCATGTGAACTGGTTTATACAAGGAGTACACATCCAACAAGGTTGTGAAACTCTTTTCATTCCATTTATAAAAAAAAATACAAGGGGAGTAAGGGATTCCAAAACAAGAGCAAAACAAATGATATTTGGCTTGAAGACTACTAAAGTAGGATCATCAAAAGCTACCCTCTATATAGACCCATTGGTAGGGTTCACTTCAAACTTGTTTTTGATTGGTAGCACTTTGGATAAATAACAAAATCATCTATGAGGATGAGGTTGGACAATAATTTATCAAGATATGTGGAAACCCTTCTCCATCACGTAAGTTGTGATAGCTTGCAATGACATTTGAGAGTGCACATAGATGGTGGATACATCTACGAAATGCTTCCAATTGATGAACCTTTACAACCCTCTAGTAAGGAGGGAGCTACACCTAAGATCATCATTGAACAACCCCTTCGAATATTGAAGAGATTGCAAGAACTTGAACATATACATTCTATTCAAGAATATCTAGTGGTGCCTCCCATGGCTTTGAGCAGAGGAGAATCGAGCAACAATGTGGAATCGTTTTCAATTCAAATGCCTCGACATCAAACTCCTAAACTTCAAGGAGAAGGGAAAATCAAAGTTGCAACAACCCAGATTGAGGTTGGTGGTCTGCAACTTCATCCACTGGCTACAAGTTCTTCATTCCCAAGGCTCATAGGTACAAGAGAAGATATTTTCAGTTCTTTTGAAAATCCCGAGAGACCAAAAGGCTATAGTCATGACTTGAAGGTGTCCATAGTGAGCATAGCTCCATTAAGAAGATCATGGCTACACAGATCAATCATCTTCAAATGCCAAATGAAGCCTATCTAGGACAACACAATAGATACTATTGGATCACCTTTACTTTACAAGAGTACTTTTCAAGAGGGGTACGACAGACCTTTAATAAGGACTTGGAAAGTAGAGAAGATGTAATTGGTGACAAACAAGGAAACATTTATGAAGAGTTCTTTCCATCAAGAGAAGAAGTTGATTCAACACCTTCACTTGTAGTTTCCATAGTAAGAGAGATCCAAGGGGAGACATGAACATTGGCAGAAGCTTCTTTACTGATTTGCACAACCAAATCTAGCACAGAGAACAAGCTCAACCTCGTCTTTGTTCACTCCACAAGTACCGGGCAAAAAGCAATTATATCAACCAAAATACCCATCATTCGAAGCATTAGACAAGAAAAAGAAGAACCAAGTGTTGGTCCCCTTGGATGATATTCAAGTTGCAAATCCAGTTTGGATACTAGCCAGTCCACGTCATCATGATGATAGACCCATAGTACGGATCATGTCAAGGCAATCATTGCAAGCACAAGGATACTTCCAAGGAAATATGGACATATGGATTTTCACAAAAGCAACAAAGGGATACTACCTATCATCCGGTCAAATGCCTCAAGGATTTAGCATGAAAGCAAAAACCCAAAAGAGGAAATAAAAAGCAAACATGAACTCCAAGAAGAATGATGCTATTCACCATCACCAACAACAAAATAATAAGCCGATTTGGGTTCCAAAGTCTGAGGTGGTAGTAACAAAGATGGAAATGAATCTTCCAGTAAGGGGTATAACAAACGGGTGTAATGGTGTTTAAAGACAACAATGCATGGTCTCAACAAAGCCACTTTAAGCACAAGAGTTCTATAAGGGCAACACACATATTTGGCTACCCAAGCTTAACCACCTCAACAGATACGAACACCTCCAACAACAAAGTCAAGCATGTCCAAACATAAATACAAACGGAGAGTCAAAGAGAAGGAAACGTCATCAAAATTCAATCAAGTACCATGACAACAAACTTGAGAAAGAGAAACCAATAACAACCAAAAGGGTATGGAAAAATAACAAAAGTCCAAATCGGTCTCTCATCTTCCTTCTTTTGAAGATACAAACTCACCTATTATTGAGAACATCTCAAGAATCTCAAGTCAGTCACTAGGATGCAAGAAACATACTTTGGCATAGTTAGAGCCGAGCAGATAAGCCAACAAATGAGCAAGGCGTAGTCCCAAAGCTTCAAGTCATATTTTATGACTTGAAGCTTTGGATACAAGAAACATACTTTGGCATAGTCAGAGTCGAGCAGATAAGCCAATAACTGAGCAAGACATTAGTCCTTAAGCTTCAAGTCATATTTAATGCGGTCTAAGAGTCTTAGATATACTAGGTACTACTCAAGCTTGCAGAGTTGAGAATATCTAAGTCGTGTCACTCATGCTAGTATATGTGAGCTTCAAAGTCAAAGTTTATGTATTGTAAATCCGAGAAATTGAAGGAGAAGAGTCCAAAAGACACTCATGCACTTATCACTATGAAATACGAGTGAAGAAGCTTCTACATCAAAAGCCCTTCTGGAACAATGGAAGCTATTGAGACATCTTTTGATGTCGCATGTGCTACATTTGTTCTTTGAAGCACCCATCAACTCTATTGTTGCAACGCATGCTTTTCTTCAAAATTCTCTTGTTGCATATAGAGTGTCCCATAATTTGGCACTTGCATTATGCACTCTTCTTTTGTTTCTCCTAGGTACTCACCTTGCATGGACAGATACTTAAATGTCCTCAAGTTAAATAAGATTTTATACTAAAGACACTTTTTTCTTACCAAGTTTTTTCCCTTTGGTCATCCAAGTTTTAGACCCTAGTATAAAAGCTCTCACCATTATCCTCTTGTACATATTACTTCTCATTAGTACAACACAAATAAGGAAACTTACTACAAGTGCTCAATGGAAACTATATCAATTTGGTGCATATTTCTTTTGGCTATGCTTTGCCAAGAGTCTATTTAAGCTTCTAGGTCATCAACAATATTCCATCAAGGAGAATGGGAAGCAGATGAAGAATCCAATAAAGTCAAGTCAAAGGCTAAGGAGTTCATTTCCTACAGGAAATCAACAACTCCAAAGTTCTCATAAGGACTATTGATAGGCTCCAAATAGCTCAAAGAACAAGTCCAAGCTAGAAAAATTCAGTTTTGACCAACTTCTTCAGTATTGCACTACTAAACTCTCCTAAAAAATTAGGAGATTGTATCACCAGATGCTTCTACAAGATGAGTCAGGTCCATTCGTGTCACTTTTGGGTCAAAATGGAGATGGGAGCATCATGCAAAGCTAACAATTGGCATTTCAAAGATTTCACATCAAAACTGTTACCAAGGGGCAATTTTCAACTTTCAAATTTGCTTGTGATTGTAGGAATGTGTTCTATACACCCTAGGGATGTGTCTGACACCTATTAGTGAAACTGGGCAAGATTGTTCAATATTGCGGACCATCAAGAACACGCAAAGAAAGAAATTACTAAAACATAGAATATCAAGCCTTACATCATATCAACTTCAAACGAGTTTTGAAGCTCCTCACCCACATACAATTGGCTCGAAGACCAGCGTATATTTGGTCATGTCACGGGATGATAGAAGCTAGGTGGAGGGAAATGTTAGCAGCCAATAGGCTACACACATACCATTGAAAGCAGAACCACATACGATCAAAGTGGGACCTACAACTACAAATCTTATTTTTATAATTGTATATGTGAGCCTTTATTGATTAGATTGGGGCCGATGGCTTTGAGCTTGCAATTTGATTACCCAAGGCACTTGGTTTGTCAATTTTATGAGTCATATTTTCAAGAGGACCAAATTTTGACCACTGGCAAAGTATAAAGACCATTTTTTGCAAATTGAACCTAAGTTTTTTGATAATCAAAGTGACTTCTCTATTGTTCTTAGTATTTTGTCTACCCTCTTGCTTCTCGTGCTCATATCTCCCTCGTGTGAAGTGCTATGGAGAATCTGCGAGACGACTGGCACTGCGATCGTAGGTGAAAGCTCTTCAATTCAACGTAAGTCTCTCACGAAGTTTTTGTGTGTTTTTTTTTGTGGCCATCTTCTTCCTATTTTGGCTCGATTTGCTTGCTTTATGCTTCCGTTTGGAATTCTGAGTGTAGGAGAGCACAAAGCTCTCTTAGACGAAGCTATTGAGTGTATTAAGCATCGAAATTGACCTGCTAAGAATAGACCCTTGAAAATAGGAGTGCTTTTTTTTTCGAGTGTTGAATCAAAGATTTGAGACCATAGAGAGGTTCTAAATGGTCTTGTCTACCATCTAACAAGTTTGGTTCCATTTGAAGCACTTTAGCATAGTGAAACACGCATATGTGCTTGCTCATCGAAGACTAACTTTTGTTGACTAACACTCGAGAGTAGTAAGTTATGACTGGGTTTTGGGAGGGTTTGACAACCTCTCGTAGCCTCCATGCCCTAGTTGTGTCAGCTATGTCCCACGAATTGACATATTAGTGTATGTGGTTCTAGCTTTGCTACCATTGATATGGTGAGGTTAGGCAACCTGCCAACATTTTTTTTTTGTGTGAAGAAAACTGGAACAAATCAAAAGGGTGAAAGAAAATTACAACTTTGCCTCACAGGTAGGGAGGGAGGCATCCCATAAGGAAAATAAAAGGAAAAGTTACAGAGCAAGACAAGCATTGATCATGATGAGCCTTTCTCTAGAGTAGCACTTTAACATGACCTCCCTCCAAGATTGCCATCTGTGAGCTCTCTGAATCTCATACAAGGGAAAGGAAAGAGCTTCTTGAATCTGGCCAAGGCAGGCATCATCAATCTTTTTCAATTGGAGAACAAAAGGGGCGGTGTTATCCACAAGCTTGGACTGAAAAATTGCTTCATTTCTTTGGGACCAACATGACCACAAATAGAAAAGCCTCCACAAGTTCCACAGTGGGATGTCCATTATGAGACAATCCCCAATAAGAAGTTCATGAGTTGAAAATTGGGAGGGATGTAACTCCTTGCAGCACAGCAGAGACTCATAACAAGAAGTTTACTAGAGTTGGCAGAGCAATTAATAAAGATATGTTGGAGATCCTCCTGTCCATCACATCTTCTACACTTTCCACTGCCTATATTTGCTTTCAAGGCCCTTTGAGCAACCCGCCAATAATTACCACCTAAGGTGTGATTAAAAAATTACCAAGATTTAAGGAGAAATGAAGGAGGCATGTGATGTGGTGGAAAAAACCAAGATCAAACACTATCATCAACATAAAGAGCCTTTATAAATTTTTTCTAAGAAATTTTGATCTTCACGTGACATTTTATCCACACTCAATTATGTACTTGTCTATCTACATGCTTTGTGGCTACCCAAATGGCTTTCTCTACAAATCTACATCTCTAATTGCACAAAACACAAACTTTTGTGTGAGTGTGTGGAGGGTGTCAATTTCTCATGGTCTAATCCATCATCAATGTATACACATACATATACATGTAATAATGTGTGCATTTATATATACATACATGTGCACAATTGACTATGAATGCTACAAAAGCCTTTTTTGTAAGACAACACAAATTTTGTGGATGTTTTAGTAAGACAACACAATTACCTAGATGTTTTCCACTTCAAAATTCAAAAAATATGCGTGCACAATAAATAACATTTGTGTGTTTGTGGTTGTGTCTTTCTCATGCCCCCCCCCCCCCCCCCCCCCCCACCCCCCCCCCCCCCCCCCCCCCCCCCCCCCCCCCCCCCCCCCCCCCCCCCCCCCCCCCCCCCCCCCCCCCCCCCCCCCCCCCCCCCCCCCCCCCCCCCCCCCCCCCCCCCCCCCCCCCCCCCCCCCCCCCCCCCCCCCCCCCCCCCCCCCCCCCCCCCCCCCCCCCCCCCCCCCCCCCCCCCCCCCCCCCCCCCCCCCCCCCCCCCCCCCCCCCCCCCCCCCCCCCCCCCCCCCCCCCCCCCCCCCCCCCCCCCCCCCCCCCCCCCCCCCCCCCCCCCCCCCCCCCCCCCCCCCCCCCCCCCCCCCACCCCCCCCCCCCCCCCCCCCCCCCCCCCCCCCCCCCCCCCCCCCCCCCCCCCCCCCCACCCCCCCCCCCCCCCCCCCCCCCCCCCCCCCCCCCCCCCCCCCCCCCCCCCCCCCCCCCCCCCCCCCCCCCCCCCCCCCCCCCCCCCCCCCCCCCCCCCCCCCCCCCCCCCCCCCCCCCCCCCCCCCCCCCCCCCCCCCCCCCCCCCCCCCCCCCCCCCCCCCCCCCCCCCCCCCCCCCCCCCCCCCCCCCCCCCCCCCCCCCCCCCCCCCCACCCCCCCCCCCCCCCCCCCCCCCCCCCCCCCCCCCCCCCCCCCCCCCCCCCCCCCCCCCCCCCCCCCCCCCCCCCCCCCCCCCCCCCCCCCCCCCCCCCCCCCCCCCCCCCCCCCCCCCCCCCCCCCCCCCCCCCCCCCCCCCCCCCCCCCCCCCCCCCCCCCCCCCCCCCCCCCCCCCCCCCCCCCCCCCCCCCCCCCCCCCCCCCCCCCCCCCCCCCCCCCCCCCCCCCCCCCCCCCCCCCCCCCCCCCCCCCCCCCCCCCCCCCCCCCCCCCCCCCCCCCCCCCCCCCCCCCCCCCCCCCCCCCCCCCCCCCCCCCCCCCCCCCCCCCCCCCCCCCCCCCCCCCCCCCCCCCCCCCCCCCCCCCCCCCCCCCCCCCCCCCCCCCCCCCCCCCCCCCCCCCCCCCCCCCCCCCCCCCCCCCCCCCCCCCCCCCCCCCCCCCCCCCCCCCCCCCCCCCCCCCCCCCCCCCCCCCCCCCCCCCCCCCCCCCCCCCCCCCCCCCCCCCCCCCCCCCCCCCCCCCCCCCCCCCCCCCCCCCCCCCCCCCCCCCCCCCCCCCCCCCCCCCCCCCCCCCCCCCCCCCCCCCCCCCCCCCCCCCCCCCCCCCCCCCCCCCCCCCCCCCCCCCCCCCCCCCCCCCCCCCCCCCCCCCCCCCCCCCCCCCCCCCCCCCCCCCCCCCCCCCCCCCCCCCCCCCCCCCCCCCCCCCCCCCCCCCCCCCCCCCCCCCCCCCCCCCCCCCCCCCACCCCCCCCCCCCCCCCCCCCCCCCCCCCCCCCCCCCCCCCCCCCCCCCCCCCCCCCCCCCCCCCCCCCCCCCCCCCCCCCCCCCCCCCCCCCCCCCCCCCCCCCCCCCCCCCCCCCCCCCCCCCCCCCCCCCCCCCCCCCCCCCCCCCCCCCCCCCCCCCCCCCCCCCCCCCCCCCCCCCCCCCCCCCCCCCCCCCCCCCCCCCCACCCCCCCCCCCCCCCCCCCCCCCCCCCCCCCCCCCCCCCCCCCCCCCCCCCCCCCCCCCCCCCCCCCCCCCCCCCCCCCCCCCCCCCCCCCCCCCCCCCCCCCCCCCCCCCCCCCCCCCCCCCCCCCCCCCCCCCCCCCCCCCCACCCCCCGACAATCTGCATGCCTTCAACTCCTAGTAGGTACCTGTGTCCTGGGTTAACTTCTTTCTTAATGAGTTGAAGTTTGAACCAGCTGGTGACCACTGCTCTAGAGTTTGCAACGAGCCGTTAATATGACCTGGTAAAACTTATTTTGTTGATGAAGCATTCTGTGGCTATATGTGCAAAGATAGCATAAGAGTTCTGGAAAAGTTCTTGCTAGAAAAAGATTGTAACGTGTGGATAGTGTGGTGCTGTGTGCATCAGTTGCATTATACGGAGGGCACCTGGTATTGCCCTTCTAATTTTGCTCAGTGTCAGTCCTGACGTCCCTGGATTGCAATTGGACTATTTTGGCCAACGAGCAGAAAATTCCAGCGAGGGCAACTGACAAGCTGGCTGTTTGTTTGGGATGGGGGAGTGAGTTTGTTTAGACGAGATGCAATACACAGCTTGTTACTTGCAAACACGTATGTACGAATGAACACTTGCACAAGGTATATGCGCTTGAGGGTAGTGTATTGCATGACTAGGTATGGCAGCATGTATATTTACTTATGAGCATCTTCTGCAAAAGAATTCATTTCATGATGCAAAATTTGGGAACCCACCTCAGCTAGAGGAAATAATAATTTTAAGGTTGAACTTCAGGATTTGTTTTTTTGAGTTTCTTCAATTCCTTTTGCTCGAATGTGTTGTGCTTGAGATCACTTTCTTGATGGTGTTTAAAGCTTCCGGGAAATAGTCAAGATAAAAGTATGCATTGACAAAGTCCCATGATTCATTACATCGATGATGTAGCTTCCATGATGTAGCACTCCCAATCTTGATTTTTCAAAACCATGTATGGTCATTTTCGTCATGCTACTGTTCAGTTATGGTGATGATTCCGTGATGATACATTTACTTGGTTTCTAAGGTGGGCATTATGATAATGCCATCGAGTCCTTAATCCTATGTGGGGTTATTAGCCCCTGCAATTGCTCTTTCCAGCGTTTACCCTGAGAGATCACGAAAGTGCTGCAGAAACTTCTACCTCATCTATGACAGTGTAATAGTTGTGGATTTCATGAGAACCTATTATTGGGGATTACTATGTTATTATAACCCCGTTTTGAGTTAATTACAAATGTTGGATTAATTGCAATAGTAAAGAGAAGTGAGTGTGGATAACAGTGGGTATTTAGATACATGAAGGATCTCAGAAGGCTTGTACACATGGTGACCGTGAAATGCGCTTCAGCAGGTTTGGAGGGTGAAATGTTTTCAAGCATGAAAACACTCTGCCTGAAACAAGCGTTGTTTTGCTAAAAAAAATTTACCATACATCTCAAACTCTGAAAGTGTTGAAACCTTCCAAAATCTGTCAATGAACTCTTCGCTTGGATGCTTCCGTGACATTGACATGTTTCGCGGTGGTGCTGCTTGGATGATAACACATTTGTCTCTGTTGCTCATCAAGGTCAACATGGATGAGGCTGCTTTTGTTTGAAGCTTAAGACATTATTACTGAAATGAAACCTAAATGAGGCTCTGTTACCTTACTTCAGTAAGGAGAGTCCCTTGGGACCTTGGGTTATCATTATGTTTAGCTTCATGCAGTGTTGTGTTTATAGCCTTCTTTACACGTTGTGTATGCATCAGCTTATGGACCGAGTCTCTGTTTTCAATGGTGAAGGTGGGTTTGTGCTGAAGTTAGTGTGAAGATGCTGTAGTCTTGTGAGATAGGTTGGCTCTCCTGATGTGAATTTCAGTACTTGCTCATATTTTTGCCAGAGAGCTGCTGCAGAAAGGATCTTACGGCAGTTACAAGAACACCCGGAGACATGGACACGAGTTGTTGCAATCCTGCAAAATTCACAGAATATAAACACGAAATTTTATGCCCTACAAGTAATGGTTGCATAAGGCCAGTTACTTGTTTTTTCCTTAGTCAAAACATTTGCTAAGAATTGAATGTCTCTATTGTGAAGGTATTAGAGGGTGTGATTAAATATCGGTGGAATGCTCTGCCTGTCGAACAATGTCAAGGAATAAGAAACTACATTTCCGATCTGATTATACAGGTCACTAATTGTGTTTCAAGTGTTGAATGTGTATAGAGCTGCCTGCTTGATACAAATTTTATATGCACTGTTGAAAAATATGATTATTTTTTGTCTGGTCCTTCAGCTTTCAAGTAATGATGGAACATTTCGGAGAGAACGGCTGTATGTCAATAAGCTGAATGTGATTCTTGTGCAAGTAAGTAAAATTATCTTATTGGCAGTAGAAATATGATTTGCTTGGAAATGTCGTGGACTATTTTGAAAAGGTGGTTCTAGTCTAGGGTTTTCAAAACCCTGAGGCAGGGACAACTTGGAATCAACAAAAACCGTAGGAAGTTTCATTTGATCAATAGAGCTATTGGAGGACTGGTATACTTTTGTCTGGTTGATGCTTGTATGAGGCAATTTTTGTTTGCAAGAGCCCTTATGAAGCGTGTATGTGGCATAATAGGTGTTGGAGATACATCGGTACAGTGCTTTGAGGCTTATCTTTGGAGTACATTTGCCACATGGGCTGTAGAATTCCATACTAAGTTGTCAAGATTAAAGCAAAAGTCGAAGCTATATTTATAAAAGAATGTAGTCATGTTTTAACTTTTTATGGACTGGTGTACTTTTGTCTGGTTGATGTTTGTATGAGGCAATTTTTCTTTGCAAGAGCCCATATGAAGCGTGTATGTGGCATATTAGGTGTTGGAGATACATTGGTACAGTGCTTTGAGGCTTATCTTTGTGGAGTATATTTGCCATATGGGCTGTAGAATTCCATATTAAAGATGTCAAGATTAAAGTAAAAGTTGAAGCTATGTTTATAAAAGAATGTAGTCATGTTTTAACTTTTTATGGAGTTCTATCACCATGTAACAGAAGTAATTTTATTCGTTTCTCCTTTTTACAGGTTTTAAAACATGATTGGCCAGCCAAATGGCCCAGTTTCATCCCAGACATTGTTTCTGCTGCGAAGAGCAATGAAACACTCTGTGAAAATTGCATGATTATATTGAAGGTTCGTAATTTTGTTAGTTGCTCGTGAACCCTAAAACCCACATCGAAAGTCAGACCAGAAAACACATGTTCATTCAATCAACAATCTTCCAAAGTTGGCCTCTTGGGGTGCGAAGGATTGCAGTAACTGATATATGGACTTGATTCCTCTCATGCCAGCTGCTTAGTGAGGAGGTCTTTGATTTTTCAAGGGGAGAATTGACACACAGCAAAATCAAAGAGTTGAAAGAGTCATTAAACAGGTTTGCGTGGTCTTTTTCTCTTAATGTTTACTACTGTAGTATATGCATAGGTAGATGGCATGAGTTCTTGTCGGTATGTGTTCTTTTTAGAGCTGTTCAATGAAGCAAGAGTTGATGCTCTGTTGATAATTCTTAAATGGTGGTATGCAGCGAATTCCAGCTTATTCATGAGCTTTGTCTCTTTGTTTTATCTTTCTCGCAACATCAAGAACTCATCAGGGCCACTCTAGGAACTCTACATGCTTTTTTGTCTTGGATACCCTTGGGCTATATCTTCGAGTCTGTTTTGGTAAGTGCAAGGTTGTTATCGTGTTCTATTTTGCTCTTCCTAGACCCTTATATTAACATGGCACTCTACGTTCTCAGCTCGAGACACTGTTGAAGCTTTTTCCCATGGTGCCTTACCGGAACCTTGCCTTGCAATGTCTAACTGAGGTGCGTATGTAGGCAAACTTTAAGGGTGTTATCCATCTGTCTACTATGTGTTTATTATTAGTGAGAAATATGTGGTCAGTCGTTGAAGTGTTAATGTAGTCTGGTTTGGTACCTCTGAAATAATAAGGTTGTGCTCAGTAGTTTTTTTCTTTTTTATCTGTATGTTCTTAAAACTCATTGCCTGTGTGGAAAGTTTTGTCTTTAGTTAATGCCACGTAAGCTGCTTCAACTAATTATGTGTATGCTTTTTCTAAAAACATTTTTAAGTGAATAATGGTTTTTTTAATCTAGTTTTGTTTAGTAGCAAATAAAGTGATTTAAAAAAAAAACCTTTGTTTTCTTGTGTCCCTTGCTTTTGTCGTTTTGTGAGTGTTTTATCCCCTCTTATAATTCGTGAGTTCAGACTATTCTGAACTTATGAAGGTATATATAATGGTTGAGTAACACTATCTTTGTTTTTTTCTGGCAGGTTGCAGTCCTCAGTTTTGGAGAAACATATGATCCACAATTTGTTAAGTTGTACAATGTTTTCATGCTCCAATTGCAGGTGCTTATATTATGCCTTATGTATGTTGTAACATGAAAGTTTGAGGGCTGCCCTAGAAGGGTGTTCTAAGGGTGTTATTTTTCAAAATTTTGATACTCTTGAATGTTGCTATAATTCCTAGTGACAAAATTGAGTTAAGAAGGTAGTGTAGCTTTGAAGTAAGGGAGTCTTTTTGTACAGTTTTCTTGCTGCTATTTACTATCTGTTTGAAATACCAGCTGATACTTGTGCCTGGAACTAACATACCAGAAGCATATGCAAACGGATCTGACAATGATCAGGTTTTGTAACCTTATAAACCCCGTGCTGTGAATTTCTCTGGGGAATCATGTTTGAGGTCCTGGTGTATTATGTACTTGTTTATCTTCATTTTGTGCAGGCGTTTATTCAAAATTTGGCCCTCTTCTTTACCTCCTTTTTCAAGGTTTGTTTTTTGCAGGCTCCTTATCAATATTGCTTTCTTTTTTCATGCATGCTCTTTTGTTTGAGCCTAAGGAACCTTAAGCAGGCGCACATTGGAGTTTTGGAACGGACACATGAGAATCAGACTGCTTTGTTACTCGGGCTGGAATACTTGATTGGCATTTCCTATGTAGATGACACAGAAGTTTTCAAGGTACTGGCTCTTTTATCTCCTCAGATTTATTGATCTTAACCTGTGTTAGTTCTGTTAGGTGTGTGATTGACCTCTTTGTCCCTTGGTTCTGCTCGAAAGGTCTGTCTGGACTATTGGAATTCACTTGTCTGTGACCTGTATCAGACGGAATGCAATGTTGAGAATCCCACAGCTGCGGCTGCAATGGGTCTTCAGGTCAGAAAAACTTTTTCAAGTAAGAGTTATGTTTAGTGAGTAATGAAGGGGCTTATATTCGGCATTGGAGATGTTACTACTTTGTGTTTTCAAGTAGGAAGTATTCTTATTGAATAAAGACAGGTCCCTCCCGTTGGTGTATGAAACGTCACACCCTTGTTTTTTGCTCAGGATGCAAGTTTAAATCAGACTAAACTGATCTGAATGTATATGCTAAGATTGTTGTGAGAGGCTTATGCATAGGATGCTTTTGAACATGTTCATTGTTTCTCGGTTTATATTTTTTGTGGTTGCTAGGAACTTGTGCCTCCGCCAGAGCAGGCCAGATAGTTATTTTCTGGCTAATTTTTTGTGTGGAATTGTGCAGGTGCCCATGCCGGCTGGTTTGGTTGATGGATTGGCTATGTCTCAGCGCAAGCAGCTTTATGTTATGCCTTTGTCCAAATTAAGGCTACTAATGATAAGCCGTATGGCTAAACCTGAGGAAGTCCTGATTGTAGAAGATGAAAATGGTAACATAGTACGCGAGACAATGAAAGATAATGATGTGCTTGTACAATATAAGGTTTGTTTTTGTAAGTTATCCAGTTGTTCTTGTAGGTACAGTTTGTTAGCTTCTTGTTTCTTACTGCATACCTTTGTCTCCTAGATAATGAGGGAGACTCTTATATACTTGTCCCATCTGGACCATGAGGATACAGAACAGCAGGTAGCTACACAGCTTGTACTGTGGCGGTTTTTCTAAATCCTTTTCACTCTCTAATTGTATCAAAGATCCCATAATTCATTGACATAATCTGTGTGTAGATGTTGAAGAAATTGAGTAAGCAGCTGAATGGGGAAGAGTGGTCTTGGAACAATTTAAACACACTTTGCTGGGCAATTGGTTCTATCTCAGGATCTATGGCTGAAGATCAGGTTCTCATGCAAATATTAATCAAAGATACATTGATCAAAATTCAAGCAAATAACTGTTAAATTAAAGATTTATGGCTGAAGATCAGGTTCTCATGCAAATGTTAATTAAAAATACAGTGATCAAAATTCAAGCAAATAATTGTGCTGCTTTGATGGCAAAGGATGAATGTCTTAGATTGCCATTTTCAATTTCAGTTGAGAATCTTTTAAGTTTTACATGTTTTTGTCCAGGAAAATCGATTTCTCGTCTCAGTCATACGTGACCTCCTGAACTTGTGTGAGATTACAAAAGGAAAGGACAACAAAGCTGTTATAGCAAGCAATATAATGTGAATCTCTCTCTCTCTCTCTCTCTCTCTCTCTCTCTCTCTCTCTGAGGAAAATCGATTTCTCGTCTCAGTCATACGTGACCTCCTGAACTTGTGTGAGATTACAAAAGGAAAGGACAACAAAGCTGTTATAGCAAGCAATATAATGTGAATCTCTCTCTCTCTCTCTCTCTCTCTCTCTCTCTCTCTCTCTCTCTCTCTCTCTCCTGCTCCCGCTGCCCCCTGCTCACGCGCTCTGCATTCCCCCCCCTCTCTCTCTCTCTCTCTCTCTCTCTCTCTCTCTCTCTCTCTCTCTCTGTGCTGCTCGCGCGCGCTGCTCGCTGCCGCGCTGTGCTGCTGCCTGCTCCCCCGCCTCTGCCCCTCGCGCCCGTCGCCCTGCACCCCCGCCGCCCTGCCCTGTGCGCCCGCTGCACCACGCGCCCGCTGCACGCTGCCCTAGCCCCCCAACCTCTACGCGTAGCATGTCTCCCCCCCCTTTCCTACGCGTAGTATGTCTTCCCCCCCCCCACTCCCCCTTTTTTCTTTCACGCGTAGGGCGTCCATCCTCTACACGTAGGGAGAATTTTATTTTATTTTTTATTTTTATTTTTTTTTCCGCCCCCCTTCCCCCCACTCTATCTACCATACTTATCTCCCCCCCCCTCTCTCTCGTAACTACCGTTTTCACCCCCGGGCCGTACCACCTCGCGCTCCTCCACTCGCCAAGACCGCTGCTAGTGTGGGTGCACACGTGCATCTAACCCCCCCCTTGCGGACAACGATCAAGCATGAGGAAGACAAACAATAAAGCCGACCCCCTAGAGGATGCCATTCAAAAATGCAAAGAGGAAATGACGGAGACCATCACCAAGTTGAACCGCAATCTCTGGGGCACAATAAACATTCTCGAAGGACGTGTGCTGATCCAAGAGAGCAAGATAAGCACGGTGGAAGACCGAGTGACGACCCAAGAGGAAGAGATCGCGTCACTCAAGAAAGAACTCGCCGAAGCCTGATCAAGAAACACACTGGAAGGGGGCGAACTGCAACCCTCAGTGATTGAAGAAATCAACACGATCAAGGAACAAGTACGGGCCATCAAAGAGGGAGAAGAATAGCACAAAGAACTGACGACTTCTTGGGTGGATGTTCTTACCAAAACCCAACAGAAGGCGAACGAAGCCGAGAAATGGATCAAGGTGGCCAAGAAAGGAAAAGACAAGGAGATAACGCCCACGTCCACACCCAACAACATCATTAACCAGACACTAGAGGAGGAGCAGAGGAGAAGGGTGCGCGCTCTACATGTGAGAATTTGCGGTCTTAAAGACAAAGGCAATGTGGACGAAGAAGTAAAAGAACTCATAGCCTTGATGGGGATTCATGAGCCGACACACACAAGGGCATGGAGAGTGGGCAACATAAAGAAAAATGGAGGCAGTGGAGAAACCTCAAAAGAAAGAGCATTCATTCTCCATTTTCCCTCCATGGAAGCAAAGAAGTCATTCTTGAAGAAAACACCAACTCTTAAAGAGACTTGCATCTTTCTCGGGGACGATCTCACCCTCTCGCAGATCGCTCATATGCAGGAAGTAATGCCAGAGATTAGAGCGGCAAGGGGAAAAGGCAAGATCGCTTTTTACCGAGACGGAAAAGTAGTAATACTGGAGCGACGCTCCACATGACGGTGCGAGACTAATGGGACCACACTCAAAGTAGCTGCCTGGAATTGCAATGGATCTATGCGCCTTGATGTGGGTGCTTTTGAGGATAGCTTTACTGGAAGAGACATCATCTTCTACTCTGAGACACACCAGGCCCCGGGGCAATCCATGCCTCACATCAGTGGATATAGGTGGGAGACAGCCTACAGACAGGAGACACGCTCAGAGCACAGGGGGCGGGGCTCGGGAGGAGTGGCAGTGTTATTTAGAGAGGATCTGTAGCCACTGATACATATAGCCCGCAGGGATGAGCAGGCCAGGTACATGTGGGTGAGACTGAAAGCAGAGACAGGCAGATACCTCTATCTAGCTATTTGTTACTTTCCCTCGAGTACATCAGTTTATGCACCACCCATGGGACAATCCCCTTTCTCTATTTTGGATGATGACATATGGGAGTTCTCTAGGGACGGTGACATTATCATCCTCGGGGACTTCAATGCTAGGACTGCCCATCACCAGGCAGTGTTTTATGATACTTCAGAGGAGATGCTAAGAGAGATAGATGTGGCAGATACGGGCCTTTTCCAGACTATCACACGATATGGAATATATTGAGTATGGGCGACACCTGATAGACATGGGCACTGCACATGGATTGGCCATCTTGAACGGCCTACAGAGATTTCCTGCTGCGGGGGGGTTTTACATGCTTCCCACATAGACATGGAGCCAGCACGGTGGACTATGTCATGGCACAACCGAATCTCATCTCTAGTATCCAGGATCTCACAGTTGGGCCCAGACCGATCGGGGTGGCAGTGGATCATGCTCTAGTGTCAATGACCATCTCTTTCCAATTCAGTGTAGCACACAGGCCACGAGTAGCAGCCCCTACTCGCTACACATTCACAAGGGAGACGGACTCTGTATACATGGGCAGAATCTACAGACGCCTATGCACTGAGGACCCGGGGCGACCTCTGGAGGAGCTAACTACTATATTGACACAGACATTACATGAGGCAACAGCAGAAGCATACCCACACACCCAGCCTGAGCAGAGCCGCCGTTCTCGGAGCATGCCTCAGAACAGCTGGTACGATGAGGAATGCCGCCAGACTAGAGCTAGACTTCAGAGGGAGGTGCTTTTGGGGGACGTCACTCACAAATAGTCACAGATGGGCTTTCGACGCTTGGTGCGGCGGAAGAAGAGGGCTTTTTTGGCTCGACTCGAGCAGGATCTATATCAGCTATTCTTGAGTCAAGACTCGCGTGAGGCGCGGCGGCTCTTTCATGAGCAGTCTCCCCCCCCCTGCTATTTCCTCCACAGAGACTTGGGGTCAGTACGCATCATCTTTGTACACAATACCTGAACAGCTGCCCCTCCCCAACCCCCTCGACCCATGCCCACATACATGTGTCTTTTTCACCGCTGAGATGGTGAAGAAAGCTATTGACAGGATGAAGACTGGGAGAGCATATGATCATGAGGGCCTAGTAGCTGAGCTTTTCATGCATGCCAAAGACCTACTAGCAGAGCTTCTGGTAGTTATGTTTAACCGTGCCATGTGTGAGGGCCTACCGGACACTTGGAGCCTATCTATGATCGAACCTATCTTCAAATCAGGAGACCCCATGGAGCCTGGGAATTATCGCACTATTATGATTGGGCACACACTGGCACGGTTGTATGCATCCATTCTTGAGCAACAGCTGAGTAGATGCGCAGAGAGGGAAGGAATGCGTGCAACTGGGCAGGCAGGATTCAGGAGAGGCTTCTCTACTCTTGACCATATCCTAACACTCAGGGCCATCATCGAGCAAGGCTGATCTCATGGGAGACGGATCTATTGTAGCTTTGTGGACTTCCGCAAAGCTTTCGACACGGTACCCAGAGCTAGATTGATGCACAGATTACAGGAAATGGGAGTACCCACAGAGCTCATTTGGGGGATCATGGCATTATACAGATCAGTAGTAGGGCATGTACGCATCCCGGAGGGACTCTCAATATCGGTTCACTCCACTATTGGGGTGAAGCAGGGCTGCCCGCTCTCTCCTACTCTTTTCGGTATGTATGTGGATGAGATTTCTGACTACATTGACAGGGACGGGGATAAAGGTGCACAGTTGGCAGGGACATGGATTCCACTTTTGTTATATGCGAACGATATTGTGTTGATCTCCGAATCCCCAGAGGGAATGCAACGCCAATTGGATGCTTTGCATACGTTTGCCCACGAAAGTGGTTTGTCTGTCAACCTTGGTAAAACCAAGGTTATGGTGTTTAATACCACCCCACAGTGGATCAAGAGATCAATACCTACATTCACATACGGCCAGGAGACCGTGGAGTACACAGACGCTTACACTTACCTTGGAGTGGTTTTTACTGGACCCACATTCTCACTCAGAAGAGCAGCAGAGACCAGACTGACTAGAGCCCACGCAGCATTGGGTAGATTGGAGAGGATGTGTTCGCAGGTTCAGTTTCAGGAACCCCGGATGAAGCTTTGGCTCTTTGACACCTTGGTGGCCTCAACATTGCTCTATGGGGCTGAGATATGGGGACCTTCATTGGATCACCACGGGAGAGCGGGTCGCACAGACGGATGGGGGAACATGGAGAAGCCTCTCGTCTCTATGATCTCGCGGCTCATTAGAGCCAAGGCATGAGTACCACGGGCCATTAGCTGAGCAGAGCTGGCGGCCCCCCCACTAGTGGTAGAGGCGCTCACCAGATCAGTCTCCTTCATAAACCGCACATGGGAACTTCCCAGAGAGAGATATGCTCGCATAGCACTTGAGTCCTCCTGACAGTTAGCCATACAAGGAGATACAACATGCTGGTATGGGGAGATGACATCATGGTTTCAGGCGCATGGGTTCAGCATAGACAGGCTGCCACCATTCCATTACTCATTGGATGCACCATCTCTCATTCTTACACAGTCAGAGATCACCAAGCTCATCCGCCAAGACCTGACCCAGCTAGACACCAGGAGGACATGGGTACAACCAGCACAAGAATTGGGCACAAAGATGGCTTTCTACAGAGACCACCTTCTCCAGCTTACGGAAGATGGTTTTGTGATGAGACCCAGATACATGGATACCCACCTGTCTCATGGGATACGGTGTGCTATTGGCCAGTTACGCACATCGTCTCACCAGCTGCGGATTGAAACCGGGAGATACAGCGGAGTAGCAACAGAGGCTAGGACATGCCCCTTGTGTGACATGGAACCTGAGAGAGAGCTGCATTATACATGCCGCTGCCCCGTCTACTACGAGATACGAGGCCGCTTCCATTGCTTGTTCAGAGAGGGTTTTGGACCACTCTCAAGAGTAATGGGATACAAAGATCAAAGATGCCTGGGTTTGTTCTTGCTCGAGTTGTGCAGACACAGAGAGAGCCTGATGAATGGCGAGGCTGACCAGTCTCAAAGACGGATTACAGACTTCTTCAGAGCAGACACGGGACATCCGCAAGAGCCACTCCCACAGCAGAGCTCCCCCCCCGTCTCACAACAGAGGCACATTGATTGACCGAGCGATTGAACTGGGAAAATCCAGGCGCCCACGATTGCGCAGGACTACACAGCATCGACGGAGGCTACGTCAAAAGATTCAGAGCACGTTGGCCAGGCATGCACGACGCCCGGTCAGACTACTAACCATGGAGGAAATTGATGAGATTTGCCAACGACCGATGCTAGATCTTTTGTGATTCAGCTATCCCAACTAGCCGCCCATTTTTTGCTTAGTTTTCGGCTTAGCTCACATCGACCAATCTAGAATCCCATAATATATATCTTTGTTTTGTACTGTTGATTAGGTTATTTTGTTACTCTGACTTTGTATCAGATCCACCACCTTGTAACTTTCTGGTCTCATAGGTCACTATGGCCTATTGAAGACGTTAATTTAACATTTCTGACTTTGTATCAGATCCACCACCTTGTAACTTTCTGGTCTCATAGGTCACGTCGGCCTTTTGAAGACGTTAATATAACATTTCATTTCATTTCATTTCATTTCATTTCATTTCATTTCTCTTATTAGAGACGTCTACAAACGTCAATATACTCTTTCTTGTGTTTTTTTGTTCTCTCTCTCTCTCTCTCTCTCTCTCTCTCTCTCTCTCTCTCTCTTACATACATACATACATACATACATACATTACATACATACATGACATACATACATTACATACATTACATACATACAAGGTGTACATTTTGCAGATTTTAATACCTCTCTTGTTTTCTCCTTGCCCCAACCTTCAAGCCAAAAAAAGAAACCTTTTTTCCCTCCTCTGGCCACTATTTCTTTTGTACTCTGTGTTTAACCACATTAACGTGGAATGAGTGCTCAGTGTTGTCTTGAGGGTGCTGTAGGTACGTCGTCGGACAATATCCAAGGTTTTTGAGAGCGCACTGGAAGTTTCTGAAGACAGTTGTCAATAAGCTGTTTGAGTTCATGCACGAGACACACCCAGGAGTGCAGGTATACAGCTGTCATATTGAAATTGGCGGCCATTTCTCACGATGCACCAATTTTTAAAGAGGTTTTGTCCCCATGTTTCAGGACATGGCATGCGATACATTCCTGAAAATTGTGCAAAAGTGCAAAAGAAAATTTGTGATACTTCAGGTCTGTAATTTCCTATCATGTATGTGAGTGACTTCAGGCCCAACTGGTTTTATGTACTCATTTAAAACTGTTGTGGTGGTGTTGTAAACACATGAGTCGGACACATATATATAGATATTTTGTTTTGTCCTTGAGTTTGTATGCTTTTTATGCTTGCTCGTTGATGGTGCTATTTTTGGTCCATTGTACAGGTTGGTGAAACAGAACCGTTTGTAATGGAGCTTTTAAAGGGCATCTCATCGACCATAATGGATTTGGAAAATCACCAGATACATTCTTTTTATGAAGCAGTAAGTGAAGTATTCTTTTTCAGGTCTACCGGCGGTTCTTGCTGTGCAATGCAATCCACCAGTGTGATAGTTTCTTATCTTTCACTTGAGTCTTCTATTAAACTCAGCCTAAGCATGCTTGAACTGTACTTCTGGCAGGTTGGCTTCATGATTCAAGCTGAAGGAGATCCTCACAAGCGAGATGAGTACCTGCAGAAGCTTATGGAGCTTCCAAATCAGGTAGTCAAATGGTATTTTAAAGCAAGGTCGTAAGGTTTCCAGAACAGAAGCGTCACATACGTTGTTGAAATTTTTAGTGTTTGCTTTTTGAGATGTAGGTTCACTTTTGTTTTATACACAGCCTGTTCCCTTTAGTATGTTACCAGCCTTTTTCTGAACTCCCTTTGTGATGGGAGAAGGGGCATAGTTTTAGTATGCATCAGCCTGGGTTTCCGATGGTGCTGAGATCAGTTCTTTTGAGTGATGAGTAAATATTGGGGATCCATCTAACTTGTGCCTCTGCAGAAGGAATGAATTGTGCCTCTGCAGAAGGAATGAATGTACTATATTTACAACTGAAATTAGTTGGAAAAGCTTAAAAAACGCAGGGTAGAGAGAATCAATCACAGGCAGTTAAGGTTCTGCTGCATTGAGATAGATTAATGGCCCTGAACTGCCACTGTTAGCGCTCCAACAGGCAGATATTTCTTTATTGTTATGCGTAGCAACAGGATGTGTACAATAGAGTGCCTTGCTCTGAACTACAGACACCACTATTGATCTGAGCGTGCAATTGCAGCGTAAGGCATAGCCCATCTTGAGCGGCGAGACCTAAACCTGGCACAACTGATACTCTCTCTCATCATTTTAAGTGTCACAACTGTGAAGCATCATACTAAGTAATTCCTAGCAGGAAAAGAAACTCTGGAGTGACTGTGGAGCTGTACGCTACACTCTTTATCATACTTAGTTTAAAGTTGAGTACTTGTTTCAAGTTTTAGTCAAGTAAGCTGCTTTAATTTATGCCTTTTCTAAAAACATTTTTAAGTGATAAAATGGTTTGTTTTGTTTAGTAGCAAATAAAGTCATAGGGTTTTTTAGAAAAAATAAAATAAAAAAATATTCTGTTTTTATTTTTTGGTTTCTTGTGTCCCTTGCTTTAGTGTTTTCCCACTTATAATTCGTAAGTGCAGACTATTCTGACCTTATGAAGGTATACCTTTATCATACTTAGTGTACAGCTTGCGTGTCGTCAGAGGAATCTCTGCTCAGCACAGCTGGCGCCTTGAGAGGGAGAGACTGTTGAGGAGTCGTACATTGCTCTTATGGCGATGGGCGACCATGGCTCGAATCTCTGATGCCAAGGAATCTAGAAGCTAGGTCCTCTTGGTTGTGAAGACATCATGCTCTAGGCATCTACTGCACGGCTGGAATAGTGGGGGGGAAGTAAAGGCTGTTTCAGCTGCACACTGGCTCAGAAAAAGTCTGCGAGGGCTCGGGACATAGGACCAAATTCTATCCTATCTCTGGAGACTGTCTCACCATGATGCCTAAGCTCAAGTAAAAAGAGCCCAAGACACTTGAAGCTGATGCTCTGATGCAATGATCCAAAGCGTGAATGAAAAAGTCCATTTCTGGAAGAATATTACCACCTTGTACATCAGAGTGCATGGGGAAATGAAGGACCTATGCTTATGCAAAACCTGGAAAGGTGTTGAAAGTTTAGACAAATGTCCTGGCTATTAGCAATCAAGAAAGTTGCCTGTTTTTGTGTTGTTTCAATTGCATTCTGACAGAATCACTTGAGTTTGCACACAAAAGGCTACCAAACATCCAAAGAGCAAGATCACATTTAGGAACCAGAATAATTCCCAAGATTTAGAAAAGATATTGTAGGACCAACAGATGAGTTTTTTTTGTCGTTGGTCTAACTTTTGCCTGCAAGGTTCGTGTAACTGACAAGCCACTGACAAGCCGGTGAATCCACCAGCAGACAATAGAACTGAAAACTGAAAACACTTGAACTTCAAAACAAACTCTAGTCGAGACACGAAGTGGTGGAGTTCCATTCCAGATGCATGGGCCACAAAGTCTGGCTAGCACTTCAACACAACTTGTGTGTGTGTGTGTGTGTGTGTGTGTGTGAGAGAGAGAGAGAGAGAGAGAGAGAGAGAGAGAGAGAGAGAGAGAGAGAGAGAGAGAGAATTATCGTCCACGGAGGTCATATATGACCTATGGGACCAGAAGCAAAACGGTACAAAGGATTCCATCTGATACATATCAGTTAAGGACTGAGGGTCTATGGAAGGGTGGAGAGTGAAAAAGATAAGGTGGGATGAACAAAACAAAACCTAAGATGAGGTAGGTGAGGAGGAGGGAGCAGATTTGGGAGTTCGGAACTCCTGGATGATGGCTTTACCTCCTCGATACACTGCCCATTTCCCTGCTATGGGCGCTTCTCGCATCTTTTGGAGTTCAGCCTTCTTCTGTTTGAGTTGGGTGGGTGTAAGATCTTCAGCAAACCAAATTTTTGTGTCCTTGAGAAGCTTTGATTGCTCAAGGAGCTTGACTTGATCTGCTTTGGTCTTGAAGGTAAGAATTGCATGGTTGGTGTGATGCTCGTGAGCAAGGGTGGTGATTGTTGCTGGATCCCATTGTATCATGGGGGTTGTTGTTTGGATGCGATCGAAGGACTCATGGAACTTGGGGTCCTCCTTTCCTTGCCAATCACTCGGGAGCTCGCCGATGCGAACATTGAGAGCAAGAGCATCTTGTCGCTGTTGTTCGCGTAGCGTGGACGCCACACGAACTTCAACTTTGCGGAAGATGGCATCCTGCACTTGAGTCTTGACCTTCTCTATGAAGGTGATGTCTACCTCCGTATTGGGCTTGATTTCCTTCTCTTCCATCTCTCCCTCATTAGAGTTCTCCATTGTGGTGAGTCGGGACTCGATGGCTGCGAGTCTTTCCTTCAAAGCTCTATTTTCCTTGCAAAGTCTGTCGACTTCGTTTTGCAGGTGGGCCATACTGTCCACCTTTGGGGGTGTTGCCAGGATGCTGGCAAACGTGGGCTTCCCTCGAGATGTGGCCCGAGTGTCCATGGTGGATACTCGGCCAAGAGAACATGGCTTATTTTATTTTAAAGTAAGGCTTAGGTTTGGAGAGAGAGAGAGAGAGAGAGAGAGAGAGAGAGAGAGAGAGAGAGAGAGAGAGAGAGAGAGAGAGAGAGAGAGAGAGAGAGAGAGAGAGAGATGTTATAATAACGTCTTCAAAAGGCCATAATGACCTATGAGACCCGAAAGTTACAAAGTGGTGGATCTTATACAAAGTCAGAGTAACAAAAAACAAAACAAAATAGCCTAATAACAGTACAAAACAAAGATATCTACTATGGGGGCCAAGCATAAGATTAAGCGGGAAAATTTGGGTGGCTTGTTGGGATGGTTGAATCACAAGAGATCTAGCATCGGTCGTTGGCGAATCTCATCAATTTCCTCCATGGTTAGTAGTCTGACTGGGCGTCGTGCATGCCTGGCCAGCGTGCTCCGAATTTTTTCGCAATCGTTCTTCGCAATCGTGGGCGCTTGGATTTCCCTAGTTCAATCGCTCGGTCAATCAGTGTGCCTCTCGTGTGAGACGAGGGGGAGCTCTGTTGTGGGAGTGGCTCTTGCGGCCGTTCCGTGCTTGCTTTGAAGAAGTCTGTGATCCGTCTTTGAGATTGGCTAGCCTCGCCATTCATCAGGCTATCTATGTGTCTGCGCAGCTCGAGTAAGAACAAACCCAGACATCTCTGATCTTCGTATCCCATGACTCTTGAGAGTGGTCCAAAACCCTCTCTGAACAGGCAGTGGAAGCGACCTCGTATCTCGAAGTAGACGGGGCAGCGGCATGTATAGTGTAGCTCTGTCTCAGGTTCCGTGTTACACAAGGGGCATGTCCTGTCCTCTGCTGGTACTCCGCTGTACCTCCCAGTCTCAATCCGCAACTGGTGAGAAGATGTGCGTAACTGGCCAATAGCACATCGTATCCCATGAGACAAGTGGGTATCCATGTATCTGGGTCTCGCCACAAAACCATCTTCCGTAAGCTGGAGAAGGTGGTCTCTGTAAAAAGCCATCTTCGTGCCCAACTCCTGTGCTGGTTGTATCCATGTCCTCCTGGTGTCTAGCTGGGGTAGGTCTTGGCGGATGAGCTTGGTGATCTCTGACTGTGTAAGAGTGAGAGATGGTGCATCCAGTGAGTAATGGAATGGTGGTAGCCTGTCTATGCTGAACCCATGTGCCCGAAACCATGATGCCATCTCCCCATACCAGCATGAGAGAGAGAGAGAGAGAGAGAGAGAGAGAGAGAGAGAGAAGATCGACACAATACTGGGGACAAGAAGATGGGCTCGTCCCCCCCCCCCCCCCTTAAAGAGTATTCTTTATTAGGGAGAATCTTTTTACAAGCACAAGAACCGAAGAAAACCCCTCCGTTCTAAATCTCTGACTAGATGGTCGTTCCTTCCCGTAAGGGAAATCCGAGAGACAAGCTCTCAATCCTTTTTCCGTCTGTACTCGGAGTTGAGACTCCGCAGGGGACAATTTCCGAATTCCGTTTCCGGAATTCCCAAGCGTAGGCCGAAGCCTTCTCGCTTCTCCTTCGCGATGAAGTACCTGCAAACACACACGCAAACACACGACAACAATTCGTATGGCGAATCCACAATAGGTACCTGTTGCTCTTGCGCGAGAAAAGCGACTTCCGTGCTTCGTAGTCTCGCGATCTCTCGCGTCTTTTGGCGGCAGAGTCTTCTCTTGCTGGCGCTACCTCCCTTCAGTGAGGGCATGTGGTGCTTTTAGAGCTCCTTCACCACGACACAAAATAGCTGCTCGCGGAGAGATCGAGGCCTCTTTTTTTTTTTTCAATTTTTTTTTCATTTTTTTGTTTTTGGTTCTACCCGAAATAGGGAGAGAGAATTCGCTGGCTGGTTTTGTTGCTTTATTTCTAAGTGGCTGCCCACTTATTAAGTGGACGGTCGGCATATTTTTAAAATTGGTCTGAACCTCCCCAAAAACTCAATAAAACCTTATAAGTTAAAAATAATGCTTTCAAAGCACTTCCCAGGCGTCCTTGGATGCAACCACATGCACGAATGCAATGCAACCATAGATTCCTCGCGGGAAAGCGTCTGCTCTTTCCGAAAAACTCGTTAAAATATTCCGCTTTTTAAGAAAAGCTTCTTAGAACCCATCTTTATTCTTATGCTTACGTCTTTACGCGTATTCCTCTTTCCAGTTCGGATTTCCTCTCGACTACCCTTTCTGATGCACCCGTCACCCACCTTGTGAGGCATCAGGAATACCAATCACCTAGTCCTTTCCTACCGAACTTACGGTACAATCCCCTTCACGATGCTCTATGTCACCCATCCTATGACGCATCAGAGATGTCCGTTCCCGGATGGTCGGATACTTCTTCCCGATGCTCCCTGTCACCCATCGGATGTGACCCATCAGAAGTACCCGTTCTTGATGGCCTTATAGATATTCCCGTTCACAGTGCTCCTGTCATTACTTTGAATGACGCACCAAGAATACTCTGTACTGGGATGTCTCCAGTGAGAAAAACCCTCTCACTTAAAATTCCAATATTCATTTAGAATTATTTTTCCTGTTGTTACAAGCGAGAAAACCCTCTCACTTATAAATCCAATAATTCATTTAGAATTATTTTTTTGTTAGATAAAGCCAATTTAGCAACAACGGCTTGTTGGGATGCTGAATCACAAGAGATCTAGCATCAGTCGTTGGCGAATCTCATCAATTTCCTCCATGGTTAGTAGTCTGACTAGGCGTCGTGCATGCCTGGCCAGCGTGCTCCGAATTTTTTGTTCTAGCCTCTGTCGATGCTGTGTGGCGCTCCCCAGTTCAATTGCTCGGTCAATCAGTGTGCCTCTGGTGTGAGACGAGGGGGAGCTCTGCTGTGGGAGTGGATCTTGTGGCTGTCCCGTGTCTGCTGTGAAGAAGTCTGTGATCCGTCTTTGAGACTGGCTAGGCTAGCGTCGCCATTCATCAGGCTATCTCTGTGTCTGTGCAGCTCGAGCTAAGAACAAACCGAGACATCTCTGATCTTCGTATCCCATGATTCTTGAGAATGGTCCAAAACCCTCTCTGAACAAGCAATGGAAGCGGCCTCGTATCTCGAAGTAGACTGGGCAGCGACATGTACAATGTAGCTCTGTCTCAGGTTCCATGTTACACAAGGGGCATGTCATGTCCTGTGTTGGTACTCTGTTGTATCTCCCAGTCTCAATCCGCAACTGGAGAGAAGATGTGCGTAACTGGCCAATAGCACATCGTATCCCATGCGACAAGTGGGTATCCATGTATCTCAGTCTCGCCACAAAACCATCTTCCGTAAGTTGGAGAAGGTGGTCTCTATAGAAAGCCATCTTCATGCCCAATTCCTGTGCTGGTTGTATCCATGTCCTCCTGGTGTCTAGCTGGGTCAGGTCTTGGCGGATGAGTTTGGTGATCTTTGACTGTGTAAGAGTGAGAGATGGTGCATCCAATGAGTAATGGAATGGTGGCAGCCTGTCTATGCTGAACCCATGTGCCTGCAACCATGATGTCATCTCCCCATACCAGCATGTTGTATCTCCTTGTATGGCTAACTGTCGAGAGGATTCAAGTGCTAAGCAGATCTGTCTCTAGGAAGTTCCCATGTGCGGTTTATGAAGGAGACTGATCTGGTGAGCGCCTCCAACACAAGTGGGGGGGTCGCTAGCTCTGCTTGGATAATGGCCCGTGGTACTGATGCCTTGGCTCTAATGAGCCGCAAGATCATAGAGACGAGAGGTTTCTCCATGTTCCCCCATCCGTTTGAGCGACCTGGCCTCTCGTGGTGATCCAATGAAGGTCCCCATATCTCGGTTCCATAGAGCAATGCTGAAGCCACCAAGGTGTCAAAGAGCCAAAGCTTCGTCCGGGGCTCCTGAAACTGAACGTGTGAACACATCCTCTCCAATCTACCCAATGCTGCGTGGGCTCTATTAAGTCTGGTCTTTGCTGCTCTTCTGAGTGAGAATGCAGGTCTGCTAAAAACCACTCTAAGGTAAGTGTAAGCGTTTGCGTACTCCACAGTCTCCTGGCCGTATGTGAATGTAGGTGCTGACCTCCTGATCCACTGTGGGGTGGTATTAAACACCATAACCTTGGTTTTACCCAGGTTGACAGACAAACCACTTTCGTGGGCAAACGTATGCAAAGCATCCAATTGACGTTGCATTCCCTCTGGGGATTCAGAGATCAACACTATGTCATCAGCATATAACAAAAGTGGAATCGATGTCCTTGCCAACTGAGCACCTTTATCCCCATCGCTGTCAATGTAGTCAGAAACCTCATCCACATACATACCGAAAAGAGTAGGAGAGAGCGGGCAGCCCTGCTTCACCCCAATAGTGGAGTGAACCGGTGTAGAAAGTCCCTCCGGGGTGCGTACATGCCCTACTACTGATCCGTACAATGCCATGATCCCCCAAATGAGTTCTGTGGGTACTCCCATTGCTTGTAATCTGCGCATCAGTCTAGCTCTGGGTACCGTGTCGAAAGCTTTGCGGAAGTCCACAAAGCTACAATAGATCCGTCTCCCATGAGATCTGCCTTCCTCGATGATGGCCCTGAGTGTTAGGATATGGTCAAGAGTAGAGAAGCCTCTCCTGAATCCTGCCTGCCCAGTTGCACGTATTCCTTTCCTCTCTGCCCATCTACTCAGCTGTTGCTCAAGAATGGATGCATACAACCGTGCCAGTGTGTGCCCAATCATAATATAGCGATAATTCCTAGGCTCCATGGGGTCTCCTGATTTGAAGATAGGTACGATCGTAGATAGGTTCCCAAGTGTCCGGTAGGCCCTCACACATGGCACGGGTAAACATAACTGCTAGAAGCTCTGCTAGTAGGTCTTTGGCATGCATGAAATGCTCAGCGACTAGGCCATCGTGATCATATGCTCTCCTAGTCTTCATCCTGTCAATAGCTTTCTTCACCATCTCAGCGGTGAAAAAGACACATGCGTGTGAGCATGGATCGGGGGGGTTGGGAAGGGGCGGCTGTCCAGGTACCGTGTACAAAGATGAGGCGTACTGACCCCAGGTCTCTGTGGAGGAAATAGCGGGGGGGGGGGGGGGGGGGGGGGGGGGGGGAACTGCTGATGAAAGATTCGACACGCCTCACGCGAGTCCTCACTCAAGAATAGCTGATATAGATCTTGCTCGAGTCGAGCCAAAAAAGCCCTCTTCTTCCGCCGCACTAGGCGTTGGAAGTCAATCTGTGACTGTCTGTGAGCGACGTCCCCCAACAACACCTCCCTCTGAAGTCTGGCTCTAGTCTGGCGGCACTCCTCATCGTACCAGCTGTTCTGAGGCATGCTCCCTGATCGGCGGCTCTGCTCAGGCTGGGTGTGTTGGGATGCTTTTGCTGCTGCCTCATGTAATGTCTGTGTCAGTATAGTAGTTAGCTCCGCCTCGGGTCCTCAGTGCATAGGCGTCTATAGATTCCGTCCATGTATATAGAGTCCGTCTCCTGTGTGAATGTGTAGCGAGTAGGGGCTGCTACTCGTGGCCTGTGTGCTACACTGAACTCGAAGGAGATGGTCATCTACACCAAAGCATGATCCACTGCCACCCCGAACGGTCTAGGCCCAACTGTGAGATCTTGGATACTAGAGATGAGATTCGACTGTGCCATGACATAGTCCACTGTGCTGGCTCCATGTCTGTGTGGGAAGCATGTAAAACCTCCCGCAGCAGAAAATCTCTGTAGGCTATCAAGTGTCGCCCATACTCAGTATATTCCACATCGTGTGATAGTCTTGAAAAGGCCCGTCTCTACAACATCTAGCTCTCTTAGCATCTCCTCTGAAGTATCATAAAACACTGCCTGGTGATGGGCAGTCCTAGCATTGAAGTCCCCTAGGATGATAATGTCACCATCCCTAGAGAACTCCCATATGTCATCATCCAAAATAGAGAAAGGGGACTGTCCTCTGGGTGATGCATAAATTGATGTACTCGGGGGAAAGTAGCAAATAGCTAGATAGAGGTATCTGCCTGTCTCTGCTTTCAGTCTCACCCACATGTACCTAGCCTGATCGTCCCTGCGGGCTATATGTATCAGTGGCTGCAGATCCTCTCTAAATAACACTGCCACTCCTCCCGAGCCCCGTCCTCTGTGCTCTTAGCGTGTCTCCTGTCTGTAGGCTGTCTCCCACCTCTATCCACTGATGTGGGGCATGGATTGCCCAGGGGCTTGGTGTGTCTCAGAGTAAAAGGTGATGTCTCTTCCAGTAAAGCTATCCTCAAAAGCACCCAGATCGAGACGCATAGATCGATTGCAATTCCAGGCAGCTACTTTGAGTGTGGTTCCATAAGTCTCGCACCGTCATGTGGACCGTCGCTCTAGTATTACTACTTTTCCGTCTCGGTAAAAAGCGATCTTGCCTTTTCCTCTTGTTGCTCTAATCTCCGGCATTACTTCGTGCATGAGCGATCTGCCAGGGTGAGATCATGAGAGAGAGAGAGAGAGAGAGAGAGAGAGAGAGAGAGAGAGAGAGAGAGAGAGAGAGAGAGAGAGAGAGAGAGAGAGAGAGAGAGAGAGAGAGAGAGAGAGAGAGAGAGAGAGAGAGAGAGAGAGAGAGAGAGAGAGAGAGAGAGAGAGAGAGAGAGAGAGAGAGAGAGAGAGAGAGAGAGAGAGAGAGAGAGAGAGAGAGAGAGAGAGAGAGAGAGAGAGAGAGAGAGAGAGAGAGAGATGAAATGAAATGAAATGAAATGTTATATTAACGTGTTCAAAAGGCCAAAGTGACCTATGGTGGTGGATCTGATACAAAGTTAGAGTAACAAAGTAACAACAGTACAAAACAAAGATATATATCTAGATTGGTCGATGTGAACTAAGCAAAAATGGACGGCTTGCTGGGATAGCTGAATCATAGGAGATCTAGCATCGGTCGTTGGCGGATCTCATCAATCTCCTCCATGGTTAGTAGTTTGACCGGGCGTCGTGCATGCCTGGCTAGAGTGCTCCGAATCTTCTGACGTAGCCTCCATCGATGCTGTGTGGTCCTCCGTAGTTGTGGGCGCCTTTATTTCCCCAGTTTAGTCGCTCGGTCGATCAGTGTGCCTCTAGTGTGAGATGAGGGGGAGCTCTGCTGTGGGAGTGGCTCTTGCGGCTGTCCCGTGTTTGCTGTGAAGAAGTCTGTGATCCGTCTTTGAGACTGGCTAACCTCGCAACTCATCAGGCTATCTCTGTGTCTGCGCAGCTCGAGCAAGAACAAACCCAGGCTTCTTTGATCCTCGTATCCCATGACTCTTGAGAGTGGTCCAAAACCCTCTCTGGACAAGCAATGGAAGTGGCCTCGTATCTTGTAGGAGACGGGGCAGCGGCATGTGTAGTGCAACTCTGTCTTAGGCTCCATGTAACACAAGGGGTATGTCCTTGCCTCTGCTGGTACTCCGCTGTATCTCCCAGTCTCAATCCGCAGTTGGTGAGAAGATGTGCGTAACTGGCCAATAGCACATCGTATCCCATGAGACAAGAGGGTGTCCATGTATGGACTCGTCACAAAACCATCCTCCGTAAGCTAGAGAAGATGGTCTTTGTAGAAAGCCATCTTCGTGCCCAATTCCTGTGCTGGCTGTATCCATGTCCTCCTTGTGTCTAGTTGGGTCAGGTCTTGGCGGATGAGCTTGGTGATCTCTGACTGTGTAAGAGTGAGAGATGGTGCTTCCAATGAATACTGGAATGGTGGCAGCCTGTCTATGCTGAACCCATGCGCCTGAAACCATGACGCCATCTCCCCATACCAGCATGTTGTATCTGTCACCAGCCAGTGGCAATTCCATTTTTGTTTATTTTCTCTTTCTTTGGGGAATTTCGTTTGTTTTACCTTTTGGAAACACCCCTCTGGAAATCTAATTGCCCTGCGTTGCATAGCCAATGTGGAATTGTTCAGAGAGAGTCCATGCCTGAGGGCTAAAGAGCACTAAGGTTGGACAAGGACTATGGTTAGCCAAAGTGGGGTCATTGGCCAGCCAAAGCGGAATCCTTTGCTACATAGGCTACATTTCAGTTCTAGGTGTGGCTGCAGTGTACAAAGAGGGTCAGATGACCTAGAAGAATGTAATGGCAGAAACTCCTAAATTTTAATTTTAGGGATTGCTATTTTTGGACGGCAAAATGTCTTTGCGTCATTACGTGCAGTTTGACATGGGGATCATTTTGTTACTCTGTGGCCAAGTCAACAGAGGCTGCAAGTGAGATATTTTTAGACTCGAGGGTCTAAAGCGGGAAAATGCACAAATGAGTGACACTTGGCACTCTGAGGCCAGTTTACTACTTAAAGAGAAGGCAAAAACGTGATTTTCAGATGTGAGCTCGTTTTTGAGTGCTCTCACAAGTGGGAGAGCTTCAATGGAGTGCTAGCTTACCCTCTATGTACAGTGAGGTGGAGCATGTCATGACCAATACACCTCTCACTGCTCTCTCTCTCCCCTATTCTTTATGGTTATGCCCCTCTAGTGGGCTCATCAGATTGACCATGTACAATTGTGTGGGTTCATGCGCGATTGCCGAGGCAAGAGCCTCTTGCAGAGGTACTGGATTAGCTAGCGGCTAATCCTCCGCAGGTACAGGTGATTCGGAGAGGTTTCACGTGCGAAATCTTGTCTGATTCAAAGGGCAAGTAGCCCTATAGGTGCGGGAGCTCGAGGACTTGCTACGGATGCGACCGGCACGCGAAACGGAGCCCGAAACAGTGAATTACAGCCTGCTGTGTATTTTTGCAGGTTTAGGGTTTTGGCCCTAAACGGACCCTAATACCCCCAGGAGGTTCGGGACGCAAGGGGACCGCTGTACAGGTGATCTGGCTCATTTTCGGGGCAGAAAACCAAGAATTCAGCGTGCTGCAGATTCTCGCCAGGTTTTGCAAAGTGTCCGTATGCGTCGGGAAAGTCATCCAATGCGTGGGAATACTGACTGTGAAGGGTCCTAGTACAGTTATGTTGCCGAAATCAGGCCAGAACAGTTGAAATTCAGCCAAGATTGTGCGGGGCAGCTTGTAGGGAACCACACCTTTTATTCCCTCTGTTAAAGAATAAAGAAATATTGAAAGGGGCGCCTAATTTAGGGGCGAGTCTAGTGTCTGACTCGCATACAGATGCATTCTAGCATTTGTATCCCATTCCCCTCTCTTGTGTCATTATAGCACAGGTAGAATAGACCACTAATAATGGGTTAAAGCTAAATCAAGGTTTGAAGTAAAGTTTACCGCCCTTTTTGAAGTTAACAGGCCGGTTACATGGTTCCATCGACGGGATTAAATCACTTTTTCCTCAAAAAGTGAGCCTTGGTCAGTTTGGGTTAAAGACACAGAGAGAGTTTGGGATGACCTTGAAAACACAGAGAGTTTGAAAGTAGATCGAGTGGATTTACAGGTGAGAAAGGCTACGAGAGTCTTTCTTTGGATACATGTGAGAAAGGCTACGAGTCTTTCTTTGGATTTACAGGTGAGAAAGGCTACGAGAGTCTTTCTTTGGATACAGGTGAGAAAGGCTACGAGTCTTTCTTTGGATACAGGATGGATGGCAACAAGGAAGAGGGTTCCTCTTCACAGGATAGACAGCCTATTCCAACTGCACATGAAATTGGCGAGAGTTAAGGCCAAGCAGAGAAAGCTTTGCAAGTTGTTACTGCTGTGACCATTTTCAAGCAATTGATGGAGAATCCAAGATTTATGGAGTTCATACGATCTTCATCAATAGCACATCAAGTTCAAGGCAGTTTTGGCATGCCAGGAACAGTGTTTAGGGGTATGCAAGGCATGGTGCCCAACCCCATGTATGCAAACATTGGTTTGCATCCAAGATTTCAGGGCACACAAGGTCAGTTTGGGGTGTCACAAGGCAACTTGGGTATGGCTTGTTTTTCAATCCCATCAGTGAATATGACACCTGCACATCAACATGTTACTGGCCAGGGAGTACAGATGGCTCCCACAGGTGTACCCATTATGCAAACTGTCTCTTTTGACAATTTGGAGTCAATGGATAAGCTAAAGCCATACAAAGAAGATGATCAGTGAGTCCATTGACACATTCAATGGCTTTGATGAGAGGACAAAGGTTTTCTCTTTCCTCGAACAATTTGACAAAGCATTTGTTGAAAGGAGTATTTAAAGTCAGGAAAGCTGCCACTTTTTTGAAAAATAAAAATAAAAATGCAAGTCAGTGGTGGAATACACTGCTGTTACAAGGACAGACTCCTTCCACTTGGAATGATTTCATACAGGTACCGAATTAGCTAAAGGCTAATTCAAAACAGGTACAGGATGATTTAACAAGATTTCTTGCGAGAAATCTCATGTAAATCAAAGGGCAAGTAGTCCTATTGATGCAGAAGATCAAAGGTTACGAATTGGTGCGATTGGCACGCAAAACAGAGCACGAAAGAAGAAAATACAGCTTGCTGTATTTTTTTGCAGATTTAGGGTTTTGACCCTATTTGATGCCTTTTTGTCCCAAGAGCTTCGGGGAAGTTAGAGGACAATAATACAAGTGATCTGGAGCATTTTAGGAGCTAAAAACAGAGAATTCAGCGTGCTGAATTTCCAGGACAGGTTTGCAAAAGTGCTCTATTATGCGTGGATAATCACTTGGATATGTGGATTTTTGGTTGTGAAGGTTTCTACTACAGATATGCTGCCAAAATTGGGTCAAAAAGAGAATTCTCAATCCAATAAAAGTGACAGCATAAGGGTAGATCACAGGTTAATCTCCAAAGATCAAGATGAAGAGCAAAGAAAGATTGTTTTCGATGCTCAGTGTGCAAATCGGTGATATTCCATAAAGGCTGAAATTGCTTGAGAGTTGGAAGATTCACAATGCGTTTCACATGAGTCTTCTCAGACCCTATGTGGGTGATGTGCCAGAAGATATGCCAGGTGAAGATCAGCCGAAAGTCGAGGAACTTGACGAGATCTTGGTCCCAGAACAGATTTTGGCACATAAAGAAAGAAAAGAAAAGGCAAAGTTGCAAGGTGCTGTTTGGTAAAGTTCAAAAGCTATTCACCTCTGGATGTCAAGTGGATAGAAAAAAGTGAACTTGCAGAGTCACTAAAAGTATGGGAACTTAAAACCTTGGTTTGCAACCTACCTTGATCCCTTGAGATTCAGAGCTACATGGATTGTCAGTGTGACAATGGCTTCTGAAAGAAATGGTGTACATGTTACTTACAGTCAGCTCAAATGAAGTGCATGTTACATGAATGTTAGAGCTATACAGATTGTCAGTTTGTCAATTGCTCTTATGGAATGTCCAACAGTTTGTTTAGTGCTATAGAAGTGAGTATTTCTTTTCAGTTTGTCAAGGGTACATCAATTGCTTCTATTAAAGGGTACATGTGTAACTGCATTCTTAAACTGTCGGTTTTGGTATGCTCGAAAGTGTTATTGGATCCAACGCGTACTAAAAGACAGTGGCAAAATGCGTAGCTACCATTTTGTCATTGGAAAGTTAATGACTCAGAGCAATGGCAGAGTGCGAAGCTACCACTATGTCATTGGGACAGGGTTCACACGTAGGCAATACATGTGTCAACGACGTGTTGAATACACCAGGGTTGACTGTGACCATGTACAACATAGGTGCAAACGAGGACGTTTGAGATTTCAGAAGAGGGGTATGTCACAAGCCAGTGGCAATTCCATTTTTGTTTATTTTCTCTTGCTTTGGGGAATTTCGTTTGTTTTACCTTTTGGAAACACCCCTTTGGAAATCTAACTGCCCTGCATTGCATAGCCAGTGTGGAACTGTTCAGAGAGAGTCCAGGCCTGAGAGCTAAAGAGCACTAAGGTTGGACAAGGACTATGGTTAGCCAAAGTGGGGTCATTGGCCAGCCAAAGCGGAATCCTTTGCTACATAGGCTACGTATCAGTTCTGGGTGTGGCTACAGTGTACAAAGTGTAACAAACTTGGACACTCCAAGTCAAGAATCAACCGCGACAGCACCAAATAACCACTTCAAAACAATTCACAGATCACAATAGATTTGCACTGGCCCGGCGGAGTTCCGTGCCTAGAGATATTGGCCCCAAAGACTGGCGCCCCTTTCGGTATTTCTTTTTGTATTAATCAATCATCAAAGTACAAGAGAGCGGTTAGGGTTTCACTCTCAGACTCTGCGTCCAGATGCTCTGAGAAGTGAGGCCCTCACCACTAATTTAAAGGTTACAAGGGATGCCCAAAAGCAAGCTTTTAAAATCAAAAGCATCAGTTCTCTCTCTCTCTTAGAGAGTCTTTTCTTTTTTTTTTATAAAAAAAAAGCAAAAGCAAAATTCGCGTCGCTCATCATTTTCCAAAATAAAATAAAATAAAATAAAATAAAATAAAAATAATCCGCCTTCGCGATTTCCGGAAATTAGGGTTTTTGGCAAAAATTAGGGTTTGCAGGAATTTTAGGGTTTCTGCTGTCCGCCATGTCATCACTTTGTGACGGGTACTCCTTTTTGTGTCAAGGTATGCAAAGGGGAAGCAACCTCTACAAACTTTCGTATGAACCGCCTGTAGTACGAACACAGTCCCAAGAAGCTTCTAACTTCATGGACATTCCTCAAATCGGGCCAATCACGGATAGTCTCTATCTTGGCCGGGTCCATTTGAACTCCTGCTGTGCTGTTGACACTAATCTTTGGTAGGAAAAATTCACTTTTCTTAGCATTAATCACTAATGTGTGATCTCGTAATGCCTGAAAGACTTGAAGCAGATGATGTCTGTGTTCTGCCTCATTCTTGGAGAAAACAATGATGTCGTCAAAGAAAGTGCCAACAAATAGCCTGTACTCTCGAAAAATCCTGTCCATCATCCGGTTAAATGTCGCAGGAGCATTGGTTAAGCCAAAAGGCATCACCAAAAACTCAAATAACCCAAAAGTCGTCCGAAAAGCTGTCTTGTAGACATCTCCTGGTGCTATCTTGATCTGATGATATCCACTCTTCAAGTTAATCCTGCTAAAGCACGAGGATCCCTGTAACTTGTCGAGTATATCATCGATCCTAGGAATCGGAAATCTGTTCATGATGGTGATTTCGTTGAGAGTGCTATAATCGATGCACATTCTCCAAGATCCGTCTTTCTTCAAAACCAACAACACTGGAGAGCAATACGGTGAAGTACTAGGCTGGACAAGACCCTTTTCCAAGAGGTCTTTCACTGAGCTCATAATCTTTTCATTCTGTACTCGGCTCACACGATAAGGTGGCCGATTCGGTGGCGTGCTTCCAGATATCAGATCAATGGTATGATCTTCAGGCCCTCTCAAAAGCAATCGGCATGAGCGTGGAGAAAAAAAATCTTGGCGTTCTTTTGTTCAGGTCAAAACATATTCAACCTTTATCCATCGTTCAGTTCTCCCAAAAGAACGAGTAAGAAAACTGAAGTTCATCAAGTACAATCTCTAAGCCCTTCATTTATCAAAGTCGCTTTCTCGGCCCGGTAGTCAACCACGGCGTAGTTCTTGTGGTACCAAGGGATCCCGAGTAGAACGTCACTCACGTGCCCTGAACACCCCTGTCATTGTAAACGAAGTTTGCCAATGCTCGGTGTAATGGCAACATCCCATCCGGGTACCAGCCGAACTACCTCCGCCTGTGGCGTCAGTCTGTCGGGCGTAGTTCCAAATCGAGCCGCCAATTCCAAGTGAAAAGAAGTTGGCCTTGGCTCCTTCAAAAGAGCTTCCTGATCCTTCACTTTGCCCCAAAAAAAAGCGGCAAACTTTGTACTTTCATTCATTTGATTCGGTGCAAGTCCCACGCCATGTGGTACCAGTTCTACTTTTCTATCTGCCTTTTTTTTGCCACATTCCTCAGCTGCTCTCAAACTCTTAGGCCTGTCGTCGTCTTTATCATTCTGTTCTTTCTGTGCCTTATCAAGGCACTCTGCGGAGATATGTCCATGTTCCCCGCATCCAAAGCACTTCCCCTCTCTGATGAAGCGAGCTCTCTCCTCAGGAGTAAGCTTGGGTCGTGTATCCTTTTTTTTCTCTAGGTTGCTCTTTTTCATTCTACTTTCATTCCCAGAAGTCTGTTCGGCTCGTTGTGTCATGGCCTTATCTGTTTGGTAGGTCAAACTGCCAGAGTGAATGGCAAAGCCCTGCTTCGCATGACTCATCAACTCCTGAATAGAAGCTGACTTCTGTTCCAAGTAGTGATCTCGGATCTCTGTAGGTAGACCCAAGGTAAACCGCTCAATCTGTTCTCTGAACGAGATCTTCTTGTATGAAGAGGCAGGTAGAAAAGAGCTCCAGAATCTTTCACAATAAGCATTCATTGTATCTTTCTTGGTCATCCAGAGATGGTTCCAAGCAGCTCGTATATCTCGCTCAAACTCTTGAGTCAACCAAGAAGAAATAAAAAGCCTCTTGAATTTCAGCCATGTAACTGGCACAGTCCTGCTTAATAGAAGCGTGGACCACCAAGTACGAGCATTCCCCTTAAAGTAAGAGGCAGCTCTCCGAATCTTGGAGTGCTCTGAATAGCGTCCTCCCGCGAAAGCGATGTCAAAGACACAGCCTTCGAAGCATCTGAGTCTCCTGAAAAGTATCAAACTTGATCGAGTGGCCACCTTCCTTAAACTCTCGGACTTTCTTGCTTTTATCTTCGAGAAAGTCATACTGGTTGGCTTTGTAAAAATTCTTCTTGTTCGCATAAAACTTTCCGTCATCGGAATCTGAGCTGTCTGTAGACGAGTCCTCAGTAGAACTGTCAGTCTCTGGGCGAGATTTAGCCTTCTTTGCCTTGCCCTTTCCAAAGCGTTGCTTCTTGCTTCGCTTTTTACCTTTTCTGTCTTCTTTGCTCGAATCCGAGGAGCTAGAAGAACTGTTAGAAGAAGAAGAAGAAGAACTGGGTACTCCTTCAAATCGAACACGCTTCTTCCGTTTCTTTGCCTTGTCAAATGTCAACCGACGACCCAAATATCTCGGGAAGTCAGTGCCTTTCTTCTGCTTTTTGCCGTGCTTTTTGTCTTTCTTTTGCACGTCGAAAAGCTGAGCAATCCGTGCATCAACCACGTTCTCCAGTTCCTGCTCCGTATATTTTCTTGGAGGCAGAAGGTTTCTTGAGAGCGGGTTTCGGGAGTGGTGTTGTGGTTCTCTGCCACTCCATCTGTACCTCTTTCAAAGAGGTCTGGTTCATATATTTTGCCATCTTCGTGTCCTTGGCAAAATTGAGCATCATCTTTGTTGCATCGCTGATCAACTGGCGACGCTCTATCTCTCGCCGCTCCGCCTAAGTAGGCCAAGGCGGGCCATACTCTCTGCCTGAATCTTCGTTGTGATCCCAGCCCGTATCTCCAGATGCAGAGGGAGTCGACTGGTCATTGCCTGAAGCCATAGCTGCCGTGGAAAAAAAATTCGGGGATCGGATTTCCCGTAGAAGAGAAATCGGCCGTGCTCTGATACCACTGTAACAAACTTGGACACTCCAAGTCAAGAATCAACCGCGACAGCACCAAATAACCACTTCAAAACAATTCACAGATCACAATAGATTTGCACTTGCCCGGCGGAGTTCCGTGCCTAGAGATATTGGCCCCAAAGACTGGCGTCCCTTTCGGTATTTCTTTTTGTATTAATCAATCATCAAAGTACAAGAGAGCGGTTAGGGTTTCACTCTCAGACTTTGCGTCCAGATGCCCTGAGAAGTGAGGCCCTCACCACTAGTTTAAAGGTTACAAGGGATGCCCAAAAGCAGAGCCCCAAAAGCTTTTAAAATTAAAAGCATCAGTTCTCTCTCTCTCTTAGAGAGTCTTTTCTTTTTTTTTTAATAAAAAAAAAGCAAAAGCAAAATTCGCGTTGCTCATCATTTTCCAATTTTTTTTTTTTAATAATAATAATCCGCCTCCGCGATTTTCGGAATTTAGGGTTTCTGGCAAAAATTAGGGTTTGCAGGAATTTTAGGATTTCTGGCAAAAATTAGGGTTTTTGCTGTCCGCCACGTCATCACTTTGTGACAAAGAGGGTCAGATGACCTAGAAGAATGTAATGGCAGAAACTCCTAAATTTTAGGGATTGCTATTTTTGGACGGCAAAATGTCTTCGCGTCATTACGTGCAGTTTGACATGGGGATCATTTTGTTACTCTGTGGCCAAGTCAACAGAGGCTGCAGGTGATATTTTTAGACCCGAGGGTCTAAAGCGGGAAAATGCACAAATGAGTGACACTTGGCACTCTGAGGCCAGTTTACTACTTAAAGAGAAGGCAAAAACGTGATTTTCAGATGTGAGCTCGTTTTTGAGTGCTGTCACAGGTGGGAGAGCTTCAATGGAGTGCTGGCTTACCCTCTATGTACAATGAGGTGCAGGATGTCATGACCAACACACCTCTCATTGCTCTCTTTCTCTCCCCTATTCTTTATGGTTATGCCCCTCTAGTGGGCTCATCAGATTGACCATGTACAGTTGTGTGGGTTCATGCGCGATTGCCGAGGCAAGAGCCTCTTGCAGAGGTACTGGATTAGCTAGCGGCTAATCCCCTGCAGGTACAGGTGATTTGGAGAGGTTTCACGTGCGAAATCTCGTCCGATTCAAAGGGCAAGTAGCCCTACAGGCACGGGAGCTTGAGGTCTTGCTACGAATGCGACCGGAACACGAAACGGAGCCCGAAACAGTGAATTACAGCCTGCTGTGTATTTTTGCAGGTTTAGGGTTTTGGCCCTAAACGGACCCTAATACCCCCAGGCGGTTTGGGGGCGCAAGGGGACCGCTGTACAGGTGATCTGGCGCATTTTCGGGGCAGAAAACAGAGAATTCAGCGTGCTGCAGATTCTCGCCAGGTTTTGCAAAGTGTCCGTATGCGTCGGGAAAGTCATCCAATGCGTGGGAATATTGATTGTGAAGGGTCCTAGTACAGTTATGTTGTCGAAATCAGGCGAGAACAGTTGAAATTCAGCCAAGATTGTGCGGGGCAGCTTGTAGGGAACCACACCTTTTATTCCCTTTGTTAAAGAATAAAGAAATACCGAAAGGGGCGCCTAATTTAGGGGCGAGTCTAGTGTCTGACTTGCATACAGATGCATTCTAGCATTTGTATCCCATTCCCCTCTCTTGTGTCATTATAGCACAGGTAGAATAGACGACTAATAATGGTGAAAGCTAAATCAAGGTTTGAAGTAAAGTCTACCGTTCTTTTTGAAGTTAACAGGCCGGTTACAGTATCTCCTTGCATGGATAAGTGTAGAGAGGACTCAAGTGCAATGCGAGCATATCTGTCTCTAGGAAGTTCCCATGTGCGGTTTATGAAGGAGACTGATCTGGTGAGCGCCTCAACCACTAGTGGGGGGGCCGCTAGCTCTGCTCGGGTAATGGCCCGTGGTACTGATGCCTTGGCTCTAATGAGCCGCGAGATCATAGAGACGAGAGGTTTCTCCATGTTCCCCCATCCATCTGTGCGACCCGGCCTCCCGTGGTGATCCAATGAAGGTTCCCATATCTCAGCTCCATAGAGCAATGCTGAAGCCACCAAAGTGTCAAAGAGCTAGAGCTTCGTCCGGGGCTCCTAAAACTGAACCTACGAACACATCTTCTCCAATCTACCCAATGCTGCGTGGGCTCTAGTCAGTCTGGTCTCTGTTGCTCTTCTGAGTGAGAATGCAGGTCCGCTAAAAACCACTTCAAGGTAAGTGTAAGCATCTGTGTACTCCACAGTCTCCTGGCCGTATGTGAATGTAGGTGCTGAGCTCATGATCCACTGTGGGGTGGTATTAAACACCATAACCTTGGTTTTCCAAGGTTGACAGACAAACCACTTTCGTGGGCAAACCTATGCAAAGCATCCAATTGACGTTGCATTCCCTCTGGGGATTTTGAGATCAACACTATATCATCAGCATATAACAAAAGTGGAATCCATGTCCCTGTCAATTGTTCACCTCTATCACCATCGCTCTCAATGTAGTCAGAAACCTCATGCACATACATACCGAAAAGAGTAGGAGAGAGCGGGCAGCCCTGCTTCACCCCAATAGTGGAGTGAACCGGTGTAGAAAGTCCCTTAGGGGTGCGTACATGCCCTACTACTGATCTGTACAATGCCATGATCCGCCAAATGAGCTCTGTCGGTACTCCCATTTCCTGTAATCTGGGCATCAATCTAGGTTTGGGTACTGTGTCAAAAGCTTTGCGGAAGTCCACAAAGCTACAATAGATCCGTCTCCCATGAGATCTGCCCTCCTCGATGATTACCCTGAGTGTCAAGATATGGTCAAGAGTAGAGAAGCCGCTCCTGAACCCCGCCTGCTCAGCTGCACGCATTCCTTCCCTCTCTGCCCATCTACTCAACTGTTGCTCAAGAATGGATGCATACAACCGTGCCAGTGTGTGTCCAATCATGATAGTGCGATAATTCCCGGGCTTCATGGGGTCTCCTGACTTGAAGATAGGTACAATCGTAGATAGGCTCCAAGTGTCCGGTAGGCCCTCACACATGCCACGGTTAAACATAACTGCTAGAAGCTCTGCTAGTAGGTCTTTGGCATGCATGAAATGCTCTGCGATTAAGCCATCATGATCATATGCTCTCCCAGTCCTCATTCTGTCAATGACTTTCTTCACCATCTCAGCGATGGAAAAAGCACATGTGTGGGGGCATGGATTGGGGGGGTTGGGGAGGGGCGGCTGTCTAGGTACTGTATACAAAGATGATGCGTACTGACCCCAGGTCTCTGTGTAGGTAACAGCAGGGGGGGGGGGGGGGGGGGGGGGGGTTGACTGCTCATGAAAGAGCCGCCACGCCTCTCGCGTCGTGACTCAAGAATAGCTGGTATAGATCCTGCTCGAGTCGAGCCAAAAAAGCCCTCTTCTTTCGCCGCACCAGGCGTCGAAAGTCAACTTGTGACTGTCTGTGAGTGACGTCCCCCAAAAGCACCTTCCTCTGAAATCTAGCTCTAGTCTGGCGGCACTCCTCATCGTACCAGCTGTTCTCAGGCATACTCCCTGATCGGCATCTCTGCTCAGGTTGGGTGTGTGGGTATGCCTCTGTTGCTGCATCATGTAATGTCTGTGTCAGTATTGTAGTTAGCTCCGCCAGAGGTCGCCCCGGGTCCTCAGTGCATAGGCGTCTGTAGATCCCGTCTATGTATGCAGAATCCGTATCCCGTGTGAAGGTGTAGCGAGTAGGGGTTGCTACCTGTGGCTTGTGTGCTACACTGAACTGGAAGGAGATTGTCATCGACACAAGAGCATGATCCACTGCCACCCCGACCGGTTTGGGCTCAACTGTGAGATCCTGGATACTAGAGATGAGATTCGGCTGTGCCATGACATAGTCCACTGTTCTGGCTCCATGTCTGTGTGGGAAGCATGTAAAACCTCCCACAGCAAGAAATCTCTGTAGGCCATTCAAGATGGCCAATCCATGTGCGGTGCCCACGTCTGTTAGGTGTCGCCCATATTTAGTATACCTACATCGTGTGATAGTCTGGACAGGCCCGTCTCTACAACATCTAGCTCTCTAAACATCTCCTTTGAAGTATCATAAAACTTTGTCTGGTGATGGGCAGTCCTTGCATTGAAGTCCCCTAGAATGATAATGTCACCATCTGTATAGAACTCCCATATGTCATCATCCAAAATAGAAAAAGGGGACTGTCCTCTGGGTGATGCATATATTGATGTACTCGGGGGGAAGTAGCAAATAGCAACGTAGAGATATCTGCCTGTCTCTGCTTTTAATCTCACCCACATGTACCTAGCCTGCTCATCCCTACGGGCTATATGTATCAATGGCTGCAGATCCTCTCTAAATAACATTGCCACTCCCCCCGAGCCTCGTCCTTTGTGCTCTGAGCGTGTCTCCAGTCTGTAAGCTGTCTCCCACCTGTATCCACTGATGTGAAGCATGGATTCCCCAGGGGCTTGGTGTGTCTTAGAGTAAAAGATGATGTCTCTTCCAGTAAAGCTATCCTCAAAAGCACCCACATCAAGACGCATAGATCCATTACAGTTCCAGGCAGCCACTTTGAGTGTGGTCCCATAAGTCTCGCACCGTCATGTGGAGCGTCGCTCTAGTATTACCACTCTTCCATCTCGGTAAAAGGCAATCTTGCCTTTTCCCCTTGCCGCTCTAATCTCCGGCATTACTTCCTGCATATGAGCGATCTGCCAGAGGGTGAGATCATCCCCGAGAAAGATGCCCGTCTCTTTAAGAGTTGGTCTTTTCTTCAAGAAGGACTTCTTCGCTTCCATGGAGGGAAAACGGAGGATGAGTGCTCTTTCTTTTGAGGTTTCCCCACTGCTTCCATTTTTCTTTATGTTGCCCACTCTCCAGGCTCTTGTGTGCGTCGGCTCATGAACCCCCATCAACGCCATGAGTTCTTTTACCTCTTTGTCCACATTGCCCTTGTCTCTAAGACCGCAAATTCTCACATGTAACATGCGCATCTGTCTCCTTTGCTCCTCCTCTTGTGTCTGATTAATGATAGTGGGTGTGGACGTGGGCGTTATCTCCTTGCCTTTTCCTTTCTTGGCCACCTTGATCCATTTCTCGCCTTCATCCGCCTTCTGTTGAGTTTTGGTAAGAACATCCACCCAAGAAGTCGTCATCTCTTTGTGTTGCTCTTCTCCCTCTTTGATGGCCCGCCCTTGCTCCTTGATCGTGTTGATTTCTTCGATTACTGAGGGTTGCAGTTCGCCTTCTTCTAGTGTGTTTCTTGATCGTGCTTCGGCGAGATCGTTCTTGAGTGACGCAATCTCTTCATCCTTAGTCGTCACTTGGTCTTCCAGTGTATTTATCTCGCTCTCTTGGATCAGCAACGTCCTTCGAGCATTTTTATTGTGCCCAAGAGATTGCGGTTCATCTTGGTAATGGTCTCCGTCATTTCCTCTTTGCGCTATTGAGTGGCATCCTCTAGGGGGTCGGCTTTATCGTTCAGCTTCCTTATGCTTGATCGCCGTCCGAAAAAGAGCCACTAAGCGCACGTGTGCATCCACACTAGCAGCGGGCGTGGTAGCTGGGCTATTTATGGAACGCGAGGAGGTATGGCAAGGGAGGGGCAGCGCAAAGGCGTGGCGAGAAGGGGGGGGGGGGGGGGGGGGGGGGGGGGGGCAGCGCGTGGGGCGGGACCAGGCTACAGAGGGCAGCACGATAGAGTTGAGAAGGAGAGAGTATGATAGGCCAAAAGTTAAAAAGTTAAAAAATTAAATTACAGAGAGAGAGAGAGAGAGAGAGAGAGAGAGAGAGAGAGAGAGAGAGAGAGAGAGAGAGAGAGAGAGAGAGAGAGAGAGAGAGAGAGAGAGAGAGGCAAAAGAAAAAAAAGAAAAAGATGGGAAAAATGCGAGAGAGAGAGAAATGAAATGAAATGTTATATTAACGTCTTCAAAAGGCCACAATGACCTATGAGACCCAAAAGTAACAAAGTGGTGGATCTGATACGAAGTCAGAGTAACAAAATAACCTAACAATAGTACAAAACAAAGATATATACGATGGGGTCCTAAGTTGGTCTATGTGAGTCGAGCAAAAACTGAGTAGAATAATAGGCGGCTTGTTGGGATAGCTAAATCACAAGAGATCTAGCACCGGTCGTTGGCGAATCTCATCAATTTCCTCCATGGTAAGTAGTCTGACCGGGCGTCGTGTATGTTTGGCCAGCGTGCTCCGAATTTTCTGTCGTAGCCTTCGTCGATGCTGTGTAGTTCTTCGCAGTCGCGGGCGCCTGGATTTCCCCAGTTCAATCGCTCGATCAATCAGTGTGCCTCTGGTGTGAGACGGGGGGGAGCTCTGATGTGTGAGTGGCTCTTGCGGTTGTCCCGTGTCTGCTCTGAAGAAGTCTATGATCCGTCTTTGAGACTGGCTAGCCTCGCCATTCATGAGGCTATCTCTGTGTCTGCGCAGCTCGAGCAAGAACAAACCCAGGCATCTCTGATCTTCGTATCCCATGACTCTTGAGAGCGGTCCAAAACCCTCTCTGAACAAGCAATAGAAGCGGCCTCGTATCTCGTAGTAGACGGGGCAGCGGCATGTATAGTGTAGCTCTGTCTCAGGTTCCATGTTACATAAGGGGCATGTCCTGTCCTCTGCTGGTACTCCGCTGTATCTCCCAGTCTCAATCCGCAATTGGTGAGAAGATGTGCGTAATTGGCCGATAGCACATCGTATCCCATGAGACAGGTGGGTATCCATGTATCTGGGTCTCGCCACAAAACCATCTTTCGTCAGCTGGAGGAGGTGGTCTATGTAGAAAGCCATCTTCGTGCCCAATTCCTGTGCTCGTTGTATCCATGTCCTCCTGGTGTCTAGCTGCGTCAGGTCTTGGCGGATGAGCTTGGTGATCTCTGACTGTGTAAGAGTGAGAGATGGTGTATCCAATGAGTACTGGAATGGTGGCAGCCTGTCTATGCTGAACCCATGTGCCTGAAACCATGATGTCATCTCCCCATACCAGCATGTTGTATTTCCTTGTATGGCTAGCTGTCGAGAGGATTCGAGTGCTATGCGAGCATATCTGTCTCTAGGAAGTGCCCATGTGCGGTTTATGAAGGAGACTGATCTGGTGAGCGCCTCCACCACAAGTGGGGGGCCGCTAGCTTTGCTCGGATAATGGCCCGTGGTATTGATGCCTTGCTTCTAATGAGCCGCGAGATCATAGAGACGAGAGGTTTCTCCATGTTCCCCCATCCGTCTGAGCGACCCGGCCTCCCGTGGTGATCCAGTGAAGGTCCCCATATCTCAGTTCCATGGAGCAGTGCTGAAGCCACCAAGGTGTCAAAGAGCCAGAGCTTCGTTCGGGGCTCGTGAAACTGAACCTGCGAACACATCCTCTCCAATGTACCGAATGCTGCGTGGGCTCTAGTAAGTTTGGTCTCTGTTGCTCTTCTGAGTGAGAATGCAGGTCTGCTAAAAACCACTCCAAGGTAAGTGTAAGCGTCTGTGTACTCCACGGTCTCCTGGCCGTATGTGAATGTAGGTGCTGACCTCCTGATCCACTGTGGGGTGGTATTAAACACCATAACCTTGGTTTTACCCAGGTTGACAGACAAACCACTTTGGTGGGCAAACGTATGCAAAGCATCCAATTGACGTTGCATCCCATCTGGGGATTCGGAGATCAACACTATGTCATCAGCATATAACAAAAGTGGAATCCATGTCCCTGCCAACGAGAGAGAGAGAGAGAGAGAGAGAGAGAGAGAGAGAGAGGAGAGAGAGAGAGAGAGAGAGAGAGAGAGAGAGAGAGAGAGAGAGAGAGAGAGAGAGAGAGAGAGAGAGAGAGAGAGAGAGAGAGAGAGAGAGAGAGAGAGAGAGAGAGGAGAGAGAGAGAGAGAGAGAGAGAGAGAGAGAGAGAGAGAGAGAGAGAAGAGAGAGAGAGAGAGAGAGAGAGAGAGGAGAGAGAGAGAGAGAGAGAGAGAGAGAGAGAGAGAGAGAGAGAGAGAGGAGAGAGAGAGAGAGAGAGAGAGAGAGAGAGAGAGAGAGAGGAGAGAGAGGAGAGAGAGAGAGAGAGAGAGAGAGAGAGAGAGAGAGAGAGAGAGAGAGGAGAGAGAGGGAGAGAGAGAGAGAGGAGAGAGAGAGAGAGAGAGAGAGAGAGAGAGAGAGAGAGAGAGAGAGAGGAGAGAGAGAGAGAGAGAGAGAGAGAGAGAGAGAGAGAGAGAGAGAGAGAGAGGAGAGAGAGAGAGAGAGAGAGAGAGAGAGAGAGAGAGAGAGAGAGAGAGAGAGAGAGAGAGGAGAGAGAGAGAGAGAGGAGAGAGAGAGAGAGAGAGAGAGAGAGAGAGAGAGAGAGGAGAGAGAGAGAGAGAGAGAGAGAGAGAGAGAGAGAGAGAGAGAGGAGAGAGAGAGAGAGAGAGAGAGAGAGAGAGAGAGAGAGAGAGAGAGAGAGAGAGAGAGAGAGGAGAGAGAGAGAGAGAGGAGAGAGAGAGAGAGAGAGAGAGAGAGAGAGAGAGAGAGAGAGAGATGAAATGTTATATTAACATCTTCAAAAGGCCAAAGTGACCTATGAGACTAGAAAGTTACAATGTGGTGGATTTGATACAAAGTTAGAGTAACAATATAACAAAACAAAACAAAACAAAAAAATACTATGGGATCCTAGATTGGTTGATGTGAACTAAGCAAAAGAGAAGCAGCTAGCTGGGATAGCTAAATCACAGTATATCTAGCATTGGGCGTTGGCGGATCTCATCAATCTCCTCCATGATTAGTAGTCTGGCCGGGCGTCGTGCATGAAATGAAATGTTATATTAACGTCTTCGGAAGGTCGAAAGGCCAAAATGACCTTTGAGACCAAAAAGTTACCGTTGGTGAATTTGATATCATGTCTGAGTACGGAAAGTACAAAGAACTAACACTAGAAACATTATGGAAATGAATCTGACCTTGGGACTTCCTACGGAGATCCGAGACCACTGCTTAGAGCAAAAGTCACATTCCATTCAGGAACTGATGAGTCATGCGAAACGGGGTTTTGCCATTCATTGAGGCAGTTTGACCTACCCCACATATGAAATCATGACGCAAAGGACCGAAGAGACTTCGAACAATGAAAGTAGTAGGAAGAAGAGCAACCTAGAAAAGAAAGAAAAGGATGGACGACCCAAGCTCACTCTTCGATAGAGAGCTCTCTACATCAAAGAGGGAAAGTGCTTTGGATGCGGGGAAACAAGGCACATCTCCGCGAAGTGCCCTGAAAAGTCATCGAAAGAACAGAACAACAAAGATGAAGACAGACCGGAGGGTTCAAAAGCAGCTGAGGAACGTCGATTAAAAGGCAAGATGAAAGCAGGACTGGTTCCAGATTGCATGGGTACTGACCCAAGCACGATTGATGAGAGTACAAAACTTTGCCGAGCTTGGGGAATTGCCTTGATTTTCTTTGATGGAGGAGCCAAGGCCAACTTCATTTCACCTGAATTGGCGGCGCAGCTCGAGATCAAACCCTATCGGATGAGACCACTAGCAGAGGCAATTCTAGTAGTGGCACCCGGTAGGGACGTAGCCATTACATCTGTCATTGGCAAACTTCGGTTGCATTTTCAAGGGTATTTCGGGCACGACGACATCTACATAATGCCCTTGGAAGGTTGTGATGTCCTCCTTGGAATTCTCTAGTACCACAAGAACAACGCCGTGGTCGACTATCGGGCGAGAAAAGCGACTTTGACTACAGAGAAGGGCCAAACTATTGTACTTGATGTGAAACTTAAGGGCGAGTGTCCCTATTGTATCGGCTTCGATTGTTTCCAAATTAATGAAATCCAATCTGTTTGTTTACTCGATCTTTTTGAAAGAGTTGAATGATGAGAATAGGACAAATATGTTTGAACTTGATAAAGAACGCCAAGATTTTCTCCACACTCATGCCGATTGCTTTTCAGAGGGCCTGCCAGGCGAGTTACCACCAGCTTGTCATGAGGATCATACCATTGATTTGATACTTGGAAGCACGCCACCGAATCGGCCACCTTACCGTGTGAGCCGAGCCCAGAATAAAGAAATTATGAACCAAGTGAAAGACCTCTTGGAAAAGAGTCTTGTCCAGCCTAGTACTTCACCGTATTGCTCTCTTGTGTTGTTGGTTTTGAGGAAAGACGGATCTTGGAGAATGTGCATCGATTATCGAGCTCGCAACAAAATCACCATCAAGAACAGATTTTTGATTCCTAGGATCGATGATATTCTTGACTGACTATAGGGATCCTCGTGTTTTAGCAGCATCGATTTGAAGAGCGGATGTCATCAGATGCGAATCGCGCCTGGAGATGTCCACAAGACAGCTTTTCAGACGACTTTTGGGTTATTTGAGTTTTTGGTGATGCCTTTTGGCCTAACCAATGCTCCAACGACATTTAACCGGATGATGGACATGATTTTTCGAGAGTACATACTATTTGTTGACATTTTCTTTGATGACATCATTGTTTTCTCCAAGGATGAGATAGAACATAGAGAACATCTGCTACAGGTCTTTCAGGCATTACGAGATCACAAGTTGATGATTAATGCGAAGAAAAGTGTGTTTTTCCTACTTGAGATACACTTTTTGGGACACATTGTCTCAGCGGTAGGAGTGCAAATGGACCCGGCCAAGATAGAGAGTATCCATGATTGGCCCGATTTGAAGAATGTCTATGAAGTTAGAAGCTTCTTGGGCTTGTGTTCGTATTACAAGCGGTTCATTAGAAAGTTTGCAGAGGTTGCTTTCCCTTTGCATATGTTGACGCTACTTCTTGTCACAGAAGCAACTTTCGGAAAAGAAGATGCGGTGGGCTAACATCTTGTCATAGTTTTACTTCCGAATTGTCCATGTACAGGGACATAAGAACTTGGTGGTAGATGCTTTGTCCTAGAAGCCGTTAGTCTTGGCTATTTCCACGATTCATCATAGAAGCTTCGAGGACATGGTCGAGTACGTCACAGATCCTTATTTTTTTGATGTATTCACTCGAATACAAAATGAAGAGATAGTAGCGGGATATTCTATACGCGATGGCTACTTGATGAAGAAAACGATGTTGTGCGTTACACAGCCATTGAGGGAAAAGGTTCTAACTGAATGTCATTGTCTACCTTTTACGGGTCACCGCGGCATTGACACCACCTTGAAAGGTGTGGAGCGTTACTTCTTTTGGCCGAGACTCAGGAAGGATAAGGACGACTTTGTACGTATTTGCTTGGTATGCCAAAAGGTCAAGTTTGACGGGCATAAAGCACACTGATTGTTATAACCTTTATCCATTCCCACCCGCCCCTGTGAAAGTATTGTTATGGATTTCATTTTTAAAATCAAAAACCCTAATTTTGTTGAAACCCTAACCCTAAAATCAGAAACCCTAATTCTGTTGAAACCCTATCCTAAAATCAAAAACCCTAACCCTAACATCAGAAACCCTAATTCTGTTGAAATCCTAATCCTAAAATAAAAAACCCTAACCCTAAAAGGCCTCTTTGCTTTATTTTAGCAAGAGAGAGAGAAAAGCCTCTTTGCTTTAATTTAGCAAGAGAGAGAAAAGCCTCTTTGCTTTACTTTAGCAAGAGAGCGAGAGAGAGAAACCCCTGCTTTATTTTTACAAAGCTTTTGATTTCAGGTTTTGGGGCTCTGCTTTTGGCATCCCTTGTACCAGAGTCTTGAGTCTGAGTGTGAGCATCTGGACGCAGAGTGTGAGTGTGAGCACCTGCCTGCACTCTTGTACTTTGAACTCAGATTAATACAAAAAGAAAAACCGAAAGGGGTGCCAGTCTTTGGGGCCAATATCTCTAGGCACGAAACTCTGCCGAGCCAGTGTTGAATCAATTGTGAATTGTGAATTGATTTGAAGTGGTTATTTGGTGTTGTCGCGGTAGATTCTTGACTTGGAGTGTCCAAGTCTGTTACGGTGGTATCAGAGCACGGCCGATTTCTCTTCTATAGGAAATCCGATCCTAATTTTTTTTTCCGCAGCACCTATGGCTTTAGGCAAGAAAAAGGCAAAGAAGTCTAAATCTCGCCTAATGAGTGACAGTTCTACAGAGGACTCGTCTACAAACAGTTTAGACTCTGATGAGAGCAACTTTTATGCAAAGAAGAAGAATTTTTACAAAGCCAACGAGTATGACTTTCTCGAAGACAAAAGCAAGAAAGTCTGAGAGTTTAAGGAAGGTGGATAGTCAATTACATTTGACACGTTTTCGGGATATAGAGATGCTTCGAAGGCTTTGTCTTTTCTACAGCAGTTTGACATCGCTTTCGCGGGAGGACGTTACTCAGAGCACTCGTAAGATTCGGAGAGCTGTCTCTTACCTTAAGGGGAATGCTCGAACTTGGTGGTTCACGCTTCTATTAAGCAAGACTACGCCAGTTAAATGGTTGAAATTCAAGAGGCTTTTTATTTCTTCTTGGTTGTATGAACGGGATATCCGAACTGCTTGGAACTATCTTCGGAAGACCAAGAAAGATATAGTGGACGCTTATTGCGAGAGATTCTGGAGCTCTTTTCTACCCACCTCTTCATTTAAGAAGATCTCGTTCAAGGAACAGATTGAGCGGTTTACCTTGGGTCTCCTACAGAGATCCAAGATCACTGCTTGGAACAGAAGTTAGCTTCTATTTAGGAGTTGATGAGTCATGCGAAACGGGGTTTTGCTATACACTCTGGTAGTCTGACTCACCCCATTGATGAGATCATGACACAAAGAGCTGAACAGACTTCGACAACTGAAAGTAGAAAGAGAAAGAGCAACTCAGAATAGAAAGATGCACGACCCAAGCTTACTCCTCAGGAGAGAGCTCGCTTCATCAGGGAGGGGAAGTGCTTTGGATGCGGGGAACCTGGACATATCTCCGCGAATTGCCCTAACAAGGCACCGAATGGACAAGATGAAGAAAGGCCAGAAAGTTCTAAAGCACCTTAGAGACGTGGCAAAAAAGGCATATAAAAAGCAAAACTGTTACCACATTGCGTGGGGCCTGAATCGAATCAAATGAATGAAAGTACAAACTTTGCCGCTCTTAGGGGAAAGTGAAAGATCAGGGAGCTCTCTTGAAGGAGCCAAGGCCAACTTCTTTTCACTTGGAATTGGTGGCTCGATTTGGAATTACGCCCAATAGGTTGAGGCCATAGGCGGAGGTAGTTCGAGTGGCACCCGGACGGGATGTTGCCATTACACTGAGCATTGGCAAACTTTGTTTGCAATGACAGGGGTGTTTAGGGCACGAGCAATTTTACGTATTTGCCTTGGAAGGTTGTGACGTTCTACTCGAAATCCCTTGGTACCACAACAACAACGCCGTGGTTGACTACCGGGCCGAGAAAGCGACTTTGACAAATGAAGGGCTCAGAGATTGTACTGGATGAACTTCAGTTCCTTTACTCATTTTTTTTTGGGAGAGAACTGAACGATGGATGAAGGTCGAATATGTTTTGATCTGAACAAAAGAATGCCAAGATTTTCTCCACACTCATGCGGATTGCTTTTCAGAGGGCCTGCCAGGCGAGCTACCATCCGCTCGTCCTGAAGATCATTTCATTGATCTGATACCTGGAAGCACACCACCGAACCGGCCACCTTACTGTGTGAGCCGAGCCCAGAATGAAGTGATTATGAACCAAGTGAAAGACCTCTTGGAAAAGGGTCTTGTCCAGCCTAGTACTTCACCGTATTGCTCGCCCGTGTTGTTGGTTTTGAAGAAAGACGGATCTTGGAGAATGTGCATTGATTATAGAGCTCTCAACAAAATCACCATCAAAAACAGATTTTTGATTCCCAGGATCGATGATATACTTGACAGATTACAGGGATTCTCGTGCTTTAGCAGGATTGATCTGAAGATTGGATATCATCAGATAAGTATCGTGTCGGGAGATGTCTACAAGACAACCTTTCAAACGACAATTGGGTTATTTGAGTTTTTGGTGATGCCTTTTGGCTTAACCAATGCTCCTGCGACATTTAGCCGGATGATGGACAGGATTTTTCGAGAGTATAGGCTATTTGTTGGCACTTTCTTTGATGATATCATTGTTTTCTCGAAGACTGAGGCAGAACATAGAGATCATCTGCTTCAGGCATTACGAGATTACAAGTTAGTGATCAATGCAAAGAAAAGTGAATTTTTCCTACTAGAGATACACTTTTTGGGACACATTGTGTCAGCAGCAGGAGTGCAAATGGATCCGGCCAAGATAGAGACTGTCCGTGATTGGCCCGATTTGAAGAATGTCCATGAAGTTAGAAGCTTCTTGGGATTGTGTTCGTACTACAGGCGGTTCATTCGAAAGTTTGCAGAGGTTGCTTCCCCTTTGCATATCTTGACACCAAAAGGAGTCCCTTTCTCGTGGGGACCCACAGAGGTGACTGCCTTTCAGACATTGTAAGAGAAATTGACTACGGGACCAGTTTTGACTTTGCCGGACTTGCAGAAGTCATTTGAAGTATATTGTGATACTTGTGGTCGTAGTCTGGATGCGGTCTTAATGCAAGAAGGCCAATGTCATTGCCTATGAGAGCCTATTGTTTTCAAGGCCGAAATTTACAATATAGATATGTGAGAGAGAGCTTTTGGCGGTCATCCATGTTTTTTTTCCAGTGGCGACATTACCTACTCGAAGCTGATTTTACGGTTTTTACAAATGATGGGAGTTTACGCTACTTGTCATGGAAGCAGTTATCGGAAAAAGCAGATGCGGTGGGCAAACATCTTGTCACGGTTTACTTCCGGATTGTCCATGTTTAGGGACATAAGTAATTGGTGGCAGATACTTTACCCCGAAAGCCATTGGTTCTGGCTATTTTCCGCGATATATCATAGGAACTTCGAGGATATGGTCGGTCAGTATGCCACAAAACAGATTTTGCAGATGTATTCAATTGAATACAGAAAGGGGAGATAGTAGCAGATTATTCCATTTGGGATGGCTACTTGATGAAGAAAACCATGTTGTGCGTTACACAACCGTTAAGGGAAAAGGTTATGACCGAATGTCAGTGTCCACCGTTTACGGGTCACCGCGACATTGCTACCACCTTGAAAGGGGTAGAGAAATACTTCTTTTGCCCAAGACTCAAGAAGGACGTAGACGAGTTTGTGCGCAGTTGCTTGGTATGCCCGAAGGTCAAGTTTGACAGGCATAAAGCACAGGGATTGTTACAGCCTTTGACCCATACCCACCCGTCGTGGGAAAGTATTGCAATGGATTTCATCTCCGGAGAACACAGCGTGGGCACGATTGTTTATTGCCTAGGTCTTCAGATTACATGGCATGCCTGAGACGATTGATTCTGACAGGATGCCAGGTTCATGAGTTTGTTTTGAACGGCTATTTGGGAGAACATAGGCACGCGGTTGCAGTTCTCGTTCCACCTGCAGACTGACTGGCAATCAGAGATTGCTAATTCAGTGAAACACGTTTGACTCTTTGATGGGGAAGATGCCATTTGAGATTTTTGAATTTGCTACGAAGGTTCTACCCATCCTTAGGGCGAAAGAAAAGATATTTCTTTGAAGCAGACGAGTTCACGAGGGACTTGGTCCGAAAGGCTTTGCATAAATTTCAGGAAAGACAGAAAAAGGCAGCAGATCGCCATTGTCGCGATTTGAAATTCAAGAAGAATGATTGGGTGCTCTTACATTATGGGGAGGCACGCCCGAGAAAGAAAAAAAGGGAAAGGAGCGGCTTCTTTGCAAGCTTAGCATGAGATAGTGTAGACCTTTCCAGATTTTCCGAAAAGATAAACGATATCTCCTTAGGACTGAAGCTGCCAGAATACTTGGAGAATTCACAATGTTTTTTTTTTTAATGTGAGTCTCTTGAAGCTTTTTGAAGGTGATGTGCCCGATGATGGGAAGCCAGAGGTGCAACCCGAATTGGACGAAAACGAGCAGCTACTCGTTCCAAAACAGAAATTGGCACAGAAAGAAAGAAAGAAGGTAAATCGAACTGACGGTTCTTGGTTAAATTCAAGACCTACTTCGCATTGGATGCGAAGCGAATGGAGGAGGAAGACCTAGCAGATATTCCTCGGAATGTGAATCTTTACCTTGAAGCTTTTGGTTTAGCATAGTGTATTCCAAATGGAACCCAGAATTCAGCTTGGCTGGAGATCTGGTGTAGTGGGTTTGCACAAGAGGGGAGTTACTCCGCTCCTTTGTCAACAGATGCCTCGATTTCTGAATACTAGAGTCATTGATGTCTCTTTGAGCTTCAGGGATACTGAGAGCTGACAGTATTCTGCTGGATGACTTCATGAAATGGAATTCCGGAAAATATGAAACTGACTTGTTCTTGACTTGTTTTTAAGTGCAGGAACTGATAGACGAAATGAGTGCAGCATTACGGTTTGAATGATCTCGAATAGACATGGTTGCAATAGGGGGTTAGTCAATCGGGCATCTACGAGGTCCCGAATGGATCTAGATGCGATTGCTAGCTACATTGTCGATAAATCATGGTCTAAGATCCGAATGAACGTTGAATGTCATGTGATGTCTTGTGATGTTGAGTGATGTCGTGTGATGTGACTGTCGATTGGTACATGTGCTAGATGTGTATTCCTAGTACGTAGATACTAACAGTAAGTGTCTGCTACGACGGTATATGGCCTCTGTTTGTTTTGCAGGCGTAATCGAGGGCGATTACAATGCTTTCAAGAGGGGGGTATGTCACAAAGTGATGACGTGGTTGCCCGAAACCCTAATTCTGTTGAAACCCTAACCCTAAAATCAGAAACCCTAATTTCGTTGAAACCCTACTCTAAAATCAAAAACCCTAATTTTGTTGAAACCCTAACCCTAAAATTAGAAATCCTAATTCTGTTGAAACCCTAACCCTAAAATCAGAAACCCTAACCCTAAAAGACCTCTTTGCTTTATTTTGCCTCTTTGCTTTATTTTAGCAAGAGAGAGAGAAAAGCCTCTTTGCTTAATTTTAGAGAGAGAGAGAGAGAGAGAGAGAGAGAGAGAGAGAGAGAGAGAGAGAGAGAGAGAGAGAGAGAGAGACCCCACAGGTGCACCTTTATCCTTCTTTGAGTACACTGTCAGGATTGGAAGATTAGCATTGATGCGCAGCAACCACAACAGCCCACTCGTATGCGTTTCTGGTTACGTTCAGGCCTCTCCCATGCCTATCTGCAGCAGTTTTGGTTCGCGATCTGGGATTTACATGTTGCTCGTCGTATTTCCTTTTTCATGTGGATGATTGCTCATGCGGGACTACCAGTTGGGACCTGGCTAGCTACTATGGGTCATGATCCGTTATGTACTCGCTGCCCTTTGCGCCAACTTGAGTCACCTGCCCATTGTCTTTGGTCATGCTCAGCTTCCCATGTAGTGTGGCTTGCAGTTTGCTCTCTACTCAGCAGAGCAGGTGTTCAACATGGATTTCTTACTTGTGGATCTGTCTCATGGTTGATGCCGATGCCCGGCCCGCATCTTTTCAACGAGGGCTCAGCCAGATCCAGCCTTCAGCTTACCTCGCTCAGTCTGCGACTGGCTATCGGCTATGCTACCACAGATTGCGTGGGAGGGGGATACTCAGACACGTGATGCAGTTTTCTTAGTCATCACTAGTATTACACTATGGAATATTTGGAGAGCTCGTTGTCTTCACATTCTCAGTGCGGCTCCACAGCTCCTTCAGGATATCCTCATCGCCATTTGGCTGGACACCATTCAGACCCTGATTTGGCAGTGGGATTCGTCCTCCGGTACATCTAGAGCAGCCGAGGCTCGTCGATTTGCCTTCCTTCGGCGTAGGGCAAGATCCCCACTCTTCTTCACACTGACAGGTGGTCAGATTACTTGGCATTATGCCCCTCCACAGTGGTTTCTCCTCCACTCCTCACACCGACCACCATGAGATTGTTCTAGTCGAGTAGTCACTATAGTGGCTCTCCTCCTTACATTGAGCTTGTACACCCCACGCGATAGGCTATTTTGGCATCCGCTAGGATTATTTTGTACTGGTAATATACAGCCCTGACTTTTGATTTTCAGCTTTTGGCATCCCTTGTACCGTTAAATATGTGAGCATGTCTCTCACAACTTAGAGCATCTGGACGCAGAGTCTGAGTGTGAGCGCTTGCCCGCACTCTTGTACTTTGAACTTAGATTAATACAAAAAGAAAGACCGAAAGGGGCGCCAGTCTTTGGGGCCTATATCTCTAGGCACGGAACTCCGCCGGGCCAGTGTTGAATCAATTGTGAACTGTGAACTGATTTGAAGTGGTTATTTGGTGCTGTCGCGGTAGATTCTTGACTTGGAGTGTCCAAGTCTGTTACATTTGCCCTCCTCAATAATGGCTTTGAGCGTCAGGATGTGGTCAAGAGTAGAAAAACCCCTCCTAAACCCTACCTGCCCTGTTGCGCGTATACCCTCTCTCTGCCCATGCCCCATCTACCTAGCTGCTGCTCAAGAATGGATGCGTACAATCGTGCAAGTGTGTGTCCAATCATGATAGCGCGATAATTTCCAAGCTCCATAGTGTCTCTTGACTTGAAGATATGTACGATAGTAGATAAGCTCCAAGTATCAGGCAAACCCTCACACATGGCACGATTGAACATAACTGCTAGAGGCTTTGCGAGTAGGTCCTTGGCATGTATAAAATGCTCAGCCACTAAGACATCATGATCATATGCTCTCCCAGATCTCATCCTATCAATGGCCTTCTTCACCATCGCAGCCACTAGAAGCTTTGCGAGTAGGTCCCTGGCATGTATAAAATGCTCAGCCACTAAAATCATGATCATATGCTCTCTGAGTCCTCATCCTATCAATGGCCTTCTTCACTATCTCAGCGATGAAAGAAGCACATGTGTGTGGGCATGGGTCGGGGGGGTCGGGAAGGGGTGGCATAGGAAACTATCCCAAGAGACCTTAAAGATCTATCCGATGAGGAGAGTTGAACTCAAGACCTGTTATTCAAGAGGGAAATGACATAACCAATCTACCAGACTTGGTAGAAATGTTATACCATTTTCATTTTTTTATTAGCGCGCACACACACACATTCACACACAATCGAGAAGAAGAGAGTTTTAACGTCGTAGGAAACTATCCCAAGAGACCTTAAAGATCTTTCCGACGAGGAGAGTTGAACTCAAGGCCTGTTATTCAAGAGGGGAATGGCATAACCAATCTACCACACTTGGTAGAAAGGTTATACCATTTTCCTCTTTTTATTAGCGTCACACACACACATACACACACACACACACACACACACACACAACACACACACACACACACACACCCGAGAAGAACGTCGTAGGAAACTATCCCAAGAGACCTTAACCGACGAGGAGAGTTGAACTCCAGACTTGTTGTTCAAGAGGGAAATGGCATAACCAATCTACCACATTTGGTTAAAGGTTATACCATTTTCCTCTTCTTATTAGCACACACACACACAAACCCACACACACACCCGAGAAGAAGAGAGTTTTAACGTCGCCTATGAGTCCAAAAAGTTACAATTTGATGGGGTGATGATTGATATAACGGGTGAGCTGATACAAAGCTAAAACAAAGATGGATACATATCACTAGTGATACAATTGAGATAGAGGTAGGTAGGTCAAGCTTATATGAGATCCCTCATCGGTCACTGCTGAATCTCATCAATATCCTCCATGGTCAATACTCTGACTGGTCGTCTCACATGTTGCGCTAGGATGATCTGGATCCTCTGCTGCCACCTCCGTCGATGATGTACGGCCCCCGTGGTCGTGGGTGCCTGGATCTGCCTAGCTCAATGGCTCGATCAATCAGCGTACCTCTGGTGTGGATGGGATCTGAGATCTGCTGTGATGACTGGTCGCTCTCGAGCATTTTTATTTAGAATTTTGAAGAAATTTGAGATTACGGGTGTGTGCTGAACTGATTCAGCAGCAGAAAATTTTTACACTGGAGGAATGTATCCTCATTTGAAATTTTTAGTAATCCCTGAGTTGATTATTGTTTTGTTATTTTCTTGTTTTTAAAAGGCAGGACAATTGCTCTACTATTGTAGACTTACATTTTTGTGGTGATCATTATGGCTGAGATTTTTTGGATACTTCCTATCAGCGTTGGACAGAAATAATTGGACAAGCTAGGCAGAGCGTAGATTACCTAAAAGATCATGAGGTTATCAGGACTGTTCTTAATATTTTACAGGTATTGGAGCTTCGTTTACTTGATTTTAGATTTACTGTTTATTTGCGTTTTGACTTACTGTCGACCCTTCTTTGTTGTTTGTAGACAAATACTAGTGTTGCAAGCTCACTTGGGCAACCCTTCCTTTCCCAGATCTCCCTCATATACCTTGACATGCTTAATGTGTACAGGTAGTCACTTTTCCAAGGTGTTTTCAGTTCCTTTCGTAAGCAAATAATTTGATCCAAGGGAGGCTTTGTTTTTGGGCAACAAACTTTAGCAGTTTGAGATTGTGTAATTTGGAGCTACTTTGTCATCCTCTTGCAGAATGTACAGTGAGCTTATATCAAGTAACATAGCTTCGGGTGGTCCTTTTGCATCGAGAACTTCTTTTGTTAAACTACTGAGGTGGATTTTCTTTTTCATAAGTTTTATAGTGCGAATTTTGTTCAGTGTTTGTGATATGAGTTGTCTCTGTAATGCACTCAGGTCAGTGAAGAAAGAAACATTGAAGCTGATTGAGACCTTCGTAGACAAATCAGAGGACCAAGAGTTGATTGCAAAACAGTTCGTACCTGCAATGATGGAACCTATCCTCGCAGACTATACACGAAATGTTTCTGATGCTAGAGAATCGGAGGTTTTGTCGTTGTATGCTACTATCATCAATAAGTAAGGATCTAGCTCTCTAGCTTCAGTTGTGCGTACACATCTTTTACTTCTGTATTGTCTGTAATGGTTTTAGGAGTTTAGGAAGGGATTGAATTCATTGCTTGGATGAAGCATCTGCAGTGATTTTGGGTCTTAACTCCCTTTTTGATGATATCACAGAGATGGATTTTACCCTTTTCTTCCTTCTCTTAATTGTAGGCTTAAAAGTGCAGTGATTGATGATGTGCCTCACATTTTTGATGCTGTTTTTGCCTGCACTTTGGAGGTAAAATCTTCATGTTTGGTTGTGATAAAGCTTGGTCCTCTTCCTCGTCGTAACGGAACAGTTTTATTTTGTTCTGCAACAGATGATCACCAAGAATTTTGAAGATTACCCAGAACATAGGTTAAAGTTTTTTTCTTTGCTGAGAGCAATAGCCAGTCACTGTTTTCGAGCTCTTTTCAAACTTTCTGGTCAGGTAAGCTATTCAGATTTTATGCTTTATTTATTTCAGAGGATTAGAAGCTACAGCTAACTAAGCTCACAGTCTTCCGTTTTATATTCTAGCAACTAAAACTTGTTATGGACTCTATAATTTGGGCCTTTCGCCATACGGAGCGAAATGTGGCGGAGACAGGATTGAACCTTCTCCTTGAGATGCTGACAAACTTTCAGGTAAAGTAGTATTGTCCTCGGCAACAGCTTGGGCTATTTTGTCTTTTGTCCTTTGGGCACATATAGTATAGGTTCTATTTATATGCTCTTTTTATTTCATTTATCCCTACAACCAGTGAATTTGTTTGGATTGGTTTCTGACTTCTTATGTTTTGGATGCCACGGTGAGAACACATAGGTACGGTCTGGAGTGGTTCAGTAAAATCGTGAATGGCCAGCCCAATGTGGGAAAGAGGTGCTTGCGAAGGAACTTGAGCCCTATCACTGAGCTTGCAATTAGAAATGGCAAGTGTGTGAACTCATGTTAGAGCAGGTAGATGATCTTTGCAGTTCAAAGAGTCTGAACCTCCTGTGAGACTGCCTAGTTAAGCTCGGGCTGGTCTTCCTTAGATTACCTGGGTTTTTAGCCTCAACAACAGCCACATGTCTGCTCATTGTTGTTTTAAATCCACAATAAGAACCGTTTCTGATCAAAGAAGAACTTGATAATGTAATGCTATGGATATGGATAATGGTTTTAGCGCAGAGCCATTTTGACCCTTTGGATAACCTTGCTAGTGCATGGCCATACTGTATTTCTCTGGATACCTCGTCTTAATCCTCCAAAGCATAAACTGTGCATGCTCTCCTTTTTAACAAAGGAATCGTGACTGTGTGGAGACTGGCATGAGTAAGGACCACAGCCTGGGGGTTCTTTCAGGGTTGCACAGAAAGAGAGGGGAACGTGGCTTGAGTGGTCGCTGAAGCAAGAGAGAGAAATACACATTGGTAACAGCATTCGATTTGTCATGGGCCAATGTTTTGGAAGAATGAGCAATGATACAGCAAAGCAGTGGAGTCCATGCAGATCTTCTAGTTTGTAGGCTTATGTTTTCCAGACCTTGAAGGTTGTCATGCAATAATCTATGTATTTCCTTCAACTGAGCTGTTGCAGCAACTAAGGGCATCTCCATTGTATACTGAAAGGTATAAAGAAAGGTATTGTAGAACACTGAGGTCCTTGTGAAGGAGTGTGCCAACTTAGAAGTGCTGGTAGGATATTTTCGTGTTACTGTCGAGTGGCCCACAGCAATCGATTTGATTTTGTGGATCTGCCATCATAACTTTTTTTCCCGCACATGAACCTTGACTCTGGCTAATAATATATGTACTTCCTTTTAAGTGAGCTGTGGCAGCAATGAAGGATATCTCGAATGTGGTATACTAAAGGTATAGAAAAAGGTATTGTAGAACACGGAGTTCCTTGTGAAGGAGCAGTGCTGGTGGGTGCGACTGTGGAGTGGCCCATGACGATTGATTTAATTTGTGAGGATTTGCCATCATAACTTTCTTTCCAGCTCATAAACTTGATAAAGAGACTTTTGGCTAATATTTCCGTGGATCATTTGACAATTAATGAATACTGCAAGTTAGTCATTAGACTATTGAGTATTTCCATGGATCGTCTAACAATAAAATTAATACTGCAAGTTAGTTATTCGACTTTGGAAAAGCAGCCCTGCCTTTATTTGTTTTTGTGCTCTTTGTTATGATTTCATGCTCAACACCGACTTCTGGGAATAAAAAATTGGAATTGAAGAACTTTTACCTCAAATTAGTCATCTTAGTTGAGTACTTTCTTTCTTGGCAGTTGCTCTGAGTGTACTCCTTGTAGCAGCCAGTTATTGTATTTGTCTTCATGTATACCCATAATCTGACATTAAAATTAATACTGCAAGTTAGTCAGTTGACTCTGAAAAAGCAGTCCTGCATTATTTCAGGTGTGCAAGTTTATGTGCTCTTTGCTATGCCTTCATGCTGAATGCCAACTTCTGGGAATAAAAGATAGGAATTGAAGAATTTGGACTTTAAATTAGTAATCTTAATGAAGGACTTTTCGCTCTTGGCAGTCGCTCAGAGCTGCCCCTCGTAATCAGGCAGTTATTGTATTTGCCTTCATTTATATCCAACCCTCGATCGTCTGACAATAAAACTAATACTGCAAGTTAGTCATTTAACTCTGAAAAAGTTTATGAGCTGTTTGCTATGCATTCATACTCAGTGCCAATAAAAGATCCTCAAATCGGTAATTTTATACAGTACTTTTGCTCTTGGCAGTTGCTCAGAGCATACTTGTAGCAGCCAGTTATTGTATTTGTCGTCATGTATACCCAACCCTTGTTGTATTGCTCTGAAACTCGACTTTTTGATTGGCAGGTTTCAGAGTTTTGCAACCAATTTCATCAAAGCTATTTTCTTACCATAGAACAGGAAATTTTTGCGGTCCTCACCGACACGTTCCACAAGCCAGGGTTCAAGCTGCACGTCCTTATATTGCAACATTTGTTTTGCTTGGTAACAGCTCGTGTACTGTCCTGCATCATCAAAGCTGTCTCAGAGTCTTACAATAGAAATTGTCTCTACGCAGGTCGATTCTGGTGCGCTAACAGAGCCTTTGTGGGATGTCAACTCCTTAGGATTGTCAGCTTTTCCGAACAACATAATCTTTTTGCATGACTATACAATTAAGCTCTTGAGCTCCTCTTTTCCTAATTTGAAACCTTTGGAGGTTTGTTTGTTAAGCTTTTGCTTTGTGCTTTGAAGTGAAGGCATTCTTTTTCCGTGGGCAAGCTCTTTGCTGGCAATGTACCCCTTGATTGCGAAAGCTGATGCGAATACCGGGGGATGTGCAGGTAAAAGCCTTTGTTGATGGACTATTTGAGACAAGACATGATCTTGGTAGCTTCAAGACTCGAATTCGGGACTTTTTGATCCAATCAAAGGAGTTTTCGGCCCAGGTTAGAAATCATCTGATTGATTGTGGCCCAACTACTTCCCCTTCCCAAGATCTCTAATCCTCTTCTCTTCTTCTTGACAGGATAACAAAGATCTCTATGCAGAAGAGGCTGCTGCTCAACGAGAGCTAGAAAGGCAAAGAATGCTGAGCATCCCAGGATTAATTGCACCAAATGAACTACAGGATGAAATGGGTGATTCTTAAGGGTTTCTTTGGTTGCAACTGGGTCAGGTTTGTACTAATTTTGCAGAAGCAAACCTGCTCTTCAGTTTCTCCTCATGGTTGGCTTCTCCAAGTGAGCTTTTTGAACTACTGGTGATACATCTGGACAGTACAGAGCTTTCTGATAAGGTTCAGGATTCTTAACCTGGTAAAATATCCTTTGGATGAGGGCCTTACACTGTCTTCAGTTGTTGAAGTAGGGATTGCTCTTACAACCTCGTCAGATGAATTTTGACTTTGGGTCTCTAGCTTGCCACTTTAAATGGCCTAGGAAAGCTTAAAGAGAAATACAGGAGGTATCAATTTTCACGGCTGGAAACAGAGGGCTATCTTCTTTGGCTACTGGAAGCCATGCAATACGTCAAAACCTGTTTTGGCTGGCCGGGTCTATTCCTGGCCTATAATTCTTTGTATTATCGGTGCTTTCCCATATTGGTTCACGAAGTGCCTGAGAGCAGATGGAACAACTGCCGATATTTATCAGGAAGGTTTGTGTCGCCCCAAGTGAATGTGGGAAGCGTAGAAGCAAGTGAGGCTAGGGTGCATACAAGCAGCAATGATGGAGACTACAATTGTGATGATTAAAGGTTATGTACAGTTGGACGTGCCATTATGGGTTGGATGATCATGCACGATTGTGGGACGTGCATGTGCTCTCATCTGGTTGGACGTGTACAATATTATTTCTAGTGGGGAATCATTTCAGGTATAGGAAATTTTTTGGTGCTGAGTAGGAATCTAGCAAGCTGCAGGATTTTGTGACTTACAAATGAGGTTTCCCAACGGGAGTTGTGCTGGCAGCATTGCTTTTTTCTTTCTAGGAGGGCCTAAAAAATAAACCAGTTGCATTCTGCAGGGGCACACCCTCTCATGTAACTTCGCTTCAACTTGAATGGAGAGGTTGGAATTTTGTTAGTAAGATGGAAATTTCTCTCCTTGACATTTGTATGGTTTTAATTGATGATTGTCATGATATATGGAAAATTTTTAAGCTCACTTCTGTAGTCTTTGAAGTGAACAAATTACCGACTTTGATATTATCAACAAAAAACCCTCATCCGATTCTTTTGCCCTGGTCTTACATGGAGCCATGTTTGCTTCCTTGCATGCCTTCATTAGAGCTGAGAATGTTTGTTTTATTGTACAATGTGCGTGAGCCCAAGGTGTGCAAGTCTTACCAATGTGTATGAAGGTCTTCTTATTGGGTGCCTTGCATAGAAGTATGCAGAAACGTCATTATTAAATGCTTGTTTCTTGATATGTGTCTTTTTATATATTAAAAAAAAAGAATTTCAATAGAAAAAACTTGTAAAGAAGAGAAGTCGCTATCATTTTCCAAATTATATATATAAAAAAACCCATTTGTCTACCCAGTTGAGTTAGTCGTTAGGTCTTTTTCAAGCCTGTCTATGACTGATAAAAATCAAATCTATCGCATTTCTTGTGCTCAACTTCCACCTTCTAGCCTCCCCTCTATGATGGTGTGCAACTCTAGGTCCTTATCCTCCTTATCAGCTTAGTCTCCTCCACCTTTTCAGAGGGACCTCTGTATTTTCTTAATTTATTGCTAAATGTGCACCGATGGAGGAGGTTGATGGCAATGTGATGGTCTTGGTCTTTATGTTGGTAAAATCTCATTGCATATAAGTCCTACATCTTGATACGTTGACAATATAGAGGACAACGGCCTAATTGAATCGATTGGTGAGAACCACTGTGCCTCGTTGGATTGCTTGAATAATTTTGAAGTGACATTGGACTTCTCAAAAAATTGAACTGATGAACTCAATGGCTGTGTTTGTGTGTGTGTATGGAGAGAGAGAGAGAGAGAGAGAGAGAGAGAGAGAGAGAGAGAGAGAGAATCAGTGCCCTTGCAGAATGTGATTGAACAACAATCATTAATAACATCCCCACCACTCTCACGTAGATTGCAAATACCATTACCCTTGCTTGCTTGCACCATGTTTGAAGGTCGTAAATATCTTTATATAATTCGAGTTGCTGATTCATTGTAGACATGTCTGACGTTCGAACTTAATTAATTGTAGTCTCCATTAACTTAGCTTTGTCGGTGCCATTTGTTTGTAGGTTTTTGGCTATGATGTCACCACTTTCCAACTATATAATTATTGACGAAAGTTTTTCTAACCTTATTTGACTGAATTTGTTTGTAAGGTGAGCCGTCTTGTTCCTCCTTTATTAGCCGGTCCTTGGTGTGTTGCCATTCTATACATTTTAAATTGTGATAGGCACTTGGCTTGCTTATCGTTTGGCATATTTACTTAAATCTTTGGGTACACATGCTCATAAAGCTATTGTAGTATCAAAAAGTTTGGAAACTCAGTATGAGCCTTTGTTTTTTACCTATCGAGTTGGGCTCATCATTTGGCCTATTCTCTTAAACCTTTGATCACTAGTTCAAAAAGTTTTTGTAATATTGAAAAGTATAGAACATTTCACTATATAGCCTTGGTTTCTAGCCTGTTTAGTTGGGCTCATTTGTTTGCATTGCTACAAGCTGACTTTTCTTTGCATTTGTTGTGTTTCTTGAAAAGTTACATGTTCTTGAATTTGATTCCCAAATATATCCAAACTCAACTAGAGATTTATGGAAGAGTTGGTTATCTTTAGGCTGTGAAAACAATATGTAGTGGTATACAAAACTGAAAATTGCTTGTTTTGGCCTAAGTTTATTGAGGATCCAAAGCGAGTGAACTGGAGATTAGGGAATCTAGGATTAGCAAATATCTCAATTGAGCCGGTTAACTAATGTTACTCTTATCTTTTTTCTGTTTCCTTTTTTTGCTTCTTAATTTTGTAGCTAGATAAAAGCCTCTGTATAGAACAACTATCTACTATCTTTAAGGGAATAATTATTTTGTTCTTGGATTTGCGGTAATACTTGACGACTTCTTTTCTATGAACAGATTCTTTTGGCTCTTTTGGTGAAATGGCACTTTAGTAAGAGTGATACCAATCATGTAGGTGATACCATGATTGAGATCCTAGTGAAGTTTGAAATAAATTGAACACTTGGAAGTTGATCAAGGGCGTTGTTCTCTCTTAGGGAATTGTTGACCCTTCCTAGATCTCTGTGGCCTGGAGATATGTACAATGTTTCCTAGTTGAATGCTTGCTCAAGGATATGTACTTTCGTCCGATGTTGACCCTACGAGATTCATCTAAATTTTCCTTTAGATGGTATTGCAAGCCAGAGTATTAGCATTAGTTATGGTTGGGTCTTTCTTTTTCATTTCTTAACCAACCACACAAACATATGGATTATTGTTATGAGAACCTGGTCGCTTAAACCTCGAGTCACCACTCTTAGAAGCCCTGAACTACATTTCCTTTATCTGTTTAAAAGGTGACAAAACATTGACAAGTAATATCTATTACTTAAAAGCATTCTATCTTTTCAAAAATTTTAAATAAAAATCTCTTCCTTGAGTTTAGATGAGGTGATACAAAGTCTTAAAATAAAATTTCATAAGGTCAAGTTTTTGGACCTTGTGTATTGAGGGGGTGGCTGCCTGATAGTAGCCGATGTAATTATAGTCGTTGGATGATGTCATGGCTCAACAAGAGCATGACGAGACCTTGTAATTTTTTGGGTTGTTTAAATATAATTCACTCACAATTGTGAGTTTGGCTAAAAAATAAAATTGCATTTTTATTGTTACCCAAGAGTGGCTTTTTAGGTCCTTGGGGATATTCTTCCATCAAACAAGACTACATTCGTACATAAACTTCAATATGTTTCTCAAGATAAAGGTGGTAGCTTACCTTGGGGGGGGGGGGGCGGGGGGGCGGGGGATTGAATTCTTGAAGGTTCCTATGAGGAATTTTATGATATAGGGCTTTGATAATGATGCTTGTTGTCTTACTTTCACAAAAATCAATAGTTTGCTCATCAATGACGGTCCTATTTTCTGCCTCTTATTGGTACTAGATCATCAAAACAAGGATGTTGGCGTTATCAGATGTTTTGTAAAATGGGCATATCTTGCATGTACCGTGTGATCTCATTCGTAGATCTCAAAAAAAACTTTGATTTTTTCTTTTTTGGCTTGTATAGAAACTTTCTATCAATCTTGGAGTAGGTCTTTACTTACATTTGCCACAAATTTTTTTGATCCCCCCCCCCCCCCCCCAAACAAAATCAGGTTCTTCAATTTATTACACAAAATCTCAATAGATACCCTTGTGATCTTATGTACTATCGAGGCGAGGCATTGAAAACACCATTGCTTGGAGTGGATCTGAACCCCCAACCTCTCAAGCAGGACATCACTACGCTAACCATGTTGGAGCTATGAACATGGTGCTATTAGGTCTCCCCAATCTCTTAAAACAATAAAAACTTTTAAAGCATCAAAAGGGAATAAGTGAAGGGTGAGTATAGGAAATGAAAAAAAACTCATGGAAGTGGAAGTCAAAAGACTTTTTGTGTTTATATAAATGAGACGATGGAAGTCAAAAGACTTTTTGTGTTTATATAAATGAGACGATGGAGTGCACATTTGTACATTTGTGTTTTTCTTTGCTTAATTTTTCTCTGGCATTTGTGCTCTTTAGAGTGTCCTTGCACTATGTAACTAGTGAATCTATTTATGTTGAAGCCATTAGTATTGAAACCTCTCCAATTTTTGGCCTCCTTAAGGCCTTAGCACCCCAAGGGTAAAGGTTGTTATACAAGTGTCTCTAAGAGCTTTAAAAGTCTTAGCCTTTCAAATGCTATTCTGTAAATCCTACATTCACTATTTGGGCATGCTTAAGAAAGACTTTAGAGAATAAATGATAGAAATATGTACATACAATTTTGGGTTGATTCTTTTAGTAAGAATCTAAGTGGGATGTCACAAGAGAGTGACCTAAAATATGTGCATACAATTTTGGATTGATTCTTTTAGTAAGATCTAAGCAAAGCTAGAGGGAGATTGAAAAGGGTGGGCAACGAGCCCGTTGGAGGCGAGAGAGTGACATGAGGGTTGGTAGGAGAGGCTATGTGACAGAGCACGTTGCACACAATGAATAGCTTGAGGGTGGAGTGGCTCAACGTAAAGATTTCTCTCTCGTTTGGTGAGGTTGTGAAGTCAAGGTCGCTCAACGTATGGTGCTTATTTGAGACATGCCAAGCTTGAATTGCTAAGTTGAAGTGGAATCTACAAAGATTCAATCTAATAAGAGTAGAAATAGAGAGTTTGATTCCATGATGTGAGGAATCGATAAAGGGTCCTACTTCAAAAAATTTCATCTCACTAAATTGTCTTATTATTTTCTATGCTTGTTAAATCTAATAAAAAATATTATTATATTATTTTGTTTAAATTTTTAATGTCTTCTTATTTTTTAAATTTTTGTTACACATAAATTTTTCACAAAATGTGAGAATTACCAGCTTTTTTTAACTTTATCATATCCTATGCCTATTAGATCTACCGTTTCCTATGAAAATGTGAAATTTTTTTCTTTTAATTTGACAATGGGCCACTTTAATGTTTTTATTACATATAATTTTTTCACAATATGTGAGAATTACCAATATTTTTAATTTTATTATATCTTATGCCTATTAGACCTACCTTTTTCTACGAAAACATTAAAATTTGTTTGTTTGTTTTTTTTTTGGCATTGGATCCCTTTATTTATTTGACTTCCTTTTTAATTTATTTTGTTTTAGAAATGCCAATGTGGGCCTTTCAATTTGTTGTTTAAGTGGGGCCGTCCTAACATACAAGGCGCTTGTGATTATGTGTGTATAATGGACAATAAAATTTTATTAGAATACAAAAAAATGACATGTGATTGTAAGCACTCATTCATACCTGCTCCCCATAACTCTCATCATCCCTCGTGATGATGGGTCTTACCTTTAGTAGGCCTTCGTGACTCTTCGCCTTGTTTTAAAAACTTGACTTACCCTCCCCTAGTTCTCCCGCAGTGCCGCCCTCGATACTTGGCTCCCTACCTGACCTCAACACTGTACTGCTCACACATGACTAGTCACCTTTGCCTTTCCTGGTTGCTTGCACCCCGCCACGTCGCCCTCTCCCTTCCTTTTAGTTTTGAACGCAATCCAAACATCATGGAAAAATTCTCGTTAATGCTTATTTTTTTACCAACCATAGGCATGTACTACTCGATAAAGAACTCAAGACAGTAAGTTCTAGATGACTTATAAAAGAACATCATCATTTCATACAAGCTTTCTTTATAAAATATGATGTATGTCCCTCTTGACACTTCTTCAAATTGAGGTAAGTCCCTCAATTGCTATCATCTTTCAAAAATTGTTTAGCTTATCTAGAATTACTCCTTGATACGGATCCATCATCTTGAGAATACAATAGAATGTATTCATAAAGAAACTAGTAGAGGCTACTTTCATACCATTGTATTTTACTTACTAACTCTGTGTGTATTTAGATTGATAAATATCAGTACACAGTTTTTCTATAACCTATGTTTGTTTCCTTTTTAGCTCTATTCTTTGACAAATCATGTCTATAGTATGCAAAGGAAAGAGAGAAAGTATCTTCTTTGTTTAGATGTTAAGATAACCTAACAAAATAATTACCCCCCATTAAAGCTTTGACTAAGAATAGGCCGCCTTCATTTTTTATTAACAAATAACGCTTTAGTTAAAACCTTTTGACATTGTTAGTTTTGCCTAGATAATTATTAGAGAGATGATTGCCTACTTGATTCATCCTTTTCTTCGAGCCATACTTACATCGCGCTCAATTTGAGTCGCTTTCCCTTTGAAAAAAGGTGGTCGAACTTGCTTAAGAAGAAGTTTCTTTTCTTGAAGAGACAAGTAGATCACATCCTATATAACACAGATTGATTTAACCTTTTATAGTTAACTAGTTTTTAAGCTTAAGACAAACAACATTGCAAACAAGAGAGCTCAACAGACTGATTTTTATTTTGGCCCCCAGAGACATGAGTGACTACATGCATTCTCCACACTAAAAAAAGTGATGGCATCTTGGGAGGTTCTCTCCTGTTGTATCGAAAAAATAGTTCAGAACTTTCTCGACCATATCCTCCGATAAGAGCACGCAGGAGACTTTGTCCGGAGAGAAACCCTTAGTTCACATATGGTCAAATAGCACACAACTTCCTTGCCACAGCCATGACATGACCTATAATCAATGTGTTCCAAGAGACAACATCACGAACAAGAAGCCTGAGAGAGATCCTCGCATGAGCTTATGATGTGAAGATCCTTGAATCCTTGGCATTGTGAGCTGCCAAGCTGGCTGGATATATCCTCGCATTACAATTTGTCAGAGCTAGTGTCGAGGCGGCAAAGTTTTCTACAGGCTCAAGCTAATTTTTTTCTAGAGGGTTTGCTTGGCAAGTTTCCACCTAAAAGACCAAAAGATCACATCTTAGACTTGATTCTTGGTAGTACTCCTCGAAATAGATCCCCTTATAGAGTGAGCAGAGCTCACAACAAGAGGTAATGAGCGAGGTACAAGACCTTTTGGAGAAAGGATTGATCCAACGCAGTTTTTCTTGCTCATTAAAAAGACGGATCCTAAAGGATGTGCACTGATTATAGGGCTCTCAACAACATTTATCAAGAACATGTTTCCAATACCTAGGATCAATGATATTCTTGATAGGTTACAAGGTTATACCTGCTTTAGTAGAATTGATTTGAAAAGTGGCTATCATTAGATGAGGATTGCTCTTAGATGTCCTTTGAATTGTATGAGTATTTGGTGATTCCTTTTAGACTCTCGAGTCACAAATGCTCCTACAATCTTCAATTAGGTGATGGCTTGGATCTTTATATAGTACAAACAATTTGTGGAAACGTTCTTTCATGACATCGTTGTCTTCTCCCTATCCAAGATATAATATGGAGAGCATCTTTTAAAAGTGTTTGAGGCTTTGATGGAGCAAGGAAAGTGAGTTATTCCTAATAGTGACACGCTTTCTGAGACACATTCTCTCAGTAGAGGTGTTAGTATGGATCCAGCCAAGGTGACTGTGCCATGAGAATGGCGAAGTCCTCGAAATATGCATGACATACGAAGATTTATTTGATTATGCTCTTACTACATATGGTTCATTAGAGCCTAGGGCCTCCACTACTAGAAAACCCTTTATATCATGTGCATTCAAGTAGCATTTAAATAACCTCTCCCCACATACATATTTTCATGAATCAAATGATCCCTCTTCCTTTAAAACCTGTAGATTTTTCTCTAAAACTTACTATTGATGTAAACCTATAACTTTCTTGAAATTAAGAAACCCTATCGATGAAATGACGTGTTACAATTACATATTTTAAGGTGGGCCCCTTGGGCATTAGAAACTTTATGGAGATTGCTTTGTTGTTGCATTTGTCGACTTAGAAGGGGGTTCCTTTCATGTGCGGATCTTCACAATTTACGGGTTTTGAGAGATTGAAGCACAAGTTGACTACATGATGAATGTTGAAGTTTGGTACTAGACTTAAAGAAGTCTTTTGAGCTCTAGTGTGATGCTTGTGGAAGTAGTCTAGGATTGGTATTAATGCAAGATGGCCATGGAATAGCTTACACAAGCATGAAGTTGTCTAAGACAAGGAGTTCTTAGCAGTCATGCATGCTTTGACTTAGTGGAGGAATTATGTTCTTGGTGCAATTTATAGTGTACACGGATTATCAGACTTTGAGATACTTCTTGTCCCGAAACAAGCTTTCTAAGAAGCATATGTGATAGACAATTTTTCGTGGGTCCATTTCCAGAGTGTCTATCTGAAGAGAAAGAGGAATATAGTGGCTGATGTATTGTCTTGCAAGCCATAGATATCCATTGTCACTTTAGTACACCATCATGACTTTGATGAGATGGAGGGGAAATATGGTCCATACCTGGATTTTGGTGAGATATTTTGTAGGGTATAGAGTGGGGAGACAATTTTGATAAATCCTCTCAAAGAAGGTTTTTGTTGAGAAAAACTATGCTATGTGTTCCATGTAGTTTGAGACTACGTGTTGGGATGGAGTGTCACTATCCTCCTTTTGAGGATAGGTGCATAAAAGCAACTTAGAGGGTGTCGAGAGATGCTTGTATTGGTTGCAGCTCAAGAAGGAAGTGGACATAATTGTGCATACTTGTATGGCATTGAGGCGGTTCGGGGTGGGCAACAAGAGAGGCGACCTCTAAACACCCCTCGAGGTTCCCGTGCTGCTCAATTGGGGCTAGGGCAACCACAAGCAAGAAACAACACCAACAAACCCACAACCAAACAAGTGAAGGGTCCCCACCTAGTTATGGGATGCGAACTAGGATGCTAGAGAGATTTTATCACAACTAAAAAGAGGCACAACAAAAACACACACAAGCGATCTCACACCAAGACCAAACACCAAATGAAGCAAGAGAGAGCTAGAGAAAAGGGAAGAGAGGGAGAAATGGAATGGAATTTGTGTAATTACTTTATTGACAACTTGCAAGGTAAGGTTTTATACTATCACACTATTAGGGAGCTTGCATAATCTAAACTAGCAATTAGTGAATAGTAAACATTGCTAGCACACACATATTGTCTTAGGGTGTGAGAAAACCTTTCACCACAAAACCCTCTTACAATAAATCAGAAACTTGGCAATAAAAACACAGTAACCACTTTCCCAAACAAGCTCAAATGACGAAACTTAAAAGATACGAGTCACCTTGCATTCACCAAACCACATGGCACAAGTGAAAGGTCGACGATTCTAGAACCGAGACACGCCTTTGAAGCACCAAAACCTCAAATGGTTGAAAATGGAAGAGCATATACAATAGTGGTTTTAAATAGGGCACTCACACTCTCTCAATTTTCAATGTGCAGCATGAAAGCTTCTCTCACACAAGTGTAAAGCTCACAGAGTGGTTGCTACATCTAAGTCTCTCCTCACACCTATAGTATTGGGATGCTATGTGAGATTTTGGAGATGATTTACAAGAAGGACATGGGCCTATTTATAGGTTAGAGACCTCTCATCAAGATTATTGGAAATCCTAATTTACAAGTTAGCAAATCAAGATTATGATTTTTTTCGAATATCAAAACATTACGGGCCTTCTTTGTCTGCTTGAGTCATGGATGTGGGCTCAAGAGAGCGCATTATTGATGGTAGATAAGATGAAAGTAAAGTTTTAAGGAGAGAGAGAGAGAGAGAGAGAGAGAGAGAGAGAGAGAGAGAGAGAGAGAGAGAGTTTTATTATATGTACATGTCTTGAGGGAAGGTGCTTCTAGAGTTGGGTTAATGTGTGTTTGTGTTAGTAGGTTAGTAGTTAGTATTAGCAATCACTTAGAAAAAGTTAGAAATATATTTACACGGATAAAACGACTTGAAGGATGAGAAAAGAGGAGTGAATAAGATGGGTGTATCTTTGAGATGGTGAATCCTTAAGGACACTTGGACTCACCCTTGCGTAGATTGTCGAAAGTGACCGTCGTTCTTCTTCTTCTTCTTTTCACGTCGCCGCCATAGTTGAATCACCACAAAGAGAATGAGGGTTATGTTGATAAAAAAACCCCCATTTTACAAGGATTAAGTATGGTTAGGTTGCTGATATTTTATGCATTCTTGAAAGGATAGAATAAAATTGTAATATGGGAGTAATAGAGAGAGATATGGATATGGTGGATGCAGGTAGAGCGTCGAAAGAGAGCTATGGGTGTGAAAGGGGAGGCTAATGTTGAAGGTGGTGAGAGAAAACCATGGAAGTTTCAGGTTTGAGTGAGAAATAGAGAGAAATGAGTGTGTGTATGGAAGTAGGAAAGGAGGTGAGAGAAGACCATGGGTTACTTGTGAGAAAAGTGAGCAGATTGGGGACCACCAAAAAAATCCTATCTCACCATTAATAGCTCCAAAAATTATTAAAAACTTTGAGGTGATTATTCAGTTCTTGGTCCATATTTTTGCTTGTAACCACCACTTCAAATTCAGGGTGGAGATGGATATAAAAAATCCCACCAAAAAGTCTATTTTTCTTCACAAAAAAAGTCTTCAATGGTCCCTCTTTTGTTGAATTTGCATAAGGCTCCAAAGGTGAGCCCCTCCTTGCATGAGAGCATGACTTTATATATTCTTAAGGGTTTGAAAATATGCATGGAGTAGGATTATTCACAAATATGATATATGGATATGATGAAAAAAAATAGGTTAGTATCTAAACAATTCGTGGAATTTAAAATAGTGTCAGATATATATAAATATTAAATGAAAAAAAAATATATGAAAATATAGAGAATCAAATGAGGGGACCATCTTTTGGTTTATTGATTAAAGACTATTTACAAGAAGTAAGAAAAAATGCATGTAGAAAAATGGTAATGAAATAAAAGGGAATGATTGGGTAACTGTATTTTTGTGATTTTTTCTCGGAGTAGGTTCACATCGAGATTTGGAGAGGCTTGCATGAAAGTATTTATTTATATAGTAAAAAGTATGCACATTGATAAGAAAAGTTGTGGTAATGTGAGTATAACATACTTAGGCAAATAATGCACACCTACATAGAAATATATAAATAAATAAAAAATAAGTATAAAAAATTCCTATATTTAGGCTCTATATACAATGAAATATTTATACAGAAATGGGCCATAATAATTTTTTAATTTTAATTTTATTTTTTTGGCTCAACTAGCTCAATGACTAGTCTGCAGAGGGTTTTTAAGGAGATATGGGGAAAGTCCCCTAACTCACACACATTTATGTACAATGAAAAGGTAGGGATAGCCATAGTATTTGGGTGATTTTGGTTGGTTGAGGTAGATCACTATTGCAATTCCCAATAGCCAAAAAACGGCTATCATTAGCCCTCCCCCAAGATGATGGTACATTCATGTACCATCAGAAGGCATATTTTCCAATGAGAGTGGTTCCAAGCTATTTGCGATATTTTGTGCCTCAAACAAGTCTTTATATTGTAGTTCTTCTTCACTGTATCTTGTTCTACTGACACAAACCAAACTACAAGACTTACATGATGATATAGCTTCCTGGCTATGCTCTTGCAGATCCTTTGGTAGAGTGCCACTCAAGTAGGGCTTTAGTCGGTCCCCATTCACCTTCTTAGGATGCTCTTTGCCATCTAAATCCATGAGCTGATAGTAACTTGAATTAAAAGATTTTTTGACCACATACGGACCTTGCCATTTGGTGTTGAATTAACATCAAACCTATTGTCAAGTCGATTGTCATACTTAACACCAACCCACCTTCCTTGATACCCTTGTCCTTAACCTTCTTATCAAGCTTTTCCTTTGCTTGCATAGCTTTCCTCTTGTAGCACTCGTAAGCTGCTTCTCTTTTCCACTGAAGCTCAACTAAAGTAAGAAGTTGATCCACCCAGCATCTTGATCTCCTCCCGTCCCTTTGCTGTGGAGCCACATTGTTGGAATGTTAAGCTTGATAGGCTGCAAAGCCTCTTGACCATAGACCAAGTGAAATGGAGTGAACTCTGTGGCTTCCCTATATGTGGTTCGATAAGCCCACAAGGCACCATCCAAGAAGTCATCCCACAACTTTGTCTTATTTTGCACCATCTTTCTAATGATGCTTGCAATGACACCATTGGCCTTCTCCACCAAACCATTTGATTGTGGGTAGTAGGGTGTGCTATGACGATGTAGAATGTGAAGCTCTTCACAAACTTCCGTGAGTAAACCTTTCCTGAACCTTGAACCCTTATTAGAAACAATCTCCAAAGGTGTACCAAATCTACAACAAATATTAGTGTAGACAAACCTGCTCACTGTTTTCCCATTTACCCTTGCCACACTTTGAGCCTCTACCCACCTAGTCATGTAAGAATGTAGAGTTTACCATTTTTTGTTCCAGGTGGAGGACCCATAGCATCAATGCCCCACTTTTCAAAGGGTCCATTTGCAAGCATCATTTGCCTTGGACCATATACCAATCTTCTACTCCCATTTACCTGACAGTTGTGACAACTTTCACACCAATGTTGGACATCCACATGCAGATTTGACCAAACATACCCCGCAAGTAAAATATTTTTCACAATTGACTCTTGGGAAACATTTCCACCACATTCCTCTTCATGCAAACCTTTTAGAATGGCTGGAATTTCCTCGATAGTTGGTACTCTTCTACACACTTGATCCTTCCCTCTTTGATAGAGGAGCCTTCTAGGAAGAGATAGGAACTTGCCTTCTTCATGAGTCTCCTCTTCTGAGTTTTGTGATGTCTTGTGGAAAATCGCCCTCCAAAATGTAGCCAATAATGGGAGCCAATGACTCTGATCCCTAGTATCTCGGTTGCTTTGACAGCTGTTGCTGCCACCATGATTACCTACACTTCTTTCTCAACACATGTAACTGCTTGTTGTGCAAGTAAATCGGCATCTTCATTTTGTTTCCTAGGAATGTGATATAGTTGCACTTCATTGATTAAACAACCTACGAATGGCATGAAATTTTGTCCTTAGGCTTTCATTATTGCATGCCCAAAGGCCTAAAATCTGCTTCATAATGAGAAGTGCATCCCCTTTTGCCATGAGACATTGTATACCTTGGCTGATGCACATCTTCAAACCATGAAGTAGTATGTTGTACTTTGGTTTATTGTTGCTAGTTAAACCTGGTAGATTTACCTTCTCTTTCATGACCACCTCTCCACTTGGGTTGAAAAATAGTAGCCCTCCCCCTGCTTTTCTTGTGGCTTGTTGAAAAGCTCCATCAAAGAACAAGGTAAGCATTAGGAATACTTTTAGGTGGTGGCCATGGTAAGCTCTTTACTTCAGGTACCTTAATCTCCTTCTCATGTACCCTATAAGTGAGAATCCCTGCCAATTGCGCACGCACACTATCTTCTACCTTGAAAGAGTATTGGAACTCTTGCAACTCCATAATCCACTTTGATATCCTAGTACTAAGGCTCATTTGAGATGACACCCAAGGGAACAAATTTTCAGCACCAGTGAGAATTACAAAAGGTTTTGGTAGCAAGTAGGATCTAAACTTTCTTATCGCAAACATGAGAGCAAGCATCATGAGTTCTACTTCTGTGTAGCCTCTCTCCAAAGCATTCATGACCCTACTAGCAAAGTAGATGGGTCACATCCTAGTACTGTGGGGATATTGTTGTAGCAAAACTGCACCAATTGTTTCCTTCCCAACACTAGAGCTAACAGAGAATGTGTACTCCCAACAAGGAGGCATGAGTGTTAGTAGCTATGACAGAATGACTTTAATGTTACAAAAGAACTCTTTAAGCTCACAGACCATGCAAATTCAAGTTGTGTTGTGTCAAGTTTTACAAGGGGTGAAGTAACTCTGAGGCTAAGTGAATGAAGCATGACATATACTTCACCTTTTGAATGAATGAGATGACCTCCTTAAGACTTCTGGGGGATGGTAACTCAATAAGAGCATTTGCCTTTAAAGAATCCACCTTGATGTCTTTGTAAGAGACTTTGTGACCAAGCAAGATCACTTCATCCTCACCTATGTGGCACTTGTCGGGGTTGAGTTGACCTCCCATATCATAGAGCTTCTTCAATCCTTCTTCTACCCTCTGTAGATGCAACAATTTTGAGCTATAAATGCAAAAATCATCAATGAACACCCTAATTGATTTTCCAAAGAATGATTGAAACACCATATTCATGAAGCGTTGGAAGGTTGCAGGAGCATTTGTCAAGACAAATGGCATGACTCTGAAAGAATAACAACCCCAAGAAGTGATGAAAGTTGTTTTCAACTGATCCTTTAATGCAATACCTATTTGAAAGTAACCTGAGTAGCCATTGCACACATTGTACTTCTCGTGATCAGGTTACCTCATTTAATATCTCATCCTGAAATGGGAGGGAACGTGATCTCTTTTTGTTGCCTCATTCAATATGGATAGTAATCCACACACACCCTCGCTGTTCTTCTTGGGAGTGACCACAACTGGGGACACCCACTCTGAATTCTGCACCAGATAAATGAAACCTGCTGCTAAAAGTTTTCTTACCTCCTTGAGTAAATCCTGCTCCTTGATGATTCCTAGCCTTCGTAGCTTTTGAGTATGAGGTGTGGCCTCTAGTTTTAACTCAATCTTGTGTTGAAAAACATCTACTCTATGCACATCTGTGTAGTCTTTAGAAAAAATCCTAGGAAACTTCCTTAGCACACATTTGAACTCTCTTTCTTCCTTTGTAAGTGTTAACAGCGGCTAACGGCTACACCAATCATGCACCAAGCTGTGGATGTGCCATAGTGCACAATATTTACTTTTCATTGTATAGGGCTTGGACTCATTTAGGAGTTCCAAACTTGTATGAGTCTAGGCTAGAGAGCTCACTTTATCCCATAGTTGAAGGGTTTGAGGCCCAAAGCTATAAAAGAGCCCTATGCTTAATGAAAGGTCATTCTTGAGTGGTCCTTTTGAGAACTCTCTTCCTAGAGTAGCTCTTGATGGCCTAGCCTTTGAGCTTAATGCCCATGCTTAGAAGGCTAGTGCTAATCACATGTAATTAGTGTAATCCTCTCTTAATTAATCTAGTCTTCATTATGTTGTCAATCATGTTTCTCTACTTTCCTTCATTGTTTTGAAGTGTTGATATTCTTTAATCTAACTCTTACTTATGCTAAGCTACTCCGATTAGTGGAGCCCTTATCTAACTCTCTCAATTAAGCGGAGTGGACGTACTCGTGATTGAGGGATTAGAGTTGTCCTCTAATGGTGTGCTTGTGTGTGTGTAGGTTTAAGAAGCCTTGAGCTTAATTTGATTATGTGTGACTTGATTTGGACACCATGATTGGCATGGTTGGGGTGGCCGACTTGAATGCGATCTTGTGTGCTTAATCGTCAATGCATGTAATTAGAGTTGTGCTTGAGAGATTCCAAGATTAGTGTGTTTCACTTCGTTGCTTGATGTGTGTAGATGATTGCTTGAATTGATGCTTGATGTGCGATTAGCATTAGTTGTTTGGGATGATTTCTATTTGCATTGGAGGATGCACGCTCTTGAATCCTCTCAATCTTTGCATCCGATGACGCTCTCGCACATTCTTTGTGTGATGCCTCCAAACCCTAGCCGGGTCATGCTCTCTCTCCGGATTGATAGATTTTGTGGGAGATTGCCTATGCTATGGCGATCCTCCAACATTGGCGCCGCTGGCGGGGACGGGTTGCCTACGCTAGTGGAGTTGAGGTTGCAAAAGATAAAAGTAATTTGATTACCGATTTCTTGTAATTAGGTAAGATTTGATTTGTGTGTAGTGTAATTAGGTTTAATTAGATGTGTATAGAGTCATTTCACCCCAAAAACCCCTAAATTCTCTTTTGATTTTGCTAATTTTTCAGTAACCTTCACTAATTTTGCATCCCATTCATGCTAATTTCGTGCTAATTGTACTAATTCCATACTAATTTCATGCTAATTGTGCTAACCTAACCACTAATTTTGATTTGGAATGTATGCTAAATCCCCTTAATTGAGGAGGATCATCACTCTTAATTGCTCTAATCTATGTCTAATCATGTGATTGAGTGTTGATTTTGGTCAATTTGTTTGATCAATTTTGGACCGAATTGGAGTTGCACACATGTGTGTGCAATGGAGTGTCTACACGAGGAGCAAGGACTAAGCGAGCAAGCAATCAATTGTAAGTGGATTGACCTACTCCGTTCAATTTTTGATTGATTAAGTTGATCCCGTTGAGTTGCTAAATCATTGCTAAAATTAGGTGTGTGTGCCTAATTGATGGAATTTATGCCTAATTTGATGAAATAGGAATGAAATTGGATGCCTAGATGCTTGAGGAATGGTAGTTTTGCATGAATTGTGTGTGCAAATCACTAAATTGATGTGTATGTGAGGCTATTCCGGTCATGGAGTAGGCCTAATTGCCAAAATTAGGGCAAAATTTGAATGTGTGTACCCATTTTAAATAACTTTGATGAGAATATTTATGGTCAAATTGAACAACTGAATGCTTGTAGATTGATGATTTTGCAAGAAATGTGTGTGCAAACATTAGGAATTGACCTAATTTCGTTGCTAATTGAGCAAAAAATTGGATTTGTGCACCTAATTTTTGTGTGTGTGCAATGCTAAATTGAGTTAAAAGTTGATCAATTTTTGATTAAAATTGAGTTAATTTAGCTTGTATATACTCATGCATGTGTGATCAAGTGTGCAATTGATGAAATGCAATGAGTGTTTATTAAAGTTGTTGCACAAATCAACGGCCTAAATTTAGGTGTGTGTGCCTAAGTAATGGCCAATTATGCCTAAATTGGGGATGAATAATTGGTCTTGGTTGCCAATTATGATGATTAAAAGACCTAATAGATTGGTGTGTATTTGATTGATTGACTTTGGATGATTCAATTGATACACGATTGAAAATGATTTTACGTTTTATCATTGTCATGTATGCTAATTTGATTGGATATGGCAAAAAATTTCATTACATGTTGCATTTGCAAGTGTCATAATCAAGTGCGTAGCTATACAAACCAAAAAATGACAAATCCGATTTGATTTGGATGATTAGGGTTTTGGGATATGAGCAACTTGAGTTGCAATGATTGATAAATCGGATTGAATTGGCAATTGAAAAAAAAAAACATGCATTAGTGAAGCTTGTGCGCATTTCCCGATTGATTGATTCAAAATTTGAAATCAAAGTCAAAAACTCTTGTGCATTTCAATCCATTCTAATGTGTGTGGTAAAGGAATCATCAAATTGAAGCAAGATGGATAAGAATTTGGACAAATGGATTTGTATGTGGATTGTCAATTATTTTGAAAATGATCGTGCTTGGATTCGATGCGAATCATCAGTTATTGTTGAAGATGATGAAACAGGAAACAGAAGGAAGATAGCAACTCAGAGTAGGAAGAAGATGGAGAAGGAGAAGACACATAGCTTGTGTACGAGATCTCTGTAGTCTATCTCTTTGTATTAGAATAATAGAGTATATACAAACTCAGAGCTACAAAGCTTATATGAGACCCTAAGAGATAAGGTGTCCTTTCACACCAGATGTCCAGGGGGAAAAACCCAGTGGGAGCAAAACCACTTGGTTGACTTACATAAACTTCTTCCTGCAAATCACCATTCAAAAAAGCAGTTTTGATATCCAACCAATGCACTTTCCAACCATGATGAGCAGCAATTGCAACTAGTGATCTAACTGTGGACGCCTAACTGTGGACGCACGAGAAGTGGGAGCAAAGGTTTCATCATAATCTATGCCTTTCTGTTGAGCATAGCCTTTTGCCACAAGCCTTGCTTTTTACCTGTCAATAGTACCATCTTGTTTCCTTTTTACCTTAAAAACCCACTTTGTACCAATAGACTTTTTACCTGTAGGCAAGTCCACTAGATCCCATGTATGATTCTTATGAATAGAATCAATTTCTTGCTGCATAGCATCTTTCCACTGAACACACTCTAAAGCTTGTTCAAATGAATTAGGCTCATCTGCATCACAAAGAGTGCTAAAGCAAGCCAAATCTACTTGCTCTCTGCCAAAAGTAGTACCGGCACGTGTTTTTCGTGGCAACGGTGCATCCAACTTGCTATCCTGCAAAGTTTTTTGAACCCATTTAGGCAAGGTTCTTTCTTCCCTGAGAACTTCTTGCTCTTCACGCACAATTTCCTCTACATCATGAGGTGTCACATGGTGATCAAAATATTGATCAAGATTAGCAACCTGTTGTGATTCTTGATTCTCCACAAAAGAAGGAAGCAAACCTTCAAATACATCATGTGTCTGCATATGAGGTACATCAAAAGCAACCATAGGTTGAGCAGTAGTTTCCACAAAAATTACATCACGAATTTCAAAAATCTTGTTTGTAGCAGGATTGTAAAGTCTATAACCTTTACTTCCACTATTGTACCCCACAAATATACATTTGATTGCCTTATCATCAAGCTTCCCACGTAACTGCTGAGGGATGTGAGCATAAGCAAGACAACCAAAAACACGAAGATAACTGACTGAAGGTTTTCTGTCATACCAAGCTTCATATGGAGTAATGGTCTTCAAGGCACGAGTAGGACACCTGTTCAAAACATGTGCTGCACAAGCAACTGCCTCCATCCATAGCTTATGAGGCAAACTCTTAGCCTTGAGCATACATCTAGCTGTCTCCATTAAAGACCTGTTCTTCCTTTCTGCAACACCATTTTGTTGTGGTGTGTATGGCATAGTGCATTGGTGTTTAATGCCTTTCTTTCCCAAAAAATCCTTAAATGCACTTGACATGTATTCACCTCCTCGATCGGTACGAAGAGTCTGTACTTTGCAACCTGTTTCATTTTCAACCATGGCGACATAATGTTGAAAAACTGCAAACACATCTGACTTTGCTTTGAGTGGATATACCCAACAAAACTTGGAAAAGTCATCAATGAAGGTCACAAAATAAAGGATGTTTCCTATAGATGGCGTCCTCATAGGACCACATACATCACTGTGTACAAGCTGCAACTTTCGTGTCCCTCTAACTGAACCAACCTGCGAAAATGCAAATCTGTGCATCTTTCCAAGAACGCAACCTTCACATACATGTCTTGGTGGCATCTCCAATAAAGACAAATCATGCACCATATTATGACGTTGTAAAGTCATCAAACTGCCATAACTAACATGCCCAAATCTAGCATGCCACAACTCAGCATCCTGCATGGCCTGAGTCTTTGTTTCTGCAATACATACGTGAATCTGCTTTTCATAACGATCTAGCACAAATAGTCCATTTTCCACCGTACCTGTAGTGATAAGAGAATAACCATTCTCTCGATCTCATACAACACATCTGTCATCCTCAAAAATGACCCGAAGACCATTTTTTGCAAGAGAGGATACAGACAACAAATTCTTCTTGATCCCTGGAACATATAAGACATCTGGCAAGCATAAATCTGAACCATCTGAGATGGTAATCAAAATCTTACCAACGCCTTTGATCGGATAAGAAGCATTATTTGCACATGTCACCTTCTTTCCTGATGGAGATGCATCCAATGAACAAAACAAATCATTCCTTAAAGTAATATGCCTGGATGCACCACTATCAAAGTACCAAATCATTTGTGTCTCGTTAACACTGTAAGCAAAAAAATCTGAACATACTACGAAAGTATAAGAATCCTGCACAAAGTTTGCAGACTCTTCTTTAGCTGTAGAAGAATCACCAGAAGCTGAAACAACCAAACTTGACTCTTTCTTCTTTTCTTTAGCAATTCTCTTTTTACACTCACTAATGTAGTGACCAGGTTTCTTGCAGTAGTGACATTTATCTTTCTTCTTGGACTTGTCGGAATCACCTTTAGGCGTCTCTGAAGACTGTCCTGCACCAGACTTGGAGTAATGAGCACTCTCTTTACCCTTGTTTTTGTTATGTACAACAAGAGCATGATCCATACCATCCACCTGTAAAGACTTGTTCTTACGTGATTGATCCTCCTGCAATAGCAAAGCCACTAACTCTTCAAAATGAAGAGGCTCAGGATTAGCTCGCAAAGACAGAGTCAAAGAAGTCTGAAAAGTCAAACAAGATGGTGGTAGTGAATTGAGTGTTTTGGAAATGAAGTCCTCGTTTGGAATCACTTCATCAATGCTAAGCAATTGCTCTTTAAGATCCCTATTTTTTGTAAGATGCTCGACGATATCATCACCTTCGTCCATCTGTATTTTGTCAAGTTGTTTCTTCAAAAACTCTATTCTGGCAATGTTTCTTCCTCCAAACATAGCTTGCAGAGTGTTCCAAGCATCCTCAGAAGTTCTGCAAGATCTGATATGTGGTGTGATTGTCCTCTTTATGGTTAAGGCAATCACAGCCATAGCTTGTGCATCTTTAGTATCCCATTTCTTTTGCTCTGGAGTGACTTGTGAGGGTCCTGCACCAACAGCTGCACCACGACCAGGCGTGGCAGGTGCAATGCTACCTGGACGAAATTTATCTCCAGATACATAATCCCACAATACTTTACCAACCAAAACATTTTTGGCCATAAAAGACCAAAGAGAATAGTTGGTACCATCCAATTTGTCTTTGGATGTAAACGCACCAAAAATCTCTTTCTCCGTAGATTGAGCCATACTGTGGATGCACACAAGAGAGCAAAAGAACCTCCAAGAGATTCACAAATCTCCTCTCCAATGTAAGCAAAACTCTACACAAAATCTCAGCACAAAGCTACGACAAGCTGCTTCCCAAAAGAACTGTTTACCTGAAGAAAATCTGTCAAAAAGCACACCCTCTTGATCTAAACGCCTCCAAAAAGTAACTTCTACTAAGCTGCTCAGAAAAAAATTCTAAGGGCTCGAACGGCTTCAAAAGGGGGATAAAACCCCATCACCTACTCAGAATACTCCCGGAACGTCGAGGATGCTCCCACAAGCAAATTTTCCGAAAACTACCTGAAAACTGCGATTGCGCACGCGAACGCGAAAACGCAAGTAGAGGCTCTGGAAATCACCTTGCTCTGATACCAATTGTTGAAGATGATGAAACAGGAAACAGAAGAAAGATAGCAACTCAGAGTAGGAAGAAGATGGAGAAGGAGAAGACACAGAGCTTGTGTACGAGATCTCTGTAGTCTATCTCTCTATATTGGAATAATAGAGTATATACAAACTCAGAGCTACAAATCTTATATGAGACCCTAAGAGATAAGGTGTCCTTTCACACCAGATGTCCAAGGGGAAAAACCCAGTGGGAGAAAAGTGCCCCTGGTGAAGCGCGTATACACACTAACACTACCACATGTCTACAGTTATATATGTTTTGGGACTAATTTGTGTGCATTATTTTGTGAACCACAATGCACTTTTGAGATGGGCTTCAAATTTAAATCAGTTGTGAGAATTTTGACTCATTAATTGTGTATGAAGAATTATATCGAGGAGGAATTCGAAACTTGTTCTATTTGTGCAAACCGAGTGAGTTTGATTATGGATTGCCAGAATTTTCTGAAGTGCAATTTTGATCTTGGACGATTATCATGTTGCACTCTCTCGGGGTGACCTTGCCACTTTCTCATGAACACAGGCACATTCGCTAAGTCATGGCCTACCGTGGGAGCAAGCCCCCAAAGGGAAAAAAAATAAAAAATAAAAAATGCAGTGATTCATGTTTGTCGCCTTGCGAGACCACTAGCTCTGATTTCTTTTGCCTTGCCCCTAGGGGCCACTGCTTTTAGGATTCCAGGTTGGGCATCCCAAACTAGCCTACCACCCAATTGTCTCATGCGTATTCAATTACGGACCCACTAATCAGCAACCACCTCGGAAAATGCTACCGATTCTACCAGCCCACACTGTGTGTATGTGTGTATGTCTACGTGCTGATTATGGCTTTATGGCTTGGCTTCTATTTGAGCAATCCTGCCACGGATAGTGCACGCTCAACTGAGCTTGACCTTGGATACACACACTAAAAGACAAACCAAGGTCATCCTTTACACTCATGCAGTGCCCTCCACTTGCCTCAATTTCCCTCCTTCTCGGCCACTTGCCCCCCTAAACCGGTTGAGCATGTCCAGCCCACCTTTTTTGTCTGCAATCGGCGCACCATACACTCATCTTGGGCCTCGGCTTTTTGAGGAAAATGAGCGCGCCATGGCCTAAGGCTCACAGCACTGTCGGGCCCCAGTTGCTCGCGTCATCGCGCACACACACATGATGCTCGGCAGCGGCGCAACGCTGGCCAGAGTACACCTCACACACACACACACACACACACACACTCTTTGTAGCCCTGTTCGCCCTATAGGCTACTCTCGTTGCAAACTTGCTCGCCACCCCGCCTTGGCTGCCCCCGAGCTGGCTCCGTCCAAGCACACACACACACCGCTTGCGGGCTCGCAACTCTGCACAGAGCACAGCGCGCACACAAACACACACAAACACACACACTCCTCTCTCCCACACTCTCCCTGTCGACCCGCACAGGCTGCAGCCCGCCATTATAAAAATATAAAAATCATAGCTTAATTTTGTAGTTAAATAAAAAAATAAAAAATAAAAAAATCTTGTGAGGCGGGCATTCACACACCATTTTTCTCCGGGAGCAAGTTTTTTGGGGATTTTTTCATTTGGAAACTATTTCATGCAAATCTTCATGCTTGCTTTAAATGCAAAGAGAGGTGTATGCAAAATGATTTTATGCACTAACATGTTTTTGACGGGGGTGATTGGCAGGTTGAGAGCAGTTTGAGGATCCGAATGCCTAATAAGAGGAACAAAATTGAATTTTAAATGCAAAATTTGGTTATTCAAGGGTCATGCATTTTCTTCATGTGTGCTATCATTGTGTGAGCCTTTGAAGGCATGAACTTCATTGTACCCAAATTTTGGCTTTTGCATTGGATTAGTGCTCGACTTGATTGAATTTCTCAAATGCACTAATTGGCAAGCTCTTTTTAAATGCACAAATGAGCTTCATTGCCTTGGTTTGAGTTAATGCTAAATCAAAAAACTCCTTGTGATATGCATGCAGGCATGAGAGTTGCATTATGACGAGTGGTGCTTTATGCTTGAGCTTGGCATTTCTTACTACATTTTAGTGCTCGGCTTGACTGAAAAATCATTGGAAAACATTAAAATTGAGCTTGTTTGATGGCCAAGAAAGAGCATGGATAGTGGGGATGATGATTGTGTGAACATTTGGCTTATGCATGATCTAGTGATTGGCTTTATGAAAAATTCTCTTTGCATTAAAAGGGAAGTTAATTTTTGGCAAGCATAAGAACTTCGAAAGCTACCATTGCTAATGCTTTAATGCTTGGGTAGCATTGTGCATTTTGGGCTTGGCATTGATTATGCATGCTTCTAGTGCTTGTATTGAATGTTCAAATGCTAAAAGCACTAACAATTGAATTGCTGGAGGATGTGACAGGTGTGTGATTCCAAATGATCCAAGAAAGGGTCATCATTGCAATATTGCAAAATTTGGCTACTTAGAGCCATTCCAAATGATTGGATTAAAGGTTGTATATATGCTAGCTCATAGCCTTGTCACAAAAGTTAATTTTTTCATTTTGAGCTAGTGTTTAGCCAACTTTTTGAGCTTTCAAGTACATACTTTGGCTAGTAAGGGCCATTCATTCTCATTTCAATAAGTTGCAGTCATCTCTAGCTCAAAAATTGCTCTAGAAATTGTAAAATTTATTGAGCTAGTTGCTAGTCAAATTTTGAAAAGCTTTGAAATGATAAATTTGGCTTTGAAGAGCCACTTCACTTCATAAAGTTGCATTATTTTCAGCTCTTGGCTTGTTTAAATTCCATATCTCATTGAGCTAGAAATTAATAGACTTTTGAACCATGCATAAGCGGTTGTACCAATTACAAAATTTGCTTTTTGTAGAAGCATTTTACCTCTCTCATTTTTGATATGTATGCATAGATTTACTACATTAGAGCATCATCTGCATAACCAAAGGCATTGTTTTCCCTTGGGTTTTTTCCCTTTGGCAAATTCGGGTATGCAAGACCCTAGCTTTAGGTTTTCATTAATGTTTTTTGTGAATAGGTGTAATCCTTTCATGATTTTTCTCTTTCTCATCTCTTCATTCTCTTACTTGGTTTAAGTGAAATTTTGCTTCTAAGCTATGGTTTTTTTCATGTTAGAAAGCTAAGCATTTTAAAGTTTCAACACTTTACTTTGTGAAAATTAACTCAAAAAAAAATTAAGTTTTATGTGTGTAAATCATAGGTAATTGGCCTTGACCTTAGGTTAATGTAGGTTCATTTCTTGCTAGTCCTAGATTCTTAGTGATAGTCTTAATATTCCATTCATTTTTGTCATGACCTAGGGCTATGAATAGGCTTTAGTCTTTTTTAGTCCAATTGCCATAAACATCTCATAAAGGAAGTATTAAAAAATATGCTAAAAAATGAACCATGAAGCAAAGAAGTGTCCAAAAAAGTAGCAAAAATGCTACTAAGGCACATGAAAATCAAAATTCTATGTTATATTGTGTCTTTGTAAGGCCTAGCGCCTTATTGGCACTTGGCAGGCGAGGGGAATCACCTTGGCTCGCTTGGTCAAGGCCCTAAACCGATGCCCTGGGTTGATAGGGGTTAGCCGTCACCTTGCTAAGCTAGTAGGCTTTTGAAACACCTCCTTGAGGGTTCAAGGAGCTAAGAGTCGCACCTAGACTTTCCTTGGGGTGGTAGCCTTGTGATTGTGCTTTAATTTTACAATGAATGACTAAATCAAAACTTCCATGAGCTTCAAAGATCTACTAATAGATTAGGAGCTTTTTTATAGCCCGTAGACATGATAGACTTGAATGATTTAGTAAGATTGTTCACATATTTTTTAGGCTTCTAGGTTTATGAACTTGCATTAGCCTACGGTCATAATTGATTACTTGTGTTTCATGCATAAAACTGAATTTTCAAGTGGTTTAATCTTCACAATAGTTTGAGTATTTTTTTGCTTTATGTTGTCTAGTTTTTGACTATGATTGACCCATCTTTTAGAAGCAAAAAATCACTTTGCATGATTGTTCATTTATGCTTCATGTTTTAATCATTTTTGGTGGCCTTTGATGCTCATTACTTGTTCTTATGTTTTGCAGCTCAACATTTCTTCCATGGACTTGCTTTCTACCATGTCACCGTGTCTTGCTTCACCGGCACACGAGGACGTGCGCCAAATTAGGAAGGGGGGAGTGTTAGCAACGGCTAACGGCTACACCAATTATGCACCAAGCTATGGATGTGCCATAGTGCACAATATTTACTTTTCATTGTATAGGGCTTGGGCTCATTTAGGAGTTCCAAAGTTGTATGAGTTTAGACTAGAGAGCTCACTTTATCCCATAGTTGAAGGTTTTGAGGCCCAAAGCTATAAAAGAGCCCTATGCTTAATGAAAGGTCATTCTTGAGTGGTCCTTTTGAGAACTCTCTTCCTAGAGTAGCTCTTGATGGCCTAGCCTTTGAGCTTAATGCCCATGCTTAGAAGGATAGTGCTAATCACATGTAATTAGTGTAATCCTCTCTTAATTAATCTAATCTTCATTATGTTGTCAATCATGTTTCTCTACTTTCCTTCATTGTTTTGAAGTGTCGATCTTCTCTAATCTAACTCTTACTTATGCTAAGCTACTCCGATTAGTGGAGCCCTTATCTAACTCTCTCGATTAAGCGGAGTGGGCGTACTCGTGAGTGAGGGATTAGAGTTGTCCTCTAATGGTGTGCTTGTGTGTGTGTGTAGGTTTAAGAAGCCCTGAGCTTAATTTGATTATGTGTGACTTGATTTGGACACCATGATTGGCATGGTTGGGGTGGCCGACTTGAATGCGATCTTGTGTGCTTAATCATCAATGCATGTAATTAGAGTTGTGCTTGAGAGATTCCAAGATTAGTGTGTTTCACTTCGTTGCTTGATGTGTGTAGATGATTGCTTGAATTGATGCTTGATGTGCAATTAGCATTAGTTGTTTGGGATGATTTCTATTTGCATTGGAGGATGCACGCTCTTTAATCCTCTCAATCTTTGCATCCGATGACGCTCTCGCACATTCTTTGTGTGATGCCTCCAAGCCCTAGCTGGGTCATGCTCTCTCTCTCTCTCGCTCTCTCTCCGGATTGATAGATTTTGTGGGAGATTGCCTATGCTATGGCGAGCCTCCAACAGTAAGTGTTGTTGATAGCATACCTTCTATCATTCCTTCATCTTTCACACCTTGGTTCTCTTGGGGACCTACCTCTTCTAAGCCTTGACAAGATGTATGTTGGTTGTTTGGATTAAACCTCACCCCCATGACCTCAATGGAAGACTCCTCTTTCGTAGTGCTACCACTACTTTCTTCCTTTGAGGTGCTATCAGTTCAATCTTCCTCCGTCTCACTTTGCAATGATTCTTCATGGAGCTCCTCTTGATGTTGCTCCTTCATGTCAAAGACAACCTTTCTATGATTGTCATTTATACAAATCAGCCTTCCACTTTCCCAATCCTGCAAAGCTACTTCCACCTTGGTTCTCTTGAGGACCTACCTCTTCCAAGCCTTGACAAGATGTATGTTGGTTGTTTGGCTTAAACCTCACCCCCATGACCTCAATGGAAGAATCCTCTTTCGTAGTGCTACCGCTACTTTCTTCCTTTGAGGTGCTATCAGTCCAATCTTCCTCCATCTCACTTTGCAATGATTCTTCATGGAGCTCCTCTTGACGTTGCTCCTTCATGTCAAAGACAACCTTCTTATGATTGTCATTCCTACAAATCAGCCTTCCACTTTCTAAATCCTGCAAAGCTCACATTTTCATTAGCCATGGTCTTCCTAGGTTAAATGGATAGCCACTTCCTTTGGTCGACACATAACATAAAAATCCATTGCTTCTTAATGCCAAAGGCCTCCACAAAAACATTTTTACAAATGCCTACGCACCTAGCCTTGCTATTGTTTACCATTTTTACTTTGATTCAGGTGTCTCATGAATGTGCATGCCTAGTCTTTGCATGAGTCCCTCTGTCATGATGCAAGTTTGTGCACCCCCATCCACTAGACCTTTCGTTACTAAACTTCCTTTGATGTAACAGTTTAGCACCGGTGCAATGTCCTCATTCATTTCAGCTTGTGCAATTTTTACAACAAGCACACTCTCTTTTACCTTTCTCCTAGTGCTGACTGCCTTCGTTAAATACCTCCTAGCTTGTGGACATAATGCAAGAAAGTGAGGCCATGAGATATCAGGACCCTTACCTCTCATGTCTTCCAACAAGTTGTATGGAGCCTTACCATGTCCAAGAGGAAAGTCTTGGAGGTTGATACGACGTCAAGTCCTCTTGGCTTCCTTGACCTCCTTTGCCTTCTTGTCTCATCCATGGTCACTTTGTGATGTGACTCGTTCTTTCTCCTTACCTTTTCCACGGCCACACTTAATACCATTTGCTTCTGTTTCAATCTCATTTGAATTTGTCACCTCTACCACATGCACATTTGGATCTGGCAAAGCTGGAACTCCTTCCACTCCTTGTGGAAGCGGTCTTGGCCCATTTGGTATTTGCAGAAGCATTGGCTATTGACAAATTCCTTCACCTACTTGAATTATATAATTCAAGTTAAGTCTCCGTGGCTCCCCACAGGGCCAAGGACAATTATACATTCCATGTCCAGACTCTCTGAAATTCCAACATTGCAAAAGTCACCTGGGTCGTGGCTCCCGTTCCTCAGCTTATACAAAGTTTGTCACTCTTCCGAGATATGCTCCTAAGATGACCTTGGAACAGCAAGTAGCACGGTTCTGCCAAGGGATCATCGACCCCTTGAACAACCGACTAGAAGCTCTTAGGCCAGCAACTCTGCAAGATGCCTTGCTAAGGGCCAAACCGTTAGCTAAAGAAATTCAGAGGACTACCCAAGATAGTCAATACTATTTGTCAAAGAGGGCCAGGACAGACAACTGGTCTTACAAACCAATCAACCCTACAAACGACCATCGTCCGGTAGTAGCTACTATGGCAACTACCGAGTTTCCCAATATAAGATGCTTTGAGTGCCAGGAATATGGACATTACAAAATTCGATGTCCAAAAAGGATTTCCCAAACATCCGGTATTAATAATGTACCTCTGAACGTGAACAGGCGAGGTCAACCAAACGGAAGAGGAGGCCGAGGAAGAGGAAACATAGGACAAGGAAGCGGAGCTTTCGCTAATGCCGCAGTGAGACAACCAACTGTGGGTGACGAAGCTGATGAGAGAGCATCTCTGTATGCTGCAACTGCTAATCCTAGTGAGCAATAATTCAAGCACCAGGATCTCATCACAGTTTAGCAGAATAAGAAGCATAAAGCTAAAGACTATTATCAAAGGATATCTTTACTTTAGACAAAGGATATATGTACCTAAGTAGTTAGCGTAAAATTTACCCAGATGTATTCTTGAGATGAGGACATCTCAAATTCTTCACGTTGGGGAGGATGTAAGGTCTCTAACCTCGACCAAAAAGAGCACCCTTGTACCATGAAATGAACATAATGGAAAAAGTTATTATTTTTAGCAGTTTTCCAAATTCTCTCAGTGCCATGTTGTTTAGAATGTTATAAAGCTTCCAAATGTGAATTAAAATATATTTTGTGAAAATTTTCCAAAAATAGTAAGTTTTTGGTCACCCGACCCGTCTAGTTTTGACCGTCACGAAAAACTGCACCCGTACCCCGAATTTGAAAAAATGCATTTTCAGACCCCGGGGGCTGCTAAATATGGCAGGTACTCGGACCACTACGCCTTAGTTAGAGCTTAGTATAGCAATTCTCGGCATCAAATTCCGACTCGTATGACCCGTTTTAGCCTGAAACCAAATTTTCCAAAATTTGTCTGGGAAGACACCAGGGCCCGGGGCTGTGTGGAAACAGGTTCTATGCCACTCCAGACCAGCTTTAGCAGCTAGGGGGCGCCCTCTTGCCTTGTGGGAGTCTTTGGGAAGTTTCCAAGCTTGCAACTAAGTGTGAGAACCAGTTAACTAAACCAACTGGACACTTGGTGGGTAGGCAACTAGACTTGCCATGCAAGGACTGAGTGCTCACTCAGATGCTTATAGCAGCACAAATCGATTTTCAGCTTGAGGAGGCCTATTTAAAGGCATGCACACACACACACACACATGCTCACACACACACCCAGTACACACACACACACACCTTGGGGAGGTGCTGCCGGTACACACACAGTTTTTGAAGTAGAAGCAAGGAGGGAGGTGCTGCCGAAATTCTCATCTTGAGGATTCATTGGATCAGAAAAATCACAGGATTCTCAGCCCCTAATCACGGTAATCATGGTTTAATTACTGCTCTTCTTAATTCTCATCTTTATTCTCCAAATTCCTTAGCTACTATGCTTAACCCTGGCTATAATTCCCTATAGCTGCTCTCTAAATCTCCATAGCTATACTCCATTACATAATCATCATTCAATTAGCTAAATTATGCAGCCATTCATCATCCTTAACCAAGGATTAATGCATGATTAAGAAAGATTCTCTCTCTAGACAGCATAGTTAATAAATTGTCACCCAGTAATAGTGTCGATTTGATGAAATTCATTCTTTACCACTCAATAGTGTTGTAATTAAATTAGACTCAATCTTCTCCCACATTAAAATATGATTAAGGCTGAAAATTAATCCGTCATTAGGCCATTAAGAAGAGAATTTTGTGTCACACATGCCTGCGGCAATTCTGCATCTTCATATTGCTCTAGGAAAATGAATGAGCTTGCTTACTTCATCTCTTTCGTGAATCAATTAGTAAAATTTTGAATTTCTTAATTATCTAAGCGAAGTAATTAACCTTAGATCCATTTCCCATAGGGTAAGTAAGGAATTACCCATAAAATTGCTAGGTCTCGAAGGAAAAATCTAATCTCTTGCCTAAGGAGGATTCTTTAATAATTCTAATCTGCCATTTGGTTGTTATGATGCTCTCGGACTTTAGCTCTTTTCTTCAAGTTTATCATTTAAAGTAGTGAGTAAAATGGCCCCGATTAAGAGAACTCGCTTCGGTGGTGCCCACGACCACGAAGCGGGAACGAGCAATACAAATGGAAAAGGAAAAGCTCCCATGGTCGAACAAGCACCGGCCATCTCACGAGCCAATGACGAAGAAATGGAAGAGGTAGTTCATAGTTTTATTCAAGTTGTTTAATTTAACATTGCATACGTTTAGCTAGGAATGAACATAACCCCAAACATATTGGAGAAATCCGACGGAAACCTCGGCAATTGAATTCATTTGTATGTTAAAGTCTAATGTAGGAAAGAAATGATTGACGGATATACTGTTTGCAATAGGAAAGAATGTCCGCTAAGGAAAATTTAGCTCAGCATGTTCATTCTATTTCCAATATTGAATTAGTCATGAACCCCCTCCTGATCACAGGGGGCAGAGTTCCTGATTAAGGGCTCTTGAATCCACGACTGCTGGTTAATCGGTGGATACCCACGACTTGCTTTCTATGCGGTGGGAATGTCCATGTCGTGCTTTCTATGCGGTGGACATACCTAATTGTATGGGCAGCTAAGCGACAACGGGAGGAGTAAACTCTCGCTGGAGGGGGGATGTTGTACCTCCAGAACATTGGAATTTTAATGAATAAGTTTGAGTAGAATTTTGTACTAGAATACTGTCTTGGTGTTGTTTGCAATACTGGTTGAAGGGCTGTCTTAACGAACAATGTGCTTTGGAATTAAAACAAGGAATGTCTATGTTGAACAACCTTTGTGGTAGTAATTAGGTCACACAAGGAAGTGTGAGTGTGGGGGTGGAAAGTGGGGGCTTGGCTCAGGTTGCCAATGCCTACGAGATGGGTGGTCCCGATTGGTCGGGAACTCTTTGTCCCCATAGTGCCTACTTCGATATTAGTAATACTCATTGGCCCTAGAGCGGTGAAATATCGAGAGTACATGCCACTGAAACATGGGGAAAAAGGCACTCGGGGTTTCTCTCCTGTTGGAAGGTGAGTCTTACGATCGCTAGATAGCTTAAGTACGCTTCCCCTGCGAGGTGGAGCTAGATCTCATTGCTAGTAGGCTCGAAATCGACTTACTTTGTGATGAGAGATCGTCCGCTAGTGGAACCCTGAACCATTTTTTTTGCTTCCGCAATAGATCTAGTGGCCACCGGGTTCACCATCGGATCCGCCGTTTGAGACGTCGGGGTGGGGACCTCACACCTGGTATCAGAGCTATAGGTTTACGACCTGGAAAATGATGTTGTTTGAAATTTTAAAAAAATAAGGGATAGTAGGACGGCTCGTACTCAAAGCTTGAGCATGATGTTTCCCAAAATAATGACATTGGATTTGTCTAGTGGATTGTCTCCTGAGTGATGTTAACACTAGGTTGGTAACCTAACAGGACATAAAAGTGTCCTTTCAGGGTTTTGAAAAAAACCTCCAAAACCATAACAGATCCACTCATTTTGTAAAATCCTTTCATGAGGTTATAGTTCAAGGCCTACTACAGATGGAAAAAATAAGAAACTTCTAAAATTTCTCATCTTTTGGTCACACTAAGCCTCCAAAGTTGATGGACCATTCATTTTCATCAAAACAATCATTTCTTACGTTTTGTTGCATAAAAATAAGATTAGGGATTTTTGTAGGACTTGAGATAAATTCCCTAGTTAACTTCAATGGGTTGGTGATCAGAACATATGATTGCTTCTCACTCACTATTTTTTGTGTTGCCAAAATAAATAGGTACACAAAAGTTGAATTTTTACCATTCTGCAAACCTATCATCAAAGTTTCTATAGCCACACTCAATACAAATAATATATGCATGTTTTCTTAGTTCCCTATTGTCCTTTATGTTCATAAGGAGCCATGGAGCATGTCAAAAGAATAATACATCTCTTACCAAGGGGAATCTTGGGGACAAAGATGAAGTGCTAAATACAGTAAACATGAAAAAACTGGGTTCAACATTATGAGTTGTAGAATCCCATAGAAACTATTCAATATCTAGCCAAATTTGATCCTTATGACTAGATATGGTTACTACCTACAAAATGCATGTAGTTGTCACAAGAAACTAACAATATTGAAAAAGCTATACTTGATATACTAGAATGTGTCGTTTTCTTCTATAATTGAAAAAATGAACCATCATTGTGTACTATGAAAAATAGGGTATTAGGTGCCCCAAAACTCAAGGAATATTAGCTTTATGTTAGAATATGCGACATAGAAAATCAAAAATGCATTTGGATATCATGAAATCCACCAAAAAAATCATAGAAGAGCTAAAATTGGCTAAAAAACAGGATTTGATAATTTTTGTAATTTGGTCATAACTTACAACTTTAATATTTATTTCTCCCTAGAAGCATCGGGACATGTTGAGGACTACTAAAGATAGTTCTTTAGCATTATATACCTCACAAAAATGAATTCTAGAGTGGTATAGTTGCAAAAAGTTGAAAAAAGCCAAAAACAGGACCCGTTTTTTCACACAGCTTAGGTTGTGAAATGTTGTGCAAGGACAAGGTTAAAGATGGAAGTGATATTCCAAAAAAATGTCGAGTTTTTTTCAGCTCACGAGACAACTTTCTAGATAGATAGCACCTCAAAATCAATTTTGAAACTCTTGACAAAATTCAAGGAAAATGGTCACTTAACAGAACATAAAAGTGTCCCAGGACATAAAAGTGTCCCATTACCAACCTAGTGTTAAAGAGTTTTACTCGTTGAGCTTGTTGGGATTCAGTGGGTTCCACATGATGTTTTTTTGAGAAGTCGTTGGTGCGACTAGTGCTGCGGGCAAGTAGCCTGTTGATGCCCACATAAGGTTATAAGTATGGATCAAAGCTCTCGAGTAAAGTTTTTACCATTATTTATCAGACAATTTTGGATGTATTCAATGGAATTTAAACTAATGGTGGAATGGTTAAATCCTTTGTGATACATGTACAGATTAAATAGGCTGGTTAAGCCCAAAAGTTAAATTTCTTCTTGAGTATGGAAAAGCTTAGGTTCATTTGAGAAGAGTGCTATAGTAATGAGTTTTATACCATTGGATAGGCACCATCTGTTGCTCTCTACTCAGCAACGCAAGAGAAGAAGCTCCTCCTTAAACAAGCTCAGCCTCCAACCTTTAAAGGCGAAGGGGTTAATGTGGAGAGAGATGCGGAAGTATGGATGGAAGCAATGGACGACTATTTTGAAGCTTCGGGAACCCAATCCATGAACCAAACCATGCTTGCAATGTTCCGCTTGTCTGGCGATGCCAAGATCTGGTGGAAACAACATTGCAAGGACTTGGATATCAAGGGATCTTCCCAGTCATGGGAAGACATCAAGGCTGCTATGATGGAGCGATATTTACCACCTGCGTATAAAACCTTGAAGATGAATGAATTCTTTTCACTTCGACAGATGACTTCATCTGTCGAAGATTATTATGCAAAGTTTGTCACTCTTCGGAGATATGCTCCTAGGATGACCTTGGAACAGCAAGTAGCACGGTTCTGCCAAGGGATCATCGACCCCCTGAACAACCGACTAGAAGCTCTTAGGCCAGCAACTCTGCAAGATGCCTTGCTAAGGGCCAAACTGTTATCTAAAGAAATTCAGAGGACTACCCAAGATAGTCAATACTATTTGTCAAAGAGGGCCAGGACAGACAACTGGTGTAACAGACCAATCAACCCTGCATACGACCATCGTCCGGTAGTAGATACTACAGCAGCTACCGAGTTTCCCAATATAAGATTCTTTGAGTGCCAAGAATATGGACATTACAAAATTCGATGTCCAAAAAGGATTTCCCAAACATCCTGTATTAATAATGTACCTCTGAACGTCAACATGCGAGGTCAACCAAACGGAAGAGGAGGCCGAGAAAGAGGAAACATAGGACAAGGAAGCGGAGCTTTCGCTAATGCCGCAGTGAGACAACCAACTGTGGGTGACGAAGCTGACGAGAGAGCATCTCTGTATGCTGCAACTGCTAATCCTAGTGAGCAATAATTCAAGCACCAGGATCTCATCACAGTTCAGCAGAATAAGAAGCATAAAGCTAAAGACTATTATCAAAGGATATCTTTACTTTAGACAAAGGATATATGTACCTAAGTAGTTAGCATAAAATTTACCCAGATGTATTCTTGAGATGAGGACATCTCAAATTCTTCACGTTGGGAAGGATGTAAGGTCTCTGACCTCGACCAAAAAGAGCACCCTTGTACCATGAAATGAACATAATGGAAAAAGTTACTATTTTTAGCAGTTTTCCAAATTCTCTCAGTGCCATGTTGTTTAGAATGTTATAAAGCTTCCAAATGTGAATTAAAATATTTTTTGTGAAAATTTTCCAAAAATAGTAAGTTTTTGGTCACACGACCCGTCTAGTTTTGACCGTCACGAAAAACTACACCCGTACCCCGAATTTGAAAAAATGCATTTTCAAACCCCGGGGGCTGCTAAATATGGCAGGTACTCGGACCAGTACGCCTTAGTTAGAGCTTAGTATAGCAATTCTTGGCATCAAATTCCGACTCGTATGACCCGTTTTAGCCTAAAACCAGTTTTACAAAATTTGTTCGAGAAGACACTAGGACCCGGGGCTGTGTGGAAACAGGTTCTATGCCACTCCATACTAGCTTTAGCAGCTAGGGGGCGCCCGCTTGCCTTGTGGGAGTCTTTGGGAAGTTTCCAAGCTTGCAACTAAGTGTGAGAACCAGTTAACTAAACCAACTGGACACTTGGTGGGTAGGCAACTAGACTTGCCATGCAAGGACTGAGTGCTCACTCAGATGCTTATAGCAGCACAAATCGATTTTCAGCTTGAGGAGGCCTATTTCAAGGCATGCACACACATACACACACACATGCTCACACACACACCCAGTACACACACACACACACACCTTGGGGAGGTGCTGCCGGTATACACACAGTTTCTGAAGGAGAAGCAAGGAGGGATGTGCTGCCGAAATTCTCATCTTGAGGATTCATTGGATCAGAAAAATCACAGGATTCTCAGCCCCTAATCACGGTAATCATGGTTTAATTACTGCTCTTCTTAATTCTCATTTTTATTCTCCAAATTCCTTAGCTACTATGCTTAATCCTGGCTATAATTCCCTATAGCTGCTCTCTAAATCTCCATAGCTATACTCCATTACATAATCATCATTCAATTAGCTAAATTATGCAGCCATTCATCATCCTTAACCAAGGATTAATGCATGATTAGGAAAGATTCTCTCTCTAGGCAACATAGTTAATAAATTGTCACCCAGTAATAGTGTCGATTTGATGAAATTCATTCTTTACCACTCAATAGTGTTGTAATTAAATTACACTCAATCTTCTCCCACATTAAAATGTGATTAAGGTTGAAAATTAATCCGTCATTAGGCCATTAAGAAGAGAATTTTGTGTCACACATGCCTGCGGCAATTCTGCATCTTCATATTGCTCTAGGAAAATCAATGAGCTTGCTTACTTCATCTCTTTCATGAATCAATTAGTAAAATTCTGAATTTCTTAATCATCTAAGCCAAGTAATTAACCTTATATCCATTTCCCATAGGGTAAGTAAGGAATTACCCATAAAATTGCTAGGTCTCGAAGGAAAAATCTAATCTCTTGCCTAAGGAGAATTATTTAATAATTCTAATCTGCCATTTGATTGTTATGATGCTCTCGGACTTTAGTTTTTTTTTTCAAGTTTATCATTTAAAGTAGTGAGTAAAATGGCCCCGGTTAAGAGAACTCGCTTCGGTGGTGCCCACGACCACGAGGCGGGAACGAGCAATACAAATGGAAAAGGAAAAGCTCCCATGGTCGAACAAGCACCGGCCATCTCACGAGCCAATGACGAAGAAATGGAAGAGGTAGTTCACAGTTTTATTCAAGTTGTTCAATTTAACATTGCATACGTTTAGCTAGGAATGAACCAAACCCCAAACATGTTGGAGAAATCCGACAGAAACCTCCGCAATTGAATTCATTTGTATATTAAAGTCTAAAGTAGGAAAGAAATGATTGACGGATATACTGTTTGCATTAGGAAAGAATGTCTGCTAGGGAAAATTTAGCTCAGTATATTCATTCTATTTCCAATGTTGAATTAGTCATGAACCCCCTCCTGATCACAGGGGGCAGAGTTCCTAGTTAAGGGCTCTTGAATCCATGACTGCTGGTTAAGCGGTGGATACCCACGACTTGCTTTCTATGGGGTGGGAATGTCCATGTCATGCTTTCTATGCAGTGGACATACCTAGTTGTATGGGCAACTAGGCGACAACAGGAGGAGTAAACTCTCGCTAGAGGGGGGATGTTGTACCTCCAGAACATTGGAATTTTAATGAATAAGTTTGAGTATAATTTTTACTAGAATACTGTCTTGGTGTTGTTTGGAATACTGGTTGAAGGGCTGTCATAACGAACAATGTGCTTCGGAATTAAAACAAGGAATGTCTATGTTGAACAACCTTTGTGGTAGTAATTAGGTCACACAAGGAAGTGTGAGTGTGGGGGTGGACTGTGGGGGCTTGGCTCAGGTTGCCAATGCCTACGAGATGGGTGGTCCCGATTGGTCGGAAACTCTCTGTCCCCATAGTGCCTACTTCGATATTAGTAATACTCATTGGCCCTAGAGCGGTGAAATCTCGAGAGTACGTGCCTCTGAAACATGGGGAAAAAGACACTCGGGGTTTCTCTCCTCTTGGAAGGTGAGTCTTAGGATCGCTAGATAGCTTAAGTACGCTTCCCCTGCGAGGTGGAGCTAGATCTCATTGCTAGTAGGCTCGAAATCGACTCACTTTGTGATGAGAGATCGTCCGCTAGTTGAACCCTGAACCATTTTGTTTGCTTCCCCAATAGATCTAGTGGCCACCGGGTTCACCATCGGATCCGCCGTTTGAGACGGCGGAGTGGGGACCTCACACCTGGTATCAGAGCTTTAGGTTTACGAACTGGAAAATGATGTTGTTTGAAATTTTAAAAAAATAAGGGATAGTAGGACAGCTCGTACTCAAAGCTTGAGCATGATGTTTCCCAAAATAATGACATTGGATTTGTGTAGTGGATTGTCTCCTGAGTGATGTTAAAGAGTTTTACTCGTTGAGCTTGTTGGGATTCAGTGGATTCCACATGATGTTTTTTTGAGAAGTCATTGGTGCGACTAGTGCTGCGGGCAGGTAGCCTGTTGATGCCCACATAAGGTTATAAGTATGGATCAAAGCTCTCGAGTAAAGTTTTTACCATTATTTATCGGACAATTTTGGATGTATTCAATGGAATTTAAACTAATGGTGGAATGGTTAAATCCTTTGTGATAGATGTACAGATTAAGTAGGCTGGTTAAGCCCAAAAGTTAAATTTCTTCTTGAGTATGGAAAAGCTTAGGTTCATTTGAGAAGAGTGCTATAGTAATGAGTTTTATACCATTGGATAGGCACCACCTGCTGCTCTCTACTCAGCATTGCAAGAGAAGAAGCTCCTCCTTAAACAAGCTCAGCCTCCAACCTTTAAAGGCGAAGGGGTTAATGTGGAGAGATATATGGAAGTATGGATGGAAGCAATGGACGACTATTTCGAAGCTGCGGGAACCCAACCCATGAACCAAACCATGCTTGCAATGTTCCGCTTGTCTGGCGATGCCAAGATCTGGTGGAAACAACATTGCAGGGACTTGGATATCAAGGGATCTTCTCAGTCATGGGAAGACATCAAGGCTACTGTGATGGAGCGATATTTACCACCTGCGTATAAAACCTTGAAGATGAATGAATTCTTTTCACTTCGACAACTGACTTCATCTGTCGAAGATTATTATGCAAAGTTTGTCACTCTTCGGAGATATGCTCCTAGGATGACCTTGGAACAGCAAGTAGCACGGTTCTGCCAAGGGCTCATCGACCCCCTGAACAACCGACTAGAAGCCCTTAGGCCAGCAACTCTGCAAGATGCCTTGCTAAGGGCCAAACCGTTATCTAAAGAAATTCAGAGGACTACCCAAGATAGTCAATACTATTTGTCAAAGAGGGCCAGGACAGACAACTGGTGTAACAGACCAATCAACCCTGCATACGACCATCGTCCGGTAGTAGATACTACAGCAGCTACCGAGTTTCCCAATATAAGATTCTTTGAGTGCCAAGAATATGGACATTACAAAATTTGATGTCCAAAAAGGATTTCCCAAACATCCTGTATTAATAATGTACCTCTGAACGTCAACAGGCGAGGTCAACCAAACGGAAGAGGAGGCCGAGAAAGAGGAAACATAGGACAAGGAAGCGGAGCTTTCGCTAATGCCGCAGTGAGACAACCAACTGTGGGTGACGAAGCTGACGAGAGAGCATCTCTGTATGCTGCAACTGCTAATCCTAGTGAGCAATAATTCAAGCATAAAGCTAAAGACTATTATCAAAGGATATCTTTACTTTAGACAAAGGATATATGATAAGAATGATGCGACACTCCACATCCAAAACCCTACAATCACTTTGATAAAGAAGGACAGGAGCCCAGCCCTACAGATCCATGCTGAGGAGACTAAGCCCTAGCAAGAATCAAAACAAGAAGAAGTAATTACCAAGTGACAAATTCTTGTCGAGTGGCCTAAAAACTTTACAAGGGGTTAGGATTATTAAATCCTAGCCCAAATCACCCCACTCGATGGGGCCTAAATCTAATTACACACACACATAGTTGCATAATAACATGACATGGCTATCATACAGATGTTTAGTTCTATTGTGCCAAGTCTAAGGATCACAAGAATTCTTGTAGTGAGTCTCGCGATTCCATGCATTATGTTGAGTTCTACTATTGCCATAAGAAAGGGCATGTGGAAAAGGATTTCTCATATTGCACAAAGAGACAAGAATTATCAAGAGAGTAAGAAGTCTTAGAATGGTGCAAAGGGCAAGGAAAATCTTGGGTCTCCTAAGGATCATGATGGTTCTGAGATGAGTTATGCCCCAGACATCTTACTTTTACATTAGATTTCACTGTAGACATCCTTGTCGCACAAGATGTTAGCTTATGCACAAAATTTGGTGATAGATTCTGGTGCACGTTTCAATGTTACATCACATAGAGAAGGAAATAAAAACTCTAGTATACTTTGGATGTTTTCCATGTTGAGTTTTAGTGACTTTTCTTTGTGTAAACATTGTGTATATGTCAATCAAACTAGGACTGTTCATTTTCCATTGAATAGAAGTCATGTTGAGCTTGTACATAGTGATATATGTGGTCCTATTCCAAACAAATATCTAGGCGGAGCCACTTACATTGTAACATTCATAGATGACTCTACACAGAAAGTGTGGGTTTACCCTTTGAAACATAAGGATGAGGTATTCTCTACATTTCAAAATTTCCTTGCATTTGTTGAGAATTATCTAAGAAAAAGCTTAAGAGCTTGAGGATTGATAACGACAGAAAAAATGTGCTAAAAGACATGATAGGTTTTTATACAAAGAGAGGGGTTTTGTGGTATTCTACTATGCCACACACATTCCCAAAATAGACTTGCTAAGCATAAAAATTGCACAATTTAGGAGTGCATCACACCTATGCTTTCTATGGAACTTTTGACACAAGGCTTTTGGGTTGAAGCTATTTTGATAACAGTTCACATCATAAAAATATCACCTAGCACGTCATTGAATTATATGGCTCCATAGGAATTTTAGTCAAACAAGAAACCACACTATGATCATTTATTTGTCTTTGGTTATGAGGCATATGCTCATGTTCCAAAGGATCTTAGAAAGAATCTTGATTCAAAGTCACACAAATGCATCTTTGTTAGATACGATGCAAATGGAGGGATGGGCTATCACTTTTGGCACTTGGAATCAAAAGACCTATTTAGGAATTTTGGGAATTATTCAAGTCCCATTTCTTATAACGCTATTAAAAAACTTGGTATTTTTGTGTAGTTTGAGCTATCATCTATTCACGGTTACACTCTATGTTTCATATACCCCTTAACACATATCTATAGGGATATGTGTATTTATATACATACTTATATGCATCAACTACAATGACATCAAAAGAATGAGGGAAGCATGGCACTAACTCAATTTGCATTATACTACATTATTCATGTAGAAAAAGTTCTTTGAATCAGTAGCTCAGATTTGAGACATTAAGGTTAAAGAATTGGCTATATCAACACTCATAAAAAGAATCTACAATAATCAAAAACAAATTTTAGAATTGAAGGGACCTCAAAATAGTGTGGTGTTTAGAAACACCAAGATAAAAAATAAAATCCAATTCACATATTTACATGGATCCAAGTATTGTACAACTCATATGAGGAAATGATACTATGTCAAGAGGCTCAATGACTATAAATACATCATTAAACTTTGCGTTTTCTCATGTATTGCTCCAATACGTACAAGGTTTCTCTATCACAAGCTGCTTCATTTACCAACATATTGCAAGTATACTCTCGTTTGTCCCTTGCATAGATTCAACCAAGTAACCATGCAGTGATTGTTCTCTCCAAAAAACTTTCAAGATCTTCATTTGATTGATTCCACATTTTTGGAAAAATCAAGTAGGTTCCGGGCATATTCCACATTACACTGTAAAGGGCCTCGTCAAAATTAAGGTATTATTTCCATCCAGATCATGAAAAATTCTCCATGCTACATCCAAGTTCTTGTGGTATACAAATTGATATCCAATTAGAAGATATGTCTTTTGGCATGCTGCCTGTCCTGCTATGACATTAAATTTTTGACGGTGTTGTGGAAAGCATAACTCAAGAATACGACGAGTCCTTTGCAATCTATTAGTGCTCCAAATCCACACCTCAAACCATTGCATGCAAAAATCAAGGAAAGTGAATGCATCTTTGCGAATAAAATGCCACACATTTGTACTCTCTTCAACGAGATGTATATGTTTTCCCCAATCTGGGCATACATCACCATGCTGTATTTCAATGGTCTTAAGTAAAACACCATTGAGTTCAAGGATCAATACTCTTCTTTGTTTCCGTATAGTATCTGAGGGTGGTGGAATCAATTTCCTTATAGGCCTATGAGTCCTCAATGACATGTGCCACCTCAATAGTAAATGCTTTGTACATTTGAAATCAAATTTATATGCTTCAGAATCTCCTGTTCCAAAAAAAAGGCATGATGGTCAATGGAAGAGATATTATTTTCAATTAACACACTGTGCACCAACATTCTTTATTTTATCCATGATATATATAGACTGAAACCTTGAGAAGACAACAAAAGAAAATATTTTTCTTCAATACACAGAAGAAATCTTGTACAAATAGCTCCAACCACAAAGATAAAAGAGAGACTTCTTTTCCAAGGCTGAATAACATCTAGTTGATGAAATATAAAAGTGTACATATTTGGTTCATGTTCAAATAATTGGACCCAACACATTGTTTTGGCCGGAATACTAGAACCCAACACATTGTTTTGGTCAAAATGTTCTTAACACATTTCCACCACTCTAGATGTATGTGAACATTCCAGGTGATTGAGTCAACGCGCACGCCAAGCCCTTACTGGTTGTTTTCTTCCACCTGCAATAACAAATATGCTAGATTAGATAAAAATTTGATTTTATTTTTTATATTTTTTGATAAATCTAAAGTGAGTCCTACCCATAAGCTTAAGTAGGCCTTTTGTAGGTTTGATATGTATGCTTTTGCTGCAACTCTGCTAATGAAATGACCACGACCATACCCCAAGCTAGTAGCATAACCAATAGCATGTTGATCACTCAAATTTTTTGTTTTGTGAGACAATTTTAACAAGTTTAGCTGGTTTGAAGATAATAGTGGCACACCAAACTTGGATGCCAACATAGCTGGATCCTTGCTTAAGGAGTTTACTACTTTCTTGCCTCTACTTTCTTGAACATAACTTAACTTGTTATTGCACAATGGTAGTTGTGAAGATGCACAAGATGAGATTTCCACTTCGACTGAATTGTTGTCAAGTTCTTCCCTTAGAACTTGGACATTGAACATGTCCCATTCTTCCATAATGTCTTGAAACTTTGTCAATAGTTCATGAACCTCTGTGATTGGAGATTGTCCTAGCCGATTGAGTGAAATAACAGATCGAATGTCATCTGTATTATTTAGATTTAAAAGGTATGGTAGAAGCTCATTGCAAAGAAGATAGTCAGGCCTCCCTTGAAAACTTTCAGGATATAAGCAGTTATCATTTGGGTTAATACATCCCTTGAAAGGGCTATCATCAATGAGCAATGTATTCTTTGTACTACATAAATTCCTGCACTGATACCAAACCCTCAACAAAGGCTTAAACATAGCCTCAACATTAGGCTTATCCGGTCTATACACTTTTTGAAGATTATGGATGTAGCAATCTTCTTGTCCCCATACCATAAAGAAATGATATTTTTTATGTGCATGCTTTTCAAGAGTGTTCACATAAGTGCAAACATTCTTTTGTAGCATGGTGGACCAAATACCAACATGAAAGTACTGACATATCTCATCCAAAAATTCAAAACAACCCGGGCGAACAACAATTGTGGTGTGACCAAGGTCAATTTTGACACAATCTGTACATGGATGCCTCTTGTCTTCTTTGCTGAGTAAAACTCCATTAAGATCAAGAATGAGTTCATGTTTCTTCATGCTGATTGCATGAGCAATATTTTCTGCATACAATACAAAAGAATGATAACAATTTAAGTTTTTGCACTTATAAATCTCAAAACATGGGACCATATATTTGAAGCACACAATTGTAAATTGCACACGTTTATTTACGTCTCATACTCCCATACTCATCTATAATGATGTCTCCTAAAAGTGATTGCATTTCTCTATTGATGTGGGAAGATTGAAAGACTAGTTTATCTCCATCTCTCTCAAAAGAATATAAGCTTCCAAGTGGCCTACATTTTCGTGCATCAGGACGTAGCTCCTCAACGTTGATGTCTACTTGTGGCACACTGGATCCTTGATTTTGAATGTCACTTTCACCTGCAAAGACAACATAATAGAATTTTGTATTATGTTCCAAAAAGGGCCATATCTATACTAATCACATTGGACAAATAAGTACCTTTTTTTTTCTCACCAACTTCAATCCCTTGCTCCCTTTCTTGAATGCTCTGGACTTTGTTTGTATTTGGTGTCGCTTTTCCTGTCCCTTTGTCAGTTTTTTCTTGTATGTCCTTGGTTGCAATAGTCGCTTGGAGCTCTTCATTGGCTTCACCCTTCTTCTCACTACCCTCTGCATCCTCATCTCTTTGAGGCATGTTGTTAGTGTCGTTTGAAGGTTTTGGAGAATTTTGCACAACAAAATCACTTTGATGCTCTACAACCACCATCTCCTCTTCACTATTCCTAATGTCACTTTCATGAATTTGGGTCTCTCCAATTGTAGGTAGCATGTTCTCGCTCTCTTTAGTCATGTCATTTGAAGTTTTTTGAGAGGTTTGTTCTACAAGATCACTTTTGTGCTCTACAAGATCACCTTTATGAAACTCGGTCTCTCCAACAATGTTGGGTAGCACTTGTGCTGCTTGAGATATGTTATCTCCGTCTTCTATTTTGTTGTCTTTATCTGAAAGATGAAAAAAGCCAAGTTTTTACCTATTTAGAAAATAGTCTAGTGGATTTTCAATAACCATAGAATCCATTTCATTTCCATCATCTAACCCAGACGTTTTATGCTAGAAAGGCTCCATTTGAATGATACCTAAAGGACATTTGAAAGTGAGGCTTAATCTTAAGCTCCAGCCTAAGGCTTAAGTCTCAAAGTTTAGGCTTTTGATTTAAGCCTAAAACTTAAGTCTCAAAATTTATGCTTATGTTTGAAGTTTAAAATGTAAGTCCTAAGCCCTTTTTAGTCTTCATCATTCACTATGTGAAAACCTTTTATACTATGTGCACTGAAGACCTATTTATAAAACCCCTTATCTATGAATTTTTTGAGGTATCATCCAATTTTCTTCATAATCTATAAGTATTTTGTTATTTGTAACATTTTTTTGCTACAATGCTCATGAGACTGGACTCATATGGTAGTGCTACACTAACATACAAAGGCAAGGCTCAAACTTAAGTTCGATCCTACAAAATAAATTTCAGTTTCTTGTTATAGATTATGACTCTTTCTCTTTCTTAACATATGTAATCGCTACAATAGGATATGAAATTGTGAGCTTCACTTGGAAGTACTGAGGTAGGATTCTATGACAAGGACTTTTGTTGTTGAGGTAGGATTCTATGACAAGGACTTTTGAGGCTCAAACTTAAGTTCATGCCTAAGGCTTAAGTCTTAACCTTAAGCTTATGTTTCAAGTGTAAGGCTTAAATCTCAAGCCATGTCTAGTCGCAACGCATTCACTATGTTTCAAGTGTAAGGCTTAAATCTCAAGCCATGTCTAGTCGCAACGCATTCACTATGTATAAAATTATTATATTGTGCACATCTAGGGCCTATTCAAAAAACCTCTTAACTATGAATTTTTCAAGGTATGATCCTTTTTACTTCATGATCTGTAAGTATTGCTATTTGGAAGATTATATTACTACAATGCTCTTGAGATTGGCATAACATGGTAGTGCTCATGAGCTCGGCCTCACATGGTAGTGCTACACTAACATGTGGAGGCAAGGTTCAAACTTAAGTTCGAGCCTACAAACTAAATTTCAATGCCTTGTTAGATACAAAGACATTATGAGTTTCACGTAACATATGCAAGTGCTACACTAGGATAAGGAAGTTCAAGACTCACTTAGAACAACTCAGCCACCATGACTTTTTTGATTGAAGTTCATACACAAGTACTTCACTATCTCTCCTTGTTAGGCTTGAACTTAAATTTGAGCCTCATTAGTGTTTGGTAATGCTTCATTATTGTCTCCCCAAAACCAAAATTTCTTACTCTTAAAACACATTTGTATGTTAGTGTAAGGTCTCTACTTTCAAATTGCACACAAGTTCTATTACGCATTTGTATTTTTTTGAACCATCACTCCTTATTTGAGATATTCGAGTTCAAATTATGAATCGTAGGTTGAGAAAACCTAGAAATTAAAATTTACGCTACAAAATTCTGACATGTTTAGCTATATGAATCACTAACTAACTTATTGCAAGACTTATTTACTGATTGTAGAATTTTCTTTTACTACTGTAAAGTTAATATAAGATTGTAAAGTTTAACTTAAAAATGTAAAGTAAATTATCATTAAAGAAATAAATAAAATAATTATAAAGACAAAAGAATACACAGGGATGACAAATGAAGGCACATGGACTCACTCGGACTCACATAGGAGGGGACAAAGTGGGACACACTATCACATGAAAAAGGAGAGGCTACTCTTGACTAATCTTAATGAGGGGGGGTCTGTGTGGCCTTATCTTTTGATGATAATGACAAAGTGGTCAAGCTCATGGGTACCACATGGGTACCAAAAACGCGGGTATGACTTTTGGCGAGAAAAAAAAATTTAAAAAATTAATTTTTTTTTGGGAAAAAAAAAGTTGGACGTTTTTTTTTCTGCTATAAATAGAGCATCCATGCTCACACTTTAGACATAGATATTGCCTCTATAGCGCTCACGAAGTGCTGCCACTTCTCTTAGAGAGAAGGCGTCCACAAACCACTAAGAGAGCAAACACTCTACTGGACTAATAAGGTGTGTATTAATTGAGCATTCAATTAGTTTTAAGAAGGAAATGTGTGTATGTGTTCTATCTCCTACTCTAATCTCTCTAATAGATTAGTAAGATTCAATTAGATATGTATGTGTGTGTGCTATCTATTACTCTAATCTCTAATAGATTAGTAAGATTCAATTAGCTTTAAGAAGGTTATGTGTGTGTGTGTGTGCTATCTCTTACTCTAATCTCTCTAATAGATTAGTAAGATTCAATTAGTTTTAAGAAGGATATGTGTGTATGTGTGCTATCTCTTACTCTAATCTCTCTAATAGATTAGTAAGATTCAATTAGTTATGTGTGTGTGTGTGCTATCTATTACTCTAATCTTTTAATAGATCAGTAAGATTCAATCAGCTTTAAGAAGGATATGTGTGTGTGTGTGTGTGTGTGTGTGTGTGTGTGTGTTATCTTTTGCTCTAATCTCTCTAATAGATTGGTGAGACTCAATTAGCTTTAGAAAAGTATGTGTGTGCGTTCTCTTTTACTCTAATCTTTCTAATGGATAGTAAGATTCAATTAACTTTAGAAAAGATGTGTGTGTATGTTTTCTCTTACTCTAATCTCTCTAAGTATACCTACTCTCTCTAGTTAGTACATCTTCACTATTAACTTATATATTGTTAATTGAAAGTTTATACATAAGAGAACTCATCATATTCTTATTATACATGATGAAATTCTCATTCACCAATGTTATTGTCAATTAGATTAAGTAGAATTTTGAATAATACTAAAAAAATTGACTTAGTTAAAGTATAGAAATTGAAGTTAGAATTGGATTAGAAATGTGAAGCATAAAAGTAATGCATTCCTAAACTTTCACTCATAGTTTACACATTTAATTTTTAGTTAATTACGATTAGCAAATATTTGATGTATAGAAATTAGATGTAAAACAACAACACTAAGTGTGAATCCGAGTTGGCGAGGGTTCAAATTACAAACTCTCTTTGGAAACAAGGAGATTACTAGGGAAATTGACCAATTTAAAGTTCTAAGTGTATAATATAAGTGTAGTACAAAAAAATGGCTCCAAAGCGTGCTCGAACACAAGGCGCTAATGATCATGAAGCCGGTACAAGTAACAGTGGAACTCCTGCGGAACATGCTATGTCTCCACCAATCAGACCAATCGGAGCTATGGTACAGGTTAGTATTGCAGTTTCAAGTTATGCATCATTGCATATGCGAGACCATAGGAATATATTATTTACCTTATGAAAAAAAAACACGGACCGAAACCACGGGGCTTAACCCCAAGAAACTTGTCATATGTTTGACAAGTAGGAAAGATTGTCTGGTTAAACTGGTTGCTATAGGAAAGAATGTTTGTCCAAAACCTTCAGTATGGTTTTTCTCAAGTATCTCTACTTATTAGCGCTGGTATTATGTGGCAGTTGTCGAGGCGTGAGAGGACGCCCAGATTGGCACCGTTGTTGTTGTGACGGGAGTACGTCCAGATTAGCACAACGAGTACTTGTCGAGCGGTATGGGACGCTCATGAGGACAAGGGTTTTTATAAATAATGTATATACCGATCGGACATAATAGCGCCAGTAGAGATTCTTGAGTGAACTTAATCCAAGAGTTGTTGGTTTAAAATTGGACGACTTCTTGTTTGACTATTGTTTGTAATACTGTTGGAAGGGCTGTTTTAACGAACCAGTATCATAAATAAAGTAAAGGAACATGTATGTTTAAACAGTGTGGTAGTAATTAGATAACAAAAGAAGGGTGAGTGTGGTGTGGAAAGTGGGAGAATGATACCCCGACGGTATCATTCTATGGACGGGTGGACCCGATGAGTCGGGTAACTTTCCAACGCAAGAATTTTTTTTTAGTCATAAATCTTAAAAGAGACAAACCTTGGCGGTTGTGCTTCTGAAACATGGAGAAAAAAGCGCACAGGTTGGTCACTCTAAGATTTATACTTTTAGGTATAATTGATTATAGATAGTTTTTAGATAGGGTTATGGTGGTCACGCTCCGCCATAGCGAGATAGGACCGATCCTTCACTAACGGTTCATGCCCGTGGCTACGTAGTAGCTAAGGCAATGTCCGTTGGTTTTTCCTTATCAGGATTGGAGACTTATCAAAGGTACTCCGCTCCTCTCGACAAGGGGCAGGGACCAGAAATTCAGCCTACCAGAAATTCCAGGTGTTCAACATCATGTTTGAAAATGCATGCCAATCACCGAATTATCAGTTTCGAAAAAGGGTGATGATGATTTTGGATAGGGTGTTTGCACCACCTATTCCAAGGGTGCATAGAGGATGGGGTATCAACTGGAGTCCATCTGGTGGAATCTATACCATCGATGCTGACAAGATATGGTGCATGGATACCAATCTCAAGAAACTTCGTTGGGTAGAGGAGTTAAAAGTCATCGAAGTTTATCTTTTCCTTGGTACTAAGAATCCGGATGCTACCATTACCTTGGGAGGAGAAAAGATATCTGAGACTCAATGGGTCTATAACCAAGTTACAAAAGTTATCCATGGTGGTAGGATTCGACCCATATGTGTATCTCATAGCTTTCAAGGGTCAAAAGAAACTTATTATTTTGATCCTTTAGCCTATCCTTTTGTAGTCACTAAACTCAAAATATAGAGACATTACAATCCTTGTACCTAAAGACTACCAACCTTGGTAGCAAATAATATGTGTATAAATAAAGTTTGGATTAATATTATCTTTTTTTTGTATTATTGTCTGATCAAGTTTTGCCTTAAAGTGGATTAAAGTTAGAGTATCCAATAAAGTTTCACTTAATCTATATTGCACAGAGTGCGGTGTACACATCTCTTCAAGAGAAAAAGCTACTTCTCAAGCAAGCTAAACTTCCCTCTTTCAAAGTGGAAGGAGCCCTAGTTGAGCGCGATGCTGAAGTGTGGCTCGAAGAGATGGAGGATTATTTTGTTGCTGCTGATACTACTCCTGATAACCAAGCAATGTTGGCTATGTTTCGTCTCATGGGGGATGCCAAGCTTTGGTGGAAACAACACTGCAAAGATAACCAAGTAGCTCAAAACACTCAAACTTGGGAAGATATTAAGTATGCTGTCAAAGGAAGTTATCTTCCACCTGCACACGAATCCCTTAAGATGAATGAATTCTTCAACTTACGTCAGTTTCATCTTACAGTGGAAGAATACTACTCCAAATTTGTAACTCTTAGGCGCTATGCTCCGCCAATGACCGTAGATCAACAAGTAGCCCGTTTCTGCCAAGGGCTAAATGCTCCTTTAAATACTCGTCTAGAAGCCATGAAGCCTGTAAATTTGCAAGATGCTCTTTTAAGAGCTAAACCCTTAGCTAAAGAGATGTCAAACTCTCAAAGGGTATGAAATGGAAATTTAAGGAATGCTGGAAGGAGAGGACGGCCTATGATGTGGAACCAAAGGCAAGTTTACCCAGTTCACCAAACTCATCCAATAGTTGCAGCTTCAGCAAATGGAGCTCAAAATGCAGATCTTAGATGCTATGAATGCAACGAGCTAGGACATTTCAGGAATGTATGTCCTAGGCGAGTCTCCGCAACAAATACACCTAATCGAGCTAGAGGACGAGGCCAAATAATAAATCGTGAAGGAAGAAATGGAGGACGAGGTCGAGGGCGTGGAATGGCTGCCAGAGTCAATGCTATCATAGGAGAACCAACATTGGGAGAAGAACAAGAGGAAAGAGAAACTCTACATGCTGCAATTGATAACCCAAGAGCAAGACAACAATATGCTGTCATTCAAACACCTATAAATCATCAAGGTGAAAAATTTGAGCTTCTTATTGATTGTGGTAGTACTCATTCTTTCTTGTCACCTAAATGTTTAAGGAGGTTAGGACTTAATCAACATCCTACAAGAAAGATGAGAGTTGAATTAGCCAATGGAAAGGAGGTGTTATCTCAGTACACTACGGGCAAAATAGATTTCAAGTTGGGAGAATACTCTACTTCTGCTACTTTTCGAACCTTACCCATAGGAATCTATGACGGAATTCTTGGAATGGATTGGTTAGCCAGTCATAATGCCAATATCCATTGTGCCCAAGGAAGTGTTACTTTTGTGGACAACCTAGGTCAAGAAGTCACTATTCAAGGCCAGAATGGATGACCAAAAGCTTACTTGGTCAAAGCTAATCGTCTTTTGAAAGGGTTACGCAAGGGTCAACAAATTTTTGTAGTCAAGCTAAACAAAGTAGAAAAATCTTCTTCCAACCCTGAACCAATGTGGCTAGAAGAATTTTTGAATGTTTTCCCTGCTGAACTTTCTGAACTACCATCACCTAGGGAGGTAGACCATGAAATCAAAAATTTTCCAGGTAGTGAACCAGTCTCAAGAGCGCCGTACAAGATGTCACTTCCAGAGGCTATAGAACTCAAGGAGCAGCTCAAGCAGTTGATTGAGCAAGGGTTTATCCGACCCAGTACATCTCCATGGGGTGCACTTGTTCTCTTCCAAAAGAAAAAGGATGGCTTTCATCGACTTTGCATAGATTATAGGGGCTTAAATCAAGTTACCATCAAGAATAAATATCCAATTCCTCGTATTGATGAGATGTTGGACAGATTACATGGAGCCAAAATATTCACAAAGATCGATCTTCGATCTTGCTATCATCAAATTCGAATCCAGGAGGCTGATATCTCCAAAACAGCTTTCAACACTCGTTATGTTCATTACGAATTTACAGTGATGGCTTTCGGACTTACGAATGCTCCTGCAACTTTCAATCGTCTGATGCACGATATCTTTAGAGAATTCTTGGATGATTTTGTCCTAGTATTATTTGACGATATCTTAATTTATTCCAAATCAGAGGAAGAGCATGAAGGACATGTTAGGAAAGTGTTAGAGCTTTTACGCCGAAATAAGTTGTATGCAAAGAAAAGCAAATGTACCTTCTTTACCCCTAAGGTCTATTACTTAGGGTTTATCATTTCGCCTGAAGGAGTCTCTGTTGACCCTGACAAAGTCAAAGATATTGTGGAATGGCCTCAACCCACTTCACAAACCGAAGTCAGAGGGTTCTTAGGTATCACAGGGTGGTACAAGATCTTTGTAAAGGACTATGCTCTTAAAGCTGCACCACTAACTGACTTGCTAAAGAAAGGAGCTACGATACTTTGGGAAGAAAAACATGAATCTTGCTTCAAACAGTTGAAGGAGTATCTTGCTTCAGAACCTCTCTTAAAACTTCCAGATGCTAGTAACCTTGCATTAGGAGGAGTCCTTACTCAAGAAGGAAGGCCTGTAGCTTATACTTCTCGGAAGCTTAGGATTCATGAAGTGAATTATGCTACACATGATTTAGAATTGCTAGCAGTTATTCATGCTCTCAAGCTATGGAGACATTATCTATTGGGACGCAAATTCTAGTTGGTAACAGATCACAAGAGCCTTAAGTGGATTTTTACCCAACCTAACCTTAACATGAGACAGAGGAGATGGATAGAGCTCATGCACGAATATAATTTTGATATTAAATTTAGACCAGGTAAGGATAATGTTGTGGCATATGCCCTAGGCCGTAAAGCTTTTCTAGGGGAAATTTCCATGGCTAACAACCCTATTCTAGACAAGGTCTTGGATGCTGCTGTCAGAGATACAGATTACCAGATGCTTGCTAGTATCCTACGTGAAGAGAGGGTATCATCAAATCAGCCTAAACCTCTACAATATCCCTAGAAGATGGGAAAATTTACTACAGGAATTGACTATGCATACCTAAGGATTCTCCCCTAAGGAATGCTATCCCATATGAAGCACACAATGGCCCAACTTTAGGACATCCAGGTTATGCCAAAACCATCAATGCAATTCGCAGAAGTTACTATTGGCAAGGTATGAAGGGTGATGTCCTTCGCTATGTCAAGCAGTGTTTGTCTTGTCAAAGGATTAAGGCAGAGAGACTAAAGATGCCAGGTAAATTACATCCTTTAGATATTCCCCAAATGAAATGGGAATCTATTAGCATGGACTTTATCACCGGGTTTCCTTTTGTCCAAGCTGGATATGATTCAATCATGGTCATAGTCGACTTGCTTACTAAAGTGACTCACTTAATCCCAGTCAAGACAATCTTTACAGCTCCAGATATTGCTCGTCTGTTTGTGAAGGAGGTTTTCAGAATTCATGGTTTACCCAAGAGGATTGTTAGCGATCGTGATGCCAAGTTTACTTCAAAGTTTTGGGTATCATTGTTTCAAGCTATTGGAACCCAGTTATGTTTTAGTACTGCTTATCATCCTCAAACTGATGACCAAACTGAAAGAGTTAATCAAGTAATTGAAGACATCCTCAGAGCCTACTGCAATAGGGAACCTCGCAAGTGGATTCAATACCTACCCTTGGTAGAGTATGCATACAATTCCTCTACTCATAGAAGTATTGGAATGACACCTTTTAATGCTCTTTATGGTCAAGAATGTTTATCACCTCTTAACTTTTCTGACCCCACTATAAGGGTAGAAGCCTCAAAGAAAATGCTTGAAGAAATGGAAGCTCAAACCAAAGCTATTCGAAGGGATATTCAAGCGGCTCAAGATCGACAAAAGAAGTACGCCGACTTAAAAAGATCTGATCGGATTTTCAAAGAAGGTGACAAAGGTTTCTTACGAGTAAAACCCAAAAAGAGCAATCTATCTCTCGGAAGGTATAAGAAGCTTAGCTACCGATATTGTGGACCTTACGAAATAATCAAGGTTGTAAGTGATCAAGCTTATAGACTAAAACTCCCTTCTCATCTCAGAGTGCATGATGTATTTCATGTAAGTCTATTAAAACCTTATATATATAACCCTGACCATGTCCTTGATGATGAGCAAATCATTTTACCTGCTCAAGATGTTCTACAACTCCAACCTGATACTATCCTAGAAACTCGAGAGAGAAAGCTTAGGAATAGATGCATCAAAGAACATCTTATCTTATGGAAGGATTTCCCTATAGAAGATGCTACTTGGGAAGATGAGACATCCCTTCTTAAGGATTACCCTTCACTGTTCTTGAGATGAGGGCATCTCAAATTCTAAGTTGGGGAGATTGTAAGGTCTCTACTTTCAAATTGCACACAAGTTCTATTACGCATTTGTATTTTTTTGAACCATCACTCCTTATTTAAGATATTCGAGTTCAAATTATGAATCGTAGGTTGAGAAAACCTAGAAATTAAAATTTACGCTACAAAATTCTGACATGTTTAGCTATATGAATCACTAACTAACTTATTGCAAGACTTATTTACTGATTGTAGAATTTTCTTTTACTACTGTAAAGTTAATATAAGACTGTAAAGTTTAACTTAAAAATGTAAAGTAAATTATCATTAAAGAAATAAATAAAATAATTATAAAGACAAAATAATACACAGGGATGACAAATGAAGGCACATGTACTCACTCGGACTCACAAAGGAGGGGACAAAGTGGGACACACTGTCACATGAAAAAGGAGAGGCTACTCTTGACTAATCTTAATGAGGGGGGGCCTGTGTGGCCTTATCTTTTGATGATAATGACAAAGTGGTCAAGCTCATGGGTACCACATGGGTACCAAAAACGCGGGTATGATTTTTGGGGAGAAAATTTTTTTAAAAAAATTTTATTTTCTTTTTTGGAAAATAAAAAGTTGGACATTTTTTTTTCTGCTATAAATAGAGCATCCATGCTCACACTTTAGACATAGAGATTGCCTCTATAGCGCTCACGAAGTGCTGCCACTTCTCTTAGAGAGAAGGCGTCCACAAACCACTAAGAGAGCAAACACTCTACTAGACTAATAAGGTGTGTATTAATTGAGCATTCAATTAGTTTTAAGAAGGAAATGTGTGTATGTGTGCTATCTTCTACTCTAATCTCTCTAATAGATTAGTAAGATTCAATTAGATATGTGTGTGTGTGTGCTATCTATTACTCTAATCTCTAATAGATTAGTAAGATTCAATTAGCTTTAAGAAGGTTATGTATGTATGTGTGTGCTATCTCTTACTCTAATCTCTCTAATAGATTAGTAAGATTCAATTAGTTTTAAGAAGGATATGTGTGTATGTGTGCTATCTCTTACTTTAATCTCTCTAATAGATTAGTAAGATTCAATTATAAGTTATGTGTGTGTGTGTGTGTGCTATCTATTACTCTAATCTTCTAATAGATTAGTAAGATTCAATTAGCTTTAAGAAGGATATGTGTGTGTGTGTGTTATCTTTTACTCTAATCTCTCTAATAGATTGGTGAGATTCAATTAGCTTTAGAAAAGTATGCGTGTGCGTTCTCTTTTACTCTAATCTTTCTAATGGATAGTAAGATTCAATTAACTTTAGAAAAGATGTGTGTGTATGTTTTCTCTTACTCTAATCTCTCTAAGTATACCTACTCTCTCTAGTTAGTACATCTTCACTATTAACTTATATATTGTTAATTGAAAGTTAATACATAAGAGAACTCATCATATTCTTATTATACATGATGAAATTCTCATTCACCAATGTTATTGTCAATTAGATTAAGTAGAATTTTGAATAATACTAAAAAAATTGATTTAGTTAAAGTATAGGAATTGAAGTTAGAATTGGATTAGAAATGTGAAGCATAAAAGTAATGCATTCCTAAACTTTCACTCATAGTTTACACATTTAATTTTTAGTTAATTACGATTAGCAAATATTTGATGTATAGAAATTAGATGTAAAACAACAACACTAAGTGTGAATCCGAGTTGGCGAGGGTTCAAATTACAGACTCTCTTTGGAAACAAGGAGATTACTAGGGAAATTGACCAATTTAAAGTTCTAAGTGTATAATATAAGTGTATTACAAAAAAATGGCTCCAAAGCGTGCTCGAACACAAGGCGCTAATGATCATGAAGCCGGTACAAGTAACGGTGGAACTCCTGCGGAACATGCTATGTCTCCACCAATCAGACCAATCGGAGCTATGGTACAGGTTAGTATTGCAGTTTTAAGTTATGCATCATTGCATATGCGAGACCATAGGAATATATTATTTACCTTATGAAAAAAAAACACGGACCGAAACCACGGGGCTTAACCCCAAGAAACTTGTCATATGTTTGACAAGTAGGAAAGATTGTCTGGTTAAACTGGTTGCTATAGGAAAGAATGTTTGTCCAAAACCTTCGGTATGGTTTTTCTCAAGTATCTCTACTTATTAGCGCTGGTATTATGTGGCAGTTGCCGAGGCGTGAGAGGACGCCCAGATTGGCACCGTTGTTGTTGTGACGGGAGTACGTCCAGATTAGCACAACGAGTACTTGTCGAGCGGTATGGGACGCTCATGAGGACAAGGGTTTTTATAAATAATGTATATACCGATCGGACATAATAGCGCCAGTAGAGATTCTTGAGTGAACTTAATCCAAGGGTTGTTGGTTTAAAATTGGACGACTTCTTGTTTGACTATTGTTTGTAATACTGTTCGAAGGGCTGTTTTAACGAACCAGTATCATAAATAAAGTAAAGGAACATGTATGTTTAAACAGTGTGGTAGTAATTAGATAACAAAAGAAGGGTGAGTGTGGTGTGGAAAGTAGGAGAATGATACCCCGACGGTATCATTCTATGGACGGGTGGACCCGATGAGTCGGGTAACTTTCCAACGCTAGAATTTTTTTTTAGTCATAAATCTTAAAAGAGACAAACCTTGGCGGTTGTGCTTCTGAAACATGGAGAAAAAAGCGCACAGGTTGGTCACTCTAAGATTTATACTTTTAGGTATAATTGATTATAGATAGTTTTTAGATAGGGTTATGGTGGTCACGCTCCGCCATAGAGAGATAGGACCAATCCTTCAGTAACGGTTCATGCCCGTGGCTACGTAGTAGCTAAGGCAATGTCCGTTGGTTTTTCCTTATCAGGATTGGAGACCTATCAAAGGTACTCCGCTCCTCTCAACAAGGGGCAGGGACCTCACAGTTAGCTATGCTTTGTGAATTGACACTTTAAATAAAGACATGTGCTTTGTGATCGCTCAAACTCAAGTTTGATCCCCCCCCATCATTTTTTAAAACAACAACAATTAAATCTAATTAAAATGACATACTTTTAGATAAAGACGCAAGATAGTATTAAGAAAATAGTGTGGAATTGGAGCTGATCTCTTGAGACAGCTAATTCCAGTGTTGAAGGATTTTAGCTACTAGTGTGGGAAGATTTCAGACAGCAGACTAGACAGAAATCAGAGACTAGACTCAAATGTGGATACTAAAATAAGAATCAGACTTATAGATTGGAATAAGGTTTAGATTCAGATTCAGATTCAGAAGAGTGGTCGAGAAGTAAGTATCACTGAAATATATACCATGATTGAGATTACAGATCAAGATTACAGCAAATATGATTACAGAGAGAAAGTATAGCCGACAATACTGCCACTGATGCTCAATTACAATTATAGCCCAAAGCGCTAATACAAGTGATAACAATCGCCAACCCGATAATAATGTAATGGGCCCTATTTATACACTTCGGGTTTACTGTAGTAATTACTCTAGTAATTACTAAGTAATTCGCTGCCCATCTTCTAAGAACACGTTCTCACATGGTGATTATCCAACCGTCTACATCCTTCCCTTCTTTCTTGAATTTTGGCAAGATTCCTAAATTTCTAAAAAATTCCCTTGTCTGATTCTGATGTGAAACTGAAAAATCCATCGTCTGGTTCTGGTGTGGAACTGAAAAATCCATTGTCTGGTTCTGATGTTGGGGTGCAGGAGCTCAAGAAGGACCAAGGATTGCGGGAGGCAGCGATAAAGGCCAAGGTGGAGCTCTCACCAGGCCAAGGTGGAGCTGTCATCAGGCCAAGGTAGAGTTTGTCATCTCTCCCTGCCTGTCTGCTGAGAAGAAAAGTCGCCATTGAATTCTGAGATGGAACTACCCAGTATCCTTCCATTGGACCGTCTTCCTTTTGCCTTTGCCCTTTGACCGGGATGGTGCCTGAGAAGTCCCAGCACTAGCATTCTCCTTCTGAATCAGTCGGTAAATGGCCTCCTGCTCAAGCTGATCTCGCCGATCTGTGGTCATCTCTACCTCTTAATGCGTGAGAGAATGATAGGTTTTGGTGTCAGGATCATAGAGTGTATGCCTGCCCTTACTCACTCTGGTTCTGGCCAGCTTATGACAATGCGAAGAAATATGGATCCATCCTTCTGGAAGAGGCTGATTTGTTTTGACTTGAGCTTCGAAAAGAATCTCAACCATCTCCCTGTACTGTGGTGCTAGACCCGGCTTTGCTGCAATGTCTTTCTCAGGCAGTTTGGAAGATTCGACCGTAAGCTATAGCACTTGATTAGTAATTGTGGTCAATCCTCTGACCTGAATCTTCCACTGGCCCATACACAGTTGAATCCTATGCAACTCCTCTTTCATTGCCTGAATTTCATTGATTTGGAGAGCATCATTGAGCAATGTTCGCCAAGTCTTCCATTCCACAGTTGATCGCTCATACCAATTCTGAAGCTCATCAATTATTTTGAAATATGTGAGTCGATCAACTGGCTCTTGATGTTGAGGATATAGCGTTGGAAAGAATCTTGGCATCTCAGTTTCTCTTGCTGGAACAGCATACAAGAGAACTGGAGAATCAGGCACAAATTCCAAGAAATTGAGAATAGCCTGGTTCTCGTGCTGCATCATCTTTCTGGTGATTCTCACTAGCTGGAACAGGGTTCGGAGAGCAGTTGCCTGTGCTCCTGCCTGTGCTCCTACTGACATTCGCGTTTGAGGTCCTCTGCTAGTGGCTGTGTGGTCCTCAAGGATGGCTTTGACTCTCTGATCCAAAACACCTCTGGCAGCTTGCATTTGTACCAAAACTTCCTTCAGTTGTACCTAACATCCTTCATGCAGCGGTAAGTTGGTTTGTTACCCAGCAGAAGCTCCAGTTCTAGAGCCAAGGACCGACAATCTGCAGTAGACTGCCTTTGCCAGTGCGGGTTTGCCACTTTTCATCAGCATTGAGTATCCATTTTGGGACTCGTTCCAACAACTGGACTGTACTGGGATGCGCAGGTAGTCTACAAGCTTCTTTATCATGAAAAGCAGTTGATTTCCAATGTTCTACCATTTCCCTGGCTCCCACATATAGTCTTTGAAATCTTTCCAAGTCAGTCGAGAGAGCATCATCTTCCAGATACTGTCTGGTGATGGAGGCCTGTTGATGTCTCAGTTGCTTATTCAAAGTAATGAGCTGTAGTGAATGCTGATGATCAGTCTCACTGGTCCCTCATCCTAAACTTTCATTTTCCCTTTAGCCTCTCTGATGTGATGGGACTGATCAGTTGGCTGATTCCCAGTGTTACTGGGCTGCTGCTCTTCAGTCTGTTGATTACCCGACTGGTGCTCTTTATCATGTCCTTCCTACTGGCCCTCATTCTGATCTGGCTGGTCTGGTTGTGACTGGCCTCCTTCATCTGGCCCTGTCCTGCCAGTACCCGGTCCTGGAGGTGGAGATGGTGGTGGGGCATCATCATCATCCTTCGTATGCCCCATTTCTTGATCATCCTCCTCCTGATCAACTTCATCTTCTTGATCTTCTTCATCCTCATCCGGGGAAGTCTGTTTGCTCAATATAATCCATTATAGCTTGGTTTATCAGAGCATTATTGAATTCACCCACCTTGTCCTGCAAATCGCTCTGCATACTTTCCATCAAGGACTTTAAATTTTCTAAGTCAAAAACAACCTGAGGGGTTTAAAATTTCAGACAAGCTATTGTAGATGTATCTGTCAGTCAGTGTGAACGCTTCAGAGCTGTATGGTGCAATAGCAGCTTTCTGAATTCTGTCTGCTTCATCCTGAGCATTGTTTCATCTCGCTCGACAGCTCTCAGTGCTTCATTCCTTTGACTTTTCATGATCATAATTTCAGACTCAGCCTTAGCCAACTTTTTGTTCAACAACTCCTGATTCCTTTCTGATTGAGCTTCCAATACCCTGTGTTGTATGTTCTGCATTTCCTGGGCTTTATGGAGTGTTTCAATCTGATGATGTGCTTCTGCCAAGTCAGCTTTAAGCTTTTTGACTTTGTCTTCTGATCCAGCAGCCTCCACCAATTGTCCTATACAACTGACAATGGTATTCCAAGAAGACTGTATCAGTACTGAACATTTGTCTTTGACCGTGGTTGGATCAGAATCAACAGGTTCATATATTGCCACTGGAGCTACGTAGGGTAAAGTTGCATAATCAGCTTTGCTGAGCAGAAGATGCCCTCTTAATTTTTGAGTTTGCATTTGCTGCAACATATCCTATTTTACCAGTTGTAGAGGAGTTTCAGTAATGGCAGGGACTCCACCAGACAAAGTTGAGAACGCTGGACCTTTCCCTTTGTCCAGTTGACTCTTGCCTTTGTCCCGTGACTGGTCTGGTATCTTTTCAACAGTGACTGGCTTGACATGATCTTTCCCAGATACAGTAGCAACTGTATTTTTGACAATTGGCTGATTAGGCATAATCTTCTGAGCAGATTACTGCTCAATTTTACTCATCTCAGCTTTCTCAATGCTTACTACCTTAACCTGGCTTTCTATTTGCTTCAAAAATTCATTGCTTTTTGTCAGTGTGATTCTTGGCTTCTTTGAACTGCCAGCTTCTTCTGCAGTGGCTTTCCTTTTCAGGTCAGTGGAAATCGTTTGACTGTCTGTTTCCTCGTCGTCTGAGGACAGTTCAATTTTCTTTGGTTCAGAAATGGGCTGCTCACTCCAAGCCTGCTTTACCTGCTCATTATCATCTACAGCAGTAGCCTAATACAGGAATTGCCAGACATACCATGCCTTGAAAACAGTTTGAGATTTCAGCTTGGCAGTCTGTTGGAGTACATTATGCGAGAGTATTTTACAAAGGTTGATATGGAATTGTGGATCCAGTATCTTGGCCAACAGCATAGCAAACAATTTTTCTGACACGTATGTTGGGTTGTTCTTAAGGCTTACTGCTTTGGCTACAAACCTGTAAGCAGTTGAGGCTTCCAGTCCTGCTATACTGGAACTCCTTTAGCACTTGCCTTACGCTTCTTTCTAGCCGTTTCATCCTCCTTCAGAGCAATACTTATTTGCTGCGCAGTTGCCACAGACGGTTTGGGCTCATTAGGCATCCGAAATGCAAATGCAATGGCTTCTGGTGTCACTGACACCTTCCTACTATTTACCATAGCACTGCTAGTTTCAGCATCAAAGGAGTCAAGAACTTGCTTTTTTATGATATCGGAATCAAAAGCAATCCTTGTAGCTTGCAACACAACTCGCAGATCCCAGAGTTGTAGCAGAGTCATTGCGTGATCAATAAATACATATCGTTGGATTTTACTGTATGGAAGAACGAAAGGCTTGTCTTTGCCTCAGCAACTATAGCCTGGGTTTCCTCAAGAGTTTCATGCATCTTTTCTGAGCGTTTCCTTCTACCCATACACTATGAGGTCGATGACGATGAAACAGGCGAAGGAGAAGATGAATTACATGTGTCGAAGCCGTTTCCTGGTGTCGTTGGTAAGACTGTCTGACAGTCAACTATCTCGTCAGAGGTCGAAGTTTGCGGCTGTAGTGAAGAAACCTCGGAGCTCGGCGATGGCGAATGGTTGACAGGAGGAAAGCGTCGCGCAGGAGATTTATGAGGAAAATTGCTAACTCTCCTGACTGTTATACATGTTTGCGCCATAAAAGCTCCACCACTCGCCACTCCTAGACTTGTGTGTGCCGTTGCTATCGTGGCAAACATGCATTGGACAAGACTGCGACCCATCCTTGTAATAATTACCACTAGCATACCACTTGACCATTGGCCACTTAAAAATTGGAAAGTGTGTCCATACTGGTTCTGGACTGATTCCCACTTTGGCCGGACCATACTGGTACTGGTTCTTAGGTCAGCCTGATCTAGTTCTTCTGGTACTGATTCTGAATCTGGAACTGGTTGCACATGGAAAAGACCAAAAACGTCTGATTCCAGTATCTCTTGATCAACAACCTCCAGTTCCTTAGTACCTTGTTCCAATCCAGTTTCTCTGGTCTCTGAATAATAAAGTTTGATCTTTGCTCCATTATATACTCCCGGCAACATCAGTCCAGATAAATCTTTCAATCTGACTGTGCCATTGGAGAAGACCCAATCGACCTCAAAAGGTCCTACCCAGGCAATCTTCAAATTCGGCTTCTTTGGACCCAATCTAGACTGATAGAGAAGCACTAAGTCTCCTTTCTGGGATTCTCGAACTTTAATTCGGCGATCATGCCAGTGCTTCCTTCTTTGTTGAACAATCTCCTATTCCAATATAGCTCTTTGCCTGAGTTCATCTAACTGCATCAGTTCATCCAGCCTTTTCTTAAGATTATGGTTGAAGTCTAATCCATACTTCACAACCATTCTCAGACTGGGGATGACAAACTCCATAGGAACCACAGCTTCAGTACCATACACCATTCTGAATGGTGTCATTCCAGTAGTTACCTTATAAGCTGTCCTATAAGCCCATAAAGCAGTCTGAAGCTTCAAATCCCACTGGTCTGGTTTCTTTTGCACCACCTTAGTGAGAATAGTCTTTATTGTCTTGTTGCTACTTTCAGACTGTCCATTGCATCTAGGATAGTAAGGAGTAGATTTCCGATGCTTGACTGAAAGCATATCCAATTGGATTTCCATAATATCATTGATAAAATATGTGCCTTGATCAGTTACAATCTCTACTGGACATCCATATCGGCAGAAAATATTCTCAAACAGAAACCTTGCAGTTGACTTGGCTGTGTTGTCAGGAAGAGCCTTAGCTTCAACCCACTTGGTAACATAACAAGTAGCCATCACAATGTACTTGTTCTTCCTGGGAGTCACTTTCTTAAAAGGTCCCATAAAATCTAGTCCCCATTTCGTGAATACTCCTAATGGTTGTATTGGCATTAATGGAGTCATATCTGTAGCTGTTGGTCGGCCCATTCTTTGGCATATGTAACAAGTCTTACAAAAACTTCTGACATCAGCAATCAGTGTTTGCCACCACAAACCTGCTTGCAGAATCTTCTTGTAGGTTACTTCATTGGAAAAGTGTCCACCAGACTCACCATTATGCGCTTCTGAAATCACTTGCATTCCTCCTTCCATAGGGACACATCGTCGAAGTATACCATCCACACGTAGTCGATAAAGTACTCCTCCAATGATGGTAAATTTCAGGCTTTTTATAATCAGAGCTTTCTTCTGATTCTGTTTCCAATCCTCTGGAAAGGCACCTTGGGAAAGGAATTGATAACTATCATACCATTCAGGATCCACTGATTCTTCTGCTTCTAACTGAAATAACTCAGCATCCACTGGCTCATCTCTCAGAGGTGATTCTGAATATCCCTCCGTACTTCTGGAAAGAAATTCAACTCCACAGTGGTTTTGGCCAGGCTTATGGAAAGTTCTGAATTCAAATTCCATAAGGAACATCATCCATCTTATCAGCTTGCCTTGAATAATGACTTTGTTAATCAGAAACAGAAGAGCTTGATGATCCACATAAAAATGGAATAATTTTCCCAACAGGTAATGCCTGAACTTCGTAGCTCTAAAAACCATTCCGAGAGCTTCTCTTTCAGTAGTCGTATAGCCTTGTTCAGCCTGACTGAATCTGCCCGACTAGCAAAATAGACCGGATAGTCTGTTCTGCCATCTAGCTGAGCTAATATTGCCCCCATTGCCAATCCTGAAGCACCTACATGTACATGAAAAATAATATCCCAATTCGGCTGCCTAAGGACTGGTTTACTGGTAATCGCTTTTTCAAATTCTGAAAACTTTCCTCACACTCAGCAGTCCAGTTGAGCTTACTGGTCTTCTTTGTGAGCTCATATAGTGGTATTGCTTGAGCAGCAAACTTGTGTACAAATCTTCTATAGAAATTCACATAACCCAAGAAAGAACTCAACTCTAAAGCAGTTCTGGGTGCTTTAGCTTGTTGGACACACTGTATTTTGTCATTGGCCATCTCTATTCCATTGCGGGAAACCACATGTCCCAGTAGTTGTCCCTTCCATACTAGAAACACAGATTTGAATGGATTCAAATAAATCCTCTTCTCTTGACAGCGTTTAAAAACCATTTCTAGGAATAAAAGGTGATGGTCCTCATCTGAATAGACAGTAAAGTCATCCATGAAAATGGCGAGGAACCGATGAATAAATTCATTAAACATCTCCATCATACACCGCTGAAAAGTAGCTGGTGCATTGCACAGGCCAAAAGGCATCACCAGATACATGAATGCTCCCCACTCAGTGATGAAAGTGGTCTTGGCCCTATCTTCAGGAGCAATCTGTAACTTGTTATAACCGCTATAACCATCCATGAAGCTATACATCTCATATCCTACGATCTCATGAAGCAACATATCAGTAAAAGGTAAGGGAAATGGATCCTTAATGGTCTGGGCATTTAGTTTCCTATAGTCAACACAAACTCTTAATTTCCCATTATTTTTAGGAATGATGACTATGGGAAATAACCAATCACTGCTTGCTACGTCCGTAATGAACCCAGCCTTGAGAAGATTATCAATCTCCTCCTTGACCTTCTTTGCATAGTTGGGGTTCATGCGGTATCTTTGCAATCTTACTGGCCTAGCATCCGGTTTCAGTGGTATTCGGTGCTGAAAAACTTCAGGATCTACTCCCTTCAAATCTGTATGTTCCCAGGCAAACACATCATAATAGTTCTAGAACATTTTTCGTTCCTTTTCCTTCATTGCCGATTTCAAGTGTTTGTTGACTTTGATCATTTTGGGATTTTCCTCTGATCCCAGGTTCCACTCCTCTACTTCTTGATCATCTAGAAGCAACCAGTTTGGTCCGCCTCCTTTTTGTTTGGTCGATTCTTCAGCGTAGTCCCAAGAAGGTCCATTCATTTCTGAATCTTTATTCTGATCCAGTGGGTACTCTTCAAAACATACTGGTTCTTCCATTATACCAGTATCAGCTGGTTCCTGCATTCTTCTAGTTAGCTGAACTGTTCTTTCCCCTGCATTGACTTCAGTAAACTGATCAGGGAATTGTCTCTTCTGCTTGTCAGCTTGCTCTTTGTTGAGCAGGACTGCATTCAAATCGATTTCTACCAAAGGAAATATGTTCGTAGCTGCTAGCATTCGCTCAATTTTCTTGGATCTGTATTTCTGACACAACTCCTTCGGCCTCAGTTCCTTTTTCCAGCTCTTGGTGTTGTTAGTCTGTATTTTGATTCTGCTGCTGGCCCCTTCTATGGTCAAAGTTTGGTTTGCATAGTCATGAACAGCATGTGCTGTTCTTAACCATGGGCGGCCTAGTAGCATTCCATATGCTCCTTGCACATCCAAGACTAGGAAACTGGTTTTGAATTTCTCCCTTCCAACTCTTATCTGCATGTTTTCAATCATACCCGTTGCCTGTACGACTCGATGATCTGCCATTCTTACTTTGAATGGCGTTGGTTTCATGTTAGTGATACCCATTCTTTGCTGAGATGGGCTCCCATTATGTTGACTCATGCTCCTCCATCCAATATGACGCTTGAGAGAGGTTCCCACTGCTTCCTGACCTTGTAGTCTACCTGAATAAGTGGAACTTCATCATCCCTGACAGCCGTCAGGTCCACTGCTCTGGCCTCTGCCTTCCTACGTTGTTTGATAAAGTTGGCCACCTCATCCAAGGTCTTTCTTATATCCTCCAGCTCTACAGTCAGCTTCTGGATTCTATCACAAATTTTCACATGAATTTCCTCTCACTCTTGGTCAGACTGATTGTCAGAGCTTGAAGAACTGGTGTCTTCACACTGCCATTCTTTAGCAATACTTCTAACCTTTCCATCCACTCCCATTTCATCAGCTAGTCCATGTACTACAGCCAACATGGTCTCTGTCATGGCCGGTACTGACTGATCTTTATCAGTCGATTGGGCTGGTATCTTCTGAATGACTCTAGCTTTGGAACTTTCTGGCAGCTCTGGCAGCTTCTTAGCTAAATTATCTGTGATTTTAGCTGCTAGTTCTCGCTGTTCTTGCCACTCATCTACCACCTTCTCTTTCCCTTTGGCCTTCCAAACTTCCCTTTGTTGAGCCCACTTACTGCTGCTAGGATTGACTGGTACTTCTGAAATGTCTGGAATCTCTTCAATGATTACTCCCTTGATCCTAGTAACCACCTTGACTAGGACTGGCTCTGGTGCCTTAGCCTCAATAAGTAGTCGTTACCGGTGCATCTGGACATTGGGCTGCAAAATGACCATACTTCCCATAGGTATAGCAATTCATACTCCTGGTCTGGAAGTTGCCTCTTCCTCTTCCTCTGCCCATTCCTGATTGGTATCTGCCAGGTCCTTGACCAGTACCACTGGTACCTGGTCTTTCCTCTTGAGCTACTTTGATGGGTTCTACCCGCACTGGTTCAGTGTAGGCAACCACTAATAGATCCTTTCCTTTCTTAAAATGGTAAATTTGGATGCCACAATTATTCCATAGGTGACCAAAGGCCTTGCAGTAGGTACATTGTGGACATTCAGTGGAGATGTGGTGCTTGGATTTACATCTTGAACACCAAGTCTCCATCTTTCGGACCGGCTATCTTGTGTTGCTAATTTCTGCAATCTGCCTAGCCATTTCTTCAATTTTCTTGGTCCATGATCCCTTCTTTGATTTCTCCTTTGTCCGTTCATTGGAGCTGCTCTTGGAGCTGCTGGACGTTGCACTGGAATCAGAAGCTTTAGTAGCCGAACTACTGCTACTGGTCCTTTGCTTCTTGTGGCTCTTTTCTTTCTTAGCCTGCTATTCCAGCTTTAATGCCCTTTGGACCAGATCATTGAATTTTTTTGTAGGGGCTGGTACTTCTTGTTCCCTAAGCTTCTTGCTTCTGAACCCATTCAGAAACCATGCCCTCAATCTCTTCTCAGACGGCAGTTCTTGCAACTACCTAGTCAGTTCTTTTATCTTTTCTACATAGCTCCGAACTGACAAATTCCTCTGTTTGATCTAATCCAATTCACAGAGAATATCCTCGTCCCCTCGATTGTCGGAATATTCCAACCTGAAGGCCTTAAGTAATTTGTTATATGATCTCAGCTGGCATGCAGGGTAATTGTAATATCATTTCCTCGCTGCCTCCTTCAAGGTTTGTGGAAAATATTCCCCCCAATCATCTTCATCAATGTTTTTTAGTTCAGCATACTGCTCAAAAGCTTGTATGTGAACATCTGGATCATCCTTTTTCCCTCCTTTGAATATGGGAAAGGAAATCTTCAGGGAAGTTGTGTAATCATTTCGATTACTGCTGATCCCACCAGTTCTCTTCTTGGCTTTAGAATGATGCTTGGGAGCCTTCTTGCAATTTTCAGTGTCAGCATCCCAATCAATCTCTGTCTCTGTCTCAGTATCAATATCAGTATCTTCTTTGTTTTTTCTGCTAGAAGTACGGTGACTTCCCTTTCTGCCCTTGATATGCTCATCTCTCTGGCGAGATTGAGAACTCTTGGAACTCTTTGCCTTTTGTGCTTCCCGTTCTGCCCGTCGGCGTCGAGAATGACTGGAGTGCTGTGAGTCCTGCGCCTCCTCAGCCTGACTATGCTCCTCCTGAGCCTCAGTGTCAGTCATTTTCTCTTGCTTGGGGTCAGACTCTCTTCCTGACTCCTCAGGAATGGGGTCCACACGATTGGTAGATTTCTGGCCACGATTGGACTTTGGTGCCATTGCTGAAAACTTCAACTAGGAGAAGAGTCTTTCAGTCAACGAGCTTCAGCTCGAGCCACCGTGATCGCCAAAATGGAATTGGAGCTAATATCTTGAGACAGCTAATTCCAGTGCTGAAGGATTTTAGCTACTAGTGTGGGAAGATTTCAGACAGTAGACTAGACAGAAATCAGAGACTAGACTCAAATGTGGATATTGAAATAAGAATCAGACTTATAAACAGGAATAAGGTTCAGATTCAGATTCAGATTCAGAAGACTAGTCGAGAAGTAAGTATCACTGAAATATATACCATGATTGAGATTACAGATCAAGATTACAGCGAATATGATTACAGAGAGAAAGTATAGCCGACAATACTGCCACTGATGCTCAATTACAATTATAGCCCAAAGCGCTAATACAAGTGATAACAATTGCCAACCCAATAATAATGTAATGGGCCCTATTTATACACTTCGGGTTTACTGTAGTAATTACTCTAGTAATTACTAAGTAATTCGCTGCCCATCTTCTAAGAACACGTTCTCACATGGTGATTATCGAGCCATCTACATAGTGGTTGAAGGACCTAAAGTATCACAATTGATCAATTCAATACACTATCCTGCCTTTTTATACTTTAGGAGTCTGTTGGTACATGATAATGGCATGCATCATTAAACCTAGTATCAAAAATACTCTAAGAAGCATTCGCACCTTTTTCATTAGCTACTACAATGTCTTGAGGGGCTCTATCATCCTCTTGTGCATCCTCATTGCCTGCATCATCATCCTCATTATCTTCATCATTTTCTTTTGCACACTCAACATCTACAACTGGACTCATTTCTCCAACATTGTCTGCCCTCCCTTGATGATCAAAATTCGTAGCTTCTTGAACTTCACTATCATCCATGTTGTCTACGTTATCGTTGTCTTCATTTCCATCAACATCCTCTCCACTGCTTTGTTGCTCATCGATGTCAAGATTGTTAAGGTCTTCTTTTTCCTTATCATCCAGCTCCACTGTTTGTCTCGCAAGTGATGCTTGACTTGCACCACACCACTCTTGCAAGGACGGATTGCTCTCCAAAAGACTAAAGCATTGAGATTCTAACTCCATTGCTTCAAAATCATCTTTACATAGAGCAATTGCCCTTCTCTTCTTCGACAAGCTTTGCTCCAACACAACTCCACCGCAAAAAATTTCCAACACATAGCTTTGCTCAGGACAAAACCCTGTGATAAGGCCATCAATGAAGTTTCTATCAATAAATTCATGATCCTTGCCACAAGAGCCTGAGAAAAAGACTCTTTTTGTATGAGCTTTGTCAATAGCCTCAAATCTATCAACCTTGCTAACAAAAAGAGCAACCATTGCAGAGTCCACAATTCCATCTATCCATGAGTCATCTCTTGTTGCTTGGATATTTCCATATTCAATATGGACCTTAGTTGACTGGCTAGAAACCCCTTCAACAAGCATTCCGATATTGATGAAATCAATGAAACACACTAGCACATATTCGTATTGTGCATGCAATGTGTTTAGATTGAGTGTGCCAAATTTGCAAAAAAATCTATAGAGAGCTTTTCTTTAGTACCATGAAGATCCAAGACAACCAATTGAAATGGTACGTGCTCTGTATTCCAAAAGTCTTGGATCTTCCCCATATCAAAGCCCACCCCCTTGATTCTCCATGGAATAGACTCATCTTGAGATATTATGCCCATATTAGCTCTATAAAGATGATTGAGGAGAGTTATTACACTTTTTGGAAGTGAGGGTGGAGTCTTCTTTGCTCTGTTGAGGGAGTCCTTGACATAGTACTGGCTATAGCTCCACATTTGATTGTACTCATGCTCTCCTAGCTTGTACTTCTCACAAACTTGCTCCCAAGATAAATTTTCCCTTGTCAAATCAAAGAAGAATGATATTATTGCTTCTTTCAACACTCGATCTGTTTTTAGCTTCCAAGCCATCTCATCGATGTCCATTCTATGAGGGGTATGCTTGCTCTTCTTTAGCAAGATGGTTTTGTCCAGGATTTAATTTTGTAGTTCAAGAACTTCTTTATTCTCGAGGCCTAAAATGCACCTGAACAATGTAGGTGCCAGTGTTGCTGTGCCAGGTGCTTGTTGAATCTAACCACCCTTCATAGTTAGAAATTTAGGATTTTCGTTGGAACCTTCGTCAATTGTTTCTCCCTTTGTATTTGGTAGCAAGCCTCGAGCATATTGTCTCATGATCTTGACCCAATTTTTCCATATCTTCTCATCACATAGAAGCAAATGCAAGTCGGTCTTGACAAATCCCTTTTGAAGTGTGTGCTCTGTTGTCTCAACAAAGGTCTGCAAAATTGAAAATTCCAACATCAATATTGACAAGGCTCTAACTTGTGGGATTGAGACGTATACTTAATAAGTTCAAAGCTAGAGTGAATTGTTTCTTTATATGCCTCACATACATCTATGGAAAGTCCAAAATACATGGGTATATGTAAGTGGGGCTCAAACTTAAGTTCGAGCCTCGCCTAGCCTCATATGCAAGTGACACTAAATCTTAAGTTAAAACCTCAATTTAAGTTCTAAATGAGCACATGGAGGTCTTGCTTGAGCCTATGATAGACTCTAGTTTACAAATAGATATTGATTAAAAAGACCCACATCCATGTTTTCAAAGAATCAAACAAGTACCTTCCAAGCCTCAAAGTCCTTCTTGGTTTGGTTGACACCAGGTGGTGGCTTAGAAGGACAACCATTTGCATGCCACTGTGCTCATGCTTGCATAAGTTGGTCAAGAATTGGCTCCTTTTGCATTGACATTGCAACAGATAGATTTGCATCTTTGGAGATTTCACGAGAGATCTTTGGTGGGCAATTGAGAATAATCTTTGATCGTCTATATTTGAATTGTTGACGCAATTGAGGGGTAACCTTTGCAACGTTTGTACCTTGCAAACGTTTTGCAGCACTAATGGAGTGTTGTCCAGAGATGATCCAGTAATCAACATTGTGAACATCCTCTTTGGCAAGTTTGTCAAGAGGATGTTTTTTGGAAGGATCACAAGGCATCAAAATTGCTAGTATCTCCTCTTGCTTTGGTTCTTGAATGAAGTCTAAAGTCAAAATCCTGACCCAATCTAGATGTAATATTCTGTACACATAGTTTGATGGAGCAAGAAAACACCTTGTCACGTCAATGCTAAAGACTTCATTGATCCCAAAAGGATAGAATCCCTTCTTGATTTCTAAAGAGGTCAGTGCCTTGTTATCTTCGGATGGAGTTTCCATGTCCATCAACTCCTCTTCTGAAACCTCTTTTTCTTCTGCACTCTTTTTCATCTTCCTCTTTGCTAGTTTTTGTCGATCTTCCTCAAGAGTAGAATCATCCTTTGCCTTTCTTTTTCTTCTGAGTCCTTGTGCATCTTGCCCTTGTGAACCTTCTTGCTCCTCTAAATTAATGGTGGCAGTGATCTTCTCTACATGTGTTGAAGCGCTTGCACGGGCACCTCTTGATGCTGCAAGTGCACTCCTAACTATGGCTTTCCATGTCTTCTCCACAACTTTCTTAGGTAGTGCCCCTATTGGTTTCTTTGCAGGTACAATCTTCTTTGATAAGCTCAAGACTCTCTTTGCATGTTTCACTGCCTTCACTAGGTCTTCCACACAGTCCACACCCGAGTCTTCTCTTGATTAGTGAAGCTGGAGATCTTCAATCCTAATTTTACAATAGAATTTTATATTCCTAGTTTGCTACCATTCATGTCTGCTACATGAAAAGTGCCCAATGATAAGCAAAACTTGGTTGCCTTTGTGGTCTCTCCAATAGGTAGCACATTACATGCAAAGCATGGCATTGCTGTTGCATCCACATCATCTTTGACACCCACAACAATCCCCATGTCTCCATATTTCATATCACCTTGTGACAAATATAGATGGATGTCACCTTTGTAGTTTGCATCTGTATATAGGTATCCACAAACCACTTCACTCCTTCTTCTTTTGTTAACTCAAAGGTCTTGTCAACCTTTATTCTTGGAGCAGTAGTTTTGGCGTGAGTGGACATTCCAAGAACATCGAGTGTGAAGACTTGTGCACCCTGCTCTGGTATACTTGGTACATTGGAAGCCTCCATTCTTGAAACAACCAAAAAGAACAATGTTAGAACCTAAACAAGGAGCATATGTTTAAGTTAAATAGTATATTTAAAAAAAAAACACTAGCATGTGTAGGCGAGGCTCGAACTTAAGTTTGAGCCAAAAGATGTTGTTTTGTACCCTTGCTAGCCACAAGGATGTCATGAGAGTAGTCTTGCAAGTTAGTGCTACATTAAATTTGAGCCTAAAAGTGAAGCTCTATGATTTTTCTAGCTAGAAAGATGTCATGAGGCTAGGCATGCCCCCTAGTGCTACATTAGCATATGGAGAGGAAGCTCAAACTTAAGTTTGAGCCTAAAAGTGATTTTTTATTCCCTGATGCACTTGAGGCTCGAACTAAAGATCAAGCCTAAAGGTGCTATTCTTTGCCCTTGATAGCCACAAATATGTCATCAAGCTAGCCTTCCATGCTAGTGCTACACTCAAATATGCAAGTGGGGATCAAACTTAAGTTTGAGCCTCTTGTCATTAGTAACCAAAAGGATACCATGAGGCTAGACTTAAGTTCAATCCTAAGTGTTTTTCTATTCTTGCATGAATCCTAAAAGGACTTAGTGAATCTAGATTTTCATGATAGTGCTATACTAACATATCTAGGTGAGGCTCGAACTTAAGCTCGAGCCTCTTGCCTCTGGTAGCCACAAGGATGTCCCTCGGCTAGCCTTACACCCTAGTGCTACAATAGCACATGCAAATAAGGCTAGCCACAAGGATGTCATGAGGCAAGCCTTGCATCTTGGTGCTAAAGAATATGCACTTGAGGCTCGAACTTAAGATCGAGCCTAAAGGTGTTCTTCTATGCCTTTGGTAGCAACAAGCCCTACATGCTGGTGCTACTCTAGTATATGCAAGTGAGGATCGAACTTAAGTTTGAGCCTACTGGCATTGGTAGCCACACAGATGTCATGAGGCTAACCTTACACCCTAGTGCTAAAGTAGCATATAAAGTTGATGCTCAAACTTAAGTTCAAGGCAGATTGCTATATTAGCATATGTAGGCAAGGTTCGAACTTAAGCTTGAGCCTCTTTCCCTAAGTAGCCACAAGGATGTCATTATGCCAAACTTGCTACAATAGCATATGTAGGCAAGGTTCGAACTTAAATTTGAGCTGCTTTCCCTAAGTAGACACAAGGATGACATTAAGTTAGACTTGCTATGTTAGCATAAGTAGGCAAAGTTCAAACTTAAGTTTGAGCCTCTTTCCCTAAGTAGCCACAAGGATGTCATTAAGATAGCCTACAATAGCATATGCAGGCAAGGTTCGAACTTAAATTTGAGCCGCTTTCCCTAAGTATTCACAAGGATGTCATTAGGTTAGACTTGCTATACTAGCATATGTAGGCGAGGTTCGAACTTAAGTTCGAGCCTCTTTCCCTAAGTAGCCACAAGGATATCCCTCGGCTAGCCTTACACATTGGTGCTACAATATCATATGCAATTGAGGCTTAAACTTAAGTTTGAACCTAAAGGTGTTGTTATGTTCCCTTGGTATCCACAAGGATGTCATGAAGCTAGAATTTCATGCTAGTGCTATACTAGCATATGTAGGCAAGGCTCAAACTTAAGTTCGAGCCTCTTTCCCTTAGTAGACACAAGGATGTCATGAGGAAAGCCTTGCATCCTAGTGCTATACTAGCATATGAAAATGAGGCTTTAACTTAAGGTGCTATTCTATACCCATGGTAGCCACAAGGATGGCATTAGGCTTGCATTCTAGTGCTACACTAGCCTATGCAAGTGAGGATCAAACTTAATTTCGAGCCTCTTGGAATTAGTATCTCTAAAGGATGAGTCTAGACATACTCCCTAGTGCTACAATAGCTTATACAATTGAGGCTCGAACTTAATCTCGAGCCTCAAAGTGTTTTTCTTTTCCTTTGGTATCCACATGGATGTCATGAAGCTATACATGCATCGTAGTGCTATACTGACATTTGTAGGCAAGGTCTACACTTAAGTGCAAGCTTTTTCCCATTGTTTTCCACAAGGATGCTATTCTATGACCTTAGTAGCTATAAGGATTTCACAAGGCTAACCTTTCCCCCTAGCGCTACAGTATGAAATACTCAAACTTTAGCTTGAGTCTAAAGATATTGTTTCATGTCCTTGATAGCCACAAGGATGTCATGAGGCTGTGCCCTTGCATAGTAGGGCTACACAGCAAGCAATGCTCTTTCCATTGGTAGCTACAAGGATGTTAGGAGGCAAGCCTTGCATCCTAGTTCTAAAGAATATGCACTTGAGTCTCGAACTTAAGATCGAGCCTAAAGGTGTTCTTCTATGCCCTGTGTAGAAACAAGCCCTACATGATGGTGCTACTCTACTATATGCAAGTGAGGATCGAACTTAAGTTTGAGCCTACTAGCATTGGTAGCTACACAGATGTCATGAGGCTAACCGTACACCCTAGTGCTAAAGTAACATATACAGTTGAGGCTCAAACTTAAGTTCAACGCAGACTTGCTATATTAGCATATGTAGGCAAGGTTCGAACTTAAGCTCGAGCCTCTTTCCCTAAGTAGCCACAAGGATGCCATTAAGCCAGACTTGCTATATTAGCATATGTAGGCAAGGTTCGAACTTAAGCTCGAGCCTCTTTCCCTAAGTAGCCACAAGGATGCCATTAAGCCAGACTTGCTACAATAGCATATGTAGGCGAGGTTCAAACTTAAATTTGAGCCGCTTTCCCTAGAGCTATTATGCTCTAGCCCTAGTTAAGTCTCAATCACTTGCATGAGGCAACGCTATCATGCTAAAATATCCACAATAAGCTCATGAGGTCACACTAGAGTGGAATATGCTAGTGCTTTGAGAGCATTAGAAGGTGAGGTTTAAGCTACATCAGCTCATTGTTCTAGTTTCTCAACAAAGAAACAAGGCACCAAAAACGAGCTAAATATCAAAAGCAAAGAATCTACGTCAAGTGGAAATGTCACACTCAGTACCCAACCAAGTAAGTGTTGTTATCTATCTTTTTCTTTAAGTAGATTAATTACTTAATTACAGTTTTAAAAAAAGTTAATTAAAGTACTTATTGATTAAGTACTCTAATTAAAGAATAGCCACTTACTTTCAATTTATAGAGCGTGATTTTAGACGTAGTTGTAGTTTGATTAACTTAATGATAGAGTTTAAAAGGTGTATCAAGGAGACGGTAGCAAACAATAATGAGTATAAGTAGTCAATAGAAGTAGATTAAATAGAGATTAGAAACTAATAGAATGATATTGAAGACTGAACTTTTGAGATGCAGGTTTAGGAGAGATTAAGAGGAAGGGAGGGAGTGATTAAGAGGAGGCAAGGGAGATTACATAGAGAGATCAGAAGATATTAGGGAGTGATTAAGAGGAGGCAAAGGAGATTACATAGAGAGATTAGAAGAGATTAGGGAGTGATTAAGAGGAGGCAAGGGAGATTACACAGAGAGATTAGGGAATGATTAAGAGGAGCTGATGGTAATGTGACACAGAAAGATTAGAAGAATATATCACACACACACACACAAGAGAGAGAGAGAGAGAGACAAAGAAGTGCACCTGGATAAGCCTTTCGAATTTGAAATTCAAATTTCAAATCTAAACTGCAATTAGATCTTCACCTGCAAAATCAAAAAGAGAAAGATATGCACACACACACACACACACACTTAATGTAGAGCGTTTTGGGACTACAAATAGATTCATAGAGGAGAGGGAGATGGGAAAGTAAAGAGCCATACCTGTCACGTCGTCGTCAGTTTTTTCACTGTCTGCACAAAAACCGAAACCCTGTTTTAATGTAGAAGAGAGAGAGGGAGAGAGAGAAAGATAGAGAATTAATCTAGAGTTGTGAAAAAGAGCCTTGTGGGGCCGCGAGCAGATTCGCAGAGGGCAAGGGGATGCGGGAGTAAAGAATCTCACCTGTCGCGCCGTCGTCGAATTCGTCACAGTTTGTAGAAAAACCCAAACCGATTATAATATAGAAGGTTTTAAAAGCATTAAAAAGCCTTTAATAGCTTTTCCCACCAACCCTACCAAGGTTAGATTAGCAAAATCATGTGCGTGGACCAAAACTAATGGTTTTCATGATGGTTAAAAGAAGTGAAAAAAAAACTTTTCACGAAAATCAGCATAACTTTCACATACGGAGTCCGATTGCAAAAGAAAATTTATGAGCCTGTAGCTTGAGAGCGGACCTACGCTTTTCTAAACAAACCCTGCTCAGAAAACAACAGGTTTTATGAAGAGTTTTCAAAAAACGACGTTTAAGGGGTCAAAAAATTCGACGAAGTTAGGGGTGTCTAGAACTAGTTTTTTGAGAGTTTTGGGAAAATAATACTCACAAGTTGGACATAGTTTTGACTTCCCTTGGCTAAAACCTCTTAGGATCAATGAGTGAGGGACCCACCTCCACCAACCCTCTTCCTTAACCGATTTCATTGCACCTTTTTACATGTGAAATTGTCCTGCTACAACACGTAAAACACCAGGACTATAATCACCAAGAATCGATTTACACATAAACAATTGAGAAAAAAACCTCATTGTATTTTGAATGTCCATCAATGCTCAATTGTCATAGCATAATCTCCAAGGCCACCTACACTCCAACTAATGTCCTATCCTACGAGAAAACTATATGACTAGGCTCGAACTTAAGTTTGAGCCACTCATGCAACTACTTTGAAGCCTCACCTTTTTGTAAGCTCCGACTCTTTTGATATGTCATTCAAGGAAACTTGGGTTTGATGTAAATCTCATCATTACCTTGGCTCCACCTTACAACTCTTTAAATGTATAATATAGCTCGAACTTCAATTTGAGTCTCCTTCCAAATTCAAGGCTACTTCAACATAGCTTGGGTTTTTTCTCACACCTGTTGTTGCTCGTAGATTTCTAACACTTGAATGTGTATCTATGCTCAAACTTGAGTTTGAGCCTTCTACCAAATTCCATGGGTGCCTCCATGTAACTTGGGCTACATCTTGCAACCCGTGTGACAAGTATAGATTTCTAACACTTGGATGTACATTTAGGCTCAAACTTGAGATCGAGCCACCTACAAAATTCCATGCTTGCCTTTATGAAACTTTGGCTTTGTGAAACTCTTTTTATCTAGGTATTTATAGCACTTAGATGTACATCTAGGATCAAACTTGAGCTTGAGCCTCCTACCGTCGTGTGTGGGTTGACTTATAGCTTGAGATCCATCTTGCAACTATTTTAAGCTAAAGATTTCTAGCACTTAGACCTACATTTAAGCTCCATCTATGCTCCGGCATTGTAACTTAGGCACCATATTGGACCTATTTTCAGCTTTAGATTTCTAACACTTAGATGTACATTTAGGCTCAAACTTGAGCTTGAGCCTCCTACCATCCCCAATGGGTTGATTCAGTATAACTCGAGATCCATCTTGTAACTCTTGTGAGCTATATATTTCTAGCACTTGGATGTGCATAAAGGCTCCATCCTCCTATCAAATTCCATGGGTGCCTCTGCAATGTAACATAGTCCCTATCTTGCAACTCTTGTCAGCTTTATATTTCTAGCACTTGGATGTACATACAGGCTCAAACTTGAGCTCGAGCCTCCTACCATCCTCCATGGATTGACTCAGTATAGATTTTCTTAATTGAATGGGATGCAAGATTTTGCCAAAATTGTGAGTGTATCTTGGGAATGCATTAAATTTTGAGTTATATGTTCAGACATACAATTTTACTGATATCTCTTTATTTTCTCAAAAATTGCAGGGTCCAAAACAAGGTGATTCAGTGTTTCTTGTTGATGGTTCCACAAGGAAATCTCGTGGGGTTATTCATTCCACTGATGCATCTCAACGTTGTGGTTTTGAATTGATTGGCACAACATCTGTGGCGATACATGTACTAGAAAGTTTTAACGACACCTTCTTGATTCCATTCGTCACAATGGATGCAAGAACCATGTCTCAAGCAGTTGGAAGCATCATCAAATGGCCATTGCATAATATTGTTATGTACAGAGGAAAATCTCACACAATAGATGAGGATTTTGTTGTTGGTCAAGAAGATGGCTTGATAGATAGAGCGAGTTGGAAAGAGAAAAGAGTCATCCTTTGGGCTGACAATAGATCTACAAAACTTGGTAATGGAGTGGTATTGTTGGTCCACCCATATGAGGCTATAAACTGTACTGAACTAGGTGAGAGTAGCTTGGGTGTCATTGTGGAAGGGTCAATGCATCCACATCAAAGTGATATTTCAAGTTTGAATTCGGTAAGCTGGCCTATTAGGCAGCTCACATTTGAGAATGGTGAGCCCTTGATCAAAGACACTGGATCCTCTTCTACCATTGAGGGTATTCAAGATTTCCTCATGGAAGAAACGGGAGATTCCCTTGACAGCTTATATGCTTCCAGTGATGACTATGAGGATGATGGCATACATAACAACATTGAAACTAGTTTTAAAGAAGGTACCACCAGTACAGAACTAGGTCTTCTTCTTCATACTCAAAATGATAGAGAGTAGGATGCCCTTGCCGGTGACTATGATATAAGAGATGGGACAGGTAAGAAAAGGAGTTATGTACATAAAGTTAGGCCTAGAAAAAAAAAAGGTAATGCTCATGCTTTCAACAAACAATGTGATGCTGCAAACATTCACAAAGTTGCAACAATTGATTGTTGTGAGATGCGATGCTGCCAGATTGGAAACAGATCCAAAATCATGCAAGCGAGGGCAGACTTTCGGCGACAAAGCTACACTAGTCAATGCACATTTGTATTGGATTGTATGAGCATGGCTCATAGAAAAGATCAAGAAGAGGAATGCTTTGAGTTTACTTTTGATGGAAAGAAGGTATGTAGTAAAGCATGTAATGGAAATGGCCTCTGAACTTAGAGAATAGCAGAATTAAGAGAATTAAAGTGAGCAACTTTGAGAGCAAAGAGGGTGAACTTAGTTGGTAGTAGCAACTTAATCATAACACTTAATTAACTAGGCATGAGCAATACCTTTGCAAGAGAGAGAGAGAGAGAGAGAGAGAGAGAGAGAGAGAGAGAGAGAGAGAGAGAGAGAGAGATTTTAGAGAATATGACAACAGTTGAGGACCGGATTTATGTGGAGCCGATCCCCCCTCCAAAAGGCATTTGTATTATAGATTCTCTCATTAAGAGAGACTTGGTACAATACAATCTTTGTGACTAAAAAGCCTATTTCTACGCAAAAAGTACTTGAGACCTCTTTGGCATTATGGAGATGGAAGCTTCATATACCAAGCTTTTGCATAATATCAACAATCAATCTTAGCTTGAAAACAATCAAGAACTCGTGAACATCATTAGTCTTTGTGTTCCCTAAATCATTTGAGTGCATGAAGATGTATACTTTTATGCATCAACTTGTGCCTAAAGCAGCAATTAATCTACCTTGCAATACAATTAATCTATTTGCATTAAGTAACTAATCTACTTGCAATAAACCATTATCCTTCTTGCAATAAGCATAACATGCACTTTGTAGAAAGCATTAACTATCCCAAGCCTCAGTACCAAGACCTCAAACACCTTCGAAGGTGGAGAGAGCTAGCAGGGAATGAGGGTAGGGAAGAGGAAGAAGAAGTATTCCATAGGAGAAAGAAATAATTCCTCACATATCATCACTCTTCTTGCTTAGCATACATAATAGCATAGTAATGAAGATGGAGAAGATGGAAAGCTTAAGCATTGAAGCATAGCTCTTGGTTGGATTTGCATTCCATAGCCAAGAGTGTTGGTGTAGGCTCTCAACTTCTCAAGGAGCTTGGAGAAGGAGATGGAGCTCTTTCCTAGCACACAATGAGAGTGTTTGTGAGTGTGTGTGGGTGAGTATACCCCCTAAGCAACCCCCTAGCTTGCTTGGGTCGACCCCCCCTTGTAGCTCATGCTTGAAGCTCGTTGGACCCCTCCAGGCCTAGCCAATCATAAGCAGGAGGCATTACAAGCAGCAAGGGTAGCCTTGAGACAAGTGTCCCCCCTTTCCCCTTTGATAGAGAGGGCTAGATAAATGCAAAATCAATTAATTAAATCTCCTAAATTATCATTGGACCCCTTGGGTGGCCAACCAATAGGCTTCAGGCACACAATGAGGGCAACATGAGGAGGAACTTGACAAGTGTCCCTTTTGCTTTCTTTGTACCATGCATGCCTTGTGTGAGTGTGTGGGTGTTCTCTCTCATCCCCCCTCATGTAGGGCTCTCCCCCTCCTTGTAGGGATTGAATCTTTGACTTTTTGACACCTCAAGCCCTCATGCATAGGCCCAGTTCCCACCACAAGCTTGGCCCTTAAGCACTTTAAGCTTGGGCTGGGTTCTCACCTCAAGTGCAACCCTAACATCTCAAGCATGTCAAGCACCTCAAGCATCTCAATCATTAAGCACCTCAATCATCAAGCCATCTAGTTGGGCAACTTTAATGATAAGCCATCGAATGAATGGGCTTGAAATTTTAGAAGGGGCCATAGTATCTTTGTGCTGACCTAGCATAATACCTTTAATGGCCCGGAGGATTCTTGTGTATAATTTGCCTTAGATGAGCCTTGGGGAAGTTTAGTAAGACCCAACTTTTTTTTCTTTTTCTTTAAAGGATAAGGCTCTTTTGTGCCTAATGGCAGGAGCCTTTTTTGCCTAGCTAATAGATGGATATAGCCTGTTTAATCTTCTAAAAAGATTCGTTTTGATCTCGTCTATACTCCTTTGCAATGAAGATCTTCCCAGGTACCTTAAGCTACAAGGGACTTTTGGATCTTCCGTCTTTAGCCCCGAAAGGTACTTTCCCCTTAGAAGTATGTTCATGTTATTAGAGACATATTGTTGTTAGGGTAAGTACTTCTCTCATTTTGAGCATTGATCTACTTCGAATCACAAGATTTTAGTAGATCAAGGATCATTAGTTTTGTGATTTTCCTTTTGGCAATCCGTTGGAATAGTAGGCCAACATAAGAGGGTTACTCTAGTTCTGATAGAGACTCTATCAGAAATTAGTGGTCATGGTAGGATTTCTATCCGACACAATTAGATGTTGGCAAGCCCTGGTCCTTCTATCGTTTCTTGGTAAGCCAATACAAGTATGCTTTTACTCCTAGTAGAGTAAATTTGAATTCCTCTTTGCCCCGCATATGGGAGGAGCATGGGAAGTGAGGAAGATATAGCCTGTTGGACGGATACGCCGCGACGGACGTCAGCACAGCGAGAACTCACCTAACATGTAATGTCAGCTAAGGACGAAGCTCGACCCACAGGCGCGTGGAAGCAAGCATAAGGTGTCAACCTACACTCGACCGACTCCTAACTAATTCCTACAGAGGTCTCTACCAATTTTCTAAGTCACAGCCTTCAAGAGTGCAAAAGAGGAAACTTCCTACAACGCTTTCTAGAGCCGAACACCCATCAAACAATCTCGAAACACCATAGAACTTGAAGGAGACCCTACTAATACCAATAGGCTGCTCTCCCTAAGGTCTATGAACCAAAATCACGACCCAAAACACCCGGTGCAGAAACACGTAGGATGTCTAGCTGAAATCTGCAGGTCTTCGTTTCCAAAATCTAAAGTGCCTAATGTGTAGTTCTACTCAATGTGAATGCATGGATATGCTGCAATGCAAAATCGGACAACGTATGCTCACCCAAACAACCAATGAAGCTTGTAGAAGGAGCTCACAAAGCCGGACCGTACGCGCGCGATGTTGTATCGGCACGTAGCTCGTCGGTGGGGGCAGCACGCTACACTTCTCCGACCCGATTCCGACCACCGTAGCACTCGTAGCATCAAGACGAAGCTCACTCTCTCTCTCTCGTACACAGTACGCTCACTCACAAACTTCAAACTTGTTTTTTTTAAAATGACAAAAGGTTTTTTTCATTAAGGTCAAAAAGTGGTATATATACCTTACAACTTCTCAAACCCTAAAGTTCCAAAATCGACCATCTACTCAATCTAACTATCGAAACTGGGATACAATCCGGAAACTTCTGTAAGTCCCAATATTTACAAGGTGAAAGATCGGGTTTTCCTCAATGAATGAATAATTACAAAGATAATAGTCCGTCGAGCAGTTAGATGCCGTGGGGTGTGTCCAGCTTCTAACATCCCCCCTCTCCTTGTTCATGTCGTCCCCGACATGGCCTTGATCAGCTGCTTCATCTTATCGTTTCCCGCATCTTTAGCAGTGATTCGTACCTTGCATGTAGGTTCAGCATTGTTGGGCCAAAGATATCTGTATTCATGGTGAAGAACCCCGTATAGAATGCTTCTTCAAAATCCTGGAGGTGATAGGATGGTAGAAACATGATTCTTTGGTACAACGCATGTATCACCTCCTTGGAAGGCTGACGTGACAGTTCGTAAGCACATCTGTATGTATCTTGGAAGAAGAATATGCTATCGATCACCTGGCCCGGCTTGAAGGTCTCGAACAGTGCTAGGATGGTTCTGCAGATTTTTCTCATCATAATGCATGTAAGGTCAGGTGAGCCAGTGAACAATTTTATGGCGCCCGTTAGGGTTTTCACCATGTATTGGACACTTATTCTCTCACCTGCCTTCACGCCCAGCAGCTTTGGGTAATTCAGCCAAGTGGGTTGGCTTCTTTGAAAAATTTCTTGTGCCTTCCACGTCCTAACCCTTGGTAGAGGACAGAAGATGAGGTTGTCTCTGATATGTTTAGGTGCCTCTACCAAGTGGATTAGGTATTGTGGGTACTTGGTAAGCCAAGCCTTCCTCCACTTTGGCTGAGAATCCACTATGAGCTTAACTCCTTCTGGCCTCGAGGTGTCTGCATTGTAGAGAGTTACCGTTGGCTCTTCTCTGATTCACCTGTTTATTGTTGCTGCTTCATACTTCAGCAATGGATATGGGAGAGAGGGTTGAAGCCACTCGCGCCTGAGATTGCTGGCGTCGATCTTCTGAATTATCATAGATTTGAAGACCCTCTGCTTCCATTCCAAGGCTTCCTTTGTGCTTTCTCTTAGCTCTGCCTCTATTGCCTTACGCAATTTTTCCTCCTCGGTGAAAGGGACATGGGAAATGTTTTCCGCTGCAGCATCAAGAATCTCGAAATTCTTGATATAATCTTCAAAGCGGTCCCTCTGCACTCTTCTGGATGATCTGGACATAGACTCGAGAGATGGCTTCCAGAGTTCGTTTAAATCACCCTTGAGGGCTCTTTCTGCTCGGAAACTCTCCATCAGCCTCTCGAGTCTTGCCGCTTTTTGAGACCTGGTTTCTTTGGCCGGCACTTGAGGAGACTCCTTCTTTCCTTTCTTCTGCTCAGGTTGCTCCTCTTCAACTGGCTCTAACCGTCTCTTCAATCTCGTAGCCACCCTTGGTGCTCTTTGTGGCTCATCTTCCTTGTCTTCTTTTACCCTTAGCCAATCATTCTGAGATGGTGGATCAGGCCACCTTCCTTTAGCGTGTAGTGCTGCATAAACCACCTTGGTTATCAGTTCTCCTGGCACTATGTAGGTTGGCTTTTTGTTGCCCATCTTTACCAAGCTGTCATGTATGTATGCCGCATAGTTGATTATCTTTGGAGTGCCTTTTGTCATTGCCCAAGTAAACGTCGTGGCAACTGCACCTGGCGGCATCCTGTACTTCTGTGTCCTCTTAGTGCACATGTGGAAGTACTGGTTGTACAACTGGCACATAATTTCCACTTTTGGGTTGGCAATGTCTTCAAAGGTGTAATTGGCCTTTTTCTCTTTGTACACCTTGACTTTGTCCCTTCTTTTTGTTACACTGTCTCCTTGATTGGAGAGGTCTAGTGCATGGGCTACAACCCGCTCCGTGATTATGATCTCTGTATTTGGTCTGCCTTGTAAATCTGTCACCTTGGCCACTCCATCCTCTTTGATGCTTGTTACAAACTCCCATACTCTTTTGATGTCCACCCCTGCTGGTATCGCCTCGAAGTAGTTATGGAGGTCAATTCTCTCCAAGTAGCCAGCCATTTTTCTTCATACAAATTCATTGAGCTCTCTTGGCAGCATTGGCAACTCTATTACATTGCCTTCATTGTCTTTGAACACTCCCTGGTAGATCTTTAGGTCATTGGACTCTAACAGATCCTCTTGTATCCAGGTGCTAGTGGGCTTTAATGTTCCTTCTGGAATGACAAAGGGTTCCACCTCGTCCAGATAATCTTTGATTTTCATTCTTTTCTTCTTTGCCGGTGACTTCGAGGCTGCCATAGATCCTGTTGCACTCAGTAATCCAAAGTTAGCGTTTTTTCCATATTAGCTGCGAAACTGAGTTTTACTAATCCAAATGACTTGAAAATTGAAATTATATCTTAAAAGGAACTTGTGAAGCTGTGCATGTGCTCACAGTGCAAATCTGACCAAAAATTTCCATTTAGACATCCTACGCGTAGGATGTCTTATTGATCAGAATTCGTTCATACTTGACATGCAGGTAGTGTAAGGCTCATGGAACATGGCTATATACTTGGATTTGAATTTGGATATCAAAAAGTGGATTTTTGGGGCTTATTCTGGCTTTAGGTCACATTTTGGGTAGAATGTCCATCATAGGTAGCAATTGATGTCCAAATGGGTTGAAAATTGGTATATGGGCTCAATGCACCATGGTATTGGCTCCCATGATGTCATTCCTTGCACAGAAGGCTAAATTTATGCTGGAGACATCCTACGCGTAGGATGTCTTTTTCATCAAAATTGCATGAAACTTGTTATGTGGGTTGTCCTTGGCCTATGGAACATGGCCCTGTTCTTGGATTTGGATTTGGATAAGATTTGACGCTTGTAAGGCTTTGTGAGGTGTCTTTGGGCTCAAAAAGTGTATCTTGAAGGTGTTGGGGGTCAAAAGTGATTAGAATGGCTTCAAACTTGTCATATGGGCTCTTGATGATTAGGTAATTACATCTGGAATGATAAAACATCCCTTCCATGCCAAAAAGGTCCATTAGACATCCTACGCGTAGGATGTCTATTTCATCCTTTTTTCTCCCTGACCACACAGATTGTTTGCTGATGTGTATGTGAGTGTGTTGTGCAAGTTTCATGAGATTTGGACAAGATTTGGTAGGTCAATGGCCCATTATTGCCTCTATGCCCTAACTTTGCGTTTTTCCATGCATATGAGGTCAAATCTGGTCCAAATGTGATGAAACTTGGTGTATGGATTGTAAATGACATTCAGAACATTTGCATGACAAAAATTGTTGAGGTTTGTGCCAAAAAGTGTCCTTGAGACATCCTACGCGTAGGATGTCTATTGGTGATTTTTTCAGTGCTAGTGCTCCCAGTGCTTGCCCTTTGCCCCCCTAAGTCCCTTTTGAGCCTAATTTCAACAAAAACGTCAAATGGATAGAGTATAACTCCCTGTGTGGACTTCAGAGCCTCCGAGCCGTTTTTTGACTTTTGGAGTGCTTTTTGGCGATGAAATTTCTCGATGTTGGTCTCCATAGCTTCCCGATCCCTTGGGGATCCTTGCCGTATGGTTTTTGTCGACTTTGGCTTCCTCGGAGCTCCATTTGGTAATTTGTCGCTCCAGAAGCACCCGTGGTTGCGTTTACATACCTTTGATGATTTGCGGTGGTCTTCCACCATAGGACTTGGTTGTTGATGGTTTAGGAAAGCCGCTCGTGAAGTTTGGTGGCAAACGGACTTGCGGTTTGGCCGCAAGTGCATTTTGACGCTTTATGTGTCTGATGCCGTTTCTGAGGTTTAGTGCCGCTTCGGGTCACTTTTTGGTCATGCGGGTCATATAGACTTGTCGAGCATGTCGAGATGCTCCTACCCATGAATTTTGGTAGCATTTGGTCGCCGTTTCGCCGATTTTCCATTTGGTGGCCTCTTGCGGGTTTTTGGGAATTAGGGTTTTTTCCGATGGTTTCCCACTGCCTTTGGCTATCTAGGACTGGTCTCCTAGACTAGGGTAAGCTGCCGATGAAGTCTTGTTGCTTTCGGGTTAGCCGTTAGGCCGCCGTCTCTACTTGCAGGTCTCTACCGCTCGCTTTGTGTGTGACCCCTACGCTAGTTTTCGCGACATAACGACAAACATGCGCGAAAAGCTCAAGGTGGTGAGCCTACCTCTCATGTCTGGAGCTTGTCGGGTAGTCGTGTGCGACGTAGAAGCTACTGGAAAGTCGATCCGCTCTAGGTGGCAGAAGCTTTCTCCACAAAGTCAATAGTGAAAATGAGCTAAAAATGGGGTGAAAATTTCTTATAATGGAGGTCCCCGAACCACTTTTCATGAAATTTGACATGTGCTCCTATCTTCTTGCAAGATGCGGTTTAGGCTCAAAAATTTCTTGATTTGGACTCCGTTTGCTCTATTTACCAGAAATTTGGCATTTCGGTCAAAACCTGGCCAAAACACGCTTTCCGCTCCAGTCTCATAATTGCACCCCCACTGTACCATAGGTTTTCCTATAGTCACTGATCATCACCATATTTTTTGTTTTTCAGCTGCTCTTTGTATTTTTGAATTTTTTCTGCCGAAAATTAGCAAAATTAAAAGGAAAATAGCAAATCAAACCCAGAAAATCCCCAAAAATCATAATAAATCACAAACATCACCGCAACACATTATATACACTCACATGCAATTTTTATGGCCGGATTTCTCCGTTTTACCAATATTTTGCCCGAAAAATGGCTATTTCTACTTATATACACACACCTAGGGGCTTGATTTGGCGTTTGGCCCCATATACCTATAGATACATGCTGTATAAGGGCATATGTGCTTGGGTTACTCCCGAAAATTTCGCAATCAAACAACAACCCTTAAAATAGTCGAAAATCATGCCCTTTTTTGTTGTTTCTGTCATTGGTTCCGCATTTGAGAGTGCCTCTAGAATGCCTCCCCCCCTCCTACCCGGAGTCCTCCCGGACGACAAGGTTTCGCCTCGGAGTATGTGCCGTGCATAGGTTGAAAAAGTTGTGCTAATGCCTGGCCGATTAATGTGGCACTATTTTATGCATACTCGGTCAATGCATGGAAAAATTAATGTTGTGCAAGAGAAGGGAATAAGCAAAATGCTTATTGGCATTCGCTGTCGAGGTTTCCTGATTTCTTTGCAAATAACAGTTGTAACTCTACTGCTCTCTGTTTAATTGTCTTTTTGGCAAGAAGCAATTGCTTTGCCGACACTGTTGATGGAGTCGTAGCTGTGTCTAAAGATAGAATTGGCTGGGATGTAATGGCTATGAGCCTTATGGCTATGGATTTCCACTGGTATTTTGTTGCTGTCGATTTTTGTAGATGGTTTGGCTCTTTCTTGTTTGCCATTGGTTTGTCTTTCATCGGCATCCACATATGTCAGTTCTCCTTTTTGAAATGCAGCTGCTGTCGACCTTCCATTGTTGCTTGTACTGCAGGTAGTTGCTTTTGCTTTGGTATCTAAATGTGAGTGACATTTGGGTTATGGCTAAGCATTTTCTTTGGGATCCACATTCGTTTTATGCCCTTGGTTTGGGGTTGAACCGTCTGCTTTGTTGGAATTCATTTGTTACATTGTTGTTTTTCTGCCATTGCATTTCTATCCTTCCGCATCCATACTTGTTTACCTTGTTTTGGTAGCCTAGATTTTTGCATTGTGGCCGGTGACCTCATCTGTCTGTAATTAGCATGGTTGGATTTTACCTGATATTTGGTCTCGGGTTTCCTGTTGTTCATTGATGGAATTCGTGTTTTTGGCTCTGTTGCCAGTGATTGCATGGCTTGCAGTTGATCATGATGGTGTTGCTGAGCAAAATCTATCACCTGTTGTTCATTTTCATGTTGAATTTTGACTGCCTTTGCTTTCCAATTTATCTGCACATTGTATGCTTTTTGCCAAGGTTGCCCTAGCATCACTGGGTGTTGTGTGCTTTCATCTGTCCCACATAGAATTTGTGTGGATAAATATATTGATGTAGTTGTACATGCAATATAGTCCATCCCAATGTTGTCAATGGGTGTGATGTGCTACTTTCCAGCACTTGGGGAGTAGGATGAAGTTGATCTGTGACTGTGAGCTGTTGGTATAATCCGTAAGAGATCAAATTTGCTTGAGCACCCGAATCAAGCAAAGTTGTTGATCCCACTTGATTGTTGCCCACTTTGACCGCAATTATTGGCTCCACTGTTTCCTCCTCCAACTCAGTCAGTCGAATGGCATTGATTCGCAATGGTGCTCCACTTTTTTGTTGTTGTCGCAGAAGCCGTCTTTTTGCAATGCGTTCTTGTGCTTCGGCTTGAGCTTCCTCCCGTACTCTCTCTTTTTCCTTCATTCGTTGTTTTCCTTGATGAATTTGTTGGAGCATCTCCTGTGTGAGTGGTAGATGATACCTCCTCAATCGACATCCACTAATCTAGGTTGGCATTTCTTCACCTGCTAATGTAGCAAGCTTGACAGCTCCACTTTGTGATAGATCACTAATCACAAATGGTCCCAGTCCTCGCTTTTTAAGTTTCTTGGCATGTTGTTTTAAGGTATAAACAAGTACGTAATCACCTATTTTAAACTCTTTGGTACGCACATGCTTGTCAAAAAATTCCTTTTGTCTTCTCTTTTTAGCATAGATTGATGCGACAGCTCGTAAGTGGAGTTCATCTAGCTTTTCAAGATCATCAATCCTTGAAGAGAGCTCATGCCCTGTCCATTCCAAGCTTGTTGCTACTCGTAGAGTTGGGATTAAAAACTCTATGGGTAGTATAGCATTTAGGCCAAGCACCATGTTGTATGGTGTTGTTCCTATTGATGTTTTGTAAGCTACCCTGTATGCCCATAGTGTTGAGTGTAGCTGCTGATCCCAATCTGTTCTTGATTCTGACACTATTTTGGTGAGAACCGTGCATAGTGTTTTATTTGTGGCCTCAACTTGCCCATTGGCCTGTGGATGGTATGGTGCTGATTTCCTATGTATGACCATGTATGACCATGAATTCCTCTAGCACATATTCAATGACTTCATTGGCCTGTGGATGGTATGGTGCTGATTTCCTATGTATGACCATGAATTCCTCTAGCACATATTCAATGACTTCATTGAGAAAATGTGTTCCATGGTCACTGACAATTTCTATTGGTAACCCGTAACATACAAAAACATTCTCATACAAAAATTGTGTCGTGGTGCGTGCATCAGCTTTTTGTGTTGCTTTGGCTTCGACCCATTTTGTGAGATAGTCCGTGGCCACAATGATATATTGGGTATGAGTGCGATATGCAGGGGGTGATATAGGTCCCACAAAATCAATGCCCCACTTTGCAAATGCTCTTGCCCCCATCATTGGCCGTAATGGCATCTCGTCTCTTTTTATTGGTATCTTTGTGCATTGACATGCATCACAACGCTTTACAAACTCTTCGGCATCCATGTGCAATGTAGGCCACCAAATTCCTGCGGTTAAGACAATTTTTGCCGTCTTATCGCCCGAAAAATGGCCTCCACTTATTCCGCTATGTGCATGTTCTAGAATCAGCAGGTATTCGCTTTCACTTGCACAGATTCTAAGTTGATTGTCCTTCCCCCGCTTATAGAGTTGATTCCCAATTAACTGAAAGTCACGAGCTTCCAGCTCTATAGCTTTTTCCTGTGCTCTTGTGATGTTCTCAGGGAACGTCCTGGTGGTTAAGAAGTCAATGATATATTGACTCCATGCAGGTGCTATGTTTACTTGAAACAAAGTTGCGTGGTCCACTGGTCGTTTGGCACTACATACTGTACAACTGGTAACATAGGAATGTGTGTCCGCATACATAGTTGGCCAATAAATCCCTAACTATTTCAGTCTCTGGTGTGTTTTCACTGTTGAACAATGAAATGCACAACCCTGTACATGTGCCTCTTCAAGGTAGCACTCGAATTCTTTCCGATTTATACATAATCGTAGGATTAGGTCCGATCCAAGATGATACAGCCGTCCTGCTATCAACTGGAAGTTTTTTGTTTGTCGAATTGTTTTCTGTTTGGATCTGCATTCCGTATTATCAAACTCACTTCCGAAGGAAAGAATGCTAACAATTTCCTGAGACCATTTGGGTACCATTTCAATGTTGAAAAGATAAGCATCTGGTATGTCATCATCTACTCCTGCAGAAGCTTCCCCGTTGTGTATCCTTGAAAGATGATCTGCTCGCAGATGGGTTTTACCCTTTTTGACCACCACTGAAGTCAAATTCTAGAAATATAATAAACCAGCGTACGATTCTCCCTATATTGCAAGGTTTATTTACTAGGTACAAAAGAGCTTGATGATCCGTGAAGAACACAAATTTGTTTGCAAGCAAATAATGCCGAAATTTTTTTACAGCATAAATTATTCATAACCCTTCCCTCTCGGTGGTTGTGTAGTTCTTTTCTGCACTGTTTAACTGTCGGCTCGCATAGCAAATCGGAAAATCCATTGTTTGGTCTCCAGGTTGAGCTAGAATACTTCCAATGGCATATGCTGAAGCATCAATGTGCACATGGAATATCTTTTCCCAATCTGGTGCCTTTAGTACAGGTGCTGATATAAGGTTTTCCTTCAGCTTTTGGAATGAAATTTCACACTCCTCGGTCCACTCGAAATTGACTAGCAAACGATACAGAGGTTGTGCGATAACCGCATACATGTATATGAACCTTTGATAATAACCGCAGTGCCCCATGAAGGATTGCACTTGTTTCGCATTAGTAGGCCTGGGCAGGTCTACAATGACTTTGACTTTGTCTAGGTCTGTGGTTATGCCATTTCTTGAGACAATGTGTCCTAAGATTCGTCCTTGATTAACCATAAATACACACTTTTTTGGGTTAAGGAAGATTCGATATGTCCTGCACTTTTCAAAGACCTTTTGCAAATGGTCCATATGATCCTCTTAGGTATTCCTTGAATGCGTGAGTCATTAACCTCTGGAAAGTGGCTGGTGCATTAGTTAAGCCAAATGGCATAACTCGATACGCATAAATCCCCCATTCTATGGCAAACGCTGTTTTGTGTTGATCTTCCCGTGCTATTGCCAGTTGGTTGTATCCTGAAAACCCATCCAGAAAGGAATAAGCCCATTTCCCTGCCACTCGCTCAAGTACATGTTCTGTGATTGGCAAGGGATAATTATCCCTTATGGTTGCTGCATTCACCTTCTTGAGGGTTTACACACACTCGCAGTTTTCCATTCTTTTTGGGAACTACCACAATGGGTGACACCCAATCTGTATGTTCAATCTCATAGATGAATTCCGCTTCCATCAGTTTATCAATTTCTTCTTTGATTCGTTTAGCAAATGTGTCATTATATGTATAAGGACGTTGTTTGCTAGGTTTTGCATCCGATTTCAAAGGAATTGTATGTTGGCATATCATTGGATCAACTCCTTTGAGGTCTTTGTAGGACCAAGCGAACACATCTTTATACTTCTTGAGAAGTTGTGTTAGCTGTGCTTCCTCCTCAGGCTCTAAATCATTAGCTATATAGACCGGCTGAAGCTTTTCACCTGGTTCTGCGAGGTCTATCTTTTTTTCATTTTCAGGCCCATCGTAAGATTCTTGGTTGGTTCTCTCCCTGATTGGTGGTGTCATGATTATTTTTCTGTCCTGGATAGTAAACTTCCGATAGTGTGATGGTACGTTCATGTTCCCCTTTTCTGACTGCCCTTTACCATCACTATCTTCTTCAGTAGTCCATATCTCCCTCAGAGACCGTTTCAGTTCTTGGTATTTTTGTTTACTCTCCAGTTTGGTCCACTCTTGGTCTTTTGTTGTTTCTCTTTTTGATTTTACAGATTCTTGTGATTTTGTTTCGGTTTTAGCTTTTCATACCTGTTTTGTTTCCTCTCGCGTTCTTTCTTTTCGATTTTTTGAGAATTTTCCTGATATTTGATCTTTCACACAATCCTCTGCTTTTACAAGCATCAAATAGTGAGTTTTACCTTTTATCCTAGGCATCAGGTTCTCTCTCGCTTTGTTTCCTGCTCTTTTCCTCCTATGGCGTTCTTGGCGTCTAGGGTGTTGATTAGCAAAATCATAAAACTTGATATTCTCGGCTTCATTCCCACGCTCACTTGAGGTGTCTGAACACTCATTATCTGCATCATCATTTACTTCCAAATGTTCAAAGGAGTTGTAAAACTCTTCTTGTTCCGAAGGTTCTGCCGTCTCTTTTTCTGGTACAATGCTTACCATGTAATAGGGTAGCACATCATAGCCCTCCTTATCGCAAAATTTTGTTGTTGGACTGTCGGTAATGGTACAGACATCCAATGTTGCCAGTATGTGTTCCCATTCTAGAGGTTCCAAGGCATCTTCAGGGAAAGGTTCCGGAATATACTCCTTGTCCTCAAATGCTCTTTCTAAGACGCATTCCTCTTTTCTTAAGCTTCCACAATGTGAAGCTCCGCACATCCATAGCTCTTTTGGTTTCCCTAACCATGCTGGTAGTTCCGATCCTGCTACTGTAGTCGAATCAAACTCTTCCACTGATGTTTGGTTTACATCTTTGTAACTATGGTCTTTAAGGTGTATTTTAGTTGTCGTCTCTCCATGTCTGAGGTATATGTGGTCATAACCCCAACCTTGGACCATCTTCAGTTGTCGCATGAATGGTCGTCCCAAGATGATCTCATAATTGTTCTTTTTGTCGAAATCGACTATTGCAAATGTATGCTCATACTCGATTCCGCACGAAGTGACAATTACTTTTTCTAAGAGTCCTAGAGGCTTTTCCATGAACCCATCTGCCAATTGCAGTTTCATTCTGGTAGCCCTCAAAGCTGGTTTTCCCCATTTTTCCAGATTTCTTTGGTGGCGATAGCAACCCCCGCTCTACTGTCAAGAATAGCCTTGGAAACTACTCCTTGGAATTCTACCGGTAGCGTGGTGTTTCCGTCTTCTCCCTCGCAATATTCTCCAACCTTATTCAATGGTACTGGCCTAGTGTTTAGATTAGGCCTGTCCAACTCCCTGATCCCTTCTTGCAGCTTCAAGGTGGGGTCTTTCACTCCAAATTTTTCTAGGCATTTTCCCACTGTGGTCCACATGTTTGGCCTTAACCTTAGGAGTTCTACTAACGTGATTGTGCATGCCACCGGGGTGGATAACAACTCAATCAATCCTTGCGAATCCATCACCTTGTTAGAAGAAATTCTTTGAGATGGAATTGCTCTCACTTTCGATTTAGCTTCGTACTCTCCTAGGTAAGAGGGTAAAGTTCTCAAAGAGTCTGGTTGGCTGTGCCCCGAACTAATAGATCCTTGGTCTCCCCCTTGTGAATGTATCTGAAGGTCCATCTGCAATCTTGCCTCAAATTCTTCAATAGGAGGTAAGATCACATTCGTTTATTTTCTCGTGCTATTCATGGGGTTACTCATCCTATTAGCCTCGTTGGCCTTACGGATTTGGTTCCACAGATCATCTAGACCGTTACCGTCCTTACACATTTCTGTCAATATTTTAAGCTGGAACCCATCACTTGCCCCATCAGTGGTATTTGGCACTATGATAGGCTCTCCTCTGGACTCATATTCATTAGTGACTCTTTCCTTTGTTTCCTCATGTTTCTCTAATGTTGGTTGGATAGGGGTTGGAGCTGGTGCTTCGTGACAATTTGCAGGTTTACCCAGCGGTTCTTCCATCAATGATTGAGCCGTCTCAATCATCTTTTTACACATATCCAACCTCTATTTTTCTATTTCTGCATATGGATAATTCATCCACCTTTGCTCCTGGGTTTGGTTCTTTTTAAGTCAAGCTTCATAAGCTTTTAAAAGTGCATCTAACTGCTCGTTTACCTTGTCTGCCAGTACAGATCCTCCTGATCCTGCACTTTTGGGTTCTGATATTTCCTTGGGTGCTATGGCTATTGTGGTGTGTGAGCTTAAGCTAGCTGGATCCTCTAACCACTCCAATCTGTTCTTTGTATGTTTCAACTCCTCGGATAGGGCTGTTTTCTCTCGTTCTTTCCTGGCTTTCCTACGTGCCTTTCTAGCTTTCCAAGTGCTTCTCTGATTTTTCGTTTATGAACTTTGGGCATCGGTTTTTGGTTCTTCAACTATGGGTTCGTTCGTCCTTCTTTGGGCTTGGGCTCGTGTTACCGCATGAATAGGTATGATTGTTTCATTTTCCGATCCTCCACTAGAAGGTACTGTTTCTAACATGTTCAAGGTGGTTTTTGCTCCTTTACTCGGGTTTTTAGGGCAATCGGGAATCAAGTGAGTAATTCCACATTCTGGGCAATACGCATTGACTCTAATGATTTCATCATGAGGACAGTCTCTCAGCCAATGGTCTCCTCCACACTTGTAACAGGGTCCCTTGGTTTGTTGAGGTGCTCCTTGAGCCTCTCTTTGTTGGTAAGCATGTCTCTGTCCGCCCATGCCTCCATTGGCTATGAACATTAGTGTTCGTTCATCTAAGCTATATCTTCCTTCTCCTGCAGCCTGTGCAGCAGTTGGTGGTCCTTGATTCCCTATCATGCTCCATGGTTCTGGTGTCAAGGGTTCTTCTGGTGGATAATAGACAGGGTTTGCCACATATCCATTGGGATCTTCATAATAAGCATGCATAGACACCAAAGCCTTTTCTTCTGATTCAGTTACTGTTGGTGTGTATCTGATACCAACTGGTTGTAATCCTGGTAGAGGTGGTTGTTGCCCCAACACCGATTGTGGTCTTTCTACACCTACAGGTCCTGGTAAGTTGCCTGCTTGATATCTGGGCATCGGTGGAACTTGAGGGGAAGCTACTGGAGCTTGGGGAGCATAAGGTCTCTCCCTCACATATCCCTTGTTATAATAACATTCCTCGGTCCCATGGTTTGTCCATTTTTGTTCAATAGCACACCACTTGGGCTGTTTAGCCTAGGGTTTGGCATACAAGTTGATCTTTTTTAGCACTTCATCTACGAGCTGCTCCTAGTTTACCGCTATTTCTCCTTTCAGTGCTGTCTTAGAAGACTTGCTTCCACTTTGCTGTGAAGATGAATCGTCATCAAGGTCCTTGAACTCCCCTTCTTTGTAGACTGCACAATTGTCCACAAGGTACAGAGCCTCCTTGGTTAACTCATTCAATGTCGTGCTCCTCTTCATATGTAAGTCTTTCTGGAGATTTGCATTTCTTAGTCCTTGGATGAATATCAGCATAAGTCTAGACTGAGTTGGCAGTTCTTCCACAGGACAGAACTTAACATATCTTTTTAGTCTTAGGGCTGCCTTTCGTACAGATTCTCCATCTTTCTGTTTGAATTTATGGATTTGTGAGACGGTATTATGAGCTATTCCCCTTTGAGATAATTCCTCAATAAACTCGTCAAACACTTCCTCCATCGACTCAAAGTCTCTACGCTCCACAGAGTCAAACCAAGTCGCAGCATCATCCTCTAGGGTTAGTCCAAACCCTGCGAATTGGGTTGGAAAATCTAACACCTCTTCGGCTCTAATTACACGCACAAAGGCTGCTACATGATCTCTTGGGTCTCTGTTTCCTGTGTATTTCTTGTTTACCCATTTTTGCACTTGAGAAGGTCTAATTCTTCGATGGTCTACAAATCTCATCATTGGATGGCCCCGTCCAAGTCGATACACCTCCTCAGGCCTTCTATAATAGGCTGGTTCCTCTCCCAATGGTGCTCCTAAGCCATAATTTCTAACGGTTCTCGCTGGAGGTGGTGCTTCTCTTCGAACTCGTTCTATGGGTGGTCCTCCAGGCTCTGTCGACCCTTGTGTCTTTGGTTTACTCTGTGCTTGATACCTTGAATAGTGTGGTGGTTCTTGCAAATCCTTGAGCCCTCGTGCGGCTTGATAACCATCTCGGTTTTGGTCTGGTTCCATTGTTGCACTCTGTCGAAGCCATGCCTGCAATAATGGTTGGTTTGCTGGTTGGTCTTGGTTGTTGAATGCTTGCGGTCGGGTGGAATGTGAGGTAGTGTCATACTCGTCGGAAAAAGGATTCGTTGACTTGCTTGGGGTGTGGGCTGCTCTTGGCACTTCCTCAGGGGCATATGCTGATGCTCCTGGACCTGTTGCTCTTTCTACTTCCTCTGGGAGAATACGTTGGTATTCTCGCTTGTATCGATCAACAAAAACTATGCCCTTCCCCGTAGCAGTTTCATAAGAGAATAAGTAAAGAACCTTGTCTTTGCTTAGTTCGTTTATGTATGGTTCTTTGCTGCGAAAGTAAGAGACAATACCCTCGCTCTCATGCTTGTAGATTCCCACATTCTCGTTATAAGTTGGAACCCTAGTTGTTTTCTTATCATACATAAAAATAGCTCCGGGACGATCAATGTTTGGTGGCGGTTCTTGAGTTTCTGAAACCATTTTCCCTTTCGCCACGTTATCTCCATATCTGTTGTAATCTTCAGGGTTACTAACTATTAAATAGTGGTTCCCCTTTTTGTCTCGGAATCTATCTCCATCATCATACACTCGGATTATCTCCAATCTTTGAGCTGGCCTCTCTTCGATACAAATGCACTTGCGGCCTCGATAGTCAGAATAGTCTAGGGCTCCTCTCGAGTTTGTTCCCTCTAAGAAGATCACCGTGAGCCTGGAATCATTCAAAGGATTTTGGGGGGTGCTTCCTCCTCGCATAGGTCCATCATAGGTGAAACCTCCTGGCTGTTGACTACCCATCATGAAGAAAGATTTATCTGACGAAGTGTCAGTATCACTACCTTCCTCTATAATCGGTGCTAGCGGATCTAGCCTTGCATGAGTTACACTCTCCTCGGTGGACACTAAGCTATCTTGGTCACCTGCCACTTTCTGGTCTCTAACAATGTATCTTCCTGATCTTAAATTCATCAAAATTATCAACGTAATTTATCACAATTTCAACCACTCACCTGGCAATGGGTCAGTCTCTGCACAACTTCTTGCTTTGTTGCTGAATATACCTGTACACAAGCGTTTTAATTTTGGCAAAAATTGAATCAAAGCATTTATCTGTTAGAGGTTATCTTAGTAATGATTGGTATAACTGGAGAGTTAATCTCAACCACTACTGTATTTTATACACTGCTGATGTTCTGGATTAGGTTTGCTAATCTGAAACAGTACTTCCCTCAGATGTTGGTCAATTTATGCGAAAACGTTTGAATTCAGTCTTTGCTTAGTCAAATGGCCAAACAAGGTCCAAATTCACTTCTGAAAGAAGTTTTGTAACCCTTAAGCCAAATGGAATCTCACTGTCTATGCCAGGTCAAATTTTCTTTGCAGTATGTCCCAAAAGACACCCTACGCGTAGGATGTCTCCTGTTGTGTTTTGCCTGGATTTTTGCACTATTGTTTCCTCTTGTTGTGTTGAGCTTACAGCTGCTTTTACTTTTTGATTTGGACTCCTATTAGCTGGTCAATGAGTTAGAAATCTATTCCGACAGCCTGTTGATGGTATTGATTAGTCTAATCAACTCCAAATTGGACCAAAACTGACTAGGAGGCTTGCCTTAGGCTATATAACACCTTACTATGCTCAAAGTCAAAGTCTGGCTTCATTTTCTTGCATTAGACATCCTACACGTAGGATGTCTTTTTCATCAGAATGGCTTCAAACTCAAAGCCCAGGCTCCCCTTGAGTTTCTGATCACTTGGGTATACTCAGAATTCAGTTTGGAGTCCCAAATCACTCAAAAGACATCCTACACGTAGGATGTCTATTTGGCCTGTTTGACCCCAGATTTGTCCCATAGCTTCCCCTTGATGTCAGTAACCCAGTGGTATGCTTAGATTTTGATTTGGATGTCAAAAGTCCCAAATTTCAGCTGTTTTTTCTTTTTTCAGTCAAAAGTGCTAAAGTCCGCTTTGAACCCAATTTTCTTACCCAAATGAGGTGTAACCCCTTTCAGTCACTCAATATATCATGCAAGACATGCCCATGCAGTCATCTTATGGTTTTGGTCTCAAAATAATGTTTTGGCACTATTTGGGTAGGATGTCGAGTAATTTCAGTCTACCTGGCCTTATCCTGCCAAGATATGGCCAAATTTCCACTTTCCAGTTGAAATTAGGATAAACCCTACCTCCTGAACACACTGATCAACTCAAAACCCAAAATTCCTCCCAGATTAGCTTGTAGACATCCTACGCGTAGGATGTCTCCTGGCTTAAAATTAAAGTTTTTTCTAACAGGAGTGCTCCTGATGCTCTGTAGGTCTATCAGAAACACTCACATTAATTTTTTGGACTTCAATTAGGCTTTCAACCACACTTTTGCGTCTTTTTGCGTCTTTTACAAACTTGTAATGATTCTACCAAGCAAGTGTACATGCACGAAATGCTCTAGATCCTGAATCATGATGTCTTACTTACTCTACTCCTACCTATCATGTGAAATGGTGATAATGGTGTTTTTGGTTGCTTTTTGGCCTCTCCGGACTCTCAAGCTCTCCTCTCACCGCTTTACCACTCCGACTCCTACTCTAGAAATCGACTACTACCTAAACTACCTAAGTCTACCTCCTCTACCTAAGTCGAAGGATCTAGGCCAGACACACGCTTCCTAGACTCCCTCTAAGACCTAGAGAGTCCTCCACCCTCTGATCCTATCTAAATGTAAAGCGAGACTCTTGGCAAGCCAAAAATCCCAATCCTCAAGGATTAGTCTCGGTCACCTACCTAAGGTTTTCGTCCCCGGCAGCGGCGCCAATGTTGGACGGATACGCCGCGACGGACGTCAGCACAGCGAGAAATCACCTAATATGTAATGTCAGCTAAGGACGAAGCTCTACCTGCAGGCGCGTGGAAGCAAGCATAAGGTGTCAACCTACACTCGACCAACTCCTAACTAATTCCTACAGAGGTCTCTACCAATTGTCTAAGTCACAGCCTTCAAGAGTGCAAAAGAGGAAACTTCCTACAACGCTTTCTAGAGCCGAACACCCATCAAACAATCTCGAAACACCATAGAACTTGAAGGAGACCCTACTAATACCAATAGGCTGCTCTCCCTAAGGTCTATGAACCAAAATCACGACCCAAAACACCCGGTGCAGAAACATGTAGGATGCCTGGCCAAAATCTGCAGGTCTTTGTTTCCAAAATCTAAAGTTCCTAATGTATAGTTCTACTCAATGTGAACGCGTGGATATGCTGCAATGCAAAATCGGACAACGTATGCTCACCCAAACAACCAATAAAGCTCGTAGAAGGAGCTCACAAAGCCGGACCGTACGCGCGCAATGTTGGTATCGGCGCGTAGCTCTAGTTAGGGGCAGCACACTGCACTTCTCCGCACCCGATTCCGACCACTGTAGCACTCGTAGCGTCAAGACGAAGCTCACACTCTCTCTCTCGTACACAGTACGCTCACTCACAGACTTCAAACTTGTTTTTTTTTAAATGACAAAAGGTTTTTTTCATTAAGGTCAAAAGTGGTATATATACCTTACACTTTCTCAAACCCTAAAGTTCCAAAATCAACCATCTGCTCAATCTAACTATCAAAACTAGGATACAATCCGGAAACTTCTGTAAGTCCCAATATTTACAAGGTGAAAGATCGGGTTTTCCTCAATGATTGAATAATTACAAAGATAATAGTCCGCCAAGTAGTTAGATGTCGTGGGGTGTGTCCAGCTTCTAACATAGCCTATTGAGGTATGGAAGATAACCATCCTCTAATCTGAGTGGTTCTTTTTTCTTCCATTTATAAAGGCTATTATCATATCCCTAAAGCCTGGGTTAGAAGCATTTTTAACTATCATAAAACATAGTTCGTTGTAAGTTGCTATTGATACCCTATCTACCCTTGGCCATCGGGAAAGTGCATCGGCTACATGTTGTGCTTGCCAGCAATGTGAGCAATGTAAAATTTAAATTGCAAAAAGAAATTCGCCCACCTCATTTGATTGTGGAAGAGCTTGGTTTGTATCATGGATGGAGTCCACAAGAAGTACTTCCATGTGTCAACGGCATGTAAAATAGCTCGTAGTTCCTTTTGTATATGTCCAGCATTCGCTCATTGGATTTGAGTCTTTGAATCTTGTATTCTATTCTATTCCCTTCTTAAAGCAAATTTTTGCTTGAAGGCATGCATCCAAGCATTACATTGGACCTCAAATAGCTTTGAGAGATCCCGTAGTGTAAGCATAAGTTGAGAGATAAGTTTCTCTTTGAACTTTTCAAAAATACTTTTCTCTCTTTGTAGTCCATGTACACTTAACCTTATTTTTTTTGTTAAGTCATCTATTGGACCTGCTATAAGCATGAATTTTTCCTATGAAGCATCTCTAGTATGCACTCATACCTTTAGAGTTTCGCAACTCATGTAGACTCCTTGGATTAGGCCATCTTTTTATTACCTCTACCTTTTGTGGATCCATACAAATACCACCTTTAGAGATAATGTGACCTAATTATTGAATCTCTTTTATATTAAAAAATCCACTTTTCTTTTGGTTAGAGGAAAGCCTAACCTCTCTCAAAACTTATTAGTTCATGCTATTGCCTTTTGAACTCCTCTTGTGGAGCTTATAAAGCTCAATAAGGAGGCTTATTAGGCAATGAGCTTCGTGGTAAAAGCTCCATTGCATGGTCATTGTCCCCTCATTGTGGGGATAGCTCACGGGGTATCATCAATAAAAACATTTTGGAATCCATTTAGGAATGTAGAAAATTCTAATTCCTCTTGATTCCCGTCTTTTTTTTATTGTTATTGGTTGAAACATTGAATTCATTTACAGACTTTCTAACAAAAATAATGTATATGAATATATAGATTTTCATTAACTTGTGAAAAGCATGCATATTTACAAGGGATAGGATACTACCCGACTCATAAACATGTATGTACATATCTCCTAGCTTAGGAAAAACAAAAGCCTTTTGCTATGAGCATCCTCTTTTGGAGTTTCCAGCATAGAAACTCAAGGTGGCTTGTTGCATGCATTTCTTTGGGGACAAGGACGATAAACATGACCTTGTTGTCCACACTTGTAGCATTTTTTATCCTTACGATAACACTCTAGCTCTGTTGGAGAGAGTCTATTCTTACCTTTGTAGACTCCTTTCTCCTTAGCTTTGTTATCGGTGTTGCTAGAGTTTCCTTTGGAAGAAGTTTGAGCATTATTACTCCCTCTAGGCTCATTTTGATCCTTCACTTCCATGGGCTTAGAGTTTCTCTTAACCCCTTGTTGGAAATTGATTTGAGAGGCAACCATAGTATGGTGTATGACCGCCGATATCGCATTAGGCCTTTGTGAGTTAATATACTCGGCCATCTCATCAAAAAGACCCGCAAAAAATTGTTGCTTTTGCTCCTCAAAGCCTATCTTTTTGTAGACACTGGCTTTGAGAAGTAAATCCCAAAACTTATCTACATACTTCTGGATAGACTCGTAGGGAGAGAGTTTCAAGCTTTTCCATTCTGTAAGGACATTGTCTTTAGTGTTGCTTGCCAAAAATTGTTTCATGATGGAGGCTCTTAAAGCCTTCCATGTCCTTGGAGCTTTCCTTTGGGCTCGTAGGCTAGCCCACCATTCACGAGCGGAGCTCTGAAAATGCATAGATACCTGACGCAGTTTAGAGGACTCCATGAAGTCCTCATCACCAAAGGCCACATCAAACTGTTGGGATGAAGGCCAAGATCTTGTCCGTAGCACCAATGGTGCCATCATAGGTAAGAAAAGTGGTGTCCTTTCCTCCCTCCTTGAACTTCTTCAGCTTCTTGGACCTTCTCCATACTGGATAGGACTTGCGATGGCCTTTCCTTTTGGGCTCTTTGAGAGAAGAGCAGCTACCTTCATTGGAATATGAGGAAGGTGATGAAGATGGAGAAGAGTGTGACCTCTTTCTCTCCTTTTCCTTCTTTTGGTACTTCTCTTCCTTTTGGTGATAACGAGGAGGAGGACTTTGTGGAAATCTTTCCCTCTTGGGGGGATTTGGAGATCGTTGAAGCTGTCGTCTTCTTGGAGCCACATCTTCGGAGGTATTGGAAGACTCACTTCTTTCTCCTTCCCTTGGTGAAGGCTCTATAGTAGAGACTTCACCTCTCTTCTTGGATGGAGGTAAGCCCGCTAGTAATCGTTTAAGCGCTTCATATGGGTTCTCCTCTTCTCTCACCATAGAGAGCCCTCTCTTGGAAATCTCTTGAAGAGAATTCTTAGGTGCTCTCTCTTTTGGGGGAGTTTGGAGAATCCCATAACTATGAAGTTGTTGGAAAACTTCACCTTGTAGGGCTGGGTTTCCCATAGCTTGTTGCAGCTTAGAAACAAGACACTTGATAAACATGGGAGCATCATCATTAGCACCTTCATGTGCAAAATCAAAGTTATCAATGTTCGTTCTACTCTCTTGATTATTGTTAGCCATGTTAACAAAATTTATGTATGTAGTTAATGTATGCTTTGGCAATTCAAAACCTTAGTTGCCACTCCTCTACTCTCTATAATTAACCACTTTGAGCCATGGGTGTAGATACTTAAGAGCCGATTTTCAAAGGCTAAGAGGAGTTAATGTATGCTTTGGCAATTCAAAACCTTAGTTGCCACTCCTCTTAGCCTTTGAAAATCGGCTCTTAAGTATCTACACCCATGGCTCAAAGTGGTTAATTATAGAGAGTAGAGGAGTAGGTCTAACATAGCAGAGTTGCCGAGGGTTAGCTCCTTTCGGACTTCTTATGGCTCAATAATGGTAAAGCCGTAGGAAAGTCTAAAAAGACTCCATTATTAAGTCCAAAGCTCCCGAGGTGTGCACCATATCCCACATAGTGGGCTCAACAAAACCGATAATAAATCCCAGTTCCACTTACCCTAATATAATTAACAACATCAACCATTTATAGGCTACTTAAGGACCTCTCTTCTTAAGCAAGAAAAGAGAAACCAAATGCTCTGATACCAATGTAATGGAAATGGCCTATGAACTTAGAGAATAGCGGAATTAAGAGAATTAAAGTGAGCAACTTTGAGAGCAAAGAGGGTGAACTTAGTTGGTAGTAGCAACTTAATCATAACACTTAATTAACTAGACATAAGCAATGCCTTTGCAAGAGAGAGAGAGAGAGAGAGAGAGAGAGAGAGAGAGAGAGAGAGAGAGATTTTAGAGAATATGACAACATTTGAGGACCGGTATTTCTGTGGAGCCGGTCCCCCCTCCAAAAGGCATTTGTATTATAGATTCTCTCATTAAGAGAGACTTGGTACAATACAATCTTTGTGTTCCTTGAGACCTCTTTGGCATTATGGAGATGGAAGCTTCATATACCAAGCTTTTGCATAATATCAACAATCAATCTTAGCTTGAAAACAATCAAGAACTCGTGAACATCATTAGTCTTTGTGTTCCCTAAATCATTTGAGTGCATGAAGATGTATACTTTTATGCATCACCTTGTGCCTAAAGCAGCAAAATTAATCTACCTTGCAATACAATTAATCTACTTGCATTAAGTAACTAATCTACTTGCAATAAACCATTAGCCTTCTTGCAATAAGCATAACATGCACTGTGTAGAAAGCATTAACTATCCCAAGCCTCAGTCCCAAGACCTCAAACACCTTCAAAGGTGGAGAGAGCTAGCAGGGAATGAGGGTAGAGAAGAGGAAGAAGAAGTATTCCATAGGAGAAAGAAATAATTCCTCACTTATCATCACTCTTCTTGCTTAGCATACATAATAGCATAGTAAGGAAGATGGAGAAGATGGAAAGCTTAAGCATTGAAGCATAGCTCTTGGTTGGATTTGCATTCCATAGCCAAGAGTGTTGGTGTAGGCTCTCAACTTCTCAAGGAGCTTGGAGAAGGAGATGGAGCTCTTTCCTAGCACACAATGAGAGTGTTTGTGAGTGTGTGTGGGTGAGTATACCCCCTAAGCAACCCCCTAGCTTGCTTGGGTCGACCCCCCCTTGTAGCTCATGCTTGAAGCTCATTGGACCCCTCCAGGCCTAGCCAATCATAAGCAGGAGGCATTACAAGTAGCAAGGGTAGCCTTGAGACAAGTGTCCCCCCTTTCCCCTTTGATAGAGAGGGCTCAATTAATTAAATCTCCTAAATTATCATTGGATCCCTTGGGTGGCCAACCAATAGGCTTCAGGCACACAATGAGGGCAACATGAGGAGGAACTTGACAAGTGTCCCTTTTGCTTTCTTTGTACCATGCATGCCTTGTGTGAGTGTGTGGGTGTTCTCTCTCATCCCCCCTCATGTAGGGCTCGCCCACTCCTTGTAGGGATTGAATCTTTGACTTTTTGACACCTCAAGCCCTCATGCATAGGCCCAGTTCCCACCACAAGCTTGGCCCTTAAGCACTTTAAGCTTGGGCTGGGTTCTCACCTCAAGTGCAACCCTAATATCTCAAGCATGTCAAGCACCTCAAGCATCTCAATCATTAAGCACCTCAATCATCAAGCACCTCAAGAACCTTAGTCATCAAGCATGACAAGCAGGACAAGCACCTCAAGCTGGGTCAGGTTCCCACGCCTCAAGCTCAGCCCTAGCTTACCTAAGGTCAAAGGACTTTTACACACATTATTGGAGGTCTTCAATGAAGCTAACCCTAAGGTTTTATGCTCCATTGGTTAGCCTTTCTCTTTGATAGACCATCTCTCATTTGGGCTCCTTTATCATTGGCCCCGTGTTGAGATAGATATATAAGCACATGTCTATATCTTAACCCTTGTTCACGTTTATTCTCCCACATTAAGTGATCAGTTTAATATGAGAAAATCATTTGGGTTGGTTAGATATTAGTTTTTATGACATAAAGCATGGTATGTAATGCATGGAATAGGAAAGTCAACATTTTACAGGCTGCGTAAAAAATTCTTGGATGGAGCATGCAATGGCAATCATGGAAACACTGGAATAATAAGGAAGAGCTTGACACATGTTGAGATGGCAAAAGCACTCATACAAGGCTTCATATATAATAATGCAGATCAAATGCCACATAAGTCAAGGACAACCATGCATGGCACTCGGGAAACTCAATGTGTTCTACCAACGATGTACAAACAAGTGGACATTTTGCGGGAAGTAAACGACACACTTGTCACAATGGAATACAAAACATTGTCAGAGCCAACATTCTCAAGGTTGTGGAACACAGTATTCAAGACAGTCACTTTATCAAAATCAAGCACATTCTCTAAATGTGACATTTGCACATCCATAAAGGTCAAGCTGGAGTCTACCAAAAATCAGGTGGAGCGTGCGAGATACATGGCACAGAGGAGATCACACATGTTGCAACAAATGAGTTGTAGAAATCTGTACTATGCTTGGAGGAGCTCTTCAGAAATGAATCCAACCAAGTTCTTGTGCATTATACATGACAAGATGGACCAGAGTAAGACTGCTATACCACAAATTAAACCAGTTCCAAAATCTCTCAATGGAGTTGAGAGGCTTCCAGTATCCTTGATAGGAATGCTCACTCATGGACATGGACAAACAGCTTATGGTCACTTTGCATTGGCATTATGGCCGAGTGATCCCAACTTCACAATTGCATCTCTCTCAAAATGTCTAAGAAACTCAGAAAGAAGAGATAAACATATGTTTGGTGACTTGAGCTTAGAAAACTCAAGTGTAGAACCACGAACAAATCTTTTTTATTGTGTTTTGTCTACAGCTTCTCTCTATCACCATATGAAAGTGCTTAAGGAGAAAAACCAGCTCTGCAAGGAACAGAATGCTCAGAATGAAGAGGTAGAGACTGATCTAATAAAAAATGTGAATGTGGACATTGAGAATTTTGCTTCTAGACAGGGAAATGATTGTCCAAGGATGCAATCAATCTTTGAAACTAATGCACATGTACAGAAGGATGGCAATGTATTTGGGTTCAAGAGGTTGCCAAGAACATTGTTGTTGCAACTTGACAATTGTGGTTCAGAAAATAAGAATCGATATGTGTTTTCATACCTATCATTGTTGGTTTCACGAGGAGTCTTTGACACTGTACAACTTGGATTTCTTATGGTTGGTCACACTCATGAAGACATTGATGCATTGTTCAGTCGCTTTTCTGAGAAGCTTAGAAAACAAGCCATTTTTACATTTCCACATTTGATGAAGATCTTCAGTGAGTGTGTTAGCATGCATCCAGCACCTTTTCTCCTACAAAAGGTGGCAGACTTTAAAGGATTTGTAAAGGGGTTCTTACATGATGGAGAAGATAGCTTAGTGGGTCATTCAATGCCATTGCAATTTAGGTTCTATATGAGTGATGGAATACCTTTGATGAAATACAAAGTGCACCCTTAAAATGTGGATTGGTTACCCGAAAGTGGTATAGAGTTATGGAAGAGAAATGACCAAGGAGGAGCCAAGCTTCCTGAAGGTGTTCCAAAAGTATTACCACCCTTTGAGTATGTTAACGATAGTGAGAAAGTTATGGAAGGAATAAAGAAGTATGTTAGTTGGTGGAAAGATCACTTGCAAGAGAAAGGAGATGAAAGTGAGTATGCTAGGTGGATCAACCCAGTTCTTATGTACAGGGAGAATCTCATGAAAGCTATGCAAAACCCTGGACAAAGTGAAAACACTTTATTTGATGACTTTTGTCCAAGTATTATGCGTGAACAAGATCATCCTCTTGAAGTTCCATTGGAAGATGGTCTAGATGAAGCACTTGACATAATAGAGGGCCACTATTGTGGTCCAATGCGCAACAAACCTGCTAAGGATTTCAACCCAACTCTTGATGTGGCAAAGGGAGACTTTGTACTTGTGCAACCTTGTGATGAAAATTACCCAATTTGGTTAGGAGTGGCAGCAACAGATATTGATCAGAACAATGACTCGGCAACCTATCTTCAAGTGAAGATACAATACTGGGCACCAATTTCAAAGAACAAGAATGCAAGTGATGTGGAGGTTTACAAGGATTGTTGGAACAAGTATTGGAGAGAAAACATCAATGATCCTCAACGTTGGGAAGACACTAGCTGCATCATTTGGGCATGGAAGCCCAAGGGTGGACGAATTCCTGAAAAAATCAAGATTCCAAAGGCAATAATCCTCAAGGCCAAAGAGAGTCAGTTGAAACTTGATGAACATGAGGCACCATCAAATGTCAATGCAAATGAAGAGGAATGATTGCTTAGCATTCGCCTTTTAACTTTGTAATCTTCTAGCAATGGGTCCAATTAGTCCACCCATAGCTATGGTCATTATCAACATTGATAATGGCATCCCACCTTTGTAATCTTCGAGAAATCTTACTCAATATGAATGGTGTTTTTTTTCACATTAGTCACCCAAGTTTTTCTTGCAACTTACATTTTAATTGTTTTATCAAATGAAGCATGTGTGGGAAGAAAATTTTTGGTGCATGAGCATGTGTGTGTGTGTGTGTGTGTGTGTGTGCACGTGCACGTGAGTGTGTGTGTGTGTGTGTGTGTGTGTGTGTGTGTGTGTGTGTATTTGTAAACTAACATGTGCAAAAACACTCTAGTGTATATTATGGTTGTTGAATACGGACCATATTGGATCTTGCAGACTCATAAGCATCCACTAAACATTGTATCTCAGTTTTCATATGTGCAACAACCTAGTACAATACAACCTTACCTCAAGTCCATGAGACACAAAGAATCGTCCCAAATGTGTGAATTTTTCCCTATTTTCCTAAATAGGTGTTTCAAGTAAAATTTTTCTCTATTCACACTTGATCTTGAATGAGTCAAAGATGCATAAGAATCCTATCAAAGAGGTTAAGGAGTCACATTTGAGGATGTTGCCTTAGATTCGGTGAAATTTTAGAATCCTAAAGAGGAGCCTTTTACTCGAAACACTCCAAAGAGAGTAGAGTAGTAGTCAGGATTTGAGACACTAGTTGAGTCTTACATCCACCTGAGTAGGTTCAACCAGGTGTGGATTATGTCATATTGAGGATTGATTGCAAAGAACCATCTTGCTTCCAAGAATACACGCAAATGGATGATAAGTTGAAGTGGGAGCAAGATATGAAAAATTTAGAATATGATTTGATTCTAAACAATGAGACTTGGAAATTGGTCAAACTGCTTGAGGATATGAAAGCTTTACCTTGAAAGTTGGGTTACAAGAAGAAGTTTACATGAGGAGATCCCAAGCCTACATATAAAGCTAGACTCATAGCTAAAGGTTTCAAGCAATAGAAAGGTGTAAATTTTGACAAAATATTTTCACTTGTGATCAAGATCAGTACTTTGTAAATGGTGCTTGGACTAGTAGCTATTGAGAACTTAGAGTTGTTCCAAATGGATGTGAAGACACTTTTCTTCACGATGATCACATGGTGAAACCCAAAGGATTTGTTAATCCAAGCAAAGAAGAGCTTGTATGTAGACTCACAAAATCACTTTATGGCTTGAAGCAAGGATCCAAACAATGGTACCAAATACATTTATGTAGTCTCATGAATATAAAGGAGTCAAGAGAATCATTGCTTATACACAAACAATCTCACTGGTGAATCACTCATTCTTCCTGTGCTATATGTCAACATCATGCTTATCATTGGGAAGAACTCTCATGAGATTGCCAATTTAGAGCAAATGTTGGGTCAAAATTTTTCTGTGAAGAGTTTGGGAGAAGCTAGTCACTTTCTTGGTATGCCTAACAAACGTAATAGATCAACATACATTCTTGGGTTGTCTCTAGAATCATTGTTGGATACATAGACGCATGTTATACAGGGAATATAAACAACAAGAGGTCTACATTTGGGTATGTTTTAATATTTTTTGGAGGAGCTATCTCTTGAAGATCATGTCTTCAAGATATATGTCCTCTTCTCCTAAAGAGATTGAGTATTTGGCAACATCAAAGGCTAGCAAGGAGGCTTTAAAGTTTGCACATATATTGGTAGACCTAAACAAGGGTCAATAGATTCTAGTGTTGCATTATGATAGTCAGAGAGGCATTGCTTTGGCAATGTTTCATTCCAAAACAAAACATGTTGAGGTGAGGCCTCATGATGGTATCACTTCATTCACGTTATATTGGCACATAAGTGTATCAAGCTTGTCAAAGTCTATACAAATAAAAATCCTATAGATACTCTTACAAAAAATTTAAATTCAAAGTGGTTTTTGCATTGCATAGAGCTGATGGGTGTGGGTAAAGGCATTTTCATGCTTCATAGCTATACAGGTTTTTGTACATAGCTTTTTTTTACTCCACTTAGGCTGCATTGTTCATTTAGTGGGAGGAGGTTCTTTGGGAAATGACTAAGTGGATGACTAGAAACCCATACACCCATTTGTTATTACTAATCCTATTCTTTCTTCTCAATAAAATAAAGAGTTAATGAGAGATTCCACACTACTGGACTCCACCCACACTGTGTGTGTCTCCCTTCTCCATCGCATGCACTACATGCACGCTCTTTGCTCCTACACTCTCTTCAAATTATCATGGTTAAGCATGGCTTTGCTTATTGTGTGACTTTACTTGAACCTAAAAAACTATTATGCTTGGAGGAATGCATCCATTTCAACACTATAAAGTAAGTGACTTTTTTATTATCAATGTTAATTGTGTTAGTTTCAAGTGTCTTGAAACTTAAATTCAAATACGTTGTTTACTTAAAATGTTGTAGGCTACTATCTCAAAAAACTTTACTCTCAAACAACATCCTTCCTACTATTCAATAGATGAGGTGAAGAAGATATGATGAAGCTTGACTCAACTACATTACAATACACACATTTCTCAACGTTCTATTTTGTATAGAGATGTGTATGAGAGCAAGAAGAGATTCCCAAAATGTGAAACATCTTGTTATAGGGTAAATGTCCCATATTAAGGACACTCAGATCGGGCCGGCTCAATCAGAGTCTGTGCTCTATTATTTCAAGCATGGAGTAGCTCATTGGGGAGCTCTGGAGGTAGGCATCATGAAACAGAAGCGCGTCTTTGTACGATGGAGATCCCGTCACTTGCACGACGCAAATTTGATAATCAGTTCAACAAAACAGAGAGCCGGAAGGTGGACACACTTGGGGGCAAAACAAGTACAGTTCAACAAGAGGTTTTGATCTCATGACTTGACAGACCACAACTCTCCATGAGCGTCTGAGATAACCACTTTTCCATGCCAGCTTGTACGTCTACTGGTGCACCAAATGTCCTTTCTATTGGGGTAAGGATAGGTCTTGAAAAGGGGCGTGTCCCGTAATTGGCCCCTTTATCCTAAAAATACAAGCAAAAAGACCTCTTGTGATGTGATTTGATATTTTCAATTGGGTTTTCATATACAACATATATTGTGGACTCCAAACTTGTAATGGAAATGGCCTATGAACTTTGAGAATAGCAGAATTAAGAGAATTAGACTGAGCATTTTTGTGAGACTACTTTGAGAACATAGAGGGTGAACTTAATTAGTGGTAGCCACGTAAACATTATACTTAATTAACTTGGCATGAACCATACTTTTGCAAGAGAGAAATAATTAGAGAATATGACAACAGTTGAGGACCAGATTTGTGTTGAGCCGGTTCCCCCTCCAATAGGCTTTTGTATTATAGATTCTCCCATTAAGAGAGACTTGGTACAATACAATCTTTATGTTCCTTGTGACCTAGGTGATGCAATGAATATGGAAAGCTTCATGCACCACGAGCATAACATAATCATTGTAAAATCACTAACCATCCGTGGCCTCAGTCCCAAGGCCTCAAACACCTTCAAAGCTAGTGGGGAATGAGGGTAGGGAAGAGGATGAAGAATTCATAGGAAAAAGAAATAGTTCTTCACTTATCATACTATTCTTGCTTAGCATAGCATAATAGCATAGTAATGAAGATGAAGAAGATGGCAAGCTTAAGCATTGAAGCATGGATCTTGGTTGGATTTGCATTCCATAGCCAAGAGTGTTGGTGTAGGCCCTCAACTTCTCAACAATCTTGGAGAAGGATATGGAGCTCTTTCACTTTTCACCTCACACAATCAGTGTGTGTGTGTGTGTGTGTGGGGGGGGGGGGGGGGGGGGGGAGTATACCCCCAAAGCTAGCCCCCTCCTTGCTTTGGTTGACCCCCTCTTCTAGCTTTGGTGGAAGCTCATTGGATCCCTTCAAGCCTAGCCAATCATATGTAGAGTGCATATCAAGCAAGAATGCTAGCCTTGGAAGTGTCCCCCTTTTCCCTTTGAGAGAGAGGACTTGATAAATACATACACAATTAATAAAACTAGCTAAATTCACATTGGACCCCTTGAGAGGCCAACCAAGGCTTAGGCACCTTATGAGGGCGACCTATAGATTGGTATCCAAAGTGGAATAAAGGGTCAACCACCATCAATCTAAAGTCAAATCTTGCAAGCAACAAAGATGATCAACGATATTGAGGATGACATGATCTAGCTCTCTCTATCTCTATATAGTGTTTTTTATAGTATTAAAAGTATTTGAAGACTTTTCATCTTCTTCATCCTATGAATATATTCAAAAATGTAGGTCACTCTTTATGGAAACATCTCTTTGTTTTGAAGAACATAGAACGGCTGAAAAGAGAAATATTGCAAATGCAACTTGTGGCCCCAAGTTGATGAAGTAACAAGTCAAAAAGAGTATGCACCTACACCATAGATGCTAACCTTTGAATAGATTAACACAATCAATCATAGAATATGATCTATCTATGCACCCACAAAATATGATACCTCATTGCAGAACTTGTTACCATATACATGTGGTAGTGATGTGTGTGAACACACTAGGAGTGTAGGGGCATTTTTTCCCTCTTTAGAAGGTTTTTTCCCCCGTGCATTGTATATACGTCCATCACTCTAGGGCTATCTATCTTACAATTGCACACTAAGTAATACGCTCTCTATTGTGTGCCTTGAGCTTCCTTTGTCTTCTCCAAGTTGTGTGTGTTTTCCTGCAACCCTAATTCCAACAATTGGTATCAGAGCAAGTTGCATCCTCCCAGGCTTAGTCACCAGCAGCTCCAGCACACGCCTGCTTATTTTCTCCAATTTCAGTGAGCTTTGGCGAGTCTTTGCAGGTTGACTAAAATTTTGGGTGTGCTCGTAGAGCTCAATCTGCTTAGATTTTTTTATTTGGGCTCATTTCGGTCTCCGTTTCCACTACAGAAAGTATTGCACATGCTATTTTGTCATTTTGTGCAGAATTTTCATCGGTGCCGTTTTCTGCATAGCAGGTGCCTTACAGTCTTCTACGGTTTGTGCTATGTGGCACGTGTTGTTCGCGTTGTGTTTCTCCTCTTTTTGGGTAGTTTTCACATCAAGTGCAGCATTTACCATGCCTGACAACAACACATATGTGTTCAAGATGTTTGTTGCTAAGGACAAATTGGATGGGGACAATTACCCTATGTGGGCTTACATGATGCAACATGTTCTTGTATCAAAGGGCGTCTAGAACATTGTACAAGGCATTGATGTACTTCCTGGTTCTGAGGATGTAGGCGATGTTGAGGATGTGGCAGCTCTTGCTGCAAGGGTTGTTGCTATTAGAGTTGTTTTGCCTATGGTAGAACAAGCTCGTTGGGATGTAAATGATGCACAGGCTCATGCGTTGTCTGTAAAGCACACCATTACTCCTCAAATTTTTTCAGTGAAATCTACAAATTAGGCTTGGGATATTTTAGCAGGTCTTTATGCAAGCCGCAATGAGGCTAAAATTGCTTTGCTGCGTAAAGAGCTGGAATCGAAGATTATGCATGAGGAAGATGATATGGACACTTTTCTTGCTGGTGTCAAGGATATCAATGAGCAACTTATTTTTGCAGGTGAAGTCATTTCAGATAGTTCCCTTGTGCAGACTATTCTTGATGCCTTACCAAATTCTTACCAGAATTTTGCTAGTACTTGGAGATTTATGACCCAAGGAAATCGTGAAGTTGTCAAGTTTGATACATTATGCACATTGCTATTGCAAGAGTCACTTTCCACAAAAAACAAGACTAGGTAGTGTACAGTTGAACAAGCTTTTATTGCTTCTCAAAGAAAGGGTGGTAACAACAATGCAGCCACTTCTTATGGTTCTGCTGTGAGTGGCAATACTTCTGTTCCCAATGTTTCTGCTGGCAGCACTTCATCAAATTCTAGTGATAAGGGAAAAAAGAATACGTGTTGCCATTATTGTAAAGCTAATGATCACTTGATCAAGCAGTGTCTTAATTTGAAGGCCAAAGAGGCTAAGAAGAAAGAGGGTGGTTCCACTGCAAATGCTGGTTCCACTACAAATGCAACCATTGTTGAGTCTTCTATGAAAGGAGACTATGATGCTCATGTTGATGCAGAATGGGCTTTTAGTATAGAGTGTACTTACAATCGTGTTGTCCATGATGCATGCATGTCAATTGCTATAGATTCAGATGTGTGGTATTTTGACAATGGTGCTACAAAACACATTACCTCACATCGTGAATTGTTCACCTCTCTTGAGTCTATCCCTCATGGGAATATAGTCACTTGTGCCAACAATGCCTCTTATCCAATTCAGGGGTTGGAAAGATTGTGCTTACTGTTGCAAATGGAAGTTCTTTCACACTTTTTGATGCACTTTATATACCTGGGATCAAGAAGAATCTTTTGTCTGTATCAGCACTTGCTAGACTTGGACTTGTAGTCAAATTTGTGGATGACAGATGTATAGTTCATGATCTTAGTTTTGGTGATGATGAAATTGTTGCACCTGGCCTTTTGTGCCGTGGGCTGTATAAGCTTACTCAGTATGACAAGTGTGGATAAAATTTTGCAAATGTAGTTGTAGATTCAAGGGCTATTTTAGACGTAGAACTTTGGCATGCACGTATTGGTCATCTGAATTTTGCCAGTTTGCTGTTGATGGGGGATTTTCACAAGCCAAGCTCCCATACCCCTCTTCTCTCGTCCCCACCCCATGAAAACCCCCTCTTAGGGAGGGAGTGATAAAAGGAATTGGAAAAAGTAAGAAAAAAATTAAAGTATGATTATGTAAATATATAAGAAAGGTAAAATAGGCCACCTCATGCCTGCGGGGTAGCCCATCCCCACCTTGCCTCCTTTTTCTTCACTGTTGCCCCGCCGGGTGTCCCTTTTCCTCTCCTCCACTCAAAAGGTCAACCCCCTCTCTCTTCCCCTTGTCCTTTCTCCTTTCTCTCTCCCCTCAAGCTACCCCACCTCTCACCAATAATGCATTATAACTCACCAATAATGCACCCTAACTCACATGCAACTTACCCTATCTTCCAAAATAGTATACCCCACCCCCTCTTTCTCTCTCCTATCATATCCCATGACCCAAATACCCCCCTCTCTCTCTAAAGGGCGCCATGTCTCTTGTCTTGTAGCTAAATAACCTCCCCCACACTCACACACACTCAGTTTCACTGAAAAAGGTGCCCACAGACCCATCCCCACCCGGTGGTTACCTGATTTTTCTTGTGTTCACACACATCTGCACACAGATTCACCTCTGAACACACTCCCCTCTCTCCCCTCTTGTAATTACTTTATTCTCCATGTCACCTCTCACTTTTTTTCATCAACCCATCTCACTCTCTCTTAGTCTCTCTCATGAGACTGCTGTTCTGGCACATATACACACAGCCAGACAAGTGGGGCCCACAGTCACATGGCCTATGTAGATAATGATTTCTTCATTTCTAAATTCTAGAATTTCTCCCCCCTCCTCCCCTATATAAAGAGGGGTCACCATCACACTAAGGACACACACCATCACCAAAGAGTACACTATGCACTGTGTGTGCCTAGTGCACACACACACACCCACACCATCACCATCACCGCAATCACCATGCTCATCTTAAGCATGACCTCTACACCCTTGGGCTATGGAAGATGAAGGTGTTGAGCCAGCAGAGGAAGTGTTGAGCCAGCAGAGGATCACACCCACATTTTTGCTCACACCCATCATTTTGTAACCATTGATTGTAATAAATGTCTTTCCGACATTAATTTTGATTTGAGCCATTCATTAAGTAACGGGACTCAATTGAGTTTCCAGCTTGTAATCCCTAAGTAATTTCACCTGTTGATGTAAATAATTAGAGATGTTCTCACCTCCAAGGCTGAGGTATATAAGCCAAAGTTTTGTAACCTAAGGAGGATTCAATTAATCAAGGTGAGTTTTTGAGCGCCGTGACTGTGTCTGAGAGAGAGAGAGAGAGAGAGAGAGAGAGAGAGAGAGAGAGAGAGAGAGAGAGAGAGAGAGAGAGAGAGTCTTATCTTCTTGCTACGCGAGCTACGGGGCCGCCATTGGAGAAGCGACACCGCCATTGTGTTAGCAACGGTGAGAGCTACGCACAGATACCAAGAGTGCGCGCTATCGGCTTCTACGTGTGGTAAGTTCCTACGAGCTTCGGTGTGAGTTTTCTTCCAACTCGTGCGTCGGAATAGAGCGTGCAGCATATCTATAGAACCACAACGAGTAGAGCTACACATTAGTACCATCGGGGTCAAGTTTCGGTCACCTGTACTTTTCGGCCTGTCTTCATACGCGTTTACCGCACGGAGTGGTTATAGGTTGATTTTGCAGTTCAAGTCTTTAGGGTGTTGTTCTTACCTAGTGTATAGACTTCCCCTTGAGTTTGAGATCGATTCAATGATTCTAGATCCTGTTTCGTATAGCATTCGTTCGTAGTACGGATTTCAGTCACTTGCGTATTTTAGAACTTAGATTTGATTTCCTTAGTAGTGATTGTCATTAGAAGGTCGAGTAGGTGATTTGACACCCACCTAGTTGTTTCCATGCGCCTGCGGGTCAAGCTCCGTCCTCGTCTGACAAATTCTGTTGTTGGTTGAGTTCTCGCTATTTAGCTTCCGCTAGCGGCGTAATCGCCTTAACATTTGGCGCCGCTGCCGGGGACGAGAGCCCTAAGTAGGTGACCTTAGACTAATCCTACGAGGTGAGTCGTATAAACTACTTTGTATACTTTAGTTAGAAAAGATCTAGGAGTGGTGGACTCCGAAGGTCTCGAGAGATACTAGGAAGTGGGGTATTCCTGGGTCTTCCGTGTTGACAGTATTTTTAGTTTAGCTTAGATTAGAGTGTTTTTGATGGTGTTTAAGTGGTTGTTGACATAAAAAGCATTTGCTACTCCTTGTGTGGTAGTAAATCTCTTTATATTTTCAATTGCAAAAAAATCCATTTTATGATTAGAAGTAGCTTAGGTAGGGCCTGATTTGATCCTGATCTAGAGCTATCAATTGGTGTTCTATTTGCTTGATGTGTTTGATTGCATGTTAGATCATTGAAAAAGTCTCTTTGGTAGTGAAATATGCAATAAACAAAGTTCAAAATTTTTTTCTGTGTAACTGATTGTTGCTGAGCACTTAAAAGAGCTATTGGAAGAGTTTTGTGCTGAAAAACTGGAAATCTGCAACTTTAGACATCATACGCGTATGATGTCTTAGGACCTAAACAGAGACTAAAATTGAAAATTTGACATTGCTAGAGTGTTTAGAAGGGGGGTTTTACCCTAAGATCAACTTGAAACAAGGGCTTTAACACTCTCAGAAACCCAAAAGACCAAGTCAGAGAGCAAAAAAAAAAAAAAACAAAAACGCAAAGAACAAGAAATTTTGATTCAGATCTTGTTTTTATATTCAAACCTGACAAAAACACTTGAAACTCAATTATAAACATTGGAGAAGGCTTGAAACCAAAAATAGTCAAAAGCTGGGACAAAAGACATCATACGCGTATAATGTCTTTTGGCACTTCCACTGCTTATTTTTGAAATCTGACCTGACAAGATTGTTACAAACACTGTAGAAAGCATAAATATCAAGTTTGGACCCAAATTGATGAAAAAGACATTATACGCGTATGATATCTTTGACCTAATTTTGGACATATTTTGATACTTTGCCAACACAGATCCATTGTAATAGCTATCTAGAGGCTATATTTCAAGTTTCATCCCATTTGGATAACAATTGACCCAAAAACAAGTCAAAAGTAGAAAATTGCCAAGAAAAGCCTGAACTAGCCATAACTTGCTCAAACAGAGTTCAAACTGAATTTTGTGAGTGAACAGAGCATAAAGGGGCCACTGAGAGTGAGCATAACCAAAATAGTCAAAATCTGTGAAAAAAGACATCATACGCGTATAATGTCTTTTTCAGCATAACTGCGACAAAATTCTCACTTGATGAAACAGAAGTTGTCCAACTGACAAGATTAAACAGTTGACCAAGTATCAATCAGTTTGGATCAATTCTGACCACAAAAACTTGAGGAAAACAAATTGCCGAGACGGAAAAGTTAAAGTCCTTTAGGGGAATTGATGAATTTGAGATCGGGCAGGAATCTCCGGAATAATCAACCAAAACAAGGGGAACCAGCAAGTGTCATATCAACCGAGGGAAGTGTAAACCAAAGTTGGGTGCAACCATTAGAGCCGATCTTTGAAGGAAGTGTTTCTGATACTTCTTCGGAGAGGTCTTACGAGATTTTCACCGAACACTCGAACAGGAACAACAGAGAAAATATGGCAGCAGGATCATCAAACCCTTCCGCCACAATGAAGCTATTGTTCATAAAATATCAGTACGACAATGAGCAAGGTGCAAAGATCTACAAAGATGGAATGGACCGCTATTGTGTAAAGATAGAAGAAAGACCTAGTGAGTTCAAGGACTTAGTGCCTGTGAGCTATAGCGGAGATAGATATCTAGATGACGAGGGTACCATGTACTTGGTAGTCCTAAACCCTAACATTGTGGACAAGTGGGGATTGATGGGCACCAAAGCCAAAATAGATGAAGAACTCGAGGAGAAAGCACCAATAATGAACTTCCCTAATGCGAGGTTAAGAAGAGAGAATGAAACTACAAGGATCAACACTGATAACATCTATGTGGGGCTATACAAATATAATAATGGGGAGCAAGATCTCTATTATAGATGTGAAGAACCCTACACCGGAGAGTTGACAGACAAAAAAAGACTCTATGTCTTTACCTACACAGAGGGATCGGAAGTGAAAATTGCCGCTTACGATAAGTATGGCAGGCAATACTCAACAATGGGCAAGAAAGAATTAGAAGGATATACATACTTTGGGGGACCACTACATCAGTATTATGTTACTTCTAGCTCACATAGACCAGCACCAACAACTGGAGTGCAAAACTCAATGACAACACGAGGACAAAGAACTCAAGTTGCTGACTCTTTCAGTCAACCTTGGGACTCGAAGCTCGGACCAATGGGATCATTACATTCCAGAGAGTCAATGGAGACAAATCGAGGTAGTGCAGTTCCAATCCCCACCTATACCACTCCAGGTCCAAGGTTTGAAGCGGAACCATCACATTTACCTCCCAGTAGTAGATTCAGGGCGGAGGAACCGACAAGGGTAACCCATGAAGTCCATGGTGCTAGAGAAAGCTTTAGCCGAGACACAGGAGCAATGAGATTGGTAGCAGATCATAGACGTATGAGACCATCTCAAGTAGCCAAGTGTATGCCAAAGAAGTATGGTGGTTCAGGAGATCCGTATGCACATGTGTCACTCTTTAAGCAAGTCTTAAGAGCTGAGCAGATAACAGATTTCCATACACAATACGAGGGATTTGGTCTTACTCTAGAAGGTACTGCATTGACATGGTTTCAACCAATGAACATAGGGGGATTCCATGACATTGACCATTTGCTAAGAGAGTTTGCTGAGGAATTCTCAAAACGAGGGATTAAGCACAATACGGTCTCACAAATATATGCTTTTAAACAGAGAGAACACGAAAAAGTGAAGGAAGCTTCACTTCGCTTCAAACAATACATTGAGAGATGTCCAGTACGTGAACGACCACAAGACGACAGACTATCTGTTCTCTTTATTGAGGGATTGAGGAACGACACTCTCAAGAAGGACTTGCACTTGAAAGCTTGTACAAGTTTCGAGCAAGTAACGAGAGAGGCATTGTACTTAGTGGATAACTGTACGGTTTATGGAGAAGTGTCAGCTGATACAGATTTTGCATCCAGTAGCTCCTCCTCTGTAGCGAGCGAGACTACCACTAAAAAGAATGTTCAAACAACAACCATGCCAAATGTAGAGCAAATGATAGAAGATGCTCTAAAAAGGATGGCACCATACCAAAAACCATTGCCAAAAACACTGAAATGGTGTGCTATTGAACAAAAATGGACAAATCATCCAACAGAGGAGTGTTATTACAACAAAGGGTATGTAAGGGAGCGCCAGTATGCACCTCCTGCTCAATTAGCACCACCTCAGATACATCCAGTACCTCGATACCCAACGGGAAATGTACCAGGACCTATGGGGATAGAAAGACCGCAACCGGTATTGGGACAACAACCACCTTTACCAGGAGCAAGACCAGTGGGCATTAGATATGCACCAACCTTAGAGAATCAGGAAGAACAAGCCTTAGTGCCTGTTCAAGCCTATTATGAAGAATCTGGTGCACACATGTCTCCAACTGTGTATTACCCACCAGAAGAACCCAAACAACCAGAACCATGGGGCATGATTGGGAATGTTGGATCACCAACAGTTACAAGTGCTTCTGATGAAGAGAGATACAATTTGGACGCAAGAACATTGATGTTCATAGCTCATGGAGGGTTAGCAGGACAGAGACCATCCTATCCACAAAGGACGAATCAAATGGGACCAAGACCAGCACTAGGACCCTGTTACAAGTGTGGAGGTGACCATCTGATGAATGTTTGTCCACATACGGAAATCATTAGAATAAACGCTTATTGCACTGAGTGTGGGGTTACTCACTTCATTGAGGATTGTTCAAAGAATTCAAACAAAGTGCAAAAGACGACATTGAATATGTTAGAAACTATTCCTACCAGCAGTGGGTCTGAAAATGAAACTCTGATACCAACGCAAGTTGTTACTAGAGCTCAAGCTAAGAAAACCACTAGAGAACCTGAGAATGGAAAGTTAGCGACTGAAGTGGTTAGTCAAGGACCGCGGAGTCAGAGAAACACATGGAAAGCTAGAAAAGCACACATGAAGTTGAGAAAAGAACGTGAATACGCTATTCTAGCTGAGGAACTAAAGCAAACTAAAGCTAGATTAGAAAAACTTGAGAGTCAAAACGGGAAACGAGAGATGAGCCCGGAAAGAACGAAACAAAAGAGTATCAAAGAAACAACGAGCTTAAGCTCAGGGGGATCAGTGCTAGTCGACAAAGTACACGAACCATTGGACGCACTGATAAGAGCTTACGAAGCTAGGTTAAAGAACAACCAAACACAAGAACAGAGGTGGATGACATACCCAAACGCGGAATTGGAAAAGCAGAGACTTGAAATGTGCCAGAGAATGATCGAGACTGCACAAGCCTTATTAGAACCACCAAAAGAAACAAGGAATTGTGGAAAGGAAAACCCAATTCAGCAAGAGACTATCATTTCACGGGTAGCTGAAAAGACTCCCAGTGCACAAAAGCCTGAAAATACACAAAAGGATGACCGCATAGTATTGAACACAACCGATCAGGAGATAGAGAGTTTTCATCCAGTCATACAGAGGATTTACGGAAAAGATGAGGATTACAATGAATTTTGGAAACAAGTGAGAGAGGCAAACTTTGCAAACGAGCTAAGTTGCCAAGCTAATCAGACAAATCGGGAAAAGGACATCAAGAATCCTCCCATAGTGGAATTTGAGGCAAGATCTCAAGTGGACTTGGATCTGCAATCTTACTGGGGAGATGGGGGCTCTGTTAGAACAATGGAGAGCAAACCTCATTCACTGAATACCTTACCTTCATACTTAGGAGAGTATGAAGCAAAATTCGAGATTAGAGCACTTCCCTCACGAAGAATCTCATCAGAAAAAGTCATGGACTCGCAAGGATTGATAGAGATCTTGTCAACACCAGTGACATGCACTATCACTTTAGCTGAGCTTTTGAGGCTAAGACCACATATGTGGACCACTGTAGGAAAATGCTTGGAGAAATTCGGGATAAAAGATCCAACATCGAGATTGCAAGAGAGCATAGAGGAGCTGAGCAAGCCACAAAAGAACGCTAAGCCTGTACCCTTAAACAAGGTCGGAGAGTATTGCGAAGGTGAAGAGGGGAATACAACCTTACCAGTTGAATTCCAAGGAGTGAAGACGATGGCAATACTAGACAGCGGAGCAGGGGTAGCCATTGCTACAAAAGAAATCTGGAAAAAATGGGGGAAACCAGCAATAAGGAAGACTAGGTTGAAACTCCAATTAGCAGATGGACACATGGAGAAACCTATGGGGTTATTAGAGAAAGTTGTAGTGACTTCTTGCGGCATTGAATACGAACATACTTTTGCTATTGTCGATTTTGCCAAGGAGAATAACTATGATATCATATTGGGAAGACCATTCATGAGACAGTTGAAAATGGTCCAAGATTGGGGCTACGATCACATATACCTGAGAAATATGGAAACCACTACACGTGTGAACCTGAAAGACCATAGCTACAAAGATGTGAACCGAACACCGGTAGAGGAGTTTGATTCAGCTACTTTGGCGGGATCCGAATTTCCAGCTTGGTTAGGTAAGCCCAAGGAGTTATGGATGTGTGGAGCTTCGAAATGTGGAAGTCTAACGAGAGAAGAAGATGTTTTAGAAAGGGCTATCGAAGACGAAACTTATATAAGAGAACCCTTTCCAGAGGACACGTTTGAACCATTAGAATGGACACACATTCTAGCAACCCTAGATGTTTGTGCAATTCCGGATGGTCCCACAACGCAATTTTGCGACAAGGACGGGTACGACGTGGTTCCGTACTTCATGTTGAGAACTGTACTCGAAAAAGAAACTGAAAAGAACGATACACTGGAAAAGGAAGATGAAGAGGAGGTGTTTCACGACATTCCCGATCATCCTGAGTGGGGAAATGAAGCAGACAACGAGTCAACGGACAATTCAAGCGGAAACGAAGAAACTATAACGGATGTCCGATTTTATGATTTTCCGAACCAAACTAAACAACGCCAGAAACACTATAGAGCAAAGAAAAAAACAAAAGGGGTTAGAACCAATCCGATGACTAGAATAAGAGGAAAAAATCAATTCCTAATGCTAGTAAAGGCTGAAGATTGTGTTAAGGATAAGATTTCTGGAAGAATGAGAGGCAGTGATCAAAAGAGCTTACGAAAAGACAAAAGAGGCTCAAGAAATCAAGTTCAAAAGAATGGAACGAAAACTGAAACAGAAAAATCAGAAAAGAACAAGCGCAACAGAAATACACGGAGTCCAAGTTAGAACGTAGAAACAAGTACAGAGAGCTCAAGAAAACTCTGAAGGAAGTTTGGACGACAGAAATTGAGAGTGGAGAGGACGAAAACGTCAAAATCAAGGAAAACATGGATGTTCCCTCTCACTATAGGAAATTCACAATAGAGGATAGGAAGGTGATATTAACCCCACCTATTCGAGAGAGGAAGGAGAACGAATCTTATGACGGACCGGAGGATGCAAAAAAAGTTGATTTAGCAGCTCCAGGTGAGACGCCTAGACCGGTGTACATAGCCACAGATTTGTCTCCAAGCGAGGAAGAGAGACTTTTGAGTCTTCTCAGAGAGTACAGGATGTGTTTGCATGGTCTTATAAGGACTTAAAGGGAGTTGACCCATCGATATGCCAACACTCAATCCCACTGAAACAAGACGCAAAGCCTAGCAGACAGAGACCATACACATATAATGATACTTTTGCTAAGCGAATCAAGGAAGAGATAGATAAGCTAATGGAAGCTGAATTCATATACGAGATTGAACACACTGATTGGGTATCTCCTATTGTGGTAGTACCTAAGAAGAACGGAAAACTCCGAGTGTGTGTCAACTTAAAGAAAGTGAATGCTGCAATAATCAGGGACAATTATCCCCTGCCGATAACTGATCATGTTCTAGAGCGTGTATCAGGGAAAACAACATACTCCTTTCTTGATGGTTTTTCAGGATATAACCAGCTAGCCATAGCACCAGAAGATCAACATAAAACAGCTTTTGCAACGGAGTGGGGAATTTATGCTTATCGAGTTATGCCTTTTGGTCTAACCAATGCTCCCGCAACCTTCCAGAGGCTGATGACGCATGCTTTCAAAGAATACTTAAGGCTGTTTCTAGAAATCTACATGGATGACTTATGTGTACATTCTCTACTGAGAGATGAGCATCTAGAACACCTAAGAAAAGTATTTGAGAAATGTAGGACATATCGCATTTGTCTCAATCCTGAGAAATGTGTGTTTATGGTCCGACAGGGCAGAATTCTGGGACATATTGTCTCACAAAACGGAATATCCACGGATTTAGAGAAGATAAAAGTTATAGTGGATATGCCTAGACCAACCAATGCGAAACAAGTACAGAGCTTTATGGGACATTGTGGATATTATAGACGATTCATTTACATGTACGCTATAATAGGCCAACCACTTTACAGGCTAATAGTGAACTTTGAATGGACAGAGGAGTGTGAGGAATCGTTCAAGAAATTGAAAGAGGCACTCATTACTGCTCCAGTCTTGAAATCACCAGATTGGGAGAAGATATTCCATGTGCATATAGATGCTTCGGCATATGCAATAGGATGTATTCTGGCTCAGCCAGAAGAAGGAAACATGGATTTTCCTATCTGTTACGCCAGTCGACAGCTCAACCATGCAGAGAAGAATTACACCACAACAGAGCGAGAAGGATTAGGAATGATCTATGCTGTGAAGAAATTTCGGCATTATCTTCTAGCCAACAAGTTTGTGTTTTTTACGGATCACCAAGCCTTGCTCTACCTAGTGAATAAACCATGCAATACCGGGAGAATAGTGAGATGGTTCATTATCTTACTGGAATTCGACTTCACGGTAGTAGTAAAGAAAGGAAAAACACATCTTAGAGCTGATCATCTTTCGCGATTGACGAATGGAGAAGACCCTATAGGAGTAGATGACGACATGCCAGACGCGTACTTGTTCAACATAGAAATGATATCGAAGTGGTCTCAAAATGTCGTTAACCTATTAACCTATGGAGGAGAGTTCGATAGAAGAGAATACAACCTGAAACATATTGCTATTCAGCAATCCAAGAATCTTCAATTGGTTGCAAGAAGGTTGTATCAATTGGGAAATGATCATGTTTTACGACTATGCATCAATCCTGAGGAATATAGTATATATCTGCACGAAGCACATGTTCAGGAATGTGCATTTCATTGTTCAAGAAGGAACACATATAGGAATTTGTTACAATTGGGAGTCTATTGGCCAGGAATGAAAGAAAGCGTACATGAATATGTCACTGTATGTATTGTATGTTCATCAAAACTGCCAGCCAAGTATTCGACATTATATCAGATAATGATCGCTCCAGAATGGAGTCAGTATATTGTTGAATATCTCACAAATAGAACTTTCCCAGAAGGAACGTCAAAAGCTCGTCAGAAATCTGTAGAGACAGAAGCTAGAGATTACGCTTTAATAGGAGATCAACTCTATGAGAGAGGTAAAGACAACCAGCTTAGGATTTGCGCATCAGAGTCTGAGTATGTGATAATCCTGGAGCAAGCTCATGGAGGAGTAGGTGGAGGCCATTTCTCAGGTGATAAGACAACAAAACTAGTCTTAGCTGCTGGAATATGGTGGCCAACATTACATATGGACGCTGAGGAATACGTTAAACGGTGTGATGACTGTCAGCGGACCAAAGTACCACTTAAAAGAGATGATATGCCGCTTAGACCAATGATGGGGGCAAGAGCTTTTGCAAAATGGGGGATTGATTATGTTGGACCCATTTCACCTCCTGCATATAAGACTCATGCACAATACATCGTTGTGGCTACAGACTATCTAACAAAGTGGGTCGAAGCAAAGGCAACTCAAAAAGCAGATGCCAGGACCACGCACAATTTCTGTATGAATACGTCTTTGTACGATATGGATTGCCAATAGAAATTGTGAGTGATCGAGGCACACATTTCATAAATGAAGTGATAAAGATCCTTCTAGATGAATTCATGGTAATCCATAGGAAATCAGCCCCGTATCATCCACAAGCAAACGGACAAGCTGAAGCAACAAACAAAACCATATGTACGGTCCTCACGAAGATTGTATCTGAGTCGAGAACTGACTGGGACCAAAAGTTGCATTCAACATTATGGGCATATAGGGTGGCGTATAAAACATCCATAGGAACGACCCCATATAACATGGTTTTTGGGCTAAATGCTATCTTGCCAATAGAATTCTTGATTTCAACCTTAAGGGTGGCTAAGGATCTAGAGTGGACAGGGCACGAGCTCTCTGATAGAATAGATGACCTGGAAAAGCTAGATGAGCTTCGCCTAAAAGCAGTAGCTTCCATCTACGCTCAAAAAAGGCGACAAAAGGAATTTTTTGATAAGCATGTGCGGACTAAAGAGTTTAAAGTTGGGGACTATGTCCTAGTTTACACTCTGAAACAGCATGCTAAGAAGCTTAAAAAGCGAGGGATGGACCTCTGGTGATTAAAGATCTATCACCAAGTGGAGCCGTCAAGCTTGCTACATTAGACGGAGAAGAAATGCCCAATTGGATTAGTGGATGCAGAGTGAAAAAGTATCTGTTGCCGCTAACACAAGACATGCTTCTCAAAATACATCAAGAAAAGCTGCGTGTCCAGAAAAAGAAAATGATTGTGGAGGAAGCGCAAGCCGAGGCGAAGGAAAGAATGGAGAAAAGAAGACTACTGCGTCAGAAACAGCGCAATGAAGGAGCAATACGAATAAACGCAGTCAGTATAACAGAAATGGATAAGGACAAAGAAGAACCCATCATTGAATGCAAAGTGGGAACCAACCAAATCAAAGCCAGAGCACTATTGGATTCAGGAGCTCAAGCTAACCTACTTTCACTCAGTTTGTATAGACAATTGACAAATGACACTAAACTACAAACTGCCAAGCAAGAGTTAAAAAGTTACTCTGAGAACTCAATCAAAACTGTCGGATGCACAGTTTTACATATACAGATTAACCAGTATGTGTATCCTCATATGTTTTACGTGGTTGAAGACCAAGCTACACAACATCCATTATTGCTAGGACAACCATGGCAGAAGCAATACAATGCAATGATTGACTGGAGTTCTAAATCAGTGCTTATCAAATACGAAGGTGAAAGTCAATCAGTTAAGTTCACCAAAGGATCAGAGACAACTCCAAAGGAAGAATCCAAAGACAAAGGTAAACAACAACCAGAGAAAAAGAAGAAGCAATGGCAACCAAAAGTTTCTATACAACCGGATTACTCTTCGACGAGGAATTCTCAACAGTGGATAAGGAAGACAAGCAATAATATAACAGCTCAACCTTGGGAAAAAACGAAGTCAACGTTGGTATGGAGACAAAAAAAGGTGGTGCCAGAAAACACAAACAGAGTCTTCAATACCAGACAACAGAGTGATCCCTGACAATCAAGGACAGTGAAACAGATCTGGATTCCAAAGAAGTTCATGACGGCACAAAGCTACAGCAAGCAAATTTGGATCCCAAAGATTTGTAAACGGGAATTCCCTTCAGTACAAGCCACGGAAACTCCTAGGTATTTCAAGGCGAGGAAATCAACACACAGAACAAAGCAGGTTTGGGTCGCAAAGAGTTTGTGGCAAGCACAAGCAAAGTGGAAGCAGATTTGGATTGTGAAAAAAGACAACAAGGTAACGAAGAATCCATCTACTGATTCTACTACCAAATTGCCAAAACCAACCCAAAACCTGACCACCAATCCATCAATCAAACAAAGAGCAGCTTTATTGGAAAGAATGTTGTATCGTTGCTCTACAATTACATTGGGAATTTATGACCAAAACAACTACAAGGCTTCGCCCACAGACACTTCATAGTCGTCCGGGAGGACTCAGACTAGGAGGGGGGGAGGTATACAGGAGCTACAAAGCAGCTACAAGCGGGAAAAACAAAGAAAAACAAAAATTATATTACAAGGGCAGTGTCTTACATGATTTTGCAATTTTTTATGTTTGATTGCGGATATTGATAATATTTATGCCCTTATATACCTTGTTTTGCAACAAGAAGAGATCAAATGATGAATTTGGGTCTCTAGATGTGTAAATATCACTAAATAAGAGTGTTTTTGGAGCTACAAAGTGGAAAAAAGTGGTAATCCAAGTCCAGAAATCACAAAGAAGTGTATATTCATATACACAGGGTTACCAGCTATTTATCGTGTATGTTTGGAATTTTTTGGCTTCAATTTGCTATTTTCCTTTATTTTTTATGATTTTCGTAATAAAAGTAAAAGAAAAATAAAAAAGCAGGTGAAATGAGATCGGAAAAAAGAAAAGAATAGACGGTGATGGTCCTAATGACAAGGGCAACCCATGGTAAAAATTGGGTACAATTCTGAAAAAGTTGTGGAAAGCCCGAAATGACAATATTTTGGCAAAGTGGACAGATTTCTCAGAAACAGGTCAAAAGGAGTCCAAATTGAGAAATTTCAAATCCTAAAGTGCATTTCACGACGAGATAGGAGCACATGTCAAATTTGGTAACAAGTGATCCAGGAAGCCCGAAGTTAAGTATTTTTCACTTCACTATCAAGCTCATTTCCACTATTACCTTCTTGGAAAGAGCAAAGAGCACACAGGAGCATCCGACCTTCTACCGCCTTCTACGACTGCTACGAGAGCTCAGAGGACACCAGACATGAGAGGTAGACTCGTTGCCATAAGCTTTTGATGCTTATCGTTAACTTTTGTCGCGAAAACTCACCAAAACCAAGAAACAAGAGCAGACGGGGAATGGGGAAGAACGCTAGGTAGGGGCACAACCGCCTAACCAAACCTTGCAAGAACTTAGAGGTGGGTTACCCTAGTATAGGAGATGAGTTTCTAACACTCAAAGCTCGAGAAAGAACGACTGAAAAAACCCTAGGTCAACAGAGCCTGCAAGAGGCAAACAGAAAAAAGTTGTCGGAACAACACAAAACTTCTCAGGAAGCTTAACAACATCGAGGGCAATGCAACCATGGAGTATCTCCGGGTTTGGATCACCAAAAGTAGGTCGGAACAACCGATTCGGCTGCGGACACACAAAGCGTCATTTTGGCATAACGACTAAAATTGACGACCAAATGACATGAAACTTCACAAGCAGCTTCAAATATACATGGATGACTTATGTTTGCAAGCAAAACCCAAAAGAAAGCTGATTCACTTACCGATGGTGAAAAAGACGCTTTCGGGCAACCAAATGGAGAAAGATGGAGAACGGGGAGCCAAAGTCAAGTTCAACCAAATAGGTGGCTTCACAACATATCCAATGAGCTGGAAATGCAACTCTCGAGAAGAAAAGTTGAAGAAATTCAACTCCAAGGCAAAAAGACGACTTCGGAGACTGAAATGCCTATAAGGGGGCTTTTTAGCTAAACTGATGACTTTTTAAGTTGAAAACTAGTTAGCAGGGCTTAGGGCACTAGCACAAAGCATTCTTTGCACAAAAAAACCAACATTTCAAGAAAAGACATCATACGCGTATAATGTCTCACAGCATGATTTTCACATCCATTTCAACATTTGAGTGCATAGCCTCATTCCACATGTTAATCACATCCTATGAACCAAGTATCATGAGAATTGGAGTTAGAAAACCCAAGGAAAACCAAAAAGACGCAAAGTAGGCCATAAAATTGATTTTTGGTCCTAATTTTGTCAAAATAACTCCAAACTCATTGAAACTTTGTAGGATTGTTGATTAACACATCTACAAGCTATCTGGAACCAAAAAGCACCATTTTGACACAAAAGACATCATACGCGTATGATGTCTATTTGCACTTACAGAGCAAAAAATGCTCATTTGTCATCATACATCCATTATATATATCTAATACATGCTACATATGAAGTTTGGAACCATTTGGTCAGGTGGATCACCCCATTAGCCCAATTAAGAGAAAATCCTTCATACAAAGCCTATTTTTGTCCCAAATCCAACATATTCAAGTCCAAACCAAGATTTGAGTATAAACAGTCCTTCACTAGCACATGGAGAGTCCACAGAACCAATCCCATGAAAAATTGATGAAAAAGACATCATACGCGTATGATGTCTCCAGAGCCATTTTTAGTCCAAATTCTATCCAAACTTGATAAATCCACTGAATAAGCCTATCTAAAGCCAAAACCAAGCTTATAGAGAAAATTGGTCCAAAAATGCACTAAAAGACATCATACGCGTATGATGTCTCACTATGTGATTTTCGCACCTCAGGGCTTCAACCACCAAACAGAAGTGATCTACATGCCATTTGAAGGTGAACCACCAAGTTTTATCCAATTTGGATCATAAAATCCATTTCCCTTTCAAAATTTTTCCAAGAGCCTGAACTGGCCAAAACTTGACCAAATGGGATCCAAACTCAAATCCAAGCATATGATACTCATGTATACACTATCAGCTACAAGCACAACCAATATGAAGTCATTCTGACACAAAAGACATCATACGCGTATGATGTCTCAAGCATATTTTTGAGCCCAGTTTGCATATTTTTTCACCTACATTGCATCCTTAGGCCCTGAATAGCTCATGTTTCAATTTTCAAGTCATTTGAATAGTTAAAAGCTTCATTTCGGCTTTCAGTACTAAAAAGACGCTAACTTCTGTAATTGGAGTTACAGGATCCATGGATTCCGCTAAGTCATCGGCAACTAAGAGAAAAAGACCAACCATCAAGAATGCTCTTGCAGAAGCAGAACCTTTTGATATTCCAACAGAAACCCTCAAGCCAACCAAGACTTGGGTGGAGGAAGCAGTACTAGAAAAAGAGGGAATAAAGATCTACCAGGGGACTTTCAGAGATCCTCAAGGGCAATCGGTCGATGTACCTATGATCCCACGAGAATTAGTGGATTATAGCAGATCAGAGAACATCAGCAGATACCTGGAAAAGGCTGACTTACACAGGTTCTTCACCTCGAGACCATCAGGTGTAGACACAAGAAGAGTGTATGAGTTGGCAACATCCATTCAGAAGGATGGGAAAGCCACGTTGACAGCCATGGATGGAGAAACAGTTGAAGTACAGATCACTCCACAGCTCATTGCAGATGCATTGAAGCTTCACAACAAAGGGAGTTCTGTCAGAGAAAGAAGGGAGGCCATAGAGGTCTATGGATCAAAGAAACAAAATACAACCTACGGAGATATGGCAGATCAACGAGCGGCGACCCTTTGCCGATTATACAACCAGTTTCTCCATGTGTGCAGTAAAAGACCGCAGAAGTATACTACACCACCCCATGCCATTGCGACAACCATCACATGGGCACTGAAGAGCAACATGCCAAAAGAGGTGAATTATGCTCAATACATCCACGAGCAAGTAATCGCCATGTAAAACCAGAAGCCAAAGTACATAGGAGGAGGAGAAATCCTAACAAGAATAGCTTATGAAGCTATTGGAGCGAGGGATCAAGGGCCACGGGTTCCCTCCCAGAATGAGTGGCTTAGAGAAGCCGATGAAGAGAAAGAACAGCAAGAAGTATCCAAGAGGGCGTCCACAAGAGCACGCCGAAAACTAGAAATAGTTTCAGAACCTGAAGAGGCTGTGGACGAGCCGCTCAAGAAGAAAGCGAAGAAGAAGGCTGATCCCAAGCAAACCAAAAGTCAAAAAGCCGCAAGAATGGAAAGGCTGGTGGAGCAGTTTAGAGCGGAAAGAGCTCTAAAGGGGGACTTTGAAGAAATGTGGGTGCCAGACCCCACTAAAGTCGGAACCAGCTCAGCCAGGCCACATGTTGATCAATATGATCAATATATTAGAGCTTATGAGGAGTCAGAGGCCATACTGGAGCAGCAACCTGTCGAGCCTTATACTGAAGAGGAAGTACAGCTTTTAAAAGCTGAGCTGAAAAAGGACGACAAGGAGAAGAAGGAAGTAGATGAGTCTACTGAACTTCGAGAGAAAGACGGGCAAGCAAACAAAGGGAAAGCCAAGATGACTGAGGAAAATCAGCCCTCCTTTACTGATGTACCAAGCCCGAAGAAGACGGAAATTATTGTGGAGGAGACCACAATAGAAATAGAAACAGAAGTTATGGAAAAGCTGGAGGCCGGGACCAAGGAAAAGGAGATAGATCCAGTTCAGCAAAAGAAAGATGATTATGAGGATCTGGTAGCGATCGGATACAGTGAAGAAGAGGCCCTGGATGCAGTTATGGGATATCCCTACGAAAACAAGATGATCGGGAAGGGACGAAGGAAAAGACAAAGGGTACAATGGAGAGTGAAGAGAAAATGGATGAACAGAACATACTAGAAGAGCCGAAGCCATTGGAGGTGGTGGCAGAAAGAGTTGTCAAGTTGACAGATGAAGATGAAAAAGACATGCACATGGTGCATGAACTGCTCAGTAAGATTAAAGAAAGATCCAGAGCAAAGGAAGTAGCAATTGAGACAGCAAAACAAAAGGAAGCAGAGTTGCAGAAGAAGTTAGAGAATGCTATGACTGAATCTGAAAGTCATAAAGCATCACTCTACGACGCAGAAAACGAGAGAGACGGTTTGATACTCCAACTAGCCGAAGCTTCAAGAGAGGTAACAAGTTCACAGGAAGCAAAGGAGCGAATAGAAGATGAGCTGGAGGCAGCCAAGGATGAGCTCATTGAGCTAAGGGAAAGAGTCGAACTTCAAGAAAGGACAATCACGAGACTCAGGACCACCCCTAGAGCTAGCAGAGCAGGAACAGAACAAGAGAGAGCCCTCGTACCAGCTCTGGAAGATCAGGTCAGAAGTTTGCAAAGAGAGCTAAGGTTAGAGCAAGTGCAAAGATTGCACATGGCGGAGGGATCATTGGCTGCAGAGGAGAGGCTCACATCAGAAAACCAAACACTAAGGACAGAAAATGAGGCCCTCCGCAAACAGCTCCAAGACCTCCAAGAGCAACAAAGAAGAGAAACAAAGACACCACAAGAAGAAGCAGGGGGAGCAGCCATAGAGCTACCAGAAACTGGAGAGGCAACCACAATTGAAGATCCAGCCTCAGTTCAAGAAGTGGCCTCAACTTCAGGAATCTCTGAAGAAAAAGAACAAAGGCTCCAGGACCAAATAGAAAAGTCAACAGAGGAAAGTGCCAAGGTGGAAATGGAATGGGAAAGGAGACTCCTCATCTCCATTAGACTTCAAGGTTTAGACACAAAAGTGCTCCATGAAGAGTGGATGCAACCGAGCCTGCCTTTCCCTATGATGAAATTTGAAGTGATAAAGACGAAAAAGAGAATAGAGGAGGAGCAGTATGTCGCTCTTTACGAAGGCGACATCACAAAAGATGAACAATCAAAGAAGATTGTAGATTCTCAACCTAGATGGAGGAAAGGTTGGTTGAACAAATACCCAGCCTACCTCATCTACTTGGTAGAGGCTCCAAAGGAGATTCGGGAGGATGCAACCTTCTGCCCGGTGCCAAGAGTCAGAAGCTGGAAAGAGCATGGCAGGATTGCTGAAAAGAAGCCAAATTGGCTTAATTACCCAAGGATGCCAGGACCAAAGGCAGGAGAGAGAATAGGTAAAGCCTACATGGTGAAAACCCTAACGGGCACCATCAAACTCTTTACTGGCTCTCCTGACCTTTCGTGTCAGATGCTAAAGAAAATCTGCAGGACTCTCTTAGCATGCATTGAAGTGTTCGCGCCAGATAAAGCCACGACCTCGAGTCTACTATCGACGGCCGACACAGTGACGGATATGATGTATGATCTTTCATTGCAGCCATCACCAAAGGTGTTACATCTCTTATATCAAAGAATTATGTTTTTGCCTAGCTTCCACATGCAAACATTCGAAGAAGCTTTCTACACCGGCTTTTTCACTCACGAAAGCAAAATATTCGGCCCAACCTTGACCATCGGCAACCTACGCTACGAATCACATTTGCAGATGCTCAAGACGACAGGACTCTATTGACCAAGCCTAAAAGTCATGTCAGGGACGACATGAACGCGGAGGGGGGGAGTGTTGAGCCAGCAGAGGAAGTGTTGAGCCAGCAGAGGATCACACCCACATTTTTGCTCACACCCATCATTTTGTAACCATTGATTGTAATAAATGTCTTTTCGACATTAATTTTGATTTGAGCCATTCATTAAGTAACGGGACTCAATTGAGTTTCCAGCTTGTAATCCCGAAGTAATTTCACCTGTTGATGTAAATAATTAGAGATGTTCTCACCTCCAAGGCTGAGGTATATAAGCCAAAGTTTTGTAACCTAAGGAGGATTCAATTAATCAAGGTGAGTTTTTGAGCGCCGTGACTGTGTCTGAGAGAGAGAGAGAGAGAGAGAGAGAGAGAGAGAGAGAGAGAGAGAGAGAGAGAGAGAGAGAGAGAGAGAGAGAGAGAGAGAGAGAGTCTTATCTTCTTGCTACGCGAGCTACAGGGCCGCCATTGGAGAAGTGACACTGCCATTGTGTTAGCAACGGTGAGAGCTACGCACAGATACCAAGAGTGCGCGCTATTGGCTTCTACGTGTGGTAAGTTCCTACGAGCTTTGGTGTGAGTTTTCTTCCAACTCGTGCGTCGGAATAGAGCGTGCAGCATATCTATAGAACCACAACGAGTAGAGCTACACATTAGTACCATCGGGGTCAAGTTTCGGTCACCTGTACTTTTTGGCCTGTCTTCATACGCGTTTACCGCACGGAGTGGTTATAGGTTGATTTTGCAGTTCAAGTCTTTAGGGTGTTGTTCTTACCTAGTGTATAGACTTCCCCTTGAGTTTGAGATTGATTCAATGATTCTAGATCCTGTTTCGTATAGCATTCGTTCGTAGTACGGATTTCAGTCACTTGCGTATTTTAGAACTTAGATTTGATTTCCTTAGTAGTGATTGTCATTAGAAGGTCGAGTAGGTGATTTGACACCCACCTAGTTGTTTCCATGCGCCTGCGGGTCAAGCTCCGTCCTCGTCTGACAAATTCTGTTGTTGGTTGAGTTCTCGCTATTTAGCTTCCGCTAGCGGCGTAACCGCCTTAACAGAAGGGAAACTAAATGAAGGATGATGGCCGTAACCCTCGTGCGAGTCTTCGCCATCAACTCCCACCTATCCGCCATGTGCTCTACCACGCTCTCCCTTCTCATTTCCCTACCCTATGCTCCCCATTTCATCGCCTTATTCTCTAAATAAAGCTTGAGGTTTTGTGAGTATGTTTTCTTGCAATGTTTTGCCCATGTGAGGTGTGCGGAATCGCCACCTAGTCTTGTGTTTGGAGTGAGCTTGTGTATGTGTGAAGGGTGTGTGGATTCGCCATCCTTTTGTGGTGCCTAAGTACTAAGCCGCTATACCCCCTCCCTCACTCTCTCTCTCTCTCTCTCTCTCTCGATCTCATTCCCTTTCCTCTTCATCATTGCTCCCAAGCATCCATCTCTCTTGGATGAAAAATTTGTTATGGTGGTGTGTTGTTTGCGTCCTAGTCGCTGAAGCTAGGTGGCGCCCCCTGTTTGCTTTACCATGACAGGCTCGAGGCGCGCCATTCGGTCCCCGGTGTTTTAGAGGCCGTCGAGGTTCGGGTTCTCTTTGCTCCCGTCATTTGGTGCCCCCACTGAGGATCTTTTCATGAAACCCTTCAGTTTACAAGACTGAAACCCCTAAACTATTGTGAATGGATGAATGGCTAGCAGGATTTGCTAATTGGACGACAAAAGAAGAAGAGCTTCAAGCACAACTAGACGAACTCCGCATCTCCATCGAAGCTCGAGTGCCAGGCGTAACGGTAATCGATTTGCAGTGGGAGAGTCAATCAACATGCCAAACCCAGTGGATATACATAGGCCAAGTACCAAGAAGAAGAAGGAGAAGGTCGAAACCATGTCCGCAACCTACAACCAACCCACAACAACAAAATGGAAGGAGCTCTACACAATAGAGAATCAACACTATTTTACTTTGAGAATCGGGTAACTCAAGTCACCGAGGTAATTATCACAGTCAGTTTTCAAGTCGCACCTGATGCTGCAGCACAGATAACGGAATCATTGGCTCACACTCTCACTAGAGAAACTAGGGATCCACTGAGTTTGTTTCAGGAAAGAACACCACCCTCTCCCACAAGCTTGGACAGTGACTAAGCACCTCTAAGCTTCACATGAATCAATACAACCTACCTCAAGACAGATCACACATACCAACACGTGTACGCTCAATCAAGGTAATACTGGATTTGAAGGCTCACTACCAGCACGTCATTGACACCATGCTGGGTGGGGAGCGATTTTTTGAGGTTCTGGCATCAGATCAACCATTTGTCCTACCTTTGGTACAAGGCAATGTACCGTTTGAAGTTTTAATCTATGTCCTAGTATAAGAGGGTATACACGCCTCCTTGTAAAGAAGAAAAAAACTTTTGCAAGTTAAGCAGTGTGTCTTTCTAGCTCTCTCTCAGTAATCATGGCAAGTGTAGCATTTCCAACATTTAAAGGAAAGAAGGGGGAGGATTTGGTAACAGACTTCCTAGATGACTTTGAAGTAGCATGTGTAGTGAGCAACAAAGATACGGATGAATCCCGGGTTAGAATCTTTAAGCATCTCATGAAGCTAGAAGCTAGATCATGGTACAATGCACTTCCGCAAGCAACCAAGGATGACTGGGAACCCTTAAAAACCGCTTTTAAGAGGCGCTTTGGGGGAGGTACCACTTCAGAAAAGTTGTGGGACAAGTTGAGAGACTTGAAGCAGGAGGGTCTTTTAGAATATGCCACCTATGAGTCCAAATTTGTGGATTTGTGGGAACGGTGGGTTGAGTCACTGGCAAGGGGGGAAGCTGCACCCGATTTCCTAAAAAAAGATCGGTTCACGCATGGCTTATGGCCGCTTCTCAAGGAGAAGGTGAAAGGTAGATTCCCGGCTACGTACGAGTTAGCCATTGAGATTGCTCGCCTTAAGGACAAGAAGCTACGAATGAAAGCCAAAGAAACCGAGTCAACAAAAACAGCAACATCACGTTGACCAGCAACTACGACAACCACCATTCCACCACCACCACCGGCTCTTGGGGTAAGAGATGACCAACAAGATATGTTGGCCCATATTACTGATTAACTGCAGAATTTTTCTGTCCACTTAATACAACAAGGGAGGAGTCAAGAAAGAGATCAAGACCCTGGAAGAGCACGACGACAAAACAGGGAGTATCATTGCTACAACTGCGGAGAAGACGGTCACGGTATGTACTACTGTCCCAAACCACGACAAAACTATAATAGAGGAGGTAGGAGGAACCAATTGTCACCCCCTAGAGAAATAACACCCCCACCCCAAGCACCAACCCCACCAACACAAATTCTACATCCACCCTAGACACCACTACAAGCATCCATTCCACCTCTTCCACCAGCCCCACCACCTAATCGCCCTATAAACATCATAGGGCTATAAGAGAAATGAAAAGCCGTAGTAGTGGATCCACCCAGAGCAAAGGAGAGGGACAAGGGTAAGGAGAAGGTAACCTTTTTAAAACCACTTGAGGCCATGACTGTGAAAAGATCTAGGAGGGTGAAGGCTACACAATCAGATGATGAGAGAAGCATGAGAGGAGAAACTAGCAAGAGGCCATCCAGGCCACGACGGAAATTGGGCATCACCGACTTCCAGCTAGGGGAAAGTTCTAAGCCCTATGATCTAACATTGGATGTGGCAGAGCAAGGACCGAAGATTACATGGCCACAACTGCTACATCTTGTACCTAAAGTAAGGTGACAATGGTATAAAATGGTAAGTATAAGACGCTCCAAAACAAAGGTAGCCGGAGCAATTTCGGGATGCAACATGGATGACATCCTTCCAATTGTCGACGTAAACATAAAAGGAAAGAGGGATGACATCCTTCCAATTGATGGAGGTGCACAAATCTGTGTAATGAGCGAAGCTATGATGCTTCGATTAGGGCTCGAGGTTGACAGCCTTCTCCATGCAAGGCAAAGATGGCAAACAACACAAAAGTAAAGTGTGTGGGTGTGGTAAGTGCTGTGAAAATCAAAGCTTTCAACACTGAGGTAGAGGTAGATGTTTTTGTAATGCCTACTAAGGGGGAGGGCTATCCACTAATTTTCGTAAGGCCATGGTTGATGGCCATGAAGGCAAAACAGGACTGGGGTACTGGCCTTCTACGCATGACCGGTAAGAAAGGGGAGACAATCTACTACGACATGAGGATTGGCAAGCAGAAGCAAATGAATCTGAAAACATCGACAGATGAAACCACTAGCGAATCTTCCAGTTCTGAGGAGGAGACCACATCCACCGACGAAAGTGACAGTTCCATTGATGTGATGGGTATCATTATGAAGGATCCACAAAGGGTAAGCACAACTGGTGATCCATCACAAAAAGGGCAACCCAATGAAGAGGAGAGCAAATCACCTGGCCTAGGAGGAAGGAGGTTGAAGGGTATGTTTTCTATGGAATTAACACTTGAGGAGAAAGATAGTTTTTTGCAAATGTTGATGGGATTTCCTAACCTGTTCATTGACAACTATGAAAGAATCACAGGCTTACAGTGGTGGAACATCATATTAAGCTTAAGGAAGGGGTAAAACCAGTTGTGCAAAAGCTACGACGACTGGGGGTCATACAAGAAAAGGCACTCTTGGCTGAGGTAAGGAAACTGCTGGAGGCGGGATTCATCTATCCTGTAGAAAACTCAGAATGGGTGTCACCCGTAGTGGTGACGCTTAAAAAGAATGGTAAGTGGAGGGTCTGTGTTGACTACAAACCACTAAATGCAGCTACAAAGAGAGACCACTTTCCTCTCCCTTTCTTGGATGAAATTCTGAATGAAGTAGCGGGTTTTGAATGCATACCGTCTGTGATGGTTATTCTGGATACTTTCAAATACGCATAGCCTTGGAAGATCAGCTAAAAACCACTTTTATCACGCCATGGGGTTGTTTTGCATACAGGGTTATGCCATTTGGTCTCACAAATGCACCTGCCACATTCCAAAGATATGTCACATATGGTTTTCAACCGTTCTTTGGAACATCCATAAGAGTGTTCATTGATGATTTCTGTATATATAGCTCCCGTATTTCACATTTAGAAAAGGTAACTGAAGGTTTGGCCAGGTTGCAGAGCCTAGGTGGGCAATTAAATGTGGATAAATGCCACGTTGGGGAGAACTAAGTCATTCTACTAGGCCATGAAATTTCAGCAAAAGGTATCAACGCCGACCCAAGTAAGGTGTCCGCACTCATAGCCCTACCTTCACCAACGATCGCACGTCAACTGGTCTCTTTTCTACAGAAGGTGAGGTACTTAATTAGATTCATACATCTACTATCACAACTTGTTCTACCACTGCAACAACTCACTCAAAGATCAACTTTCACTTGGGACGAGGAAAGCGAACATCACTACAACAAGGTAAAGGAGGTCTTAGCCACTCTGCCAACTATCTCACCACCTAAGTGGGATGAAAAATTCTATGTCACCTCAAGTGTTGGTGATGACTCATTGGGGGCTGTGCTACTCCAAAAGGATACGACGACATCTTTCATGAGGCCAATCTACTTCTCTAGTCGAATGATGACAGCAGGAGAGAAAGGTTTCACCCATGTGGAACACTTAGTCCTAGCTCTTAGATTTGCAACTACAAAGTTTAGGTCATATTTGCTGCCTAAGAAATTTGTGATTCTAACCACGGATGAAATATTTCCCTATGTTGTACAACACATGGATGTGTGTGCTAGAATTACTAAATGGCTAGTTCGTCTGCAAGAGTTTGACTACACGGTACGAGTAGAAAGCACGACAAGGGCAAGTTTGGGGGGACTCATGACCTACCAAGTCTTTGAAAGGAAGGAGAAGCAATCTAAGGAAGGAGAAGTCCGATTACCTCCAGTACCACCGATGGTAGAAGGAGCATACTCTCTCTACTTTGATGGAGCCTACAAGGGAGCGTCCGACAAAGCAGCTGCAGGCATACTGGTCTTTGATGACAAAGGGACAAAGGTATTTTCGTTGGGCCAACTGTTAGATTCACATTCTAACAATGAAGCTGAGTATACAGCACTAACCAAGGGTCTACAATGGTGCGTCTCGCAAGGTGTACAACGCCTTAATGTATTTGGGGATGCTCTACTTCTTGTAAGGCAAGTAAATGGAGCATGGACATGCAAGAATCCTAGTTTAAGGACTCACTTAAGTGGTGTAAAAACCTTGTTGGGTAAGTTTGAAGAAGTTCAAATACACCATATCCCAAGGGCTCAAAACCAAGAAGCAGATGCCCTAGCAAATGAAAGACTACAGGAAGTGGTGGTTGGAGCAATAAAACTAAAGCTCCCTCTATTTCAAGGCAGTGATTCCTTGCCTGATATCATGCATTTTTTGAAAACAAGGGAATGCCCATCAGATTTAACAAAGGGACAGATGCAATCGCTGACGCGGAAGGCCACAAGGTATCGACTCATCAATGATGGTTTGTACTGTAAGGGTAAGGACCAAATACTCAGGCAGGTCCCTCTCTCTCACGAAATCACGGGAGTAATTGCTAGCTGTCACGACGGGGTTTGTGGTGGTCACTTTTCCCTAGACATAACAAGTAGGAAAATCTTGCAGGCAGGCTTCATATGGCCTAGCCTCAACCGTGATGTACACCATTGGTGCAAAACAAGTAAGTTGTGTCAAAAGGCCGGCACTAGGTCACTTATGCTTGAACCACAGACACCTATTCTCTCATATGGCCCATTTGAAAAATGGGGTATCGATGCCATTGGGCCATTACCTAGGGCCAACTCAGGAAAATTCTACATTATCATGGGGGTCGACTACATGACTAGATGGGCAGAGGCTACAGCCACCACTAGAATCACAGCAGTAGAGGTAGCTAAATTTATCTACGAGCACATATGTTGTAGGTTTGGCACACCTTTAGAGATCATCTTTGATAGAGGGCCAGGTTTCAGAGCAGACTTGGTAGGAGAATTAATGCAAAAACTGGGCATTACAAGGAGGCACTCTTTACCATATTACCCTCAATGTAATGGCCTAGTTGAAAAGGTAAATGGAATGGTTTCTAAAATTATTACCAAGCAGGTAAACAATCATCCCAGAGACTGGGATAAGTATCTACTACCAGTTTTATGGGCCTACAGAACTTCATTTCGTACATCCTTGGGATTCACACCGTATCATCTAGTATTTGGTAAGGAAGCAATCTTGCCCATTGAAGTGCAACTACAAAGTCTCAGAGTAATGGCAAGCCGACTTCAACAACCCAACATGCATTTGATAGATCACATCATCAACTTGGAAAGACTGCAGCTGGACAGAGAAGAAGCAATAAATTATTATGCAGCACTAGGCCATGAAATTTCAGCAAAAGGTATCAACGCCGACCCAAGTAAGGTGTCCGCAGTCATAGCCCTACCTTCACCAACGACCGCACGTCAATTGGTCTCTTTTCTACAGAAGGTGAGGTACTTAAGTAGATTCATACATCTACTATCACAACTTGTTCTACCACTACAACAACTCACTCAAAGATCAACTTTCACTTGGGACGAGGAAAGCGAACATCACTACAACAAGGTAAAGGAGGTTTTAGCCACTCTGCCAACTATCTCACCACCTAAGTGGGATGAAAAATTCTATGTCACCTCAAGTGTTGGTGATGACTCATTGGGGGCTGTGCTACTCCAAAAGGATACGACGACATCTTTCATGAGGCCAATCTACTTCTCTAGTCGAATGATGACAGCAGGAGAGAAAGGTTTCACCCATGTGGAACACTTAGTTCTAGCTCTTAGATTTGCAACTACAAAGTTTAGGTCATATTTGCTGCCTAAGCAATTTGTGATTCTAACCACGGATGAAATATTTCCCTATGTTGTACAACACATGGATGTGTCTGCTAGAATTACTAAATGGCTAGTTCGTCTGCAAGAGTTTGACTACACAGTACAGGTAGAAAGCACGACAAGGGCAAGTTTGGGGGGACTCATGACCTACCAAGTCTTTGAAAGGAAGGAGAAGCAATCTAAGGAAGGAGAAGTCCGATTACCTCCAGTACCACCGATGGTAGAAGGAGCATACTCTCTCTACTTTGATGGAGCCTACAAGCGAGCGTCCAACAAAGCAGCTGCAGGCATACTGGTCTTTGATGACAAAGGGACAAAGGTATTTTCATTGGGCCACTTGTTAGATTCACATTCTAACAATGAAGCTGAGTATGCAGCACTAACCAAGGGTCTACAATGGTGCGTCTCGCAAGGTGTACAACGCCTTAATGTATTTGGGGATGTTCTACTTCTTGTAAGGCAAGTAAATGGAGCATGGACATGCAAGAATCCTAGTTTAAGGACTCACTTAAGTGGTGTAAAAACCTTGTTGGGTAAGTTTGAAGAAGTTCAAATACACCATATCCCAAGGGCTCAAAACCAAGAAGCAGATGCCCTAGCAAGTGAAAGACTATAGGAAGTGATGGTTGGAGCAATAAAACTAAAGCTCCCTCTATTTCAAGGCAGTGATGCCTTTCCTGACATCATGCATTTTTTGGAAACAAGGGAATGCCCATCAGATTTAACAAAGGGACAGAAGAAATCGCTGACGCGGAAGGCCACAAGGTATCGACTCATCAATGATGGTTTGTACTGTAAGGGTAAGGACCAAATACTCAGGAAGGTCCCTCTCTCTCACGAAATCACGGGAGTAATTGCTAGCTGTCACGACGGGGTTTGTGGTGGTCACTTTGCCCTAGATATAACAAGTAGGAAAATCTTGCAGGCAGGCTTCATATGGCCTAGCCTCAACCGTGATGTACACCATTGGTGCAAAACGTGTAAGTTGTGTCAAAAGGCCGGCACTAGGTCACTTATGCCTGAACCACAGACACCTATTCTCTCATATGGCCCATTTGAAAAATGGGATATCGATGCCATTGGGCCATTACCTAGGGCTAACTCCGGAAAATTCTACATTATCATGAGGGTCGACTACATGACTAGATGGGCAGAGGCTACAGCCACCACTAGAATCACAGCGGTAGAGGTAGCTAAATTTATCTACGAGCACATATGCTGTAGGTTTGGTACACCTTTAGAGATCATCTATGATAGAGGGCCAGGTTTCAGAGCACACTTGGTAGGAGAATTAATGCAAAAACTGGGCATTACAAGGAGGCACTCTTCACCATATTACCCTCAATGTAATGGCCTAGTTAAAAAGGTAAATGGAATGGTTTCTAAAATTATTACCAAGCATGTAAACAATCATCCCGGAGACTGGGATAAGTATCTACTGCTAGCTTTATGGGCCTACAGAACTTCATTTCGTACATCCTTGGGATTCACACCGTATCATCTAGTATTTGGTAAGGAAGCAATCTTGCCCATTGAAGTGCAACTACAAAGTCTCAGAGTAATGGCAAGCCAACTTCAACAACCCAACATGCATTTGAGAGATCACATCATCAACTTGAAAAGACTGTAGCTGGACAGAGAAGAAGCAATAAATTATTATGCAGCCCAAGCAGAGCATAGACGGCTTAGCTTTAACGAGCATCTCCGGAAAAAAGAATTGAAGAAAGGAATGTTGGTGCTCCGCTACGACAATCGCTTCGACACGTGCAAGGATAAGAAACTCCTGCTCCGATGGGAAGGCCCTTTCATCATCAGGAAAAAGTATGCCAATGGAAGCTACCAGGTTATGGAGGCTGATGGAAAACTTCATAAAACCAGGGTAAATGGTTGGCGACTTAAACCTTATTTTCTTCGATTTGACCAGGCTCCACCAATTGACATTCCAGATGAGGACACACCATAAGCCGCCACCTCCGACGATAATGATCAAACGGATGAGCTAGAGACATGAATGCCTCTAGCCAAAAGGGGAGGGGTAATGATGGGGGCTTTTCATAAGCCAAGCTCCCATACCCCTCTTCTCTCGTCCCCACCCCATGAAAACCCCCTCTTAGGGAGGGAGTGATAAAACGCATTGGAAAAAGTAATAAAAAAAATAAAGTATGATTATGTAAATATATAAGAAAGGTAAAATAGGCCACCTCATTCCTGCAGGGTAGCCCATCCCCACCTTGCCTCCTTTTTCTTCACTGTTGCCCCGTCGGGTGTCCCTTTTCCTCTCCTCCACTCAAAAGGTCAACCCCCTCTCTCTTCCCCTTGTCCTTTCTCCTTTCTCTCTCCCCTCAAGCTACCCCACCTCTCACCAATAATGCATTATAACTCACCAATAATGCACCCTAACTCACATGCAACTTACCCTATCTTCCAAAATAGTATACCCCACTCCCTCTTTCTCTCTCCTATCATATCCCATGACCCAAATACCCCCCTCTCTCTCTAAAGGGCGCCATGTCTCTTGTCTTGTAGCTAAATAACCTCCCCCACACTCACACACACTCAGTTTCACTGAAAAAGGTGCCCACAGACCCATCCCCACCCGGTGGTTACCTGATTTTTCTTGTGTTCACACACATCTGCACACAGATTCACCTCTGAACACACTCCCCTCTCTCCCCTCTTGTAATTACTTTATTCTCCATGTCACCTCTCACTTTTTTTTATCAACCCATCTCTCTCTCTCTTAGTCTCTCTCATGAGACTGATGTTCTGGCACATATACACACAGCCAGACAAGTGGGGCCCACAGTCACATGGCCTATGTAGATAATGATTTCTTCATTTCTAAATTCTAGAATTTCTCCCCCCTCCTCCCCTATATAAAGAGGGGTCACCATCACACTAAGGACACACACCATCACCAAAGAGTACACTATGCACTGTGTGTGCCTAGTACACACACACACACACCCACACCATCACCATCACCGCAATCACCATGCTCGTCTTAAGCATGACCTCTACACCCTTGGGCTATGGAAGATGAAGGGAAACTAAATGAAGGATGATGGCCGTAACCCTCGTGCGAGTCTTCGCCATCAACTCTCACCTATCCGCCATGTGCTCTACCACGCTCTCCCTTCTCATTCCCCTACCCTATGATCCCCATTTCATCGCCTTATTCTCTAAATAAAGCTTGAGGTTTTGTGAGTATGTTTTCTTGCAATGTTTTGCCCATGTGAGGTGTGCGGAATCACCACCTAGTCTTGTGTTTGGAGTGAGCTTGTGTATGTGTGAAGGGTGTGCGGATTCGCCATCCTTTTGTGGTGCCTAAGTACTAAGCCGCTATACCCCCTCCCTCACTCTCACTCTCTCTCTCACTTGATCTCATTCCCTTTCCTCTTCATCATTGCTCCCAAGCATCCATCTCTCTTGGATGAAAACTTTGTTATGGTGGTGTGTTGTTTGCGTCCTAGCCACTGAAGCTAGGTGGTGCCCCCTCTTTGCTTTACCATGACAGGCTCGAGGCGCGCCTTTCGATCCCTGGTGTTTTAGAGGCCGTCGGGGTTCGGGGTTCGCTTTGCTCCCGTCACTGCGTTTGCAGAAATGTGATATGGTTTCTTCTTTGCCGCCTCTGGAAGCACATGTCCAACATGTTTGTGAAGGCTATTTTTTGGGTAAGATGCAGCGTTTGAAGTTTCCAAAGGATGGTTCAGTTAGGGCCACATGCAGGTTGCAACTTGTCCATAGTGATGTTTGTGGTCCCATGCAAACTCCGTCCTTGGGCAGCAGGGATTTCATTAACTTAATCACGATCGTGTGATTACGTTAATAACGCTAGTATTTACACATGAAAATCATGTGATCACGTTAATTGTTAATGTGAATTTGGTAATGACTTGCAAAAACACATAGAAGCCGTTTAGCCCTCTGGGCTTTTTATTTTTCCCTGCGGGCTTGCTGGGTAATTACATATACCCGGCGGGCCCACTGGGAAAATCAAAAAGCCCGGAGAGAGTAATTATATATAGGAAACATTGTGCTAACCGTGGTACTTTAGCAAGGCAAATCCGTGGGGAGTGTATCTAAGTGCCGCGTATAGTCATCTCCTTGTGAATTGACCTAAGGTTACAGAGTCATAGGTCCCTTTTTTGGGCCAAACGTGATTCTTAATTCGGTAGCCACTTCTAAAAAATTTAATTCTTTTACCGACATAAAGATACAAAACCAAAACAATTGAAAACTTGGAGAGTCATGCTCATTACAACAAAGCCATTGATCCAAATGAGGGCTGTATTTGGTTTTAGAAGATGAGCATATGTAAATGACGAGTCGATAGTCAAGGGTCGGATGTCCTGTACTAGTGTACTGGGCATATAAAAATCCTTGAAGTCTTTCATTTTTCACCATCATAGATTTGAGCTGATATACACTATCACTCCACAATATAAGAGCTATAATCCTTAATTCGGTTAGAATAGCTTTTATATATTGAATTGGTTGGATGGGGGGGCTACAATATTTCAATGGGTACAAGTAGTCCTCAATTGTGTGATTATATTGAAGATTTATTTACGTTAGTTCATTGCATTGGTTTATACAAAGAGTGCATTATGTATTATGATAGATTATTAGTGCATGAAATGACCAATCATATATTTTATTCTTTCGTTTGTTTTTTGCAAACAACTGACATCGTTCAGTGAGAAGTTGATTATTCTTTATAGCATTTGGAATTAGATGTGCTTTATTGTTTGCAATTCAAAGTGGAAATATAAATAATCACTATAATAATAACTCCATTGAGAAATTCATAGCATTGTTGTAGTTATTATGCCGTGCATAGACTGTTTTGCAATGTGTATGTTTGCTCACAATATAGGTGATCGATATGTGGATTGACTAGAGTGTATTGAAAATCTCATATTGTGCACCATGGTTACTTTCATATTGAATGGTTTTTTAATATATATTGAAAATAAGAAAAATGATTCAAAAATTGAACATCTAGTTCTTTTGTCTTCAGTTTTACTTTAAAAGCAATGGAGCAAAATGTGGGCACAAATGGTACGAAGAAGCCAAAGAATAAAAAAAGCTCCTGGCAAAGAGTGGGATTATGCTCACAACATATGCGGCCGATATATGGAGTGGCAATGTAAATTTTGTCACACAACAAAATCAGGTGGTGCACCACGTATTAGGGACCATTTTCTGGGTAGCGTTAAAAAGAGTTGTAAGAAATGTGAACATCCTCAGGCACCTGCAATTGCAAAGTGTTTTAGAGAAGAGCTCGCCAAAAAGGGTGGAAAGAGACAACAGATATATAGCTTTGTGGCTGCAAGGTAAGAGTTCTCATACCAAATATTAACTTTGCAGATCCTGTAGCGATGCCAACTAACCTTGGAGAACAACTTGCACAAGGGGAGGAAATTTCAAACAGTGTTCCTTTTAAGCGTCACAATGAAGGTGGACTTGGTCAAATGCATCAAAAATCATTACATCAAAGCTTTTGAATTCATTCTCTAGAAGAAGCACACACTGTACTCAATAAAGCAATATTCTTTACTGGAAGTGCTTTGGTCATGGTAGACAGCAATCATTGGAAGGTTGCTTGGAAGATAATTGGTGAGTTTGGCCTAGGATTTTCAGCTCCTTCTTATCACACGATACGAAATGTTTTCTTGGAAAAATGTTACATCGAAGTCAAAGAGCGTGTTGGCAAAATAATACTTGGGAATATTTCGCTTTCAGGATGCACAATTGTGAGTGATGGCTGGTCAAATGTTCAAAGAAGATCGCTAATCAATGTAATGCTAGTTTGTCCAAGGGGAGAAGCGTTTATAAGGGCAATTGATACTTTTGGTGCAATTAAAAGTGGCAAATACATTTCTGAGGTGTTGATTAATGTAATTAAAGAAATTGGTGCTGAACATGTCGTTCAAGTAGTCATGGACAACGCAAAGAGTTGTAAACATGCTAGTAAATTAATAAAGAAATGCTTTCCACACATTTTTGCCAATGATTGTAATACACACAGCTTAAACTTGGTGCTGAAGGATTGGTACACTAGCGAAGAAACCAAATGGTTCACCAAAATAATTGACACAGTACGTCAAGTGAAATTTATCTTGAAACAACAAAGAGTGCTCAATTTGTATAGAATGTGCATGTCAATGATGTCAAAACTTCCTACTGAAACTCGGTTTTGCACGCACTTTTATACCTTGGAATCACTTCTCCGTAATAAATGCAGCTTGAGCAAAAAGAAAAAGTGAAAGATAAAATTACATGTCTACGTGGCGACGTAAACAAGGCTGCTTGGTGGAGGAGTGTAATGGATGCATACCATGTAATGATGCCCGTTATGTTCATGATCCGCAACCTTGATCAAAGGGCACCAAACTTGGGCAAAGTGTGGATGACATGGTGGCCAGTCCAACAGAGTCTTGAAAATCTCGAAGATTTGAAAGAGTCTGTAGTAGAGAAGGAGTGGCGACTACCATTCTCTGGAAAACAGCAAAAAAATTTGGCCAAGTATTTTCATGCAAGGTGTAAGAGTGCTCATAGTCCACTCCATAGTGTTGCTTACATGCTCGATCCTGAGTATTGGAATTTAGATATGATGTCCAATACATAGGTGGTAAGCAATTCCTATCACGTGGTCAACACGTTCTACTCCAACGTTCAGTACCGAATTGATTGCATCAAAGAAATGAGTGCATTTAGATTTAGAGAAGTCGTTTTGCAAATGATTTTGTACAAGTAATGGCAAAAGAGCAACCTGCATGGAAGTGGTGGATGATGAATGGTGGAGAGCATTACTCTACCTTATGTCCCCTTGCAATGAAAGTACTGGCACAATATGCAGCAAACTCAAGTTCAGAGAGAAACTGGAGTATGTACAAGTATATTCACAGCACTATTCGCAATAGACTATTAGTAGACAAAGTGGAAAAATATAGTGTATATGTTTTGCAACGAAAAGATATTGAATCACATCGAAAGTGCTGGCTATGAGGAGGAAATGCCGACCTAGTTGTATGATTGTCAAAACAAAGATGAAGAAGAGTTCAATGTTGGTGTATCTCAATACACTATAGACAAAAGAAGAGAATTTGATCATAGATGTGGAGGTTCAATTACAAGGAGAACCACAACACTTAGACTTAGAACTAGATAACAACTTCACAGATTCAATATAGCTTGAGAGTAGAATGAAGATTGTGTCAAAAACCATTGTAATAGACCTTGTATTCAATGTGTTTTGATCATATCCAATGCTTCATATTTGCGATTATTCATAGTTTTTCAATCTTAATTGTGTTGCTTTGAAGCAGCATCTTGTTCACCAAACAGATTTCTACTTGTGCTAGGAGTATCTTGGCGGGCTTGCTTGAATTTATACTCATTTTCCGTGCCAAACATAATATATATTCCTTGTGGAATATCTTGTGAACAAATTTCACATCAGCTACTATTTTGCATTAAACAAATAAGACAAATGAAGTGATAATAATGACCACATGTCAATGTATAATATCCACTCCATCCATCAAAATTCTTGTAGCAAACTGGACATTGGGAAGATGAGGATGCATCTGAAGTAGACGAGGGAACCAAATCTGGATGCAGGACAAGGTGGCTCATGTGTGTCCCTTGTACAGGTGTTGGATCACTTGCTGTGTCACATTTTGAACGTCCTAGCTTAAGCGGTGAATGCTAAAAAACGAAGTTTTTTTTCCTTATTGAAAGAGGAAGTGAAATGAGAAAGGGGGAGCGACAGTTTTCGAAGAGAGGGTTTTTTTCTCCTTGGGCTTGGTGGAAGAAGAGGAAATGGAAGAGGAGAAAGTGGTCCGCGCAATCGGTGGTCAAACAGGGCAGGCAAGAAGTCGTCAAAGCGATTGTGGAGCGGTGCAAAGTAGCTTGGGAAGGAGCAAAAAACTGAGAAGGATCACCACAGTGCCCCTTCGTGTGGGTGAATGGGGAAGGGCGAGAATAGTTGATGACCTTGTCGCAAGAGAAGTGTTCGGAGCGACGAAAAAGATTTTTTGGGAGCCTCGGGCAAAAGAGGTTGTGCCTATGTAGGTAAAGAGTTTCTTTTTGGGGAATGCCATCATCCTGGTGTTTTGAAGGTTTTAATCAATTTTTTGAAGCAAGATCAAACCCACTTTTCCCCTATCAAGTGTTGATTCCCCCTTCCCCTTTTCTCTTTCTTTGGTTGTCGTTCGTGTCGTGCGGTGTCGGCAGAGTGGAAGTGTGTGCCCCCCCAAACCGACGACGTAGGTGGTATGCACAAAGAGAGTGAGTACGAGGAGTTTCATGGGTTGAGAGGCTCAAGATCAGTCGTAGCGGTGTGTGCGTGTGGGTGGGTGATCTTGTTAGCGATAGGTGCATCGGGTGGAGTGCAGGCGAGGCCGTGCTAGTGAAAATTTCTTTTTTTGAAGGTCTTTTTTAGAGGATAGGGGTGCTATGGATACTCTGAGCTATATAGGGGCAGTTGTTTGTGTGTCAAGTGTGTTCCCCATTCCCCCTCTCCAACGTGTTTAGTGTGACTTGGGGAGACTTCTACTTCTTCAAATTTTGTAAAGGCCCCAACCTTTCTTCATTTGTAGATAAAACCTTCAGAGACTTCTTCAAGGGCATTGGCACTTGACACCTCTTCCAGTTTGAGATTCTTGAAGTTAGATCTTTAGATAGTGGTGCTTCACAACATGATACCTTCAAAAGATCGGTTATCAAACATGCATCGGCACTATGGCTCCATTTTTTGGTGACAGATTGCCGATTCATATTCTTTGCATTAATGAATGCAAGTTTGCGTTATTCATGGTTCCTTTAGTACTTGAGAGAGAGTCACAGAGATGAGGTAGAGATGTAGAGAGATAGAAAGAGAGGAGAAAGAAGCACTGATAGAGTCCCAACCAACCCTTTCAAGGATCCCCACACCATTATGATGTGATATTTGCTTATAATACATAAATGGATTGTACATCATGAAAGACCTCAATGCAAGACTTGATGACTCTTTACCAAACTGGATGCCTTATTTATGTATGCAACACGAGGTCATATATCCAGTTTGCAGTCTCAAAGGTCGGTAAATTTATGCATAGCTTAGGGTTCAAGCATTGGTAGGCTGTCAAGTCGATATTTTTCTACTTGAGTGGAACTTTACATCTTGGTTCTTTTATCCCAAGGGGGGTCATCGCCGCAAGATTTACATGCTTTTTTGGGACTTAGATTGGATTGGTTGTTATGACACGCAAGTATCCATGAGTGGTTTTTGTTTCATGCTCGACAGTTCATGTATATCATGGTTGAGCAAGAAGCATCAACTCAAATGGTTGATGTAGCCACAGTAACTTTTCAAGATGAACTCATTTGGGCTGATTTGATGCATTTTCTGCCTCTAGCTCGATGTGGGTTGTGGATGCCTCTAGGGCTGATTTGCACACCCAATGTGACACAAAAAAGGGTTGAATATTGGCTCCAAAAAAACACAAATCTAGCACGTGAATAAATGTTAGGATAGGCGACAGTGAAAGATGCAATGAAGATATGAACTATCCTCTGATCTGGTGGAAACCTAGACTCCAATTTGGCTTGACTCCAAATAGATCCTTGCAATGCCACATGAATATACAAGGCAAGTCTGCAGTAGAGAGATCTGTAAAGTAGTAAAGATTTGAGGAGTCATGTCACTTTGTTCGGGTCGCTCGACTGACCACCTTGTATGGGTCATGCAGCTACCACCAAACCAACCAAGCTTTGGGCAAGAAAACCTTGAACTGGCTGAAGACTGGTCTAGACTCTACTAGACCAGGCTGGACCAGGGACGAGGAGGACTAGACCAGGGTCGAGGAGGTCTAGACCAGAGACGAGGGCAGGTTGGACCAGGGCGAGAGAGGACTAGACCAGGGTCGAGGAGGTCTAGACCAGAGACGAGGGCAGGTTGGACCAGGGCGAGAGAGGACTAGACCAGTTGGACCAGGCGAGAGGAGAACAGTGCAAGGCAAGATCGGCGAAGTTAGGTGAAGTTTAGTATTTGACATGTTGATAGCCGATTTTGGCTATTGGGACTTGCAAGAGTGAGCTACCTCACTCTACCAAAATCACCCAAACACTGTGGCTATCCATACCTTTTCATTATACATAGGCGTGTGTGAGTTAGGGGCCTTTCCCCATATCTCATTAAAAACCCTCTGCCAACTAGTCATTGAGCTAGTTGAGCCAAAAAAATAAATAAAAACAAAAAAATAAAATTATATTATGGCCATTTGTGTATAAATATTTCATTGTATATAGGACCTAAATGTAGGGATTTTTAAGACGTATTTTTTGTATTTATTTAAATATTTCAACGTAGGTGTGCGTTATTTGTCTAAGTATGGTATACTCACATTACCACATTTTTTCTTACCAGTGTGCATACTCTTTATATATATATATATATATATATATATATATACTTTCATGTAAACCTCTCCAAATCTCGGTATGAACCTACGGCGAGAAAAAATTACAAGAATACCTTTTACCCAGTCATTCCTTTTTACTAAATTACCATAGTTCTACATGCATTTCTCCTTACTTCTTGTAAATAGTCCTTAATCAATAAAAAAAATGAGGGGCCCCTCATTTAATTCCCTATATTTTTATATATATATTTTTTCTATTTTATATTTATATACAACTGACACTATTCTAGATTCCACAAATTGTTTATATACTAACCTATTTTTTCCCATCATATCTATATATCACATTTGTGAATAATCCTACTCCATGATATTTTCAAACCCTCAAATATATTAGTCATGCTCGCATGCAAAAAGGGGCTCCCCTTTGGAGCCTTATGAAAATTCAACAAAAGGGGGGCCACTAAAGACTTTTTTGTGAAGAAAAATAGGCTTTTTGATGGGATTTTGTATATCCATCTCCACTCTGAATTTGAAGTGGTGGTTAACAGACAAAATGTGTCCCAAGAACTGAATAATCACCTCAAAAATTTTGATAATTTTTGGAGCTACCACCAGTCAGTGAGATAGGATTTTTTTTGGTGGTCCCCAATCTACCCACTTTTCTAACAAGTAAGCCATAGTCTTCTCTCACCTCCTTTGCTACTTCCACACACATACACTCATTTCTCTCTATTCCTCACTCAAACCTGCAACTTCCATGGTTTTCTCTCACCCCCTTCACCATTAGCCTCCCCTCTCACACACATAGCTCTCTTTTGAAGTTGTACCTACATCCACCATATCCATATCTCTCTCTATTACTCCTATATTACAATTTTATTCTATCCTTTTAAGAATGCATAAAAAATCAGCAACATAACCATGATTAGTCTCTACAAAATGGGGGTTTTTTTTATCAACAAACCATTCATTCTCTCTGTGGTGATTCAACTATGGCCACGGCGTGAAAAGAAGAAGAAGAAGAATGACAGTCACTTTCAACAATCTACGCAAGGGTGAGTCAAAGATTCCTCAAGGATTGACCATTTCAAGGGTGCATGCATCTCATTCACCCCTCTTTTCTCATCCTTCAAGTCATTTTACCCGTTGTAAATATATTACTAACTTTTTCTAGTGATTGCTAACACTAACTACTAACCTACTAACACAAACACCCATTAATCCAACTCTAAAAAGAACCTTCCCTCAAGACATCTACATATAATAAAACTCTCTCTCTCTCTCTCTCTCTCTCTCTCTCTCTCTCTCTCTCTCTTAAACTTTTCTTTCATTTTATCTACCATCAATAATGTGCTCTCTTGAGCCCACATCCATGACTCAAGCAGACAAAGAAAACCCGCAATCTTTGATATTCAAAAAAATCACAATTTTGATTTGTTAGCTTGTAAATTAAGATTTCCAATCATCTTAATGAGAGGTCTCCAACCTATAAATAGGTCCCTATCCTTCTTGTAAATCATCTCCAAGCTCTCACATAGCATCCCAATACTATAGGTGTGAGGAGACTCTTAGGTTTAACAACCACTTTGTGAGCTTCACACTTGTGTGAGAGACACTTTGATGCTAGATATTGAAAAGTGAGAGAGTGTGAGTGCCATATCTAAAACTACTATTGTAAAAACCACTATTGTATATGCTCTTCCATTTTCAACAATTTGAGATTTTGGTGCTTCAAAGGCGTGTCTTGGTTCTAGGATCGTTGTCCTTTCACTTGTGCCACGTGGTTTTGGTGAATGCAAGTTGACTTGTATCTTTTAAGTTCCGTCATTTGAGCTTGTTTGAGAAAGTGGTTACTGTGTTTTCATTGTTTTCTCACACCCTAAAACAATGTGTGTGTGCTAGCAATGTTTACCATTCACTAATTGCTAGTTTAGATTACGCAAGCTCCATGATAGTGTGATAGTATACAACCTTACCTTGCAAGTTGTCAATCAGATAATTGCACAAACTCCATTCCATTTCTCCCTCTCTTCCCTTTTCTCTAGATGTCTCTTGATCCATTTGGTGTTTGGTCTTGGTGTGAGATTGCTTGTGTGTGTTTTTGTTGTGCCTCTTCTTGGTTGTGACAAAATCTCTCTAACATCCTAGTTCTCATCCCATAACTAGGTGGTGCCTCTTCACTTGTTTGACTGTGAGTTTGTTGGTGTTGTTTCTTGCTTGTGGTTGCCCCAGCCCCAATTGAGGAGCACGGGAGCCTCGAGGGGTGTTTAAAGGTGACGTCTCTTGTTGCCCACACCGGACCACCTCAATTTTGGTGCCCCCAGTGAGGAGGACTTGTGTATATTGTTGCGAATACACAGCCTTAAGAGTAATCAAGTAGCATGCATGAATCACAAAAAATTGTATGACCTATTTTTTTCCATTGCAAGACAAAAAGTGTGTATCATTGTAAGCACAGAATTACAATTTCAACAAGTAATTTGTAGAATTTTGAGCCCTCTTAGGTTGGCCGAGATAAACGCTTCAGTAAATCCTTTTATTTTACCTCTCATTAGGTAGGACCTTAGTTTGGACGTCTATATTTTTGTTTTGTTTTAAGCATTAGGTCATGCATAGGCCATGGATAATGACCTAGGAATAGAGGTTTTTCCCTTCCATTTCACTCCTCACATTAGAATAAACGTTGTAATTAGTAGAAAGATCCATTTTCAACAACGTATGGTGTTCATGTTTGGTGCCCAAACAGTAGGAGAAATTCTCACATCACCAAACTTTATCATCTTGCCTCTTGTTGACTATCACAGATCATTTGATATGCATAATTTTATTTTGTTGTAGAATAGATTACAATTTAAAAAACATTATTGTGTCAATATTTTTAAGAAATAAAAACCATGTTGTCACTTAGAATCGATTCAATGGAGGCCCAATGCCAAATGTCAAGACATCCCCTCTTCATTGGAGAGCCTAGCGAGGATGCCGAGCTATTTCTAAAAAAATTCAAAATGGCTTGCCGCATAAAAAAAGTGATAGGAGATTAGGAATGCTTAGAAATGTTTGAGGTAGCTCTGGGGAAGGATGCTAGCACTTGGTTAGATTCTCTATCTCAAGAGGTTAAGGGAAACTATAAGGAAGTCATTGATCATTTCAAGCGATACTTCTTTGACCCCCAAAACACTCAAAAGCTATGACAAGACATTGTTTCTCACAAGCAAAAAAGACTCAGCTGACTACTACATGTACAAACAAGATTTTCTATGTCTTTGGGCTGTATGGGTGAGAAATATTGCTAACCCTGGTAATGGTACAGAGTTCCTAAAGGAGGAGAGGTTCATAGTCGGTCTCTTTCCCACACTCAAGATAAAAGTCGAGGTGGGTGCACTTGCTACCTTTGATGCAGTTGAAACTAGGGCTGCTGAGACGTATAGAAAGCACAAGTGCCTAAGGGGAGAAGTTCCAATAGAGGGCCCTAGACCCAAGAAAAATTTGCAAGCATTAACATCTAGGGAGATTCCTGAGGTAATAGCTGAGGTGATTGAAAGTTAAATGAATCCTTAAGAAACTTTTCAATTTATCTTGCACAAGTTGTAGGTCCCAAGGTATAATGAAGTCAGCTGCCGAAGTGAAAAGAGTTCATTCATCTTCAAGGTTTTATACGCAGGTGGTAAATATCGCTCCATCACAGCAGCCTTGATGTCTTCCCATGACTGGGAAGATCCCTTGATATCCAAGTCCCTGCAATGTTGTTTCCACCAGATCTTGGCATTGCCAGACAAGCGGAACATCGCAAGCATGGTTTGGTTCATGGGTTGGGTTCCCGCAGCTTCGAAATAGTCGTCCATTGCTTCCATCCATACTTCCGCATCTCTCTCCACATTAACCCCTTCGCCTTTAAAGGTTGGAGGCTGAGCTTGTTTAAGGAGGAGCTTCTTCTCTTGCGCTGTTGAGTAGAGAGCAGCAGGTGGTGCCTATCCAATGGTATAAAACTCATTACTATAGTACTCTTCTCAAATGAACCTAAGCTTTTCCATACTCAAGAAGAAATTTAACTTTTGGGCTTAACTAGCCTACTTAATCTGTACATCTATCACAAAGGATTTAACCATTCCACCATTAGTTTAAATTCCATTGAATACATCCAAAATTGTCCGATAAATAATGGTAAAAACTTTACTCGAGAGCTTTGATCCATACTTATAACGTTATGTGGGCATCAACAGGCTACTTGCCCGCAGCACTAGTCGCACCAACGACTTCTCAAAAAAACATCATGTGGAACCCACTGAATCCCAACAAGCTCAACGAGTAAAACTCTTTAACATCACTCAGGAGACAATCCACTAGACAAATCCAATGTCATTATTTTGGGAAACATCATGCTCAAGCTTTGATGACGAGCTGTCCTACTATCCCTTATTTTTTTAAAATTTCAAACAACATCATTTTCCAGTTCGTAAACCTATAGCTCTGATACCAGGTGTGAGGTCCCCACTCCGCCGTCTCAAACGGCGGATCCGATGGTGAACCCGGTGGCCAGTAGATCTATTGCGGAAGCAAACAAAATGGTTCAGGGTTCGACTAGCGGACGATCTCTCATCACAAAGTGAGTCAATTTCGAGCCTACTAGCAATGAGATCTAGCTCCACCTCGCAGGCAAAGCGTACTTAAGCTATCTAGCGATCCTAAGACTCACCTTCCAAGAGGAGAGAAACCCCGAGTGCCTTTTTTCCCATGTTTCAGAGGCACGTACTCTCGATATTTCACCGCTCTAGGGCCAATGAGTATTACTAATATCGAAGTAGGCACTATGGGGACAGAGAGTTCCCGACCAATCGGGACCACCCATCTCGTAGGCATTGGCAACCTGAGCCAAGCCCCCACTTTCCACCCCCACACTCACACTTCCTTGTGTGACCTAATTACTACCACAAAGGTTGTTCAACATAGACATTCCTTGTTTTAATTCCGAAGCACATTGTTCGTTAAGACAACCCTTCAACCAATATTGCAAACAATACCAAGACAATATTCTAGTAAAAATTCTACTCAAACTTATTCATTAAAATTCCAATGTTCTGGAGGTACAACATCCCCCCTCCAGCGAGAGTTTACTCCTCCCGTTGTTGCCTAGCTGCCCATACAACTAGGTATGTCCACCGCATAGAAAGCACGACATGGACGTTCCCACCGCATAGAAAGCAAGTCGTGGGTATCCACCGCTTAACCAGCAGTCGTGGATTCAAGAGCCCTTAACCAGGAACTCTGTCCCCTGTGATCAGGAGGGGGTTCATGACTAATTCAACATTGGAAATAGAATGAACATGCTGAGCTAAATTTTCCCTAGCAGACATTCTTTCCTATTGCAAACAATATATCCGTCAATCATTTCTTTCCTACTTTAGACTTTAATATACAAATGAATTCAATTGCCGAGGTTTCCGTCGGATTTCTCCGACATGTTTGGGGTTATGTTCATTCCTAGCTAAACGTATGCAATGTTAAATTAAATAACTTGAATAAAACTGTGAACTACCTCTTCCATTTCTTCGTCATTGGCTCGTGAGATGGCCGGTGCTTGTTCGACCATGGGAGCTTTTCCCTTTCCATTTGTATTGCTCGTTCCCGCCTCGTGGTCGTGGACACCACCGAAGCGAGCTCTCTTAACCGAGGCCATTTTACTCACTACTTTAAATGATAAACTTGAAGAAAAGAGCTAAAGTCTGAGAGCATCATAACAATTAAATGGCATATTAGAATTATTAAAGAATCCTCCTTAGGCAAGAGATTAGATTTTTCCTTCGAGACCTAGCAATTTTATGGGTAATTCCTTACTTACCCTATGGGAAATGGCTCTAAGGTTAATTACTTGGCTTAGATGATTAAGAAATTCAGAATTTTACTAATTGATTCACGAAAGAGATGAAGTAAGCAAGCTCATTGATTTTCCTAGAGCAATATGAAGATGCCGAATTGCCGCAGGCATGTGTGCCACAAATTTCTCTTCTTAATGGCCTAATGACGGATTAATTTTCAGCCTTAATCACATTTTAATGTGGGAGAAGATTGAGTCTAGTTTAATTACAACACTATCGAGTGGTAAAGAATGAATTTCATCAAATCTACACTATTACTGGCTGACAATTTATTAACTATGCTGCCTAGAGAGAGAATCTTTCCTAATCATGCATTAATTTTTGGTTAAGGATGATGAATGGCTGCATAATTTAGCTAATTGAATGATGAGTATGTAATGGAGTATAGCTATGGATATTTAGAGAGCAGCTATAGGGAATTATAGCCAGGATGAAGCATAGTGAAGGAGTACGAGCGGAAGTGGGACGCGAGAGAGAGTGCGAGAAGAAGAGCACGACGATATGGTGAACTCGCTCTACTGTAATGTGTAGAGCATAGTGAGTTCTTATTAGGTTTTTACAAAAGAATATGTGTACATACCATGCGGCCCGCCCACTTACCTGGGCGACCACATTGGGCTTTATACCCCAACAACCTCCCACTTAAAGTCCAATGTGGTACTTTAAGTGTGAGAGAAGCTATTATACAAGCTAATATACAAGAGATGTAGAGAAGTGATGTACTACCCTACACCTAATTGCTTGCGAAAATGTGCAAAGCTCTCTGAGGGAAGTCCTTTTGTAAGTAGACCAGCAGGATTTTCTGTGGTGTGAACTTTGACAAGCTGAAGTTGCTTATCCTCGAGCATTTCCCTGATGAAATGATACTTCACATCCACATGCTTTTTCTTTGAGTGATAAACTGGATTGCGAGCCAATTGTATAGCACTTTGACTATCACAATATAACACAGGCATCTCTTCTTTGATTCCCAAGTCTGTTACTAGTCGATTAAGCCAAATTGATTCTTTGCATGCCTCTGATGCTGCAACATATTCAGCCTCTGTAGTAGACTGAGTAACACAATCTTGTAATCTAGAACGCCATGATACTGCTCCACCAGCCAATGTAAAGACATACCCTGACGTAGACCTTCGGTTGTCTAAGTCACCTGCATAATCTGAGTCTGTAAAACCTTTTACACTTAGCTCCTGACTCCCATAGCATATACACATACTCTTTGTAGCTTTCATGTATCTCAATATTCCTTTCACTGCCTCCCAATGTTTCTTGCCTGGGTTTGACATGTATCGACTTACTACTCCCACTGCAAATGCAATGTCTGGGCGAGTAGCAATCATTGCATACATCAAACTACCCACTACAGACGCATATGGAATCTTATCCATTTCAGCCTGTTCTTCCTCAAACACATGACAATCTTGTTTGCTAAGTTTCACATATCGTGGAAATGGAACACTCAATGCCTTTCCCTTCTCCATATTGAAATGTTGCAAAACCTTGTCAATATATTCTGTTTGAGATAACCAAATCAATTTCTTTGATCTGTCTCTCTCAATGCGCATACCAAGTATATGACTTGCCTCACCCATGTCTTTCATGTCAAACGATTTTGCCATCTTTGACTTCAAAGCTGAAATTTCTTCCAAGTGCTTGCCAACAATCAACATGTCATCCACATACAAAATAAGGATTAGACAACTGCCATCCTTAGCCTTCTTTGTATATAGACAGTGATCGAACTCACTACGTTTGTAGCCTTGAGAAAGCATAAACTTGTGGAATTTATGGTACCATGCCCTCGGTGATTGTTTTAAGCCATAAAGACTCTTTAACAACTGGCATACCCAATCTTCCTTGCCTTTCTCAACAAACCCTTCTGGCTGTTGCATGTAAATTTCCACATCTAAATCACCATGCAAGAACGCTGTCTTGACATCCATTTGGTGCAACACCAAATCTAATATGGCAACCATTTCAAGAAAGCATCTCAATGTAGTCATCTTGACCACCGGAGAGAAGACTTCATCAAAGTCAATGCCTTGTTCTTGCTTAAAGCCCTTGGCAACAAGCCTTGCTTTGTACTTTGGATGACTATCATGAGCGGTGATCTTATACCTGTAAACCCATTTACAAGGTAGAGCCTTTTTGCCCTGTGGTAAGTTAACTAGCTTCCATGTCTTGTTTTTATCCAAAGCTGCCAATTTGAATGCATGGCCAATTGCCAATTCCCAGAGTCGCCAATTCTCGGAGTCCTTCATTTGCACTGCTTCCTTGTAACATGAAGGCTCATTGCAATCATTCAACATGACATAGTTCATAGATGGAACAAACCTATCAGGAGGTCGCGTGATATGTCCAGATCTATGCACAATAGGTGGCTCAGGCTCAGCCACAACCTGTGGTTCCAGTCTATCCTATCCTTGCTCCTCTTGAGCCCTGACAATTTGTCTTGCACATGCAGGTCCATCTTCTTGGAAGACAACTCTTCTAGTCTCTTCAACCCTCTCTGGTTTAGAATAATATTTGGATTCATTAAAGTGAACATCATTGCTGCGGACAACCTTTCTGGATTCGGGATCCCAAAGTCTGTACCCCATCTCACCAGAATTACCATAGCTTAGAAAGATGCACTTTCTACTTTTTGGCTCAAGTTTGTTCCTAAATTCCTTTGGAACGTGAGTATATGCCTCACAGCCAAAGACTCTGAGATGCTTGTATGAGGGCATTTTGCCTGACCATACCAGCTCTAGCACTGAATCCTTCTGCAAAACCTTGCTAGGAGATCTATTTACAAGATGAACAGCTGTTGATACAGCTTCAACCCAAAACCCATTTGGCAGTTGTGCATTAGACAACATACTTCTGAACTTCTCTTGTATGGTCCTATTCATCCTCTCAGCAACATCATTTTGAGGAGGATTGTAAGGAGCAGTAAGTTCACGTTTTATACCTTTTGACTCACAAAATTCCTAAAAGGCCTTTGAAACATACTCTCCACCATTGTTAGTGCGTAAGCATTTAAGCTTCTTGCCACTCTGATTCTCCACAAGTGTCACAAACGTTTTGAAAGCACTAAACGCTTCATCCTTGTGCTTGAGAAAGTAAACCCATACTTTCCTCGAGTAATCATCTATAAATGTCATAAAGTAAGAAGCTCCCCCTAGAGATAGGTTAGGCATAGGTCCACACAAATCACTATGAACAAGTGCCAAATGTGCATCTCTTCTATTGCTTCTATGCTTATGTAGCTGTTGTGTTTTCTTACCATACAGACAATGTTCACAGAATTCAAAATCATTAAATGAAAAGCCATGCAAATAACCAGAACGAGACAAGATTTCCATTCCCTTCTTGGACATATGTCCTAACCGGCTATGCCACAAAGAAATGTTCGGCTGCTCGGTTACATTGATTACATTTTTAGAGACATTTGATACATAAATCATGTAAAGTCCTCCAGACTTTACTCCATGTGCTACTATCATAGAACCCTTGGATATCTTCCACATGTTCTGTCCAAAAGTGGTGACGTAGCCAGCATCATCAAGTAAACCTGTGCTGATCAAGCTCTTTGTAATTGCGGGAACATGTCTCACATTGTTCAGCGTGAAAGAAGAGCCATTCTGAAACTTCAATTGAACATCTCCAACACCTAAGATCTCACATGTCTGCCCATTGCCTAGCCGAACATGATCTTTAGTGGTCACATAAGAAGTAAACCACTCCTTGTTTGGAGACACATGAAGTGATGCCCCTGAGTCTATAATCCAGTCACTCTGTGCATTTCCATCAAATGCTGTAAGAAGAGCTGAGTCCATTGTATTCTTCAAGATGTAGATGTCTCCTGACACTAGACTGTCATCCTCTGCAACAGTGTTTGTCACATTTATTTCTTGAATCTTCACTGAGGACTTGTTCTTCTCACCATGGTCTTCAGCTTTCTCTTTGCCTTTTTCTTCTTTCCATTCTCTGCAGTCTCTTTTCATGTGACCCTTCTTGCCACAATGGTAGCATTCTATGTCACTCTTGCCTTTAGCACTGCGGGACTTGCTACGAGACTGATTCCTCTTTCCACCTTTGTACTTTTCTTTGGTCCTTCCCCTGACAACTAAGGCTGTTCCTTTGCCTTTGTCCATTGTCTTTCTATTGTTTTCTTCAGTAAGTAGACTTCCTTCTACACGTGCTATGTTCAAACCATCTGGAGGTGCAGAATTACTCAAAGCTGTGCGAAAAGTGTCCCAACTTTCCGGCAATGTGATCAACAGGAACATAGCTCTAACAGGTTCATCAAACTTGACACCTTGAGCTGACAACTGACTGTAGATTGTGTTGAATTCATTCAGATGATTGGACATAGGTGTCCCTTCTTTCATCTTCAAGTCAACAAGCTTCTTAAGCCAATATACCTGTGAAGCTGCACTCTACTTCTCATAAAGATCACTCAGCTTTAACCATGCTTGATAAGCCGACATCTCGTCTGCTACATTGAAGTAAACGCTTTCTGCCAAAGTCAGCATAATGGTAGAAAGTGCCAATTCATCCATTTCGCTCCATTCATCTTCGTCCATATCTTCTGGTTTTATCCCCTTGAGCTTTATAGGTTTTATCTGCTTCTTTTGTACCAACACGTGCCAAATTTGCTGCTTCCACAATGGGAAATTGGTTCCATCCAGCTTCTTGATATTGTAAAGAGCAGTGTCTTGTGATCCAGCCATAGCTACGCTTCACAGTAGTTTACTTTCCTGGGAAAAATTCGGCAGAGTTTCCCCTATAAACTGACCTCTGAACCAATATCAACCTGTCAAATGAACCAAGAAAGCTTCAGATTTTGCATAAATTTCGGCACAGTCTCCTTTGTAAAATGGCTCTAGTGTACTCAAAAAACAGACCAAAAAACAACTCAAAAAAAAACACTGTCTCTCTGACACTGTAAGCTGCGGGTAAACCTGTCCTACACCTGTACTGTCTCTCATTGTCCTGTCACTGTCCTGTAAGCATAGACTGCGACAATGCCTCAACGGCAGTAAAGCAAAGATGCAATCCCAACTGTCTAACTCACAGTCAATACATCCTAGCTACCTATCTAAGGGTGCTCGAGGGATCGCTCCAAGACCTGTATCACCGAAAGGATCTCAACATTCGAGAATCCCCCAGCTCAATAAAACCTCACTCGACCCTCAACAAAGGCTACAGTAAATCTGACAATACATAGACTTCCCACAAAGTCATACATCCACAAATTTCCCACTGTATGCTGTAACCGCTGCGGCGGTTGTTTGCTGCGTGACTCACAGCTAGCAAACCCTCAACAGACATACATCATCTCTGACAATACATCCCATGTGGAAGTACCTGCAATGTCAGGAAGAAATCTGGAATGTCAAGCAGTAAACACAAGCTACCTGATGAACTAGTGGATGTCGCCTACAGTCTGTGTGTAGATGCGCCCGTGTCGTATGTGACATGCCTCCAAGAACTGTGAGCCGTCCTTCGATGTGTAGACAACCACAAATCAACACTCTGGGAGTGTCGATATCCTCAACACCTGCAGTCGTAAGCCGAAAACCCCAAATTTGCAGAGTCGGATCTGCACCCGTCGAGACCACGTAGTCGAAAATGGCCTGTGCAGACCTTTGTCGAAGCTGAACGGTGGCCGAGATGACCTCAGAATGAAATTCTGACAACACCAAGCCCCTCGGGTGCACCCACGAGATTTGGGGCCGTGTCTTCGCCTGTCGAATTTCACTCCAATCTGAGTTTGTGACTCTAGCCTCCTGCAGTGCTGCCCCGAGCCTCGATCTGAGCTCTGATACCAGTTGAAGGAGTACGAGCAGAAGTGCGACGCGAGAGAGAGTGCGAGAAGAAGAGCACGACAATATGGTGAACTCGCTCTACTGTAATGTGTAGAGCATAGTGAGTTCTTATTAGGTTTTTACAAAAGAATATGTGTACATACCTGGCGGCCCGCCCACTTACCTGGGCGACCACATTGGGCTTTGTACCCCAACACATAGTAGCTAAGGAATTTGGAGAATAAAGATGAGAATTAAGAAGAGCAGTAATTAAACCATGATTACCGTGATTAGGGGCTGAGAATCCTCTGATTTTTCTGATCCAATGAATCCTCAAGATGAGAATTTCGACAGCACCTCCCTCCTTGCTTCTCCTTCAAAACATGTGTGTGTACCGGCAACACCTCCCCAAGGTGTGTGTGTGTGTGTGTGTGTACTGGGTGTGTGTGTGTGTGTGTGTGTGTGCATGCCTTTAAATAGGCCTCCTCAAGCTGAAAATCGATTTGTGCTGCTATAAGCATCTGAGTGAGCACTCAGTCCTTGCATGGCAAGTCTAGTTGCCTACCCACCAAGTGTCCAGTTGGTTTAGTTAACTGGTTCTCACACTTAGTTGCAAGCTTGGAAACTTCCCAAAGACTCCCAAAAGGCAAGAGGGCGCCCCCTAGCTGCTAAAGCTGGTCTGGAGTGGCCTGGAACCTGTTCCCACACAGCCCCGGGCCCCGGTGTCTTCCCGGACAAATTTTGGAAAATTTGGTTTTAGGCTAAAACGGGTCATACGAGTCGGAATTTGATGCCGAAAATTGCTATACTAAGCTCTAACTAAGGCGTACTGGTCCGAGTACCTGCCATATTTAGCAGCCCCCGGGGTCTGAAAATGCATTTTTTCAAATTCGGGGTACGTGTGCAGATTTTCGTGACGGTCAAAACTAGACGGGTCGGGTGACCAAAAACTTACTATTTTTGGAAAATTTTCACAAAAAATATTTTAATTTACATTTGGAAGCTTTATAACATTCTAAACAACATGGCACTGAGAGAATTTGGAAAACTGCTAAAAATAGTAACTTTTTCCATTATGTTCATTTCATGGTTCAAGGGTGCTCTTTTTGGTCGAGGTCAGAGACCTTACAAATATACAAGGGAAAAATTAACTTGAAAAACAATGCTACTATGAACATATAATTTTTAGGGCACCTTCATACTACCTTCCACAGTCTTCTGAGTTTCCACAAGAGCCTACATCACTCTCCACTGAACTCACGACCTCTTATTATTTTTTCACAAAGCTTCCAAGATTTCTTGATCCCTTTATCTGATCAAGTTAACAACCATGGCTGTGATACTAGTTGAAGAAGGTGGGATAGCAAGGAGCATGCATGTAGTGGAGAAGTGAGAGACACAAAGCATGGGTGGATTCTGGTAGTGAGAAATCTCTCACTAAGTCCTTATAAGAAATATGAGTACTAGTAGATGGGTGTGTGGGTTGTCTGATCAACCACTTGGCCATTACCCTAACAAATTATGAGCCTTTGTGAAAATTTTCAAGAGCTTGAGCTCTAGGAAAAATTTCTTTATCATATGTGCCACAATCTTTGTACCAGTCATGAATAAAATCATTTATGCCATCATCATCATCGAATAAATCATCCTTTTCATCAAAAGGCAAGCCATATAGTTTCTTTAATTTGTCAAACTTGCTCAGATCACTCCTATGAATGCATCTCATGCACTCAATTGACATATGAGAGATGCTATGAGAGGGTAGATTCTCATCATTCTCAACATACTTAGAACCTTGAAAAATACTTGTCAAAATGTACATTCCAAGAAAATAAGATCACCCTGAGAGAAAAGGGCCATCTAAAATTCAGTCTAGAATTGAAGGAGCTCTTTTTGGCCTTAGAAATTTGTAGTCCTTTAATAGTTTATCACCACATGTAATGATCTAATATGGCATTTATAAGAATATATCTTGGAACAATCTTGCTCTTATATCCAGGTTCATGGGCACTTTTTTCTTCCACAAATGTGAAATTGATTCTTGTGATTCTTCCTCAGCTCTAATGTTAATTAGACTTGCTATGTTTTATTATGTATATGGATTTCCATCTACATAAAGTCTTTGGTTCTCTACACAAGTAATGCATTTATGTGAAAGGGAGGATGCATTAAGACATAAACCATACATGCTCATGTTATGAATGTAGTACATTAGCTAATGACAAGGAATCCATCCATATATGGGTCCACTAAAGCACATAGGGGTCACCTCTAAATGTGATGACCCTTGTAGATTCTATGAAATGAACATGCCATGTCTTCCATCCGCAAGGCTATAAGGAGCTATGAAGTGACGAGCACCCCAAAGGCTAAAAACCTCTCCATCTCTAGAAAGTAATCATCCATTGCATCCTCCATACTGCTTGACATTATATGTTTGTAGCCCATACACAATTGGGGGTGTGATCTTTTACCAAGTTAAAAGGTTAGAGAAAAGAATGGAAAGTTTCAAATCTTATCTTTAGAAGACATACATTTTCCTAAAAAATATGTATCTTACCATAAGGATCCAAAGTCAAAAGCTTCAACATACTAAAGAAGAAAACTCACTCGAGGGCTTCTAGCCCATCAAACATAGAGGAGTTGATATCTTCAAATAACTAAAGCCTTAAGGGAAATCATAGTCCAACCCCATGCTTCCCATCAATATTGAAAATCTAGATCGTTGCTTCTACCTTTCTACATGCAATCTTAGTGCTATTTTGGAAAGCTAGTTTACCACACTTTAAAAATGTGACCATCAAAATCCCTTCAAATGATCAAAAACTACAATTTTTCTCCTCAATAGAAATCTCTTTCTTCGTCTAATTTGAGCATGTCCAACTTACAATGCACAATAGTGAATTGATATGACACACTGGCTGAGTAACAAGACTTGCTACTTAGCCACAATAGTGAATTGATATGACATAGTGGTTGAGTAACAAGGCTTGTTGCTAGTGTTTGTGGGAAATTTATCTTAAAGCTATAATATGCAAACTTTGGAGCAAAACATCTGGTAGCACATATGGGCCACAATCAAGGAATACAATCAACCAAGAAATAGTATAAACATAGTTTTAAAAAATTATGAATACCTTGATCTTCTCAAAATCTCTCATATCTATGGTCGTAAAGGTTTCCACATATTTGCCTACCTATCTCTACCCACTTTGCTGATTGGATGATTGTTTGCTCTTTGAAGCATTAGCAAATTTTTGTAATGTAGCCATGTTCTATTACTAAAGTTTGGTATTCCAATGCAATAACTTCTAGAGCACAATATATGAATTGTTATAAACTTTAGGTGATTTCATTTAGGTTTGAATAAAGGCTACATACTCATGGAATATTGTGGATGTATAACAACATGTATTTGTGCATGCAAGGTGTCGTTTTTTTGTATTCACAAAACTGAAACAAAGTGTTAGCTTCACTTGGTACTTTATGAAGTTGCAATTTTGTGATCTACTTCTTGTAAATGTGAGTCTGCTCAAAACAATTTGTTGAGCATCTCAATGCTTTTGTCTTTTTCTTTTCTCTCTTCAGTCATAGCCTTGCTATATGTGTATAGAGCCTCTTCCAATGTGATTTTGGTTGTCTGAGAAACCTCTAGGGCCTGTTGTAGTTTTGTGATCTGCTTCTTGTAAATGTCGGTCTGCTCAGAACTACTTATTGGGATGAGAAGGGATCTTCTGCAAACGCCTCTAGTTGTCTATTCTAATTAGCTATCTAGCATTTAAGTTGATATCCGTTACTTCTGAGCAATTGCTACTACTGATTATTTGGCACTTTGGTAGGCTTGCTGATATTGCTTCTCTTTTTGGTCCAAGGCAAGTTTATTGGTCTGAGCTATGCCCTCTTACACTCGCATGGCCATCTTTTCTTTCTCATACATCTACTTGTAGTTTTCCAGCTCTCCAGCATCCCTCCTTTGAAGATCTTCTACTAAAAGGGTGTTGGTCGTGACCAACTCTTTGTTTTATCCATCTCTTGCTGTATACTGACCACCGCTAAGCTGAGATTGGCATTGTTTTGTTTTTCTCTCTTGAACTTGAGAGTTATCTACATAATTCTTTGTTTAGATCCTCAGCTAGGTTGGATATCAATGATGTCTTGGCCTTACTAGACATTGCCTCTTGGATGAGTGGCCCTTGAACAAAAGCTTGTGTTGTTTCTGTAGCAGTTTTTGGAACGGACTCCTTGATTTCATCTTTCTTGATCAACATGATTTCTGGTGGAGCGGTTGTCTTGATTCTATGATTTGGTCTATCTCCATGTGGAGCTTCCTTAAGAGAGTGTCTGGGCAAAGACTTTAGTCTTGCCCTTTGGTGCTTTCTCCACATTTCCTATATCTTCTTGACTGCATGGATGATTTTTTGTTGTTAAGCTTATGACAAAATTGATAAACCAACCATCCCAAGGTTTATTTGTATTTTTAACAAGCCTTCAAGTTGATTTACTCCTTGTACCTATTCATTTTTTATTTCTTGGTCTTGATCAATTGTCATGGGATTTTTTTTTGCGTTTTTTACAAGCCCTCTAACTGATCATCTTACCCTGTAGCCCATTCGGGTGTTCTTGACTCTGGGCTGGGTCCTTTTAGGGAGGACATTGGTAAGTCCACTGTAGCCAAGGACTCTTCTAGAATGTAGCTTGCATCTAGCAAATCTTGGATTGTCTTTTTTGCCTGCTCCTTCTCTGTGAGTGGTCCGTATGGGACCTCTACCTTTGTACTCTCTGGATGGATTTGGATGGCGTGTTTTGGCTGAGGCTTACATTAGTGGGTGGGGACTCCATGTGAATTACATTGGTAGGCATAAGGCTTGGTATTTTTGGTTCTTGTTTTTGTTGAGTTTTGTGTTGCTGCCCTTGCCTTGCCTGCTCCGCCTGTTGATAGATATGGTCCATCATTTTTATAACATTGTCTTGATCAAAGGTTTCTTCTTCCATAGTGGTTGCAGTGGTTTGTTGGAAGTCCAAGTGTCTCTTTGTTCTTAGTTCTCTAGTGGAGGCACTTTCTTCAAGATGATGCTAACTCTTCATCCTTTTAGGCTCCTCCCCTTATGCTCCTTTTTCTACTGGTCTCTTTGAGGCCTGGACGGTTTGTTCTTTGATCTTGGCCCTCATCATATCTGGCAAACTTTGGGCCTACTCTTCTTTTCTAAGCTTCTTTGTATCTCTTCTTTTCTAAGAAGATCCCCTTTGTTTTTGTTTCCTTTCTTTTTTAGCATTTTGTTTTCTCTCCTGTTCATCCTTAGCTGTTTTCTTTCTTTGGTCCACTCTCTAGCGTATACTAGATTTCTTTCTTGAGTAGTGGGGTCTAACTACTGAAGCTCTATCTTTTCCTCATCAGTCTTTGTTAGCAGCAAGCTAACACATGCACCATTTTTCGGAGTTCTCTTTGTAAAACATTTATTATTTTGATAAATCGGGAATATTGTAACTCCTATTTTCTCGGATAAACTCTAGTAATTAATGAGCCGGGGCTACAAGCTTCCAGATTGTATTAGCCAGTCATTATCCAGCTTTCGTAGAACTCTAGATTATTAGTTTTGACCACCCAAAAACCTTGGCTAAGGTATAAAAGCCAATTTTTGTAAGTTTCTTATAAGTTTTAGATAAGAAATACACAGCGTGGGCTAACAGCGCCGCTCACTCCTCTCCTTCTTGCGTTTCCTACTCCCTCCCCGGTTATCACATTACGATTGTGTTTGTTACATTGCAACCGCATGTAAGAGCTCTACGCATTGACGTAAGTAGTTCGCAGTATTTCATAGATTTTTGCGTCATCGACCCGTGGCCTAATTTCATCATAACTAGGAATTTACACGTTTAAATAAAAAACTAAGCATATGCGGGGTATTGGGGCATCATTGCTAAGCATTTAGATGCATTCTGGGCCGAAAATGACTAGGTCAAAAATCCATTGCTGTTAATAATCGCGATTTTGGAACTTGACCTAAACTGGGGTTTGAGACTATACGCATGTGTGCTTAGGTCTTATAAACATGCCCTAGAAGTTTCGTTAAATTTGGATGTCATTTGATGCTGTAACAGATGTGAATTGTTTGCTGATGAGCGATTGGCTTTTAGTGATTTCAATCACTTGAGTGTAACTTGAGTTAGATGCGAGTTGTTAGTTGTTTTCCGAGAGATTGACAACCTCTTGTAGACTCTATGCACTAGTCGAGTCAGCTTCATCCCATGGCTTGACAAATTAATCGTGGTTCTCGCTAATACTGCAATAAGATAGGATGGTAAGGTTAGACATGCGTCCCACATTTGGCGCCGTTGCTGAGGATCGAAGAGACCTAAACTAGGGAAAACCATGAGCTTCTTGTGAAGTTGTCCATTAACTTTCTCTAGGTTGGCATAGAGTTCAAAACTTTCTTTTAGAAACCGCATAGCTTAAGATTATCGTCTTTTGCTTGGAAGTAATCGTACTTGCTGAGTGCCTTTAGGATTCTATGATTGTAGAATTAGATTAGGATTTGGAGAATGATTGAAAGGCAAGACAAGTCTTAACATCAAGGCTCTAAAAACCATAAAAAACAAGAAAACGAGTGTTTGTGGACACTTTCCACAACCCCTTTGCATGAGAATCTAGGAGTAGGGTAAGTAGGATCTGAGGTGGATTTCAGAACATTGCTCTCTTTGAAACAATCAAGTGTGAGTTGTTATTGGAAGTTGCAGAATTTCAGGTTTACAACTAGAAATAGCTCGAAAAGACTCGAAACCACTCAATCTGACTGGAGAGTAAGCCTAAGAGTTATTTGAACCAGTTGGTAAGCTCAAAGACACTTTGAGGTAAAAATTTCAAGAGTCAGCCAAAACTCAGATTATTTAATTTTTCTTGATATTTTAGGCCAAATTAAGTTTTGACTTGATTTATAGGCTTAAAATAGCTCATATAAGGACTCTCTTTGAAGAAATTGCAAAAAAGTGTTCATATCAAGCTTGAAGTTAATAATCGTGATTATTAACTTTCTGCTCTAAACAGACCAAGGTTCATACCATTGACTCATTGCATGTGTACAAACAAGTTTTGTAAAGGCCCAAGAGATTTGGATCACTAAACTGGCAAAAAACTGGTAAAGTTTGTACTGACTTTTTGAATCTTGAGTATATATTGGGGGAAAATTTATCCAAACTTGTTGAAATCTGATTCATAGGCTTATGCTGATGTGATAAACATGTGTACATGCTCAGTTGACCAAAAATTGGTAAAAATTTATCAAAAGTAAATAATCGTGATTATTTACATATGTCCCATTTTTCAACTTTTTTGACCAAGTCAGCATACGACTAGTTTTAACATGTTGTAATAAGCCCACAAACCAAATTTGGTAAGATTTGGATCACTGGAGTGAAAATTGTGACTAAAATTGCAAAGTTAGTTTGCGGATAGATAATTGATGACCATTTGACCAAAAATTGTCCAAACTTGATGAAACTTGGCTAGTGACCTTAGCAGAAGGTGCTTGACAGATCTATGCCAAAGTTGGGGCAAAAAGTTACAAAATTATAGCTGGAGTAAATAATCGCGATTATTTACATCTTCTTCAAAACTTGAGAAATTTGCAAGTTTTAGTATACCGCAAGGTCAAGCATATCAAGTAGACCTCACAAATCAATTTTGGTGAAATTTGGATCCCAAAAGTGAGACTTAAGCCAGATTCTCGAAATCAGAGTCTGTGGACACAAAACAGTTGACATGTACACTCAGTTTACAGGTTGCAGATCAAACCTTTGAATTTTTGCTAAAGTCGAATCTGAAAGTCAAATTTTGACTCCCATAGCTCGATTTGAAGTGATACATAGAGACCAATCACGAGAGTTCTCAAGAGCTCTACTATCTTTATAGAAGAATAGCTAACTCAATCAAATTTGTATAGGAATCAGGTTGCAGACGAGGAATCAGTGGCTTGACAGGAAGTTGCAATTGAATCAAGTGGAAATTGACGACAAGTCAATCCAAAGTTGAGTACTCTATCCAGGGCTTCATAAGTCTATATGAACCTTAGATCTGGTTGTGTACTAGGAAATCAGGGCATACTCGAGGAAACCTCCAGTAGAGTATCCACCGAAGAAAGCGTGAATCAAGGCAATTCCTTGCATACAATTCTTGAAGAAGTTTCAGACACTTTTTCAGATTCAACATCCGAAATGTCTTCTTACTCGACTCACTCAGAAATCGAAACGACAGTGCGCTATAAGCATATACTATCTTTTTACAAGACTAACCATCATGGAGCCCAGGTTTACTTGGACCCTAACAAGGAGTATGCTATTTGCATTGATGACCATGGTATTGAGTTCGAAGAAGAGGTTAGGACAAACAAACAAGGAAAAATGTACGTGGATCAAAACGGAACTCAGTATTTACAAGTCAAAAACCCTGACATGATAGACAAATGGGGGTTAGAAGTAAATACCATAATTCCAAATATGTCAGCAAAAAAAGGACCACCAACTTTAGAATTTGAGGGATACGATCAAGTAGATTTGAAGCCTTTGAAACGGCTTAGTACGGATAATCCTAGGATCGGAGTCTATTGTTGGGAAGATAGAAACATAAAAAATATTTTGTGGACTTCTCATGCCAAACCAAGACAACTAACAGCCATGAAGATCATCTATATCTTCAAGATCGGACCTACCAACCTACCTGTTTAGGGATTGTTATAACAACAACTTTGTTATGATGACTCCTGAGGAGGTAGAACAAACCAAATACCAAGGGTATTCCATACGGGATTGGATATTGGGACAAGGACCAGAAACAATTCCAAGAGACAAACACCGTGAGAGTTGAACCAAACAGACGCGTTAGACCAGCTGATTTTTAGAAATGGGTCTGAAAATACAGTGGATTATCGGATTCATACGATCACTTAGCAAGCTTTAAGCAAGTGCTAAGAGCAGACCGTATATTCGATTTCCATACTCAATTCGAGGGGTTTGGAATGACATTAGAAGGAAAATCATTGACATGGTTCCAAAACATTCCACCAAGGTCAATCATGGACTTGAACACATTAGCTCAAGGATTTGTAGCTGCTTGTTCCAAAACGGGGATCAAACATAATACAATAGCTCAAATCTATAGCTTTAAACAGAAACATGGTGAGTCTGTTAGGGATTGTGCAACTCGAATGAAACAATACATTGCCAGATGCACAGAGCTGGAGATATCTGCTGAAGAATGACTTGTATCTTTGTTTCTGGAGGGACTGCTAAACAAAGAACTTCATGCTATACTCTATAGTAAAAAGCATACAACCCTAGAAGCGTGTGTGTCAGATGCTATTGACTTAGGAGACAATTGCGAAATTTTCAACGAAGAAGATTCCCCTAAGGATAAACAAAGCAAGAAAACAACATCCACTAAACCAGCACAAGTGGGAACGACTGCTACGACACCACTCTCAGCCATAGAAGATATGTTAAAAGGATGAACGACATGATGAACAACATGCAAAAAGCACCTATGAGGGGACAAGGACAAGGGATACCTCCACAGGGACAACCAGTTAGGCCACAAAAATGGTGTGCAATCGAGGGTAAATGGACCAACCATGAGACCCATGTGTGCTACTTCAGATCAAAGTATGATGGGAATGTTCAGTACGTGTCCATGAGGCCACAAGGACAACCCATGTACAGATATCAGCCTAATATGGTCCAAGTTCAAAGACCACCAATGGTTATGGAAAGACCTCAACCTGTGTTGGGACAACAACCTCCGTATCCAAGACATAATGCAATGCCTGTAAAGTACATGCACTCTGAAGGAGTCATAGATGAACAAGCATTAGTGCCTGTTACACCCTATGCAGAGCCTAGTTCCTCTACTGTAATGGTAGAAAGAGATTGGTATAATCCACATTCACCACCAATGAAAGAAACAATGACTTATGCTCCACCACAGCTCGCACCAATGTATTATGTAGCTAATCAAGGTGTCAGACCTCCCATGGTAAGACCCATGACGAAGCCAAGAACAGGAAACTGTCATAACTGTGGTGCTGATGATCATTGGAAAAATGAATGTCCAGAGCTTGACAAAAACCTCAAACCAGTTGAAGCCTATTGCATACAATGTTGCAAAAAGGGAGAACACTTTTCGGAAGATTGTCCAAAAAATCCTTTAAACAAGGGTAAAACCATAGTAAACGTAGTCCAAGTGATACCTAGTAGCTTATCTGAGAGTGAAATGATTGTTCCAATCAAGGTAATCACTAGAGCCCAGGCAAAGAAAAAAAATCAAAAGAAGCAGAAGCAAAAGATATGAGTTGAGAAAAAAGAAAAACAACGGGTTGAAATCAAGGAGAAAGCAAAGAAGCTATTCCAAGAAAGTTGAAAGAAACTAGAAGTGAATTCAAGGAAACAACAGTGAAATCTAGAGGATCCATTCTGGTTGATAATTTTTTTGAGCCTATTAATACCGCCTTGGAAGCCTACCAAGCAGGACTATAAGCATGCCAAAACATGGAAAACAAATGGGAAAACTATCCTTCTCCAGATATGGAAGCAACAAAGCTGGAAGCTTATCAAAATTTGGTAAGAATCATGCAAGAAATGCTGGAAACACAAAAACTCAAGCTTGAAAGTATTGCAAAACATGAGGAGCTTGTGGTAAAAGAAACTAAAGAAAAATCTGATCTGGTGGCAGAACCCAACCTTGAACCAAACAAACCAGAGCTTATAGTGCCTGGCATCGAAGATGCCTTAGACGGAATTCCATTCGTAGAGGAAGACTGGCCAGGACACTTATGGGAAAATTTGAAAGAGATCAATGATGGGAACCTAACTCTAAAGTCAGTCCCTATCGAGGAAGTATGGTTGGATAACCTACCGTCTGATATGAACATGGATGTACAATCCTTGTACGGGGATTGCGGATCGGAAGCTTCAGGAATGTCAAAACCATTGACATTAAAAAAATATTACCTTCTTACTTGGGAGATAACGAAGATGAATCCATCGCGTGTAAGACCACTCAAGTAAAAAGAGATGAACAGACCTCAGAAGTAGACAACATTCATTCAATCATGTCTACACCCATCGAATGCACTCTTACCTTGGGAGAACTATTAAAACTCACACCATACTTATGGAATGATTTACAGAAAACCCTAGAGAAGGTGGGGATAACTGGGTTAATCTCGAAATTGAAGAATATTATGAAGGGAAAGAAGGAAACACCACTCTCCCAGTGAAATATAATGACATTGAAACCATGGCAATACTGGATAGTGGAGCTGGCATAGCCATAGCCACTAAAGCAATATGGGAATCCTAGGGACAACCAGCCATTAGACAAACTCGAATGAAATTGTAGTTGGCTGACAGACACACTGAGAGACCATTAGGGATGCTTGAACACTTTTGCCATAGTAGACTTTGGGAAAAAACTCAACTATGAAATCATATTGGGAAGACCTTTCATGTGGCAGGTATAGCTTATCCAAGGTTGGCAAAACAATTATATGTACTTGAAGCAAGTGGGATCTATAACTAAGAGATCACACTTATAGAGATGTCTTGAAAACACCCATCCAAGAGTTCAATTCAATCTCTTCGCCTAAAACTAAACTCCCATCCTGGTTAAACAAAGACACTTCTATTTGGATGTGTGGAGCTTCAAAAAACGGAAGCTTAAGACGAGAAGAATGTATCCTAGAAATGGACTGCACAAACGAAGCCTATGTACCTGAACCCTTTCCAGAGCATTTGTTTGAGCCATTCGAGTGGACTCAAATTTTAGTGACATTGGATGTATGTGTGAATACGTTGTGACGTGTTTTGGCGAAATGGTGCGTACCACCCCAAAGTCCTTGAGATATGTTTCTTAATGCTTTTGGGGGCCTTATATGTAAATGAAGCATGCTTTTACAAAGTGTACAAAGGCGGTGTGTGCCAGCTGTCTCTACGCATGCGGGCCAGTTGTGCGGGGTACATAGTTTTGCTGTTTTTGTACATAGAAGTGTCGAGACTTCAAAGTGTGAGTTAGTGCTTTAAAAATATGAGAAAAAACTGAACTTTAATGAGCTTGGGGTCGTGAGTGTTGAGGGATATTCAGCTGTGAAGAAGAAACTATGTGTTGCTGCAGCCTGCGGTGAAGGGTGGGGGTTTTGGTGTAGAGGTGCCCCTCTTGCCTTGCGAGAGCCTGGTGTGGTGAGTTGAGAGCGTGTCTCTCCTCAATGGGCTGATGAAAGTGGGTGCTTAGATCTGCATATTGACCTCTCTTCATCTTGGTTTGAGGTATGGCAGCCATGTTGTTTGTGGTTCCCTTTGGTGCAGCTAGTCGAGGGTAGACTATGCGCTGCAATTCCTTGCTTGTACACACGCAAAAGGGCAAGGTTTTCCCCAAGTTTTCCATCAAGTTTTTTGAGTTTTTTTGCTGAAATTTGTGGGCTTTCAAAGTGAGCTTGATTTGGATGGGTTTTGGTCAAGCTATGTGTATATATAAGAGCGCCTATGGAGTCTCTACTAGCACATGGAAGGGCGTTTGAAAAGAAGTGAAGCTCTTGGTTTTATGAGGAAAAGTGAAGAGATTTCCATTTTTTTAATTTACTTTTTTACTTTGGTTTTCTTGGTTCCCTTGCTTCCTTTGGTGCATCCAAGTACAGTGGGAGTTATAGCGGTGTAGAGGGAAGCTAGTCGAAGCTAGTCGAGGCTGCGTGTGAGTGAGGCTGTCAAAATTCGTGAGAGAAGATCAGCCCATATTATCTTGAGAGAGCTATACTCTTCATCCTCTTTTCTTGGTGTTGGTTTGAGGTGTTGTAGAGGCCAGCCCCCCAATCCTTCACATAAACTGGTGCCCCCACGGAGGAGAAGAGAATCCTTCTAACAGGGTTTTGATCTATAGATTGGCATCCATTTGAAGATCAACTCAAGGCCTATGACGGGAGATGGGTATGAATTCTTCAAGGGTGGAAAAGGAGAAGATGTGGACAAGTTCATCCGAAGGATCGAATTGATTTCATTGAAGAGCAATAGGGACGATGGCGCATTCAAGGTACGTTTGGTGAGTTTGCTACTTGAAGGTGAAGCACGTGAATGGTATGAAGATAGGCTTGAAGGTGATGTAAAGGGAGATTGGAATCTTCTTTCTCATGCCTTGAGAGAAGAGTTTGAGAAGGAGGATGATCCCAAGTATTTGTGGAGAGAGCTAAGCAAGCTGCAACAAGGAGAACATGAAGATATCAATGTGCACATAAACAGGTTTGAAGCTTGTTGGAGAAAGATCATAAAGGGACTTGAAGAGAACCAAATGCCCCCTAATTTTTTGAAGAAAGATAGGTTTGTGGTTGTCTTACATCAAAGCATTAGAGACAAGGTGGAGCTCAAGGACCCAGGGACCTACAATGAGGCAGTAAAGGTTGCTAGAGAGCAATGGAGAAAGAAGGTGAGAAGGCATGAAATGGAAAATAGGGAAAGAGAAGAAAATGTACATCAAAGGGATGGTTATGTATCAACAAATAATGTGGTCGAGCCTTTGCCTTTGGATATGCATGTTGAAAGGGAAATCCATGTAGAAGCTCCAAGAGTGGACAATAGAGGACAGGAATCCTTTCACCAAGACATTCAAAGATTGACAGAGCAAATAGGAAACCTCAACCTTGCTATGCAAGCTATCCAAAAACAAGTAAGAAGACCTCAAGGAGAACGGCCTCAAAGGAATAGAGGTGATAATGTGATGTGTTACAATTGTGGGGAGAGAGGGCATATATCGCCCAATTGCAATCAGCCAAGAAGAGAGCCAGGAGGTATATATCCTATCATACAAAGACAAATAGGTAATGAAGGCAATGTAAATGGAAATGTGCAACCTCTCCAAGGTCAAGGACTTGCACAACAACAGGGACAAAATCAAGCTCAAGCACCTCCACCATTTAACGTAGGAATTTTGGAGGCAGTTGAGGAGGGAGATGAAGATGATGAGGTTGATGTCTTTGCAAATAAGAGAACAAGGGCACAAAAATCAGGGAGTGAAGGCCTTTTCAAAGAGGAAAGAGCAAGGAAAAAGCCAAGGAGAGATGTAGATAAAGGCAAGGTACCTATGGAAGAGGCTGAAAGTAGTAAGCAGGCAAAGGTAAGGGCAAGAAGAAGGAAGATAGGCATGGATTATTTTCAGCTTGGGAAGGGTCAATCAGCATACAATCTCTTAGAAGACTTGAAGAACAAGAGGGTTGACATATCATATGGGCAACTCTTGCATTTGAGCTCAAGTATGAGAAGGCACTGGCATAAACTAGCTAGTGTTAGAAGGGTGAAGGTAAAGACACGTGATGCACATGTAGTGCAACTTCATAAAGTTACTGATGTTTTGCCTGTGGTTGATGCTTGGATACATGGAAGGAGGGTGAATAAGGCGTATATGGATGGTGGAGCCCAAGTGTGCGTTATGACAGAGGAAAAAATGCAGCAATTGGGGTTGCAGCTCACAGGAAAATCCTTGTTCAGTGTGAAGATGGAAAATAGTAGTAGAGTGAAATTCTTGGGAGTTATTCATGACTTGGAGCTTAATGTTTTGAGTCAAAGGGCTATCATGGACATTCATGTGATGCCTACAAAGCTTGGGGCATATCCAGTTATATTGGGTAGTCCTTGGTTGATTGCTATGAGGTCACGACAGGACTGGTACAGGGGATGTATTGACCTCTTTGTGGACAGGCCTAAAGAGAAGAGGATTAGATATGATATGAAAACATGTAAGGTGCTGGAAATTGATGATGAACCAGCTGTGCATCAAGATTTATCGCCATCCACTTATGACATGTGTGACAGTTCTTCTAGTGCATCCTCTACATGTACTGACGATGAGGTTTATGATCAAAGTCTTCTTGATCTTGATGTAGATCTTTGTGGGATACATGTATATGATGAAAATTGTGATAAAGGGGATGCTATGAGATCAGAAAATGACCATGGGGCTGATCATGAGCCGAATGTACCAAAAGCTGAATTAATGGATATGCTTGCAGGTGACCTGACTAGTCGAGAGAGAGAAGCATATGATGCATTGTTTGATAAGTATCCCAAGTTGTTTACCAAAGATTATGCTCAAATGAGGGAACAAAGAGTGTTGTTCATGAAATAAAGCTTAAAGAAGGTGCAAAGCCTGTTGCTCAAAAGCTAAGGAGATTGGGCACCATTCAACGAAAGGTATTGGAGATAGAGGTGAGTAAGCTTTTGCAAGCTGGTTTTATCTACCTTGTGGATGATGCAGAATGGGTTTCCCCTGTGGTTATAGTTCCAAAAAAGGGAAATAAATGGAGAATATGTGTGGACTATAAGCCATTGAATGCGGAAACAAAGCGGCATCACTATCCCCTTCCCTTTCAGGATGAGATTTTGGACATTGTTGCAGGTCATGAGAGATATTCGGTATGTGATGGGTTTAGTGGGTATTTTCAAATCGGGATTGCATATGAAGATCAAAAGAAGACTAGATTTTTGACCCCATGGGGAGTGTTTTGCTATAGGGTGATGCCCTTTGGATTGATGAATTCTTATGCGAGCTTCCAAAGTTGGATGGACAAAGTATTGGGGCCTTACCTTGGAAGCTTTGTAAAAGTTTTTATGGATGATTTTTGTGTTTACAGTGATAGAATGCTTCATGTGAAAAATCTTGATATGGTGTTTAAAAGGATTGATGATGATGGGGGTCAACTCAATCCTTTGAAATGTAAAATTGCAAGAGCTAGAGTGATAATTCTTGGCCATGAGGTAAGTGAGAATGGGATAGCTCCAGATCCTGCAAAAGTGGAATGTTTGCTTATGATGGAGAGTCCTAAAAGTACAAAGGAATTAAGGAGTTTTTTACAAAAGCTAAGGTACTTGTCAAGGTATTTTTGTATGCTTGCTGAATATGTGCACCCTTTGCAAGAAGCAACACAAAAGACCCTTTTCTTTGGACTGAGCATGAGCAAACAGCTTTTGAGGACGTCAAGGAAAAGCTATCTACATTACCTTTGATGATGCCTCCTTGTTGGGATGAAATGTTTTACTTGAGCTTGAGCGTGGGTGAGCATGCTATTGGTGCAATATTGATGCAAAAAGGAAAAAAGCAATCTTATATGAGACCGGTTTACTACATAAGCAAAGTGAAGAATGATGCACAAAAATCTTGGCATGAGATTGAGCAATTGGTTTGTTCATTGGTATATGCAACAAAAAGGCTGAAATCTTATCTTATTTGTAAGCCTTTTGTGGTGTTAACATCATGTAGTTTATTGCCTCATGCACTAAGGTATCCTGGGGATAGTCCTAAATTGCAAAAGTGGATACTTAGCTTACAACAATTTGACATGAGCTTTACTAAGGAGGATAGTGTGAGGGCAAATATGGCGGATATGCTCACTTTTAAAAAGATTCATGCAAGGAGTGAGTTGAAGAAAGATTTGGAAAAGAAGATAGCACCAAGTCCAACTATGCATGCAGAGCTTCAGGATGTAGAGGGTACCTTATACTTTGACGGGGCTTTCAAAAGGAGCATTAATAAGGGCACTATTGGTTATGTATTTGTGGATAAAAATGGAATTGAGTGTTGGTTTGGAAGCCAAGAAGTGTATGTAAAGAGTAATAATGAGGCTGAGTATGCAAGCCTCTGTTTGGGCTTGGAAGAATGTGTCAAAAGACATGTAAGGAGGCTTTTAATCAAAGGTGATTCTATGTGGATTGTGCGGCAAGTTCAAGGTACCTGGAAGGTAAATCAAAAAGGCATGAAGGGTTGGTTTTTCAAAGTGAGGAAGTTGTTAAAGTCTTTTACTTCCTTTCAAATATGGCATGTACCACGAAATATGAATGTAAGGGCTCATGAGTTGGCGGAACATGTGTTCACAAAGGATGTGCATGCGGTGATAATTAGAGAGCCAAGGTATCTTGGAAGGGAATCTCTCCATGAGGAAGAACATGTGTTGCAAACGGGTTTTGCAAGAAAGGGATTGGCTTCTCAACAAAGGCATGCAATCACAAGAAGAGCTATGAGGTATGTCTTGATTGGAGAGCAAATGTATCACAAGGGGGCTGATGGTGTCATGAGAAGAGTTCTCTACCATGATGAAATTTTTGATTGCTTAAAAGCATGTCATGAGGAAGGATGTGGAGGCCATTTTGGAGTGGAAATTACAAGAAGGAAAGTATTGAATGCTCAACTTATGTGGCCAAGTATGAATAGGGATGTTGTGCATTGGTGTAGAATCTGTCACGAGTGCCAAATATATCAAAAGAGAAATCTCATGCCCGAGCCTTTGAGACACATTGTAAGCTATGGACCTTTTGAGAAGTGGGGTGTGGATGTAATTGGTCCTCTTCCAGGAACTAGAAATAGGAAGCACTACATACTTAGTGCAGTGGATTATATGACAAGATGGCCAGAAGCAAAGGCTAGTAGAGGGGCTACAAGCAAAGATGTATGCAGCTTTATCTTTGATTGCATATGTTGTAGATTTGGAGTGCCGTTGGAGCTTGTAAGTGATCAAGGGAAAGAGTTTAGGAATGATCTTATCACTGAATTGGTGGAGAAATTGGAGATCAAACATAGGTATGCTACTCCTTATCATCCACAATGCAATGGGTTGGTGGAGACATTCAATGGAGTTTTACAGAAGATATTGTTCAAGCTTGTGGAAGAACATCCAAAAGATTGGGATATGTATTTGGAGAGGTCATTGTGGGCATGTAGAGTGACTCAAAAATCATCCACGGGCTTCACTCCATTTCATTTGGTATATGGAGAAGAGTGTGTTATGGCGATTAATGTGATGCTTCCTTCATTGAAGTTCATTTTGAAGCATAGTTTGGTTGAGGAGGAGCATGTAAAAGAGAGACTGGTATCTATGCATAGCCTCTTGTTGGATAGAGAAAGTGCCATTAGATACTATGAAGACTTGGGAAGAAGAAGGGCTGATGTATTCAATGAAAAGATAAAGGCAAAAGGGCTACGTGAAGGCATGTTGGTTATGAGGTATAATAGTGCTTTGGACAAAACCTTTCAAACAAAGTTCAAGGCAAAGTGGGAAGGTCCTTTTGTGGTGCATAAGGTGTATGATAATGGAAGCTATCAGCTCAAGGACTTGGATGGAAAGATGCATAAGGCAAGAGTCAATGGGATCCGAATCAGGCCTTATGTGACCAGAATCATGTGACGAAGCAAGAAATGCATATGGGACACTTGAAAGTGTTCCATGCTTGTTGGGGGGGCAATATGTGACGTGTTTTGGCAAAATGGTGCGTACCACCCCAAAGTCTTTGAGATATGTTTTTTAATGCTTTTGGGGGCCTTATATGTAAATGAAGCATGATTGTACAAAGTGTACAAAGGCGGTGTGTGCGAGCTGTCTCTACGCATGCGGGCCAGTTGTGCGGGGTACATAGTTTTGCTGTTTTTGTACATAGAAGTGTCGAAACTTCAAAGTGTGAGTTAGTGCTTTAAAAATATGAGAAAAAACTGAACTTTTATGAGCTTGGGGTCGTGAGTGTTGAGGGATATTCAGCTGTGAAGAAGAAACTATGTGTTGCTGCAGCCTGCGGTGAAGGGTGGGGGTTTTGGTGTAGAGGTGCCCCTCTTGCCTTGCGAGAGCCTGGTGTGGTGAGTTGAGAGCGTGTCTCTCCTCAATGGGCTGATGAAAGTGGGTGCTTATCTCTGCATATTGACCTCTCTTCATCTTGGTTTGCGGTATGGCAGCCATGTTGTTTGTGGTTCCCTTTGGTGCAGCTAGTCGAGGGTAGACTATGCGCTGCAATTCCTTGCTTGTACACACGCAAAAGGGCAAGGTTTTCCCCAAGTTTTCCATCAATTTTTTTGAGTTTTTTTGCTGAAATTTGTGGGCTTTCAAAGTGAGCTTGATTTGGATGGGTTTTGGTCAAGCTATGTGTATATATAAGAGCGCCTATGGAGTCTCTACTAGCACATGGAAGGGCGTTTGAAAAGAAGTGAAGCTCTTGGTTTTATGAGGAAAAGTGAAGAGATTTCCATTTTTTTAATTTACTTTTTTACTTTGGTTTTCTTGGTTCCCTTGCTTCCTTTGGTGCATCCAAGTATAGTGGGAGTTATAGAGGTGTAGAGGGAAGCTAGTCGAAGCTAGTCGAGGCTGCGTGTGAGTGAGGCTGTCAAAATTCGTGAGAGAAGATCAGCCCATATTATCTTGAGAGAGCTATACTCTTCATCCTCTTTTCTTGGTGTTGGTTTGAGGTGTTGTAGAGGCCAGCCCCCCAATCCTTCACAACGTCTATGCCTACTCAATATTGCAATGAGGATGGCTACGACATACTTCCCATCCAAATGATTTCAATCCTCAACATTGAAGATGAAGGTGAGGGACCCAAGGACTTAATGAAAGCTCAACAAGTCTTTTCAAACCTCTATTATGATGCAACTAATGAGTTAGATGAACACTCAGCTACCTCAAAAGATTCAGAGTCGGAAAAAGAGCATACAAGAGCTAAGCTACTCTTAAAAGGAGGGGAGAAAAAGTTTTTTGACTTTCCAAAACAGAAATCAAGAAGACAAAAATGGTATAGACGAAAGAGAGACACAAGAATTGTGAAAACACGACCTATGCCATCAGTTCCCCAGTAAAACACAATTCTTGATGCAGATAGACGCAAATGATTGTGTCAAGGACAAAATCACTGGTAGATATCCCTTAAACAAAAACTTAGAAATGTCGCAGACATCGATGAAAACAAGGAAGGGTACTCAAGAAAACCACAGGATAACAAGCCACTCATGACTAGAGTCGAGCGAAAAAAGAAATATCAAGAGTTGAAAAAAGCTCTAAAGGAGATATACACAACCAAAATGGAAACCACAGGAGAGGATGGCAAGGATGTAATGCATGTTCCATCCCATTACAAAAAGTATACTCTCCAAGATCGGAAAATCATAGTCAAACAACCTGTTGGGGAACTACGGAAACAACGAAAATCTTACAAAGGACCTGAAAACGCAAAAAAAATAGACTTGGCTACCAGGAGAAGAGCTTAGACCGGCTTACATTGCAAATGACCTAACAGAAGAAGAAGAAAAGATTTTTCTAAGCTTGTTAAAGGAATACCGAGATATCTTCACTTGGTCTTACAAGGATCTCAAGGGTGTTGATCCAGAAATCTGTCAACATACTATACCCATCAGAGATGATGCGAAACCAACTAGACAAAGGCCATACACATATAATGAAACATTTGCCAGGAAGATAAAAGAAGAGATTGAAAAACTAAAGGAAGCCAAATTCATTTACAAAATTGAACACACAGATTGGGTGTCTCCAATTGTGGTAGTACCCAAGAAGAATGAAAAATTATGAGTGTGTGTTAATCTCAAAAAAGGTGAATGCAGCTACCATTAGAGACAACTTTCCTCTTTCGATAACTGAGCATGTTTTAGAACAAGTTGCAGAAAAAGAAGCTTACAGATTCTTAGATGGCTTTTTGAGATACAATCAACTTTTGGTTGACCCAAAAGATCAAAATAAAACTGCTTTTGCAACAAAATGGGGTATATTTGCCTGTCGGGTTATGCCGTTTGGGTTAACTAATGCTCCGGCCACATTTCAAAGTTTGATGAGCCATGCTTTCAAAGAGCACCTTAGGAAATTCTTAGAAGTATATATGGATGATCTATACGTACATTCATCAATCTGGGCAGATCATGCTGAACACCTCAAAAAGGTATTCGAAAAATGTAGACTTTATAGGATTTGCTTTTATCTTGAAAAGTGCACATTCATGGGTAGACAAGGAAAAATTCTTTGACATATAGTGTCTAAAAATGGCATAGCTACGGATATTGAGAAGATTCATGTCATTGTTGATTTGCCTAGACCAATAGTCAAGGGGGTACAAGCCTTCATGGGGCATTGTGGATATTACCGACGGTTCATCTACATATACACTATAATTGCAAAACCCATGTATAGCTTGATTATGCACTTTGAATGGACCAAGGCATGTGAAGGATCCTTCATGAAGCTTAAGCAAGCTCTCACCTCAACTCCAATATTGAAAGCACTAGATTGGGATAAGGTATTCCACGTACATGTAGATGCTTCCAATTTTGCTATCGGTGTGTACTAGCTCAACCAGGATATGGAAAAATTGATTTTTCTATTTCTTATGGTGGCCGACAATTGAACATGGCGGAGAAGAATTACACCACCACCAAAAGAGAAGAATTAGGAATGATCTATGCCATTAAAAAGTATAGACATTACCTATTAGCCAACAAGTTTGTGTTCCTTGTGGACCACCAAGCTTTGTTGTATTTGGTCAACAAGCCATGCAACACAGGGAGAATAATGAGATGGTTCATCATTCTTCTCGAATTTGATTTCATTGTGGTTGTAAAAAAGGGCACTACACATCAATGAGCAAATCATTTGTCGAGGATTATTTCAAGGGAATCACCTAAAGGGGTAGACGATGATCTACTAGATGCCTATTTGTTCTCTGCAGAAATGATACCTTGATGGCCGGAAAACATTGTGTCATTGATGACAATAGCTCAAGTGGATTCACAAATACCACTTCCTATCACAATTGGATTAATCGAGCAATCGGCTATGTATCAATTACTAGCTGGTAGGCTATACAAAATAAATCGGGACGGGATATTCCTCTTATGTATTAATCCTAAAGAAAAAGAAAAGTACCTAAGTCAAGCACATGTTACCATAGTAGGACTTCACTTTGTTGAAGACCAAACTATGAAACAAATCTTGAGACTTGGAGTATTTTTGTCGACTATGAGGAGAGATGTTTGATCTTTTGTAAAAGATTGCCCTCAATGTCAAAAACAGACACCCATACCTCATGTAACATTGTTTCAAATGTCACTTGTTCCTAAGTGGAGTACTTATCTGGTTACTTACTTATCAAGCCGAACATTTCCTGAGGATATGAGTAAACGCCGTCAAAGAGCAATTTAAACTGAAGCAAGAGACTACGCGCTTATTGGGAACCAATTATATCAGAGAGGTAAAGATCAACATTTGCCTCTTTGTGCAAATGAAAATGAGTATATTCCAATTATAGAACAAGCACATGCTGGATTAGCTGGAGGTCACTTTTCTAGTGAAACCACCACAAGAGCAATCTTGATGGAAGGCATATGGTGGCCAACACTTTTTGCAGATGCCAAAGAATATGTTCAAAGATGTGATGCTTGTCAAACGAGCAAAAATGCCAACACGAGTAGATAGCATGCCCTTAAGACCAATGATGGGGGCTAGAGCTTTCACAAAATGGAGTATAGATTTTGTTGGACCGATACAACCACCTACTTATAGAACCCAAGCTCAATATATCATTGTAGCTACGGACTATTTGACCAAGTGGGCCGAGGCTAAGGAAACTCAAAGGAATGATGCCAGAACCACAGCATGCATTCTTATATGAGTATGTATTCACGAGATATGGACTGCCAATAGAGATTTTCAGTGATCAGGGAACTCATTTCCTCAATTAGGTAGTCGAGTATTTGCTTAATGATTTGTTATGTTCATCCATAACAAATCAGCTCCCTATCACCCACAAGCAAACGAAAAAGCTGAGCATACGAATAAAATTCTTAGCTCGGTACTGACTAAAGTGGTTAGTTTAGGAAGGACAGATTGGGAAATGAATCTCCATGCTGCTCTATGGGCTTATCGAGTTTCATTCAAAACAACTTTAAATGCTACAACCTTTAACCTTATTTATGGTCTTGATGCCATACTTCCAATATAATTTCTATTGCCGACATTAAGAGTAGCACAGAATCTTGAGTGGACTCGACATGAATTGTCAGATAGACTTGAAGATTTGGAAAAACTAGATGAGCAAAGGCTAATGCTCTGTAGCTCATATCTATGCACAAAAGCGAAAACAAAAACAGTTTTTTGATTCCCACTTAATCACAAAAATCTTCAAAAAAGGGGACTTAGTTTTAATCTATTCCCTTAAGAACACATTTCCAAGTTTAAGAAAAAGGGAAACGGATCATTTATCATTGAAGATGTATCTCCAAGTGGAGCAGTAAAATTGTCCACCCTAGATGGTGAACCAATGGCTAATTGGATTAGTGGATGTTGTTTATAAATATACAATTTGCCACTAACAATTGAATTTCTAGAAAAATTCATGCAACCAAGCAAAGAAAGATCAAATGACAGCACGCTATTGACGAAGCCCAAGAGGAAGCTAGGCTTCGAGTATCAAGCGAAAATATGCTCTCAAGAATCAACAGATATCGATTCCATCAACACTTTGGAAATAGATGATCGACAATGAGAATTACCTAAAGACACAGTTTCAAGAAATGATGACTGGTTAGATGGAAAGAACCTACGCATCAAAGTACAGCTCAACAATCATAGCACCAATGCTTTGGTCGACACAAGAGCTAGAGTAAATGTAGTAAGTTATTCCACGTACAAAAAGGCAACAAGTCAAGCTTTGACAGCAGGAATAACGACAACAAAGGATGCAACAAGAACCCAATTCCAACATTGGGAGTAGTCAACTTGAATGTGATAGTACAAGGATTTTCATGTCCTCATAAGTTTGTATGCTTACTAGATGAACACATGAATGAGACGACGATTCTTGGAATTCCCTAGATGTGAACATACAAAGCAGTACTAGATTGGGATACAAATCACCTAAAGCTATCACCTAAAGGAGGACAACTCATTGTTCCAATTGGACCAAGCAAGGAGGGATGGAAAAGAAGCAATTAGCAGACCAAACCACAAAGTAGTCAATCTTCTCCATACCCTTGACAATCAAATGCTACAAGTAGCATGCAAGGAGTCAGACAGATTTGGGTACAAAAAGCACAGCTTCAGGATAAACCGATTCAAACATGGGTGCCCAAAGCTTCACCGCCGACAAAACAAAAGAAGGTTCCAAGGGTTAAAACATAGAGACGAGCATCTTCGAGCAAGGAATCTAACATGGAAATGGTTTGGAAGAAAAATAAGCACTTATCTTCTCCACAAACCATAAAACCAATCAAGCAATGGCGAGTTAAATCACAAAAGACTACACCACACCATGCAGAAGCAAGCAGACCAAGCTACCAATGGCGAGAAAAAGCTTGACAATAGTCAAAAGTACTACCCACACCTCAAGAAATCAGTGTGCTGAAGCATCCTGATGGTACAATCAAATAGAGAGCACACAAGCTACAAGATTTTCTTTTTGGAAGACATGAACAGCAAACCTCGACAACAGAAACCCTTGAGTTAATTACGCAAGACCCAACTCTTGCACAACATATTGGTTTGAATTTCATTGATCTTCATAGCATGGTAGAGCCAACCACGGCTATGCATAGACATGATTGTTCAACCCATGCACACAGTCTTCACGGAGTACGCCATCTAGGAGGGGTGGAAGGGAACTAAGTACTAAGTAATTAAGGGCAATGTTTGAAGAGGGAGGAAGAAGTTCGATGTTAACGTGTGATTTTTTGAAAAATTACCTAATAATACCCTTAAAATTCATCATCACGGGAAAATTCATTGATAATATCTTCCCGATGAGTGTAAATAGTGTATATACTATCAAAAAATCATTAAAAATAGTCATTTTTTGGGTATTTTTAATCATTTTTATTGATAAGGAGGCTTAAAAATAGAAAAATCCAACAAAAAACAATGAATCTGTGTTTTTCAATGGATTTTTTTAATTATTGGACTTTCACTTTACTTTTTTAGAGCATTTTGCTAATTTCTTTGATTTTTTCAAATAATCAGGTCAAAAATTAATAATAAATAGCATGGAAGCTCACATGGAAAAACGGAAGATACAGTGGTGATAAAAAAGACAAGGCAGACAAGCACAAAAATTTTCAATGAAATCAGAAGATGGAAGCGGGAAGCCTAAGTTAGGCGGCCATGCCTACTTTTACAAAAATTCTTGCAGAATGAGCTACAGGAATCCGATCAGGAAATTTTTGAGTTTAACATAGATTTCACGGCCTAGTAGGACTAACGAAGGAATCTGGGGAAAATTGGTTTGGGAAGTCCGAGTATAGATATCCAAGGTAGGCTAAAACCACCTCATTTCCACTTGCAGCCTTTATAGAGAGAGATTTCGGCCTCTTTCACGTGACTTTTTTGGAGCCCACAGTTGACCATTTTCAGCGCCGTCACACAAGACATGAGGGGTAAGTTCTTTACTTGTCGATGATCCATTTTGTATGGCCGGTAGCTAGTCTAAAGCCCTAGAAAAAACCCTAGAAACCGAGCAGTGCACGAAGACCTACGACCAAAAACTGACCATAGCAGCCTGCCAGCTCGACCAAACCAGATGGGATTTGAACCATAGCATGCCCCAACATAATAGAACCTTTCTATATCATCAGTTGACAATTCGGCAGGGGTCGAGGGGGTCCATAGTAGAAAATCTAGGTTTTTGGCAAATGCCAGAATTTCGACCTGACTCCACAGATGGCTTGCTTATGAGGTCCATATACAATGTATATGATTGGTTTGGTGAAATCCATCAAGCAAAACCCTCCAAAAGCAGAAAACAGCTCAAAGGTTACAAAGCGTCAAATCAGACATACGGGGTCAAACTGACTCCAAATGAGCCAGAATTGGACACGTTGCTTCACGACTATGTTGAGGACAAGTCCAAAGTCTCAAAGTTGATTGAACAACCCAACAGGCAGTGTAGTCACAAAAAACGGTGATTTCAGAGTCGACAAAGCACAAAGTGAGTCCGGCATGACCAAACTTGACCAAATTCAATTTAGGATTTGTATTAGGTGTATGGAATATGTCTAGGTCAAAATTTGTGAGTTTTGCAAAGAATTTTTCATTGTTGTAAATAATCACAATTATTTACTTTTGCATCAATTTTGCTTGGAGATTGTCGCCTCACCTCATCTATCATGTGTACACACCTATTACATGCCAAAAATCAAGTATGAGCCAAAATGACCATCCATTACTTGGAAAATTGTCAAAAAACGCGAAGAAGTCTTTGCAAGCCAATTTCTTGGTTATGGACCACATTTCTTGATCCAAATCACCTTATATCTCATATACAGGGTCTATACAATGCCTAGAACCAGTTTGTACCAGAAAATGTCAAGTTTGGACGAAAAGTTAATAATCACGATTATTTACTTTCTGGTCAAAATTGGGGAGTTTTGATATTTTGCAATCATACATCCAAAGTACATGGTGTGTTAAGCCCACTAGCCAAGTTTGAACCAAATTGGAGCTCAAAGTCTCAAATTTCCTTTATATCTATTGTTTCAGAGACCTTAAGCCAAAATCTGGTACCATTTTCACCCTATGCATCCAGATGAGCCCATATTTCACTCAGAGCATGTATTTGGTATATAATTCAAGCCTATGATCAAGCCAAGTTTGAAAAAAGTTGAAAAATTTTCTCAGCTGTAAATAATCGCGATTATTTACTTTGGTTGCAGTTATTTGTTTTGACTTTACAATTTTGTTCCTTGCATGTTTTTATGCATCTATGCTTATTCAAAAATTGATTTGAAGCAAATTGGACCAAAATTGTCAGCATTTCAGCCTAAAGGACATTTCAGAGACAATTCCGACAAATCTGCTAACTTTGCACTCTATTCACTGAATAGGAGCCATGCAAGCAACAGAGAGGGTCAAGAAGAAGCTCAACCAAAAGGAAAAGCTACAGGAACTGCCTGCATATCAGCTGGATCCAGAATCAGTCAAAGCCACCAAGGCATCTTATCTCTCCAAAGAACAGCTAGAAGAGCATCATACCATACTCTTCATTGGCAAGTTCAAAAGTGAAGAGGGACATCAAGTGGAGTTGCAACTCTTACCGAAGGAAGTCTATGATGTAGCCGCAAATCCAGAGACTAAAGAGGCTAACCGCAGGCTGGGACTCAGGGATTTCTACGAACAAGAGCCTTGAGGAGTGATTTTTAGAAAGCTTACGAGAATTTATCCACCATTAAAGAAGATGGAGCTGCATAGATCACTGACCCCCAAGGGAACAAGGTCGAAGTAGTGATAACAAAAGATATAGTGGCAGAGGCACTCAGACTGCCCAGAGAAGGAATGACCATGCAAGCAAGGGACACGAAAACAATAGGAACTTTTACCAAGGAAACTGCTGCGGCCACCTTCGTTGATTTAATTCACAAACAAGTGGAAGAGTTAGCCCGCTTGTACCACTAGCACTTCCATGTTTGGCAAAAATGCCGCCAAGGTACACTACGCCAAATCACGTAGTTGCCACCACATTCACTCAAGTTCTCAAGTCGACAACAAGGCAACCAGTGGACCTCGCTCAATACGTCTTGACCACTTTGAAGGGCACCAAGAAAGAAGGCAAAATCACTTACTTGGGTGCTCCAGAAGTCTTGATGAGGATATCATACCATGCCATTGGCATAGCCGACAATCTACCACCTGCTCCTGATCAAAACACCTGGATATTGGCAGCACAACCCTCTCCAAGAGCTACAAGGTCAAGAAAAAGATCGTATAAATCCGATGAAGAGTTAGCTGACAGCTCGTCGGAAAGGCACAGCAGCGAGAGCTTTGACAATGAGGAAAAGAGAGCTCGTAGAGAAGAAATGAAAAGAAAAGCTATGGCCGCACACCAAGAAGAGCTAGCCCAAAAACAAGCACGCTTTGAAAGAGAGAAACAGGCCTACTAGCACAGTAGACAAGCACAAGGGAAGGACCCAGAGTAATGGGTGCCTACTGGACTTAAAGGCCCAAGGATGAAGAATCATACAAGAAAAGAGGCTGAAGATCCGACAGAGCATTTGGAAAAAATGTACCAAGAAGCCGAAGCCCTCAAGCTGAAGGAAGCAGAAGAATCGGTAAGGAAAGCCAAAGAGGCGGAGGAACAAAGACAAGCCGAGGAAACGGCTAGAGAAGAAGCACAAGAGCAAGGTTATGAGTCTCCAAGACCCACCTCACCGCCTACAGAACAACAGGACCATCCCATGCCAAGCCCACCACCATCACCTGCGGGCAAAGACACTAATATAGAAGCGGAGCCTGAGAAAGAGAAAGATTCTGAGCCCACCAAAGAAACAAAATCCGCACAAGAAGCTGACCAGCAAGAGGAGAAAAAAGAGAAGAAGTAGAGCATGAACAAGAGGAAGCCACCGATCCTACTCAAAAGCCTGAAGAGAATAAGGCAAGTGAATCTGCACAAGAGGCTGATAAAGAAGCAGAGCCAGAAAAAGAGGCTACCACTGCACAAGAGAAAGAACCCGAGCCAGAGAAGGAAGTGAGCCCTGCACCTGAAGAGACTACACAGTCTGGGCCATCACCCACTACTTCCACTCAGCTAGAAACCTCCAAGGCAACAAGGCCTCAGGATGACAAAGAAAAAGCCCCACCCTCTACCTCCACACAAGAAGAACCAGCAGCTGCTACGACGCAACAAAAAGACACATATGAGGCTGCAGGCACATCTTAGTTGGCAAGACAAGAGGATTGGCAATCAAATGACGAGGCTATATTACAAGTAAATGAATATGCAAGGCAGATGCAAGACATGATGGAGAGACTTCGTTCAACAGCACTAAACCGTAGCACAAAGGCCAAAGAGCTTGAGATGGTGATTGACGCTCTCCAATGAGAGTTAGAAGATAGGATGACTGTCATCAACCGATCTTCAGAGGCAGATGCAAGAGATGAAAGTAGAAGCTGAACAGCATCAGCTAGCTAGAGACAGACAACAAAAAGAAATGGAGGAGTTAGGTGATCTGCTCACCAAATTATCCGATGCCTGTAAATAAAAAGACGAGCAGATGACAGAAGTTGCGAATGAACTTCTTATGACATTCCTGTCAGCTCAAAAAATTCAAGTGCAATTAGATGTTGCAAATGCCTCGCTACAATACTCTGAACAGCGAATCAATGATCAGGAAATCTTCTTACGGCAAATAAGAGAAAATCCAGCCGTGGCCTCGATCAAAGGGACCGACAAAGTGTACAAGGCACTAGAAAAGAAAAACAAAGATCTTGAGTTGGAATTAAAGCTGGAGCAATCACAATGCAGGGACCTAGCACTAATGCGGGTCCAGAGATAAGAAGAGCTCCTCAAAGAAATAGCAGAGCTCAAAAGAGTTAATCAACGTCTCAGAGATGGAAAGCCAAAAACTTAGGATGAGGCACGCACTTCAGAGCCACCGCAGATAGACATACCCTTGGTCTCATTTGCTGAGTTTGAGACACAGTCCACAGTAGAGCCGAGTGGTGAAGATGATTTCCAGATTCACATCACAGATGCGGACACAGTGCCAATGGTCGAGCTGTCAAAAGCTGAAGAAGACGCACTGAAAGAGAAGATCACCCAAGAGGTGGATGAGCAGTGGTGGAAAGCTGCAATCGATTGGGAGTTGAGAGTTCTACACTCTGTCAATGTCACTCAACTCACTCCCAATCAGATCATGCTCAATGGCATCAACAATCCTTGCCATACCCTCTCATCAAATTGGAATTACTACAGGTAAAAGAGAGGCTGTACAAAGACATGCAAGAAGATGGCGCAGATAAAGACCACCCAAAGTGGAGGTTAAGCTACTTGAACAAGAATCCAAGATACCTGATTTTGTTCACAAGAGCACTTGCAGCCCTTCAAAGAGATCCAACTTTTTGTCCTGTACCCAGAGTAAGGACATGGCAAGAGCATGAAGCATTGACAAAGAAGAGGACAACTTGGCTTAACTACCTAAATCTTCCAGCTCCAGAGAGAGGACAAGCAACAAAGGAATACATGGTGAAAACAAAGCCATGTCTTTCTTCAAGAGTCTACCAGATCTCTCCTGCACCATGTTATATAAAATTTGCAAATGTTGCACACATTCATCCAAGTCTTTAATGAGCCTGAGCAAGCAGAAGTCCCATGGATGTCATTTTTAGAAGGTAACAACGGGTTATGCTATGATCTGAGTAGTCAACCTTCTGAAGAAGTACTTTACAGCTTCTATGCCAGATGTATGTTCTTACCATCAAGCAATATGTTGGCATTTGAGGAAGCTTTCTAGACGGGATTCTTCACCTGGCGAACGAAGATATTTTCACCGATGATCAACAACCTTACATCCAGATTTGTAGGCTACTTAGTGGTGGAGCTGAAGAATAAAGTGACCATGCAATTTATGCAAGTTTCAGACAAAGAAAGAAAACCAGATACCAGAAGGCACTAGATACGCTTAAAGACCGCTTCGCCAGCCGCGTCAACACGAAGACTATTTTAGCCCATAAAGCTGTGTCAAGGGACGATAAAGGCGAGGAGGGGGGGAATGTTAGCAACAAGCTAACACGGACACATTTTTCGGAGTTCTCTTTGTAAAACATTTATTATTTTGATAAATCGGGAATATTGTAACTCTTATTTTCTTGAATAAATGAATGAGCCGGGGCTACAAGCTTCTAGATTGTATCAACCAATCATTACCGATCTTTGGTATAACTCCAGATTATTAGTTTTGACTACCCAAAAACCTTGGCTAAGGTATAAAAGCCAATTTTTGTAAGTTTTTTATAAGTTTTGGATAACAAATACACAGCGTGAGCTAACGGCGCTCACTTCTCTCCTTCTTGTGCTTCCTACTCCCCGATTGTCACATTGTGATAGAGTTTGTTGCATTGAACCGCAGGTAAACCGCAGGTAAGAGCTCTATGCATTGACGTAAGCAGTTCACAGTATTTCGTAGCTTTTGGCGTCGTCGATCCGCGGCCTAATTTCATCATAACTAGAAATCTATACTTTTAAATCGAAAACTAAGCATAGGCGGGGTATTGGGGCATCATTGCTAAGCATTTAGATGCATTCTGGGTTGAAAACGACTAGGTCAAAAATCCACTACTGTTAATAATCACAATTTTGGAACCTAACCTAAAGTGGGGTTTGAGACCATAAGCATGTGTGCTTAGTTCTTATAAACATATCCTAGAAGTTTTGTTACGTTTGGATGTCATTTGATGCTGTAATGGATGTGAATTGTTTGCCGATGAGCGATTGGCTTTTAGTGATTTCAGTCACTTGAGTGTAGCTTGAGCTAGATGCGAGTTGTTAGTCGTTTTCCGAGAGATTGACAACCTCTTGTAGCCTCTATGCACTAGTCGAGTCAGCTTCATCCCATGGTTTGACAAATTAATCATGGTTCTCGCTAATACTGCAATAAGATAGGATGGTGAGGTTAGATATGCGTCCCACAGTCTTTGATCCAATCGACTCAGAGCTGGTGGCCCCCCCCGAGATACTTTGGTTGTGTTGTTTTCTTTTCTCTTGTGGTCCTTGCAAATGTAGAGGGTGCTACCACCTTCTTTGCTTTGGGTTGTCATACTCTTTTTTCCCATTCATTTGAATTTGGGGCATGCCACAATATTTGTCAAAAACTCGACTCCCCCTAGGTGTGGGACGCCAGACTGCTTGGCCCATTTCTTTTTCTCGCCTATTGCTACTAGCCGATCGAAGCTCCATTTGGCTAGATCAACAGGTACATGCTTGTGTTATGGTACTATCTTGTGTAGAGTTGATGCCAAATTTTTGTCTGGCCTTGTGTAATTGGTTTGTCTATCAAAATGTATGTGCGGATGCAAAACCCTCATCAAGTGCTCGGTCCTTCTTTCTTTGATGCTGCTAAATGTAGGAAATTTGGTACTAAAGTCCTCATCAGCATAGCCTTGGGGCTTTATTTTTTCTCCCCTTGGTAGCTTGGTGATTGTTGCTATGGCATATGGGGTGATTTACACAGTTACCTTCTCTTTGTTTGAGTATGACCATAGCCCAAGCGAGATTTCTCGAGCAAACTAAATCCGAAGCGAATATCTAAATGGTATCTACCCATGTTGTGCCATAATAGCTTGCCACCACAAGCGAAATATTTTTAAATAACAATAGCTTGCCCATCGTGTGTCTTTATTTATTTTTGTTCAGGAGGAGATAAAAACACCTTATGCAAGCCGAAGGTAATTTATCCCAGAGCTGTCCACACTTTGGTAAGACTCATGCAATTTTGGAAATACTCAATAGGTGATTCTGGTAACTGAGAATCATGAGTTACAAACTCAGTATAGAGATGATATTGATGATGGTACTAACAAGACAAATGATGATGGTGACTAGAGCTGGTGGACCCTGAGGATGGGTTGCTCCCTTGCATCATCATCTGCATGTTGTGGCCACCTATCACTGACATGAGACAGTCTCCCCCTCCCATTTTGAATAAATAATCCAGCCTCATGTCTCGTGATACCAAAAGGCATGAGCACCCCTTGAAATCACTCCTTTATCTTGCATTCTATTTAAAGCATCTCTAAGTAACCAAAATCAATCAATACAAACCCATCTACCACCTAACTCTGGGTATCTCTCTCTCTCTCTCTCTCCCCCCCCCCCCCCTCCATTTGGCTAGATCAACAGGTACATGCTTGTGTTATGGTACTATATTGTGTAGAGTTGATGCCAAATTTTTGTCTGGCCTTGTGTAATTGGTTTGTCTATCAAAATGTATGTGCGGATGCAAAACCCTCATCAAGTGCTCGATCCTTCTTTCTTTGATGCTGCTAAATGTAGGAAATTTGGTACTAAAGTCCTCATCAGCATAGCCTTGGGGCTTTATTTTTTCTCCCCTTGGTAGCTTGGTGATTGTTGCTATGGCATATGGGGTGATTTACACAGTTACCTTCTCTTTGTTTGAGTATGACCATAGCCCAAGCGAGATTTCTCGAGCAAACTAAATCCGAAGCGAATATCTAAATGGTATCTACCCATGTTGTGCCATAATAGCTTGCCACCACAAGCGAAATATTTTTAAATAACAATAGCTTGCCCATCGTGTGTCTTTATTTATTTTTGTTTAGGAGGAGATAAAAACACCTTATGCAAGCCGGAGGTAATTTATCCCAGAGCTGTCCACACTTTGGTAAGACTCATGCAATTTTGGAAATACTCAATAGGTGATTCTGGTAACTGAGAATCATGAGTTACAAACTCAGTATAGAGATGATATTGATGATGGTACTAACAAGACAAATGATGATGGTGACTAGAGCTGGTGGACCCTGAGGATGGGTTGCTCCCTTGCATCATCATCTGCATGTTGTGGCCACCTATCACTGACATGAGACAGTCTCCCCCTCCCATTTTGAATAAATAATCCAGCCTCATGTCTCGTGATACCAAAAGGCATGAGCACCCCTTGAAATCACTCCTTTATCTTGCATTCTATTTAAAGCATCTCTAAGTAACCAAAATCAATCAATACAAACCCATCTACCACCTAACTCTGGGTATCTCTCTCTCTCTCCCCCCCCCCCCCCCCCCCCTCCATTTGGCTAGATCAACAGGTACATGCTTGTGTTATGGTACTATCTTGTGTAGAGTTGATGCCAAATTTTTGTCTGGCCTTGTGTAATTGGTTTGTCTATCAAAATGTATGTGCGGATGCAAAACCCTCATCAAGTGCTCGATCCTTCTTTCTTTGATGCTGCTAAATGTAGGAAATTTGGTACTAAAGTCCTCATCAGCATAGCCTTGGGGCTTTATTTTTTCTCCCCTTGGTAGCTTGGTGATTGTTGCTATGGCATATGGGGTGATTTACACAGTTACCTTCTCTTTGTTTGAGTATGACCATAGCCCAAGCGAGATTTCTCGAGCAAACTAAATCCGAAGCGAATATCTAAATGGTATCTACCCATGTTGTGCCATAATAGCTTGCCACCACAAGCGAAATATTTTTAAATAACAATAGCTTGCCCATCGTGTGTCTTTATTTATTTTTGTTTAGGAGGAGATAAAAACACCTTATGCAAGCCGGAGGTAATTTATCCCAGAGCTGTCCACACTTTGGTAAGACTCATGCAATTTTGGAAATACTCAATAGGTGATTCTGGTAACTGAGAATCATGAGTTACAAACTCAGTATAGAGATGATATTGATGATGGTACTAACAAGACAAATGATGATGGTGACTAGAGCTGGTGGACCCTGAGGATGGGTTGCTCCCTTGCATCATCATCTGCATGTTGTGGCCACCTATCACTGACATGAGACAGTCTCCCCCTCCCATTTTGAATAAATAATCCAGCCTCATGTCTCGTGATACCAAAAGGCATGAGCACCCCTTGAAATCACTCCTTTATCTTGCATTCTATTTAAAGCATCTCTAAGTAACCAAAATCAATCAATACAAACCCATCTACCACCTAACTCTGGGTATCTCTCTCTCTCTCTCTCCCCCCCCCCCCCCCTTTTCTCCTCTATCTTCTTTGTTATTTGCTATCTCTCTGCTTGTGTGTATGACAACCTGATGCTTCTACTCTGTGAATGTGATAGTGGGAGGCCACCGGGCCTTTCACTCCCACATGGTATCATTTGTCGGGTAGCACCCTTGCTCTCTTGCTACCATGGAGTAGGCTGTGATGGAATCGATGAAGAAGCAACTTGCATCATCATCATGAAATTTCTTGCAAGCCTTGGTGAAGGTCCCTCTCTCACTATATCAGGTCCCTGCAAACTACAAGGAGTCACATGTGTAGCTGAAAACAGAATCTACAAAGCTCCCTTCAATGATGATCTAGATGCCCATATCCAAAGACCTAGCAAGACTTTATTCTTCTTACTCAAGCCTTTGCCCTTTGCCTTGCAAATGCTCCTGCTGCTTGTGTTGCTCAGGAAAAGATGAACACGATGCTCGTGTTGCACAGGAATGTGAATGCACATGAAGCAACAGTTGTGGCTTCTTCGGTCGCTAGCCAACTCAACAACATCCCTTATGTGGCCGCACCATTTACTACACCAATGGCTTCAAACCTGCCCTGATCATATTGGAACATGCACCTTGTGAGGTAGGCCCTGCACCTCGGTGCAAGATCCTCTAGTGGAGGAAAATGAAGCAACCAGCATTGCAAACCTTCTTGCTTCTTTTAATTGGCACCATGGTGGTCTTGCTCCTGCCAAATGTTGTTGTGCTTATCAAGAAAATCTTGAGGATGAAAATCTTATGGTTAACGACTTGTGCTTAATGATTACCGAGCCTAATGAAACCCCTTTGATTGGAATCGATACCTATGACGTCCTCGAGGTGTTTAAGCACTATACCAAGCAAATTATGGCGCCCACTCAGATACCAGCCAAGATGATGCTGATGCCTCTACTGAAGAATTTCTATTGAAGCCAGACCTTTTCTTGCTGGCGATCTTTAACCACTACCCTTTTTGGTAAGTATGCCTGCCTTGCAGACCATCAACAATACTCATCCTATACATATAATCAAGGCTATACCCTCTTCAATGGCACTCTCTTGTCAATGTGGTTTGATGAGTGTTGGAAGATGTCGTAGGCATGGAGAGGGTATATCATGGGCGGGGCCACAGAGGCGAATGCTCCCTTGAGCCGGAACCTGAGGAGAACTAGCTAAAAATCGTGTGCACCTTGACGAGGAGGCACCCTCAACAGCCGGCTGTGCCCATTCCAACTCTATGCAAGCATAATTTCAGGCTTCATGCCCTGCTTTACCCGGATTACAAATGGTAAATTTTCTCTCCACCTAGTAACTCCGCAACAAGTACATACGAGCTAGCAAACGCGAGTATGTGGCAAGCAACATCAAACTCATTTCCTGCTGCAAGGACCACACGATTTAAGAAATTGTAATCTAGTGGAATAAAGGGAGATCCCATTGGAAATTTGCAAAAGAATGGAAGTCATACAGAACTGTAGTCTGCATGAAGCATCTGCTTGTGTGTGTGTGTGTGGCTCGTTGCACATCCATTTGATTTTGTGCATGCATGCAAGGGAATGGGAGCTAGGTTATGAGAGGGACAAAGATGCTACCCATGTAGGGGTTGTGCAGAGTGAGACGAGGATCCACATAGCAATAAGGAGGCTGGTAACATGCTGAAAAACATGAGTGGTGCATTCAATGCCATAAGCTAAGGCACCATAAGCTGACATTTAATAAAACTTTTCAGCGCAAGAAGCTAAGGCACCATATGTTGACATTTAATTAACCTTTTTGCATCTTTGACTTACAACTGCTTGTGGTAAACTTGGCTCAACAGCAACGTAATATCTAAATTAGGGGCCGTGACATACCATCACCCGTCCCCTACTCTGGGTTGGTGTTTGCACATTTGATGCATTGCAAGTATTTCCTAAATGCAAAATTCTTCTAGGGGATAGACTGCATGCTCCAGAAGCCTACTGAGCTTTATGGTGTGTGACGGCTCTTTAGCAACACTTATAGCCACTATAGTTGCCAGATCCCCTACGTGGGATGGGCTCTAAGATCCTAGGTCGCTCCTCCCCTTTCCTTTTCTAAGGGATATTCATAAGGGTTGAATGAACTCCATGTGCCAACTGTTGATTTGAAGAGTGCATCCTACAAGCGAGGAGAGGTAACCTATAATTCCCTACCTTTTTTGTAGTGCTACTAGGTGAAAAATTTACATTCAAAATTGTTGCCTTGATTTTCCACTCCCCCAACTCACCTTATATTTTTAAATATTTTAGCATCTTCAAAATTAAGGATCCCACATTTTGAAAATTGGTTTATCTTTTTATATATTTTAGCATCGTCAAAATTGAATATTTAGAGCTACATCAACCCATCTTGAGTGAGCCTATCGTCAACAATGATTGGGTACATAGCCATTTAGGGACCACAACGTGGCCACAAACTTATCTATATGAAGTTGTTGGTTAGATATGGAAATGGCCATGCTTTAGCATGTTAAGTACAATGTCTACTTAAAGATGCAAGGACTAGCAATGGCCCCAGTATTCAAGACCTTGCCCAAAGATGATGAAATCAATCATTTGCTTCCTTGGCTACTCTTAGAAATTTGATCGTCCTCAATAGCAAAAATGGATGTGCTGGCTTGCTTTCTTGTTCGCTCAGAAGTACTCGCTCGAGGATTGGGATTCCTCCTCTCCACCTGCCTTTGTGAGTGTTGCCATTATCTTTTCTTTGTCTGTCTTTTGGAGAGTAGTGATTAGCTCATGAGCCTGTTGTTGGAATTAGGGTTGCAGAGAAATGCACATAGCTTGCAGAAGACAAAGGAAGTCAAGGCACACAACTGAGAGTATGTTACTTAGTGTGCAATGGAAAGATAGATAGCCCTAGAGTGATGGGCATATATACAATGCTCGAGGGAAAGAACCTCCTAAAGAGGGAAAAAATGCCCCGACGGTCCTAGTGTGTTCACACACATTACTACAGCATGTATAAGGTAACAAATCCCCCCTGGAGTGATGCGGTGAACGAGAGCTAGCACATGAGTAAAGGAAAGTGCCATGCCCTGAGGACATGATCAACCACAAAGGGGAGTAAGCCCAAAGATTTTCAGAAAGCTTCAAGCTTCTCATGAGACAATGCCTTTGTGAAAAGATCTTCAAGGTTGTCCTGTGTTAGCACATAAGCCAAGATGATCTCTTTTGCTGAGAGCCTCTCCCTGACATAGTGGTAATGCACCTCAATGTGCTTTGTGCGAGCATGAAAAACTGGGTCCCTTGTAACCGCCAATGTGCTTTGACTGTCAGTGTAGATAGTGTTGGTAGTGTCCTGTCCAACACCCAAATCAGCCATAAGGCGTCTGAGCCATACACACTCAACCGTAGCGTGAAGACTGCCCTGTACTCAGCCTCACAACTCGAAGTGGCCAGAGTAGGTTGCTTCTTGCTCAACCATGATATGCATGAACTACCAAGAATGAAATAGAAACCACTTGTGGACACTTGTGTGTCAAAACAACCAGCCCAATTTGCGTCCAAAAAAGAATGTAAGTCTGGCAGCAACGATCCCCCCTTGGGATAAAACAAGCCAAGATGTAAAGTGCCACTAAGGCAGTGAAAAATCCTCTTGACAGCCTGTCAATGCTTAGACCCTGGGCTATGCATAAATTTGCTGACATGGGAGACTGCAAACTGAATATCTAGCCTCGTGTTGCAGACATAAATGAGGCATCCAATAGCACTTTGGTAAAGAGTGACATCTGAAGGATCACCAGCATCATGTAGACTCAATTTCAAACCTGTTTCCATGGGAGTGGCAATAGGTTTGCAATCCTCAAGTCCAAACTTACATAGCAATGTCTCTGTGTAACTTTTATGAGACAAGGCAATACCACCATCACACTGCTTAAACTGTATGCCCAAGTAATGATGCAACATCCCAAATCTTTCATCTTGAAAGCCTTAAATTCAGAAATATGTCTCTCATTTGGTCCAGTGATCAACAAATCATCTACATAAAGAACCACAATGAGAAGTACATCACCCTCACGCTTTACATACAAAGTGCTGTCTACTACTGGACTATTACGAAAGCCTTGCTTGAACAAATGAGTGTTAGTTTTCTCATACCAAGCATGAGGAGATTGCTTCAACCCATACAAAGCCTTGTTATATTTGCACGCTTTGTCCTCTTGTCCTTTCTTGACAAAACCGCGAGGCTGCGTTACATAAAATTCCTCAAGTATGTCACCATTCAAGAAAGCAGTAACAATGTCTGATTGATGTACATCCCAACCAAAATGAGTTGTTAATGCACATAGAAAATGCACAATAGTCATATGAAAAGTGGGAGAAAAAGTCTCTTCATAATCTATGCCTTTTTGGTGTGCATAACCCTTTGCAACAAGTCGAGCCTTATGGCGATCGATCTCACCATCCGGCTTGCGTTTCAACTTATAAACCCACTTCGTACCAATGGCCTTTTTCCAGGAGGAAAATCACATAAAGTCCATTTTCCATTTTCTATAAGTGCATCATATTCTGATTGCATGGCAGCCATCTAATTTTCTGAATTTTGTGCTTCATCAAAAGACATAGGTTCCTCAACATCATGTAAGCTAGACACAGCCAAAGCATAACAATCCGATGCATAAGATGCATGGAGAGAGCCTGAACGAGTACGACTAGACAAAGGTGCATCCAAATTACTATCATGCAAAGTGTGCACCAACCATTTTGGCATACCTCTAGCTTGCTCATTTTCAGCCTTTTCCTCATCAAGCACATCATGTACATCTACATCAGTAATAGGCTAATCTATAGTATTTTTGGAAACCCCCATAGGCTGTACATTTGCCTCATTGGAATTTACATTCAAACTTCCACCTCTGAAAAGAGGCAACAAAGTGTCATAAATGTCCTTTGAGCTTACATTACTGTCTCTAGTATATGACAACAAGGGCTAAACAAAATCTTCCACAAAGACTACATCCCGTGAAACCAAAATACGCTTTGTTTGCGGATGATACAACCTATAACCTTTGCTTTCATCACTATAACCAACAAAAATACATTTGACAGTCTTATCATCCAATTTTCTGTGCTGCACTTGTGGAACTAAACCATAAGCCAAAAAACCAAAAAAACACGTGCTCAATAGATGGCTTTCTATCATGCTATGCTTCATACGGAGTCATAGACTCCAACGCTTTCGTAGGACACCTGTTGAGTACATAAGTGGCACACATGACAGACTCGAGCCAAAACGAATGTGGTAAAGCTTGACTCTTGACCATACATCTTGCCATTTTCATAAGAGACCTATTTTTCTTCTCAGCAACACCATTTTGCTGAGGTGTATAAGGCACTGTACATTGGTGTTTTATCCCACGACTAGCCGGAAATGCATTAAATTCATGAGACATATACTCCCTCCCTCGATCGGAACGGAGGATGCCCATAGTACAGCCATAGCCAGAAATTGTTTGAAGCACATAAAAACTTTGGACTTTGCTTTAAGCAGAATACCCATGCATGCCTGGAGTAATCATCAATGAAAGTCACGAAGTACAAGTAATTGACCAAGGAAAGCGTTTGCATGGGCCCACAAACATCACTATGCACAAGCTGCAACCTGCATGTAGCCCTAACTGAACCATCCTTTGGAAACTTAGAAAGCTGCATTATACCCAAAATACAGCCTTCACAAACATGTTTGACAGGTGCTTCAAGAGGTGGCAAAGAAGCAACCATATCAAATTTTTGCAAACGCAGCAAACTGGAAAAATTCAGATGACCAAAACGTGCATGCCAAAGTTTTGCATCTAGAATAGCCCTTGAATCTGCACCTGCATTTGCAAAATTTTGTCCACACTTTTCATACAAAGCGAGCTTATATAACCCACCACAAAAAAGGTCAGATGCAACAATTTCATCACCAAAATTGAGATCATGAACTGTACATCTGTCATCCACAAATTTGACTACAAGTCCAAGTCTAGCAAGTGCATATACAAAGAAAAGATTCTTCTGATCCCAGATACATAAAGTGCATCAACAAGTGTGAAAGAACTGCCATTTGCAGCAGTGAGCACAATCTTTCCAACTCCTTGAACCGGATAAGAGGCATTGTTGGCACAAGTGACTGAATTCCCATGAGGGACACACTCGAGAGAGGTGAACAATTCATGATGTGAGGTAATGTGCTTGGTAGAACCACTGTCGAAATACCACACATGTGAATCTGCAGCAAACTGACAGACATGCATCATGGAAAACAAGATTGTAAGTGCACTAGAATTGGAGTTGATCTCTTTAGATAGCCGATTCAAGTGTTAGAAGTTTACAGCTACTGGTGATGTGTTAGTTCAAATAGTAGAACTGGAAAAGGAAATAGAAACTGAAATCGAATACATCTATTGAAATGAGAAACAGACTGAAGTACTGAGAATGATGTTCAGATTCATATACAGATTCAGAGAGAACGAGTACAAAGTATGTATGGCTGAAGTACACTGGACTGCTATGTTTAGGATTACAGATGAAAGATTACAGATGGAGATAATGTAGCTCAAGAACAGCTCGGGAACTAAGGATTATGAATCAAAAGCTAAGCAGAACTAGAGCTGACAACTGTCAACCCGATTACAATGTAATGGGTCCTATTTATATGCCTTGGGAGTTACTGTGGTAACTGCAGTGGTTATTACTGAGACTGATCCGCTATTCGTCTCACAGGACCCGGTCCCACCCAGTGAGACTGTCTTTGCCATATAACATCCTTCCCTCCTTTCTTGAATTTTGGCAAGATTCCAAAATTTTTGAGAAAAAATATCCACCGTTTGATTCTTTTGGAATTTTGCTTGTTGAGTGCTTGACACCCCTATAGTTGTAATTCCAGGGGCATCCAGCCAAGAGACACCAAGTCGAACTGAAAAAATCCAATGTCTGATTCTTCTAGTGCTGGATTGTTGAGTGCTTGACACCCTTGTAATTGTAATTCCAAGGGTCGTCCAGCCAAGTGACACCAACCCCTGAGTGGAAAAATCCAGCATCTGCTGCGAAAACTGCTGGAAAAATCCACCGTCTGATTCGAAGACCGGTGGAAAAATCCTTGACCGAATTCTGAGATGGAACTACCCAGTATCCTTCCACTGAACCCGCTTTCGTTTACCCTTTGGCCTAGATGGCATCTGAGAAGTCCCAGTGCCAGCATTCTCCTTTTGAATGAGCCTGTAAATGGCCTCCTGCTCAAGCTGATCCCTCCTTTCTGTGGACATCTCGATTTCATAAGGCATGAGAGTATGATAAGTTTTGGTGTTGGGATCATAGAGCGTGCGTCTGCCTTTGGTGAGCTGAGTTCTGGCCAGTTTGTGACAATGCGAGGCTGTATGGATCCATCCTTCTGGAAGAGGCTGGTTGGATTTGATCCGAGCTTCAAAAAGAATCTCAACCGTCTCTTTGTACTGTGGTCCTAGGCCTAGTTTAGTCGTAATGTCCTTTTCAGGCACTTTAGAGGACTCAACAATGAGTTGCAGCAGTTGGTTGGTGATCTTAGTGAGGCCCCTGAGCTGAACTTTCCATTGGCCCATACATAGTTTGATCCTCTGCACCTCATCTCTCATCTCCTGGAGATCATTCAGTTGGAGAGCGTCGTTGAGCAGTGTTTGCCAGGTTTTCCATTCCACAGTCGATCGCTCATACCAATCATGAAGATCATTAGTAATCTTGAAATATGTGAGCTGATCGACTGGTTCTAGATGTTGAGGGTAGAGTGCTGAAAAAAATCTTGGCAACTCTACCTCTCTTTCTAGTAAAGCATACAAGAGAACTAGGGAATCAGACACAAATTCCAAGAAGTTAAGGACAGCCTGGTTCTCTTGCTGCATCATCTTTTTGGTTACTTTAACCAACTGAAACAGTCATCGCCGGAGAGGAGTTGCCTGTTCTCCCACTGACATTCGAGTTTGAGGTCCCTTGGTGGTGGCAGTCTGGTCTTCAAGAATAGTTCGCATTCTTTGATCCAGAACTCCCCTAGCAATCTGCATTTGCACTAAGACCTCTTTCAATCGATTCCTGACATCCTTCATGAATTTATATGTCGGCTTGTTCCCCAGCAAAAGCTCTAATTCCATGGCCAGAGAGCGACAATCTGTAGTAGACTTCCATTGCCAATGTGGATTGGTTATTCTCTCTTCAGCAGTTAGTATCCATTCAAGCACCCTTTCTAACAGTTGTATTGTACGGGGATGCGCAAGCAATTGGAAGGCCTCTTGATCATGGGAAGCAGCTGATTTCCAATGCTCAACCATTTCCCTAGCACCGACATACAGTCTCGCTGAAAGCGCTCCAGATCAAAGATAAGACCATAATCCACCAGATACCGCCTAGTTATAGGAGCCTGCTGATGTCTCAATCTCTTGTTCAGCATGATGAGCTATAATGAATGTTTCTCATCACCTGATGGTCCCTCAGTCACACAGATTTTCCTTTCCCTTTAACATTCTGACTGTGTTGTGACTGGTGTGCCAGTGGATTCCCAGTGTTGCTGGGTTGTTGCTCTCCTAGCTCTGTTGATTACTCGACCGCTACCCTTCATGCTGGCTTGGTTGGTCGCCTTGACTGATTTCCTCGAGTTGGCCCTATACCACCAGCACCAGGTTCTGAAGGTGGAGATGGAGGAGAGACATCATCATCATCATCATTATGCTCTTCGTCTAGTTCCTCCTCCTTCTCTGATTCTTCTTCCTCCTTATCCTCGTCTTCCTCAATGGTGTTCTAATGTTCAATGTAATCAAGGATAGCTTGATTTGTCAGAGCACTGTTATATTCAGTAATTTTATCCTGCAAATCACTCAGCATCATCTCCATAAGAGACTTCAAGTTATCTATGTTGAAAACAACATTTCCTCATTAGGAAATTTCGGAGGTCATTTGGAGGGCCTTCTAAGAAAATGTATTTTCTGCACTCTCTCTCTAGAAAAAATGGCAAATAAAAGAGCTGGGTCTTTCATAGTAAAAGTTCAAAAAGTGTACTTTAAGTAGATTCCTTACTCTTCTGAACATTCGTTCGTAGTGATTGAGGGATAATCCTCTTTTCAGTTGCATTGAATGAACCTCGTCAATATGGAGGGAATGAGGCTAACATGGAGGGACGAAGGCGCAGCCGCTATTCACTTTCCATTAAACCTGCACATTTGGCTAATGGCGCACTCCTCAAATGGCACAAATGTTACCCAGAAACGAGCCAAATATCACCTTCACATTTATTTGGACAATGAGTACCAACCATTGATTAAGCGCAGTAAAACAAACACACATATACCTCCCGCTTCCATAGACATGCTCAGAGCTCAAGGAGCTAAACACATAGATATCTGGATGAGAGGCTCTCTCTACCCTAAGAATCCAATGACTAATGCGTCTCCACCGTTTGTCAATCCTACAAGCTTATTGACCTTTGCTGGTGATGGAGAAAAGGGCCTTCTGGGTTATTGTAAATCTCTTACAAGAGAAGCTGAAACTTACAAGAGCATTCTCCAAGCTCAACAATGTGAGATTGTTCGCCTTTCACATTTACATTCTACAGATCAGGTTACCATTTTGCAACATAAAACAGAGGTACAAGAACTGAAAGGAAAGGTGCGAAGTTGTCAAATGAAGGACACCATCTTGGGTGGTCGTATCCGAAAGAAGAAATTGCGCAATCTTGAAACATTGCAGGTTGCATCAGGAGGTCTCAAGAAAAGAATCCGAGCATTAAGGTGATGCTTCTTGGTTGGCTACATTGTCTTAGTTAAGTAATCTTTTTGTTTTTTCTTGTTATGCATTGTTTTCATGTGCATAAATAGTGTTAGTGAAGCAAATTTTCTGTTATTTACTTATGCATTGTCTTCATGTAGAGATTCAATCTATCCTGACAAGGAAAACATTGACCCCAAAGCCAATATAGGAAAGAGATTGAAGCCACTTATAAGTAGAAGCCTGGCAGCAGATATAGTACATGACAAGAAGTTTAAGGTCCTACAACGAAATGTAGTGGACCGCTTTATTTCAGAGAACTCAGTGCCTGCAAAAGAGATACAAGGCACACTTGATTCACTTGGTGTAAGAAAAAGAGGATATTCGGCTATCCAAAAGTCTGTCTCATCCATCTTTGTTAGGAAGGGTATAAAATCTAAACTTCTACCATCAGCCTCAAGTGTTTGGAAAGAGAGGCTTCAGCTTAACGAGGCAAAGGGAGACTATCTTGGACAGCCCTTTCATATTAAAGCAATTTATAGTGGCCATGGAGCAAACATGGCATATGATGAGCTCAACAATATTTTTATGGACCTGCGGATATTACAGAAGAGAATGGTGGAGTTTTACAACATCACATTTGAAGAGTCACGTGGGGTATTACATTTTGTGTTAAAACTGGATGAGTGTGAGCTTGTTAAAGAGAAAAAGCTAGAGCGTGTTACTATTACTTTAATGAATAGAGCCCTCTCAAAGTGTCCCAGTGATGATCCTTTATATTTTAGTGTTCAATCAGAATCTAACATATGGTGGCTTGGTGCGTTTGAGGTAAGCGAGATTCTCAGGTAAGCTCAAATGTTCACATCTACTTAAGTCTCATTTATTTTGTGTTGCAGGTAAAGAAAGAAGATCATGAGATTCTATATTGGGTGTTCCATCGAACTAATATTCCGGAGGTGATTGATCGACAAACTAACCAGGGAGAGGTACTACGTCTAGATGGAAGGGGAGACTTTCAAGTTCAGTGGCATCTTGCAGGTGACCTCAAAACATTAAAGTGCATGTATAATTGTGGAATGGGTGCAATGGCAAAGTCACCGTGTTTGTTCTGCATGGAGCCTGCAAAGGTCATGGACCCAAAGTGGTGGAGAAAAGCTCCAACACGTCACATTGAGGATCCTGCTTTTCGACCGGTTTTGAAAATACCACTTGTGAATGTCCACATTTGTACAATGCATGCCCTTTGTAGAATTGTGGAGAAATTGGTCTACTTATACATCGGGTTTTCTTGGAAGATTAAGAACTCCGCAGAACGACAAGTAGCCCTGCAGTGCCTAGAAATGGTGGATATGGGGCTTCATGGTGGCAATGTGAAAATCCAGCGGGATGAAAAGAGATCAACTGCTGAGAAGGATGTCCCATGCAAACCATCCATCGGTGGGGTGAAGGCACGGAGGTTTTTATCTAAGCCCCAATGTACAAGAGATCCAAAGCTAACAAAACATGGAAAAATATATAACACATCTTATGTTAGCAAGGTAGAGTATCAGAGCTGGAAAAAGCTACATAATGCAGTCAAAGACCACGAACCAACTACTCGTAACGCGAAGGCTGAGGTTTGGCGATCAATAGACATCCTATTTTTGATGTGTGACAAAGATGACTGGTCACAAGGTGATATGAACAAGTTCAAGGAAAATCTCAACCTTCTGAAAAAATCATTCAAGACAGCATGGACATACACCCAGATTACTCACTACATGGTATTATCATGTATTTCTTTCTCTCTTATGTGCAAATATGTGACTGTAAAACATTCTAACTAATCTGTTTTCATATCCAGCACATCATCTTCAATCATTTACCATATTTTATACAGAAGTATGGGAACCCGGCAATATGGAATACCCAAGGGATGGAAAAGTCTCATTACATGGCGAGAAATGCTTATTTCAGGCACACACGACATGGTGGCTCTCGAATCAAGGCTAACAGTTTGAGAGAACTATTTGAATGGTTCTATCGTAGAATCATTCATCGAATGCAGGCAAAAGAAGTCTTGGCAAATTCAGCAACAGCTCAAGCCATCAGACATTTACAACAACAAAAAGTTAAAAGATCTATGGCATACAACAACTCCGGAGCTCGTGAAAGTCAACGAAGGTGGAGAGAGACAATGGTGTATGTGAATCACAAGTGGAGAAAGATACTCTGAGTGGATGACATTGTACAAAATTTATGTAATACATGATCTTATACAATTGCTACTTGAAGTGTATCAAGATTTTGAAGGTCCAATTTTGTTTTTTGGCACATCACCCTTGTAATGAATCAAGAGATGTTTGCCATACTCTAAAAGTTCATCTGGGTTTTGTCT